>NC_141055.1:31190521-32435521 GCF_041138505.1 Cibotium barometz | reverse complement strand
GGATGATTGAATCAAAGTTGGTGCTTTCGAGTATAATTCTCTCTTCAACTTGAGGTTAGTTCTTTTGATGCCGTCACTGTCTCTCTTAATTTTTGTGTTAAAAAGGGATGCATAGAGAGAGAGAGAGAGAGAGAGAGAGAGAGAGAGAGAGAGAGAGAGAGAGAGACGCTTAACGTCGACTTTATTGATCTCTAGAGAGACTAATCAACAGAGAGACTTCAACCCAGGTGGATCCATGTCATCCCAAGGGCAATCCCACTAGCCATTTCTATCCCATAATAGGTGGTAGAAAGGTAGTAAGAGTGTCCTCTTTTACACACACACACACTCAGGAGAGAGAGCCACTTAACGTCGACTTTATTGATATAGAGAGACCAATCGACGGAGAGACTTTAACCCAGGCGGGTCCATGTCATCCCAAGGGCAATCCCACACTGAGGATTGTGTACATCAAGATACTTTTTTTATCTCTTTCTATCTTATGTGTTTTGTTGTTGATAATCTAATTGCAAATATTAGTGTAATATTGATATGTTAGAAACCTTTCATTTTTTGGACTTCTGCCTTTGAGATTGTTCAAAATATATAGAATATACAAATTGTAGTAGCCTTGGAGAATATATGCATTTAGATGTTTGCTATAATATAGGTATTATAGTTTTCCAAGATCTATTTAATATTTATGGCTGAATTGTAGACCCTCCATTTTAGAAAGGACAAGCAACATCATCTCTAATTATCGAACTCTTAGAGAGCACTGGTGTTTTACGGTATGTATAGAAACTTCCTTTTTATGTAGCTTTTGTGTTTTGTTTGATTAATTTATATTTTTATTGAAACATTCTTTTTGCAATAGGGAATATCTTTACTTTTTAGAATTCAGATTATTGTTAGGTTTGTATGGTCGAGACAGTTTTACGACGGGAGCTTTGGGCTCCTTGGAATTTACAATCTACGATTGCGGAAGGTTGCAGATCAACTTCATGTACGTGTAATGTTTGTGGATTATGAAAAGCCTGATAAGTTAGATTTTCGGTGCATAGGCACTGAACAATACGTAATTTTTCGATTTGTTGTTTACAAGCCTGTTCAAATGTCGTTCGCCTCAAATATTGATCTACCAAATGAGTTTTGTAAGCTTTTATCCTTATCCTACTTTTTTTCAAGAGAATTATATCTTCAATGCTAATGTTTTTTTTTTGGCATGCATTTTGCTAGATGGAGGTGCGAGGTATAGGCCACCAAGGAGAGATAATCCAGTTGTCCGAAGATTGTTTTGAAGCCGTGTTCAGGTATGTTAAGATTGTCATCATTTTATGGGTTTGTAGTGCTAGATGTATATTTATATGCCAAGTTTGGTGCTTTAGAAGCTTCTATATGGATATATATGGCAATCATGATGTGTTTATATATAAGGTTGGCAAGTTGAGGACGATGTATACATATATATATAATATCTATGGATATTATGGGTGCGTGCGCATACACAGACACATAGATTACGTACACATACACATACGTATATGTACATACATACATACATACATCTTTATGCGTGTGTGTGTGACTCGATATGCGTAGCTTCTAAACGGAAAGGAAGGGTGATTTTACACATATTTCTTTTGCATGTAACTACATGGAAAATGCATGTCACTACATGGAAAATGTTTTCCTGAAAATGCAAAGGGTGATTTTACACATATTTCTTTTGCATGTAACTACATGGAAAATGCTTCATGGAAAATGCTTCCGGGTGATTTTATACATATTTCTTTTGCAATGTAACTACATTGAAAATGCTTCCCTGAAAATGCAAAATCTTCCTGCATGGAAAATGCTTCCCTCAAAATGCAAAATCTTCCTGTCGGAGACGGGTCGCGACACTAATGATAGAAAGAGCACATTGAGTGCGGACAAGGCGCGTCGAGTGGACAGAGAAGGGTAGATAGCGTGTGTGGTATTTGTAGGAGGTGTAGCGAAGCAGAGGGCGTGTAGAGAGAGAAGTGCGCGCATAGAGAGGAGGGGGAGCGGGGGAGGCGGGGCGTGTATAGCACACATAGAGAGAGAGAGAGTGTGTGTGTGTGTGTGAGAGAGAGAGAGAGGTGTGAGAGAGAGAGAGGTGTGTTCGCATAATGCCTTTTCCAAACATCTTGGAGTACGCAGAGGTTGTTCCAAAATGGTTTCCTCGAAGACTGCAAAGGATTTTTTGGCCAATTGTGCATGAGACAACAGTGTACATGCTTGGCCGGCATGATTTTATACACGAAGGTCTCGTATTTTCAGGACATAGCATCATCAAGTGGAAATATCGAAGCTGCTTAAATGGGGAGGACTTGCACCAACCACACTCAGGCTCTTCTCCACCTCCCGTTTGCTTTTTTGCTTCTTCTCCCTTAGTAGGAGGCTTATGATGGGTTCTTTTAGCCCTTTCACATCTCCTTGTGTGTGTTTTTCATTTGGTTGAGTCTCTGTTCTTTTGCTCTTGCTAGTAGTTGGGTCTTATATACCACAATAGCTTATTGGGGGGTTTTTGCTCATTCTGGTTGTTGGGTCTTTGTTGAGCTTACAAACTATATGGCTATTCCTGTGCCTCCAAATTTGGGCTATTTTTCTCCTTTTCATCACATCACATTGACCATCAAAATCTGACTTGGAATAGATTTTTAACCCTAAGCATGTCTTTACTATAGACTTCATCCTCACAAATGTCTTTAGTATAGACTTCATCTGTACAACGGATGCGGTGCACAAGAAATTGGATGTGTTAGGGATGCATTCCTTCACTTTGAATATGTTTTAGGGTAGGCTGGGCTCCTTGTACATCTCGTAAATTATCAGAATGCTTGCGGATGGTGGGTATCATAATGTCGCGGGGGTGAAACCTTGTGTATTGCTTGTATTCATCAGTAGTTGTGATTGTGGCTCAAGGCCTATATAATAGACAAGGTCAAGAATGAAAGCCATTGGAAAAATGGAAAAGCCTTTACTGGCAAGTCCGGCAGCTAATCAAACTGTTCACAATTGGGAGGATGATTTCAATAGACCAGGACTTGCTGTGGTAAACAATGATCTCCTTGGTGAGTTACTTTTACCCCATGCTTGTTGAGATTGATGTTCAATGTGGTACAAACAAATGCATTGATAATACACAACGTTTATGTCAGGCGGAATTGAAGGTCCTCCAAGCAACGGCCTTCCAAAAAGGGTTGCATTTGACACAGATGAGTTCACCTCAGAGATAATGTTACCCACTCAGATTAACCAATCCGAGAAAATGGCAAGTCTGAGAAGAGCAGAAAATTCTTTCAATAACCCAAACATGGATGTGGTTCAACTCTCAAGCAAGGCCACAACATCCACATTGCAAGAGAGTGGGACTTCCACTGTCAGAGGACCCACTGCTCTTGAAAGAAATGGGTACCTTTCAAGAGGGAAAGTATTGAAGGATGTGTCTTTTGCAAAAGAAAGCTCACATGTACTGATGAATATTGACTCTCATACTATGCCTCAGACTCCAGCTGTCATTAGTGCTAAACGAAGCCGGGTGAAAAACCAACATCCTAGGCAAGGACTTGGGGCAATGTCTGACCAATTAGGCAGCATGAATGACGAAAATTACCGCCTTTTCAAGACAAAATCTGGGAAACATGAAAGGAAGATCTTGCATTCGGAATTCAGGCATCAGCAAGAAGGAGACAATAATAATATTACGGCTGATGAACTCACAGCTGTGTCTGTGGACAGGTTCTTTGATGCTTTCAAGGGTCCTGAATTGGAGATTTTGAAGGTATGTGGACACAAGCTGCCACATTTTTATTTACGTATTGCTTAAAACTCTGCTTGCCTTATTTTAGTCAACATTGTGAAGTAACACTAAATTTTTCTCATGCTTTTGTCATTAACGTCGCCAAAAGGGGTTTCTTACTCCCTTAAGGCATAGCCCCGGGAGATCTAGCTGCCTAGGCATGACAGCCACCAAGTACTCCCTTTTGAGGAGCCCAGGTAGTGTAGGACTTGCACGGGTGCACATACTAAAAACTCTGTTATGTGATACTGTGGGGGAGTGATGAGTCTAAGGTTGACTCCCTTCTTCTACATGTATAATCGTACTAACTAATTTCAAGGGTCTTCTTGCCTTTCTGAAGACTTAAGATGGATTTGTTTCCTGATTGGTTCAATGACTTGTGATCGGTCATGATAGCTGCCAACCGGTTTCCATACTAATGAGTAGAGTATGCAAATTGTTAACAGCATCCAGAGGACATGTTGCTTCCACTGGACCAGAAGTGGCCGTTTCTGTTACGATTTCCAATTGCATGCTTTGGTATCAGCATCGGTCTTGCAAGCCAGGCATATTTATGGAAAACACTGGCAATGGATATACCAGTGGATATTCTCCATGTGCCCAAGGGCATCAACCTGGTAGTGTGGTGTCTGGCCATCTTTTCACTCTTCATCATATCCTTCACATACCTCATGAAGTGCCTGTTCTATTTTGAGGCAGTGCGGAGAGAATACTACCATCCGGTGCGCAGCAACTTCTTTTTTGCTCCATGGGTGGCCTGCCTTTTCTTATCTCTTGGCGTCCCTCCTGATATTACTGCCTCTTTAAACCCAGGGGTGTGGTGTCTATTTATGATGCCCATTTTTCTCCTCGAACTGAAGATGTATGGACAGTGGTTTTTGGGAGGAGAAAGGAGACTAAGTAAAGTGGCCAACCCTTCCACTCATCTTGCATTGGTCGGGAATTTCATTGGGGCGCTGCTTGCCGCCAAAGTTGAATTGAAAGAGGCAGCCATATTTTTCTGGGCTGTCGGGATCATTCACTATTTGGTGCTTTTTGTAACCCTTTACCAGAGGCTGCCCAGTACTGAGGCTGTCCCCAAGGACCTTCATCCGGTTTTTTTCTTGTGTGTGGCAGCACCAAGCACTGCGAGCGTTGCTTGGGAAACTATCACAGGAGACTTCGACTACCTATCAAGGATTTGCTATTTTGTGGGCTTGTTCTTGTACACTTCCTTGGTGAGTTGCAAGAAACATTACAGGATAGATCTTTACAATTTTAGAATGTGTGTTACATAGCTATACAAGTATGTATGCATGCATTCATGAATGTATGTATTGCAAGCGGGCTCTTGCATGAGTGGTTTATCGTTTAGCTCAATACATCCCATTCTACCCTCGAGGTTGATAGTTTAAACCCTGACAGCTCATACAAAGTGTGTGTGCATGCTGTATGTGCGTGCATATGTCAAGGGGCTCTGGCCCAAGTGGTTTATGTTCTCGCCTGTGTGTGTGCATCATACATTATACATTTGGTAAAACATGACACTCTTAATTTTGTGTATCAATAAGCCTCCAAGTGTTAGCTTGAATGGTTAGAAACCCCGCCTGCCAATCCACTGAAGCTGGGTTCATACCCTAGCATTGTAAATTCAGTAACCTTATAATACATACATACATACATACATACATACATATATATATATGCATATTGTACATACATACATCTCTCTCTCTCTCTCTCTCTCTCTCTCTCTCTCTCTCTCTCTCTCTCTTTATAATACATACATACATACATACATACATACATCTCTCTCTCTCTCTCTCTTTATATATATATATATGCATTTATGTAAATCTTAATCATTATGTTTTATATAAACTATATTAGCTCTGACTATTTGTCTTATTTCAGGTTGTTCGGCTCAACTTTTTCCGTGGATTTCCGTAAGAAACTTGAACACTTTATAAACTGATGAAATCTCTCTCTCTCTCTCTCTCTCTCTCTCTCCCCCCCCCCCCGCCCCCACCCCCCGCGCGACTGGCCTAGATCCTCCCGTAGTTACCGATTTTTCACCGCCCATAGGCACTTAATTATCCGCCCATAGGCAATGCCGCCGAGGAAGCACGAAGGGGGGTTTTGAACCCAGGACCTCTTGGTCCCAGGCAAACACCTTCACCGCTTGAGCTATCACCTCATTGGCTGAAATCTTTATCTTGATGTAAACTACTGTGCATTCTGTTTTGAGAAAGGAATTTTTGAATATGGTGGTTACATGATATATGAACATTCATGCAACCAGCCCATGTTTGCCTGCCAATGGCGTAGCAGGTGGAAAGTCTTGATAGCCCAGTTGGTCAGGGTGTTTGGTTTCCTAGCAGGAGGTGGCAGGTTCAAACCTTGCTGGCAGCATTGTGTTGAGACATCTTGTAAATGTTTTGTACAGGTGGTGGTGTGTGTGCACGTCTCGAAGTGCACTTGCACTTCGAAGTCTTGGTTTCACTTGATGGGTATAGAGTCATCCACTTCTAGGTTACACACTGGACTGATTACCTCAGGAAAAAGTGCATGTGGGTCCCACAGTGAATCTTGAGGAAAGCAACTATGCCAACCGTTGATTGGATGGGTCCTAGCTGCCCATCCAGTGTGCAGCCATTTTTCCCTGTCCATGTTTTCTTAGAGGATGGGCATGAGGTGGCAGTTAAAGTGGATTTTTGTTTGTTAGACGGTGAGTGTGTGTGTGCAATCTACTCCCCAACTGCATCTGTAGCATCCAAGGGCTGAGCAGGGATCTAGGAGCTTGCACCTTTATTTGTGTAAGAGCCCCCCCCAGGAAGGGGCAGTATACCCCCAGGGCCCATAGTCCTACAAGGAGCTTATTGATCTATGTTAATCTATCTTGCCTTTTCTTAGTAATTGGCAGCATATGATTTCTTCCCTTGATTTCTATTTTTAGGTTAACCTTTAATGATTTCTGCCCTTAATACTTTTTCTTTTGTGGGACAACACAGCTTTGTTTCTTCGTTACCCCACTTGCCCACTGGCCTCTAACCAGCCTCAAACAGGGTTAGTGCCATTGCTGCCCATTTATTGCAAAGGGAGTAGGGAATGGCTTCTTGTTTTGGGGTCATTTACCATGCACTACTTGCCCACCTCTATGGAGAATCCTTGTCTTGAGCAACCTGGAGGGTTTACTACATATGAGCGCAGGATTGTAGGGGAAATTTCAACATGCATGCTTATGTACATGAAAACGTGAAATTGAGGAATTTGTGTGTTTTTTAATTGAATTATGCTATAAACAAAAGAGCATTGTCTTCTCTTTCCTTTGGGCAGGTTCTCTATAAGTTGGTGGGCTTTTCTGTACCCTATGACTTCTGCAGCTATTGCTACTACTCATTATTCTCACAAAGTAAACCATTTCTTAACAAAAGCCCTGGCCACGGTTCTTTCGATGGTATCGGCCATTACTGTCTTTGGTCTTTTCCTCTCGACTGTATATCATGGGATTTTCTCGGATACACTGTTTCCTAATGACATTGCCATAGCTATCACAACTAGTAGGCATGAGGGTAAGAAAAAGGGAACAAAAATTAATGAAGGCAGCCTTAGCAAAAACGGCAGAAAATCTTCACTAACTCCTTCCCCCTCTTTCTAATCCACATATCAATGGCCTCTCCTCCAGATTGATTTCCAAGCACGAGATCTACTTAGCATACCATAAGAATAAGAAGTAAAGTATTAGGTTGTGTTGGAAGTTTTTGAATGTTATTTTCCAATTGATGAAGGGTCCATGGAGTGAGCATGACCCTTTTTGTTTGATGTACTTGACCAAATATATTAGCATACTCTGTGATTTAGACATGGTGAACATTCCATGAAACAAATTATCAACGTACAATTTTTTCTTATTGGTTTTATAAAAAGTATTCCACTAAATCAAGATGCCTTCACTAAAGGGATTTCTTATTGGGATAAGCTACATATTCACAAATATAAGAATTAAAAAAAGTGCTCCACTAAATCAACATACCGTCATTTATTCATTTGTTGCTTTTGAGCATTAGAGGGGTGAAAGCCATCCACCATGAAGCTACTACATTTTAGTGTCTTTCCAAACCTTTATGGACATGACTCAACTTCTAGCATTGGAAAAGTATCATGATTCATCACCCTTAAATTTTTGAGGCCACATGTCAAAATGCAAATGACGTGTGCATTGTGCTGAATGCTATTAACTTGTTGACCGTGTATGTGAATGCATGCATGTTCAAAAGATCCTCAATTCAAATTGAGTTAGTGCCAATCGTGTTAAAGCAAAGAAGCTTAGAACATAGGGCAATCGCCACTAAGTAATTGATGTGGGGGGGGGGGGAAGGGTTGTAGTTTTGGGGTCGTTATTGTAGTATTGTATGCATAGGCAATAGCTTTTTGGCTCATCTATAAGCGTTGTGCTCAATGCTTGGAGGAGGCAACATGTCATACATGAGAAATTGTTTGTTGACCCTTTTGTAAGCTCTTGTTGAAGCTCTTGTTAGGGTATTCACATATCCATTTGATTTGCATCTACAAGTGTCAATTGTACGACCCAAAACAAGTATCAAATATACTATTGAAGACTTGAAAACAAATTTGAAGTATAAAACCCAATGAGCAAGTTGCTCTTCAGGGCCTTTGCATGTTACATACTACTTTGGTGATCTCTGCATTCCAAGGACAAAAGGATTGTTTGTTCATTGTGAAGTGTGTCTTTTGCACCTTAAAATTGACCAATTGTATTTAGTTGATCTTTGCATTTTAAGAACATCGATGGGTAGGCTTTGATTGAAAATCCTTCAACACCCATTTAAGCCCAAAAAAAAAAGATGCTACCCCTCGCTACTTGTCAACTGCAAGAAGAACTACATGTGTGACTCAAGTTTGTAAAAGTAGCCCAACTTTTACTCATTGACACTGTGTGTGTGTGTGTGTGTGAGAGAGAGAGAGAGAGAGAGAGAGAGAGAGAGAGAGAGGGATTGATGGTGTTAGAAATCAATATGGAGATTGCTCATTAAATTGTCAATTAGAATTTGACGGTGCATCAAATTGTGATGTTGCAGAAGGTAGGCTAGTAAGATCCATATGGTTCTCATATTAAGAGAATATTTAGACCAAAAGTGTCTTATTGCAGCATCTCTTAATGCTTGCTCTCTATGATGCACGAGAGAGAGAGAGAGAGAGAGAGAGTGTGTTTTGTGATAGTCTTTTTCTAGGGCCGACTCTCTCCCACAAGCTTTTGGCTTTGTCAATGTCCCCATATCACTCCTCCCAAAATGTTGCATACAGAATTCTCTGCCTCTCTCGAAAGGAAAGTACATGGTTTGAATCTACTCATTCCCAAAGTAAAAAGTGATGGCATCACTTGCCTAGGTGGTAGCCACTTTTAACTAATGGTTTGGCTTTCCTTGTTGTTATCTTAATGGTATTATTTTAAACCCATCCAATAGAAATAAACAAAATTAGTCATGTCCCGTGTTAAGTATGTTACATATAAATTAATGAAGAAGTAGGGCTATTTGATATCATGGATCCTTTAGCCGTGTTAACATGCTATCCAAGACAATAGATCCTTCAGACGTGTTAACATGCAAATACTTAATGGCCTAATCCAACAAGCCCATAACAAAACCAAGCATCGCTAACCTTATTAGCGTATCACAAAATTCCCACTTATCCATTGAGAACATAAACAGTAAAGTTCACCCAAAGTCTTTACAGGATTTGTTTTCCCAATAAATATTGGAGACTCACTCACTAACCCTCAAGGAATTTCCATAATAAAATAAACACCTGTATGAGGTCAAGCTCGGTCTCTAACTAGATTTGCTTGCAACTTTGTTGCTTCATCTAGTTAGAACCACCAACTTTGCTTCCTTCCTTAATCATGTGTAAGTTACCCTATGGTCACCATAGGTACATGAAAACCTACCCAAGGGATATAGCAAGACTCACTACATTCCTATCTTTGGAAATTAAGATGCCTATTGGAGTGGGTCACTACTGCAAAGAAATCTACATCTTTAGATCTTAAGGATTGGATGGATGGAAACCTCCATGCCAAACATGAGAGTCTTGCTGAGTAGTTGCTAGTCCCAGTGCAGTGGAGGAACTTGAGGGATAAAAATTGGCTAACATTTGAGTGAACAATATGGATGGTTGCTATGAAAATGATGTCAATGCCACACTCCCATTTGTATGTAAAGGTTAGGAAGCCACATCTGTCCTAGATGGCTGTACTAGTTTGACAATTGTAAATCAAGCATTGCTAGCAAAAATGGGGCAATCTACCTTTGGAAACTATGGAACCCATTGTGAAAACAGCATATGCCACACTCCTAGTTATATGTATTAAAGGTTGGAAAGCCACATCTATCCTAGATGGTGGTACTAGTGTAACAGTTGTAACCAAGCATTGCTAGGAAAAATGGGGAACCTGCCTTTGAAAACTATGGAACTCATTGTGAAATAATAGATGGTAATAGATGATACTATCACAAGGCCAATGGGGATTCTCCATGACTTGAAAGATTATAATCTTTTTATTCTCCTATTGACACACTTGCATGGTGATGAACTAGAATTTTACAACATTATTTTAGGCCAAATATTTATGTGGGAGTCCCCACTTATGCATGGTCCACGAATGATGTGTAATTACAGAGTTTAGGAGAGCCAAATTTTGAAAATTGAGGAACTCCAAAATTGGGAAGAGGAACTCCAAAACAATTAGATCCCAAAAAGGGCTATGAACTAAGTAAGAATCAATGTTGATGTCACATGCCTTCTTTGCACCTCCATTTGCTACCAGCATTTGAACCTGGTCACCTCTAACAGAATGTGCCATGGGAGTCGATTTTAGACCTAGCCATGTAAGTACGAAGTCGATTTTGCTTAGCCTTAACATCCAGCGCTTCTGTATACCAAGGGCTAACCCTTAGGATCATTTTTATTAATGGTGTAAAAAGGCTCTTTAAAGTATGAAAGTCCTCAATAACGTGAAGAAAGGGTAACCATTTTTTTGGCTTCATGCATTTATTTGAGACTTCACCAAATGTCCCTGTGACATTAGCACATGCTTCTACACCAGCACAAGCTTCCACGTCATCATCCGTGTTGGCGTCCCAACACGTAGTGCCTTGGAAACGATGTCACAAAGAGGGCAACATCACTAGGGAGATCTGTGCTTGGGCCCCAACACATAGTGCCTTGGAAACAATGTCACAAAAAGGGCGACATCACTAGCATCGAGGGGGGATTCCACTTCAACTTCTAATTTATGTGTGTTTTGTGTTTGAGTCAGGGCTCTCTGCCCGGATGCCCCCAAAAGTCCAAAAATAATCTTTTGTGTGCACGTTGTGTTTTCCCGCCTAAATGCTTGCTTGTGTTATAAGAGGCTTTTGAATTTTCATAAAACCCTAGATAAGAGCTAAGGGGGTGACAAAGTATTGGCCTTCCTACACTAGGTCTCTCCTTGATAGGAGAAGACTCTATGACCATGGCACATGAGAGGCACAAATGGTGAGTTTAGCTCTGAGGTAGAGGGGATAGGGTAGGTGGTAGGAACCTTTTTTCATGAGGATCTCAGCACCTTCGCTCCAAAAAGGGGGGTTTGTTAGGTATTTTGGAGTCTCTTATATGTACCCACATGTATGTGTATTCGTGTCTATTACGTCTGTATGTCCTCATCTTATGTATGTGTCTCCTTATTCATATGTATGTGTGTGTGTGAACACCTTCTTAGGTGTAAACGCTCCCTTATATTTGGATAAGATAAGTATGTCATGCGTCATCTTTTCAATGTGTGTATGTGACTTCTTTTGGTCATAAGATAAGACTCTAAGCCTTATCTTGTGTATGTGTGTGTGAACACCTGCTTAGGTGTGAACACTCCCTTATATTTGGATAAGATAAGTATGTCATGCATCATCTTTTCTATGTGTGTGTGATTTCTTTGGATCATAAGATAAGGCTCTAAGCCTACAAAAACATGTACTTTATATGTGCACTCATTTTCTCTCTATTGAGTTTATCACTTTCTCTCATCCACTCTCTCCACCGTGGAGTTCCACCCTGGCTGTGCTACTAACCCTAGGTCCTTGCTCGCAGTTTTGACACTTTTATAAGCGTATATGGGCTAGCATGATGTAATACAATTAACAAATAGTCTCTGACTACATCCCATCATAATGACCCCATCATAATTACTTTGGTGTAAAAAACCAATAATTTGCCTTGTGAAAAACTATTAGTTTTTCACGGCTAGATTTTAGCATGGAATTTGTTAATCAACATGTCCAATTAGATGGTTGTGATACTTTTATTTTATGATTCTAGTCTAAATTTGCATATTTTGGCGGTATTTTAACTAAAAACTAGTAAATTTCAATCATTTTTTGTAGAGGCTTAATCACTTTTGAAGAAGTGATTTTAACGTGAAAAACTAATTAATCAAGTTTTTCAGGGCATGAAAAACCTGGTTGGTTTTTCATGTCACAACATGTATCTTTCTTGATTTTTTTAGAGGATTAACAGTTCTCTAAGTGGGTTATGTGACTTGGTTAAGGGAAGACACATGAGGAGTGATGCATGTAATTATATTCACAAATCAGGTTTTTTATTTTTTAAATGTTTTCCTTGCTTTGATGTTATGATCTTACGATATGCTATCATCATACATTTAGTAGAGAAGGAGCACAGAGCAAAAGAGAAGATGCAAAAAATCATAAAATGGAAGCATTTGGTGGATCAAAGCATGAAATGAAGAAGAAAATTATTGGTGGCGAGAATATGAAGAAATACGATTAAGTAAGAAGCAAAAGATTGGAGGAAAAAAAGAATCAAATTGCTATTTTTAGAAACCATAACATGATTAAGGTGGCTGATTATGGATCCAAGCAAGTAATGAAGTAGAAAATTGATGGCAAGAAGATGAAGAAAAACGATTAAGTAAGAAGCAAAATATTGGAGAAAATGAAGAATTAAATCGCTATTTTTGAAAACCATGACATGATTAAGGTGGTTGGTTTTTTATATTGGTAAGCATCCCCTTTTTTTTAATGCATTGACAACTAGGCATTTTCACTGTTGAGAAAAATCAAAGTGTTTCATGGCATGAAAAACTTATTATTTTTGTATCCTTTGCATTGTGTTCGTATTGGATTTTCACACCTGTGAAAAACTTAATATTTTTTTAACCCTTGCATTGTGTTCTTAATTTTGAAGTTAAACAAATATTAGTGATGTGCACCCTCAAAAGATATGGAGGAAAACACCATAAGGATCTTCTTGTAAAAACATAACTAACTAACTCGAAATCAAAGCTCAGAGCAAAGCAGGTAAATGCCTACTCCAAAGGAAAAGAAAAGGTAGGAGAAACACAAGCACCTAGTACGAACAAAGGAATGAAACCATAAGAACCTACTAGAATATCAATTGACATCCTAATGCACTGAATAGAGCAAGAGCTATGATTAGGTCTTTGTTGGGTTGTGGTTTTAGGTCTTTGCCTATGTTGGGGGTTTGGTCTCATTGATATGTTGAGGTTTACTATGTGTGGCATTCCCTATTATATGTGTGATGACTTCCTATTATGGTATCCATACTTTATTTTCTCCTTCATAGTACCCTTGAGAATAAAGAAGATGTTTCTTTACCCGTTGTCTTCGAGATGGAATTGGCCTTTTATTGAAGGTCATTCTTCCCTTTGTGGATTTTCCTCGATTGGGTGGGTAGCTTGTTGTAGTGGTTCTGTTTGTGTTTCTTGATCCTCTTGGGGACTCGAGAGAAGTAGTTATCTTGTGAAGCTTGGAATGACTTGTAGCAGGGCTCTGATGAGGTTCCAAAGTGGCACTGTGATTATGCTACCATCCTTCTGGAGTTGATCCAACTTTTCTACTCATTGAATGGTGCAAATTGCTTGTAATAATCCATGTTTGGCCACCCAACAATATATATTCTTCCATAGTTCTTGTAGACATCACATACACCTTTCTAGTCAAGGGATTATTTCTATCAAGAGATGTCATGCAATCGGAATTATCGGGAACCTAGAAAGATCGACCGTCTAGGCAAGGCACGGGTAGGGTTCAGGGGAGCCAAGAGACCGGTTACAGACTCTAGAGTGTGCGGGGCACGTGTGAAGAGCACTTTTGCTATTAAAAGAGTTTGGGTCTTGATATAGGAACCAGGGTGTGCTTTTGGCATGGTTGGGTGGAGAAGAAGGAGCTCTCAGCACTCGTCTCAAGAAGAAGGTCGCCTAGCTGTGGGTAACCCTACACTGGTATCAGAGCGTGTAATCCTCATGCTGAATGCTGCAACATCCTCAAGAGTTGAGCGCTGAAAGTGTGAAGAAGGCGAGAAGACATAGAAGGCAGGCGATTCTCTCTCTCTCTCTCTCTCTCTCTCTCTCTCTCTCTCTCTCTCTCTCTTATTTGGTGGTGTAAGACCACCATACTACGCCGTATACAAGCACCACTACCTGCAGGAACGACAGCGCGCAATGTCAAGACACAGCAGACAAACCTGCCGTATACAACACGCCTAGTCGTGCACACAGTCAGTGCCAATCATCAACAGAGCCACGCACTCTTACACGAAGCCCCAAAGCGTGGGCTGTTGGGCCACCGTGTTCCTCGCCTCAGTACCCAGGCCGAGAACTGCAGTCATACGTAGCCTGTGCACAGGCATTCCTTCCTCGAATTTCAGAAAAAAAAAGAAACGCTGAAGCTTCTTTGAAAAATTCAGAAATAAAGGCAAGCACTTGACCACCCCTGATGAGGAAAAAGAATTGGTTGGTCTCTTGAAATAATCTCTTGAAATAATTCAAGGATTGATTTTCTTAAGAGATGGATACTCTACCAACATACCATTCCTATCATAGAAGGGTGTCCCAACCCACCAATAGGCAAAGGATTTACCAACAAATGAACTAGAAGTAGGAGAAAATTGATATACTGATTGTTTGGAATTCATTTGAGAAATCGAGAATATTGATTGGGTTTCTCTCATTATCATTATGCCCAAGAAAAATGAAAACCTTAGGTTATGTGTGGACCTAAAGAGTGTCAATGTCGTAACATGTAAAGACCATTATCCACTACCCTACATAGAGTATGTATTAGAATAAGTGGCCAGACAGAAAGCCTATAGCTTCTTGGATGTTTTCTTGGGATATAATTAAGTGTTTAACCCCAAATACTAGCACAAAACTTCATCTTGCATTTAAGGGAATACTTACAAAAGTAGTTAGAAGTCTTCATAGATGACTTGTGTGCTCACTCACAATGTAAGGACTGTTTAGCTTACCTAAGGAAGGTGTTTTTAAGATGTCGATTATATCAAATATTCTTAACCCATTTAAAATGCCAATCCCGGGTAAAGCATAGGGTAATAGGGTAATCTTGGGATGCATGATGTCCAAAAAACACTATTCCACCAATGATAAAAAAGTCAAACTTATATTGGAATTACCATCCCCAACAAACTACAAAGAAGTACAAGGATTTATGGGAGGCCATGTTGGGTATTATCAATAATTCATTATATTCTATGTTGAAATTGCAAGACCATTATATGAACTATTAATAGTCTTTGGTTGGATAAAGAAAGTCAAAAAAACATATGATGAACTTAAGAATGCATTGGCTAGTGTACCTATCCTGAAACCACCCAACTAGAACTTAAGAATGTGTTGGCTAGCATACCTATCTTGAAACCACCCAACTGGGACTTAATCTTTCATGTACATTACTTTGAATTTTATAATTAGGGTGTGTGTTAGCACAACTAGGGGAATAAATATTAGACTACCCAATTTCAATAATGCTAAATGAAATATACCACCATGTAAAGAGAAGGACTGACCATGGTTTACACTATAAAGAAATATCATCATTATCTTTACTTTCTTTGTGGATCATCATGCTTTATTGTACCTTTGTTAACAAGACTTGCATGATAGGGCACATCAATTACTTTTCTCCTTTAAAATTTGACTTTACAATCACTATATAAAAAGGATCCCAACATGTTTTAGTTGACCATTTATCTTAAACAACCAATGGTGCTATTAGTGTCAATGATGACCATTTTTGTATCAAATTACAAATGGTGAACCTACCATTGGTTGATGTTGACCTTCCAGATGCTTGTTTATTCAAGTTAGATTCGGTCCTGAATAGAGCAATAAGATATTGCAAATTCTTGCTTATGGTTTCTATAAGATCACCCATTGAACAAGGGTAAGATGCATTGGCTCATCAAGCTAGTTGCACCTTACCAATTGATAACAGGAAAAACTATAAAATCTTAAAAGATGATATGCTAAGAAAGATGAATTTGTAAGTGAAGATGAATTCAAAGAATGTGCTAAGGAAGTGCATAAGAAGGGAAGATGAATTTGTAAATGCTTAGAAGAAGCACACTCGTTGTGGGCATAACAAAAGGACATTTTACTACCAAGGTAGTTAACTGCTTTGCAAGGTTCTCCAAAGCAAGATTGTGGTGGCCAACATTGTTTGGTACCGCCATCAAATTGTAAAGGGATGTGAGGCATGTCAAAGATTTATTATACCACAACAAAAACTTAATAGAAGGCCACTCACATAAGTTATAGTCCATTCCTATTAGAAAATGGAGTAAACACAATGATGCTGGTGGAATACCTTGTGCCAAGTTAAAGAATTACAAATGCAATGGTTGAGAGGTTAATTGACCTAGAGAAACTAGATTGGTAGCATCACACAAGTTGATTGTTGAGAACATTTTTGGGGAAAAATGTTTTAAGAAGGAACTTAAGGAAGGGGATCTAGCACTTTGTTTAGGTTTGGTTCTAAGACATTCCAACAAGAAAAAGAGGTTGAAATTTCAAAGTTTGGGACCATTCAGAGTCACAAAGATCATTTCGTAGGGCTCAATTGAATTGAAATCCTTGATAGTGTTGAAATGGAAGTATTCATCAATGGGCGCAAGCCATGAACCTATGATCCAAGATATGCTATCCTAGGTACATTAGAAAAAGCTAGAAAAACAAGAAAAGAAAGAATTGAAAAAACAAGTCAAATATTAAGCTAAAGCCCGTGAGGTTAAATCTAAACAAAGGTTTTGAAACAAAACTTTACATGTGAACTACACTCATATCACTAGAAGATGAAGACTTGAACATTGATCCAGCTAAGTTAAAATTTTAACTCTCCACATCTAGTGGTGACCAAGCCTCTAGCATAGTATTGATTAATACAGAAGCAAGTTACAACTTGTTTCCTATAAAACATGGGAATTCTTGGGTAAACCAGAACTTGAGCCTAACATAGAATTGATTAATACAAGAGCAAGTTACTACTTGCTTTCCTATAAAACATGGGAAGCCTTGGGTAAACCAGAACTTGAGCCCACAAATGCTAAAGTGCAAAGTGTAAACTCATTCATGGCGCAACCTGAATGATTTTTAAAGGTTGATATCTCTTGTAGGGTCACCCATAGCTAGGCAACCTTCTTCTTGAGACTAGAGTGCTGAGAGCTCCTTCTTCTCCACACCCAACCATGCCAAAAACACACCCCGGATCCTATATCAAGACCCAAACTCTTTTAATAGCAAAAGTTCTCTTCAGACACCCTAGAGTCTGTAACTGGTCTCTTGGCTCCCCCCTGAACCCCGCCCGTGCCTTGCCCAGACGGTCGAGCTCTCTAGGTCCCTGATAATTCTGATGTCATGACATTACTCCCCTCTTAAGAGGATTTTTTATCCTCGAAAATGAAATTTGAGAACCTCTTTCTGAGTGTAAGCACCTTTTCCTAGGTAGAGCCTTCTTCTGGTCTATCCTTCCACTTGACTAAACACTCATGTCATATAGAGTGTCGAGTTCTTTTCTCTTGGAAATCCAAGACTTTTTTTGGTTCATGTGGTAAGGATGGGGGTTCGATAAGCTCTACTAGGATCTCTTGTCTGACGAGATTATCGTCATCACCCAACTTCTTTTTCGGTCTACTGACATGAAAAAATGGATGAACTTTAGAGCTTTCTAGTAAAACTAACTTATAAGCAACACTACCTATTTTTTTAAGTATTGTAAATGGACCACAATATCTGGGAGATAGCCTCGGACTTCTCCCCCTTTTCAAAGATTCGGAGTGTGCGGAAACCTTTTAAAACACTTTATTACCTTCTTCAAAGATGATTTGTCTACGATCTTTGTCTACATAATGTTTAGCACGGTCCTATGCTTTCTTAACATTATCTTTTGCGCGATTTTCGTCGTCTCTTGGAGATCTTGAAGAAAATCTTGAACCTTTTGTATATTTTATTTCTCGAGTCCAATGGCCACTGGAGCTCATAGTTGAAAACCATACATCAATATAAATGGACTAAATCCTGTGATAAATGTTTTGCACTATTATAAGCAAACTCCAATATGGGTAAATATTCTTCCCAATTGGTTTGCTTTTTACTTACATATGCTCGTAGCATATCTTCCAAGACTTGGTTGAGTCTCTCGGTTTGACCATCACTTTGAGGATGATCAGTTATGCTCATACTTAGCATGGTGTCCAATCTCTTGAACACAGCATGCCAAAAATGACTATTAAACTTTGTATCTCTATCACTAACTATATCGGCAGGTAAGCCATATAATCGATAGATATTTTCAATGAATAGCCTTGCTAACTCAGGCGTAGTCACTATCATTTTTGTCGGAATAAACCAACACATTTTTGTCAACCTATCTATGACCACCCAAACCGAATCGTGGCCTTTGTTCCTTTTAGGTAATCCAACTATAAAGTCCATTGAGATACTCTCCCACTTGCCATTTGGGATCTGTAGTGGACTTAGTAAACCACCTACCTTTAGGCGTTCTGCTTTATTGACCTGCCATTTGGGATCTGTAGAGTGGACTTAGTAAACCACCTACCTTTAGGCATTCTGCTTTATTGACCTGCCACTTTTGGCAATTTTAGACATAGTCTTGGATGTCCTTACTTAAGCTAGACCAATAAAATTGTCTCTTAACTAGTGCATATGTCTTCCGTATTCTAGGATAACCAGCACACTCGGACTATTATGACATTCATATAAAATTCGGCGCCTAATGTCTGAGTCCAAAGGTATAGATGCTCTACCTTTGTAAAGTATGTAACCATTATTGATGGAAAAATTCTTCCAACGATTTCTTTCATCATTTGTAAGTGACATGTCTCCTTAAGACATCTCTCGAGACTTACCGCCCGCTAGTGGAAGTATCTGTATCGTGAATGGGGCTATCTTTATTTGTAGTCAAGGGATACCTCTTCTCTATGACACTCTGCACATGGGCATAATGCGGATCATCAATGCACTTCCCCTTAAGCGATTCCAAAAAATCACTCTTAATTTGAGTAAAATTCAACTCGTTAACCATGGGCATGCAACTCAATGAATCGGCTACCACATTGTAACATCATTTTGTATATCTCAGTTGAAAGTCAAACTCTTGGAGCAACTCTTCCCATCGAGCTTTGCGTCCTTTTAACTCTTTTTTACTAGATAGCCATTTGATACTCTCATAATCAAAGACTATCTCAAATCTGGAACCATACAAATAATGCCTCCACTTCTTTAAGGCATGACTAATAACATATAACTCCCTTTCATAAGCTATATAATTTTGTTGAGCTCTTTCCAACTTTTTACTTTCAAATGCAATAGGTTTCCCCCCTTGTAAGAGGACTGCACCTACTGCATCATTACTAGCATCCGTCTTTACCACAAAGGGTTGATTCGCATCGACAACTTGGAGAATGGGAGCTGTAGCTATAACTACCATAAGTTTTTCAAAACTTTTTTGCTAGGAATCCCCCCAAACAAAGGTCTTTCCCTTTCCTTTAAGCTGATCCATCATGGGAATAACTATCTTAGCATAATCTCGAACATACTTTCTATAGAATCCATACAAACCAAGAAAAATTTGTAATTCTTCTAGGTTTGTGGGATGTGGCCATTTCAATATGGTGTCAACTTTTGTTGGATCCATACGAATGCCATCTTTCGAGATTATGTGGCCTAAGTTTTGAATTTATTTGACAAAGAATTCACATTTACTCTCTTTGGCATAAAGGGAATGCTTCCTAAGTAACTCAAATACTTGTTGTAAGTATTCGAGATGTTCTTTCTTATTGTACGAGTATAGATCAGGATATCGTCTAGGAAAACCATGATAATTTTTCCTAAATAAGGTTTCAAGACACTCTCCATGAGTGTCATGAATGTGGCCGGAGCATTAGTCAAACCAAAGGGCATGACTAAAAACTCATAGTGACCAAACTTAGTTCAAAAAGCAATCTTTTGGACATCTTGTCGAATTCTCACTTGATGATGTCCGGATCGTAAATCGATTTTCATAAAGTAATTTGCTCCTTGTAGTTGATCAAACAACTCATCTATTCATGGCAAAGGGTACTTATTCTTAATCGTGATTTGATTCAAACCACGGTAGTCTACACATAACTACATAGACCCCTTTTTTCTTCACCAATAGAATTGGTGAAGCCCAAGGCGAAGCACTTGGTCGAATGAATCCACTTTTAAGATATTCCTTTAATTGTCGTTTGACTTCTTGTGCTTCCTTAAAACTAAGTTGATAAGGAGGCTTACTTACTGGCTTTGAGCCAGGTATGACTTCAATTGGATGCTCAACATCACGGACATGAGGTAATCTTTCTAGTAATTCATTTGGAAACACATCTTTAAATTGTTGTAACAATTGCTTTAAGGATTCATTAACTTTTTTATTTTTAACATGCTTTGATTGAAAAGAAGTCATGTAAACACTATACTCACTCAAACCACTTAAAATTTCACATGTAAAAAAAGAAATGACATCATCAAGACTCAAATTGTAGCACAAAAAGATGTTTTCTACTTCATTAGCTTGTACAAGAAGGCGATTGAGTTCCATAGAGCATATAAGAGGTGAGGAGGGTACATCATGTTCACCTTGCAAGCGCACTTTCTTACCATCTACTTCAAACTCAAAAGAATTATGCAAATGACTTCGAGACAAAGATGGACCAATGTGATATAACCACTCTCGACCTAGAATAACATCCGCTCAAGTGATATGCATAACTTAAAAATCCAAATGCATCTCATGACCTTGAATGACTAATGGAATATCATGAACTAATGTATCCCAGACATCTTTATCAAAGTCGTTAATCAAAGAAACCATATACTTATGATCACTTGGACTTTGCAGCAACTTTAATTTCTTGATTGAAGTATAGTTCAAGAAATTGTGCGTGGCACTATCATCAATTATAACTCATACCACCTTGTGACCTTTAACGTGACCATGCATTCGAACCAACTCATGTGGTCCAAATGTTGGCACCCACATCGATGACGTGACACAACACGCATGAGTAGAATCAGCATGATAAACTTGAACCTCTTTAAACTTATGAGAAGTCTCTAGAGGGGGCACTTGAATAGCTTTTCTTTACTTTGATCACGCTAATTTTTTTCATTTTCTTTTAGCTTGGGACACTATAGTTTACTATGACCCTTTTCCATGCAGTGAAAACATAAATTTTCTTTTTTAGATCTTTCAGAATCTTCATGCTTCAAAAAAATTTATGATCTTTTAGACTTCTTAGAGTGGTCATTCTTTTAATTAGGTCCCTTTCTTTTGTTTTGACCTTGATGCTTGGAGCCTTTGGATACACTAGATGTCCATTGTGCATTTTGCACACGCTTTTTCTTTCCGACAATGTCATCAAAAATCTGAGCAAACTTAATTTCTTCTTCTAAAGTTTTTGGCTCATTTTGTTTAACTTGATTCTTATAGTCCGAGTCTAATCCACAAATAAATTCATGAATTTTTTTAAAGTCATCCATTCCTTTTAACTTGAGAATGATTTCTCTATAATTGGAGATATACTGAGTCAATGTGAGATTTCTCATCTCACAATTATCCCATGCTTCTTCCCAATTACGATCCATATCATTCTTTGGAAGAAAATTTTTCATGAATGCACTTTCAATTTTGTAGGCCGATTTTCGGACTCCAAGCTCATCCACCAGTTATATGCTTTACCTCCTAGTGTTAAACTCCCTTCAAGCGTGCATATCTCCTCTAGAGTGTGACGCAATCGATACAAATCCTGCTACTTTTGTAAAAAAGTATTGACCGCATCCTTATTGCATTCCTTCTCCTCCCCATTAAAATTCGGAGGTTTTAAATCTTTTAGAATAGCAGCATCTCTAGAATGAGATGTACCGACATTCATGTTGTCCCCTTAGGCGGGAGCAACTGGCATCCCTCCTACTGAAGCACGTACGATGGTAGAAGCTTGCATATTATCCTTTAACTCCTGAAAAAAGAGGAGTATCTTATCGTACTTGGCCTCAATGTTCAAAGTACGGGAATCTAGAGCCTTAAAATATTTAGTGCTGACTAAATTATCATCAAGAAGATCATCGTCAGTCATCGTGACATTAGGATCGGCCACTACCTTTTTCATGTCCAGCAAACGACTAAGATCTCCACTTACGGACTCATTAGGGTTATTAGATTCTATTTGGACGCTCTAGATGCGATGCAAAAGAATAAACACAAGCACCAACCTCAAGTTCAAGCTCTAGGAAACCAATCGAATTGTTAGCTCAAAGCGAAATCACCGGTGCGGTATGAAAAGCTGAGAGTAGTCGCGGCGAAACACCACTCAATCGTCGTGGTGAAAACAGCCTTGAAACTTTTAGAAGAATCCTCCGTGGTAAATGCCTCCAAATTCCAAAGGTTTTAAAACCTTTGAAATTTGCGAATGAACACTGGTTTGGGATAATCCTCACGAGATTCCACTATATCAATATCTTTGACTTCAGCAAGCCCATCATGGTACACCTTCTTGTCCCTTTTTGGAGCATTGTGCTCTAAGACAAACTATCGTTTCTTCATTAATTATGTATGACGAAATGGTTAGGAACAATTCTTGGACATAGCTCATTGTCATGTTCCTCTTCTTCTTAAGCCATGAACTTGCTGGCTTTTATTTCAGCTTCAGCCAAGGATTTATTTCTTTTTCTTCTCTCAGTCTTGTTGATTCTAGGCTCAATCATTTCCTCAGGTGAGTTTAGGCTCAGTCTTGGTGAGTCTAGGCTCATCCATTTCCTCAAATTTAGCTATTATTTGTTTCTCACCATTGGCTACTACCTTGTTCAATTATTCACTCCATTTCATAGAGAATTTCTCATGTGCTTTTGTGGGTTTGACGTATCTCAACCAATGAGCATCAGTTAGTTTTCTCCATAAGGTGTCATTGCGGTAGCCTTGTAGTGCTTTTGTTTTAACCATTTACTAAGTTGTGAACCTTTTAGCCGCTTCTCATTATCTGAGTAATTTTCACTGGATAAAACACTATCAAAATGATTACCAAAAGTTCCAACACCTAGCATAAATATCGTGGACCTTAAGAATCTTAGGTCTACTACGTCCCTCCCCTTATGTACTTTGTTAGTAGCACATCAATGGTGGCTAGCACATGCATCTAGTTCTCACAAAATCAAGAGGGAGGGATGCATACATCTTATCCTCTTTCAAATAACTCTCTCTGATTTTGCTACTAAAGCACACTCTTGTGTTGAGGAAGTTTGATTTTTGTGTCGGATTTGTTGTCGAATTATGAAATAGGAAACCGCGAGTTTGATACTACCCCATGCATGTACTCCATTACCTCCCTCCCCCTCGCATCCATCACTATCCCGCCCCTATCCGTCACATCATAGCAGACCACTCTCTCCATCTCTCTCATCTCCTCCTCTTCCGAACTGTCTCCTCTAACTCTTCTCCCTCTATCTCCTCTCTCACCGCGTGCCCTACTACCTCCCCCACCTCCCCCACCTCCCCCACCAAAGCACCCGCCGCATCCTCCACTCCCACTCTTCCTACTGCTGCGGGTGGAGTCACGACTGGGGGATTGTCTACGTGACGGTGGCTCTGAGGGAGCACGTGATGGTGGCTGTGAGGGTGTACGTGAGTGTGTCTGGGACGAGGTATGTCTCCTCGGTGGACGTGGAAGAGGAGAAGCTGCATGCCGTCTCGTCGGACTCGGAGGAATAGATGGCACTGGAGTGCCCTGGATACTCGCGGTAGGGGTATAGACACCAGGCAGGGAAGGAGGGGGATGGGCATACATATACTCTGTAAGCTCAACCGGACCAGGATGGCACCCAAAATGATTCAGCATCTCCATCAGCCAATTACTGTACGCAAATGGATCGGATGAAGAACCTGGAATATCCATAAAGAACCTGCAACAACAAACATCTTCATGTACATCATGGGCTGTCTCTTGACTCACACAAATATCATCATTCAAGTCAATTGTGTTGCCTGCAAATCATGAATTCTGAAACGCAGTCTCGTGTATACACCCGTGCAGAAACGCGTGTATACACCCGTCAAAAAACGCGTGTATACACCCGTCTAGAAACGCGTGTATATCCGCGTGAACAGACTCTGCAGACAGATTACACGCGCTTTTACACGCGTTTCTACACGTGACCTGCGAAAAAATTTTTTCAAAAGGACCGACCTCCGACAAAGACAAAGTGTCCTTATAAAAGGACCATTGTCGCCCCTGTCAGAATCGTTCACCCAATCGTGTGCACAGAAGCAAAAGGACGGAGACAAACCCAAAAAGCAAAGAGGAAATAGCATAAACAAATCTGAGGAAAGAGACAAGGCACAAGACAAACTGACTCACCTCTGAAAAAGTGAGTCTTCTCTGCTCCTTCTCTGCTCCCTCCTTCTCCCGTGTGTGCTCCTTCTCTGCTCCCTCCTTGCACTTAGGTTTCGTTACTGTTGGAAGAGGCGAAAATGAAAGCAATGTTGATATGTTAGTTCAAAATCTATATTTGGGGAAGGCGGGCTATTTTTAGTTTAAACATACCGTCGCGTTTATAAACGCGTGTATATTCGCGTGTATGATATTTTAGCTGCGTTTATACACGCGTTTTGCAAGAATTACCCGTTAATACACGCGATTTTTAGGAAGTAGCCGCGTTAATACACGCAATTTTTAGGAAATAGCCGCGTCAATACACGCGATTTTTATACTTTCATTAAAAACATATTATGATTTTGTGTTTTCTGGTTTGTACATAGGATTTCATCAACCTCTTCAAGCAGTTCTGGGGAAGATGAGACAATGCGTCATCGTAATCGCGATGTGTGGTTGGGACAACGGATCAAATGTATGTGTAATCGATGTCAAGGATGCATTGTACGAGCACGTCGAATTACCTTGAATCACATCTCCATGTATGGAGAATGGAATCAAACAGGTTTAGAGGTGAGTAGATGTAAATTGATGGTATTCAAATGACTCATGGTATCCAAATTAAATTAATAGAGTTGTAATATATAAACTCTAATTGAAGCAGGATGCAGTACCACACCCTAACATGGTACCGTACGCGCGACGAGAGCACGTAAAGCGTCGACGAGATGATGCTGGAGCTTCGGGATCTATTGTCAGAGATGAGTGGGAAAGGGATGACAATAGCCCTGCACCCCACGAAGTTGTGGAAGAGGAGGTGCTTGATGATATGGTGCGGAATCTTTTTAAGGATGATCCCAAAGGTATGGACGACGATGATATGGAACAAGAGCATCTTTATAAGGCTTCATCGACACCGGTGTTTGAAGGGTGCACATTCTCTGTTTTACGTGCTTCACTTGAACTACATCTCATTGTGCATTTAGTGGACGAAATTGCTTTATGTGGTACTGTGCATGCACGCTGGATGTTCTTCCTAGAGCGCTTCATGAAGACCTTAAAAGACTTTGTGAGGCAAAGTGCAAGGCCTGAAGGAAGCATGGCCGAGGGTTGGTTGATACAAGAGTCTCTTGTATATATTTCAGAATTTCTTGGTCAGGTGGACAGCTCTTTGCCACGACTATGGAGCAATGAAGAGGACTTGAGGATGACCTCTATTGTGCCCCAAGGAAAAGGACAGAGTAAAGTAATTGACAGAACATTGATTGATGATCTCAATTTCACTTGTATCCTTAATAGTGATGTGATGAGCAGATGGGTTACAAGATATGAGGATGCAAAGACAAAAAGGCAAGCAGAAAGAGCTCTCTTTCGGAGGCAACATGGCTCTCGGAAGGCGTACCCTAAGCATCTAGCAACACTTCCGAATGATATCCATGTTGATTGGTTGCATGAGGAAATGGAGAGAGCAGAGAGCGACGAGGGGCTGCATATCACGGTGGAAGAATGGGAGTATGCACGAGGATGCATGTCAAAGGTACATAGAACTAATGTTTTGGATGGAAGAAGACAAGAGGATGGAGGACTAGCATTGCTACATTGAGTGAGGAGAAAGCTATCTTCTCAAAAGGACCAAGGACTAAAGAAGACAAGATCATAGAGGACTAGCATTGCTACACATCAAGTGAGGATGGAGGACTAGCATTGCTACATTGAGTGAGGAGAAAGCTATATACTTCTCAAAAGGACTAAGAAAGACAAAGGAGCAAGATCACTTGTCACACTACTGTGGGAAAGTAGTTCATACGGCCAAAGAATTAGCCAAAGACTATTGGCCGTAAGACTATTGGCACAAGAAGTGGGCCACGGAGGCCAACATGGTGACCAAAGAAGGAGACAACACAGTGAGGTTTCTAAGGAAGGAAGCAATCTAGAACAACTCCTCTAAGCATTGTTAGAGAAAGGACATGGATCTCATCCTTTCATGTGCAAAGTGTCAAATTAAAGCAAACTTTGGTCATCATGTGGGCCAAGGCCAAATAATGAGACAACATAGCGAGGTTTCTAAGGAAGGAAGCAATCCAAAACAACTCCTCTAAGCATTGTTAGAAAGGACATGGCTCTCATCCTTTCATGAGCAAAGTGTCAAATTAAAGGAAACTTTGTAGCCTATTAGGCATCTATGAATGGACCACTCTAGCATATGACTAGGAGTGTAGGTTCAGTGTATACATCTAAGGTGACAGACCCTTATCACATTGAGGGGGAGTGTTAGAAGTCAAGTGATAAAGGGTGCAACCATTTCTAAATCAAGGGGAGCATGTAGACTTTAGTAGATGGAGAGAAGAATTAGAAAAATGATAATACATGTATGGTCCAAAGGTCAAAGTAGCGTGGAGTGCAAGTGGACAGTGCAAGCAAGTGGTATGTCCTAGAAAGTATTCAATCGGCATTTATGAGGGCTACAAGATTCAAGGGAGATAATTTTAGAACTGATTAAGCATGATTAAAGATAATCCATTGAGCTAATCACGTGGTTTTTTATATATACTCACCTTGTGTCATTTCCAATCATGAACGTCATTAACATGGACTGGATTCAATAGGACATCTTGGTCCAATTCTTATCTCTTAATCTTATATCTGGTAGTGAAATCCATTATTGTAGTGTTGTTTGTCATGTTAATTGTGTCCACCTTGATATTATGTAAGGTGAAGTTCTAAAAGGGACATAAGGGTGGAAATAAAAGTTCAAAGTGAAGTGCAAGTGGTAAATTGTGCATGTGTAGGTAAAATTCCAAGAGGGACATAAAGGTGGAAAAAAAAGTGTAAAGTGAAGTGCAAGTGGCAACGAATCAAACCCAAGCCTAGTTGTATTCTCTTGATGCTTGCTAATGAGAATCAGGAAGCATGGTGCTCTTGCCAAGTAAGTAGGCATGGACAATGGCTACATACAATGGCTACATACAATGTGTGTGAGAATAGAAGAGACTTTGAGTCAGGACATGTATTTTTATAAAACCCACCTCTCTATGAGGGTGTTGATATTATGGGTATGCTTGTTGAAATATCTTGTAAGAAAAGCAAAGCTAGTTTACACATCATGCCACTCATGAAAAGTGGAATTGTCACAATATGAATGGGTATCACATCGAGGGCATTGCCAACTAGAAGTTACTAGCAATGCATTCAAGATTTACAACCATAAGTAGTACCATACTTTCAAGGGTTACGACCGTATGTAGAACCATAATTGGGATATAATGAGGATTTGGCCATAAGCAAGTGTGTTGGATGCTACCAACTCTCTTGAATTCTCTCACTATTAGCTACTTTTTTCGATAAATTTTTAAAAAAACCTCTCAAATTTCAACCCGTTTTCATGACTAAAATGTATAGATTATATGAAATTCATTCCTTAAAATAAGGGATACAAAAATTCATAGCTAACTTTCTTTAACCCGGGTAGGATAAAAGACAATATAATACAGTTTCTTCTACCATTGTCCAATGTCCCAATCCCAATGAACTAGCAAGTTCTTAGTGTGTCTAACCAGAAGTGGTTCTCACTAATGTTGGAAACATCTCAACAAGATTGGTAACAAGACATCCAACCTTTTGGCCCAAAAAATGTGGTGATGTTACACTTTGTCATTCACAAGTGGCAAAGTCCTACTAGTTCAAAATGTAATTTGCCAATAATATTACATGGCTTGTGAATAGATCGATGTATGACACCATTTTTTATGCTAATCCTTTGCTTGCTTTTGGCTCATGAGGCTCACTAATTCTATGTGCAACTCTCGGTTATTGTTGGGGAAACTAGTTGTATTGAATCTTGTATGAATCCTTTTCATCATGGATCGAAAAGGAGATTATAATCTTAAATATGTATTTTCCTCCTGCTTTCAATAGTATGTACTTTCAATAATTTTAAATATGTATTTCCTCAGACTTTCAATAGTGTAAAACTTGAATTTTTGAGATCTCCCACCATGTTGAGAATGAACCTATCTTTTTTGAACCTTGCCCTCAACTGAAGGCACATGAACTTAACATAATGTCAAGGAAAGACATTAGATTTTTCGAAGATCTCCCCTTTCCAAGGACAGGTTATGTTCATAATTTCATAGCTCTTTGTGTTAAACTTTACTTACATTTATGAGAGAGTCTGAGGGTGCCCAACATTGTGAGGTCTTATCCACCTTTACACATGCTAGGAGTTTCTCACATCCCAATCATTATCATCCAGCTCATGCCCCATATTTCATGAATAATCATCTAGCTCATGCCCCATATTTCATGAATAATCATCCAGCTCATGCCCCATAACTCATGAATCGTCATCTAACTCTTGCCCCATAACTCATGAAAAAACAAAATTGGGAAGGGAGGGTGGAAATAATTGGGAGGCTATTTTTTCATTCAATGGTAATCTTTCCCTCCAATGGATGGAGGAGGTTCTTGTAGTACGCTAGGTTGAAAGAAACAGGCCCATGCATGATTTGCTTGAAGTATTTATCCCGCCTTGTGTATGAAGCTTAATAAAACAACCCAATAGATAGCGACATGTCCTGTTGTGTGTACCATGTATTGGAATTTGGGAGCACGTTTTTGGGCGTGTGTAAACACCCTTAGTTTTTTGGTTATGAAGGGTGGATGGCAATCTTTTGCTCTCTTTTTTCCCAAGGGTGAAAGGGGTGCCTCTGCTTAACTTTAAGAGAGCACGTTTTTGGGTGTGTGTAAACACCCTTAGTTTTGGTTATGGAGGGTGCATGGCAATCTTTTGTTGTCTTTTTTCCCAAGGGTGAAAGGGGTGCCTCAACTGAACCTTAAGTAGGCCAAGAATTCCAATGCTGGTTATGATGTCAATGAAAAGGAATTCAAAAAGAAGAAGGAGGAGGTAATAGTGCTGTTATGTTGGTAAAATTAATATATTTTTAGTGCTATTTTTTGGCAAAATCGCTGCTATGAATGTTACATTAGTTAGTTAGTGGTGCCTCGTTTTGTTTTAAATTCACATACATATATAATCTCAAAAACGAGATTCGGATACAATTACCCTTATAAACTTTAGTTGAAAGTCATAAAGGGTACGCCAATCTGGCTCTGTTAGGATGTCAGAGGCCAGCCATGCGGTCGTAAATGCGCTGCATCTACCCCCCCTTGAGAGTGAGAGCGTAGAGAGTGTTGGAGCAAGCAGCGTTGAGGTAACCTTGAGAGATAGGCGCTGCATCTCAGCTATCATGAAGCTTCACACGGTTTGTCTCCCCATCGCCGCCCTGTGTGTGGTCCTTCTAACACAGGTGGTGGAGCTTTCTTCTTCTTCTTCTTCGTTCGCTTCTGCAGAGGGCTTTGTCGGACAGTTGTACCCAGATGAGGAGAGCCACAGGTCGATGCTGCTTGGCGTGACTAACTACATTAGCTATGGCTCCCTCACGGCTGATCGCGTCCGTTGCCCTCCAATGTCCGGCCGCTCCTACTACCTCCCCAACTGCAAAACGGCCACCGGACCTGTCAACTCTTATGAACGTGGCTGCAATTCTATCACCCGGTGTGAAAGAGACACTACCTGAGTGGCCCTTTCCACTACCATCGTATTGTAACCTGTTTCACTTCTAATCTAAAGATTTCTTTCCACTACCATCGTATTGTAACCTGTTTCACTTCTAATCTAAAGATTTCTTGGTAGATTATGGTAATCTTTTTTCCTGTTTCTTGGGAGTTTTGTGGTTTCGTGGAAGGGCATGATGCGTTCTATTGCCATGTGAGAGGATAGGGGAAGGGTGGTGGGTGGGTGGGTTTGGATTCTGTGCATGGGTGAGAGCTACTCTTGTTTTGGACTCTATGTATTCACAAGTGTGCAGGCAAGGTGAGTAATTGAAGGAGAAGAGGGAGGTCTGTTGGCAGGGCTTTAGGTTGGGGAGGCAAGTATGTAGAGTGTGGAGATTTAAGACCCCCTCTTACAGATCTGAAGCGTGCAAATCAGAAGGGCAATGTACACGTGATGCAGGGTTTTTTTATTCTTGTTGAGGGTGTTGTAGTTGGATGGCGGTTCCCTGTCCATGAGAATGGCTGGCACGAGACTTGATTTTTGATGGGCATCTTTGCCTTTCAAAAATGACCAGTCTGGTGAAATATAGCAAGTTTTTTTTTGGGTATTTTAGTGTAATTTTTGACAAGCATTTTAAAATTTAGCAAGTATTTTATGACCAAAATGCTCAAAAATAAGTGAGACGCCGGCAAAAAAACAACTATGGCCATAAGAGGTTTCCCTCTTTGTGGGCTTTCCCTCCCCCTCTTTTTTTTTCCTTGTGTGAAGCACCTTGTTCTTCAGTGAAAAAAGAACTGAAAAGGAGAGAGTGGGGAGATTTGTAAAGTCCTTGAGAGGTGGGTGACAAGAGGAGGAAGTTCTTGAAGTGATGTAGAATCTATTGGATTTTTTTGCCCTTGATTTGTTATTAGGCAAATTTGGCTTTTTTTCCTTTTTCAAGTCAACCCAAGAAAAAGTTTCAAGTGGAGAGCATTCATAAGAGTGGATGATTACATAAAAGAGATTCTATAAAAGTCCACTCTTTTGAATGGGAGTAAGTACAACTTTAGGGAAGAGACTCAAAATGTCTACTACAACTATATAAATAGATTATAGGAGTGCTTATATTTGAGTGGACAATATAGGAGCATCTCAAAGTATCTAATATTATGCTGTAACACCATGTATGTTGCTAGCTTGTCATGTTGGAAGCAATTTATTATACATTTTTCACAAGCTTATCGTTTGAAACATTTCCAAGATTGATTGCATTGTGATCCCATTGAACATTGAATTTAAGTTTTATATGGGGGCTTTAAGGAAGGTGTCTTGACCGAATAGTTGGGGTTCATGATGTGAGTTATGTGAGATATACTCTTCTTTTGGAGGGATGATCAGCTAGGCAACCATCTCTCTCACGTGATACGCAATTACCTCTTGCTTTTTGCGGTGATTAAAAGCCAAGATAACCCGCATATGAACTCTTGCTTGCTTAGAGATTTTTAGAGAATTAGAGGGCTTGGTGTAAAATGGTATGCAGTGTGGTAGATAAGAATTTTACACAATTGATTTGAAAAGCACCAAAAGCATTGCTAAAAATCGTGATGATTGCAACCACACAACTTAAAAAAATGGCATTCTAGTATATTTGTATTAACGAGATTTAGGAAAAATTGGTTGAGATATTAAGTAGACCTTATTTCAAGGAATAATTTTTCATATATTTTAGTTATTAGATCGGTACATAATAGAAATTTTGGAAACATAAACCGGATAGATTTAAGAGTTGTTCTTATTTTGATTGGTTGAAAAGTGTTTTTTTTCCAGCTCTGATTGCAACTATGGCAATAGCTTAGTTGGTAGAAGAGGATGAGTATTATTCCAGAGGTCTTGGGTTCGATCCTCACTCACTACAATGGATGTGTACCCTTATACAAATTGCTAGCAGGTAGTGGTGTGTGTGAGAAGGTAGAGATGCATGTGGGTGCTCTTGGAAATGTCCTCTGCTGCTTTGAGTCGTGGGCCAAAGAAGCTAGCTGCGGTACTATATAGGCGAAGCTTCGATTTTATCGTCGCCGTAAATCCCAACAGAAAATCGAGGAGGAGGAGAGACCCTAGGCCTGCTTATACAAAATGATGACCCATCATTACCAAATAATAACAAACCATAGTGCTTCTAGGACACTCCACAACGTTTCTTAAATCATTTTTAAAGAAAGTTTCAATAACCCCAACAATCCCTAAGAACGTTGTTATTAAGATATTAAAAGTGAACCGGCACATCACACAATACTAATAACACTAGCAACATCAATATTCACATTGAAATCACCCGTAAAATACTGACCATTTAACATGGCATAAAAATCAAGTACCAATAATACAATAGAGTTGTATGATGCCTCTTTTATAATTTGATGAGAGAGAAAAAATAGAATCCCATTGTGTCCACAACCCCATGGGGCAAGAAATCCCAAACCCTGAAACATAGGAGTTTGTGCAACCACTCCCTTACGTTTCACCACCATGTGAATACGTAGAAGACATGCTTAGGATAGCGTTTAAAATGGGTAGGAGGTCGCAATAACATAGCAACCTAGAGGCTCAAGGTTGGGCAAAACAAAGCCAATCCACATCTCAAAGATGATAAAATTTGACGAAAATAAATGGAGATATGGAAATGAAGATCCCATTAATACCTAGAGAAGAACGATCAAATTTACAAAGCCATGCGAAGGATCAAATTTACAAAGCCATGCGAAGGATTAATGATCCCACCAAGATATTTGTTCATTCGAACTTTGCATTGAAGGCAAAGCAAGCAAATGGTTTATATCTCTAAACCCAATTGAAAGGATAACCAAGCCAATGATTTATATCTCTAAATTGTTATGGCTCACCCAAACTCCCCTTGAAATACATCCAACAAGAGATTACCTAGTGAACTGCAACTGTCATCAGAGAATCTTTCCAATGGCCAAGCTCGTAACCCTTGCGGTCTCCAAGCTCTACAACTGCTCGAGAAGCAATTCCATTGTGCCTCGCGAGCATTGTCACATCGTCGTGTTGCATTACGTGTACTCGTCCCTCCTCTCACCTCACTTCACTCACACACACTCACCAACTGGCATGCATTAGAGAGAGAGAGATTATCAAGAGCAAGACTCTATTGCACAATGGGAGAGTCCTTTATATTATGAGAGATATTCACTTATATGCATGACCATAAGTGTTCACACTGACTTAAATTGTGGCCGGTCGGGTACTTTAGGCTCATAAGAGGCCTAATGCTATTACAATGACCACTCTCATAATATATCCATGAAGTAAATCACTTGGGACTTCATCCTAACTTACTACCACATGCTCTTGAAGCGAAAATCGCCATAAGTATTCCATAGGACCATTACGGGTGCCTATCCAAGTTGTAGACTTGGACACCATTGCTTCATATCTTGAATGTATGACCTTTTGGTGTATCTAGCTTGACTCTTTGACATAAGATAATGGTAGTAGATCTTGTTAACCTTTAGAATGGGTGAACATTCTCCCCTTCCTGATGATGCCGATTACGTCCTCGTGTTGCATTGAAGGCCTTTGTGTGGGGAGAATTGACAAGCTTTATTGATGACTTTTGATGTTGAGTTTCATTCAATGGTCCTTGTTTCTCTGGAAGGAATAGGAATGGCTAGTTAGTAAATGAAAAGATTAGAGATAAGTGGGGTGGGATAGTAGGGGTTTTTTGGGAGTAATGGCTTTTTTGTATTTTTGTGAGCATGTTTTTATGTGGGTCATATTCTTTGCTTACTTTGTAGTGGCAATCGTAAGCAAAGTTACATTTGATTTTTATTAGTTGGGAAACTAAGAGATGTTAATTATGGAGGAGAAGAGAAGGAAGGATCTGGAGGAATGTAGACATAATTATCAGAACGAGATTGTGTTTCTCAGTTTCTCATCTGATTCATTAAGCATTCATTCTTTGAAGAATTTGGCTTTTGATGATATCCCTTTTTGTGCCAGGATTCTTGTCAATCGTTGTTGAGTAGGACTTGTTCCTACATGCTTCTTTCCATGTGCTTTTTATGTTTTTATGTATATTTAAGTGCTCTATGAAGCAAATTTACATGAAGTACATGAACTGACTCTTATTGAGCTGCTGCTTTTTGTTGAAGTAGCCACATGTTAGTGAGGTATGAAAGAATTGCGTTGACTTGCGAGGTAAATATGTATATCTTCACTAAAAATTAGAGACCAATGTGTTGTGAAGACTTAGCTTCGTTTGGAGAGGTTTTCAATTTGATGGAGAGGTTTTCAATTTAAAGGAAGATTCTAGGCGATGGGTTGTACCATTGACCAGGATGTCGCCCACCATGGCCCCCCATCAAGAGATATACCTGGAAAGTTGTTGAGGATGAGGCTTTGGTGCAAATGTCCTCCAATGCATGAGTATAGATATGTAGTCATGGAGCAGTTGCTACATTAGCTTAGCCAAAAGAATGGTAAACTATAAGCTTAACAAAAATGTATTGGCTAGTGAAGACACTTTTTTGTGATATTCTACCATTTTGCAGGTAAGCCATAATGTGACTCCCTTTTGTTTTGTTTTTTTTTCTCTCTTTTTTTTCTTTCTTATTCTTCTTCTTTTTTTTGGGTGATGGGAAGAGTGTTAGTAAATTAAGCAATAACAATAATAGAGTTGTTACCATATTATAGTAGTGATGTGTGTGAACACACTTAGGACCGCCGGGGCACTTTTTCCCTCACTAGGAGGTTTTTTCCCCCGTGCATTGTATATACGCCCATTATCTTCTAGGGCTTGTTATCTTTCATTTTTGGCACTCATAATACACTACTGTGTTGTGCTCAAGCTTCCTCATCTTCTTGAAGTTGTGTGTGCATTCCTGCAACCCTAATTCCAACAATTGGTATCAGAGCAGGCTTCCTCCTCCCGGGCAGCATCACCGGCACCTGCGCTTCATCTCCTCCGATTGCAACGAGGTTTCACGAGCGTTTCAGAATTTTGATCTGAAGTCATTTCGCCCTCCGTTTTTGCATTCCAAGTACTGCGCAGGCAAAATCGTCCTACTGTGCAGATTTTCTGTCAAGATTAAAATCTGCAGGACAGGTGCCCATTCGTCTGTTTTGGGCTGTGCTATATAGCACAGGTCGATTTTATACAGGTTTACCTCTTGCAGACAGCATTTACATCTAGTAGTACAGTCATTGGCCATGGCTGACAACAATGATGTATTCCGCATGTTGGCTGCTGAGGATAAGTTGGATGGCACCAACTATCCATTGTGGGCATATATGATGCGACATGTATTGGTAGCAAAGGGGTTATGGAATATTGTGCAGGGTATTGATGCACGTCCTATTGTGGCTGGGAATGCTGCAAACACATCAGAAACAGGTACTGTTGATGATGGTGCAGGCACAAGTGCTGTAGCAGCTGTTCGAGAACCACCACTTTCAGCAGAGCAGATTCGTTGGGATGGTAGAGATGCGCAGGCTCATGCCTTGATTGCGCTGTCTGTCAAACGTACCATTATCCCACATATTCGCTCCTGCAGGACTTCTAAGGATGCTTGGGATGTACTTGCCACATTGTATCAGGCAAGAAATGAGGCTCGTGTTGCTTATCTCCGAAAACAGTTGGAGAATGAGCATATGAACGAAGGTGATTCTATGGATAGCTTTTTGACAAAGATCAAGGATTTCAAAGAGCAGCTCATTTCTGCAGATGAAATCCTGTCAGACAGTTCACTTGTGCAGACTGTTTTGAATGGTCTACCAGATTCTTATCAGGGTTTTGCTTCCACTCTTCGCTTGATGATGAAAGGCAATCCCAATGCCTTATCATTTGAGGAGTTAGTTTCTGTTTTGCTGCAAGAAGACCAGTCAAGGCAAAACAGGAATAGTATGCGTGTCGCAGATCAAGCTTTCGGTGCTAGTCAGAGAAGCGGGAAAGGTAAAGCTGGCTTTTCTTCTAGTAAGCAGAAATCTGCAAATGCTGCGCAACCAAAGAAGGAAGACAAAGATGAGAAGAAGGGTGACAAACAGAAGACATTTTGCAAGTACTGTAAGGGAAATGATCATGTCATCAAAGCGTGTCCTAAGCTGGCTGCGAAAGAGGCTAAGAAGAAAGAGGCTGGTATGGCTGTTGCAGATGCCTCTCCTTCTAACAATGAATCTGCTAATGTTGTGCTAGATACAGAATGGGCATTCAATGCGCAGTGCAGTTATGACCCATCTTTGCATGACACATGTATGTCTGCAGTAGATTCAGATGTATGGTACTTTGACAGTGGTGCCACTAAGCATATCACCTCGCAGCGCAGTTTATTCACTTTCCTTGAGTCTGCTCCCACAGGGAATACTGTCACTTGTGCCAATAACTCCTCTTATCCCGTTAAAGGAGTTGGACAGATTGTGCTGAATGTTGCAAATGGCAACACCTTTACACTTTTTGATGCATTGTATGTGCCAGGGATCAAAAAGAATCTGCTGTCAGTCTCCGCATTTGCCAAAACAGGTTTGGTTGTAAAATTTGTGGATGACAGATGTACTGTTCATGATCTCTCTTGTGGTGACATCATTGTAGCATCTGGTTCACTATGTCGAGGGCTGTATAAGCTCAATATGGATGGCAAATGTGTAGAGGATTCAGCATGTGCTATTATGGATACGCAGGCTATTTCAAATGCAAAACTGTGGCATGCACGTTTTGGTCATCTGAATTTTGCAAGTTTGCTGCGCCTGCAGAAATCTGAAATGGTGTCTTCTTTGCCTAAGCTTGAGGCACCTGTCAAGCATGTTTGTGAGGGCTGCATATTGGGTAAAATGCAGCGTGCTTCCTTTCCCAAAGATGGATCAGTGAGAGCTGAACGCAGATTGCAGCTTGTTCACAGTGATGTTTGTGGTCCCATGCAAACTCCATCATTTGGAAACTACCTTTACTTCGTGACTTTCATTGATGATTTTACCAGGCATGCATGGGTATATCCTTTGAAGGCAAAGTCCGAAGTGTTTTTGTGCTTCAAACAGTTTTTGGTTATGGCTGAAAATGTGTCAGAAAGTAAGATGGGCACCCTCCGTTCAGATCGAGGGGGGGAGTATATGTCTTCAGAATTTAATGCATTTCTGGCTGAGCGTGGGATAAAACACCAATGTACAGTGCCGTATACACCACAGCAAAATGGTGTGGCTGAGAGAAAAAACAGGTCTCTCATGGAAATGGCAAGATGTATGGTTAAGAGTCAAAGTCTACCACATGGTTTTTGGCTTGAGGCTGTCATGTGTGCCACTTATGTACTAAACAGGTGTCCCACCAAAGCATTACAGGTTGTCACTCCATATGAGGCTTGGCATGGCCGCAAGCCATCTGTTGGCCATTTACGTGTTTTTGGTTGCCTGGCATATGCATTAGTGCCTGTGCAACATCGCAGAAAATTGGATGACAAAGCTGTCAAATGTATTTTTGTTGGATATAGTGCTGAGAGCAAAGGCTATCGTTTGTATCATCCACAGACAAAGCGCATTTTGGTTAGCCGTGATGTTGTATTTGTGGAAGATGCAGTTCAGCCCTTGGTTTCATGTACTAAGGAGACAGATATCAGCTCACGTGATGTCTATGATACATTGTTGCCTCTTTTCAGTGGTGCACATTCAAGTGCAATACCTCATGAGGCAGTTTTTCAGCCTATGCAGGTTTTAAATGATGGCACAGATCAGCCTATATCTGATGCAGATGTGCATGATGCACTTGAGGATGAGAGACAAGAGATTGAGGGCTCTAGGAATATGCCTAGATGGCTGGTGCAGACTTTGCGTGACAGCAAGTTGGATGCCCCTTTGTCTAGTCGCACTCGTTCTGGCTCTCATGGTGCCTCTTATGCGTCAGATTGTTATGCATTGGCTGTTTCTAGTATGTGCGATGAAAGTGAGCCTGTTTCATTTGATGAGGCACAAAGTTCAGAAAATTGGATGGCTGCTATGCAAGCAGAATACGATGCTATTATGAAGAATGGTACATGGTCTTTATGTGACTTGCCCCTTGGCAAGAAGGCCATTGGCACTAAGTGGGTATACAAATTGAAGCGTAAGCCTGATGGCACAGTGGATCGCCATAAGGCTAGGCTTGTTGCAAAAGGTTATGCTCAAGAGAAGGGCATTGATTTTGATGAGACTTTTGCTCCCACATGTCGTATGACCACTGTTCGTAGCATCTGTGCATTAGCAGCTCATAATGGTTGGAATGTACATCAGCTGGACATAAAGACTGCGTTCTTAAATGGAGATTTGCATGAGGAGGTGTATGTATCGCAGCCTCGTGGTTTTGTTCAAAGAGGGCAGGAAAACAAAGTGTGCAGGTTAAAAAAGGCTTTATATGGTTTAAAGCAAGCTCCACGAGCTTGGTATGAAAAAATACATGCATATTTGACTGCACATGGGTTTCAGAATAGTCCAACAGAAAGCACTTTGTATGTTAAACGTGTGGATGGTGTACATCTAATCATTGCTCTCTATGTCGATGACATGCTGCTCACAGGACCAAATAAGAGTCATATTGCTGATTTTAAGGCTGATTTGAATGCCTCTTTTGAGATGTCAGATTTGGGGCATTTGCATCATTATTTGGGGATACAATTTAAGCAGTGTGATGGAGGTATTGCTTTGTGTCAGACAAAGTATATTGAAACATTGTTGCGGAGATTTGGCCTTGAAGACTGCAAGCCTATTGCTACTCCAATGGAGACAGGTTTGAAGTTGAGTCTTCATGATGCTGGAGATCACTTTGATGTCACACTCTATCAGACAGCTGTTGGTTGCCTCATTTATGTATGCATTACGAGGCCAGACATTCAGTTTGCAGTCTCACAAGTGAGCAGATTTATGCATAGCCCAGGCATTAAGCATTGGCAGGCAGTGAAGCGTATCTTTCGCTATTTGAGTGGTACTCGGCATCTTGGGTTGTTTTATCCCAAGGGGGGATCATTGCCGCCAGATTTACATGCTTTTTCAGATTCTGACTGGGCTGGTTGTTATGACACACGCGTGTCCACGAGTGGTTTTTGCTTCATGCTTGGAAGCTCATGCATATCATGGTTGAGCAAGAAGCAGCCTACTGTGGCCACTTCTAGTTGTGAAGCTGAGTACAGGGCAGCTTTCACAGCTACGGTTGAGTGTGTGTGGCTCAGACGCCTTATGGCTGATTTGGGTGTTGGGCAGCCATCTGCCACCACCCTCTTCACTGACAGTCAGAGCGCATTGGCAGTTGCGCGGAACCCAGTGTTCCATGCTCGTACGAAGCACATTGAGGTGCACTACCATTATGTCAGGGAGAGACTATCTGCAGGAGAGATCAGTTTGGCTTATGTGCCAACACAGGATAACCTTGCAGACCTTTTCACAAAGGCTCTGCCTCGTGAGAAGTTCGAAGCTTTTCGCAAAGCTTTGGGCTTACTCCCTTTTGTGGATTCGTCCACATAGCTAGACACTTCCCTATACATGAGTGCTAGCTCTTGTTCACCGCATCACTCCAGGGGGGATTTGTTACCATATTATAGTAGTGATGTGTGTGAACACACTTAGGACCGCCGGGGCACTTTTTCCCTCACTAGGAGGTTTTTTCCCCCGTGCATTGTATATACGCCCATTATCTTCTAGGGCTTGTTATCTTTCATTTTTGGCACTCATAATACACTACTGTGTTGTGCTCAAGCTTCCTCATCTTCTTGAAGTTGTGTGTGCATTCCTGCAACCCTAATTCCAACAAGAGTGATGTGGAGAATTAGCAAAGTAATTAGTTTGTGCCGTGAAGCTTAACACGTGAAAGCTTAAATCGTGAAGTGTTAAGGCATGAAAGGTTTAAACCATGAAGAGTTAAGGCGTGAAGGCTTAAAGCATGAAAGGCTTAACCCGTGAAGTGTTAAGACGTGAAGGACTTAAGCCATGAAAGGCTTAACCCGTGAAGGGCTTAAGCTGTGAAAGCCTTAATTTGAGAAGGCTTAAAGCGTGAAGTGTTAGTACGTGAATGCTTAAAGCATGATTTGTAATTAAAAAAATTAACTACCACCTTACGAGCAACAAGTTCTTATGTCTACTCCCTATTTGAGAGAATTGGTTCTTATGTCTGTCGTGTAGCATCTTCACTTATGCTTTATATCTAGAGGGGTGAAAAGAGCATTGTGAGTTTGTATTTGATGCACTCATAAGTCTCCAAATGTGGGAATCGATTCTTGAATTTGTGGTTCAAGTGCTGTCGAGGCAATAGGTACAGCTTTTGGTTGGTTACCATTGGGGTTGATTGAATACACAAGCTCTTGTGTAGGTGCTAAATGCATGAGAGGGGTTGAGTTGTTTTCTTAGTGTTGCTTGGGCCTCCATTCTTGTCAAACTTTAGGTGAAACTGTTAGGGTTGAATGTGTTGGTGAAGCTTTCTTCACTTTGTTCTATCTTGGCAATGATATGATGAGATTGAATACACAAGCTCTTGTGTAGGTGCTGAATGCATGAGAGGGGTTGAGTTGTTCGCTTAGTGTTGCTTGGGCCTCCATTCTTGTCAAACTTTAGGTGAAGCTATTGGGGTTGAAGGTGTTGGTGAAGCTTTCTTCACTTTGTTCTATCTTGGCAACCATATGATGGGATTATCATCATAATACCCTTGTTCCTGAGCACGTGCACATGCACCCATCTTTGATGAACGTTATGAATTTGTGGCTGATGCATTTGGTGATGAGGTTTCTTTTTTTGTGGAGACTTAGAGGACTTTTTGATGTGCTTGGAAATCCAAGCTTTGGTATTACCTTGGTAGTACCCTTGAGCTTACAGTAACCTTTTTGATACCCACACTTGTTGAGTTGTTGGAGTTCTTTGAGAAACTCGCATAGGCTTTTGTGGACAATGTTGTAGAGTACTTTTATTCTTCCTTGGCCTTTGAGTTTTGCATTGAGAAAGAGGCTTTAATTGTCGAGGCACCCAAATTGGACTTGCACCTTCATATAGTAGCCTTGAGCTACAAGTGGCTATTTCTCCACCCACATTCTAATACCTTTAAGATACCTTGACTTTGGTTTTCTTGGTGGGGTTTTCTTTTTGGATAAAGTGGAAGGTTTTGGGCCCACCTTCACATTGGTTTGCGCTAAGGTTGCGGGTTTGAGACTCATGGGTGTTATTGACAATGATACTAGAGTTTGTAGAGTGGCTGTCGATGTTGAGGCTTTTGAGCATGCAGATGTCTCCTTTGGTGAGGTTGGTCACGATGAAGATTAGTTGGCTCCGGGGCTTTTCCTTTGAGCCCCTATTTAGAGGTAAATGGTTGCGCTTGGGAAACTTTTTTAGGAATAGCTGTTGATTACGCGATTTTGGCATTGAACTCCATTGGTGAGGATGGAGTGGAAGGGGTAGATGCATTATCTGAGTTGGTCAGTGACGCAGATGGGAGGTGCAATCACAACCGATGATCCTGTATGATACCCAATAATGCTAAGCATGCTCTCCTGAGCTTTCTTTTTGCATTTTGCATTTGTCATATGATCATGGGGTAGTTGCAAGATGAGGTTATCTAGTTTCATGTAGTGGGCGCCCTTGGCTTTAGCTGGAAAACAGGCATTTTTTCAAGAAGAATAGCCAATCTCTCATAGTTAGCCAAGGAGTTTCACTTCAAGGTCTTCTAACGAAACATCATATGCAAAGTTGGGCACCTAAAACTATAATCTGATCGAATATCCAATAATTACAAATCTCCTTTTCTTTGGGAACCAAGTTTGTATACAGGCCCTGTCCTAGGTTTAGACAGGTACAGTGAATGTGAGTAAATTACCTATAACTTTTACATTATTACTCATATGATGTTCCCACTTTGCATATCACAAATACAAATAACATAGAGCTTAACTTGATTTATCGAGTAATTTTTGATGTGTTCTACTATTTTCTATATTATTTAAAAAGTATTAGAATTGTTAAAAAAACATACTATTTTATCTTCCCACCACATCTACCATTTAAAATGCTCAAATTGTATGGATCTAGTGATGATTAGATTGGGAAAGATTATTATAATGTGGGTATCAGGTAAAATTACAAATCTAACGGTTGGATTTTTGTAGATTTACTTTGGAAAATTTATTATGACTGTTAGAGGTCCATTAAATCAATAGTAATTTAATTCTAGAAAATTAAATATTAAATATTTCAATGTAAAAACTCAAGGGATCAATACTCTTGTTGCCATGAATTTATTAAAAAAAATTTGGCTTGAATTGAGTATGGGAAGGTCCATTTTCAATCCTCCCAAGTGAAAATTTCCATATTGTGTCCACTCTCCCCTTTTCAAGTCTAAAACCAATCCTAGTTAGGTTTGGAAATCTAGGCTTGGTAAACTTCACAGCTTAGGTTTCATTCCATGTGTGAGGCTTGGGTAGGCACAAATCTTATATATGCATGCCACTTTATGTCCACATGAGCATGGAGAGGATCCACATAAGCAGCTTGCCACCTCCACCCTCCATGTCAACATGGTCAACCTAGTTGACTCCCCACCTCATCATCCTAGTCATCATTAATGCCACATCATCTTGCCACCTTTGCATGCCACCTCGCACATGGTGACATGGCATGCCACATCATGGAATTGCCACATCAACCATAATAGTGCCACATGTCAAGAGAATGCCACGCGTCATGCACGCTTGTGACACGTGGCATCTCCTTCCCACCTCCCCTCTTTTTTCAAAAACATATTTTTGGAAAAGTTAATTTAGTAATTTAGAGAAATAGAATATAGAAATTTAAATAATAAAATATATGTAACTTATTAAATAAAAGAATTTAAAATCACTAATTTTAAAGGATTATATTTTGGGATTAGATCAATAAAAATATTATTAAAGATCATATTATTAATTTAAAAAAAATAAATTTTTTAATTTAATATTTCTTAAAAAAAATTTATGTAGAATAAACCTTTGAATAAAATTTAAAAAAAATACTTTATTTAAAAAAAGCAGCTATATAATTATAAAATAAAAGATATCTTTAAAGATATATTTATATATCTAGTAATGATAAATATTTAGACTTGTTAATAAATATTATAAATAATATTGATTTTTAAGTGGATAATAGTTTATCTTTAATTATCTTTATGTTTATCTTAGTTATCCAATCAATCTTAGATAGGAAATCCAATGAGATTTGAAGTGGATAACCTATTTTTCCTATATAATCACACATCTCTAGTACTATCCCACACTTATCTCTAGTACTATCCCATCATTGAGCCTTTATAATATTTTCTCTCTTAGCTTCCTTGAGAATGGGTTCTCAAAGTCGTAGGAGTCGGAAACGTGATAGGACTAGACTCCCCCCCATCCACCAAGTTCAAGAGGAGGAGAGGAGAAGGGTAGCTCGTGAGAGAAAGAGAGAGTGGAGAGCACGTCAACGAGCAACACCTTCCGTTGGCGATGATCCAAGCTTTGCTCCTCCTCTTCCACTTCCTCTCCCTTCGCCCTCTTCCCCTCCACTACCCCTTAGTTTAGATAATCCACATGAACCCGCCCTTCTTGAGTCCTCTCTTCTACAAGAACCCACCCCCCTCCTTTGGGCGCCCTTCGTGTGGATAGGAAAGAACTATCAAAGTCAGGGGCACATCGTCGTGCCCATGCAATCTTCCATTCCTATTTCAAAGACCTCACGCCTTCATCACAGGCATGTGTGCTTGATGCTTTGATTGATCTGCCCAACATGGCCAACTGCAGGGCGCTTTCCGACATTGGAGGTCGAAGAGAGAGGAGAGCTGGCATGGCGGTGCTACAAAGTGTTCGTCATTCCTATATAGTTAACAAGAAGAGGAACTCTGCGGTCGGACGCTTTGGCTGCTCGACGGGCTATTGTGGCAGCCATAAGTAGCTCCCAAATGAAGGGTAAGGTTAGTGCCACATCTCGCATCCTTTCCATAGCACCACACGCACTTAGAGTTGGGTCTATTAGGCGACAAAGTTTAGATGCCAATGAGGTTGGTGCTATGTGGGCGAGTAGTGGTCGTGTAGCTAGGCATGATCGCCTACTAGATGAAACCACTAGAACCTTGATAGAAAGTTTTTGGGAGGAGAATTGTCGTGCATCGCCAGTTTTCAAGAAAGCTTTGCGTAAGAGAGTGACAAGAGGAGTGTTCATTGAGCACGGTGCTTGCTTTCTTGAAATGACCCAAACTGAGTTGTATTCTCAGTTTGTGGCTTCGTATCCAGAGCTTAAAATTGGGCAAAGGTCATTTGAGGGATGTAAGCCTTGGTTTGTGAGGTACTCACGTCAGCGTGACACATGTTGTTGTCGCTACCATGTTGAGTTCAAACTTTTTTATGATGTGTTCCGTTCTCTTAGTGGGCATAGAGAGTTGCCTCGTAGTCCACGTGATTTCATCCACTCTCTTTTGTGTGCACGCACGGAGGATGCCCAGTTCCATAGGATGCCTTGTGTGGAGAGCAATTGCACATCATGTGGTTCACTTGCACATCTACAGATGGTAGATCTTGATGCAAGTGACCAAGAGATAGTGGCATGGTAACGTTATGAGTATGTGACACACCAGCTCCAGAGTGGTGGACAGTCTAGGAAGTTGCAGCTCGTGGACAAACATACACCACGTTGTCACTTCACAGCCACATTTAGGGAGCAGATCTACCCCTACATACGGCACAGTGGGGGTGGTCAAAAAGCGAGCCAAGAGCAGCGAGCACAAAGCAATGAGTAGAGCTCATGTTCTTGTGAAAGTGAGCAGGTAGGGGCATGGTATGATGTTAAGAGAGCATGAAATGTTAAAGAGAAGAGTGGAACCACAGTGCAATTCTGTAGCAATCAAACAAAGAAGACATGAAATGTTCTAAAATGACCATTGCAATAATTTTTTTTTCGAACCAATGGTGCAGATACAAAAAATCACTATTAAACCCATATTGCTTGGCTCGCTAAAAAGATATTGAATCTATAGTATTCACAATGTTGGAGAGCCATTAGCAAACAAAAGACAATAGACAGGAAAATTTATAAAATAACCAAAACATTTCCAAAACAAGTACTACGGTTCAGCTGGTATGACATGACCCCCATACATATTTCAACTAAAGTGGGTTGTAGGTTCCTAAAGCTGTTGAGGATGACTTCTAATAGACTTAGTTAGCATGTCTTTTACAATTCTCTCAGAAATACAAACTTGATGAATATGCATATTGTTGTTCACATCCTGTCCAAGAATCATTAAGAACACAAAGTATATGTGCTTGCATGCAAGATATGGTCTTTTCTTGGCCACTCTATCTCTGAACTCCACACATGAACACATTGGATTCTTCTGAATAGTGACCTCTATCAGAGATGTGTCTTGGCTCCCATTGGTCAATGGATTAATACTAAATGTTTCCTTTACCCCTTCTATATGTATATGGCTGCCTACAACTTCTGCATGCATATCTAAGGCTGCAGTGATTTGACCAAATGCAGCCTTTGAAATTCCTCGTCGATATGGAAATTGTTTCACCTCCTTGTTTGTCTCGCTAGTGCCTTTTGCAAGCTCCTTTTCTAGAAAAAACTCAAGAGGAATACCAATGTCATATCCTGCTGTAATAAGCTTGCAGGCTTCTTTCACTTGTAACTTGGTACCTTTAGCAATGGGCCAAACACAAGGGACATCCTCTGGTGGATGTAATATTGTCTTTGTAATTTTCCAAGTGTGCCTAACATCTGTATTACAAAAATAGCAATACTTCTCCTTTTTCCAGGAGGATAGTTGACAATCACTCCAAAAACAAGGACTGACATCACCCCCTCGCAACCTTGAGCTACACTTTTTCCCTGATGCCCAGTGGTTGCACTCAACTCGATTCACTGTTGGTATCCTCCGCAAGGCCCACTTTGTATCATGCACATCACTTTCAAGGCTCTCTAAAACTTTGCATTGCTCATCGACCTCTATTGCAGGCTCTAACCTCTCTTTTGTCACATAGTTAAACTCAGGCCTATGGCTAGAGTTGCCAAAGTTTTCTTCTGTCGAGTCGTGTAGTGGCCTTTTGGCTCGAATAGTTTTATTCTCACCCTTGAATTTTACCCTATTTGAAAACATAGGGGTCCCCGCCACTGCATCATCCACTGCTCGTGAGGTAGCTATTGGGGATGGACTTGCTTTCTGTCGAGAAAGAGCTCTCTCAACCAAAAGCTCCAATGTAGGCCCACAACCTGTGTATTTTCCTTCCAAGAAAGCCAGTTGTCTGGCACATTGGAAGTAAGCATTGATTAGATCTGTCACACAAGCATCATAAAGACTAATCTTTTGCCTATACCCCTCCCCTGCCAACCAGCTTGCATGCTTGGTCTCTGACATATTTGTCCTTGGGACAAGAGCATTGACAATAGGCTCTCCATCCTACAAGAGAGTGGTAGAAATTGATTAAAAACAATGCAGTGCACATAAGTAGGAGGCACACAATAATACAATGAATAATCTCTTACAAACATTACCTTTAAAATGAAATGACCCCATCGACTAACCCTATAGTGCCACCAACTCAACCAGCTAAGAAGCTTAGGGATGTTTCTATCAGCTGCCTTGCCAGTTGCCCACCATGCTCGTATCCTGCGAAATTGCTGAAGGGCACTTTCTTTGTTTGGGGCAGTCCTCCACATCTCACACATCTCCCTGTGCTTTTCTTGATGTGGGCTATAGATGTACCTCTGCGTGTGGACACGAAGGTTGTCTTCCCAATGCCATAAACATGACCTTTCCCTTTCAATCATCTCCTTTCCGTCGTTGAAGACACGTCTTACTGCATTCCAGTTAGCGCCAGCCTCATCCGCCATAAACCCAAAAAAATTTGCTACCTTCCCTGTGTGCTCCACCATTACCAAATTCATATTTTCCCAAAACATGACTTGAGCATCCTCATCCTCTTCTCTAAATTCACAAGTTGCTATTGTCAATAGCTCACCAATCCTGCATGCCACAAATGGAAACAGAGTTATATTAAAGACACAAATTAAGCAATGCTCTCTACCGCTTGTAACTTACATGTGGTCATAAACATGTGCTCCCATTGTATGCCATCCAGTATCCACTCGATGCACATGATCAAAGCAGACCCATGCTTGATTAAGATCCCCATTACCATCCTTGTCCATTCGCCGAACAATGTCAATCCCAGAACCAGGTCCAGTAGTAGACATCTTAAAGATAAAGCAACGCTCAGTAGTAGTGGTGGCTTGCAATGGAAATCGAGAACCATGGAAGAACTCAAAATGGCATGTTCTTTTTAGATTAAGAATGGCTTCATATCCTTCACCCAGAGGCCGTGTTGTTTTTCGTGTTTGCATTACCATCTGCTTCACCCTGCATTCATAAAGCATACTTAGTGTATTAAAGATGATAATTGCATACTATTCTTTGCTAAATTGCACTTCCTACGTACTTTTTGACATTTATCAAACTTTGCAACTCTTGCGACATCTCCTGTAGCTCCCTCTCTGTCATGAATTCTCCCTGTGCCTTGTCATCATCAGTGAATGCTCTTAGAACCACCTCCCTTGCCACAATCATTTGTACCTTTCTGGGCCCAGCGTTGTGGTCGATGCCCACTGCACGTGCTACAAAGGCCTTGATATTTCGTATCGATGCTCGGCACATTCCCTTGGAAACCATGTGTGTATGTTTGCCATAATGAATAAATAGTCTGCTATGCATTGATTCTTTTGGCATAAAATAATAGACACAGGCAGGACATTCTTTAAGACACATTGGCACATGCTTGCAGAAAAAACACTCAAGGTTCCCGAAACTCCCAATTGCTAAATTCCCATATTTTGGAGATTTTATCAGCTGCCCATTCCAATGGAGTTTGTTTGGTTGATTCATACGTGTCCTAAAGGAGCAGTGCTCATTCATGCATTGGAAGGTTCCCCCGCAGAAGCTCTTCCTAAGAACAAAAGTTTTATTGGCCCTAGTTTGCGTTTGTGGCTTTGTCCAAATGTTGCCCTCGTATTTTTGCTCCATCCCTTCCATACCTTTCCCACCTTCAAGCTCATATGTACTGAACTCTGGGTACACCTTGGGAAGCTCTTTTACCTTGCCTTTGTAATCACAATCATGGATTAAAGTGTGCAAGACATCAGTAGGAGGTAACATGCGGATTATTTGAAAGCAAGAGACCGCAGTATCAAATTGAACATCTTCCTCTTCCAAATGTTGAAAGCACTTTTCCACAGGAGAGACCTCTATCTCCTCTTGCAATGACCCATGTGCTTGGACATTGATTTCTTCTATCTCTTCAGTGTCCAAGTCACTGTAAAGCACAATGCTCTCTAATTCAATGCGCAATGCAAAACAGAAAATGTCAAAGTCAAAGTTAATGCCACTTACATTGGAGTACTCTTTCGAGAACCGGGAGGAAATATAGTTGAGGGGCCTTGTTCTGGGGTCTCAAAATAATTCTCTGATTTGGCAATATATACAGAGGACAATGAATGCTCCAAGATAAAATATGCCTCGTCTCCAATCCCTGCATACAAGTGTAAAGGACAAATGGGCTCATACTCTCCTCCAATTTCAAGTAAGGCCTCCACATTTATCCCACCAATAGTTCCAAGCTTCCCCCGGATCATGTTGATTGACACAAGACATTTGCCATTCAAGAAGGGGACTCGGATGCATGCACCCATTGTAGAATGGAGGAAAACACGAGCCTCCCTGCATAATGCAATCACAACAACAATTAAGGAATTTACATTGAATATTAGCCAAAAATATTTTAATACTAGATGTTCTTGCTCTAATCAATAGCATATACTAGCCATAATACAATTTTACCAGGCTCATTTTAAGACTATGGGTAGAAGCAAATAAAAATATTTATTACAAAAATAGTCATAATGAAGGGTATCAAAAAGAGTACATGTATATATGTATATATGTTTGTGTGTACACGTGTGTGTATGTATACACACACACACGCACACACACACACACACACACATATTTGCTTTGTGTTAGTTCTTGCGCTTTTTCATAATCTCCTGTTAGATTTCAAAAACTCTACCAGTTGGATGCCATAGCATAACTGTGCTATAGATTTAAATAAATCGGAAAAATATTGACCAAACCCTTAAATTTTAGTGTTGAAATTCATTAGTGTTAGGATAAAAAAATTTGTCCAGTGCCTAACTTAGGGTTTTTAGTAGTCGGCTACTTCTTATGAAGCAATTACTTAACGCTTTTAGTCGTCCTCCACACAGAAGCATCTTCCCTCGAACACACACGCAGAGAAGCGATCATGAAGCATCATACGTCTCCCCAGCAAAGAAACGCTGATCTCATGCGCAGGGCCCTCTCCCCACTCCAATCTTTCTCCCCAACAAAGAGACACAGAAAGGTATCATCATCCATGAATTTGTGTTATTTTGCCTGAATGAATTTGTGCGCTCAGCGCACAAAATAATAGGATGTTTTGCTGCCGCCACACTCCACACACAGTAGTATGAGATGTGCGGCGTTACTTCTTGCTATTTTTCTTGAATGAATTTGTGCGCTCAGCGCACAAAATAATAGGATGTTTTGCTGCTGCCACACTCCACACACAGTATGAGATGTGCGGCGTTACCTCTTGCTATTTTTCTTGAATTAATTTGTGCGCTCAGCGCACAAAATAATAGGATGTTTTGCTGCCGAGCAGTGACAAAATCATCACGATTTTGAGTTCGTTTCAAGCTTCGGGGGCGCTGAGCGCACAAATTTGGAGAGAGTAGTGTAAGAACATGCTATCTATATGGTGCTGTCTCAAACACATTGCATAGACTGTCTCTCTTACTACTGTCTATATTATGCAGACTTTGTGTATACAAGAAGCTCAAAAAACTCACATTTGATGTCTTCTTGGTTGAGAAACGGCTCACACAGTCGAGAGAGGAGACCAGCAAACATGTGCATCTAAAGAACAATAGCACAAAAAGAAAAAAGTTTGTCCTTAAAAAAGTGTTGGATTGCGAAATATCACTTCTAAAGTTTATTAGTACTCAATATTGAATGCCTTCAGATTTGGGCTACCGAATCTTTATATATTTTCCAATAAATTTGAATGCCTTGAATTGAACACCTGAAAAGGGCTCCGTAAATATTTTCCAATGGAGATTTTTTTAAAATATTCAATACGGCTTTGAATGCCTTGGAATTTGGGCCAAAGCACTCCATATGATAATCTCAAAGATATTCTGTTCGTTATAATGAGTTGGCCGTTTTGTTGGATAGTGAATGTACCACCTTTGTTTGATGATTGTGTTGCAGTACTGAATTTAATCTCTTTAGTGAATGTGCCACCTTTTCTTTAAGTTTGTGTCGTATTACTGAATTTGCTGTTAAAATAATCAATTAATTATACAATACGAGTACAATACTATTTGAAGATTTGTTCTTGTATTTTTGCATGGCTATCTGGTTTTCAAATGAGTTCGAGTCATTTCACTAGAGCATCTTGCTTGAAAGGTTCTTGTTGTGCAAAAATGGATGAGTTACCTCTTGCTAAGCGGAAAAAGAGTGTGCAGGTTGGCCTAGGTGAGAGCTCATCGAGACACACAAGGAGGCAAGCTGATTTTTCTAGCACTTTGGAGCAAGCCGCCTCCTCAAACCCTACTACTACAGAGCATGCGGTACATATCATAGATGACACTAACCTGGAGGTGGATATGGATAGGCAACATCTACATAGTGATGAAAGAAATGAGGAGGATGGACAAAATGTAGTGGGGGCAATTGAGGAAAATAAAGGTGATCAAAATGAGGGTGAGAATACTCAAGGTGGTGATAATGAGGATGAAGGTGAGAATACTGAGGATACTGGGAGAGAGATAGAGGGGGAAGAGAACACACATCCACTAGTAGAGGATCAAGAAGAAACAGTTGTCACAACCCAAACTGAAGGAAGCAAGCAGAAAAAAAATAAGGTTGATATTTTTGGGAAGATTCTAGAGACATCTACTCCACAAGCCTTTTTAGATAGGATAGGAGTCAAATTTAGGTCTCCACCTCCACGTGTTCCTCTCTGTAGGATGATCCAGACGGAGGCAATCCGAAAGGTTTCTCCCTCAACAGATAAATCTCTTACTCGAAGCTTCAAAAAACTAGGTGGGTACATTGAGAGCATGGGAGCTTTCACAGTATCAATTATGGACTTGGAAGGGGAGGAGACACCATTGACACAAGAGAGGGAGGAATCTTGGGATGAGCATTGGAGGACTGTGAATCAACAATTTGAGGAAACTCTTGCACTTGACCCCGAGTGGGGTCCGTACTTGAGCCGAAAAATGGTGCATATTCTTGATGGTAATAATCGACACAATGCTTGGATGGACTGCATTTCTACAGGTGAGTTCTCATTGGGATGTTATAGTTTCTTATGCTTCTTTGTCCTTCCTAATTTTGTGTTTTATTACAGGGTTTCAAGGGGATTTGTCCATGCATTGTTGTGTTCTCTGTAAATTTTATGTGTTCGAGCGGAGGGATGTGGGTGAGCTTTTGTTTTCATTGTCCAGGTTGAACAAGTAAGTTAATTTGTCATCAGAGTCTCCTTCTATGTCAAGTAAGTTGTTTGTACTCAAGAATATTAACATATTTCTTCTTTTTTTTGCAGGACGCATGATTATGCATTTGTGCCAACCACATTTGGTGATCGTCTATTTCAACTAAGAAGATTGGGAGAGTCCGACCTAACAACTCTCATGGCACATTTGGACAATGAGGACAAGCTATGGGTTGAGAGAGAGATGCAGAGTGCATCTACCAGAGGAAGGCCTAGTTGGCTTCATTTGCCAATCCAGATTATGACTTGGCTCTTGTTTAAGGATGAGATGGAGCAAAAAATTGATGAGGCATCAAATGGACCACTTGCCGAGTCTGCTAGGGAGAATGTGACTCGAAAGGTAGAAGTTCTCTACAGAGGAAAAACATCAAAATATGCAAGGATTGCTGATCCCTCCAACGGTGAGGCCTTTTGGTGTGCAGTGCTCTCCCTCCCATGGCACGCGTCAAGCAATCATGTGGCCACAGAGGAAAAGCTCAATATGATAGGTTCTGCTTGCATCAGAGACACAGATAAGGCTCACATTGTCAAGCTATTGGACAACTCTCAGGCTGCAGTGCGATCACTTGAGGGTATGCCAAATGATAAGACAAAGGTTAGGGAATGGCTGCACATGTACTCCTACTGGCTTTAGATCACAGAGCTGGGTTTGAGAATCCAAAATGATATTAAAAATGCCGATCGAGTCAGGTTGCCAGGTGAGAGCCAATTCACCTCTTTTGTTGTTCTATGCAGAAGAAAGTACTTCAAAAGGGCTTTCAAAGTGCACGAAGGAGGCATAAAATTTAGCCATGATATTGACCATCAACCAGGCCTACAAAGTGCTACACGGCGAGTCGTTTATAGGTTTTCCTCCAACATAACCCAGATATTCCTTGTTAAAAAACATGCATGCTTCTTTCTGTGTGTTGTTTTATCATTTGTGCTTTGGCTTGCAGATGGTTGCTTTCTGAAATTGAGGAGCACCAATTGGATATTTTACCCCCTCTCGCTAGTGTGTGGCTTTGTGTTGACAATCAATCTTATATGTATGCCGATTTGAAGCTTGGAAGAGTAAGTGATTGAATTTGTCATTTTGAATCCATGATTGAGAAACATGTTCATATTGAGGGTGAGTTATGTTTACCCATGTTTGTCATTGAACAGACCATGTCAAGCATAGAGTCTCGTTTCTGCCCGTGGTGGTTGGACCTTGAAAGAAACCATGTGCCTGAGGAGGAGCTTGATCTGTATCGCCAACATAAGTCTATATTGGAGCTTCGTAGCCAGCAAATTGATCATAATGAGACCACATCCACATCACATGCAACATCGATTGCATCGGCTTCTTTTCGTAAGTCATTGCCAGTGAATTTAGGGAGGGAAATAGTGAATCGTGCATTGGAGGTGAATCGAGCAATGGAAGCAAATAGGGAGCAGAGTCAACAACAGACATCCAATAGTAGTGCAGGCGGGATACAACCAACTGACATCATAACCAAGACATTGCAAGCTCCAGGTATGTGAGCTTCCTACCTCATCTCTATCGTGATCCGATTGTTTTGACTTGAGACTATGTGTGTTAAATGTCAAAAACCTGTCTATAGGAACCATTTATGCCTTCAATGTCAGTATTGAGGACCTTGCAGCTACTTTTGTGAACATGGAGGATGCATCCTCATTGGGAAAGCAAGTGCTTGATGCCATGAATGTTATTTGCACAGTAGGGAATGTCAAGAGTAGAGGGTCCGATTACTGTGTGGAGTTGATATTTGCAGACTTCCCCTCAAATATCATCATTGGAGGTTGTGTTGCAAACAAGGTTCCATATTGGAATAAGATTGGGGATGGCATGTATGACTCTACTTTTAAAGTTGTTGATTCTTGTCTCTCGGATCGAGGCTTCTTTACATGCCTTTACACTATGGAAGAAGGAGTGACCATTGAGCAGGTTGCACAGAGTGTTGGGTTTGGCATTTATCATAGACAGGTTGTGAGGTGTACTCCACCTATTGGGAAGAAGATGGGGCAAATGATTACTACCCAGGTATTAGTGTTGTTCTCTTTGGGGCTGTCATTTGTGCAAATCTTCTTTGTCCCATTTAAGGTGAAAATGCATGAACAACCAATGTGTCTTTGCTTGTAGGTCACTTGTCTAATATTGGCTGTTTTTGTTCGCTCAACATCTCCTGCTACAAGCTTTGTGATGCATGGGGATCAACTAAGGGATTTGGCACTAGGTGATGATCTTGATGTAGGGCAAGATCTTATCTTTGACATGTATGTATGCATTCAAATCAAGATAGAATTTAAAATGATTTTCGGTGATCTTTATGGCATATGGTTAATGGTTTGTGTGCGTTTTCAAGAGTGCCATCGGAGGATCTGGTGAAGAGAAAGGGTAGACCATGGCGGGGCGGTTGTCAGAGAGGTCAGCGGCTTAGCAAATACATCGTCTCCGTCTTCAGTCGTCCTGGGGACACGATTTTGGATTTGTTTGCTGGCACTGGAACTCTTGGGCTAGTGGCAGCATTTATGGATCGCAATGTCATAATGTTAGACAAGGATGAGCGGATCTATGATCACCTGTTAGAACCATACTCAGCAAAGGTATGCATGTTGAAAAGATAAATATGTTAGTAGAGAATAATTTTGTATTGATAAAGCTTATTTTCTTTTCTTTGTGTCTCTTGCAGTTATGAGGATCACATGTCTACATCAGAATGCCATTAGAGATAGTTTTTTTTTTAATTGAGACAATCATTTTTTTGGGACTATTGGAAGTAATGTTTTGATGGATGTTATGCTTCTGAATGTTTTTTACAATAGCATGTAGCTGATTGTTGGACAATTTTTATTTGGATTATAAAATTTTTAAATCCTATGGTTATGGTTTCTAAAGAGTATTATATTGTTGTGTCAGTGGTATGGCTATTAAAATTGGTGTGCATCTTAATGGCTTGATTTCTATGCTCTCTGGTCGCTGTGGTTTCCATGTGGTTGCAAACAATAGTTTGTTTCTATTAGTAGCTCAATGACCAATTCAACGTCTTTTTAGCGAGCCAAGTAGTATGAGTTTTGTAGTGATTTTTTATATCCGCACCATTCATTTGAAAATGCTTTATTTGCAATAGTCATTTTTAAACTTTTTTAGTCTTCTTTGTTCTGTTCATTATAGAGTTGCACTATGGTTTCACTCTTCTCTTTAACATTACATGCTCGCTTAACATCATACCATGCCCCTACTTGCTCACTTTCACAAGGACTTTATTTCTACTCACTGCTCTGTGCTCACTGCTCTTGGCTCGCTAAATAGACGCACCCCGGCACAGTCATTGTGCCAAGTGGCAGGATCGTCAGTTCCGAGCATGCCTAGCAGAGTTTCCTATTGGTGTGGTCGTCTCTGTGATTGATTTTGCAGAGAACTACACTTTCACACCTTTTCAGGAGATACAATCTGAGTATTACTTCTCAGAGCAGGTAATGGTTATATTTTGTAATATTTGTTTTATGTTTGAGCTACATTACTTATTTGATTTTTTGTGTCCTAAACGTATGTATTGCTTACCTCACCAGGTTGCTATTATGGTCCACATTAGCTATCGACATGCAGAGGCTCATGTAGATGGGATAGCAAGTACCCCCGAGACCCGTGTCATTATTCGAGAGTATCATTTCTATATCAGTGATGATCGTTCACATGATGCACATTTTGTGCAACACTGTTTTCATCTCCATGACAATTTTTTAGGAGATTGTGGGATCAGACATGTCCAGCGATGGGTTTGGTCGGATGGTTGTGGCGCACAGTTCAAGTCATCACGTCAATTCTATTGGCTCTACAGGTAGTACTTATGGCTTTCTTACATTTACAATTAAACTAAATTCACTAGAACATCTTAAAGAAAATAATAACTAAGACTATCTTTTATGGATTTATAGGTGGCATGTGCAGTCTAGTATCCCAGTGATTTGGTCATTCTTTGAGACTGGTCACGGGAAGAGAGAGCATGATGGTGCGGGCGCGTGTGTGAAACGTGCCTTGAGGCATCATCAGCTGCGACAGGATGCTCAGCGGTTCAGAGATGCGGGCCACGTAGTCGAGTGGTGCTCCCAACATTTGTGTGGGAGTGCAGCATCATCGTACCCCAAACGTGATGCTCGGATTGTCAGGAGATTTTTTTGGCATGTGGATGGTGGCATGATTGATCGTAGAGCCTCCCATGATTGTGACACAGTACCTGGCACCTTGGGCTTACATTCCATCAAGAGCACGTGCATGGCGGCCCCCACGATTTATACACGACGGTTTGCATACGACGGTTTGCATGCTTCTGTGGAGCATGTATGGATGGCGATTGGTCACATTGTGCCTCGAGAGGATGGGCAGATGCATGGATACAGACATTCCTCTCCCCCCAGCATCCTTCACATCCAGTGGTGTCTGATGAGCACACAGGTCTTGCGTTCATGGTCAGTTATGATGACCTGACAGATTTGCTACAGGAGGGTGATGTATTTGCTGTTATTGCCAGTGAGGGAAATAGCGAGGGAGTAGACTACTATCTGATGAGTTGCACTAGGCCAAAGTGCATGCTTCACCAGGATACAGTGGATGATCATGGGTTTTCTTATGATGCCCATAGCATGATTGTGGAGGCCGGTTCTACCAGCAGATTCGACTTCATCAGGGGAGTCTTGAGTTCCAGCAGTGGAAGTGGGAGTTAGAGGCATTTCAGTTCTCTCATCTAGTGGTTGCTACCAGGCTCACTCTTGTTCGAGTACAGAGCCGAAAACACAGTTCTCACCCTCGTTTTCGGCTTCGAGTGGATGACCATGAGAGCATTCTAGAGCAGTTGAGAGCTAGAGAGGGTGCTGCTGACTAGATCTCTATCTTGATAGTGACTAAACTCAGACTAGCTGGGTTAGCTCACTTACATTGTACTTAGATTTTTGGGCAGTGACTAACCTCAGACTAGCTGGGGTAGCTCATTTTCATTCTGATGTACTTATTTGATGTTTATATCATTATGAGTTTTCTCATTATTGAGTATCATTACATTTTAGTTCATGTTCTTGATTTTATTATATTTTTTAACACTTTGGCTATCATATTGTTTGTTGAAAATCTCCATGCCATCGTACCCAAACATACTCCGATAGGGACCAAACTTTGCAAGCATGTGGGGGTGGGTCTCCCCCACATGCTTGCAAAGTTTGGTCACAATCAAAGCATGTTTGGATTGGTAATTAGTGCCCAGTGCGGGTTTTTGAAGTCTCTTGGTGCTTAAAAGGCCATGGAAAATCCGGGCCTTCCCCATACCATCGTACCCAAACATGCTCCGATGGGGACCAAACTTTGCAAGCATGGTGGGGGGACCAAACTTTGCAAGCATGGGGGGGGACCCACCCCCACATGCTTGCAAAGTTTGGTCACAATCAGAGCATGTTTGGATTGGTAATTAGCGCCCAGTCCGGATTTTTGAAGTCTCTTGGTGCTTAAGAGGCCATGGAAAATCCGGGCCTTCCCCATACCATCGTACCCAAACATGCTTTGATTGTGACCAAACTTTGCAAGCATGTGGGGGGGACCCACCCCCACATGCTTGCAAAGTTTGGTCCCTATCGGAGCATGTTTGGGTACGATGGTATGGGGAAGGCCCGGATTTTCCATGGCCTCTTAAGCACCAAGAGACTTGAAAAATCCGTACTGGTCCCTATCGGAGCATGTTTGGGTACGATGGTATGGGGAAGGCCCGGATTTTCCATGGCCTCTTAAGCACCAAGAGACTTGAAAAATCCGGACTGGGCACTAATTACCAATCCAAACATGCTCTGATTGTGACCAAACTTTGCAAGCATGTGGGGGGGACCCACCCCCACATGTTTGCAAAGTTTGGTCCCTATCGGAGCATGTCTGGGTACGATGGTATGGGGAAGCCCGGATTTTCCATGGCCTCTTAAGCACCAAAAGACTTGAAAAATCCGGACTGGGCGTTAATTACCAATCCAAACATGCTCTGATTGTGACCAAACTTTGCAAGCATGTGGGGGGGATTGGTGCTTAAGAGGCCATGGAAAATCCGGGCCTTCCCCATACCATCGTACCTAAACATGCTCTGATTGTGACCAAACTTTGCAAGCATGTGGGGGGGACCACCCCCACATGCTTGCAAAGTTTGGTCCCCATCGGAGCATGTTTGGATACGATGGTATGGGGAAGGCCCGGATTTTCCATGGCCTCTTAAGCACCAAGAGACTTCAAAAACCCACACTGGGCAGTAATTACCAATCCAAACATGCTCTGATTGTGACCAAACTTTGCAAGCATGTGGGGGGGACCCACCCCCACATGCTTGCAAAGTTTGGTCCCCATCGGAGCATGTTTGGGTGCGTGGTAAGGGGAAGGCCCCGATTTTCCATGGCCTCTTAAGCACCAAGAGACTTGAAAAATCCGGACTGGGCACTAATTACCAATCCAAACATGCTCCGATGGGGACCAAACTTTGCAAAAATGTGGGGGGGACCCACCCCCACATGCTTGCAAAGTTTGGTCCCTATCGGAGCATGTTTGGGTACGATGGTATGGGGAAGGCCCGGATTTTCCATGGCCTCTTAAGCACCAAGATACTTCAAAAATCCGGACTGGGCGCTAATTACCAATCCAAACATGCTCTGATTGTGACCAAACTTTGCAAGCATGTGGGGGTGGGTCCCCCCCCCATGCTTGCAAAGTTTGGTCCCCATCGGAGCATGTTTGGGTACGATGGTATGGGGAAGGCCCGGATTTTCCATGGCCTCTTAAGCACCAAGATACTTCAAAAATCCGGACTGGGCGCTAATTACCAATCCAAACATGCTCTGATTGTGACCAAACTTTGCAAGCATGTGGGGGTGGGTCCCCCCCACATGCTTACAAAGTTTGGTCCCCATCGGAGCATGTTTGGGTACGATGGTATGGGGAAGGCCCGGATTTTCCATGGCCTCTTAAGCACCAAGAGACTTCAAAAACCCGCACTGGGCACTAATTACCAATCCAAACATGCTCTGATTGTGACCAAACTTTGCAATCATGTGGGGGGGACCCACCCCCACATGCTTGCAAAGTTTGGTCCCTATCGGAGCATGTTTGGGTACGATGGTATGGGGAAGGCCCGGATTTTCCATGGCCTCTTAAGCACCAAGAGACTTCAAAAACCCACACTGGGCGCTAATTACCAATCCAAACATGCTCTGATTGTGACCAAACTTTGCAAGCATGTGGGGGGGACCCAGGTCCCCCCCACATGCTTGCAAAGTTTGGTCCCTATTGGAGCATGTTTGGGTACGACGGTATGGGGAAGGCCCGGATTTTCCATGGCCTCTTAAGCACCAAGAGACTTGAAAAATCCGGACTGGGCACTAATTACCAATCCAAACATGCTCCGATGGGGACCAAACTTTGCAAGCATGTGGGGGGGACCTACCCCCACATGCTTGCAAAGTTTGGTCCCTATCGGAGCATGTTTGGGTACGATGGTATGGGGAAGGCCCGGATTTTCCATGGCCTCTTAAGCCCAAGATACTTCAAAAATCCAGACTGGGCGCTAATTACCAATCAAAACATGCTCTGATTGTGACCAAACTTTGCAAGCATGTGGGGGTGGGTCCCCCCCCATGCTTGCAAAGTTTGGTTCCCATCGGAGCATGTTTGGGTACGATGGTATGGGGAAGGCCCGGATTTTCCATGGCCTCTTAAGCACCAAGAGACTTGAAAAATCCGGACTGGGCGCTAATTACCAATCCAAACATGCTCTGATTGTGACCAAACTTTGCAAGCATGTGGGGGGGACCCACCCCCATATTCTTGCAAAGTTTGGTCCCCGTCGGAGCATGTTTGGGTACAATGGTATGGGGAAGGCCCGGATTTTCCATGGCCTCTTAAGCACCAAGAGACTTCAAAAACCCGCACTAGGCACTAATTACCAATTCAAACATGCTCTGATTGTGACCAAACTTTACAATCATGTGGGGGGGACCCACCTCCACATGCTTGCAAAGTTTGGTCCCCATCGGAGCATGTTTGGGTACGATGGTATGGGGAAGGCCCGGATTTTCCATGGCCTCTTAAGCACCAAGAGACTTCAAAAACCCGCACTGGGCGCTAATTACCAATCCAAACATGCTCTAATTGTGACCAAACTTTGCAAGCATGTGGGGGGGACCCACCCCCACATGCTTGCAAAGTTTGGTCCCTATCAGAGCATGTTTGGGTACGATGGTATGGGGAAGGCCCGGATTTTCCATGGCCTCTTAAGCACCAAGAGACTTCAAAAACCCGCACTGGGCGCTAATTACCAATCCAAACATGCTCTAATTATGACCAAACTTTGCAAGCATGTGGGGGGACCCACCCCCACATGCTTGTAAAGTTTGGTCCCCATCGGAGCATGTTTGGGTACGATGGTATGGGGAAGGCCCGGATTTTCCATGGCCTCTTAAGCACCAAGAGACTTCAAAAACCCGCACTGGGCGCTAATTACCAATCCAAACATACTGTGATTGTGACCAAACTTTGCAAGCATGTGGGGGTGGGTCTCCCCCCCATGCTTGCAAAGTTTGGTCCCCATCAGAGCATGTTTGGGTACGATGGCATGGAGATTTTCAATAAACAATATGATAGCCAAAGTGTTAAAAAATATAATAAAATCAAGAACATCAACTAAAATGTAATGATACTCAATAATGAAAAAACTCATAATGATATAAACATCAAATAAGTACATCAGAATGAAAATGAGCTACCCCAGCTAGTCTGAGGTTAGTCACTGCCCAAAAATCTAAGTACAATGTAAGTGAGCTAACCCAGCTAGTCTGAGTTTAGTCACTATCAACAGCAACCCAATCAAAATCGTCATCTCTAACTGCCGGTCGACGTGCGCGTCGAGGCTGCTGTGCACATCGAGGAGGCTGTGCCGGCTGCGGGGGTCGTCGAATGTCTGCGGGGAGGTCTGCCTCAAAGGCAGGATCGTGAGCTGGTGCCGGTGTACTCGGGAGCTCACGAGTCCCAAAAGCTGCTATGGCCCTCTCTCTCTCTCTACGTCGTGCTAATGCAAGACGCCTCTGTCTGTAAACCCAAAATCTATAATCTGCAATGGTACGTGTCTGCCACTCTGCTCGTGTAAGCTCCTCTGCTGTAAGGACACGCTGCTCATGAGAAGCAGCACTGCTGCTAGCACCATCACCCGAGGTGCCACTAGGACCAGCACCACCCACGCGCTCATATGCTGTGATCTGGCTCTCATGTAGGACTCTCTGGTAAGCATCAAACTCATGTGAGCTCCACTCAATCTCTGGAGGCACCTCAGGCTCCTGGGCTCTATCGTCGAAGGCGTCGAGTCCCAAGTCAATAGCTGATGTAAAATCAATAGGCCTTCCAGTCCTAGCATCTACTCGAACGAGGCCTGGGTGAAGATCATCGATGCCCAAAACTCTGTACGTCGCTAGGTCGACGCGTGCACGGCAGGAGGGGCATGCTGAGAACCGTACTAGCTCTTGGGTGATGCAAGACAAGTGGAAAAAATGTCCACATCCCAGGGCATATCCACCTGTACTATCAATGTCCTCGATACATAAAGCGCAGCACGCATCACGTAGGAAGGGTGGTGCATCCTGCGGGAGAGGTCGTCGAAAAACCTCTGTGACAGGCCGTGGATATAAAGGTAGGTAAGGCACTGTCACGTCCAAGGATCTGCGAAACTCTCGAACATGCAGCATCAACTGCTCTGCCCTATGCTGGGCAATCTGCTCCATAATCTGATGATGCTGTGCCTCAGCTCCTAGAGCTCTCTACCTCGGTCCGAGCCTACGCAAAAAAGTAAAGCATTAAAATAATTGATTAGTCTCTCATTAGGTATTACTTAAAGAAATTTATAACTTAGGACCTTAATTATAACTCTTTTACGTGCAAGAGAAACCTACCTGCTGCTGGATGTCGGACTCTCTCAGATGCTGTGCCTCTGCAGTAGCTGCCTCTGCCATCTGTAATGCAGCTCTGAGGGGGTCAATCTCCGCTCTCGCCTCTACCAACTCTTGAGTAAGTCTCTCAGTGGTAGGTGTGGGAACCTACGTGACACAATCAACCATGCTGCTCATGTAAAAATATAGAAAAGTATATATAAACATGTAGATAAATGACCAAAAAAACTTAAGACGTAATATATATGTAAATACCTCGACATCTGTCGTCGGTATAGATCGTGAGAACAGGCGCACCACGTGCTGGATGCTCTCCGTGGTACTCCGTACGTCAATGCCGACCTGGGTGCCAAGAGCCTCTACTGTCGACAATGGCACAAATGAAGGATCTGTGGTAGGTGCTACACGAAGGGCTGGTGGAGGCCGCCTACCCTGGTCCTGGAGACGGCCTCGCCCAGCACCACCACCTGGACGATGGCTGGTGTAATCCACGTCCTCCCCTAAGACAAACTCCGCATATAACTGCTTTGCGAAGTATATGGGAATCTGGCGGTTGTTCGGCATCCTCCCATATGTGGCAACATATCGACTATAGATATGTGCCGCCATACGAGGATGCGAACACTGCGAAATAGTAAGGGGCTTGCCTGCCCCAAGCCTCATCCCACGACTATCGAGGAAAAGATCTAGGTAGGCTCCATCCCTAATAGGAGCAAGATCACAGACCTGACGATATGTCAGGCCATGTGACACAGGAGCAGTGCGATGGTGGGCTATCCACTCATCTACATAAACAATATCGTGAAGGCTACGAAGAGACGAAAGCATCGCCTCCAAGTCTGCCACGATATGTAATGTAGACGGTGTGTCTCTAGCACTCCTACGGATAGCCGCTAACTCGCGGTCTATCTCCGCGCGATGAGGTCCGCAATAGATGAGCGGCCCTCCTCGTGTGACTCCATGCTAAAATCTAAGCCAAACACAAAGGTCCAACGTGAAGGGTCTAATGTGAAGGGTCTAATGCTTAGTGCTAAGTAGCACTAATGAAGCTATAAAACAATGCTAATGGGCTCACTAATGCTAATCCAAATCAAGAGAGCAAGGAGAGTGAAAACGACTTATGACAATGAGGCAAAAAAAAAAGTTTTCCGGTTTTATAACCTCGATCGAGGTTCGGTAACATCATGCAATTTAGGGTTTGCAAGATTAACGCTCTGGATATTAGGGTTAGTGCAACATACGGCCAAGATACACACTTAATTTTAGGGTTGGGAAAGGATCGACGGCTGAGATTTGATATTACTATCTCGTTCGAGGTACATGGACGGCCACGATTTAAAGTCATTACCACGACAAGGTATGTCGATGGTCAAGATTCATTATATACCTCGATCGAGATATTTAAACGGCTAAGATCCCATCTTCCAACGTACGTGAATGGACGGTATAGATTGCGTTTACGTATCTCGATCGAGATATTTGGACGGTGGATATTGCATCTACGTATCTCGATGGAGATATTTGGACGGTATAGATTGTATCTCTGTATCTCGATCGAGATATTTGGACGGTTGAGATTTGATCTCAGTATCTCGATCGAGATACGGGGACAGTGGAGATTGTATCCCATTACCTCGAACAATGAATGGTCGATTTGATGTTAATTTCTCGTTCGAGATACGTGGACGATGGAGATGTGCTAGTCAAATATGCCTAGGGAGATACAGCGTGGCCCTGATGTGGATCCGAGTGGCATAGATATCTCGATCGAGATAATGTGGTGGCGGTGACATGTATTGGTGACATGGATGACGCCTGGAAACCCGGACCTGCTAGCGTGGCATTAGTTGGTATCTCGATCGAGATATGTCGATTTAGGCTTGGGAGGCACGTGTCGTGTTTTAATTCACGGCACTATCACGATCGAGGTACTCCGCCCAAGATGCATGGATGTCCCAATTTTAGAGAGAGTGAACGAAAGTGAGTACCCTCATCTTGCAACCACCCCATGATTTTCAAGTTGGGGTGGTTGGACAGATTCTAGTTTCTTGATTGGTCTGTGAGGTGTACTGAGTGACGAATCAAAACTGTGTGGGTTGGAGTGTAGCCTCCGCTATGCTATGATGTCCCAAACAATGGCGCCGCTGCTGCCGGGGAACGCACACCTAAGTTAGTGAAGGGTGTTAACCATTACTTCTTACTAAGTGCTCCATTGATTGTAAAATCGTGGATTAGGGTAGATTAGAGTAGAGTTTGCAAGGGCATTGAGTGTGTGATCTCAAGGGCACCTTGTGTGTTTTCGGTTTTTGATTAGAAGAAAAAAAAACAAAATTAATTAAAACCCCAATGCGGTAGAGAAATCCCGCCATTAATCAGATTTATGCACTTTCTGTTTTTGCATCTTTGACGGGGTTGGCGAGTGGTAGATAGGAAGTGTTGGAGGCGGCCTTTCTTTTATTGTTTTGTTATTGTGTGGGGAGGCATCTCCATCAAGCGCAGCAAAGATAAATATATATATATATATGTATATATATATATATATATATACTTGCAGTTGTGGAGGCAGCCAGCTGAAAGCCTGTTGCTAGGCGCTTTTTAAAAAATATATATGTATATAAATATATATTTTTATAATGAGAAGGTAGAAACGCCAACGTTGACTGCATCAATACGGCGTAGAAAGGAGTAGACGGCCCGCCAACGCATCAAGACGGCTGGTCGAAGGAGGGGGCGGCAGCTGAAAGTGTAGAAGGCGGCCTTAAAAATATATATATATATATATTTATATTTATATTTATATTTATACAGTGACGAGCGCTGCATCAAGCGCTGGGCTGGAAGAGTAACGGCGGCTGGCGTGGGAAGGCACCGCGTGTGGGAGGCGTCGAAGCGTGGAGAGCTGCTGCAGCAGGCTGGCAAAGGGCAGCGCAGCAGCTAATAAGGCGGCTGGAGAAGGTCTACTGAGCCTACAGACGGCGGCTGGTGCGAAGGAAGCGTTGGCCGGCTGAGAGCTGGGGTGCATGAGAACTAAGAGGTAGAAGGCGGAGGACGGCGTCTGCAGTGGGTGAAGCAGTAGACGGCGCCTGCAAAGGAGTAGACGGCCGACTGTGGAACCGAAAGCGACTGCAGGAAGCGAAGGAGCAGACGGAGGCTGTTGTTTCATCCTTACTAAGTGACATACTAGAACTTGTTTCATCCTCACTAAGTGACATACTAGAACTTGTTTCATCTTTTGACTTTCCTTGGATCGTCAAGTTTTCTTTATGTGTGCCCATGCGATGAGAATAATTTTTTTTTTTTTTTGTTTTTTTGTTCTCTATCTTACCCATGAGTTTTGTGGTTTGAGTGGTAGCCTTTGAGATAGATGCTTCTGATCATGTGTAGCCTTTGGCTCTTTTGGAGTTAGGTCCTCCACAGACTCTTTTTCCTTGTCCTTTATTTCAACTTTGGTGTCGATAGTTTGTTGCCCCTTGTTTTTCTTGGGTCTAGAAGGTTTTGTTTTACCTTTTGGTTTCTGTTTTAAAGCATGCTATTCTATCCATTTCGAAGTGTTTTCTTTTACATTCTTTTTGACTTTTTCTTGTGCCTTGGCTTGTAAGTGTGTAAGCACATTCAAGGGTACCATGGACAATTGCCTGTTTTGCACACTCAAGATATTAAGAGTTGTATTCTGCGCGGTAGGTTGTAGTGAAGCAACTCGTCTTGGGCAATCTTGGAATATGTGATCGATGCCACATCATTCGCATATGGGTTACAAGGTGTCAGTGACTATGGACATGATAGTATTCCAAACTGTGCATTCTACCACTTTGTACGGTCCACGACAATAAAAACACTGAAGTATTCGTTAAACTGTTTCTTGAGCAGTTTCGACCCTTTGAACTATGTTTGATTGGGGCACAGAAGATTGAGGTTTTAGTTAATTGTAGGTAAATTGGAACATTTGGGTGTGTCGTAACCAAAGGTTTTGTAATATATGCAGTACAAAAAAATAGATGCCTTGTACGCACAATGGGGATTGGGATGTACGTAATGATTACAATGAACACAGTACGTAATGAATAAACCCAAGGCATTTTGTCCATCACTTGGAGTGGCATTAAGAATGGTTGGTTTTGAGGGGGCTCATCCTCTCTTAGAGATTCTGGTTCAAGGCTTTTATGCAAGGCTATATAAAATTCAAGGAATGACAATTTCGAGATCAATTTTTCTTTTGCCATTGCTTCACCTTGTTTAGATGAAAAACATCTTGTATCATGATCAGGCATGCTGTCCACCCCTCACAATTGTCGCAGACCTCACAAGAGAGCGTAACCAAACGTAATTGAGCGTAACCAGGTGCAACTGAGCGTAACCAAAAGACATGCACACAACTGAGCGTAACCAGGAGCTCAACGCTCAGCCAACGCTTCATCGCCTTTGTGAGGCTCAACAACTGAGTGTAACCAGGTGCAACTGAGCGTAACTAGGAGCTCAACACTTAGCCAGCGCATGCCTCTGTGAGGCTCAGGAGCTCAACGCTTCAAACTAGCTCTGTGAAGCTCAGCATTAAGCGCAACTAGCCAATGCTTCATCGATTTCCTACACGCTCAGCAGCAGAGAGCATCGACAATGTCATCGCCTATGTGAGGATCAAGGCGGCTGAGCGTAGGTGGAAGAAGCACGCCAACTCTGGCTGCTGCTAGTGAGTGTAGGGTAGGTGGAAGAAGGTGAGCATATCACGCTGCTGTTGCGTATCACGTTGCTGCTGTTGCGTATCATGTTGCTGCTGGTGACAGAGCCGGCTCCAACAAAAGGTGCTTCATCACCTTCCTACAGGCTTAGCAGAGTGCGGAAAGAACAGAAGTTTGTGGCTCCAATAGAAGGCGCTTCATTGCCTACAGGCTCAGTAGAGAGTTCATTGTTTCTGTGGAACTCAGCATAACAAGGCAACAAATAAACGTTTTATTCAAGAGCAGCAAGCAGGCATTTTCTATAGCAACCAACTTTTAAAGAAGAAGAAGAAGAAGAAAACACATTCCTTTGCCATCATTGCTCAAAGAGCTAGGCTCTCCTTTGCTCAAGCTCAACAGAGGAGGAGCTTAGCAGAAGAGAGGAGCTCAACAGAAGAGAGGAGGTGCCAATGTGAGCAGGAGAAGCAGAGGAGAGAAAAAAAACCGTGACGTTAAGGTTTTCTTTTTCTTTATTTCTCTCTTAACCTTTTCACACCCTATACCTTGTTTTACCCTTCGATCTTTCGGCCATTTCCTATTCCCATTCATTTTGTCCAATCACACCCTAGGCTCTTGATCACTTAGCCCATCTTGCCCATTCTTGAGCTTGTTCCCACTCATTTTTTTTACATCTCCCATTTATCGCTTGGCCATTTCCACACCTGACTCTTACTTGTGCTAGTGGTGGTTCCCACGCGTGATAAGTATGCATTGAGTTAGGGGTGTTCACATGCGGTGATGGAGTTCGTCCTCATGCCTTGAGTTTGTGGAGATAGTTCGTGTGTGTAGTGTGGGCATATTGGGTGATTGTTCACACATGTGAGGTGTGTCACACGCGTTGATGTTTTGTTTGGGGTTGTTCACGTGTTTTGAGCCTCGTGGTGGTGGTTAGTGTGCTGTGTGGTCAATTTGGTGTATTTTGGGCGTTCACGTCGTGCACACTTTGGATCATTTTAAGTGTATTTTGGACATTCACGTGCACATTTTAGGCCATTTAGTGTATTTTGTGCATTCACACATGCATCTTAGCCCTTGTTCATGCATGGTTGGTCATTTTGAGCATATTGGTGCTTTTCCACATGCAGTGTGGGATTCTTGAGCACATTTAAAGGTGTTTCCACACTTTCGGGCTTTGGGGGGATGATATGAGTTCCCATTACTACTTCTACCCCATATACGATAGCCGTGCTACCTACCATCTTCGTCGTCGACATCATTATATCTCCATCCCAAATGCTAATCGTGCGATATCTGCTCGTATCCTATCACTCTAGCTTCATGGCCGTTATCTTGATTTGCCATTTCAGGTGAGGAGTTACATATCATTTGCCGAGCTTATACATACATTTGGCACATCGCGGCTTCGACCTCTAGATCCTTCTTCACCGACATCATGCTATGATGACACATCATATTCATGTCACATATGGATGTTTGAGCTTCAGATGTTATTACCTAGCCAGTGTAGACATTTATTTGATGAGGAAGATGTTCGTGCTAGATGGTCTAGAGGTTCTACACATGGTGACTTTGTTGAGGATCTATGTGGGTATCTTTACATGGATGGTTTCGCATTGATTGCATGGGAGGATGTATGTGGGGATTTGATTGAGTTCCCTACATTTGTGAGCAGAGATGACTATATACTTGAGGATGGGTATCATTATGACATGCATTCAATGGATGATGATGTGGATGGTGATGATGATCATCATGTTGATGGTGATATTGATGTTGACACTTTTACACATGGTGATGGTCATACACATACATGTGATGACATTGATGTATCACACTCACATACCTATGATGATGTATCGTGCACACACACACATGATGATATTGATGTATCACACACACATACACATGATGATAGTGATACATGTGCACATGATGCCACTGACATATATGCAGCAGATGATGATGTATGTGACAGTGATAGTGAGAGTGATGTGTGTGAGTTAGATCATGTGGGCATGATCTTAATGGGAGGGATGGCAGCAAGCACATCAAGCATTACAAGCATCATAGAGCTACCTATCTCTATTCATAGTGATCATAGGGATACATTAGATGACCATAGTGATGCATTCCATGATCTTGATGGGCATTTCACTAGTCATGATCATTCGGCTAGTCATACATCTTTAGGCACACATGGGATTAACACTTCACATGTCGTTGAGCACATCATAGACCATGAGGAGCATAGACCCAAGGTTCTAGTATTAGATGTGTTGGGCTACTCCTCTAGATTTGTTACATGTGGAGAGATTTTAGCTCGATTTTAGATACGACCACTACTCCTAGTTTTTCATAGCATTCCTGGCAGCATTCGAGGGGATCAAGTTGTTGTGATTGAGCAGTTGAGGATATTACATGAGAGTAGTGATGAGTTCATAGAGGTGAGACATCGTAGGAGTATGCATATTGATCATATTTCTAGCATATCCTATGACATTGACTTTGAGAGTTTTACAGTTGATCTAGGTATTTCCTTAGATCCAGTACTATTCGATATTGATCTATCATGGGATTTAGGTCATATAGGGACACTAGTGATGGAGTTGGGTTATACCTTGGGGATAACCTTAGTGGCCTTGGAGATTTCATTGATAGAGTGAGTTGATTGATTCCACTTATACTTCCTGTGTAGACACTTGGTCAATGCTTAGTGATAATGATCTAGTTTCTATTCTAGAGGGACACACATATATAGAGTGTCATACACATGGAGATATTGTGCATGGGTCGGATCATACTCATACATACATAGATATGGTGGATCATGCTTTTGACGTCTTGAGTGGTTCTATACATATATTGTTGTGATTGAGCAGTCAGGGATAGTACATGAGAGTAGTGTGATGAGTTCATAGAGGTGAGACATCGTAGGAGTATGCATATTGATCATATTTCTAGCATATCCTGACATTGACTTTGAGAGTTTTACAGTTGATCTAGGTATTTTCTTAGATCCAGTACTATTGGATATCGATCTATCATGGGATTTAGGTCATATAGGGACACCAGTGATGGAGTTGGGTTATACCTTGGGGATGACCTTAGTGGCCTTGGAGATTCCATTGATAGAGTGAGTTGACTGATCCCACTTATACTTCCTGTGTAGACACTTGGTCAATGCTTAGTGATGATGATCTTTATGATGATCTAGTTTCTATTCTAGAGGGACACACATATATAGAGTGTCATACACATGGAGATATTGTGCATGGATCGGATCATACTCATACATACATAGATATGGTGGATCATGCTTTTGACTTCTTGATTGGTTCTACATATGACGGAGGCATGAGTTCACATTTGACTCTACATGAGGCCGACCTTAAGCTATGTTCATTTGGCTCTTTCGGATGTCGACATGATCCTGTGTTCTTTGGAGTCAGGACATTTTTCTGTGGATGCATTCTTTGCCATTTGAGGAGCATAGTTTTTGGATATGTGGATCGACATTCAGGAGCATCTACGACATATTCTAGTCTTGGCATACACAATGATTCTTTTGTGTGCTAGGACCACTTGACATTCTAGCTAGGAGTTTTGAGCTTTTTTGGCCAAATACCTTTCATGCCAAATTCATAATGTGGTCATGAGGATGGGCTTATGAGTTTTCCTTTTGACCCTGGGGCTACTATCTCTTTAGAGCTAAGCTTTCCTTTTGATCCAAGAGCTACTACCATTCCAGCTTCGATGGTTTGGGGTGTATACCGTACATATCCCTTTGATCCTAGAGGATACTTGACTAGATTCGTCATCGATAATGGTTCCTTATCTACTCCACTTGCACCAGATTATCTTGCAACCATTTCCTTGGATTTTGCATGCCTCGGATTTTCTTTTGATCCAAGAGGTTGCATATATAGCCTCATCATTGACGAGAGCCCTCTATCCTTTCCATTTGATCTAGGGGGTCATATGATTCATGCACGAGTCTTCCGCTATACATTTAGTCATGGATTTTTTTGAGTCTAGAGTAAAATTCGAATTTCTTTTTTTGGGGGGATATTTTTTGAATTTTAAATTGGGAAGATATGGGCATTTTTCCAAAAAGACAAGTGGGAATAAAAAAGTCAACCCTTTTATGACACCCCCTCACACCCTTCATAAATGACCCCCAAAATGGACAATTTGACAACTCATTGGTATCTTTTCATTCAATGCTCATTAGTCTTAATGAGTTATATGAAAAAAGTGCTTAATCAAAAATTAATCCTACCACTAATCTTTCTCCCTTTTGGACTAATTAAGGACTTTAATTAAACTTTAATCAACTAATTAATTCACACCATTGAGCACATCATTAGATTGAGCATAAAATTGCTAAGCTATGTGTATCAACTAATGTGTAAACTAATATAAAATTAGAGATTAATTAAACTCTTAATTCTACTCTCTTCTCTTTATGCAAATAAGGTAACATATAGCAAAATTCCTCCAATTGATGAAGAAATTGATGCAATTAGGTGTTTTGATGCATCTAGATGCTCTCAAAACACTCAAAACACTAATTATGACCCCTTACATGATCAATTTGGACCCCCAAAAAAATATATTTTTTGATCTTTTTGTCTCTTGAACTGGATTAATCACCCTTAATGACTAAAACTGGGCAATTAAAGAAGATTAGTCGATTTCCAATGTTTTTAAGAGTTTTTGTGAAATTTTTCAAAGGATTAAGCTACTCCTAATACTTGCAACACTCTAATGCATACAAATCAAACAAAAAACACACAAATCAAACAAAATGTAATGATTCTAGCTCTATGTTTAACTCTAAAGAGAGTTAAAAACCACTAAAAATTACATTTTTGATGCAATCGAAGAAAAGCCTAATACACTCTATGTGCAAGTCTTAGGAACATTAAAAACTAAATTAATAATGATTTAAGCTAAAAATTAAGAAAAAAAAGCATTCTTTATAAAATTTAAAAAAGAGAGTTATTCTATACCAAATCACACACAAATCACCACCAAAAACCACATATTTTTCATGGAAAACCACTAATCAAGAAAACGGGAAATGGGTAATGCGTAGATTAGAGGAAAATGATGGAAAAAGCCAAGGGATGATTTCCCAACAACGGCACCAAAAATGTTATGGCTAACCCAAACTCCCCTTGAAACACATCCAACAAGAGATTACCTAGTGAACCGCAATTATCATGAGGATCTTTCCAATAGCCGAGCTCATAACCCTTGAGATCTCCAAGCTCTACAACTCCTTGGAGAGTCCTTTGTATTATGAGAGATATTCACTTATATACATGGCCATAAGCATTCACAATCACTTAAACTGTGGTCGACCGAGCACTTTAGGCTTATAAGAGGCCTAATGCTATTACAATGACCACTCTCATAATATATCCATGAAGTACATCACTTGGGACTTCATCCTTACTACCACATGCTCTTGAAGCGAAAATTGCCATAAGTATTCCATAGGACCATTTACGGGTGCATGTCCAAGTTGTAGACTTGGAAACCATTGCTTCATATCTTGAATGTATGACCTTTTAGTGTATCTACCTTGAATCCTTGACATAAGATAATGGTAGTAGCTCTTGTTAACCCTTGAAATGGGTTAACATAAACCCACTTTAAAAGGCTAGTGAGGTCTTGAGACATGCATTAATTGTGGGATTCTCATCTAGTGGATAGAGTACCATTGGCACAATAGAGGAGGGAGAGACAACATAAGACTATTGCTAGAACCGAATATCTCCATACGAGATGTAGCCCCTGTAAAAGACTAGGGCGACTTATTGTTCATTATCGGTCTCAAGAGGGCAAGAGGCTTTATGACCATCTCTACACGTCTAAACACTACGTATTTGATGAACGTTGCCATGAGGTATAGACCTAGTAGCTAATCTCCAAGACAAGTCCATAGGGGAAACTGCATCATCCAAAGCCTCAATGGCAAAGGGTGCACTCGCAGTTAGAATCCTAGTCAAGGACATAAACATGGACTAGTTAAAAGAAACACTAGGTCTATACCTCATGGCAACGTTCATCAAATACGTAGTGTTTAGACGTGTAGAGATGGTCATAAAGCCTCTTGCCCTCTTGAGACCGATAATGAACAATAAGTCGCCCTAGTCTTTTACAGGGGCTACATCTCGTATGGAGATATTCGGTTCTAGCAATAGTCTTATGTTGTCTCTCCCTCCTCTATTGTGCCAATGGTACTCTATCCACTAGATGAGAATCCCACAATTAATGCATGTCTCAAGACCTCACTAGCCTTTTAAAGTGGGTTTATGTTAACCCATTTCAAGGGTTAACAAGAGCTACTACCATTATCTTATGTCAAGGATTCAAGGTAGATACACTAAAAGGCATCCACCACCAAAATCACCACTCGAAAACCAAGAGATAGGGGAAACTGCATCATCCAAAGCCTCAATGGCAAAGGGTGCACTCGCAGTTAGAATCCTAGTCAAGGACATAAACATGGACTAGTTAAAAGAAAAACTCCTCAACCATTCAAGTCAGTAGTGGAGCTAGCAGGACCACCCCCAAGGGAAGGGTAGCCCCAGCTAATTTCTCAAGCAAGATACCCACATTTATTTTCACAAAGAGATATGGTTTGGTGTGCAATTTTCCATCAAAACCATACAAGCATGGAGCATCTAATGTATTACTAATGGCCAAGATAATAATAATTTGTGCTCATTTCCAATGTTGGAATTAGGGTTAGGGTTGCAACAATGCACACACACACAAGATAGAGATGCTTGAGAGCACACAAACTCACTTGATTAGAATGAACAAATGTGTGCCAGATACAAAAGATAGGTACACACCCCAAAATAAGTAGATAAGAGGGTGTACATATGCACGGGAAAAAAAAACCTCCTAGTAGTGAGGGAAAAAGTGTCTCGACAGTCCTAAGTGTATTGACACACATCACTACCGTATAATGCTACAAATCCCCCCTGGAGTGATAATGTAAACATGTACAGGGTATGGCCAATCAATCCTAAAAATGCAGTAATCCCAAAGCTTTACGAAAAGCTTCAAACTTTTTATGAGGAAGAGCCTTTGTGAATAAATCTGCCATGTTGTCATGTGTAGGCACATAGACCAAGCTAATCCTCTGCTGTGCAAAGAGTCTTTCCCTAACAAAGTGGTAATGCACCTCAATGTGCTTAGTGCGAGCATGAAACAGTGGGTTCCTCCTCGCAACTGCTAATGCGCTCTGGCTATCAGTGAAAATCGTAGTGCTAGACGACTGTCCAATACCCAAATCAGCCAACCATAAGACATCTAAGCCACACACACTCAACTGTAGCTGTAAAAGCTATCCTGTACTCAGCTTTATAACTGGAAGTGGCCATCGTAGGCTGCTTCTTAGTGAGCCATGATATACATGAATCACCAAGGCAAAAGAAAAGCCCACTAGTGGACACTCATGTGTCATAACATCCAGCCCAAACTAAATCACTAAAAGCATGTAGCTGTGACTCGCCCCCTTTGGATAAAACAATCCAAAATATTGAGTACCTTGTAAATAGCGAAAAACCCGCTTGACAGCCTGCCAATGCTTTGTACCTGGGCTATGCATAAATTTGCTCAACTATGAGACCACATATTGTATATCTGGCCTCATGTTACATAGATAAAGAAGGGATCCAACAGCCTGCTGATACAAACTAGCATCAAAAGAGTCTCATGTATCTTGAAGACTAAGTCAAGTACCTATCTCCATAGGTGTAGCCACAGGTTTATAGTCTTCAAGATTAAACCTCTTCAATAGCTTCTATATATATTTAGACTACAGCATAACAATGCCATCATTGCACTGCATAAACTGAATCCCCAAATAATAATGCAAGGGCCCCAAATCTAACATCTCAAATGATGACTGAAAATCAGTCTTAAAGGCTAAAATTTGATCTATATCGGGTCCCGTTGAGCAGCATGTCATCAACGTATAGAAAAATGACCAAAAATGTGTCCTTACTCCTCTTCACATAGAGGGTACTCTCTGTTGTACTATTGCAAAAATCATTTGCAACCAAGTATGCATGAATCTTGTCATACCATGCTCTAGGAGCCTGCTTAAGGCCATAAAGAGCCTTTTTCAACCTGCATACTTTAGACTCTTCTCCTTTCACATCAAAACCAGGAGACTGCGATACATACACCTCCTCATATAAATCACCATTCAAGAATACAGTCTTAATGTCCAACTGATGTACATTCCACCCATGATGTGCTACCAAAGCAATGAGACACCTAATGGTAGTCATACGAGATGTGGGTGCAAAGGTCTCATCATAATAAATGCCCTTTTGCTGGGCATACCCCTTTGCAAAGTCTGGCCTTGTAGTGATCAATGCTACCATCTGCTTTGCGTTTAAACTTGTAAACCCACTTAGTACCAATGGCCTTCTTGCCATGGGGTAGATCTGTCAAATACCAGGTGTTATTCTTGAGTATAGAGTTATACTCATCCTACATAACATGCATCCAATGATCATCATCCTATGCCTCCTCAAAGGAAACAGGTTCCTCCTCATTACATAAAGTAGAAATAAGAACATGATCCACATGAGAATAATCTGCATGATGAGAACCTGCAGAGAATAATCTGCATGATGAGAACCTGCACGAGTTTTGCTAGGTAAAGGAGCTGCCAACTTGCTATCCCTCAATATCTGAATGACATTTTGGCATACACCTAGATTCTTCTATGGCTGCTCTCTCCTCATCCACTACATCCTCAATAATTGCCTCATCAAAAGGCTGATTCGTAGGCTGATTTTGCACCTGCAAAGGCTGAATTTTAGCACTTGGTTGAGCATTTAATTGCTCTACATATGGCTGCCCTCCATTAAACAAAGGTAGGAGTGAATCAAACATGTCCTGTGAGCATACATTCTGCTGTTTTTTGCATGAAAGCATGGGTTGAACTGAGTTTTCGACAAAAACAATATTACTTACAAAAATCCGCTTTGAGGCCGGATGGTAGAGTTTATATCCCTTGCTTTCTGAACTGTATCCCACAAATATGCATTTAACTGCCTTATCATCAAGCTTGCTGCATTGTTGCTCAGGCACAAGAGCATAAACACACGAAGGAGCCACAGAAGGCTTCCTGCCATGCCAAGCTTCATAAGGAGTTTTAGACTGCAAGGCCTTGGTAGGGCATTGATTCAACACATAGTTGCCTCTAACCAAAAACCATGAGGTAAATCTTGGGCTTTCACCATACATTATGCCATCTCCATGAGAGACTTGTTCTTCCTCTCAGCCACACCATTTTGCTGAGGTGTGTATGGCACTATACATTGATGCCTTATGCCTTTTTTCAACCATATATGCATGAAATTCCTTGGACATATACTCCCCCCCTCGATCTGAATTATGAAGGATGCCAACTTTACATTCACATGCATTTTGCCATGGATACGAAGTGCCTAAAGCACATAAAAACCTCTGACTTCTTCTTTAATGGATACACCCAGCCATATCTGGAGTAATCGTCAATAAAAGTGACAAAGTAGAGATATCCCCCAATAGATGGTGTCCTCATAATAGGACCACATACATCACTATGTATAAGCTGTAATTTCTTAACATCTCTCACAGATCCATCCTTTGGAAATGATGCCCGATGCATTTTACCAAGAATACACCCCTCACATACATGTCCAGTAGGGGTCTCAAGAGTTAGCAACTCAGACACCATATCATGCCTTTGAAGGCATAACAAACTGCCATAATTCAGATGGCCAAATCGTGCATGTCATAAGTCTATATCACTCATAGCACGAGTCGTAGAGACTGAGCAAGCATCATGCTACAACTTCTCAAATACATCCATCTTGTATAGCCCATAAAACAAGGTACCTGAGGCAATGATAGCATAACCATCATTTCTATCCTGAACTACACAAATTTCACTGTCAAGCCTGACAATGCTAAGGCTGAAATTGACAGCAAGATCTTCTTAATGCCTAGCACATATAAAACTTTTGAAAGAGTAAATGCGCTCCCATTTGCAGTAGTGAGCACAACTCTACCAACCCCTTTGACAGGATATGAGGAACCATTTGCACATGTGACGGTTCGTGCACTTGGGACAGATTCCATAAATGAGAACAAACCTTTTTGTGAAGTTATGTACTTACTAGCACCACTATCAAAGTACCAAAAACATCCGATTCTGCCACACTGACATGCATACATCATGAAGAGAAGGGTCATAACTACAATGTACAATCCATGCCCAATCATCTTTAGCAAAACTTGCAAATTACTTCTTCTCTACACTTGGTGCGGATGCATCAGTCATCACAGCCATGCCCGATTCTTTCTTTTTCTCCTTCTCTAACCTTTTCTTGCACTCATGTATGTAGTGCCCTAGTTTCCTGCAATAGTGACACTTGCCCTTATTTTTAGGCTTATCACCTTCTTTCTCTGCATCCTTACCTGAGGATTTTTATTTTGGCTTATAGCCACCATGCGAAGAAGCTTTACCTCTGCCTTTCTGATTGGCAACAAAAGCTTGGTCACCAACTTGCATATTAGATCTATTTTACCTAGACTACTCTTCGTGCAAGAGTACTGAAACCAGCTCATCAAATATAAGGGCATTTGGATTTTCCTTCATCATGAGTCTAAGGGTAGAGGCAAAACTTTTATAAGAATCGAGTAATGCATTGAGAATTGTGGGCACCAATGTACTATCAGGATGATATATCTCATCCACACTGGTAAACTGCTCCTTAAAATCTTTGATCTTGGTCAAGAAGCTCTCCATTGAGTCTCCCTCATTCATGTGCTTAGACTCCAACTGTTTTCACAGATATGCAACACGTGCTTCATTGTGCACCTGGTATAATGTAGCAAGTGCATCCCATGCTTGTTTTGAAGTCTTGCATGATCGAATATGAGGAATAATGCTTCGCTTCATAGAAAGTGCAAGCAATGCATGTGCCTATACATCTCTTCCATCCCATCTCGTTTGAGCAACAGTGGGAGGTACTGGTGGTGCATGTGGAGGATCCACACCTGTATCAGATTCTACTTCAGATGTACCTACAGTGCCTGGTTACACTGGTAGTTGTGAAACAGGACGAGCTTCACTACCACTGACCACATTCCAAAGGCCTTTAGCACAACCAGTACATGTCTCATCATATAGGACCACAATGGGTAGTTAGTCCCATCAAGTTTGTCCTCAACAAACAACATGTTGAATACATCACTACTACTAGCCATGACTTTCTACCAAATGCAATTACTTTCAACAAACTGCACAAGTACTCATCAGTATTCACTGAATACAACCCTGGATGGCTGCCAACTGACTGAATCTCCTGCAAAGTGTATGAAAAATAACACAGAGTAGATAATAGAGTGTTACTAGCAAAAGTATGATGGTCGATGTTGTTGAAGACACTGCAGATGCTGCTGCACACCAAATCTTTGCCGCTACTACATAGCCCAAACACCCAAAATTGAGCAGAACCAATCCAAAAATCTCCAAAACGTCTGTAGAAACCTTGTGGTGCCCAAAACGCGTCCGAATCATGCCACACGGATCCCAAAAATGTTGTATACTTTGTATACAGCGCACTACAGTATATACCTTCTTCTCCTAAGAGGGTATCTCAATTGGAGACATAAAAGTAGGGTTGTGAAGAGGGAGGCATACTACTAGATCAAGTGTCAAGGAAGCTCGCTCTGATACCAATTGTTGGAATTAGGGTTAGGGTTGCAACAATGCACACACACACACACAAGATAGATATGCTTGAGAGCACACAAACTCACTAGATTATAATGAACAAATGTGTGCCTGATACAAAAGATAAGTACACACCCCAAAATGAGTAGATAAGAGGGTGTACATATGCATGGGAAAAAAACCTCCTAGTGAGGGAAAAAGTGCCCCGACGGTCCCAAGTGTGTTCACACACATCACTACCATATAATGCTCCATCTAGCACTATGGGAACCACAATACAACACATTGTTGGTACCACCTAGCACCACAACCTAAGCTCTCGCACTAAAGCAACCACGAGCCCTACTACCCATTCTAAATGCACCTCAATCGGCACATAGTTCGGTGCCTATTTATCAAAAGCCCCTATCGAGAGGTATGTATAGACCAATGCCATACCCACCTCTAGTATTAACATCCCAACCAGTTCCTCCTAGAATCGCACTAGTATAATAGTACTTGGTGACTTTTCTAGCGGACTTTGAGAGTCAATAGGAGAGATATCAATACGATTCATATGGATATCTAGAATAGTCCCCAAGCATTTACTATGCCTCATTGTTCAAAGATATGGTGTAACAAAGGGCGAGAGAGTTCAATAATATGTCATGCAGGCCACCTCTTCAATGTTTCCATAGAAAATTGAGTGTCCTCATAGAGTCATCATGCCTACACCAAGTAACACAACTCCATTCATGAATCCAATGTTAAAACCCTAATGTGATTCAATATGGAGGCACATGTTACAAGTATGGATTTGAACATGCTTTTAAGGATTATCCTAATAGAGAGTTACAATCACCCTAGTGGTAAGAGAATTAGCAACTTCGACGAGCCTTAACTTGTTAAGGGTACAACGATGCATACACAGAGGACTTATTCAATACAAGTTTCGCTAATTCCATCACAAGGCTCCAAAGCAAGACAATCATAATAGCCAAGGAAACATCCAATGCTACCAAGAAGTGGAACACGCAAGCCTCAACCTCAAAGCCAATAGCTACAAAGCCTAAGGCACAAGCCTCAAAGGTTGCAGTAGCCCCTGAAAAAGCTAAAGAGGTTGAGAATTAGAGGTCCTAAAGAAGGAAACATCAAAGATAATACGAAAACACAATGTACAATCAATTGTTAAGGATATCCATATCAGGATCATTAAAAGTGGTTCGGACAAGAGCTCCAAAGCTACCTCCCTCACGGAGACGAGCAATCTCCTGCTCAAACATCCTCTTTCTAGGAGTGGAAGGGAAGGATCAATGCACATCCCTTACACATTGGCAAGTCCAAGCCCACATTTGAGTGAGTATGAACCAAGTGAGCAGAAATATCACTAGGCAAGACATAAAAAGCCTCACAACCTTCTTGTCTTCATAGGTCTGAGTCCCAATAAGTTCTCTTTTACAAGGAAACTCTCAAATTTGGAGAGACTTATCCAATTGGATGACTGGGAACCTAATAGCCCACACACCTGAACTTGAAGAAGAGGAGGATGGAAGGACGATCTCTACAATCTTGGATGGTGGTGTTGGTGCCAACATAATCACCAAGGATTATGGGGAGGCCTGGGGGAGGCACAAATCTCATGGTCAAACTTGTCAATAGAAACAAAATAAACCTTTGGGAATCCTTCAAGATGGCACAAACATTAAGAATTTTGGCATAAGCTTCCGCCATACATTCATGGTGATAAATTTTTAGAGAAGAGGGCCATACACCATGATCCTCAGAAGGCCTTACATGAGAGATGTAAGGCTAGTTAGGAAACCAATCACATTTACATACGCAAAGGTAACCATACCTTATAAACCAATCACATTTACATACGTAAAGGTAACCATTTCTTGAAAATAAACTTAAAAATGGGGAAGACTTATCAGTTAAATCAAAGATAGAGTAGAGAAAAAATCCATTCCTTTGATGGCAACTCCAAATCTTAAGCATGAATAGAGTACAGTGGCTTCACCTTGACTCTTGGTCCTACGATACCTCTAAAGAAGTCAAAAGAGTCCATGGACACCAAGGAGCAAGAGGCAACACCTTACCAATGTGTAGTGGCCCCATGTAACCCCATTCCCATAGCAAGATCCCTCCATGGTGTCAAACCCCAAAGAAGATCTATGCACATTCTTCCATGGCATCATTGAGAAATCCGAAGGCTTATATGGATCCCCATGACCTCATAACAGTGCAACACCAACTCACAAGCTAGAACTGGAAGGACAACAAAGCTGACAGCACTAACATCAAAGCTTTCGTTGTAAATGGGCAAGCAATTCTCCACCTTTTCTCTCTGAGGCCACATGGTAAGCCCAAACCTTAAAACCCCATTGTTGCAACATCTCCTATTAATTATACATACACATATACAAGAATAATTAAAAACTTGAAAACCAAAGCAAAACACAAAACACCAAATAACCAAAAACACAAATTAACATGTGTGAACTCTCTTACACACATGTCCATGCATGCACATGCAAAATCTAAAACACAAATCATACACACACATGCACCCATCACCACCCACAAGTGCACACTCTCTACATAGACGTAAACCCACAATCACCCACACTTGCACGCATGTACACGTATTCCTACACACATACGCACATATATGTACCCCCTACACACATATACACACATGATCACATATGCACATGTACACATGTACACAGTCACCCCCCAAAAAAAATATTCTCCCAAATAAACAAAACAAAGAAAAAAAATCAGTTGGTTTGTATTACCACGTCATCAAAAAAAATTGGATATTTTATGTTTATTCTATTTTTATATTATTAAAAATATATGGAGAGAGAGAGGGGGGAAGAGAGAGAGAGAGAGAGAGAGAGAGAGAATTTTTTAAAAAAAACCTCGCCCTCCCCCTCCCTAGGAAGAGAACCGAGAACAAACGAAGGCCGAGTACACAACGTAGAAACCATGTCGAGCAAGACATAAAGAAACTACAAGAAATCGACAAGGCACCACAAGTAATTAGTAAGGTAAAAGATCATGGAAAAGAAGCCGGAAAAAGCCCAAGAATCAACCAACTTTGAATATCCCTCCATAGCACAAAACATGCCTACAACCATGCCCAAGAGGTTCAATGCAAAGCCGCATGATAAGGTCGGCATGCTTATTTGTCGGCATTCCAAAATTTCACCTCCACCGCCGGTGTAAGCTTTATAATGCTTCACTTCATTTTTCTGACATCGCCATGCTTCAAGCAAGCAGGCTAAATAACTAGGATAAATAGCCACCAATACTTCAAAAAGAGGCTCAATCCTTTGCCCATGTCTAGCAAAGCCTCCCATAGCTCACAGTTTACCAACGTACATACCATACTTGGTTTCGTAAATTCTTCCATTCTCATGGACAACCCAACCTCATTATTGGCCAACCACATTACACATCAACGCTCTATCTCCTACCCCAATCCATGTGTAAGGGTTGAAGAAAGCAAACAAATAAGTGTCGTTGAAGAAAGCAGGGTGTTGGAGTTTTTATTAAAAGGGGCCCATGCATGACACTTGCAATATATACACACAAGATCTACATTTAATAGACACATCTAGTAGGAAAAATAGGCACTACTAGCTCAAGCACCTACATTAAGCCTCATCGATAATAGAGCCATCTAGGTACATTTTTGGATGGTGGTACCATGACTTGAAGCTTGGCCCGTGGTATGACCCATTGTTGCTGGAAGCTTTCTCAAATCAATAGGAACCTTTCGTGGCCTCCTCTTCTTTAACCCCACCACTCCAAATCCCTTAGCTATAGAGGTTGCTCATATCCATTGGGGCAGCTATAGGCAAAGTCTATTGCCATATAATCTTGACTCCCCAAGAAAAGGGATGTTGAGTAAACGTCAAAGAAAGGAATATATAGAGTTAAAGAAAGTAGTGAGTTGGAGAAATCTTTGAGGTTGGAGGAGTACACACATAGGGTACACCTTTCGCCCATGCATGTCCCCTACTTACTTCACTATGGGTATCATATTTGTTTTCCATCTCGCATCTAACATTATGCACAAACACATACACTTGCAACAACTAACCTCACCAATGTCAACCCTCCAGGTATATCTAAGGATGGAGAACCATGGCGAGTGCAAGCTTGGCCCATGGTACGACCTATCACACCTAGAGAGACATCGACCTTCATGCAAGCCTGGCCCATAGTATGACCTGTTGCTTTTGGAGAAACATCAACCTTTGTGCAAGCCTAGCCCATGGTATGACCTATCACCTAGACAATCATCAGTCTTGTAGGTACCCCCAAGAGCTTCAATGCTTGAAACCTATGGTTCAACTCTAATTCAAAAAACTTAATCTCACCTTGGCGGCCAACATCTTAACCACAAAAAAGCCCACTCTCTAAGCATGATGATGTGAGATTGGGACATAATATCATTCAAAGCAAGAAGATCTGAACCACCATCTATCTACATAAATCATTCCATGGTGGTCTGAGATCCCGTTCCGTCATGTGAGCCGCTTCTACTACTAAATACCTAAGCTTAAAGAGTCCAATCCGTATCCACAATAGAGGGAAACCTTGCATGAAGAACTTCTACATCACCTATATCTTTTGTGCAGCCTTGACAAGCTACCCATTTCATGTGGGCTACCCAAAGGTTATCCCCACTATTCCTTTGTATCTCCCAAACCACACCACTTAACCTCTCATGCCAATTTTATGGCATATCATGGTGGAAACACCTTTCCACCCTAGTCATGGGTGTGACACTATTAAGAAGGGGGGGTATGTTAACCACTTCATAGGTTAATGTAGATTCACCCATCTTTCCCACTCAAATGGTCACTTATCTTTTGTAAGACTACTCTAAAACATATAAAGCAGCCTTACCTTGAGCTTAATGTCAAATGGAAAAAATCTAAGGACTTTATGTGAATACCTACCTAGGACTAGTAATAGAGGTTGGACCACTTTTACGTTTGGCAAGCCTAATGTGAAAACTAGTCAAACTTGTATACAAGCCTTTTTACAATAAGAAATACATATTCATTCCCTTGTTATAGAATAATTGCGAGCCCCTCTTCTCTATTCTTTCTTGCTTATACTCTATTGGATTCTTGATGCTTACTTGAATAGGTTTGTTTGTAGGTTTTTTCCAATAGCTTCTTCCTTACCCACACCCTTTGTGAGAGAGAATCACCATGAAGTGTTGAAATAGCAATATGTGAGTGTAAAACATGTTGAGATTTCAAGCTCAACATGAGCTGACACTCACGAGGTGCCTTCATGACCGTTCGACATTTATATCAGTTGTCGGGTTTGGTAGCTGGCACCAACATATCTTCGCCAGATATTCTACAGCTGGACTACACCAACTAGTCCACATCTACAGCTGGACTACACCAACTAGTCCACATCTACCCACTCCTCTTAGCGTGTTCACATTATGGACCGCTTGTATATACTCTATTATGTGTGTTAGTCACTTTATCTTTTTGTAGACCTCTTTTTTGTGTGTAGAAGAAGAAGAATTTTCAGCCTCTCACCTTGTGTGTTCTCTTCTAGGGTTTGTGTGAGTATGTGTGTGCTTGCAAGAGCTCAAGCTCTCTTCTCCCCTACATCTTTTCATGGTATTAGATCTTGGTTCATACTAAGGGTCAAGCAAGATAAGCATAGGAAGCAGTACGAGGGTAAGAGCTTCATCTACTCTTCCTCCTTTGTGTTGGCTACTACACCCTTATCATCGCCCAGAAGCTCTTCGAGAGGCACCGGCAAACAAACACGCATAAAGATGTACGTATGTGTATGTGTACGTGTAATCCATTGAAACCATACATATGCCACAACTTGAAGATATGTGTAAGTGTGTGCGCGCCTATGAATGCATGTGTGCATGTCACATACACATGTAAATATGTGTCTGTGTATGCGCATGCACCCATAATATCCATAGATATTGGTCACACTCATACATATATGTATACATCGTTCTCAACTTGCCAACCTTATATATAAACACATCATGATTGCCATATATATCCATATATAGAAGCTTCTAAAGCACCAAACTTGGCATATAAGTATACATCTAGCATTACAAACCCATAAAATGATGACAATCTTAACACACTTGAACACGGCCTCAAAACAATATTCGGACAACTGGATTATCTCTCCTTGGTAGCCTATACCCCACACCTCCATCTGGCAAAATGTATGCCATAAAAAAATATTAGCATTGAAAATATAACTCTCGTTGAAAAAAGTTGGATAAGGATAAAAGCTTACAAAACTCATTTGGTGGATCAATATTTGAGACAAACGACGTTTGAACAAGCTTGTAACCAGCAAATTGGAAAATGTTGTATTGTCTAGTGCCTATGAACCAAAAATCTAACTTATCAGGCTTTTCATAATCCATAAACATTACATGTACATGGAGTTGATCTGCAACCTTCCACAATCATAGATTGTAAATTCCTAGGAGCCCAAAGCTCTTGTCTCGTAACTGTCTCGACCATACAAACCTAACAATAATTTGGGTTCTAAAAAGTAAAGATATTCCCTATTGCAAAAAGAATGTTTTAATAGAAATATAAATTAATCAAACAAAACACAAAAGCTACATAAAAAGAAAGTTTGTATATATACCGTAAAACACCAGTGCTCTCTAAGAGTTCTATAACTAGAGATGTTGTTGCTTGGCCTTTCCAAAATGGAGGGTCTGCAATTCAGCCCCATGACTATTAAATAGATCTTGGAAAACAATTAACCTATATTATAGCAAACGTCTAAAACATTTACCTTCAATATCTTGTCCATCAACATAAACAAACGAAAATGATCTCCTTGCCACATCTATCCTAAGCAATATACCCCTGATATCAAATATAACACTCTCTCTCTCTCTCTCTCTCTCTCTCTCTCTCTCTCTCTCTCTCTCTCTATATATATATATATATATATATATATATATATATATACACACACACACACACACACACACACACACACACACACACATATATATATATATATATGGATGTGTGTGTGTGTGTGTGTGTGTGTGCTCAGTAACTTGAGCCAAGAAACGAATAATATAATGGCACTGTGTATAAAAGCAATCCAAAAGCAAACAAAGACTACACTTGCACATCTTCAAAAACATTCTCCATTCAAATGCTTACTTCATTACACAAAGATATGTATAATGTAGTCTCTAACATTTGCAAGCTGCCATTTATATTTAAGTTCTTTGGCATGCCATTTGCAAAACCTCCTTGTAGACAACATTGGTTGTGAAGACTTCATTTGAACCTCTTGTGCCACTTTCATACTCCACAATATGCTTTACACACACTTTCACTACATCGGGGATGATCTAACACATGACATAGCAATGTACAGTTTTGTCCATGTGTGAATACTTGTGTGGCCAGATAAAGTCCCAATACACTCAATGTTTGTCCTTGGGACTTATTTATTGACATTCCAAAAGCTAACCTGACAGGAAATTGCCTCCTTCTCATGTCAAAAGGCAATTGAAGCATAGCAGGCACAAATGTTATCCTAGGAATAAAGACTCTATCTCCAATGTTTGTACCTATAATGATTTCTACTTTTATCACCTTTGAGTTAAATTGCTTGCATATCAATCTGGTACCATTACAAAGTCCCCGTCAAGGGTCCAAATTGCGGAGCAGAATGATAGGGGCATTAATCTTTAGAAGTAAGCGGTGAAGAGGGTAACCACCACGTGAGTTCAAACTGTTCAAGTACTCAATTGGATACAGCATTGCATCATTCTCGCAAGAAACAACAGAATCTACACTGAGGTATTCTCTTTCAAGACCAGGCAATGAACTCAAGGCTAGTTCATTGATCTCATCAACCTCTAAATTTCATGGTATAAGAATAGTACGGTCTTTGAAGAAGCATGCATAATCCTCAACTCTCTGAAGATCTTTGTATACCCATTCTACCAAACTCAAAACAGAGTTGCCATGGATCAACATTTACGATGGAATTACTAGTCTGCCTTCATTGTTTGGCTGACCTATAGTGCCATCCCCAATTTGTAATGTCCATTTAACACTATACCACTATAAGCACTCTGTCTAACCCGCATGTTTTAGGTGAGCTTTAAAACACTCACATATCTACAAATATGTGATCGGCGTAACGCTGCATCAACAATATCCTCGCATGATCCCTTTGGCACAATCGGTAAGATTTGCCTGAAGTCACCACCAAAGAGCATAACTTTTTCACCAAACACTATATCACTTTGCATAATGTCCTTCAATGTCCTGTCCAGTGCTTTATATGTGTACCTATACATCATTGGAGCCTCGTCCCAAATGATTAACCTTGCAAGCTTCAACACCTCGGCCAATGGGCTATTAGCTTTGATTCCACATGTGCTAGAAGCATTGAGTACCAATGGGATTTTGAAACATGAGTGAGCTGTACGACCATTCGAGAGTAACAATGCACATGCCAAGGCAACGTGTTTCTCTCCACACAATCGAGATAGCAAGGCATTGTAAAGATAATTTTTGCCTGATCCACCTGGTCCATCAAGGAAAAAAACACCGCCCTGGTTCAAAGAAACGTCTCTAAGGATAGTATCAAATGCTCTTAGTTGACAACTATTAAGACTCCTTTCCATGGAAACAAACAAATCAGCCTGCTAAACAGAATCAAGCATCATCTCTTCCATCAGCAAACCATAATGGCAACACTTGATCTATCTGGAGTAGGCCACCCTTCAAAATCAGCTAACCACTTTCCATACTGGTGTAAGAGATCTTGCATGTACAACAAAGCCTGATTCTTTGCTATAGAATGACAAACACCAACATCGACACACCCTCTCTGCTGCAATGAATGGAAAAAATCTTCTGAAAGTTTGGCGGAGAATTTGTCCCAAAGCTGCCCAAGGTTATAGGCTCACAAAAAACCATTATAATGGTGCCAAACAATTGATGCAATTGAAATCCTGTATTCTGAATTGCAGCTTCATAGAGACACATGTACCACTCCTCATCACTCTCTAGCATCCCTCTGGCTTCACATGCAGCTTTAAAACATGGATACAAATGTCCATTGACTGTTCACAAATCCTCAAAAGATTTTCACCCTTTGCACACTGTGATGAGTAGCATTCGTAAAGTAATATTGCTCACCTACACTCGGACTAACATTATACATACATCCAATCATATTTTCCCTTTTCCTTTTAGTCCATGAGCGAAGATCCAAATTCTACACCCACTTGCAAGGAAAATCAACATATAGTAAGCTATTTGCATCCGCATACAATTGATTAGCTTTGAACCATTCAGTTGGAGATGTTCTTTGGTTTTTCTATCACAACTAATTACATCACGCAAGTCATCCTAGTCATTGAAAAGCACAGTATTGTGCATTGGGAGATGAACATGTAACCTTTGTTTATCGGGCTTTTCATCGTGCAAATCATATTGATATATGCGCCAGCATGCCTCTAAAAGCAGAAACATACCGTGCATCCAGATATTGACTAACCTCATCAATAACCCCATTTCTGTCTTGCAACTCTGTAGTAGCTCTATCATGTCCTTTGTATACATACTTATACAAATATTTTACAGGTGTAGTGGTAGAGCATACTTCTATGTTAATATGGGCTTTGTACCTCAAAGAGAGAAAAGGGTTATATGGAACAACCCATCGACTATCCACCCTATGATCCTTTACCTGGATGAAACTACCATCATCTCGTCGCATGTAAGTTGGATACCCATTGTCATCATCAACGCTAGTAGTCTTGCAAAAATTCCGAGGATACCGATGTTTGCAAATCCCATTAACCATGTAAAGAGAGCACATATTCAGTTCACCACATAGTCCATGGACATTGCAATGACTAATTATGTTGTGCAACTTTGGAAACATCACCTTGTCAAGAAGTTCAGCACACACAAACATATCATAGTGAGGGATCTCGATCGATTTACATCCACTTTCCAATATCAATAATATATGTGCATGTGGCAAGCCTCTTTTTTGAAATTCAATAACAGAAACAAATCCCAATACCATTCCAAATATTGATTTTTTCACCAATAAGTGCATCATGTCCTTATGCTTCTCATAAAAGACCCGTGCAGTCACAAGTGGGGTCAATCTTGGGCAACCTGACCCGGCAATAAAGCATTGGTTATTTAATCCCACTGAGGATTGCAAGTAAAGGTGATAAACAGGTCAAGTTTACCCATATTTCTAACAATAGCCATTGAATCTTGGTACAATTGATGCATATATCTAAGTGGCAATACCACCCTGCATCTAGCAATGCCTGCAGAGACTCTATTAACCCCATCGCTTAAATTAACCATATCTGCAAGACCTTGGTATACTTCAGCACGCAATTCTTTCTGGTTATTGCATACCCATACTAATTTAGATTCTTCCATGCTACTATATGCATCAACAATGTACTGTTGCAAAAGATGACCACCACGTAGAAGGCATGCATTTGTATCTTCCCTAATCTGTAGTCTATAAGCATGATATTGTCATTAAGTTACGGTCTTTGTATCCTCATTTGAGCCTTCTCTATTCCTATCATTGAGTGGAATTCCAACATGCCAACCATCCTCTCCTTGAGGAAATAGAAGAACATATAATAAAGGCATATATGAGCGATGCAAGTTAGATATTTTTTATAGCACCTGTGCACGCGACATTATTTGAATGTCTCTATGCCCCCCACATGAAAATCATCTCCTTGACCCGGCATGATAGCTGCTACCTCACTTCCTGTAGGGACCAAGTATTTCCATGAGGTTATCTAAGTGTTTCTAGTTTTTTAATGTTTTAGGAAGCAAGAAGCTCTAAAAAGAGAAGTATACACTTCCACTAGAAGAAGAGTATGCCCCATTGTATACAAGAGAATTGAGGTTCCAATATGCCCAAAGTTTAAGTCAGTTTTGGTGATGAAGTTATCATACAATGCTTACAAGAGGTAAGTGATTCCTTCACATCAAATGATATGCATGGAATATGTGATAAGGTAGGAATAAGTTCTCAGTCTTATGGCATGATATACAAACATTTAGATACAAGGTTTAAAAAAGTGTTGCAAAAGAAAAGGGTATTGCCTCTTCCTAAACCATTTCATGTGGTGCAAGCATTAAATAGTAAGGTGGAACAATTAATTGGTGAACCAATGCACTTATGTCACAGACATGTATGCAAGTATGGGTCAAAGGAAGTGCCGTTTATCTTACACACAAATAACAATTTTGTATTAAAAGTATGCAAGTTACAATCTCTAATGGTAAAATTTTATAGTATATCTGTTGCAAAATGTGGAGGCAAGCTAAAATTTATTTTGAAGCTTGATGAAAGTGAGGTTATCAAAGGTCAGAAGTTAGAACGTGTTAGTCTAACTCTCATGAATAGAGCACTGGATCCTAACATCTTGCCTGGTCATGCTAATTACTTTAATGTATAGTCTGAGAATGAAATTTGGTGGCTTGCTATCTCTAATGGTAAAATTTTACAGTATATCTGTTGTTGCAAAATGTGGAGGCAAGCTGAAATTTATTTTGAAGCTTGATGAAAGTGAGGTTATCAAAGGTCAGAAGTTAGAACGTGTTAGTCTAACTCTCATGAATAGAGCACTGGATCCTAACATCTTGCCTGGTCATGCTAAGTACTTTAGTGTACAGTCTGAGAATGAAATTTGGTAGCTTGCTGCATTTGAAGTACCAAAGGAAGATCATGAGATTTCGAAGATTTTCTTTAACCTGATAGAGATACCTAATATAGTGCAACGTCAAAATCATGGTGAAAGTTTGCACAATGAAGGTTATGGTGAGTATCAAGTGGAATGGCACCTTGCTGGAGATCTCAAAACTTTGAAGTGCATGTTTGGTGTGTCAAATGCAGCAAATGCAGATTTTCCTTGCATATATTGTATGTGTTCTAGAAAGAAAGGTAAGAATGGGAAGAAACAGGTAGAGAAGGGTGTCCTACATGTGATTAATTTGTTTGCCGTGGGGGCCAAATGGTACGAGTAGATCCTAAGTGGGATCCTATTCTTGACATCCCCTTGACAAGAGTACACTTTTGCACTTTGCATGTACTAGTGGAGGATCATAGACAAATTGGTTTATGAATATGTGTGTTTTGCTTATAAAATGCAGCCAGCTTCTGATGCCCAAGAAACATGTAAAAGGGTGGAAGAAGTATTATCTGGGATGGGTTTACATCGAGGCCAGGTAGAAATAAAGAAGGATGAAAAAAAGTCTGAAGCAAGTGGCAATGTACCATGCAAGCCTTGCTTTGGCAACTCAAAAGCAAGGAAATTCCTCTCTACACCACGAAATGAAAATGGAGAACTACTAGTACAACAACCAGAGAAATATGAAGCATGGAAAAACTTTTACATGTGGCCATTCCTGATCGAAGCAATGGAGGAAAGACTAGAGTAGCAAAAGCAAATGTGTGAATTTCTCTTGACAAATTGGCACTGCTTTTGCAGAAGATGACATTTGGACCAGATGATTCCAAGGAGTTTCAGGAGGTGATTGGTATATTCTATGCATCAGTTGTTGAAGCCTGGACTTCAAGTAGTATAACATATTACATGGTAAGTGTGACATTACAATTAATTTATATGGTTTTAGAGACTAACTATGATTACGTTGTTTATTGATGTAGCATATATTGCATGCTCATGGTTCTTACTTTGCAAATGAAGGAAGTTTAGCGATATGGTCTACAAAGGGCATGGAGCGATCTCATTGGTAGCACGATGTGCTTTCCAAAAGACAACTGCTCATGGAGGTGGAATCTATGATGTCAATCCAATGAAACAATTACTTCTATGGTGGTATAGAAAGATAGTAATAAGGTTAGAGGAGAAGAAAGCTATGTCCAATGGATCACATGTAATACACAGAGTCATATGTGAGGTTAGAAAGGCACAATTTGACAATTCATCAGGTAGAGAGAAACATGTTGAATGGTTGAGAACTTGAGAAAGAGAGGGAAGCAAGTGGAAAACCTGAGAGTCAAGTGTTTCAAATGAGCAAATGCAAGTTGAAACTCTGTAATTTTTTGTTGATGCAAGTATTACTCTACTAAACCAAAATGTCTTTCACATAGAGCTTGTAAACCAATGTGGTATATCACCCATAATCTCACTAACTATAACCATAATATTAAATGATTTTATGTGTGAGTATATGCATACTTGTGTGTGAACAGTTGTGTTATTTTTAAAGTTGACTAAACTATTACTTATAAGTGCTTATAAGTGGGGAGACATTTACATTTTATAGTCTTCTAGCTTTCAAGGCATGGCACGCACCAAGCAAAGTGCTAAGAGGAACCCTACTAAGACTCGCCCAACACAGCCCAGGTCAATATACCAACGGAGACTGATAGTGAGCGCACTCAATCTGACAATCTAGGAGGCACTACTATAGATACAATGCATCCACATCCGCCACATCACAAGAAGCGTAGATGGAGACCAAGCACTGCTCCTCTTTGAGAAATAAGGAAGTATCAAAAAAGTACAAACTTAATCATACCGAGGGTGCCATTTGCAAGACTAGTGAGAGAGAGATATTGCAAGATCTCCAGCGAATGTCTTGTAATAGGTTCTATGCAAGACTTAGTTCTATAGTCAACAATGCGCAGCGATGGTCAACCCAAGCGTTGCTAGCTCTTCAAGAAGCAGCTGAGGCATATTCGGTGGACCTCATGCATGATGCTCAGTTGGCAGCTATTCATGCGAAGCACATCACTCTTATGGACAAGGATTTGAGACTTGTACGAAGGATTCGTAATAATGGCGATGCCTTCAGTTTGAATATGGATAATATGATTTGAGTAAATCATATGATGCGTTGCAAACCTGTGTTTCAATGTACTTGTAATCTATGAGAAGTGTTTTTAATACAAGTACAATTTGATGTTTCTTTCTCAATATCTTGGGTGTTATTATCTTTTTCTCTCGTATAGTTTTTCAAGTTTATCAAAAGCATTATTTTTTTGTTCACAGGCCTCATATGGATTTAGGATTTTTCACACATGTATGCATGAAAGATAATAAGTGTATAAAATTTCAATGAATTTAGAAATTTTAAAAATTTATCTTACTTTAAAAATATAATAAAAATTACTCTAAAAATTAGATTACTTTAAACATAGAACGAAGTTCTAAAAACCCTAGGGAATTAGTGAGATGTTGCATCAGAGAGGATCTTATAAATAAGAAAATTACTTAAAAAATAAGAGTTATTTATTTTCATTCTATAAAATTATAAATATAAGTTATATTTTCAATTTTTGAAGTTATAAATATAAGTTTAGAGTCTTTCGTTTTCATTCTATTCTTGTTTTATCTTCTTCAAGAACATGGCTCGCACAAAGCAAACTTCCAAGAGGGTTAATCCCCTGAAGGTTAGGCCCCCACCACCGCCCACACATCTCAAACGTCGGTGGAGACCCGGCACCGTCGCTCTTCGAGAAATCAGAAAGGATCAGAAGACGGCAGACCTTCTGATCCCGAGGAGGCCTTTTTATCGCCTCGTTAGGGAGATTATGGATGATTTGAACGCGAGCCGACAATCTCGATGGCATCGTTGGGTCAACAATAGTGAGGCTCCCACACGATGGACAACAGTAGCTTTGGAAGCTCTTCAAGAGGCTGTTGAAGCTTTTTTGGTGGACATGTATGGTGACACAGTGTACGTAGCAGTCCATGCCAAGAGAATCACCATCACTTACAAAGATATGAGGCTAGTTCTACGCATGCAGAAGTGGAGGGAAGATTATGGTGATGAGCCGCAGTTTAGGGTTTAGAATAATCTCATGCATATTTCACAATGTAATCTCATATGTGATCATGATGTAAATGCCTTAATGAAAAAAAAATTTAAATCCTTGCCAAGTGTCTATTTGATTATATCTCGCAATCATAATTGTAGTGTGATTTTAATTTTAAATTAATGATTAAATATTATTTGTTGATCACACGAATACAACAAAACTTTAAAAATATATTTTTATTAATATAGAAACTGTTACATCATGACATAGAAGCAAGTACAAAAACCCTAAAGCGCCTCTTAGAAGTAGGCTCAGTAGAGTCAGTAGGAGGTTTAAGTGAAGGAATTACAACAAAATTTCCTTCAAGCTCGAGCTGGATAGCATGAAGATCAATCTTCCCACTAGCAAGGCCTAGGCCAACTAGTGAATGAATCTTCCCTCCACGCTGAGCTTCGAACAAATATAGGAGCTTGCAGCGCTTCACAAGCACCACCTTCTCTAAGCTTGATTTCACAGGCATGGACTTCAATGCAGCACCCTTTGTTAAAGCCTTGATCTTCATGAGAGAGACTTGTCCATCCGGGGAGAATACTTTGTGAAAGACAATGATGTCTTGGAAGATTTTGCCAATGTACTCCTTTAAAGCTACATCCTAGACTCTTCCTCCGTCACCCCTTGCTCCACCAGCCTCTAGATGCAAACTCATCGACATAGACAATTTCCTAAAGAAAATATTTGCATGCAAAAATAAAATATCAAAAATTATTTCAAAATATAATTGCATAAAAAAATATTTACAAATGAGATGAAATTATCTGTGCGGGGCCTCAGGGACCTGGGGACCCCACACATGTAATATGGGATGCATCAGGGCCCTCCAAGCATGCCAACTGAAGGCTCGTGAGACGATGACCCTGAATCTGCATCAGGGCCATCCTCGCCAGCCTTCTGTTGGCATGCCTGGAGGGCCCTGATGCATCCCAGAGTACATGTGTGGGCTCCAGTCCAAGCTAAGCCACTCCCCTCGTAGAAGTCGCCACCTCCTATACTTGAAGCGAATACACAAAGTTTGTCTTGCTATGAAGTACCTGTCTCATAAAAAACAAACAACCAACATAAAAACATAAAAACAACAATCAACAACAATTAACGATCGGTGTCTTGCAATGAAGTACTTATGAATAAAAACTATAAACAATCAACATCACTATATTCTTACCTAAAGGTAACATCTGACACAGTGATTCTGCACTCAATGATATCATCGTGGTGGTGAGTTCTCTTCAGATGCCATGACTCACCTAGTAACTAAGTCATCCAATCCTCAGATGGGCACTTGCATTGATATGTAATCTTAGTTTTCTTTACTACTTCACAGGATCCAAACAAATGTGTAAATAAACCAAATGGCACAAACATGCTTCTGACATGTCAGCTAGGATTATACCATTCCTGTGGCTAGACAACGGTGGTAGTGGAATGTACTCCAAACTATGTCTCTCCACAACATATGTGGAATCAATCATAAAAGTAAACATTCTGAGATGCCAATTCGCTTGTACTCTTGTTGTCATAGATCAAGGCACCTATCTCTACTACAGAGGTAAATTATTTAGCTTTCCACTTAAGCACTCTACATTTTGCCATTCATGATGCAAAGTTGATGGATATAAAGCTGCAAGCAACAAACATGCTTATATTAAAACATGCTTGGACTCAAAGCACAAGAACACAAAGCAAAGAGATAAAAACTTACCTATTAGGCTTATGTCTCACACTGAAGTTATCATAATGTACTCGAATCTCTTCGTGCATATAAACATGCTAAATGAAAGCCTTTGTTATTGTACCATCCGGGTGTGTCTCCTGAACTCTATGATTCTACCTTTCCATTGTTTATTGGGGTCTGTTACATCTTTCAGCTTGACCTTGAAACTCCCACGAGTACTTGGTCTCATTAAAATCTAATTTAACTTACTATATTGATCAGGGATCCAATTACCTTCATCATCTCTCCTATTAAACACCTCCACTGTGTGAATATTACTGATATTCCTCCTTTTTGAAGACATCTACAATAAAAAAACAAAGCACCAAATTAACAAAGTTAGACTGCAATATTAATAAATATCTATGTTAAGATTGTAAGCAACAAATAAACATTATAACAATAAGAAATAAACAACAACCTATTACTTTGATTCACACAACCTTGTTGCTTACAACCTATGAAAATGAACATAAACACATCAAGACAAAACATAAACAAACCCTAAACCTATGATCATTACTCTCACAAGTATTTTATGCCACTTAAAATCAAGATAGTTATTTGTGGTGTAGAGAAGATTATAAGCAACAAATAAATATTAAAACAACACGAAATAAAACAACACGAAATAAGCAACAACACCACAAATAAGATAGTTATTTGTGGTGTAGAGAAGATTATAAGCAACAACACGAAATAAACAGCAACTTACTGATTTGATTTGCACAATCTTGTTGCTCACAACCTTGCTCGTATGAAAATAAACAACAACACATCAAGAAAACATAAACAAACCTATCTTACATCAAGACAAAACATAGACAAATCCTAAACATATGATCATAAGAATTCGATACCACTTCAGATCAAGATAGCTATTTGTTAGACAAAGAAGAGAAAGTTCATGTGAGAAAACGTACATAGCTCATAGAGATTTTATCTAAATGAGATGAAATTTTATGAGGAGAGAGCTATGGTGGAGAACAAATTTCGTGAAGAAAGAACTAGAGTTGCAGAAGATATGGCAAAATTGAATTTCGCTAAAAAAAAGGAGAGAAATGAAAAGGTAGTGAAATGCAAAAGGAGGAAAAGTAAAAAGTTAAACATAAAAAAAGGAAAAAAATGAATTTGGTTTTCAAACTTCCATGTGCTGACCACAAGGTACATCTGACATGAAAGATATGGAATCTGACATTTCTCTTTTTTTTTAAGATATGGGCTCTATTATTTTATTATCTTAAGAGGTTTGGACAAAGATATGACAAAAAGATCCATGTTACATGGATCTAGAATCCCAACTCTCTCATTGGTCAAACCAATCTTTTTTTATTCACTCCTTATTAAGGGGCAAAATGGAGAGTCCATATTTTTCCTAATGGAAGGCGAGGCAAACGAAAGAAGACCAAGGAGGGGAGGCTGTAAGGAGGACGTCTGCAGAGATGAAGATGAAGAAGCAACACTGCTCGAATTGAAGGAGGTGGCTCTGCATTCCCTGCAACCTGCGACATTGAAGGGAGGCAGCTCTGCATGGAGCAGTGGCGGACCTGCAACCTGCGAGAGATAGAAACCTTTGCATGCAGCCGGCGTGGTGCAGTGTAGTGTAAAGGCAGCCTCAAAAGAATTGGACACGTGGCGGGGACTATAAGCCGTGTAATATATTAGTAGAAGGTGCATGTGTGTTCGTGTTTGCTTCAGCCTTCAATTGCTAAGTACAACTCATCACTACAGGTTTCTCTCTCTCTCTCTCTCTCTCTCTCTCTCTCTCTCACACACACACACACACACACACATTTTTTCTCTTAAAATGTTCTCTCCCTATATATATATATAAATATATATATTAATACTCTCTTTTAATTTTAAAAAAATCAACATTCTCTCTCTCTAATTCGTTTTCTCTCTCCTTCCTAAAATGTTTTTCTTTTTGTTTTCTTTTAAAACATTCTCTCTCTGTATATACTCTTTTTCAATTAAAAAAAAGTCAGCATTTCTTGAAACAACACATTAAAACTTGTCTTTCTCATTTCCTTTAAAAAAAACTTGAAATTCAACTGAAATAATATAAAAAATTCAACCCCTCATAAATTATAAATTCTTGCTATAAAATAAAAAATAAAATAAAATTCGAGCTAAGCATGAGAGATTTCACCTGCATACGTACCACATTACAAAACATTATTATATGTAACATAATTTTCCTAATTTCTAAACATAAAAAAACCAGACTGTGAACCAACATCTTATAATTCATTTAAACATACTCTTTTCTCTCTCTTATTATATGATTAAACATGTATGCAGGTACTTCTTAAACTCATATATAACACTCACGAGTCACAGTGCAATGGTGCACACACAACACTAACCTAACAGTGACATTATGGGTTTTTGTAGGGAGGTGTGTTTTCACTTTCCACTCATCAAAATTCCTAATGCTGATGCTCTTTGGTACCATTTCATCAAAGGGACAAAGTACGAGTCTTCAGGTGCTTAAAAGTGGAAGTGCAAATTTTGTGATGGAGCATATTCAGGCACATTACCACGGGTGAAAGCCCATTTCTCCCATACTTATGGCTTTGGTATTGGTCCATGTCCACAAGTTCCACATGACATTTTTGACTAGCTAAAGGCTTGGAAGTCCAATAAAACAGGGATCTCTACTGCGGAGCATCCAAATTGGGAAAGCATTTGTAGTGATGCCTCTCAAGCGACCAGCAAGAGAGCTCGTGTTTTCGTGGAAATTGTCAAAGAATCAGCTAATATTAGTTCTGGTGGGGCTTCTAGCATTCCTCCAAAAATGAGTGCACGTTCAAATGTCTTCAAGAAAATGCATGTTCAAGCTAGAATGCAGAAGGCTGCCATGGAGGCGGATCACAAAGTTATTCATCCACCAGTGTGGGTTATCCTTCAACATGATGTGCATGCCCCAATGGAAAAAGATCATGCATGCCATCTCTTGCGTAGGGTGTGAATGGGAGGGCCCCAAATACGAAACATTGCGCACACGTGGACTACGAAAGGAGAAGGAGCATGTTGAGCGACAATTGGTACCTCTCAAGTCCACTTGGGAGAAGTATGGGTGCACTATTCTTTGTGATGGTTGGTCAGACATAAGGAGGAGGAACGTGTACAACATAATGGTGTCTTCATGTAAGGGCACCATGTTTCTTTGCGCAATAGATGTGTCCATGCCAAGGACTATCATAATAGGTACATTTATTTGGTCCCATATTCGCCCAGCCATCATGGAAATTAGGGTTGACAATGTGGTACAAGTAATTACGATAATGGATCAAATTGTGTATCCATGGGATGCATGCTTCAGGATGAGCTCCTAAAATTGCTTGGACACCATGTGTGTCTCATAGTCTTGATCTAATTATTGAAGACATTGGGGAGCTTACTTGGGTTCACAACTTATTCTCAACAGCATCCAACATGGTTAATTTTGTTTACAAGAGGCCAAAAGTTTTAAGCATGTTTGGGGCCAACAGTGATTATGAGCTTCTAAAGCCCTCCAAAATACATTATGCACACATGTTTGTTGTGTTGGAGAGGGTGGTGAGAATGCAGCTTGGTCTATCTTGCACAGTCCTAAGTCGAGAATGGGATAGGTTGGACGATAAAAATGCACCCAAGTCACTATCATTTCGTCGCATGGTGAAAGAGAGTTGGTGGCAACAAGCAAAGGTTCTTGTGAAGGTCAGGAACCCACTTTATAGCATCCTCCAACTTACAGATATGGAAGGTGGCACCATGGGCCTTCTTTATGAATTCATGGATAAGATTGGAGAATCACTGAATGCATGCACTACATTGTCTAAGGACAAGTGAGCCTCTAAAGCTTTAGTTTTTAACTTTCTTTTTAGAAGTTACTTCTTCGCTCTAGCTACTAAGTTGTGAAATGTAACTTTTTGCCTTATGTCTCTTTAGAGTTGCAAATATCAAGGCTATATGGCAACAACAATGGGATTGGTTTCATAGGCCTATCCATGCTGTTGGGCACATTCTACATCCTCATTAGAGGTCAGAGCAGCAATATTTAAATGAGGAGCTTTAGGCGAGGTGGAGTGCCTACATCACAGAGCTCGTAGGTGATGATATTTCTCTTATGGAGAAGCTAGAGGATCAGCTTGTCAAGTATCGAAATGGCAGCATATGTTCGGAAAGCCCATAGCACTCCTCTGTAATACTTAGCTAAAGTCAGTTTCTTGGTGGAAAAAATATGGCATTGCTACACCAGAGCTGGTAAGTTACATGTAGATATACTTACACTCAACTCTTTAATCCATCTTATGGTGCATGTGACATGTATACAATCAGAATATGATTTCACTAATAACGTTTGTATGTCTTTATAGAGACGCATTGCCATGAGAGTCCTATCACAAGATTGCAGCTCTAGACCGTGTGAGAGAAACTGGAGTACTTGGGCTCTCTTTCATACAAAGAAGAGAAACAAACTCTCCACTAAGCAGCTTGAGAGACTTGTTTATTGTCACTGCAATTTATGAGTTTTGGAGCAGAATGAGTGTCTAATTGAACCTCGTCAAGTTGATCCGGACAAGATGGACATCAATAAGTGTAAGGAAGTTCTAGAGATTCCTCGGGAGGAGAGAGACATCTACACGCTGTTGTATAAGGAGCTTTCAGCCCCTGTACATGCTACTCGATCCCAGAGAGCTAGTACTAGTGTTGCACCACTCCCTACAAATGACGACACATTTGAGGAGTCTTCAGGTAGTGGTGAGAGTGATGAGGATGAGGATGAGATCTGATCTCATTGGATTCTACATAACCTTCACTATTCAGTATTTATGTATTGACATTGGTGTTCTCATTTTTCATTAATGTAGCCTCTTCGACTTGAGAGCCTTGCCTCTTCATTTATGGCTCTAGTGACTATTCTCTTGTTTTTCATCTATGAATCATGATTTGTGTTTGTTTTATGAAGATGTGTTTGAATGTTCATGTCATGATTTCTTATAGAGAATGACTTGTGTTACAACTAATATGTAGTTGTTCTCTTGCAAATAATACAACTTATCTAATGTGTTAATTTGACATCTTGTGCAATGCGCATCAATATTTAGATGACTACCATGAGTTTCTAACTTGCACTTTCTTATAAGGTGAATTAGGGCATGTTCTTGGATTCATTAAGGTATATATATATATATATATATATCTTTGAGTTTTTTACGAAACCTCTCAGACGGCGTTTCATGCATGGACCAAAACCTTCCGAAACCTCTGAAACCCGTTTCGAAACTCCCCGTTTCGAAAATCCATGGCTACCATGTCCAGGGAGAACTTATTCATCGGGAGGGAGATGCATGCTTTGAGAACTTTCTTGCCTCTCCTTGGTGGCCTTGAGATCTGCAACCATGGACTCATAGAGGTTGTGCATGGTGTTAGCATTTATAACAACTAAAGGACAGAGTGTCAGATTACGAAAGCAACCCAGACATAGGGATCGCTTTTTTAAAAAGAGCGAGAGCAAGCCAAGGAACCATTGCATTCTTGGGACTTCCGCTGCATACAGGCATATCCTTACCTACCACATCTTCATCATGTGCTCGTGCCACGTGTCCAGCTACGTGCTCGCGAAAGAGGGTACCTCCATGCTTGCTTGCCATATGACGAGAATCGAATCGTCTCAGGCAGCATGCGTCAAAACGAAGGTAGCCACATAGATATAGATGTCTGGTTGAGATGGCCGCCTCAGAAGGCACCTCCTTAACTAGAGAAACTGGTGGTTTGCAGAGTGGTGGTGGCCATACAATAGGCAGCATCTTGTTGCAATCCTAAAACTAGTATGAAGGTTTTCTCTTGTTTAACCACTTTTTTTCGGGAGCTTGATCTTGCACCTAGTTAAATAATGTGGGCCCTTCTATACCTACGTTTACATTTTACAGGGATAAGGCTCTACAAAAACTACCCCTGCAATCTATAACATTGTTGGACAAACGCCAAAGATCTTGGGAAATTTTTCTTGTCAGAACAAAGGAAAAAGCTGATTGCATCATAAAAATGTCAAAACCAAGCTAGCAAGCAAGGGCAACGTTTATCCAACCTAAGTCAAATCAACTTAAATTCAAAGAATGTCTTGGTTGTATCAGTATAGAATTCCATAACGATAAAATTGAAACTGATATCTAATCAAAACATGTCATGGGTTCTTACCTACTTGTGACATCTATGGGTTCTTAAGTCTTGTCTTGAAGATCGGTCACAATTGATTGGTTGAATCAATTTACTAGGCCAAAACACTTTTAAAATAGGAAGTGTCATGTGTCCAGTACAATTTGCTTAGCCAAATTAGGTTAAATGTTGCTCATTTTAAGTATAATATACTTATTAGCCTTAAAGGACAAAAAGGTAGGCTCTTCTTAAGTTACCTTGTAACATGAATATAGAGAATGTAGAATTTACACATTCTCAATTCTATGTAACAAGCACAAGGTCGTAGGATGTCAGAATTGGTGCAGCGGAATACACACACATACACACGTACAGAGAAAGAGAGAGATGGCGCAGAGAGTTGACGAACGCAGGTAGGGAGCGAAAGAGAGAGAAAACGCAAGGAGATAGAGAGTTGACGAACGCTTGACTTGATTATTAGCAATGAAGTTGAGATTACAATGGTGGGTATAGAGCTTATTTATATGCTCTCACAAGGGTGACCGACCTATACATGATAATTAGTTAATTATCTATAAAGGTGGTTCCCACATGAGATGCATAACTTTAACATGCCCTCTGCAGCTCATAGTGGGCATAGATGGGAAAGCCAAGTCGATGACGATGCAACCATGGACACCTCAGCATTTGCAACTACTGAGTACACCTCGGAAAATGCACCAAACAACCTGTCTCCTCAAGGAATGCCATCTTGAGCTTCAGCTGCCACATAGAATAATGAATTGTAGACAACTCCACATCCATGATCCCCCATTCGTTGAACTGAGAACACACGTTCAAAAAATCTCCTGAACATTGAACTATCGACACATGACGCCCAAAATTCTCTGACAATGAACTAGGAACTCATCCCGTCCATAATGTTACCACAATGAACTGCAAACAAAAGCACGTCCATAGTGTTGTCAAGCCGTTCTTCTCGCCAGATGCATGTGCTTTGAACTCCGTCACACGGTTCCAATACACCTGATGGGAGCTTTGATTAGCCCCCTTTTCCGCTCACGTGCCTCTCTCTGGCTGAAACATGTGAGGGGAGTATCTCCATAGTTACGTTGAAGCTGACACCTCCCAATCCCCCTTTGCTTCAATAGCCCGAAGGAGATAAAGAGTCTCACTGCTCCTGGATAATGGGAACCTTGGTCCAAATGGCTTGCCACGAGATTTTAGCATGGAAATCATTTGCAACCTCGATGTCAACCAATTGATTATCAGGAAAACTATCCTCTGTAAACTTGAAACTACCAAAGAGTGATGGTCATGGTCCTCGGATCTGAGTCTCGGAACCAACTCCACAACACGGAAACTTTGTTGTACACATGTCCACTGGTACAGATATCCTTGTCTCTTCATAGCCAATGCTAAAGTGGTATGCCAACTATTGTCGCCCAATGCATCTTGACGATTGCCATGTGAATTCACCAAGATCCACTTGTCCATATCAATGTCTTGAGTCCCAAACCCTTGATCCATACTTGGCGGTCCCATTAAACTTCCCAGCTTGGGCAAATCTACCAGGCAACAAGTGTTGAAGTCGGTGGTTTTATGATGGGTGCAACAAAGGGCAGTCTCACAAGCCCTGAATAAGAGCACTTTGTGGACCAAAAACCCTTGCGGAAGCTTTGTGTGTGGGAACATGGGGCCTTGAAAAAATAGAACTACACGTTTTTAAAAAAACGCTTTCTTTGCTTCAATGCCGACGTGGTGCCTCACTTTCTCCACGTGCTGCCGCGTGCCAAGAAACGCAGGTCTACCCTGCCTGCTCGCTTCGCTGTTGAGTTTCTTGCTCCACCCAAGCCACCAGCCGCTTCCTTTTCTCTGCCGCCTGCTTGCCAATGCTGCCCGCAAGAAATGCAGTTGATTCACTGGCTGCCAATGCCTCGCTGACTTTGCTCTCAGCCTCCTTCACACGGCACCTGCTCTTCTTCTCTTCGTCTTCTCCACCTCTCTATGCGCTTGTCCAAGGACCCTAGAGCCTGAGCTCTGATGCCATGTCAAAATTGGTGCAGCGGAATACACACACATACACACGTACAGAGAAAGAGAGAGATGGCGCAGAGAGTTGACGAACGCAGGTAGGGAGCGAAAGAGAGAGAAAACGCAAGGAGATAGAGAGTTGACGAACGCTTGACTTGATTATTAGCAATGAAGTTGAGATTACAATGGTGGGTATAGAGCTTATTTATATGCTCTCACAAGGGTGACCGACCTATACATGATAATTAGTTAATTATCTATAAAGGTGGTTCCCACATGAGATGCACAACATTATGGAAAAGGGGATTATGACACTTACTACAGCATTTCTTCTAACAATTTTGGATGCAAACTTTCAGCTGTAACCAAGTCTAGACTGCAAGCATTCAGATGCAACTCTGATAATTTTAGCATCTACTGGTCAACCACACCCTTCAAGTAGATTATGCGAATTATTTATGGATTTTGATATGAAAGTTTATGCTACAAAATTCTCCCTGTGAGTGCAGGGTCCAAGAGCCTCATGACTTGAAACAATTTTTCTAGTTAGAAGACCCACTGGCAAAGAAACTTCACACCTACCTACACTAGCTCAATTGCAAAGGTCCATAGACATGCCCCATTACAAACACTGGTACCACCACATGCAAATTTGGCTCTTCAATAAGCAATGCAAAAAGACACTGCACTCACTAACCTATTCCCATAGCAAAGGTTTGCAGATTGAAGAACCCCTTCTGAGGAACACACATATACAAGCAACACTTAAACCATTGGGGAAAAACAAAAACCCGAACATTACTAAAGAAATGCCTACAGCTAAGATGGGAAATGGGTGATGATTCACTACAACAGGGGATAGCAGTCATGAAGGGCATGAGCAATGTGATTGGCAGGCAGTAGCAAGATCTGACCTCTGTTATGTTTCTACCTTCACACAACTCCAATACTCTTTGGAATGCAGCTGGCCAGATAAATCAACCAACCTTAAAGCATCCCGCTTCAAAAAGCATCAAGAGCTAGGTATCCAATGAAAGGTATTTAAGGATTGTTGGCAATGACTAGTGGGCAGTGGCGACGACGAGATCGGACAGAGATGCTATTTTACGAACAGTGGAGTGGCCCACCATCCTCCATTCATAGCCCTCCACAAGAAAGCAGGTTTGGAAAAGTCATTGCCAAGCCGCCTCCTCAATTAGGCACAGGCATGAAAGCAGCATGTATGCTCCTCCTCCATGTAAAAATCCCTCATGAGTACAGCTTCCTCCCCTTCTAAGACAATGGAGGTAGTCCCACAAGGTAGCCCTTTCAGAAGAGTTATTCGATGCATAAACAGAGCAGAGGAAGTGGCAGTCGCCTCAAGAACTAGAGACACTAGTGGTTTGCAGCAGCAGCATCTTCTAAGCCAAGACACTTTTAAATAGGAAGTGTCTGCGTCCAATACAATTTGCTTGGCCAAACTTGGTTAAGTGTTGCTCATTTTAAGTAAAAAAACTTATTAGCCTTCAAAGACAAAAGGTAGGCTCTTCTTAAGTTATCTTGTAACATGAATATTGAGGATGTAGAATTTACACATTCTCAATTCTATGTAACAGACACACTAGGGGACACATTCTCAATTCTATGTAGAAGGTTGCTCATTAGGACACACATCCGATTATGTCGTGATTTGATTGTTGTGAGCACATGAGAATTGAACTTGATTGTATTTTAGTCGAAAAGGTTTGGGAGATGTAAAACGGCATTATGGAGAAGGGGATTATGACACTTTCTACAACATTTCTTCTGATAATTTTGGATGCGAACTTTCGGATGTAACCAAGTCTAGACTGCAAACATTCAGATGCAACTCTGATAATTTTCGCATCTACCGGTCAACCACACCCTTTAAGTAGATTATGTGAATTATTTATGGATTTTGATATGGAAGTTTATGCTAGAAAAGTGTCTCTGCAAGTGCAGGGTCCATGAACTTTATGAATTGAAACAATTTCTCTAGTTAGAAGACCCACTGGCAAAGAAACTTCACACCTGCCTACACTAGCTCAATTGCAAGGGTCCATAGACCTGCCCCATTACAATCGCTGGTACCACCACATGCAAATTTGGCTCTTCAATAAGGAATGCAAAAAGACACTGCACTCACTGACCCATTCCCAGAAAAGGTAAACTCATATTGGTTTTACAGGTTAAAGAACCCCTTCTAAGGAACACACACAAATACAAGCAGCCCTTAAACCATTGGGGAAAAACAAAATCCCGATTAAAGAAATGCCTACAACTAAGATGGGAAATGGGTGGGACGGGTGAGGATTCACTACAACAGGGGATAACAGTCATGAAGGGCATGAGCAATGTGATTGGCAGGCAGTAGCAAAATCTGACCTCTGCTTTGTTCCTACCTTCACACAACTCCAGTACTCTTTGGAATGCATCTGGCCAGATAAATCACCCAACCTTAAAGCATCCCGCTTCAAACAGCATCAACAGCTAGGCATCCAATGAGAAATGATTGGTGGCTACAAAGCGTGCCATCAGCTATCATCTATCCTACAAATTAGATCAAGGATGTCACTACAAATGTATACTGTCTAGTCGTTAGAACTCCACATCTTCACAAAGCATTCACTTTCTTTGGGTCTGGTGGTGGTGAATTGTCCAGGTCACTTCCATGCAAATGTCCAAGCACATAACCCCAAGTTTCCATCTCTGAATAGGCATGGCAACAGGAAGAACTGATAAAGGATGCCTTAATCAGCACTCTTGTTGATGAAACTGCATGTAGGAGTAGTGACACACCTTGGGCCCCTTACAAATTACCTGAAAGGCAACCCTCCTGCTAGGGCAGCAAACCTTGAAAACCTTTGAACAACAACCAAACACTCTTTCATCACATAAATGTAAGGCTGCTTACACATACACCTTGAGTTCTTAGACAGGCAGAAAGATCACCCCGTGCAAAGACCATGGGTGGTCGTGATGGTAACCACAAGGAAAAAAGCCTGAACAATGCATGCAACATCTCATCACAATGCATATGCAAGCTACTTTTAGAGCTTAGAAATGTCTAAGATTAACCTTAGAGCATTAATTAATGCATGCTTTAATTAATAGATACCATTAACATTGAATGCTAAATAGGCCCCCAGCTGTTTTTTCCAGAGAAACAAAAAATTTCGTTGGAACATGCCAGGTTCTGTATTTTTTTCCTAAGGGAGATCAAACTTTCTGTTCATGAACAAATTGTCATTCCACTGCTCATGTCTTGTGACTAGTGCAACGACCAAAACCCATGTCCCACACCATCAAAAAGCTGACTTACCCAACAATATCCAAAATCCATTAGAGCAGGAACACATACCTAATTTTGCAACATTTCTGCATAATGACAAATGTCATAGACAAATCACCTTCCTCCCTCCATCGTCTTCAGGATAGCATTGTATATGGAAATGCATGCAAGTTAGAGAAGCGAGCACGATGCCTTTCTTCTGCTTCACAAAACACACATACACACACACACACACACAGAATAATTGCCAAAAAACCAGGTGCCTCATACCTTGAACCTCTTTTCAAATGTTTTGTCTGTAATTGTAACAATTGTAGATAAAGATATGTCCTTCTCCAGCAATCCTTTCTGTTTGAGCTGGTTCACAACGGTGAAGCGGGGGATAAGCCTTTTCTCGAGGCTGGAGGTAAGAAAGGCAGGACAGCTGAGCAACTCCTGGACGTCGCGATGCAGAGAGTGCACAAGATAATTGACCTTGTTCTGAAGATTTTCTTTGTGCAAGCACAGGACAGTGGGCTGCCTTCGGACAATCAACACAGCCTGCTCATGTGAAAATCCTATGGTCTGCATGTCTTCAAATTTGGCCAAAAGGGTGTCATGGGCGGAGAAGGACCAGAAACCCAATGCACGAACACCACCCTTGGACTGAAGGTCAAGGCCAAAGAGCTGCAGGAGCTCTAGCTTCTTGGTGAGGCCGGGGTTCTCTGATCCTAAGAAAACCTTAGGGTAGTTTCGGAGGATTTGACAGAGGCCCCCCTTTGCTGTAGAGAAGCTCGCAGCGAGGTTTGACGTTTCTCTCGATGCTAAGGGTCACGAATTCTGGGGACCTGGCGACGGTCAGGCAGATACCGAGCGGATCGAGGCCAACTTCCTTCAGAAAAGTGACATGCTTCTGCAGATTCTTCGGCGAAGTGGAGATGGACAAGATACCGGTTTTCACCAAAATGGCCTTTTTGAGGAGGGCGCCGAACAGGCCGGCGTCTTTCAGAACCTCTAGCTTGCGGTGGAGGTTGTTGAGGTCTGCGTAGAGGAGGGTGGGGTTGGTGCATAGGATGGCGCCTGCAGTGGTGCCCGCAATGCCGCAATCCTTAAGGAGAGTGAGCAGCGGGGTGAGCTTGTCGCTCCGTGGGTCCATGGCAAGGATCGCCTTGATCTCCTGCTCGGTGAAACCTTCCTGCAGCAGGAGCTCCGTCTTGGAGTGGCCCTCGGGTTGGACTGACTCATCGCTTGACGAGGAGCAGCAGGAGAAGGAGGAGGAGCCAAAAGGACGCCAGCTGCATCCGCCTCCGTTGTGCAGGAAGAGAATGGTTCTGGCGTACCACGAGGAGGAGCGTCGCAGCAACATTTCGTGTTACCCAAACACATCCTGAGCATCCAAGTCGGAATCCTGTCAAAGCGGCGTTGGTGACAACGCATGTGGGAAAGCACCTCTTTCAAACCTGGTTTTCAGACCAAGGCCAGTTTCACAAGCGTCCGGACTGCGGAGGACAACCAGCACATAGGTGACGCGGGTGCGGATAGTTTGCCTCAGGACTAAGTGTTATGGGGTCTTAAAGACCCTTGTCAGGTGATATCAATGGATGACATTGATCAAAAAACGTGACGCTTTTTTTTGGCCGTCGGATAAAGTAAACTAGGGCCAGTAAACTAGGTTACTAATCGATCATAGTTTACTTCCTAGTTTACTATACGGACCTAGTTTATTTTCTAGTTTGCGAAGCAGGCATAGTTTACTTCCTAGTTTACATCATGGAATGAGGGTGAATTCGGGTTTGGGACGTAGAAAATTTTAGAGCAAAATGTTATGTGCAAAAGAGGATTTGAAATTAAGACCTTGGGTCACCATTGGAAACATCTTACCACTACACTATACCTTCAAGCAACAAAACCATGTGGTTTCAAGCCATTATATTCTACGTTTTTCATCCCTAGTTTACTGACCCTAGTTTACTTTATCCGACAGTCCCAAAAAGGCGTCGCGATTTTGATCAATGCCATCCATTGATATCACTTGACAAGGGTCTTTAAGACCCCATGGCACTTAGTCCTGAGGTCCAGTTTGTTAGAGGACCCGCCACTTGTGGTGGCAAATGCATGTCTAGGTCGGACACATCGTGGAATCCTCACTCTCTAGAGTGCTCCATGGGACTATGGGTGTGAAGGAAGAGCTCTCTTTACCTTAGATGGAGGCAAGAAGAGATTGGCCTTTATGGTGGTTCTCTCTCACAAAAGGTGGAAGAATAAGAAGCTCATGAGAGGGTATCTCCATCAAGCATGCAAGATTCAATAGAGCACAAGAACATGTAAGGCCTCCCAAGGATCATGGTGTATGACCCTCTTCTTTAAAAATTCTATAGCCATGAAGGATGCCCAATGGTTTAGGTGTGGTGGAAGCTTAGCCTGAAGGTCTTAATCTTTGCATCCATGAAGGATGCCCAATGGTTTAGGTGTGTTCCTGTCAGCAAGATTGACCGCAAGGCTTGTGCCTACAAAGTGGTGGACTTTTGTAGGCCTCCCAACAATCCTTGGTGATTATGCTAACCCTAGCACCACCATCTAAGATTATGGAGACCACCATTTCTTTATAAATGATGATAGGTAACATGACATTCATTTCATCGCTTTCGAAGTATTATCCCAGCTTGTTCATGGACACTTTTGGTTGTCTTTTGGTCTTGGTTATGAAAGGAGAGAAGAATGACTCATCCTCCAAGCTTGCAGAGAGTAGGCTCTTAGGTTCCCAGCCATCCAATCGGATAAGTCTCTCCAAATTTGTGAACTTCCTTGCAAAGTGTTATAGGTTTATATTTTATCATATTTTTCTATCATTATTATGCATCAAAAATATGATAAAATATATACCTGTAACTCGAAATTATATTTCTTATTTTATATCGGGGACGCCCGTGTGTTTCGTGCCTGTTGGTATGTGTAATTTGATTTTATAGTTGCATATATCTCATGAGATGACGTTGGGATCAATTGATTGTTCAGTTAATTGTTTGATTAATGTGGATTGTGTTTATGAGTATAGGTACCCAGATGTGCGAGCATACCGAATGAGGTGTCGCACCATACAAGGGTACCGATTGAGGTGTCGTATAGCATGAGATGTGCGAGGGTACCGATTGAGGTGTCGCACCATACGAGGGTACCGGATTGAGGTGTCGTATGGATGGTGGATTAAGCGGTGTCGTGAAGATGGAGATCATTTTGCTAATCATGTATTAGAGTTTTATATCACCTATAGCCTTTCATATTACTAGGTTATTTTATGTATATTATTTGTGATTTGATGATTAGTGTCGCACGAGTTTTATTGTTGCAGTTCATGTTCACCCGAGCCTCTGAGCCATGCCTTGGTGCGTCTAAGCCATGCTCGGTCAATGAACTTTTGAGTTCGTTTGTGGTATTCCATGTCCATAAGAACCTCTGAGCCATGCATAATCAGCCTCTGAGTTACCTTGCAGGTTATGACATTGATAGCAACAAGCATGATGTTATTATTGTAGCATTTGTTTTCTACACAACTGAGAACCGTTGTTTCCTCAAATGGGAGGACTATAACAGGTATATATTTTATCATATATTTGATGCATAATAATTGTAGAAAAATCTACTTGATTTAATGTGTGTAGAAATCAGCTTAATAGAATGTGTGAATGTGCACAAGGTTATTATATGTGCGAATGGGCACAAGGTTGTTTTATGAATTATTTTTGTTGGCCATGTGTTTTCTACACAACTGAGAACCGTTGAATTATTTTTGTAACATTTGTTTTCTACACAACTGAGAACCGTTGTTTCCTCAAATGGGAGGACTATAATAGGTATATATTTTATCATATATTTGATGCATAATAATCGTAGAAAAATCTGCTTGATTTAATGTGTGCAGAAATCAGCTTAATAGAATGTGTGAATGTGCACAAGGTTATTATATGTGTGAATGGGCACAAGGTTATTTTACAAATTATTTATGCACACTTGTGCATGGTGTTGCTATATTCCTAGCACATATGCTAGAAGAGTTGTGTTGCGTGACGAGTGGTGATCAATGCAAGGATGCAACACAAAGATGGAAGCAGGAAAACAAGAGACTTGACATTCTTATTTAGGGCTCTTGTAGAGAGATCCAAGTTGTAGGTGAGTGTGGGAGTGGGCTTGAGAATAATCCCACATGGAAGGTTTTGGGGATTTCAGGAGTTTTAGTATAAATAGTGGCTCATTTGAGAGCTCACACACACATTGGACTGAACTCATGCTTGAGCTCTATTGAGACTAGCTCTCCCTCTTGTTCATAGAGGTGCAAGCTCTTCTCTCTCCCCATCTACACTATTGTATGAGCAATGCTCTTCTAATTCAACGCAATGAGATGATGTTTTTCTCTCTTCTCATCTCTATTCTCTAGTGTGCATGCTTCTTTGTTTATGCTTGTGGGTTCTCTATTAGGCTTTGTGTGCTAGTGGATTCAAGCTTAAGCTTCTCCATAGCTTGTATCTTATCCATGGGCAAGGCATTGCTTGAGTAGTGAAGGAGAATGCATGTTTATTTCAAGTTCCATTAAGCTTCAAGGTTTGTGTGCATGCTAGGGAAGTAGGTGTTTGAGAATGAAGTGTGCTTTGAGCTTGTGTGTGCATTAGCTTAGCTTTCTTCTTGTATTGGATGCATGAATGAGTGGGTTGATGAGTGAATGGCAAGATTGAGCTTGTGTGTGTAAAGTCTATGTCAAGGTAGTGGTGTTCATAGCATTCTCTCCCGAAAGGGATAAGCTTCCATGCACCTAATCGAGTTGAATCCCCTAGCGATGAAAGGAGTGTTTATCATTCCATTGGTGAGCTAGGAGCGTAGTCTACTTGCCCATATTGCATATGTAGGGAGACGACCGTCTTTCCATTGGCGCCGCTGCCGAGGAAACGACCTATGGTTGGTTGAGGACCCTTGGCAGCCATTACAATCTAAACATTACTCTAAGCTGTTGTTGCAGGGAAGCACTAGTAGGCGACGAGTTTATTGGCCAAGGTAGAGCGGGCGAAGTTGTTGGCGAGGCGGCCATCCTTGATCTCCTTTACCTTCAGCTCGGCGAAGTCCTCGGGATCGTTAGCCAGGCCCAACGGGTCGAAGGTTCTGCCAGGGTAGATAGGATCGGTCACCTCCCCAAGGGGCCCGCTGGCGACTCGGTAGCCCTCCACGGCGCCCATGAGGACGACCTGGCAGGCCCAAATGGTGAGGATGCTCTGCGCATGGATAAGGCTTGGGTTGCCAAGGTAATCCAGGCCGCCGTCCGAGAAGATCTGCGAGCCAGACTTGAACCACACGGCCTCGCCAAACTTCACGCCGTTCTTGGCCAGGAGCTCTGGGGTTACGCAGCCCAAGGCGCCCAACATTGCCCAACAGGCGTGAATCACCTCCAGCTTCCGGTTCTTGGCAAATGTCTCCGGGTCAGCCGATTGACCTGCAGTGTCCCAACCATAGTCGCCGTGGCTATCACGAACGCGCGCCTCCCCGGCTCTCTGGAGAGCTCATTGGCGTGTTTGGACAGCAGCTGGCACTGAAGGCAGAGGAGCAGAGGAGGCGATAAGGTGCCGCAGTGCAGAGGAGCAGAGGAGGCGATAAGGTGGCCGGCACAAAAAACGGAGGCGATAAGGTGCCGGCGCATTAAATCAAGGTTAGTATTTTATTTTTTTATTTTATTTTTTTCTTTTAATTTTTTTCAATGTTTTCCGCGTACTAGGCAATTTTCATGTTTTTTGCATTTTTTTTAAAAAAAAATAAAAATAAAAAATAGAAAAAAAAAATAAAAATAAAAAATAATTTAAAAAATAAAAAATAATTTAAAAAATCTATAAATTATGTGTTTTCTTTAGAGTCCACATTTTTTGCATATTTTACATTTTTTAAATTTCTATAATTTTTTGCATAATTAGTGTAATTTACATAATTAGTATTTTTAGCATAATTCATATTTTTATGTAATTATTTAATATATATATATATATATATATATATATATATACTTACACACATATTCATGTTAGTTGCATTTAGTGGTTAGGTAGGGTTTAAAATATATATATATATATATATATATATAATAAAAAATAAAAAAAATTCTAAAATTAGACACTGCAACGTACTAAAAATAGCGTATGCATCTACGCTCGGGAACAATACTAGGGGGACGTAACACTAGTGCACCATCTAGGGTAACCACTCAAGGGAGCGGCACTCAATCGGTTGTTGGCAACTTGGAGAGCATTCTCGAGACATCTTCGGAGTCTCAAACACAGAGCCTCTCAAGAACCAAGAGTGATATTTCAATGGACGTAAACGAGTCATTTGGCATGAATAGACCATCCACACCCATTGGTATGGCAGATTCTGCTAATCCATTTGAAATCCTAAATGGGGAGTTGATTGACAACATGAGACTCCATTTCTTGTATACAAACGCGCATGGCGGTGAGATCTACAAAGATCCAATGAGCCGGTTTGTTGTTAAAATTACAGACATTCATTCTACGTTTGAACCAACACCATGGGTAAACTACCAAGACGATATGTACATGGGTAGAAATGGAGTACGCTACGAGGTCACCAAAAATCCTGAACAAGTGGATGCTTTGGGTGTACTTCAACCTAGCGCACAAGCAAAGCAGAAGAAGGAGCTTCCATCGGACCCAAATGTGCCAGGAACATCACGTAGACCTGGTACGCCCATTTCTTTACTTGAAGAATTGTTTTTCGACAGGAATTGGGAGGATAGAGAAAGAACGGGAAAAGAAAAAGAGACCAAGAAAAACCCATGGGACATAGTAAAAGAAATTCCAGTAGTTAAAATCTATCAAGACGACCTAATTAAAGAGGTGTATAAGGATGTGGTAGAAACCTACTATGCAACCACTAAGCACCCGAGCTTAGAGCTTCCAGTCACGCATACAATAACTGTAAAGCATCTAGAAGATTTCACTAAGCGTGTTCATGATAGATGGGGGAACGACTTTAGAACCCTTGAATGGCCAGAGGTTAGGGAAATGACATGGAAAGGAAGGCCCCTTTTCACTGAGGTGTCTACCTTAGACACGGCACGTCCAGATGAATCTGCCTTTCGAGGAAAAACACTAGCACCACCATGGGCTAGAACCCCAAGTGTGGCTCGACCAGCACCTTCCATGCGAACAACTGCTAAAGGACCAGTCTTTCCAACGATTGATCCTACGAGGAGACCCGGGGCTATTAGAGAATCTAGGGGAGAAGAAAGACCACGAGCAAGTGGATATGTACCTCCAAGAGAACCCCATAGACCAAGAGAACTGATATTTGAAGAGCCTAGAGTTAGAGGCCGAGACTCATATAGGAGACATGACGATGAATATTCTAGAAAAGTGAGACGATCTGCACTGCAAAAGCTTGTCAAGAAGTATGACGGATCCGGAGACCCATATGACCATATAGCAGCTTTTAAGCAAGCTATACATGCGGAGCAAGTCACGGATACGCATACGCAAATCGAAGGATTTGGCTTGACATTAGAGAGTAAGTCTTTATCATGGTTTCAGACTTTAGAGCCTGAGGCAAAGCGATCTTTCGATGGGCTGGAAAAGAGCTTTATAGCTGCGTTTTCAAAAACGGGAATTAAGCACAATGCGGTAGCTCAAATTTACACTTTTAAGCAAAAAGATCAAGAATCTGTGCGAGATTGCATAAATAGGCTAAAGCAGTACATCAATCGATGCCCTGACGATGAGAAGCCAAGCCAAGGAAGATTAATTTCTATCTTCCTGGAAGGCTTATGAAACAAGGCGCTTCACGCTCACTTGTACGCAAAGAAGCATGTCATCTTCAATGAGTGTTGCATGGATGCCATGGATTACGATGACAACTTTGACATGACTGGCATGGAAAACCAAGATAGTCATCCGGATGATAAACATAGCTCTAGGAAGGGCTCTGACTCTAGTGTGCCATTAGTTAATCCAGATCAGATTGCCGAGATAGTATTGAAAAAGATGGGACAATACTACAGACCTTCCTACCGACCCCAACCATCATACATGCATACTGTACCTACAAGCCCCTACGTCTGTGGAGGATGTGGAGGTAGCCATAAAACTGAGCAGTGCCCAACCTTCTCACCATTGGTTGGCAATCAACTAAAGAAGTGGTACCAGCTTTGTAAATGGAACTACACACATGTGACTTCGGACTGCAATCACATTGCGAGGATACAAAGGGAACAAGCAGCCAACTCTGCACCTAGACAGCAAGTTGTGAACCATGAGAGAACCTTAGTTGCTCAAGAGCAAGCATGGTCGGTGCTAGGAGCTCAACCTCCTCCACCGGGCACAGCTTCCTTTAGATATGTGGAATATGAGAATCCTGAATTAGGAATGGAGATGGTTAGCTCTCAACCATACTACATCAAAATGGAGCATCCTCTTGTCGAACCCTACTTTGAGAACCCAACCGGACCAAGCCTAGTTCATGACTTTAATGGAGACCCAAGCTCTTTGATGCTTATAGGATCTCAGCCAACCAAGACTCAAGGTTATCCCCAGCACCATATCCTACAAAGAGACTATACCCCACGCAACAAACAGGACCATGCTACGAATGTGGTGGACCACATTGGGCGAGAGAATGTCCAAACAAGAAACGACCCCTCTTAGCTAACATAGGCACAACATCTACGTTTCCACCTATAGAGAGGCTTTGCCAAGGGTGTAGCATTGACCATCTACCAAAGGATTGCTTGTTGAAGCCTGCGGGTCCGGCAACACAAAAAGCTAAAGCGCCCCTCAACTATGTTGAAGTGATTCCATCACCCACGACATGTGAGGAGGAGAACGAACTAGTGTCGCTAAGAGTAGTGACTAGAGCCCAAGTGCAAAAGAATGTCAAAGAGGTTGTTGAGAAACCCTATGAGATTAAGGTTCTATTCAAAGATGAAAAAGAGAGAAAGAAATCAACTCGACGTAAACCACGCAGCAAGGGGAGGAAGAAGTCGAAGGAGCAGAAGAGCTCTGATGGAGGAAACTCTATCCCAAAAGAGCTAGAAGGAATGTTGAAAACGAAACAAATCGGAGAGAAAACTCAAAATGAGCAAAAGGGAAAAGCATCCAAGTCTGAGGAAAGCTCAGGAGGATCAGTCCTTGTGGACAAGGTGTACGAGCCTTTAGATGCAGCGCTACAAGCGTATAATAGTAGGATCACAGCTCTGACTAAGCTGCCTAAGAAGTTGCAAGAATATCCCAACCCTTGTGAAGAGAGAATCAACTTGGCTATCCATAAGCAGTTGATTAGGGATACTCAGACTCTAAGAGACGGCCCACCACCTATGTACGCAAGAGGACCTGCTTCTCTGAAGCCTAACTTAGAGATGATACTAGAAGCCACGCCAAGTATGGAAAAGAGAAGTGATGTTGTATCTCTACATTTCCCAGAAATGCCTGAAGGAGATGATTTACCTCATACCAATGCAAACAAGTCAAAACCATTGACTACCGCGGATTTTGGAGATGAAATTCCTGAAATAGAAGAAGCAGCAGCAAGGGAGATGTGGGAAGCGATGCAAAAACAAGTTGAGGATCTAGCATCTTCTGACAAGTCACCACCGTTTTCTATAGTAGAATTCTCGAATCAAAGGGTTCAAGAATTAGATGCTTTATCTCTACCAGATGATGCTCAGACTGTTGTCTCAGCTCAGAGCAACAAGCTCACATGCAAGACACTGCCCTCATATTTAGAACTGTACGAATCACATAGCCAAATCATGCGAGTACCATCAATGACACGACAACCTCATCAGGAACGAGACATAGGGAGTTTGCAAGCTTTAATGTCGGCACCGGTTACGTGTACCATTCCACTCGCAGAGTTCTTAAAGCTTAGGCCAAGATTGTGGGGAGAAGTGGCTACACAATTAACTGAGCAAGGATTGTGGAACCAGAACATCCAGGTTAAGGAGTTGTTGAAGGCAAAGGCTTCTGAGCTAATGCTTAAGCAAACAATTCTGGCTCCCGTGAACAAAGTTGGCAAGCATTGTGAAGACGACGAAGGAAATACTACGCTTCATGTGGAGATCAACAAGATTGAATCTATAGCTATTCTAGATAGCGGAGCAGGGGTGAGTATAGCAACAAAAACTGTATGGGAAATGTGGGGAAAACCTGCAATTAGAAGTACAAGGATGAGTTTGCAATTGGCAGACGGAAATCTAGAGAGTCCCATAGGATTGCTTGAGAACGTTATAGTCAAGTCATGTGGCATTGAGTACGGACATACCTTTGCTATCGTAGACTTTGGCAAGAACACAAATTACGAAGTGATCCTAGGAAGGCCATTCATGCGCCAATTCAAAATGATTCATACATGAGAATGTAACCACGAGGGTGAATCTGAAAAACCATGCTTATCGAGATGTGACGCACTCTCCGGTGGATGAGTTTGAACAAGCATGAGTCTAAAGACGTGATTCTAGAGGCATAAGTCTAAAGAAGTGAGCCCAGACAAAAAAAAAACAAAAAAAACAAAAAACAAGTCGAACAAAAAAAATGTAGCTTGAGCATAGAATAGACGTGACTGAAATCATTTTTAGACCTACTTCAAGAATCACTAGAGAGATCACTTTACTAGAGTAAAACCCTTTGATGCACTACTCGATCCATAGTAATTGTTGAAAACAATAATAATCTTTATTGTAGTGCATCAAACCTTACCTCAAGCTCAACCATCTTCAGTCCTAACAAACAATAATCATGCAACAAAGTGCTCCCCTATTAAGAAGGCAAGTGACTCCTTTGGATCTACCGCAAGCAGAGTAATTATAAAAACTTGTTTTTTTATGGTGTTGTTTGAAAACCTAAGGATTGAACTCCTACTATTAAAAAAAGTGTAAATAACTTTAATAAGGGGTGTTCACATGGGTGTTGAAAGGCTTTGTATGAGCACTTCAAATTGGGCTTCTTCAGCACACATGATGTGTGTAAGGATGTTTTCATCATCAAATTTCATATAAAATCTTGGGCATCTACTACATCATCTGTCAGGATCTTTGTACCACTTGAATAGAGATTTAACAAACTCATACGCTTAAAATCCATTAGCTCAAGACTCTCCACAAATTAACGACAAAAGCATAGCATAAACAAATAATTGACAACAAGCATGAAAAATAACCATCAACAAGAGTATTGGGTTGAATCTCCCCTGGCGTGAGAAGATCTCACCCATATTTTTTGTATTGATTATTTATCGTACCCCTTTACAAAATCAGCTCCCTTACAAAAATAGCTCAAGGCTTGCAACACAACATGTGCACAAAAATAGCAAAAGGGGTAATAATAATGTTTGAGCCTATATCAAAAAGGTAAGCATGCCAAAATGATATGCACAAGAACATTGACAAAGCCAATAAATACTAGAATATGAATTTGCTAAATGGGTGCTACACGCTCTTGGAGATCTCATTGCAGTCAACACATGTCCCACTCGAACTAATGTCTGTCGCTCAAATATCGCATGTCCATAAAATAAATGCCAGCACACAGCTAATTAATAAATAAATCCTAACCATTTAAATTGTGTACACACAATTGACCAAACACAAAATGTACCCCCGATAAGCATACATCACACATATGGAATTAAATAATTGTCACCCACATTCTAATGCGTGAGTAATGATATGCTTGTAAGCACACAGCATGGAATGCATCCTAACATTCCTTCTTGCTCGGGTTGCAACTAACCTCAGTTACATGTTTGGTAAGAGCGGACGAGATTTGGGAAAAAATGGAAAAACCGCGTAGGTATCCATCTAGCATTTTCAATAGGATGGTTCTTGAAGGTCACAAGATACTTGACATAAGTGTTGCCAGTGCGTGTAGTGGTGGTCTCATGGTCAATAATAGACTCAAGTTCTAGATGTTCTTCTTCATCTACTAATTCGGGAGGTTCTTCTAGCATAGGATGAGAAGGTAGAGGTCCCTTGAATGGTCTCAAAAGACTGACATGGAAAGAATTATAAATATGTCAATTAGAAGGTAGCTCTAATTTAAAGGCATTGTCATCAATCTTTGCAATGATCTTGAAAGGTCCATAAAATCTAGGAGCTAGCTTAACTACAGGGTTGGTCTCTATAGACTTGAGTCTCCTTTTCTCAATGCAAAGAAGTACATAGTCGCCTTCGTTGAAGATGACATGCTTGCATTTACGATTCGCATATTTCTTGTACTTTTCTTGAGCTTTTTGAATGTTCTCTTTCACTAAACTATGGATTTGTTCAAAGTCTCTAACAAATGAGTCTTTAGCCTCTATAGAATGTGAAAGATGAGTCGTAGGAGTTGGCAAAGCCTTTCCATAGACTATCTCAAAAGGTGCTTTCTTGGTAGTAGTGTGAGGACAGTTGTTATATGCAAATTGCAAAATGTATAAATACTTGTCCCCCACTACTTAAGTTGAGATGAAACATAGGATCTAAGCAAATCAAGAATGGTGCTATTTGTAACTTTAGTTTGACCATTTGACTCAGGATGGAAAGCACTAGAAAAATCAAGTTTTGTACCAAGATTGTCAAACAATGTAGTCTAGAAATCACTACAAAACTTTCTATCTCTATCAGAGACAATAATCTTAGGTAATCCATGATGCACAAAGAGTTGTTTAATGAACATATGTGCAGCTTGATAAGTAGTTAATGTCTTTTTGCAAGGAATGAAATAAGCATGTTTGCTAAATCTATCAACAATACAAATTATGTCATTCTTGCTAGCAGTCAAAGGAAAAATAAAAATGAAATCCATGCTTATTTGTTCCCAAGGTTTATTGGGAATGGGTAAAGGCATAAGCAATCCAAATTTCTTTCCTTTATGATTTTTTATCTTTTGACATATAGCACATTCAGAAACAAACTTTGCAATGTCACAACACATGTTAGGCCAAAAGAAATCTGTAGCAACAATTTGAAAAGTAGAAGAGACACCTCTATGTCCAACATAAGAAGGTTGATGAGATTCTTCAATGATGACTCACCTAAATGGTCGAGTGATGCACAATTTCTTTTGAAAGAACAAAAATTCATCATCATATGAGTAATCTAAATGTGGCAACCAATCATTATCCTTTATTTTATTATATGAATTAGAAAAATCAAAATCAATTTCATAGGCTCCTTTCATGTTATCAAATGAAATACCCTCAATAACAAATATGTTATTAATGCTAGGTCTCCTAATCAAAGCATTAACAACAACATTTTTGTGTATAGGAGTGTATTGAATAGCTGGTTGAAAACTTTGAATAAAAGATGCCTACTTAATATGTCTATCTAAAATCAAAGGTAGTGAAAGTAAGTGTTTGATGCTTTGTTGATCAGTTTTAATAATAAATTTTGAACCCATGAGATAATGCTTCCAAATTTTTAATGCATGCACGACAACAATCAATTCTTTGTCATAAATGCTATAATTAATCTTAGATGGTTTCAATTTCCTACTCTCAAAGGCAGTGGGATGATTGTCTTACGTAAGTACAGCACCAATTCCATATCCACTAGCATCAGTGTGACTACTACAAAGAATGGTATAAAAAAATTAGGTAGTGTCAATGCAGGTGCATGTGTAAGTGCATACTTAAGAGCATTGTGCGCTTTTGCCACACAGGTCGTAGCTGGGGACTTGCCGGACACCGTATGCGAGCCACGAATGGCTGCAAGGGAAGGAAGCTCAAAACAGAATGCAAAAGGTGTGTCACTCATTGCTTAACTGCCGCCTTGAAGGATTCCCGCGTCGCACCTGTGAAGGAGGAGCCGCCGTCGTCGCCGCTCTACCGCTTCGCCGTCTCGCCGCCGTGCCGCTACACAGTGCGCTCGATCGCTCTCTCACTCTCTCTCTCTCTCTCTCTCACACATACGCAGGAGAAGGAAACCAAGGAGATAAGGCAAGAGCACTCTTGTATTCACAACACATGAGAATGAGGATTTTAGGGTTACATTTGACTCTTATAGGTGACTTGGCCGTTCACACTTGGGCGCCCATACATGGCCGGCCGATCCTAACCCTTATCCTACTGACATTCAAGGTGCGCCTCTCATCGGCGATCACCCAATCCCTTTATCCTTAACATATGGTGCCGACAAGCCCGGCCCATGACTCAGAATATTTAAATAAATGACGTAAAACATAGTACGTCTCAATGTCCGTCTCATGGGTTAACATGCCCCCCTTCCTGATGTAGATTCCGTCCTCGGAAGCTATGGTATGGTAAGCTCGATAGGGTTGTTGTGGTGGACCGTCTGCAAAATAGGAAAGTAGAGTGAAAGTATGCTGGAATTCAAAAGATATAAAGTGTGTAAATTCAAGCATGTTAAACCACAATGGATGTTGCTATGAGAACTTAGTTTAAGGGTCACATGAATGAGCTAGTGTAGCAAATTAACAGGAGTTCAAAATTATTGAAAGTAAATCAAGAGTAAGCAAGGTGTCAAAGGTTAATCAAGGTTTATAAATTGGCCTAAGTCAAGGAAAATAACCAAGCTTAATAAATAAACAGATGACCACACTGTGTCTACTCTAAGAACAAGTTAATACGACAAGCCTTGGGACACAAGAAACATCAGAGTTACAGGAGCTTTTTGCCTTCTTTTTTTTTTTTAAAATGCACGTGACAATTTTTACACACAATGGCGACCTTCCTAAGGCAAAACTAACATCGATCCTGGTACCATGTTTAACACAAGGCATTATCCAGGAATCTATTAGCTCACTTTAGGCAAAGCTACCCCCTACCAACCAAGGCATCGGTCTGGAGTAGAATACTCCTCGCCTACCAAGTATCAATAAGGCGATAGGCCAACATTTAAGCACATCATAGACTTGTATTGCCATTTATTGTAGGCTTTTTTTTTAAATCTATTTCTTTTGATCTTCGCTCCTGAACTATAATTTGTCTTGCATCCTTTCGACAAAGGGGTAATAGCTATGTCTTAGAGGTCAACACACATATGGCCAGGTGTCAAACATTAAGATGGTTTGACCCTAGACCTAAGACAATCGTATTCCAAGGTTAACTAAAGACGTCATGCTGCCTAGAATATTTCCAATAAAGTTAAGCTCATTAATGATTTACACTAGCATGCAAGCAACTTCAAAAACTAAGTAGTACATTGACAATTTCCATGTGGTCATGCATTATAGTTTATGTAATTGATTGAACAGTAAAAACGAAAGAGAGTGGGTATGGAAGAATTACACCTATAATTGGAGATCTCCTTGATTTGACGAGACAGCTTGCAATTTGATGTAGATATATTTTGATGAACGTTGCGGCAGTCTCAGGACTTGAAAGCGAACCCACCTCAAACTTTTCAACCTGTACAATCAACTAACAAGCACTATACCTCGAGAGGCACATCAGTGTGAAAATTTCAAGACTTGTTTAAGGAATCTAAACTAGAAAAAACTTGGAAACGCTAATCTACCTACCAGTCACCACACTACTACTGAGGATACGGTAAGAGGATGTTGTAGAGTCCTGGCTCTAGCCCTAAGGCTAAGCCTCTATCCGCATCATCCAAACAAATAAAGTCAACCTCAGTAGTGCCATGAGTTTCATCCGTCTATTCATCATTGTCAGATATTTCTTTTTCATTTTCCCATCCACATAAACTCATCAAAAATGTAACCATGCGAGGATAGTCATCTTGTAGAAAAGGAAAGCATTGGGCTATCGGGGATATGTCCTCTACGGAGTAGGGTCAGTCATGGTCAATAGGCGAATTAGCCATTCTAATTCCTCAACATTTTCTTCTCTGGCTAGTACATCTATATGATCCCATTCAGTTTCAATTACAGGATAGCACATGTGGAATATCTGAGAAAGGTACAGATGATACCTCTCACCAAAGGTAGGAGTGGATGAAGTGTATGATGATCGGGCATCTGCCATATCTGCAAACACAGATATAGCATCAGTAGGTTTATGACAGGTCAATCTAGTTCTTGATTGTATACGGATATTTCTCTTGTTTTTGTGCTCTTGCTCTTTTTACTATTTTTGTTTTTCTCTTTTCTTTTCTATGTATGAAGCTATATATATACATCCCCTTGAATTTGGCAATTACATGGTCAGGGGAGAAGGTTAAGGAGGAAGCAATAGAATTTCGAGCATGAGTACATGCTCCCCCTTTCCTTGGGTAGATCATATTATTTGCAATGATGTTGCAGCCTCTTGGAACCAATTTGTCCAGCGGGTCATAGGTTGTGATGTGGGCAGATAGCTTTTTATGACTCTTGTGGCCACATCCAATTGCAGAGATGATAGTGTACGCTCCCATTGACGAATGGAGGAAATGGTTTCCGACGATACTATTACAAGGGGAGACGTAGACTCATCGGTTTTTTGTTGGGTGTTGACAAGAGTAGGTGTAGAGCATGTAGAAACTTCTATATGAGTGTGTGCCTGGCATGAGGAGCTAGAAGCTTCATGTGGCTCCCCCCTTCCTGAGCTAGGTGGTAATGATCGATATCGTTTGGGAATCCAAACTAACTTTGGAAGAAGTGGTGCAGAGCACTCTATTACCTTTCCCTTACCACGGTCTTGAATTGTCATTGGGGTGGCAACAATTGATTTACAAGGTTTTACAGGTGATGTAGAGGGATTTAACTTATGTTTAGGGACCCAAATCTGGTCATTCCCCTCGTAGTACCCTTGGGCTACTAATAATTTTTTAGGGATCCATCGCGATGTTACATTGCCCTTTCTCGGGTGGGTAGCTGCTTTCCTTTTACGAGGCTTCTTGGTGGTTGAACGAGATTGAGCAGGGGAAGTAGCTGTTAACGAAGCTTTGGGAACCCATTTGTATGTACTCTTTGGCATAGTAAGCGAAGCTTTAGGGACCACCTTGCCTGTTTCCACTCTTGGCATTGAAGCGTTAGAGGGGTGGCCAACAATCGAAGATGGTTTTGCCACTGGACTTTGTGATTTTTCATTATCTAATATTTGAGTGGATGACTTAGGTGCGGGATTTTGAGCGGTCAGACCTAGTGTTGGTTCTTGCGTTGTGACTCGTCTAGTTGCCCAATCGATATTGCACTTGGTGGCCATCATCCATTTGCGCCCTAAGATTACAGTCCCTTCCATGGTACCAGCAGGCATAACCAAAAAGCTTTGAATTATGGTTCCCTTGTCATAAGCAACCGGAGTGTGCAGAATTCCTGAGACAGGGGTTTTCTTCTTGTTGATTCCTTGAACTTGGATAGAACTCTTGGATAAAGGTGGTTTTCCAAGTTGGCACCACACACCATATGATAGCAAATTGTGTTGAGCTCCTGTATCCAATAATGCATTATAATTTACCTCCCCGTAAGGACTCTGCAACTCAATTGGGTATCTTAGAGGTGGGTCAGATTCCAGTGCATCCTCCTCCGCTTCCTCGAAAAATACTTGCGTAATTCCCAAGTTGGCTTCTCGTTGTCGCCTAGCACGCTGTTGACGTTCTTTTGCTTCGACTCTTGCTTATACCTTTTTAAGCTCAGCTTGTTCTTTGGCTGCCTTCTTTTGATGGATTGCATGTAACTCCTCTTGGCTCAGGGGGTCATAGTACCTTTTGAATTTGCTCCCATTAAGGAATCCAATGGTTTCAACTCTGTCGAGAGTCTCCACTCTGATGATACCTTGCGGGGTAATTTCACATACTCTATATGGTCCCTTACCAGCATATTTGAGCTTCTTCTTTTCGTTTCGCACTCCATACATCAGGACTTTATCCCCAACCTTGATGTCCTTGTCCTTTAGATGGCGATCAAACCATTTTTTCCTTCTATCCTTCTCCACAAGGGCATTGTATATACAGCCAATTGTCTTTCTTCGTTTAGCCTCTCAAGGATATATAGACGCTCTACTAAGGGATTACCATCCCAACCCTCTTGAGTAGCAACACGAAGACTAGGAATGACAAATTCCCACAGCATGACTGCTTCTTGGCCATATACCATTTTGAATGGTGTGCAATTAATAGCCACTTTGTACGCAGTACGATAGGCCCATAAAGCTGTCGTAAGCTTTAGATCCCAATCCGTGCGATGAGCTTCAACTGTCTTTGTCAAAATAGAGATTAAAGTCTTGTTGGTACTCTCGGCTTGGCCATTCGCTTGCGGATAGTAAGGAGTAGATTATGATGGGATATCATGAAATTTGTTGTGAGCTCCTTAATCACTTCATTTATAAAATGCGTACCATTGTCGCTCACAAGTTCAAAAGGACAACCGAATCGTGTGATTATATTTTCAAAGAGGAACTTGGCTGTTGTCCTTGCATCTGCCTTACATGTCGCTTTCACTTTAGCCCATTTGGTCATATAGTCAGTGGCCACAATAATATAGCGAGATTGTGTGTTTCGGGCCGCTGGGCTAATCGGACCTACAAAGTCTAAACCCCACTTTTCAAATGGTTGGTTTACTTTGATCGGATGTAGGGGCATCTGATCTTTCCTCAGGGGTTTCTTATATCGTTGGCATTCATCGCAACCCTTCACAAAGAGTGATGCGTCTTGGAACATAGTGGGCCACCAATACCCTGATTGTAAGATCTTTCGCACAGTTGAGTCTCCTGAGAAGTGACCACCGGCTACGCCCATATGTGCCTCTTGCAAAATGTATAGATACTCATCCTCTCGGGCACAACGCCTAAGAACGTCATCCTTTCCTCTTTTATAAAGAGTCCCGGCTATCAGGCAATAGGGTTCGCATTCTTTGATCAGCTTTCGAGCTAGATCTTTACGAAGCTCCTTGGGTGGAAAGCCATTAACCAAAAAGTTAACAATCTTCTCACTCCATTCAGGCATTGTCTCCACCATGAACAGGGAAGTGTCAGGTAAGTCATCATCAACCCCTGTAGGAGCCTCACCATTGGGTATGCGAGACAAATGATCAGCCATAACATGTTTCTTGCCAGGTCTCACAACGACCGTGAAATCAAACTCAAGAAGAATCAATAGCCATCGTGTGATTCTTCCTGTGGAGCATGGTTTGTTTACCAGATACAACAATGCTTGATGATCCACATAGAAAACAAACTTGGTGGCAAGGAGGTAATAACGAAATTTCCTTACTGCATATATCATTGCCAACCCTTCTCGCTCTGTAGTGGTGTAGTTCATCTCAGCATCGTTCAACTGTGGCGACTGGCAAAGCTAATGGGGTAGTCTAGCTTGTGTTCTCCAGGTTGAGTTAACACACACCCAATAGCAAAGTTTGATGCATCAATATGCACATGGAAGAGTAAATCCCAGTTAGGCATTCTCAAGATTGGAGCACTCGCCAAGGCTTTCTTTAATAGCTCATAGGCACGGTCACATTCTTTGGTCCAAATAAACTCGATGAGAAGCTTATACAATGGTCGAGCTATCTCGGCGAAGAAGAGAATAAACCTTCGATAATAACCAACGTGGCCCATAAAGCGTTGGACTCCCTTGTAGTTGGTGGGTGGTGGCAATTCCAGAATGACCTTGATTTTACTCTCGTCAGTGGAAATCCCATTTTTGGACACTATATGCCCTAAGATAACCCCGTGTTTAACCCAGAATTGGCATTTGAAAGGATTCAAGGAGATGCGATATAATCTACACCTTTCAAATATTTTTCGTAAACACATCAAGTGCTCATCCCAAGAGGAATGAACACAAAGATCATCTAAGAAAGCTTCACAGAAGTCCCTTAGATATTCCTTAAAGGCCGTGTTTATCAATCGTTGGAATGTTGCAGGTGCATTGGTCAAGCCAAAGGCCATGACGCGAAAGGCAAACACTCCAAACTCCGTGATAAATGCTGTTTTAGCTTGGTCCTCGACTGCAATTGTGATCTGATTGTAACCCGAGTACCCATCTAAAAAGCTATATGCCTCCTTGCCTACCACTCTTTCAAGCACATGTTCAGAATATGGCAAGGGGTAATGATCCCTTCTGGTGGCTGCATTAACCTTTTTGAGGTCAACGCAGACTCTGAGTTTCCCATTCTTTTTTGGTACGATGACTATCGGAGAAACCCATTCTGAGTGCTCAATAGGATATATGAATCCACATTTTACCAGCTTTTCAATTTCCTCTTGTACAATCTTTGCATACTTAGGATTCATTGGGTAGGGACGTTGCTGGACTGGTTTAGCAGTGCTAATCATTGGAATCGTGTGTTGCACCACCGAGGGTGGGACACCCTTCATATCATGATATGTCCAGGCAAATATGTCCTTGAATTCCTTAAGAAGCTTCGTAAGTGCAGCTTCTTCCGCCTTGGTGAGGTCTTGAGCAATAAAAACTGGTTTAGACTCCTCACCCGGATCTGCTAAGTCTATCTCCTTGACTACCGCAGGGCCATCGTAGACACCGCTACTCCCATTGGTAGGCGTTCGTTGGGCTTTTGTGTTGACTACTTTACGTTCCCCTGTGGTGAATGATTTGAAATGCTCGGGTGCGGGGTGTAAGTCTACTGGTTCTTGTTGTGCCAGGTTTTTTTCTTTCAATTCCGCTTCCCTTTGTTGTTGAGCCAACTCTTGGTTTTGCCGCCTTCTTGCAGTACGACTTAGTTTCGGCTTCTCTTCGATTTCTAATTGGGCGACGTCATGAGGTTGCGGAATACACCACATGACACTTTGGAGGTATTGTCCCCAATTATCCGCTATCTTCCGATGAGCATCAATGGCTCCTACATAACTAAGCCATTCTACAGTGGATCTTTCCTTGTTTATTGCAGTGCGTACATTAGCTCGATAGCGTTGGCGCTTATGTCTCGTTTTCTTCTTACCAAGTTTTTGATTTTTGTTTCTATCAGATTCGAACTCACTTGGTCGATCTTCACTTGTGTCCCCCTCACTTTCGGATGAACTGCAGGAGGTCACTGTCCTAGGCCTTGAGCACCTTGCTTCCACATTTGGGTGAATATTTGATTCATTTTCCCCATCAAGCTCAGGGTCAGTTTCTTCTTGAGATTCATACTCAGAGTTGCATTGGTCAGAGTCTTCGCTACTTTCAGTGTCGGTGGAGTTTGCCACGTTATCGCCATCAGGAGTCAAGTGCATAACACCTATCATGTTTATTGGCACTAACGGTGGCATATCTTGCCCCTCAGTAGGTGTTACCCAACTTGTGCCTCTATTTTCCCATGTGTCTATGGTTGCCGCTAGGTGTACCCAATCCACGTTATCTGACTCAGTCATACCCGGTAGGACATCCATATAAGGAGAATCTTTCCCATCATCAGTCTCTTTTTTGCATGTATAGCAATACCTTAATGGGGCGGAGTGAATAGTGGTATCCGATCGATTATCAATGATAACCTTGCTTCCTAAAGGATGTGCACGACCATTCTCAAGATCAACTCGAATGACAGAGTCGTGGAATTGTAGGTAGACATGGTTTTTCGACCAGTCATGTATCATTTGTGCTTCCCTCATGAAAGGACGTCCTAAGATCATTTGATATGACATAGGATGCTTGGAGAAATCCATTACAATGAAGGTATGTTTTACCTTGTATCCCAGGACCTTGATCTTAAGGTCCCTTAACATTCCAATAGGTTTAGCTATGGTTCCGTTTGCCATCTTAACCACTATGTTTGTGACTTCGAGGTGAGGCCTTCCCATAGATTCCCAACAGTTTTTAGTCACAATGCTCACTCCAGCACCACCATCAAGGATTCCCTTTAGAGTTAATCCCTTGGTAGTAATGGGGAGGGTTGCATTAGATTCGTCACCTTCAAAGTACTGTCCCAACTTGTTCACAGGTATTTCAACGACCGAGTCTTCATCTAGGTTGGGTTGTAGATCCCAATGTTCCCCTTCATCTTGAAGCGTGTCGGGTCTATCCATATTTGCAAATTGTGGTAACCCCGTCTTTAGTTCTCCATTGAGAAATGCCCGAAGAGCTAAGAATAGCTCAGGATCTCCGTATAATTTGGATATGATCGTGGTTCTGATCTCGGAGGACATGAAATCCATTAGCTTAGACACATTCAACGGTACTTTTCGAGACATCGCCCCTTGACTAGGGACTGGTGAAGATGGAATCACTTCCTCTTCAATGGGGTCAGGCATTCCCTCACTAAACATTCTTTCCAGCAAGAAGGGTGTTTGCCCACTTCCGGATGTCCTATCCTCACTTTCTTCCCGAATGATACTAGGTATAGCTAACGGTTTGTGGTTCCTGTGAGGCTGAACTTGCGTAGGAAACACTGTATCTGGAATTTTGACTTTTCTCGGGTTTGGTTCCAGTTCTCTTTGTGTTTCTTCCACCAAACCCCTTAAGTGTTGCACTTGTTCAATCTCCTCAACTGGGTTTGGGTAAGTACCAATCTTTTTCTTGAGGGTTTTTGGCCCACGTGGCTTGTCTTGGGGAGTCTCAGTCAGTTTGGGAGGTCGAGAGGGCATTAACTGACTTGGTTGTGGGGCCGAGGAAGTTTCCTTCTATTTTCCCTTATTTATGTACTCGCTTGATTCTCCTTTGTTGAGCTCCCGAGTGGGTTCCTCCCTTAAGTAGTGGCTTTGGTCCCCATGGTTTCTATTGAATCGGAATTATCTTCAGGATCATTCATATACACGGGGTCCTCTCCTGTCCCTATGTTAGTCTTTGAACTGGGCTTGGAGCTCGTGGCATTAAGCGATCTCTTTCGTCGTGTTTTCTTTTTCTTTGCTTGAGCGATTGATGCAGTATCCCTCTCTTCAAGAATGTAGTTTTGATTTTGAAGCATTGACCGTGTAACTACATTCGCGGGTACAACGGGTGTGGTTCCTCATGCTTGGTTGGTGACCTCAACCAAATTCAATGGCGTAATCTTGGGTGCATTAGGATTATGTGGACATTGAGCGATCAAATGATCTATGCCACAACGATTACATGTAAGTACCGGCATTCCCGATGTGCTCCCTTGACTTGGTTGCATTTGAGTAGCGATCTTCTGTAGCCTATTAGGGCACTCGGCTACACGATGCGGTCCTCCACACTCGTAGCATTGAAGAGGTGGTCTCCTCGCCAAGGTATTAAGGTTTTGCCCTCTTGTGGCGAGAGCAGCCGCTTGATATACCGGCTTGACTTGCCCGAAATGATCCTCCATGTAGTACTGGGGAATCATTTCAAACGTATCAATCCCGTATGGAGCAGTGGGGTCTATCTCCTCTTCATAATCCCCACACGCACTATGTGACTCACAACCCATCTGGTTTATAGGAGTAATCCTTGGTGGATGTGGAGGTTGTGGTCCTAGCACTGGCGGTGGTAACGGCACAGACTGGACTACATTCGGATTCCTTGGAACTATGTGCTGTGATAGTTGCTCGACAGGTTGTGCAGGCATTAGCGCGGGTACTTGAGGTGTGTTTGACCAGGCTAGTGGTGCCTGATTCACCAACATTCGCTTAAGTACTAGGCAATCTTTAGATTGATGGCCATACTTACCACATGCATTGCAATTCCCATTGAATTTGACTCTGAATGTGGGACATTCACTCGTGCTATGTGGTCCTAAGCACACCGAACACCATTGTTGCTCTCTCCTTGGGTACATATGGCTATTCTGAGGAGCTCGATTACCCCTAAAGTATTCTTGGAGAGCCTTAGTAAGGTCGGTCACAGACATTTCAGATATCTTGGGCTCCTTGGCAATAGGTTTTACTGTCACTCCCCTTCCTCGCGTTCAGCTTTTTAGAGTTGAGATGCTACCCCCCACCAAAGCACACCCTCGCGTATGTATTCTTTCAAGAACAATCTCTTGAGAGTGGGGTAGTGAGTGCGCTCTTCAACCCTTAAGGTTCGATACCAATCTCCGGCCTTCCTACTGAAGGTTAAGCCTAAGGCTTTACACTTGTGCAGTTCATTGTGCTCTTCCAAGGAATCACACACGTGTTCAAAGACTTCAATGTGCTTCCTAACATCCTCGTTACCACTGAAGTTTTGAGTGAGCTTAGCCACTTGTACTGCCTTGCTTCTAGGTTCTCTCTCAGGCATACCCCGCATGTTTTCTGCAATGGATCGTCCGATCGTCTGAGCAAATGCTGCGAGATCACCTAAGTGAGCAGGCATAGTTGGTGGAGGCACTTTTGGGATAGCCTGGCTGATAGGAGTTGGCGTTGGTCTGAGTATGTTGGTAAACGACGTAGGATATGATATGTGACTAGGCCTAGCTCCCCTTGGATAATGGTTATGATAAGGTGGTCGTGGAGCATACGCCATTGGCCTACTAAGAGGCATAGGAGCTACATGAGCATGAGTAGCAATAGGTACATAAGGCCGATAGGCACTACCATGCACTGTTGTAGGTACTGTTTCACTAGGTAGTGGTGTCGTACTAACTACAGTGGTAACAGGTGCGCTTTCTGTCATGCTCATCATTGGGGTAGGCATTGTGGATTCCCTAATGAAAAGTTGAGCCAAGGTTGGAAAGCTAAAGTTACTGCTCGTGGGCTCAACCTGCATTGAGACTCCAGGCGAAACAACATACGAAGGGTCTATGGGACTCACCGAGGGAGTCTCCACCAATTGTGATAAGGTTGGTTGTTTGGCCTTGCCCGTATCCAAAAACCTCATAGGACCAGTGGAAACTAGGTTCACTCCCCTATTTTGCCTCTCAAATTGGATAATTCTATGAATCATCTCACATATCATGTGTTGTTGCTCCTCTAGATTAGTGGCGCTAGATGTAGATCGTAGGACTTCTAACCAACCTACATGGTATGTGTAACCTGTGTATAGGTCAGTTAGAGTCTCTGTGTGTAGATCATATTCCCAATTTTCATTGAGAAATATCCCATCTAGACTTGGTGTGCCAAACGGTTCTCTTGAAGTGGACGCAATGTCACTTCTTATGGATTGGCTTCTAGGGACCTCTACTTTAGGAAGAGCATCGGAATGTGGTAGCTCAGTAGGGCCCTCATTAAACGAAGTGGGTAGAATATCCACATGGACACTCTTTGGGAGGGTAGGGTTTACATAAGATGTGAATGGCGAATCTACTACCCCTCCTTCCTCATTTACTTCGCTTGTCGCATGTTCAGAGCGTGTAGCTCTACTAAAGGTCTCTATTAGACGACTAAACATGCTAGATCCGGGTTGTGGGGCCCACACTGGCATGTTTTGGCTTGTCTCCTCAGGATTCTTTGTAGGGTGCCCTTCCATGGCTTCTGAGTCAGAGGATGAGTCACTATCCACTATTCGTGGATCTTGGGTTGCACTCCCTTGGGTTCCAACCGAAGGCCAAGATGCCAACGTGGAGGGATGGTATGAGCCTGCGTAGACTGAAACGCTTTCTAGTGGTTCAGGCTCTAGCACCCGACCAGAACGTAGATGCATGTGACGTGGGTACCCTACGTGCGTTGGTCACTACCCTTGAAACTCACACAAGTGGTTTCTTAGGTGTTTCGCACCCCGTTTTTACTTGTTTTTGGATTGTTTTTAACCCGTTTTTGACCCCCTTACTTACGGTCGAACCTGGACTAGGGCGTGTGATAGCTCGAAACGAGCGTATCGTTTAAAGGGTCCTAGTGTGCTTTACAGCACCGTGTTCGCCTATCCAGAGCTCCTGTAGTCCTCAAAACAGTCCGTTTCCTTTAGGGGAAAGGGGCAAAAGCCTATTTGCTTGTGGAGGAAAGGGTGAGGGCTTTATCCCACATGCTCACTTTACTCCTTGGGGAGTGGGCTACATATAGGGCACAACTTCCCATAAGCTCTCACTTGAAAGAAAGCTATGGAGGCTCACTCTCCTATATATATATATCAAAAGACCGAGGCCGGGGTCGTGGGTCAATTGGGGTTCTTTCTTTTCAAAATTTTTTTCTCCAATTAGAAAATCTTTCCTCTCCACATGTTTGGTTCTTTCTTCAAAAATAAAATTTATTTTTTATTTTTTAATTTTTTATATTTTTTTTTAAATTTTTTATTTTTTGTTTTTTTTTTGGAGATAAGTTTTCTGGAGTTTCTATCTAGAGTTCAGCCTTGGCCGCGGTGCAGTTCGCACACAGCACAGGTCTAGGGATTCAGAAATCCCCCCTCGCACGCAGAAAACCAGATAACAGAATGCACGCCCACACATGGAGCGGAAATATAACAAAAGAAACAGAAATGCAGAAGACAAATTGCAGAAACAAAGATTGGAAACCACAGAAACCCTCAACAGCAACACAGACGCCTTTCCTACAGTGTAAATTAAACTTCATGCAGGAGCCCGAGCTGCAAACTGGAGCTTGGTGTAGGGCAACTCCCCGGCAGCTGCGCCAAAAATGTGCGCTTTTGCCGCACAGGTCGTAGCTGGGGACTTGCCGGACACCGTATGCGAGCCACGAATGGCTGCAAGCATACAACCAGGGAAGGAAGCTCAAAACAGAATGCAAAAGGTGTGTCACTCACCGCTTAACTGCCGCCTTGAAGGATTCCCGCGTCGCACCTGTGAAGGAGGAGCCGCCCCGTCGCCACTCTACCGCTTCGTCGCCGCCGCCGTGCCGCTACACAGTGCGCTCAATCGCTCTCTCACTCTCTCTCTCTCTCTCTCTCTCTCACACACACACACGCAGGAGAAGGAAACCAAGGAGATAAGACAAGAGCACTCTTGTATTCACAACACATGAGAATGAGGATTTTAGGGTTACATTTGACTCTTATAGGTGACTTGGCCGTTCACACTTGGGCGCCCATACATGGCCGGCCGATCCTAACCCTTATCCTACTGACATTCAAGGTGCGCCTCTCATCGGCGATCACCCAATCCCTTTATCCTTAACATATGGTGCCGACAAGCCCGGCCCATGACTCAGAATATTTAAATAAATGACGTAAAACATAGTACGTCTCAATGTCCGTCATGGGTTAACAAGCATTAAAAGATTTCTCATGCATGTCAGTCCAATGATAAAGCTTAGCCTTTTTCAAGAGTTCAATCAAGTAATGGGCTTTGTAAGAAAAGTTTTTCACAAATCTCCTATAATATAAACACAATCCAAGAAAAGATCTTAATTCATGAATGTCCTTTGGTCTTGGCCAAGTTCTAATGGTCTCTATGTTCTTAGGGTTAACACAAATTCCATCAGCAGACACGATGTGCTCAAGGTACTCAATCTCTCTTTGGAAGAAATCACTCTTGTCGTCTGGATTGGCATAAAGTTGATTCTCCTTCAAAAGGTTGAACACTTTCTCTAAATGATGTTCGTGCTCGTCTTCATCTTTGCTAAAGACTAAAATATCATCAAAGAAGATAATCATGAAATTCTGATGCTTCAAGAATATACAGTTCATTATACGACTAAATGGAGCCGGAGCATTTTAGTAAGTCCGAATGGCAGTACTAAAAACTCATAATGACCCATTTGCATACAAAAGGCAGTCTTGTAAACATCCTCTTCGGCCATTCTAACTTGATGATAAACTAATTTAAGGTCAATCTTGGAAAATACCATAGCTCCTTTCAACTTGTCTAAGAGATCATCTACACGGGGTATAGGATACCTATTCTTGACAGTATTCTTATTCAAATCTCGATAGTCTATACACATGCAAAACGTTTCGTTCTTCTTTTTGACAAGGAGAACGGGTGCTCCGTATGGTGAGCTACTAGGCTTGATAAGTTTTCTATCAAGTAAGTCCTCTATCTGATTTTGGATCTCTTTTTGCTCTAAAAAGTTCACCCTATAAGGAGCTCTGTAAGGTGGGATGCTACCAGGAATAATGTCTATCCTATGGTCTGCTGGTCTCGAATTAGGTAAACCTGGTGGTAGCTCATTCATGAAACAATCCAAAAATTATGAAATGAATTGTTTGTGCGATGAGTCCTTAGGAGTTGGTTTAGAAGTAGTAAGCTCGTTAGCCAAGACTAATAAGTCTTCTCCTTTTTCCTCATGGCTCGCTTAGCCTGGGTGTGGCTAAGGAGTGCACATCTACTAGATTCCCTTAATCCTTTAAGATAGACATGCTCACCATTGAAATCAAATGATAAATCATGAGAGTTGTAATCAATGCATGGGTTTTGCTCATGTCTCCATGGCATACCAAGGATAACATCATATGAATGCAAAGGTGCAACAAGAAATGTGCGAGGTTGCGCGTAAGGTGTAATGGATAATATAACATCTTTCACTTCCCAAGTGCAATGGTATTTAATCCCTTGAAATGCAATTTTTATCTTGTACTTAGAAGAAACAACATCTAATTTAAGATCACGCACAAGCTTTTCGGAAATAAAATCATGTGTACTACCATCATCATGCAATATGTTTACTTCCTTACCCTTAATTATACCTTTCATTTTAAGAAGCATATGAAGAGAGACTTTCTTTTTAATGGGTTTAGGCATACTTTGATCATCGAATTCCTCTTCTTGTTTAGAATCACCCTCTTGCTCCCAAGAGAAAAGTCATTGTCATCCTCATCGTCTTCACCCTCAATCATGTTGACTCGAGCGGTGGGTTGCTTCTTTTTCTATGGGCAATTGATTGCACTGTGTCCTCGTTGTCCACATTAGCATCTCGTGATTTTAGGTACGAACACCTGCTTTGTCTTCACATCTTCACTCTTGTTAATGTTGTTGGCACTTTGTCTGTCATTGTTAGAAGCTATGCTTTTATTCGCATTAGAATTTCTGTCAAACTTATGATAAAGAACAAACTTTTTAAATTTGTTAGTATGAGACTCATGTAGTGGTTTGTTCTCCTTTGGGGCTCCATTATTTTGCTCACAATTGTGGGCTGAAGAGATAGCCATGGATAGAGACTGTGGTTGAAACATGTTAATCTCCGCCCTAAGTGTAGCCTTCAATCCGGCAATGAATTTCTACTTTTGGTCCTTCAATCATGCTCTCTCAATGGCTTGAAGTTGGATAAGTGTTTGCCAAAATTTATACATACATCTGCACAGTTTCTTTATCAAGTTGGCATAGTATATCCCATTGTTGATGTGCCTTGGCTTTGTATCAAGGTGGAAGAAAATTTTGTTTAATGAGCTTTTGAAATTCCTTTCCAAGTCCTTGGTCTATCTCGTCCTTGCTTGATGGTGTTCCACCATAGAGATGCACTTTCAACCAAATGGTTTGGCAACACATTTAACTTTGTCCTTCTCAGAAAATTCTTCCCCAAAAAAATAGGTATTAAGTTGACTAAGCCATGACAATACAATCTTTGGTTCCTTCTTACCATTAAAATTTTGAAAAGTGAATGCTTTTCGACTAATCTTCTTGCCTTTTCTTTCTTCTTGCTCTCAAAAAACCTCTTGGATGGTACGACGGATGTCCAATTGAGGCTCAACACTTCATTCATGTTTCTTGCTATGACTATTTTCTCCAATTCCATTCTTTTAGCTCTTTCTTGGTTGAGTTGAGCTTGAATAGATTGAAGTTGCTCCATGATTGTTGGGGGTTGTGGATTTGCCATGGTGTATGAATAAGAAGAATAATAAAATACACAAATTGATAATATTTACGATAAGCAAATGGAAAATAACTACGAAAAGTAATTCTTATTGCCTTGTTCAAAATTTGAACTAAGTCCGAAACTTTGTGGAATTCAACGTACAGATGAATCCGTCACCAAATGGTAGCCAATCCGTCAAGTAATACCAAAGCTAGTACCACACCATGGTAACGTACGAACTTTGAATTTTTGTGTGGAAGCTTTTTTAACCAAATTTGAAAATCTTGCAATTTTGAGATGCTATATTTTTTTCAGTGAAATGGGTATAAAAAACAAAGAATATTTTTTGTTTAAAGCCGAACCAAATTCGGATGAATTTGGGCTGATTTTGAAGGGTTTTTGACTTAGAAAAAAAGGCTCCACACATGAACCGCAACTTAGCTTTTAGGCTTTTTGTGCATGGAAAGAAATAGGATTTTTGTAAGCCATAGATCTTGTAGGTTCACCTCCACCATTGCGAATTCAAAATCTTCGATACTTGACGAAAGTATGCAAGTGTGGAGTACTTTCTGAGCAAGAGCCAAGCCAAAAACATCCAACGGAGCACATCTATCTTCAATCCGGAGCAGTTTGTAGATTTCTAGTGTAAGATTCCTCCCTCCAGCTTTTGAGGTGTGCAGGTGTAAGAACCTCCCCTTCTGATCTTATAATTACTCCCCTCTCTGAAATAAAAGAAAGATCTTGATTTACCCTATTTTGGCCTAGAGAGAGAAAATATTCTAGAGAGAGATTATTTAATTTTTAGATATTTTTGGATGGAAAAATATCTCTCCTTATTAAAATAAATTCTCCCAAAACAGAAGTTCAAAAAGATTTTCAAAAGGTGCATTAGAAATCAATTATAATCTGTTCAAAAGGCCTTATCCTAAGAGTCTAGATTTTTGAAAAAAATTAGATTAAGGTTCTGAGGGGCCAATTAGATTAATCCAAATGTAGGGAGACGATAAATTGAAGAAATAAAGAAAAACCCCCAAAAATGAGTAAATACTCACATAAGATGAAGAGTTGACTAAGGACAAGGATATTAGTTAAAAAAGAAGAGATATTTAGGGAAATGATGCATTTTTGGCACCTCAATGTAGGGGAATTCCCCTGATGAAGGAGGCGCCTATTTCACATGCATGGTTGAGTTTTAAACTCACAAATAATGAGATATTTTCATCTCTCCTCTCTCCTGCTTCAACTAGATCCAAAAAGTAAGCTAAACTGATCTAAAAATGGTCAAAAATTGACCAAACTGATCTGGAAAATTCTAGAATCAATTTGCTTGGTTAGAGGCTCACTTTTTCCTATAAATGAAGCCTCCTTCTTTGTAAATGGATAATAGTGTTTTATGTAGTGTTACTCTACTTCTCCCTAGAGTAAAAAACTGTGAATTTATTAATAATTCATTAGTTTTTGACCATTTCCTCTTCTAAAGAATTGGTGGCCACTCTTGTTGCAAACAAGAGTAGATCCCTCAAACCATCAAGCCAAAGGAAAGCTCCCAGAAATTCATGTAAGTTAGAAATCCTACTTTTTCTTATTCCTTTTAATGGTTTTCTAATTTTTGTTTTGTTTTAAAATGTAAGATGATGCTATGCCTTGCTGGAAAGGCTTTCCCCCTCTCTTCTTCTTAAATCCAGCCTTTCTTTATCCTAGATAAGTAATCTAATTGTTGGAATTAAACTTTTCATATTGTTTCTCTCTTAAAAGTGGAATTTGATTAGTTTAGAATGCTTTAAACCATTTGGGGATAATTTTTAAGTAACTTAAGAATAGGAAAAATTAAAAAATGAAAAGCCATACAAAGGAGGTTATGGCAAAATTTTCTTAAATTTTGTGAAATAAGTTTTATCTTTTATTATTCAAAAAGAGTAATCCCTATTGTTTGTGTATTCTAAAATGAGGTGCAACTATTGTTAGGCAATTGATCATGTCATTAAGAATTGTCCTAAGCTAAAGGCTAAAGAGGCAAAGAAGAAAGAGTCAAATGTAGCCACAATAGCGGATGCTTCTACAAATGCAGATTCTATAAATGTTGTGCAGGACACAGAATGGGTGTTTAGCGTGTATTGCCAGTATGATCCATCTGTACATGATGCATGTTTGGTAGTTTCTATTGACTCTCATGTATGGTATTTTGGCAGTGGTGCTACAAAGCACATTACCTCGCATCGTGATATGTTCACTTGTCTTGAGGCTGTGCCTAATGGGAATACTGTCACATGTGGCAATAATGCTTCTTACCTAGTGAATGGCATTGGTAAAATTATGCTTACTGCTGTAAATGGCAGTGCTTTCACACTTTCAGATGCTTTGTATGTGCCAGGGATAAAGAAGAATCTATTGTCTGTCTCTGTGCTTGCTAGACTTGGACTTGTAGTCAAATTTGTGGATGATAGATATACTGTTCATGATTTGACTTCTGGTGATACGATTATTGTATCTGGCACCTTGTTTCGTGGGCTGTATAGGCTCAATTCTTATGACAAGTGTGTGGAAGATTCAGCAAATGCAGTTTCTATGATAAAAAGGCAGTTTCAGATGCAAAACTATGGCATGCTCATTTTGGTCATCTGAACTTTGCTAGTTTGCTGCGTTTGCAGAAATTTGATATGGTTGCTTCATTGCCCCCTCTTGAGGCACCATTGAAACATGTTTGTGAAGGCTGTATTTTGGGCAAAATACAGCGTTCTGTGTTTCCAAAGGATGGTTCTGTGCGGGCCACTCACAAATTGTAACTTGTACATAGTGATGTATGTGGGCCTATGCAAACTCCGTCATTTGGTAAACACTTGTACTTCGTGACTTTCATTGATGATTACTCAAGGCATGCATGGGTATATCCACTGAAGGCAAAGTCCGAAGTGTTTTTGTGCTCCAAACAGTTTTTACTTCTGGTTGAAAATGTATCCAATTGTACTGTGGGCACCCTCCGTTCTAATCGAGGGGGGGAGTACATGTCTAAAGAGTTTGATGCATTTTTGGCTAGTCGTGGGATAAAACACCAATGTACAGTGCCGTATACCCCTCAGCAAAATGGTGTTGCTGAGAGAAAAAACAAGTCACTTATGGAGATGGCACGATGTATGGTCAAGTGCCAAGCTTTGCCAAATGCTTTTTGGCTTGAGGCTGTCATGTGTGCTGCATATGTACTCAATAGGTGTCCCACTAAGGCCTTGCAGTCTGTTACTCCATACGAAGCTTGGCATGGCAGGAAGCCTTCTATTGGTCACTTACGTGTCTTTGGTTGCTTGGCCTATGCTTTAGTGCCTATGCAACAACGTAGAAAATTGGATGATAAGGCTGTCAAATGCATTTTTGTTGGTTACAGTGCTGAGAGCAAGGGTTATAGATTGTATCATCCGCAGTCAAAGCGTATCTTGATTAGTCGAGATGTTGTTTTTGTGGAAGATGCTGTGCAGCCTTTGTTATCATGTACCAAAGAGACAGATGTGAGCTCACGAGATGTATTTGATACGTTGTTGCCTCTGTTTACAGGTGGGAATTCAAATGTAAGTCCTAATGAGGTAAAAATTCAGCCTATGCAGATTTCAAACGACATCATAGATCAGCCTATTTCTGATGCAGATTTACAGGATGTAATTTATGAGGATAGGGCTGAAAATGAGCAAGCTAGAGGTATGCCTAAATGGCTGGTGCAAACCTTGCGTGATAGTAAAATTGGTGCACCTATGTCTAGTCGTTCAGCATGCCTCTTATGCATCAAATTATTATGCTTTGGCTGTGTCTAGTATGTGTGAAGAGGAAGAACCTCTTTCATTTGATGAGGCACAAAATTCAAAAAATTGGTTGGCTACAATTCAAAGTGAATATGATGCTATAATGAAGAATGGTACATGGTCTTTGTGTGATTTGCCTATTGGTAAAAAGGCCATTGGATGTAAGTGGGTTTTTAAGTTGAAACAAAAGCCAGATGGCAGTGCTGATCGCTATAAGGCTAGACTTGTTGTTGCAAAGGGTTATGCTCAAGAAAAGGGCATTGATTTTGATGAGACCTTTGCTCCCACTTGTCGTATGACTATCATTCGTAGTATTTGTGCATTGACAGCTCATAATGGTTGGAATGTACATCAGTTGGACATAAAGACTGCGTTCTTAAATGGAGATTTGCATGAGGAGGTGTATGTATCACAGCCTTGTGGTTTTGTTTAAAGAGGGCAGGCAAACAAAGTGTGCAGGTTGAAAAAGGCTTTGTATGGTTTAAAGCAAGCTCCACGAGCTTGGTATGAAAAGATACATGCATATTTGACTGCACATGGTTTTCAGAATAGTCCAACAGAAAGCACTTTGTATGTTAAACGTGTGGATGATGAACATCTAATCATTGCTCTCTATGTCGATGACATGCTGCTCACAGGACCAAATGAGAGTCATATTGCTGATTTTAAGGCTGATTTGAATGCCTCTTTTGAGATGTCAAATTTGGGGCATTTGCATCATTATTTGGGAATACAATTTAAGCAGTGTGATGGAGGTATTGCTTTGTGTCAAACAAAGTATATTGAGACATTATTGTGGAGATTTGGCCTTGAAGACTGCAAGCCTATTGCTACTCCAATGGAGATAGGTTTGAAGTTGAGTCTTCATGATGCTGGAGATCACTTTGATGTCACACTCTATCAGACAGCTGTTGGTTGCCTCATCTATTTATGCATTACGAGGCTGGACATTCAATTTGCAGTCTCACAGGTGAGCCGGTTTATGCATAGCCCAGGGTCTCAGCATTGGAAGGTAGTTAAACGCATCTTTCGCTACTTGAATGGCACCATACATCTTGGGTTGTTTTATCCCAAGGGGAGATCGTTGCTACCAAATTTACATGCTTTTTTGGACTCAGATTGGGCTGGTTGCTATGACACAAGAGTGTCCACAAGTGGTTTTTGTTTCATGCTCGGTAGCTCATGCATATCTTGGTTGAGCAAGAAGCAACCTACTGTTGCCACTTCTAGTTGTGAAGCTGAGTACAGGGCAGCTTTCACAGCTACGGTTGAGTATGTGTGGCTCAGACGGCTTATGGTGGGTGGCTGACTTGGGTGTTGGACAGGAGTCTGCCACCTCTATCTACACTGACAGTCAGAGCGTATTGGTAGTTGTTGCGAGAAACCCAGTTTTTCATGCTCGTACAAAGCACATTGAGGTGCATTATCACTATGTCAGGGAGAGACTCTCAGCAGGAGAGATGGTCTTGGCCTATGTGCCAACACAGGACAACCTCGCCGATCTTTTCACAAAGGCGCTTCCTTGTGAGAAGTTCGAAGCTTTCCGTAAAGCTTTGGGCTTGCTCCCCTTTGTGGACTGATCTACTTTGGGCATGGCACTTCCCTATACATGAGTGCTAGCTCTCATTCACACCATCACTCCCAAGGGGGATTTGTTGCCATATATATAGGCAGTGATGTGTGTGAACACACTTAGGACTGCCGGGGCACTTTTTTCCTCTTTAGGAGGTTTTTTCCCCCGGCTTGTATATACGCCCATCATTCTAGGGCTAACTTATCTTTTGTATATTAACACAATCTAATACATTGTGTGTTGTGTGCATTCTTGCTTCTTCTTCTCCAATCTTTGTGTGCTTTCCTGCAACCCTAATTCCAAAAAGAATGGATGTGGATGTGTGTATGTGAAAGGATGGATGTGGATGTATGTGAAGAATAGAAGTGGATGTATGTGAAGAGTAGAAGTGGATGTATGTGAAAGAATGGATGTGGATGTATGTGAAGAATAGAAGTGGATGTATGTGAAAGAATGGATGTGGATGTGTGTATGTGAAAGTATGGATGTGGATGTATGTGAAGAATAGAAGTGGATGTATGTGAAGAGTAGAAGTGGATGTATGTGAAAGAATGGATGTGGATGTATGTGAAAGGATAGATGTGGATGTGTATGTGATAAGTATGGATGTGGATGTATGTGATAGGATAGATGTGGATGTGTATGTGATAAGTATGGATGTGGATGTATGTGGGAGAATACATGTGGATGTAAATGTGATGGATATGAACAAAAATTGAGGCGATGAGATGTGATGTAAATTGGATAGATATGAATGATAAGGGATGTGAATGAATGACAAGAGATGTGAATGAATGTGATAGCATGTGAATCAGGATGTAAACATGGGAATCGGGATGTGAATGAATGATAAGGGATTAGAATGAAAGTGATAGCATGTGAATCAGGATGTAAACATGTGAATCAGGATGTGAATGAATGATATAGGATGTGAATGAATGTGTTAGCATGTGAACCGGGATGTGAATGAATGATATAGGATGTGAATGAATGTGTTAGTATGTGAATCGGGATGTGAATGAATGATAAGGAATGTGAATGGATGTGATGTGATGTGAATCGGGATGTGAATGAACGATAAGTGGTGAAGTGATGAGATGTATGGGTAGATGCAAGTGGATGAGACCTGATGAGGATAAATGAGGAAGTAAGTGATGAGATAGAAAAAGATGTGATTAGATGAGAATGGAAATACTTATGAAATGAATGTGGATTGATGTGTGGGTAATGTGGATTAAAGTGGATGGATGATGTGGATGATGTGAATGGACGTGTGGATAATGTGGATTGATGTGGATGAAAGTATGGATAATGTGGATTGACGTGTGGATTGATGTGTGGATGGATGTATGGAAGTGTGGATAATGTGGATTGATATGGATGGATGTATGGATAATGTGGATTGATGTGGATGGATGTATGGATGATGTGGATTGATGTGGTTGATGTGGATGGATGTATGGATGATGTGGATTGATGTGTGGATGATGCGATTGGATGTGATTTGATGTGTGGATGATGTGGATTGATGTGTGGATGATGCGATTGGATGTGATTTGATGTGGAAATGATATGATGTGATAGGGATCAATGAAGAAAATAAAATTGTGGTAAGATGAGAAAAGATGGGGACTAATGTGAAAGGATGCGGAGTAATGAGAAAAGTTGGGGACTAATGTGAAAGGATGCGGAGTAATGAGAAAAGATGGAAGTATTGTTGGAACTGTATTTGTATGTGAAATCTGTTTTTAAATGGCTGTTTTATGTCAAGAATGCTGGGAAAGCATTTTGACCATCTTGTGATTGAGGTCGTGGAGACCTATCTATTAAAGTTACAACTGCTAAAACGGAGAGTCAACGGAGAACGTCTCGCGTAGCAAGGTCGACCGAGGTCTTGACCAGCCTCAGTTTGATTTAAATGGTGAGCTTCCACAGTACAGTGGATGAGGGACCAAGGAAGCGGCCTATGAGGGTGACCTGTGAAGGATCCTAGAGGGTGCTGACCATACGGTGCTCGGGCTCTAGGTCGTCGAAGATACCCACACGTGCGTCGTGAAAGATATTAGAACAAGGAGTAAGAGTTGTTTTCTGAATTCGGGCATGGATTTGGTTTATTGACCTTGCTAGTCCTCAACGGATGAGTCCATGGTTCTTTCATATGGATTTGTTGGTTGATCTTGTTGATCTTCAACGAAGATTCCATATTGAAATATGAATATTGCCAAGTACTATGAGCTAGGAACCATCGAAAAGACCCCTGTGAGTGGACAGGTGGTGAGCGTTCTGGTTGCCAATGATGCCATAGGTACACTGAGGAAGAAATGATTGGAAATTAGAATTCAACCAAAATTTTTGAAGGATTATGATCAGTAACTATGATTTCATTAAATGATTGTTTTAAAGACAGCTGAATCTATGAAAAAGGCAATTTCATATTGGGTGTGTAAGTTGTGTGACTAGTTTTAAGTTTGTATGAATATCTGGCTAGGGGACCTGGGAACTCTTTTCCCTGGTACCCGAGACAAAACCTAACCAAATTCCTAATTGGATCCCATCACTATAGTGGTTGGGCGGTTGGCTAACCCATGGGACTGATGGGGTTAGGCTGGACTGAGAATAATACTTTTGTAATTAAAAAAAATTCCTTTATGCATCTTTCTATGCATAAAAATGAAATTTAATAAGAATAACACTTTTATTAAAAAAATGAGCAGGCTAGAGGTATGTCTAAATGGCTGGTGCAAACCTTGCGTGATAGTAAGATTGATGCACCTATGACTAGTCGTACTCGTTCAGGTTTTCAGCATGCCTCTTATACAGATTGTTATGCTTTGGCTGTGTCTAGTATGTGTGAAGAGGAAGAACCTCTTTCATTTGATGAGGCACAAAATTCAGAAAATTGGTTGGCTGCAATGCAAAGTGAATATGATGCTATAATGAAGAATGGTACATGGTCTTTGTGTGATTTGCCTATTGGTAAAAAGGCCATTGGATGTAAGTGGGTTTTTAAGTTGAAACGAAAGCCACATGGCAGTGTTGATCGTTATAAGGCTAGACTTGTTGTAAAGGGTTATGCTCAAGAAAAGGGCATTGATTTTCATGAGACCTTTGCTCCCACTTGTCGTATGACTACCATTCGTAGCATTTGTGCATTGGCAGCTCATAATGGTTGGAATGTACATCAGTTGGACATAAAGACTGCTTTCTTGAATGGAGATTTGCATGAGGAGGTGTATGTATCGCAGCCTCGTGGTTTTGTTCAAAGAGGGCAGGAAAACAAAGTGTGCAGGTTGAAAAAGGCTTTATATAGTTTAAAGCAAGCTCCACAAGCTTGGTATGAAAAGATACATGCATATTTGACTGCACATGGTTTTCAGAATAGTCCAACAAAAAGCACTTTGTATGTTAAACATGTGGATGATGTACATCTAATCATTGCTCTCTATGTCGATGACATGCTGCTCACAGGACCAAATGACATGCTGCTCACAGGACCAAATGAGAGTCATATTGCTGATTTTAAGGCTGATTTGAATGCCTCCTTTGAGATGTCAGATTTGGGGCATTTGCATCATTATTTGGGGATACAATTTAAGCAGTGTGATGGAGGTATTGCTTTGTGTCAGACAAAGTATATTGAGACATTGTTGCGGAGATTTGGCCTTGAAGACTACAAGCCTATTGCTACTCTAATGGAGACAGGTTTGAAGTTGAGTCTTCATGATGCTGGAGATCACTTTGATGTCACACTCTATCAGACAGCTGTTGGTTGCCTCATCTATGTATGCATTACGAGGCCGGACATTCAGTTTGCAGTCTCACAGGTGAGCAGGTTTATGCATAGCCCAAGGTCTCAGCATTGGAAGGCAGTTAAACGCATCTTTCGCTACTTGAGTGGCACCATATATCTTGGGTTGTTTTATCCCAAGGGGGGATCGTTGCCGCCAGATTTACATGCTTTTTCGGACTTAGATTGGGCTGGTTGCTATGACACAAGAGTGTCCACAAGTGGTTTTTGCTTCATGCTCGGTAGCTCATGCATATCTTGGTTGAGCAAGAAGCAACCTATTGTGGCCACTTCTAGTTGTGAAACTGAGTACAGGGTAGCTTTCACAGCTACGGTTGAGTGTGTGTGGCTCCGACGGCTTATGGCTGATTTGGGTGTTGGACAGGAGTCTGCCACCTCTATCTACACTGACAGTCAGAGCGCATTGGCAGTTGTGAGAAACCCAATTTTTCATGCTCGCACAAAGCACATTGAGGTGCATTATCACTATGTCAGGGAGAGACTCTCAGCAGGAGAAATCAGCTTGGCCTATGTGCCAACACAGGACAACCTCGCCGATCTTTTCACAAAGGTACTTCCTCGTGAGAAGTTCGAAGCTTTCCACAAAGCTTTGGGCTTGCTCCCCTTTGTGGATTGATCTACTTCGGGCATGGCACTCCCCTATACATGAGTGCCAGCTCTCATTCACACCATCACTCCCAGGGGGGATTTGTTGCCATATACATAGGCAGTGATGTGTGTGAACACACTTAGGACCGCCGAGGCACTTTTTCCCTCTTTAGGAGATTTTTTCCCCCGGCTTGTATATACACCCATCCTTCTAAGGCTAACTTATCTTTGTACATTGACACAATCTAATACACTTTGTGTTGTGTGCATTCTTGCTTCTTCTTCTCCAAGCTTTGTGTGCTTTCCTGCAACCCTAATTCCAACAAGAATTGCTCTTGTTTACTGTGAATTATATTTCTTCTTTTATATCAAGTATGCCTATGAGTGGTCATGCCTATTAGTACATGTAGTTTGATTTTACGATTGCCTATATCTGATGATGACGTTGGGATTACTTGATGTGTTTTCAATTTTTAACTAGAGTGAATTGCTCTATGAGTATAGGTACCCAGATGTGCGAGGGTACCGAATGAGGCACCATACGAGGGTACCGAATGAGGTGTCGCACCATACGAGGGTACCGATTGAGGTGTCGTATGGCATGAGATGTGCGAGGGTACTGATTAAGGTGTTGCACTATACGAGGGTACCGATTGAGGTGTCATATGGATGGTGGATTGAGTGGCGGTGTGAAGATGAGATCATTTGTAAATCATATATTAGAATTGCATTAATAGCGCTTCATGTTGCTAGGTTATTTTGTGTATATTATTTCTAATTTGATGATGAGTGCGAAGTCACCAATCTAGGTGTCGCACGAGTTTTATTATTGCAGTTCATGTTCACGTAAGCCTCTGAGCCATGCCTTGGCACCTCTGAGCCATGCATGGTCAATGAACCTTTGAGTCCATTTATGGTATTCCATGTCCATAAGAACCCCTGAGCCATGCATAATCAGCCTCTGAGCCATGTTCAGACCTCTAAGTTTACCTTGCAGACGATTATGACATCGATAGCAACGAGCATAATGATATTGTTGTAGCATTTTCTTCTACACAACTCAGGACAGTTGGTTCCTCAAATGGGAGGATAGTTATAGGTATATATTTTATCATGTTTTTGATGCGTAATAATCATAGAAAAATATGCTTGATTTAATGCGTGCAGAAATTAGCTTAATGGAATGTGTAAATGTGCACAAGGATATTTTATGAGTTATTTTTGTTGGCCACGTGCCAAATGTTTGTACAAATTATTTATGCATGCTTGTGCATGGCGTTGCTATATTCCTAGCATATATGCTAGGAATGTTGTAATCATTTACACTTGGTGTGTGAACAAGCTCTAGTGTTTGAGCTATTTTTGTAAAAAGAAAGCTTGTAGAACAAGCTTGGGCTAAAATAGCCATGTAACCTATTTTTGATGGAATAAAATCTATAAAAATACTCAAGTGGGGATGCTTTTGGGCACATGCTTGGGGGGGCAATTGGGACCCAATCTGGCCTTCTCTTGCGTTTGTAGATTTATGTTGGCATGCTTCCCGAGGTCTTGTGTACTTTCCCATTTCAGTGGTATCATAGCCTAGGGTACGCTCCGTCAAAAAGGTGTGTGTGTTTGGGGCACTCAGATGACCCAGGGACCAATAGGTCCTGTGTGAAGGTACATAGAGCAATGGTATCATTTCAGTGGTATCATAGCCCAGGGTACGCTCCATCAAAAAGGTGTGTGTGTTTGGGGCACTCAGACGACCCAGGGACCAACAGGTCTTGTGTGAAGGTACATAGAGCAATGAAGTGCAATCATCAGACAGGCGGAAGAGCACCACGAAGGGCACCGGCCAACGGTGACCAGGTAGTGCACGGCCGACAAGCAAGCACCATCACCGGGCATATGATCAAACACCGGCAACACACGACCAGTCAAAACCACATCAATGCGTGCTGGCTCAACACACTCAGCGGGCGACACAAGAAGGAGATAGATGCCGACCGACGAAGGCAATGGCACGCAACCCGACCCAAGCACGTGGATGTCTGTTGATGAGGAGAGAAATACAAAAGACATCCAATTCTCCCTCTTATACCCTCTGTGCTAGAATTCAAAAATGCCATATGGGATTAATCGAAGTTGTGTGGCAGTGGGAGATGAGCCACAGGAGAGGGAAGAAAAAGAAGAAGAAGAGGAGAGAGAAAGAAAGAAAGAGAACATGACAAGAAGAAGAAGAAGAGAGAGAAGGAAGAGCAGAAGAAGAGGAAGAGAGAGAAGAGGAGGAGGAGAGAGAGAGAGAGAGAGAGAGAGAGAGAGAGAGAGAAGAAAGAGAAGAGGAGGAGAGATAAGAAGAAGAAGAAGAAGTAAAAGAGGAGTGAGAAAGAAAAAAAGAAGAAGAAGAAGAAGAGAGAGAATGAAGAGAAGAAGAAGAAGAAAAAGAAAAGAAAGAAAGAAAGAGAGAAATTTATTTATTTATTTTAAAAAAGGTGATTATTATTATACTTACATTGTTTGGACTTAATCGTTTTAGACATTTTCTCAGCTTTCCAGGGACTCTCGACTTAGATTATGATCTCTACCATGGGATCATGTTGAGTTTCCAACAATTATTACACAAAACAATAAGTCCTCGTCCTTATCGAATAATTATATTTTCACTTATTAATGAATTGTTTTAAATTCTCTATTTCTCTTAACCTTTTCATTTGGTAGCCAACAATACATCAAGGTAAAACTCTCTTATTTTATTTTACGTCATCAAGTTTCATATTTATTATTACAACAATTATTACACAACACGATAAGTCCTCATCCTTACCGAATAATTATATTTTCAGTTATTAATGAATTGTTTTAAATTCTCTATTTCTCTTAACCTTTTCATTTTGTAGCCAACAATACATCAAGGTAAAACTCTCTTATTTTATTTTACGTCATCGAGTTTCATATTTATTATTCAAGTTTATTTCAACTTCAAATGCAAATCATTTTTTTTTCATTCATCATCATCGCGTTCGACATTAAGGTAACTACATAGATTTAGACTTGTTTGCTTAAACCATTTTGAAAACAAAAGGTTTCCTTCCTCAAATTTAAGAGACATTTGCTACAAATATCTTGTAAAGGTATCTATACAACCTTCAATAAAATTATGTCTTATATTTTGTACAAGTTTATTTTGTTCGACCTAATTTGAATTAGACTCTAGAACTAGTCTTTGAAATCCTTGTCTTGTCTTCCTTATGATGACCATGTTAGTTCCCACACAGAGCTTCATCAACCCAAACCTATGATAACGATCCTTGAAAGATGGTCCTAAATCCTCCTTACTCTAGATACCTTCTTTATGACCTATCCTTCCCCAGTAATGCCTTTTCACATTAACTTATTTATGTCTTGAACTTTGATCCATAAGAGAGAGTTATCATGAAATAGTTAAATTTATGTTTTCATTTTATTAATCAAGATTGTTACTAGTCATTCATATTTATATTTATGCTTAAACTTTGGATGTATTGATGAAAAATCAATTCTATCTATTGTTTATTTACAATCTCACACCCTCTCAAACAGCTTTTCAACTCAAGGTTAGTATTTCTTATCTTTATATCCATAATCAATTTATATTTTATTCTTATCATGTTCAAATTCTGTAACTTAAGTAAATTTGTGTCAAAATTGAAGTTTTAGAGGGAACTAGCCACTCCATCTCAAACTTCTATTATAAAGGAGTGATATGTGGAATTAATCTGGTGGTATGGGACATTAGATTCGTTTCATGAATGTGCTTACTCCAGACACATTTATGTCTTTTATCTTTTACCATCTCATGTGTGTATGTGGAATGTGCCTTTATGGTATGGGACACATAGACTCGTTTCACATATGTTCATTTAAGTGGTTCATTGCATATTTGCATTATGTATTGATCTAGTTTTTCACACCAATCATGAAGGCAGCCTCTCATGGATCTACGCAACTGAGGACAGTTGCAACCCCACCAAGAGGGAATGATATAAGAATTACTCTTGTTTGTTGGGAATTATATTTCTTATTTTATATCAGGGACGCCTGTGTGTGCCGTTTATTGTACGTGTAATTTGATTTTATGGTTACCTATATCTCATGACGACGTTGGGATTAATTGATGTGTTCAATTAATTGTTTAACTCATGTGGATTACTCTATGAGTATAGATACCCAGATGTGCGAGGGTATCGAATGAGAGGTCGCACTATACGAGGGTATCAATTGAGGTATTGTATGGCATGAGATGTGCGACGGTACCGATTGAGGTGTCGCACTATATGAGATTACCTATTGAGGTGTCGTATGGATGGTGGATTAAGCGGTGGCATGGAGATGAGATCATTTGTAAATCATATATTAGAATTGCATTAATAGCCCTTCATGTTGCTAGGTTATTTTGTGTATATTATTTTTTATTTGATTATGAGTGTGAAGGTCACCAATCTAGGTGTCGCACCACATGAGGGTACGATTGAGGTATCATATGGCATGAGATGTGCGACGGTACCGATTGAGGTGTCGTATGGATGGTGGATTGAGCGGTGGCATAAAGATGAGATCATTTGTAAATCATATATTAGAGTTGCATTAATAGCCCTTCATGTTTCTAGGTTATTCTATGTATATTATTTTTTATTTGATGATGAGTGCGAAGGTCACCAATCTAGGTGTCGCACGAGTTTTATTGTTGTAGTTCATGTTCACCCGAGCCTCTGAGCCATGCCTTTGTTGGAATTAGGGTTGCAGGAATGCACACACAACTTCAAGAAGATGAGGAAGCTTGAGCACAACACAGTAGTGTATTATGAGTGCCAAAAATGAAAGATAACAAGCCCTAGAAGATAATGGGCGTATATACAATGCACGGGGGAAAAAACCTCCTAGTGAGGGAAAAAGTGCCCCGGCGGTCCTAAGTGTGTTCACACACATCACTACTATAATATGGTAACAAATCCCCCCTGGAGTGATGCGGTGAACAAGAGCTAGCACTCATGTATAGGGAAGTGTCTAGCTATGTGGACGAATCCACAAAAGGGAGTAAGCCCAAAGCTTTGCGAAAAGCTTCGAACTTCTCACGAGGCAGAGCCTTTGTGAAAAGGTCTGCAAGGTTATCCTGTGTTGGCACATAAGCCAAACTGATCTCTCCTGCAGAGAGTCTCTCCCTGACATAATGGTAGTGCACCTCAATGTGCTTCGTACGAGCATGGAACACTGGGTTCCGCGCAACTGCCAATGCGCTCTAACTGTCAGTGAAGATGGTGGTGGCAGATGGCTGCCCAACACCCAAATCAGCCATAAGGCGTCTGAGCCACACACACTCAACCGTAGCTGTGAAAGCTGCCCTGTACTCAGCTTCACAACTAGAAGTGGCCACAGTAGGCTGCTTCTTGCTCAACCATGATATGCATGAGCTTCCAAGCATGAAGCAAAAACCACTCGTGGACACGCGTGTGTCATAACAACCAGCCCAGTCAGAATCTGAAAAAACATGTAAATCTGGCGGCAATGATCCCCCCTTGGGATAAAACAACCCAAGATGCCGAGTACCACTCAAATAGCGAAAGATACGCTTCACTGCCTGCCAATGCTTAATGCCTGGGCTATGCATAAATCTGCTCACCTGTGAGACTGCAAACTGAATGTCTGGCCTCGTAATGCATACATAAATGAGGCAACCAACAGCTGTCTGATAGAGTGTGACATCAAAGTGATCTCCAGCATCATGAAGACTCAACTTCAAACCTGTCTCCATTGGAGTAGCAATAGGCTTGCAGTCTTCAAGGCCAAATCTCCGCAACAATGTTTCAATATACTTTGTCTGACACAAAGCAATACCTCCATCACACTGCTTAAATTGTATCCCCAAATAATGATGCAAATGCCCCAAATCTGACATCTCAAAAGAGGCATTCAAATCAGCCTTAAAATCAGCAATATGACTCTCATTTGGTCCTGTGAGCAGCATGTCATCGACATAGAGAGCAATGATTAGATGTACACCATCCACACGTTTAACATACAAAGTGCTTTCTGTTGGACTATTCTGAAACCCATGTGCAGTCAAATATGCATGTATTTTTTCATACCAAGCTCGTGGAGCTTGCTTTAAACCATATAAAGCCTTTTTTAACCTGCACACTTTGTTTTCCTGCCCTCTTTGAACAAAACCACGAGGCTGCGATACATACACCTCCTCATGCAAATCTCCATTTAAGAACGCAGTCTTTATGTCCAGCTGATGTACATTCCAACCATTATGAGCTGCTAATGCACAGATGCTACGAACAGTGGTCATACGACATGTGGGAGCAAAAGTCTCATCAAAATCAATGCCCTTCTCTTGAGCATAACCTTTTGCAACAAGCCTAGCCTTATGGCGATCCACTGTGCCATCAGGCTTACGCTTCAATTTGTATACCCACTTAGTGCCAATGGCCTTCTTGCCAGGGGGCAAGTCACATAAAGACCATGTACTATTCTTCATAATAGCATCGTATTCTGCTTGCATAGCAGCCATCCAATTTTCTGAACTTTGTGCCTCATCAAATGAAACAGGCTCACTTTCATCGCACATACTAGAAACAGCCAATGCATAACAATCTGACGCATAAGAGGCACCATGAGAGCCAGAACGAGTGCGACTAGACAAAGGGGCATCCAACTTGCTGTCACGCAAAGTCTGCACCAGCCATCTAGGCATGTTCCTAGAGCCCTCAATCTCTTGTCTCTCATCCTCAAGTGCATCATGCACATCTGCATCAGATATAGGCTGATCTGTGCCATCATTTAAAACCTGCATAGGCTGAAAAACTGCCTCATGAGGTATTGCACTTGACTGTGCACCACTGAAAAGAGGCAACAATGTATCATAGACATCACGTGAGCTGATATCTGTCTCCTTAGTACATGAAACCAAGGGCTGAACTGCATCTTCCACAAAGACAACATCACGGCTAACCAAAATGCGCTTTGTCTGTGGATGATACAAACGATAGCCTTTGCTCTCAGCACTATATCCAACAAAAATACATTTGACAGCTTTGTCATCCAATTTTCTGCGATGTTGCACAGGCACTAATGCATATGCCAGGCAACCAAAAACACGTAAATGGCCAACAGATGGCTTGCGGCTATGCCAAGCCTCATATGGAGTGACAACCTGTAATGCTTTGGTGGGACACCTGTTTAGTACATAAGTGGCACACATGACAGCCTCAAGCCAAAAACCATGTGGTAGACTTTGACTCTTAACCATACATCTTGCCATTTCCATGAGAGACCTGTTTTTTCTCTCAGCCACACCATTTTGCTGTGGTGTATACGGCACTGTACATTGGTGTTTTATCCCACGCTCAGCCAGAAATGCATTAAATTCTGAAGACATATACTCCCCCCCTCGATCTGAACGGAGGGTGCCCATCTTACTTTCTGACACATTTTCAGCCATAACCATAAACTGTTTGAAGCACAAAAACACTTCGGACTTTGCCTTCAAAGGATATACCCATGCATGCCTGGTAAAATCATCAATGAAAGTCACGAAGTAAAGGTAGTTTCCAAATGATGGAGTTTGCATGGGACCACAAACATCACTGTGAACAAGCTGCAATCTGCGTTCAGCTCTCACTGATCCATCTTTGGGAAAGGAAGCACGCTGCATTTTACCCAATATGCAGCCCTCACAAACATGCTTGACAGGTGCCTCAAGCTTAGGCAAAGAAGACACCATTTCAGATTTCTGCAGGCGCAGCAAACTTGCAAAATTCAGATGACCAAAACGTGCATGCCACAGTTTTGCATTTGAAATAGCCTGCGTATCCATAATAGCACATGCTGAATCCTCTACACATTTGCCATCCATATTGAGCTTATACAGCCCTCGACATAGTGAACCAGATGCTACAATGATGTCACCACAAGAGAGATCATGAACAGTACATCTGTCATCCACAAATTTTACAACCAAACCTGTTTTGGCAAATGCGGAGACTGACAGCAGATTCTTTTTGATCCCTGGCACATACAATGCATCAAAAAGTGTAAAGGTGTTGCAATTTGCAACATTCAGCACAATCTGTCCAACTCCTTTAACGGGATAAGAGGAGTTATTGGCACAAGTGACAGTATTCCCTGTGGGAGCAGACTCAAGGAAAGTGAATAAACTGCGCTGCGAGGTGATATGCTTAGTGGCACCACTGTCAAAGTACCATACATCTGAATCTACTGCAGACATACATGTGTCATGCAAAGATGGGTCATAACTGCACTGCGCATTGAATGCCCATTCTGTATCTTGAACAACATTAGCAGATTCATTGTTAGAAGGAGAGGCATCTGCAACAGCCATACCAGCCTCTTTCTTCTTAGCCTCTTTCGCAGCCAGCTTAGGACACGCTTTGATGACATGATCATTTCCCTTACAGTACTTGCAAAATGTCTTCTGTTTGTCACCCTTCTTCTCATCTTTGTCTTCCTTCTTTGGTTGCGCAGCATTTGCAGATTTCTGCTTACTAGAAGAAAAGCCAGCTTTACCTTTCCCGCTTCTCTGACTAGCAACGAAAGCTTGATCTGCGACACGCATAATATTCCTGTTTTGCCTTGACTGGTCTTCTTGCAGCAAAACAGAAACTAACTCCTCAAATGATAAGGCATTGGGATTGCCTTTCATCATCAAGCGAAGAGTGGAAGCAAAACCCTGATAAGAATCTGGTAGACCATTCAAAACAGTCTGCACAAGTGAACTGTCTGACAGGATTTCATCTGCAGAAATGAGCTGCTCTTTGAAATCCTTGATCTTTGTCAAAAAGCTATCCATAGAATCACCTTCGTTCATATGCTCACTCTCCAACTGTTTTCGGAGGTAAGCAACACGAGCCTCATTTCTTGCCTGATACAATGTGGCAAGTACATCCCAAGCATCCTTAGAAGTCCTGCAGGAGCGAATATGTGGGATAATGGTACGTTTGACAGACAGCGCAATCAAGGCATGAGCCTGCGCATCTCTACCATCCCAACGAATCTGCTCTGCTGAAAGTGGTGGTTCTCGAACAGCTGCTACAGCACTTGTGCCTGCACCATCATCAACAGTACCTGTTTCTGATGTGTTTGCAGCATTCCCAGCCACAATAGGACGTGCATCAATACCCTGCACAATGTTCCATAACCCCTTTGCTACCAATACATGTCGCATCATATATGCCCACAATGGATAGTTGGTGCCATCCAACTTATCCTCAGCAGCCAACATGCGGAATACATCATTGTTGTCAGCCATGGCCAATGACTGTACTACTAGATGTAAATGCTGTCTGTAAGAGGTAAACCTGTATAAAATCGACCTGTGCTATGTAGCACAGCCCAAAACAGACGAATGGGCACCTGTCCTGCAGATTTTAATCTTGACAGAAAATCTGCACAGTAGGACGATTTTGCCTGCGCAGTACTTGGAATGCAAAAACGGAGGGCGAAATGACTTCAGATCAAAATTCTGAAACGAACTAGCCCTACGGGCTTTCCCACGGCATATACTAACCTGCAGACGCTCGTGAAACCTCGTCGCAATCGGAGGAGATGAAGCGGCAGGTGCCGGTGATGCTGCCCGGGAGGAGGAAGCCTGCTCTGATACCAATTGTTGGAATTAGGGTTGCAGGAATGCACACACAACTTCAAGAAGATGAGGAAGCTTGAGCACAACACAGTAGTGTATTATGAGTGCCAAAAATGAAAGATAACAAGCCCTAGAAGATAATGGGCGTATATACAATGCACGGGGGAAAAAACCTCCTAGTGAGGGAAAAAGTGCCCCGGCGGTCCTAAGTGTGTTCACACACATCACTACTATAATATGGTAACAGCCTTGGCGCCTCTGAGCCATGCACGGTCAATGAACCTTTGAGTCCGTTTATGGTATTCCATGTCCATAAGAACCCCTGAGCCATGCATAATCAGCCTCTGAGCCATGTTCAGACCTCTAAGTTTACCTTGTAGGAGATTATGACATCGATAGCAACGAGCATCATGTTATTGTTGTAGCATTTTCTTCTACACAACTCAGGAAATCAGCTTACTGGAACATGCAAATGTGCACAAGGATATTTTATGAGTTATTTTTGTTGACCACGTGCCAAATGTTTGTACAAATTATCTATGCATGCTTGTGCATGGTGTTGCTATATTCCTAGCAGCTTGTAGAGCAAGCTTGGGCTAAAATAGCTATGTAACCTATTTTTGATGGAATAAAATCTATAAAAATACTCGAGCAAGGATGCTTTTGGGCACACGCATGGGGGGCAGTTGGGACCCAATCTAGTCTTCTCTCGTGTCTGTATATTTCTATTGGCATGCTTCCCAATGTCATGTGTACCTCTCGTTTCAATCCATCAAGAAGGGTCATGTGCTGCTTGTGTTTCTTGTGCTAGGGAAGTCCAAGGTAAATAATATGGATGCATACCTTGAGCCCTTGATTGATGAGCTCGAGCAATTGTGGAGAGGCATAAGGGTGCGTGATGTTTCTCGTCCGATTTCATGTCCTAATGTGATGGTCAAGGGTATCTTGATGTGGACTATGCATGATTTTCTAGGCTGTACGAAGTGCTCAGGTATGTCAGTAAATAAATTGATTATTATCTACGCATGCATAACTTCCATTTATAGCTCTAATGTATTGTAATGTCTACTAACTTTCAATTCTTACATGCCATTTTCATAGGTCTCAAAATGGAGCTTAATATTTTATAACACCTTTTGATGACAATGGTTGAGCCTTACTCATAGCTTGGACTTTCTCGACAAGCAATGCATCTTCAGTAAAAGACCAACATTTCAAACGTTCATATTGTTGTCTAGAGCGATGGATAGTCTGCTAAATAGGAATCTAAGCAAGACTGTGAAGCCAGGGTTCCCATTTGTAGACTAGGTAATGTGAGAGCATGCACCTATTCCTGATTGGCAGCAAGACACCTTCACAATTATTGACAGTTTACCTGAGCTTGTCATAATCCGCGAGGATAGGAGCATCCAAGGAATCCCTCTCATTTCACATGGATAGGCCTAAAGAAAAGAGATCTCAAGGAATTGAGCATGCGTTGCTTTATGTTTGCGCCCAACAGTCTGTTGTTCAACCAAACAACCCCCTTTGAAAGAAAGTTGACAGGTCTCCTTCCAAAGTTCCAAGATATCATGTTGAGGGACAATGTCCCACCACATCTCCCACCCTCTCGCCCCCCAAGGATCATCGCATTGACCCCAAGGATCATCGCATTGACTTGGTCCCTAGGACAAAGCCTCCCAGTAAGTTCCCCTATCGCCTTTCTAAGGCATTGGAGGGTGAACTAGAACAACGCTTATCTTAGTTACTCCGACCATCGACCATATTGAATTGAATAAGGTGTGACTTCTGTCATTTTGTGAGTTGCATGATCTATTTCTCTCCTCACTTTATTGTGCACATCTCTCATTAGAGAACCGATATACTTTGAAAACATATTCACTGGTAATATGTGAATGCAATCATATACCAAATCAAGAGACAAATCAAAGCCATATAGATCATATAGTCTCCACAAACTTGATCTACTTGAAAGACATGCATGTTTCAATATCTCTTCACATTGAGCTTGGGTGCTTGCTCAATCTGCAAGAATTAAATGTTTGGGGATCTCTTTAGTACATCTTTTCATTGGAGCATATCTAAATTGATACATGTTTTGATCATACAAGGATCGAGCTTGCACTGTCCAAAATGGCTATTGCTTTGTCTCCTACGACAAAAATCTTGACCACTTTCTTTACATGATCCAATCTTACATTGAGTCAGATGGTCTCCAGCCACCATCATTAGCATAGCACTAGCTTGAAATATTTGGTTATAGAAGTGATCATCTCCAAAGTTAGATGACACAGGAAGTGTAAGTCAATTCCATGTATGAAGAGAAATTCCAACTCATCCATCAAAGTTTTTATAAAACATGGAAAAGTTTGCTCGAGCTTCCAAAAATTTTCTTGCAATAGCTAAATGGAATAAATAACATAGGTATTACTCCAATCAAAGATTTCTTTCCACAATTGAGAACTTTGATCTCAACCACACCACAATTTTTTGGGTCGTCTTTGATGCTTGGAAGCCATCCCAATGCAATAATAAAACAAAATTACATGGATCTCTACCTTTCACTTAACCTTGAAAGTGTCTAGCTTTCTTGGCAAGCGGTAGATCCACTAAATCCCAAGTACCATTTTTTTTAAAGGAACGAATTTCAACTTGTATGGCTTTCACCCAATTTGGATCTTCTTGAGCCTCTTCAAAAGACTCAGGTTCATCTGCATCAATAATCATCCTTCTAGTTGGATCAATATAGATGTGCTTCCCTGCCCTAACCACACCACTCTCACTTACCGAAACGTCAGACCCTCAATGATATCCTACTCAAGACTTCTCTCCAAGAGCCATCTATCCTGAATGGAGTAAAAGACTGGTACATCATCCTCACCCCCCCAAGTGGGACCACAAACTTTCCTATGATCTAGTGTAGTTGGGAATGGCTACATTCTTCTGCATAATCCTCTGTGACTAGTGCCTCTCAAGTGCTGGGTGCAATGGATTCTCTCATTCTCTATGAGACAAAAATGAAAACTTAAAAGGAAACAAAGAAGGCATGCTAAGAAAGAATTTAAGGATGAATAGGGAGAAGAAGATGCTACCAAGCTATGTGATGTCTTTGAAGAGTTAGTGTTCTTGGTAAATATCCCAAACCAGCAATAAGTTGTTGATGGTGAGGTTGTGTGTTGCATGCATATGGCCACAATAACTTGTACATTCTACGTTTAGGTGTTATTATATTCACTCATAAGTATATTAAATCCTTTACTACCAACAACACGAGAGCTAAGAGTGTTTGAAACCCTTCACATTGATGCCAACATCTTGAAAACTTCAATCCACACCATTTTATAATGTTAATCCTTATCTCATAGCACCATTAGTTTAAATATGATCGTTTTTTATTCTTCCCTTGATATTATATTTTGCTAATTGAATGCTTTCCTTTAGCGTACTCTTTTAACGTGTCCTTTCTTTCCACGATAATGAATCTTAGCTAAGAATTTACGAGAGGCTAAGCATTAGATAGAATTTATAATATTTACCTAATGCAGTACTTGTTCTCCCTTTCCACTAACGATAACAAATCTTAGCTAAGAATTTAAGAGAGGCTAAGCATTAGAGTTGACAATATTTCCCTAATGTAGTACTTGTTCTCCCTTTCCACCAACGATAACGAATCTTAGCTAAGAATTTACGAGAGGCTAAGCATTAGAGCTAACAATATTTACCTAATGCGGTACCTATTCTCCCTTTTCAAAATAAACCTTAGCTAAGAATTTATGAGAGGCTTAGCATTAGAGTTGACAATATTCACCTAATGTAATATTAAAAGATGATTTCCACATTTTCCTATCCTACTAGTTCAAAAACTATATTAGGCAAGAGAAAGAAATACAAATGCCTTTCCCTAAGCTATGATACCATGTTAGAATAATTTGAGAAAAGTGAAAGAAATATTAATCATCACATGAATTTGGAGACAAATTATATGAGTTAATCAATAACACAAAAGCCAAGAATGACTCTCTTAATTTTTTTCTCTCTCCTAAATCATCTACCTACTCATCACACCCATGTATCATTTCTAGCTTGAAGATAGCCTTTTACATTATTTTTGACTCATTACTTTATGAGTTACTTTATCTCTAAAGTTATTCTAATCTTCTAGCACCATATTGAATATAGCTTGGAAGTTCCAAAAACATTCATATTTTAACAAAAACTCTTATCAATTCATAGTGGGCCTTACAAATGCCTTTCCCTAAGCTATGACACCATGTTATAATAATTTGAGAAAAGTAAAAGAAATGTTGATCATCACATGAATTTGGAGACCAATTGTATGACTTAATCAATAACACAAAATAAAGAAAATGAATATATATTTATGGCCTTAGAGGAGGGCACACCTTTCTTATTCCACATCCAAGATTGACTCTCTTGATTTTTGCACCTCTCCTAAATCATCTACACCTCAACTATAATTTCTCAATTACTTAATCATCACACCCATGTATCATTTCTAGCTTGAAATAGCCTTTTACATTTATTTTTACTAATTAATTTAACTCTAAATTTATTTAATCTTCTAGCACTATATTGACTATAACGTGGACATTCCAAATACATCCATATTTTAACAAAAACTCTTATTAAGTACTTCATATTAGTTCTAACAAGAAAGATTAGCAAAGAAGCATAGAGATTGGATGTGGAAGAGACAAAGACTACTTTGATAGAGGAATCAAGGTGGAAAGACAATTAGTGTTATGATGGTAATGATAGTGATGAGACAAATGTCTTCAAGGTCAAGTAGTAGAAATTAAGTACCACGCCATGATGTACCAAAAGGTGTTATCACAAAGAATACAAAAAATGGCCTCCATAATACAAGAATACCTTAAGATTACTTCAGAAACGTATTAGAGGCCATAATAACCTAGGTGGCCATAAAGGACATTTTTTGGTGCTCCATTTGTACATCACACAACCAATGAGTGTCCCTGCTTGAGGACAAGGATATACATCTATCAAATTTGCAAGAGTGGGAAATCACGAAACCAAAAATTGGATGTATGGAGCTTGGAGGCAAGCCCCAATAACAACAAAGAGCGCAGCTCTAGGAACCATCACCAAGAGCTAGTGTAGTATCTATGTCATATCCATGTGGAATGTACCAAAATCGTCATACATTCACCATACCACCACCCATATTCCCACAATACTAGAATTTAGAAACTCTTACCAATATATTAGGGAGCATGAGGAGGACATGTATGAAGAGAAAAATCAAGATTCCAATACATAGACAACAAAGGATAAACTTCATTACCTCTTGATGTGTGCATAACGTGCCAATACATTAAAAGGAAATCAATGGAATGCTACGATTATGATGGTAACTAGGTGGAAATCTGTAGAGAAGTTGAATCTCCAAACAAAACCACACAAGGGTATTAGTCATTATATGCAAGGATTGTGGAGTGGGCCCTTTATACAAAGATTGTCCCAATGAGGAATATCACATCTCATGAAGCACAATAACCAGTAAGACAAAGGTGAACACCATCTACTAGGCCCAACATGTTAGGTGGAGACAACAACAAGGAGCACCAAGAGGTAGCTTTAGATAAAGAACACAACATGTTAGGAGGAGATCATCAACAAGGAGCATTAATGTGTTAGGAGGAGACACCAACAAGGAGGAGCAAGAGGGAGACAAAGAACCCACAAAAGAGGTAAGTTTATTTGATCCTAATTGCAAAGGAAGACAAGGAGGAGCATTAATGTGTTAGGAGGAGACACCAACAAGGAGGAGCAAGAGGGAGACAAAGAACCCACAAAAGAGGTAAGTTTATTTGATCCTAATTGCAAAGGAAGACAAGGAATAAGGATGCAAAATTTGAAGACCTTGGATAGCATTGTTTGGCAATACTAAGAAAGAGCTACAACAAGAATAAAAGACACACAATAAGATGATTCAAAAGAAATCAATGGAGGGAGGATGTTAATGAACACCATCTAATGACTCACATTGTCCAACGGTGCTAAGAAAGAGCTACAACACCATCTAATGACTCACATTGTCCAACGGTGCTAAGAAAGAGCTACAACAAGAATAAAAGACATGTAATAAGATGATTCAAAAGAAATCAATGGATTAAGGAGATTAATGAACACCATCTAATGACTCACATAGCATTAATAATACAAAGAAGAGTCGTAGAAAATATCCCAAATAGGTACATCAAAATTAGGTATGAAATATTCAAGGAAATGGAATTTGATGAAGCACTAATTGAGCCACAACAAGTAGAAGGGGAGGATATTCATAGCAGCAATTGAGTCACAACAAGTAGAAGGGCGACATTCGTTAGCAACCATGGCAAAAATTTGAGCCAAAACAAGTAGAAGGGGAGGACATTCATAGCAACAATGTGTAGTGGACATCAACAATGGAGGCAAGCTCTTCCATCCTCATAGTTTTCACTACGATATAGGCAATGGTGAAACTCTTATCCTGGGCAAGTTCATGTGGGTGATCAATCCGTTGACTTGTACTCTATACCCCTATTTTTGTCACCTACGAAAAAGTATACTACTTGGTGTTTTTGAGTTTTTTTTAAATTTCTTTGGGTTTTTTGTTATTGTTGTAGGAATTGTCTACTCATCCTACTTCTATAAACCTTGTTGTCACTCTTCCCCACTGCTACTAACACCTAAAGTTATAATTTGTCATGCAACTATTCCCATGGATTACAGTGTGGTTCAACACATGGATCTCTTGTGATTTGGCATGTGGGTTTAGAACAAGAATCTACCCATGTTTTGGCATTTGATTCTTTGCATGGTTTGACACATGAATCTTCTTCTCATGGTTTGTTAGGGTGATTGTCTCATGATCTGGCACATAAATCTTCCCATGGTTTGGCATGCAAACTTTTGTTTGGTTTGTTTTGTGATTTGTCTCATGGACACATTCCCAAGTAGAAACAAGTGTAAGGAGATTTCCATGGGAATTTGGGTCTACTATTTCCTCACACCTCACTCTCGTTTCTCTACCCTTACCCTAGATTTCCTCTTTTTCAAAAACTTTCTCTTTGATTTTTGTAAGTGTTGGCTTGTTGATTTCAATGTAAAGTACTATTTTAGAAACTTGGTTACTCAATATGTCCATTGTTTGGTAAGCTTGAATTGGATTCTCATATTTTTATTTAAATAAAAGAAGCTCATGTCAATCTTTTGAAATTCTTTACAAGAGGGTTTATATAATTTTCTAAACCTTTGATAGTTGGAGAAATTGCTTATATATGATTGCAATTTTTACAAGGGAAATGACTTTGAATGGATTTTTCACTAGCCTAGATTGCTAACTTTGAATAGATTTTTCACTTGCCTAGGTTGCCAATCCCTAGCTAATACGGTTCCATGTTAAGAGTGCACAACATGATCACATCAACATGGATCTAGATTTTAGCATTAACTCTAGATTGATAACTGGTGTTTGATACATCCCGAAGAAGAGGACACATCATGTTCCCACAAATGTTGATCAAAGTTTCAGTCATGGTATTAAGCTAAACTATTTTAAATTCATTTGTACAAAGGATACTCATGGCATTTGAAGCTTCGAATGATTTTAAGTCAGAATGCAGTAGAACTCTCCAAATCTCTTGACTAGAGTCCCAAAAAACTAAGATGGTAGTAAGTGCTTTTATTGTAGTTCTATATTAGGGCCTTTACACAGTAAAATCAGTAAGTGCTTTTATTGTAGTTCTACATTAGGGCCTTTACACAATAAAATCATGTTGAAAAGGTGTTGGAATCTCTAGCTTTTAAGAAGATCTCCTCTGTTCATACCCTTGAATAGGGAGTCTCCCTGTCAAGGCTAAAATTTGAAGGCTTACCCTAATCTTCAATTTGAAGTCCATAAACTAGGTTGACCTTCAATATATATTATGTATAGAATTTAGAGAAAGTTTCAAAATAGTGGCCTTCAATGGCCTTCTTTTACAACCCTATTTTCTAAGAGGCTTTCTTCTCTAGAAGGTTTGAAGGGCTTTGATGCCCTCTGCAGGCTTCAAATTTTAGCATTGGAGTCCTCAACGTGCCCTCTGAACTAGATTCGCATGCCTTGCTTTGTGTCACCCGCCCCAGAAACTAGCTAACTTTGAAATTCCCACGCCCATTTGGATGCCTCTACAAAGGTCCTTAAGCGAATTTGGTCACTACAACAGAAATTGAATCTCATTTTACGGATCCATCAGTCCAGCCTAACCACTCCATCCAGTAGTGCCATGGGTTAGCCAACCGCCCAACGACTGTAGTGATGGGATCTAATTACTGACCAAACTGATCCGACCGAACCTAAAGTCACTTGGTCAGATCAAGAAAGAAACTTGCACTTGGATCTTAGAGATCAAGGCTTTTTTTCTCATCGAGAGGCATAGCCGTTGATTCCTTTTTACATAGAACAATTACTATCAGGGATTTACTTCATCTAGCGTACTACAACAGAAATTGAGTCTCATTTTACGGATCCATCAGTGCAGCCTAACCACCCCATCCAGCAGTGCCATGGGTTAGCCAACCGCCCAACGACTGTAGTGATGGGATAAACTGGGGAAGCACATTATCAATGTAGTGAGATAAACCCTTTTTAAACTCCCACTTAAATGGGTTCTCCAATGGAGTCCTCCAAGCTTGGTACAAGAAAGAGGTTGCATCTCGAAAATTTCCTACCCACGAGCCTTTGCAAGGTATGGATTTCTTGGTTTTTCTGTTATCCCCCCGCCCCGCGCCCAAAAGAAAATCCAGCAAGGGTCTTTTAAATTTTTATCCTTTAAATTTGCTCTTCTGCGAGCAGGAGTTGGAGTTCATTCACAAGAGTTGTGGCGTGGCTGGCTATCGCTCTTTTGTGTTGTCTACCACTCTCCTGCATCTGATTGCCACCAACTGCTCTCCTTTGATAATGCCCTTCATCCCCATCAGAGGTAAGCCAATTTCTCTTAAATTATAGTAGATTAATTAAGACAAAACCATACTTTACGAGGGAAAACCTGTTAATTTTAGCGGAGAAATTTATGCATGCTTTACACTGTAGTGTCTTTTCTCATGGGTGGTTGGACTTTTGCCAAATTGAATAAGAGGGGTTGCTTTACTACTAGCAAAGATGTAAAGCTCCAAGGTCCAATGCCTGCCAGAATTCTTCAGGATACTTGTCATGAAATGGTTCATGCAAATTAATGCCCAAATTTTTACTTGATCTCATAAATGCGGCCATCATGGCTGGTAACTCTTTTATCACTTTCAGACATCTGACTCGGTGCTCTTCTTGGAGTTGTTTCCTTCGTCTATCTATGTCTTCAATTTCCTTTTTGTGAAATTCTACGTGCTTCTCGGCTTCCCGTTGGACCTTTGCCCAGTAACACTCCATGACTTGATCTTGACTTTCTTGGCGAATACCTAAACTTGTCCTTGGTTGGAACAACACCTATACCTGCATATGGATGTGGACAAGCACGTGTACCTTTGGGAACAAACATATCACTTTTTGGTCAAGGACTTGGCAAAGGTTTCATCCTTGTGCAATGGAGGAATTGTGGGTGTAGCCAATTGACATGTGGAGGGAAGCCCGCCTATACATTGATATATGAAATTGATATGCTTTCCCTCCTCTGTGCGCATGTGATGGAGGAAAGGTGGGTGTAGGTAGTTGGCTTAGCAAGTAAGCAGCTTGGCTTGGGCAGTGAAGTAGCCCTATACCCAGATATGTGAAGCTGATATGCTCTCCCTCCTCTAAATGCATGTATGGCCACCTTGTGCCGTAACGAGCGAGAAAGCAGAAAACTAAACTGTCACCTCTAGCTCCCTGAGTGAGGACTTGGCTATGCAAAGCTGAATAGAGACCAGAAACACCTCGGACCCACTTCTCGGGAAATCCCATCCGGCACATCGTCCCCTCCAGAAAGCCCCATTCTACCTTGGCATAGGCTTTCTCAAAATACAGAGGGAGAACTACAAGCTCCTGCTACCTCAAGCTGACCGAAGCGGTTGCCTCCCAAAAAGTTGAGAGGTTGTCTAGAATGCTCTGATCCTGGATGAAACCCGTCTATGTGCCATGAATCAAATCGTGGAGGAAAGGTTGCAGTCGGTTGGTTGATGGCTTTGGCTAAGATTTCCTAGGCGGTCCCTAGGAGGGTGATGGGCCTCCATTGCTGAATCTCCAATCTGTCACCGGGAATCAAATGAATCAATCCCTTTAACAGCCTCTCCGGCATGGAGCCCTTGGTCATAATCTCATTGAAGGAAGCTTTGAAGCCGCCTTCCATGAGATCGCCGAAGAAATAAGGAAACTGGAAGCCATCTTCACTTAGGCATTTGCCCTTGGGGAGTGCCATCAGACATGAGAGGATAGGGGGGCACCCGTGAGAAGAGAACGGAAGAAATCTGTGGCAATGGCTCCATAGTTACTGTGGAACGGGAACGTTCTGGGAACGTCGGATGCTGGAACAGGAGCGGGAACGGGAACGGGAGCGGATCGGGAACGTCGGGGAACGCCACGTCATATGACATGTCAGCATATGATATAAAATGACAAAACATTTAAAATATCCAAGATTAAACTTTAAAGTCTTAAACATTAAAAATTTAAAGAGTTCAGACTCCAAATAGAAACTGAAAAGAAAGTACATCGCATGAGGATATATAGAAACTGAAAAAGAAAGTACATCGCATGACAAGTACAAAACTAGCCTCAAGGGCCAAGGTAACTGGTGAGTCAAAGACTAGTCATCAGCAAGTGGGATCTCATGCTCCTGGCCAGGCTGTCCCTCAATCTGCTCATCCTCATGCTGCTCCACATCATCCTCTCCCTCTGGCTGATCCTCACCATCATTGTCATCAAGATCAAGGCAAAATCCAATAAATGGCTCTGGAGTACACTCAGCCCTGAACTTGTTAAGCAAACGCAAGTTCGCATTAACAAATACAAGGTCATTTGCCTTCTGGACACCAAGCCTGTTCCTCTTCTTGCTTGCAATGTTCCCAAAACTGCTCCATAAGCGCTCACATGGCGAGGAGCTAGCACCCTGGCTAAGCACTCGAATGGCCAATCTTTGCAGCAATAGTGTATCTGCCCCATAATCCTCCCACCACCGTGCACTGGATATCTTGAACCTATCATTTTGTGCATCTTGCAAAGCGAAGAGGCCTCTCTTTTGTCGATAGAAGGAAAGGTCTTCACGAACCCTCCTCCTATCATTTGCACTGGGTACAAGCTTCCTCAAGATATTCTCCCAACCCTGCACAACCTCTGCATCTGTCTCTTGTCCTTTGCCTTGAAATTCTGGATCCACCACAAATGCAGCAGCCTCTAATGCAGAGTGATACTCTGTCCACCTGCGTGTCGCAAGACGAGATAGCTCCTGTCTCCTACCCCCATCCAAAGTCTGTAGAGATAGGATTCTCTCAATCATCCTGTCCATCCCCTCGTACACCTTGCCAATGCAAGGCTCATCTCCATCAAGAAGTCTCAACATAAGAATGATTGGCCGCACAACCTGCAACAATACCTCAACAGTGTCCCAAAAAGTGTCATCAAGAACTATGGACCTGCATCGAATACCTGCCACTGAGGTACGCTCTCGCCATGCATCCCACTCCTCACAAACTACAAGCTGCCTCAAATGATTCTTCACTTCAAAAAGACGCTTTAGCATAAGGAAATTATATGCAAAGCGTGTATCTGAATACTTTAAGAGATCCTTTGGGGATCTCTGTCGAAATACAGCCAAAATGTAGTGGTGGCGAGTGATAAATGAAACAATGTGATTCCCCATTTCAATAAAAGGCTCCACCCACTGCATCTTACCAATATCTTTGAGGAGATTGTTGAGCCCATGTGACATGCAAGGAGTGAAGAAAATATGTGGGTACCTATCCTCAATGATCCTCCCTGCTGCCCTGTTTGAGTTCTCTCCATCAGAAACAAACTGTATGACATTATTGGGACCCACGTTATCAATGGCTTCACTCCAAATATTTGCCAATCTCTCTGCAGTTTTGCCCGCCTCTGAATTGTGAATAGCTTTAATAAAAAAGCTACATCCTCTGGAGTACGCAAGGATACCCTGAATGGAGCAGCTCCTAGTGTCACTCCAACCATCACCCATGATAGTGACGCCACATCTACGCCATACATCCTGAATGGGTCCCAAGGCATCCTCTATGGCCGTCCTCTCTGTGGCTAGAAGTGTAGTGCGCAATGCCTCGGATGAGGGTGGAGCATAGCCAGGTCCGAAAGAAGCAATCTCCTTCACCATATCTGCAAAGTATGGGTTGCGGGCCTTTACCAAAGGAACATCTGCAGCATAAAAAAACCGTGCCACTGCTGCATCTACTTGTGCTCTCCTCCCAGGGTGCCATGATGCGACAAGACTGGACCTCGTGAAGCCTGGGTCTGGAAAGCATTTGTTCCATTTGCGGATGGCTGTGGAGCAGCCCCAAATAATGGGGTAGATGCACTCGCTGAAGATGCCGCGCCCGCAGGTGTAGCTGATGATGATGTACCTCGAGGATCAAGAACAGAGGGCCGACTCCCTGCTGCATCAAGTCTATCTGCAAGTGCTTGCAATCGTATGATATCTGCTCCTGACACTGGAGGGCAAACAGAAATGCCTTTGCCTCTAACCCCCAACAAATGGGCTCGCACACGATCCGTGCCTCCAGTCTTAATGGATCCACAAAAGTGGCACTTCCACTTGCGTGACCTTCCTCCTCTTGCACTATCATATTTGGACACAAGATCCACCTCATTCCACCAAGGGGATCTATTTTTTGCATCTATGCCACGAGGAGGTGCCATTGAAATTGATAAATGGCTGAAAATTTAAAAAACATGCAAAATGCCCTTGCATGAGACATAAGTAAAGTGTCCACAAAGTGGAAAAAAACGCAGCAAACTAGAATCTCCAAAATCCAATGTTCATTGCGTCAAATTTTAAATTTTACCTGCTCAAGACTGGAGTGCCACCCGAGCAAAAGAAGGGGCCAACTTGCCAAGGCCCAAGAGGAGGGGCCAAGAGGAGGTAGGGAGAGTGTGGGGCAGCCAAGGCTCAAGCCTCAACGAGGTAGGAAGAGTGTGGGGCAGCCAAGAGGAAGGGTGGAGTGGTAGGGAGAGCACTCAAGCAGGAGGCTCAGCCGCAGCGAAATAAACCCGAACACAGGATAAAACCCGCCGCCGTCGCGTATATGCGCACATGCCGGAACGCCCGGAACGGGCGTTCCGCCCTACGTTGCGGCGTTCCGCTCACTGTTCCGCCACGTTCCCCGGCAAGTCACGTTCCGCCTGCCGTTTCTGCGTTTCGGGCACGCGTTGAGCTCCAGACCGGCGTTCTGGCGTTCCAGGAAGGCAGAACACCGTTCCGCGGTAACTATGAATGGCTCACACCTGGGGGATCCACAACAATGGATCCATCCTGGCCTCGCAACCTGCGGATACCATGCCTCCGCTAGTGTGGGCCTGAAATCTCAAAGAAATTATGAAAGATCAACCCGAGGTTGATGAGCTGGAAGAGGTATTGCAGCTTGAGCAGATTGTTTTTCCCAAGGAACGGAAAGCTGCTAGAGGCAGGCTTGTCCGTAAGTACCTTGTGAAGTTCAGGAACTATCCAGCACTTGATGCGAAGTGGATGGACGTGGCATATTTTAAAGATCATCCAGATCTTCTTGCGGCCTACTTGGAAGCTTTTCAGCTGCGGGCAACTGATTAGAAGCCGGGGAGAATGTCACCACTTCTCTGGCATATGTCTGGAATGATGTCATGATTGAATACATGTGGAAGGGCTCCGTGGAAGGATTGGTATCCTGGTGTGAGTTCCTGGCATGATTTATGAACTCATGGAAGGGTGGTAATCCTGGTGAGTGACTTTGGACTCATGGAAGGGTGGTTACCTTGGTGAGTACTTTTTGGGCCTGTGTGGACGACGCTTGTGAACGGGCTAGTTGGATGTACAAGATGTAAGTTGGGAGATTTCATCCACTATGTTTGTGCACCAGCATATGTATGTGAGTTGCACATGCATGGATGACTTGTTTTTGATGCTTGGACATTGCTTGGTATTTTGCCTGTGAATGTCCACGGGCACCCGGGACGCCTGGACAACCCGTGGATACACGTGTGCACACCTGTTTGGGACTCAAATGGTTTCCTTATGTGTTTTGCAGGTGGTAAGTGTGCACACTTAACCCAATTTATTCATTTATTCATGTTACTAAGGTTTATTGGGTGCAGGGTTCACATTCACTTAAAGTGTGGGTGGACACACTTATAATTTTATAAGTGAGTTCACATCAGGCTGGACTATTTATTAATGAACCAAGGCCAATTATAAGCGATGGGCACCCGGGCACTCCCAAATAGCTCCACGAGTTGCTATTCTGGGTGTGGGAGGGCCAAAGTGAGCAAGCCCTGACTTGTAGAGCACTCATTTGAAAAGTGTGGGCTGTTAGGAGCTGTTTGGACAGGAAAAACAGCAAGTTTACTCATTTGCATGAGCTACAAGTGGAGTACATGCCAAGAGCAAGAGTCCCAAGGCTGTTTGGCTGCTATTTCTCTCTCTATAGTGCTGGCCGACTGCATCTACAGGGCTGCAGGCTGTTAGATTTGTTTCCAGAAGCTGGCGCATGGCTGTTGGGACTGTTTTTGTGCTACTCTGTTGAGGACAGGGCTTGGACGGAGTAAACAGAGCCTCAACAGGAGCTGGCCGACTGTTGTAAGGGCCATTATTGGCTGTTTTTACAGGTTTGCAGGAGGTTTTTCGCGACGAAACTTGAGCAAACATGTCCCTAGACAAGTACCAGGCGTGGGGATGTGATCTGGTGGAACCTGTGGGTTGCCAGTGAGCCAAAACCATGGCTGGTTACTGTTTTGCAGGTTTAGGACAGCACTTTGTTAGAGGGTTGGTGACCGCTCTATCAAAGTATAGGAGTGGTTGGTGATCACTCTACCTTGGTTGGATGACTGAGGGTATTACTACAGGAGCGGTTGGTGATCGCTCAACCTTGGTTGGTGACCGAGGGTGTTGCAACAGGAGTGGTTGGTGACCGAGGAGTTGAAGGTATTGTGTTTACTTATGTTTTCACAGTTGGATAAATCTGGTGTCGGCTGGATGAGTGTGTACTCTCCGGGCATCCGCATCTTGTACATATAAATACTTCTGTTGGTAATAAAGATACCTCAAGGGGGGGGGGAGGGGGGGGGGCCTGGCCCAACTTCAGTCTCTAGTGCTGTGCCATGTGCAATTTGGTTTATGTTTGCAGGATGTGTATGCTCATGTAATGTTTCACAATGATGGTAATCATGTATATGACAAGAATGGTTGATGTATGTATGCTGTTTTGGTAGTGAATTGGTTCCGTATACACGTGCCCGTTGGTGACAGTAGGTGGACTGTGACTGGTACTGTTGCAATACGATGGTGGAGAGACGTGAAGGGCTAGTCCTCCCCCATCCTCCTCATAAGCCTTGACCACTCTAGCCTTTGTAGCCCAAGCGACAGTGTCCCATGTAATGATCTGGGTTGATGCCCTGTCCATAGTGAAGATGCAGAGAATCCGCTGCCAAATCTGTTGAGCCTTCGGGTATTCCCAAAGACAATGTCGCTGAGAGTCTTGAGGGTGGCCACACCGTGTGCAAGCTGCTAGCCGACCTCCAACCGCCAGCCAAGTACCAACCGCCAAACTTCTGTGTGCCATCAACCAAAGAAAGAGGGTGATGTTTCTAGGCCGAAAGTTGTCCCAGAGCCTCTTCCAAAAATCTGAAAGGAAGCGTTGTGAGAGGCCCTCTGACTGCAAATGTGCTGCTGTTGCCGGGGTGCCATCTATCTCTGGCATTTGGATCCTGCGGCCTAGCCGCGTTGTATATGCAAAGAAGGGGGCATCCATAGTATCCTCCCGATCCACGGGGTCATGCCAAGTCCACTCTCCTGGGTCCCATTGAAGGCACGTGAGAGGTCGGCACTCTCATATCCATAGTTGCCAGAATCTCTCCCTAGCCACCTTGGCCGGTGTTGGGTCAATGTGCCACTCCCGTGCTCGAATACCAATCACCCTCACCCTGTGCAAGGTGCAACCACTGGAGTCCTCTAAGGGGAGCTCAGATCTCTCTAGTCTGCCATGTGATCCAATAGAAAAAGTGAGTAGACCACTGTCCTCATGTGCTCCGTGGACCGCCACTAGAATATCATGTCTTGGTAAACACACCTAGCCACATTGGGGGGGTAGGGTCTGGGATAGGAGTCGGCCACTTCTGAGGGATAGCTGAGTCGATATCAATGCTGAGCTTGTCTCTACCCTGGATCCCTGTCAGGCCTTTCTCCTGCACCTCCGGTAACTGTCTGTGTGTGATCCAATCTCCAAGTGACCTGGCTGGTCCCGTGCTCAAGGCGCCCCATGATACATGCGGTCGGGCCCCCAACATGTGGCCATTGGGTAAACGGATCAGGGGGTTCTACACCAAAGGCTGCCGAAGCCGCTCCTCTGAGTCTACCGGAGTCATCTGTCTAAGGGCTAGCCTGAGATGATCCCAAGCTCGAAGTAAGCTGGCTGCAAATCTATCCTCAAAAGCTGGACTAAAGTCACGGGCCCACATCTCTGTGAAAATCCATCTGCTACTTTGCGGCCAAGGGCCCCCAAGACTCGGGGTGCGGGCTGAAATTTGGGCCAATAGGAAATCTTTCCAGGGCTCACCACTAGGAAGGAGTCCTCTAACCATCAGCTTGCCCAACTGGGCACAGCTCTGAATAGCAGGGTCAATGAGGCCTAGCCCCCCTCTACGACGTGGCTGAATGATCACTCTCCATGCCACCTTGGCCCTCGTTGGCCTCCTGCCACTACTGGCCCATAAGAAGATCCGAATCAATCGTTGTACCTGGCCAATACAGGCCCAAGAGAAGGTCCGGCACGAAGTGATGTACCACATGGTGGCAAGAAGTACTTGGTTCGACACCACCACTCTACCGGCTAGGGAGAGCCTTGTAGAACTCCAATATAAAAGCTTCTTTCGAATCTCAGAAGGAGCGGGGCGAGCTACTGCCCAGGAGAGATATCAATGCCAACCTGGCAACCAAGATAGCGAATTGGAGTGCCCCTCGGGATCCACTGAAAAGCCTCAACTGTGCGCCAAGTCGGGGCGGGTGCTGAGCCTACCCAAAAGCCACACGACTTGTGCCAGTTAATCTGTGCTCTTGATGCACGGCAGAAAATCTCGATCACCTCCGCTAATCTTTGGAGATTCCCCACATCTCCAGAAAGGAAGGCTGGTGTGTCATCTGCAAACTCTGAGTCAAGCAGCAGCTCCTATGTGCGGAGGGGAAGATGCAATCCCTGAAGTCCGATCTCCTGGGCTGAGAGAAAACTACTCATAGCCTCGGCAACGAATAGGAAGAGGTAAGGTGCCAAAGGAAGAGGTAAGGTGCCAAAGGACAGCCCTGCCGAACCGAGCGCCGAACCGAGCGGGAGAGGGGAAATTTGTCGCCACGGGCTCCTTGAATGAGATTCTGGCTGTGTCATGTTGAGTAAAGTCCTGAGACTCCCCGAATCCACTCCATGGGGAATCCCATCCGGCTCATCGTGCCCTCTGGAAAGCTCCAATTCACCCTATCATAAGTTTTCTCAAAGTCTAGGAGTAGCACTATGAGGTCCTGCTGCCGCATCATGGCCAAAGCTGTCGCCTCCCAGAAGGTGAAATTTTTTGTCGAGAATGCTCCGATCCTGAACAAAGCCGGTATGAGTGTCATGAATCAAGTCTGGGAGAAAGGGCTGAAGTCTTGTGCTGATGGCCTTGGCCAAGATCTTATAGGCGGTCCCTAGAAGAGTGATGGGTCTCCGCTGTTGGATCTCCAATTTGTCACCACCCTCCTTGGGAATCAAGTGAATCAAGCCCCTTGAGAGCCTCTCTGGCATGGCACCTGTGAGCATAATCTCATTGAAGGCAGCACGAAGGCCGCCTTCCATGAGATCCCAGTGTCAAAGAAAGAAAGAGACTGGAAGCTTGCCTGCCCCTGGGCATTTGCCCCTAGGTAATGCCGTCATTGCCTCTGCCAACTCCTCAGCTGTGAATGGTGTTAGTAAGAAGGCCAAAGAGGGGGGGAACCACCTCTCTCGTGTGTCGCCAGACCCTCTTGCGTGCATCCATCACCTGTGGGGATAATGGGGCACTTGTGAGAAGAGAACGGAAGAAATCAGTGGCAATGGCTTTCACATGGGAGGGGTCAGAAACAATAACTCCATCCTGGCCACACAGCCTGCGAATACCATCTCTCCTTCTGTGGGGGCCGCTATCTCGAAGAAATCTCCTGTGACTTTGTCCCCAGCCTGGGTCCAGAATGAAGCTCGGGCATGGTATTTGTACTCCACCCTCCTCTCCTCAATGGATCTAATCTCTATGCGGGCAGCAGCCATCTGACTCTCAATCCATGGGCTATCTGGGGAACGCTCTTGTAGCCGCTGTAATGAGGCTAGGCCCCTCCTCAGACTCCTCTCCTGCTCCCAAAATCATAGTCACAAGGAATGGGCACTTTTAGACTCGGGAATGTTGGGGATGGTAGTATCTTCCCGTACCCATTCGTGTCCCATGTCACTCTATAGTCACAGGGAATGGCCATTCCGAGTCTTTTCCGTCCTTGTTTCCCGTCCCCATTTCGCGTCCCATGTGACTATGCCCAAAATCCCTTCAATCTGCTTTGGACTGACTGCCTCCTGCAAGAAATCGTTGATCTCCCCTAGGCCAACATCTCGTGTGCACGCAGCAGAGCCTGAGGTAAATTCCAGTCCTGCCCAAATCTGCTCTATCCTGTTGGAGATCTCGAAATCCCGAATGAGGCTGTCCGGAATCCTAGAGCTCACATGCCTGTCGTGCCTCCAGGGGTCCTCTAGAGGGGTCCTCTAGGGACGGGATAATCGGGGCATGATCAGAGAAGGAAGTGCTTGCCAAGATACCAATCATGCCCCCACGGCTGCAAGCCCACTCATCAACATAGAACCTGTCAAGCCTAGAAAGGCTAGGGCTAGTGCTCCTCCTATCCAATCTTGAGAAGCTGAGGCTCATAGGGATACGCCCAAACTCTGGTAGATGGTAGATGCCAAGGGTCTTGTCCCCTCAGTACCAGCATCAACTCCTCCTAGCAGAGTACTCTGCTCTTGAGACTCTGGCCGTGCCTCCTCCCAGTCTGTCCTTTGCTGCCTCTATCATGTTGAAGTCGCCACCCATGCACCAAAAGTCAGCTTGGGGAAGGGCCTCCCGAATTGTGCTTCAAAAGAGGGCTCTAAATGTGACCCACTGTGCTCGCCTTGGGACAATGACTCTTGAGCCTGTCATGGTCGGCAGAAGCTGCTCACTGACAAAGATGCAAACTCCTCTTTGTGTCCCTGAAGGGCCGAAAGATGGAGACCGAAAAGTATGACTCCTGTCTGGTAAAATCTTCCCGCATCGGTAGGTACACCCCTCTGAGAGATGATGCTCATGAAGCTCAATGTGTTTTGTTCGTGCATGAAAAACTGGGTTCCTGGCCAACTATATACTGCTAAGATTGTCACAATATATAACAACCTTTCACTCCGCATGCAACCCCAAATCAGCAAGTAGTTTGCGTAACCAAGCTACCTCACACGCTACCACCGCAGCTCCTCTGTACTCTGCCTCTGTACTCGACAAGGCAACTGTGGGCTGCTTCTTACTGCTCCATGTCACAACAGCACTCCCCAATGAAAACATAAATCCTCTGGTAGATCTCCTGTCTGAGATGCTACCTGCCCAATTTGCGTCTGTGTACCCATATAGCTCCAATGGTACACCTGCTGCATAAAACAATGCATAATCAACAGTGGCTCTCAAATACCAAAGCGTGCGTCGCACACTGTCAAGATGTAGTTTGCGCGAAATCTGCATAAACTGACTCTCTAAGTCAATAGTGTAACTCAAATCTGCATAAACTGACTCTCTAAGTCAATAGTGTAACTCAAATCTGGCCTGCTGATCGTGGCATAGATCAAACTCCCCACAATCTTCCTGTACATAGAGTGGGATCCTCTGACACACAACCTGCATCCGCACTAAGCTTGCCATTTTGATCTAATGGCACCGAGATTGGCTTACAATCAACCATCCCATATTTGGACAACATGTCCAAATACATACTGTCTCTGTGACAGCTAAATACCCTCATGTGTGCGAATAACCTCAATTTCCAGAAAGTAGCGCAGATCTCCTAAATTCTTCATCTCAAACTTCCTTTTGAGAAGACTTTTCACATGCTCAATCTTATCCAAGTTGTCACCCCCAACAATAAGATCATCTACATATATGGTGAGATCACAATATCCTTATCACTTTTGCGCACATACAAAGAGTGATCTGCATCTGCCATATGAAAACCAATAGTGACAAGATACTCAGCAATCTTGTCATGCCATGCTCGTGGAGCTTGCTTCAGCTCCCATACAAAGCCTTATGAAGCTTACACACATACTGTGGGTGACCTGTATCCTTAAAACTTGGTGGCTGATCCATATACACCTTTTCTTGCAAGTCACCATGCAAGAACACATTTTTTACATCCATCTAATGTAAAAAACTAGTCTTTAGCTGTAGCCACCGCATCACAACTCTCACAGTTGCCATCTTTGCAACTGGGGCAAATGTCTCTTCATAATCAATCCCATGTGTTTGCGCATATCCTTTGGCTACCAATCTAGTCTTGTACCTGCTTATGCTACCATCACTGTTATGTTTCACCTTATACACCCACTTATAGCCAATAGATTTCTTGTCTTCAGGCAATGACACCAAATCCCAAGTCTCATTTCCATACAATGCATCCATCTCCTCATCCATAGCTTTCTCCCAACACACATTTCCAACAGCCTCATCAAAACATGTGGGCTTCACAACTTGCACAACTTTTGCCATATAAGCATAGTGATGTGTCACATAACCATCATAAGTCAACCTGTGCATAGGGTTTTTGACTCTTCCAGATCTTCGTAGCTTTGCATTCATGGCCTCCAAAGCCTTCTTCATACCAAGTGTCCTCTGTTAGACATCATCCCCTTGTTGCTGGCTTCGTGTTTGGTGTCCTATTTTTGCCTCTAGGACTGACCATGTTAGCTATAGGGGCTAGTCACCCCTCACATATGTTTTCTCATATTATTCCCCATTTTATGGAGTCTTGGGCTTTTTTCCCTAGTCGTGGAGGATCTTTTTCCTAGTCGGCTTCCTTCATGTGGGCATATATATAGCTGGCTTGCCTCCCTCATTCTTCACTGCTTGCTTAGCATTGTTTGCTGCAGTCCCTCACATACGAGGTTTTCTCCCCCCTTACTCGGGACATGTATTCCTTTGGATGATGATATTGAGAGAAGGTTCTCACCTGTGTTTCCTCTCCATCTCTCTCTCTCACTCTCTCTCGTGTTTCCACTTTCCCTTCTTCCGCTGCACATTCTATCATAGTATCAGAGCCGGTGATCTACAGTGTTGAATGCTCCCTCCTCTCCCTCCTGGCTGCGTTTTTCTGCACATGGACAGATCTGCGTTTTTTTTCTCAGAATTACTGCTGGTCGCCTGCCTCTTCCAGGCGTCTTCTCCATTGTAGCTATTGGTCATCCTTTACAGGTTTTGATCCCTGAGATTCACTTGTTTTGTACTCTGTTTTTAGGGCAGCAGCACCTAGAGTGCTGCGTTTTTCTATAGGTGTTGTCTACAGGAGTTTTGCAGCAAGTCTTCAGTGTTCAGCAGCATCTACCCCCCTTGTAGTGCTGGCCGCCTATTCTGTGCAGGACAACAGCAACCTACATGTTGCTTTTTTTCTCCTACAGGTTTTTTGATGCCGATTTGCTGATCTGAGGCTTGGGTGTACCTATTTCTTCTACGTTTCCAGAGTTTGCCCTTACTACTGCACCGAATACGTCTGCGTTTTCAGATTTGCAGCCATGGTTGCTGCGTTTTTCTAAACTGATCTTGTTGGTAGCTCTACCTTCATCTGGGCTTCATCTGTTGGAGTCGAAGGTACCTTCTCTTCAGCGTTTTTTCCTCATAGGAGGTGTGGACACTGATTGGCTTGAATTTTCAGGTTTGTAGTCCTTGTTTGGCTGCATTTTCTTCTCCACTGGACACAGATCACTTGCAGAGGGGTTTTTTTGTTTGGATTGTGGCTTTGGAGGCAGTTTGGTACTTGAGGAGGATTTTGAATTTCTGATTTCAGTCAGCGTTTTGCTGATTTTGGAGGGAAAAGGGGAAAAAAACAAAAAGAAAAAAGAAAAATAAAAGAAAAAAGAAAAAAAGAAAAAAGGAAAAAGAAAAATGGAAAAAGAGAGAAAGAAAGAAAGAAAAGAGAGAAAGAAAGAAAGAAAGGAAAAAAAAGAAAGGCGACGGGGGCGGAAAGGGGGGGGGAGAAAATGCAAATGGAGGAGGGGGGAGAAGCAGGCGGAGGAGAAGAGAGGAGGCGAAAGAGGGGGGGGGGGATAGGCTCAGATGGAAGGCAGAGGGGCAGACGGGGGGAGAGGGAACTTGCACAGGCCATGGAATGGGCGGAGAGAAGAGAAGGGGGGCGAGGGCAACGGAAGTAGGGGCAGGAGGCGCAAGAGCGCAGAGGGGGGTGGGGTGCAAACCGGTAGAGGACGCAGAGGGGGGAAGCTCGAGGTCACTCACTACGTGCTCAGTTTTATGTGTTTTGTAGGTGGTAAGTGTGCACACTTATCTTTATTGCTTTGTTTGCTGAAGTTAATGGTTAAAAAGTTTACATGTTCAAACTCATTAAAACTTGGGCGGACAAACTTATAAGATTATAACTGAGTTCATATCAGGGTGGACTATTTTAATGTACCGAGGCCATTTATTAGCAACTTGGCACTTGGACTAGTGGAGAAGAAGCCCACGAGTTGCTAAGATGGGCTTGGGAATTCCTCTTTGGGTTGGTCCAGCTAATATAGGCATGAACATGACTTGAAGGGAGGGCAACTTCACACATGGGCTGAAAAAGGGCTGCCAGAGAGAAAGGCGACTGGTTCTACAAGCAAACGAGGCTAGCTGGAGACTAGAGTGTACTACAGGCATATATGGGCTGGCTGAGTGCGTAGCTGGCCTCTACAGGCTTGGTCGGCTCTCCCTCTTCTCTCTATTTGCTGGTTGCATACAGAGCCCTAGATAGCTGGTCAACTTGCATACAGGGCTCCACAGGGCAGTCTACTTGCACACACGGAATCTCAGGGCTGGTTGACTAACACAGACAGAATCCCACAGCTTGCTGACTTGTTTACTTGCTGATTTGGGACTGTCTGGACAAAGTACAGGCTGTTTTTAGTCTTGGAGATAGAGAGGGCATCGTTCCGGGCAAGCATGGTGGTCATATGTAGGATCTGGTGGAACCTACCGGTGGCCCGAAAGCTTGAAACCTAGCTGGTTGTGTGAACAACTGTGTGGATAGCATTAAGCTAGAGGGTGTGATCACGTACTAGCACTCAGGTGGGCCTGACAGGTGCCACGAGGTATTTAAGAGAGCAGTTGTTGACTCTGGGTTGGTGACCAAGAGTTTGTTTTTCTATTCTGTATTACATAGATTTGGATAATCTGATGTTGCTAGTAGAGTATGAACTCCCGGGCACCCTTGTACAAAAGAATACTCTGTTGGTAATAAAGATACCTCGGGGTGGCTAGCCCAACTTCAGCCCCTAGTACTGTGTCATGTGCAAGGTTGTCTTTTGTGTTTATAGGATGTATATGTTCTCAATATTTCTGACAGATGTATTGGAAGTACCCTCTTAGAGTCAACTCCAGTAAACCTGTTTGGCTTGTAGAAAGAGAAGTAAGTGCATATAGCCTTGCCAAGTATGATGGATGCTGAATGCATGTTGTGCCTTGGCAAATAGTTTCTATATTCATGTGCCCGGTTGTGACAATACCTTCAAAAACTGGGGTGCCCATCTAATAAATTGTCCATCTTCCATTAAATATGATGTGAACACCCTGTTTTTTTTCTAAGCCTGTGTTCACGTGTGGATTCTTCCCAAAGAACACCATGGCTGCACGGGGTTGTTTTGAGCGCGGGAAAAGCTCAACATGTGTACCCTTTGCCTGTAGTCCTGTTTATGGGCGCTTTTGCAACATTTTAGGGTGCTTGAAATCTTGTGTTGGATAATCCTCCGAACCCAAAGCTTGTACAACAATTAAACGGTTTTGGGCACATGCTCTGGTGCCTTCCCTATTGCGTCCACACACAACCAAATGAGAAATGCCCAAAATGGTGACAGAGGTTTCCTCTGTTAGTCAGATTTTTGGAAGCTACGTATTACATGGACTAGATTTGAGCAAACTTTGTAATGATTGAAATGTTGTCTTTTGCCATCATGTAGAATCGTTCCAAAACCTGAAAAAATATTGGAGTGAGGACACAAATTGAGTGAGTGGATGATCTAGGTGGAAGTGGAGCAAAGGTGAATTATTATATTCTGTTGTTTTCCAAGCTACATGGGGATTAATATGGTGGCATGTGGACATAATCTCGCAGTTTTGGACCAGTTCTAAGCATGTGTAAACCAGCCTGGCTAAGGGGCAACGGTTGGGCGCCCTTTTTAGTCTAGTATGAACACGTTAAGGGATTGTTATGACATGCTTTTTGGGCTTGCAAAAGTCTGGCTGACTGGACCAGTTATGATCCTATAAATAGGAGGGCTTGGGTTAGCTCTCAGCATTTAGTCATAGATCTGCAGTGTCAAGTCCATGCGCAACAGAGTAAAGCCTAGATCAAGAGTTGGCAGCCTGTACACAGCAAGTTTGAGCCCTGTACAGCTTGGAGCAGCAAGTACAGTCAGTACCACGCATTAGTAGCATAATTCACATCGTTTAGGAGTCTGAATCTGAATAATCAGTGCAAATATGCAATCGATACATTTAGTAGATTAGGTGAATCTCTCTACCATCTCTGTGTGTTCATTTTTTTGCGTTAATTAGTGTTAATTGCAGCCATAGTAACAAAAGAACTTGTTTCTAGCTTTCGAAACCTCGAAACTTCGAATCGGTTTTTAAAGACCTCAAAACCTCTCCAGTACGGTAGTTTCGCCCAAATTTCAGGTTCAGTTTTTTTTTCCCTCCCCGTTTTTTTGGGGATTTTTTTACTTTTGTTTTTCTTCCATATCCTCCTCATCACCTTCCTTCCCTCTTCTTCTCCTGCCTCCCTCCTTCCTTTTTCATCTTCTGCTACTTCTTTCACCTCTACTCCTCCTTCCTTTATTCTCTTCTTCTCTCGTCTTCATCTTCCTTTCTTTTCTTCTCTTCTCTTCTTCTTCCTTGCTCTTCTCCTTTTCTCTTCTTCTTCTCTCTTCTTTCCCCTTTTTCTTCATACACCATCCTTCAATGTCTTAAATCTTTCCCAATTTCTAGCTTCTCTTCTTCAAATTCTTTAGAGTCCTTGATTAAACCATTTGTGGCATCTAATCAGGCAAAATTACCATAATGCCTCACCAAAATAAGGATGGTTCCCTGAGATCTAGAAGAAGACACCATTTTTTTCATCATTACACTATGTTTTTAGATGGCTACTATAAGTTCTTTAGGTATTTATACTTTATGAAATTATTGATTTTTCGAAACCTCGTGGTTTCTTAGCCGAGGGACAAAACCTTTCGAAACAAAACCCCAAAAACCTTGAAACGAAAAAAACCTCGAAATGTTTCTTGTGACTATGATTATAGCACATAAGTAGCATGCTTTTGTGTAGCATGTAACAATGCCTTTGTAAGTGGATTTCAGTAATACATATTGCTTTCTTGTATACCTTGGATTTTTCTTGTCTATTGCATATCAATTTGTAAATTTTTTTTTCATTAAAGCATGGGATCAAATTTGCATGAGGTATGGGAAAGAAAACCTTAAAGTTGTGTAAGCATTTTTTAATCTATTTTTTTTCCAGCACATGCTTATTCCTATTACCATGGATTTGTGATCTGAATATTTTGGAGAATTCATTTTCTCTATGCAGAGAAAGTAAAGGAATTGGTTGAGGAATATTACGGGTGTGAGTACGAGCTTTTTGTGGAATTCACAGGCTTGATAAGGTTAGTTAGCTACATGAAATTCGTACGCTTGAACTCATGGCTTTTTGATTATGTTTCAACCTTAGATCAGGTCTTTTTTTCCTCCATGCAGCTGGACGAAAGGGGCCAAGATTGGATGGCACAGTGACAATGATAGGCCGTACTTGAAGCAGAGACATTTCACGGTACATTGAGAGCCTGCCTGGTACAGAGCATATGTTTTTTGATCAAAGTTGAACACGCTTTTTTCATGTATTTGCCATGTGTATCTGGCCTTTGGTAGTTTGTGTGATGCTGAAAGTTTGGTCTCATGATTGCTATAGACTTCCATTAACTCTGCTTACCACCAACTTGAACACAAGGGATCACGATAAAGCATAGCTTTCGGGTCTAAGGGCATAAACTTACAATTCTATGTATGAATTCCTTGCTTGTTGCGAGACTTATTAGATTCTTGGTGGGCTTATCTATTGAAGTGCTTGATTTATGTCAAGCATACTCATGTTGAGCTTCTCACGGATCCACCATAGTCACAATGGACGTGGGACGGTAACGGGGGACGGCCATAAGTAGGGAATGAGGACGGGGGAGGAAACGACACTTAAAAAATACTTTTTTTAAAAGTTTTTCTACTGTACACTTATTCTACTTTGGAAGTACATCAAAATGAGCAAAAATTTACACTAAAATAGTTAGCTTTTGAGTCATATTAACAAAATACGCCGATCAAAGAGTGAAGGCATTGACGGTTGATTGTATTAAGTAGATACAAAATGACTCAAGAGTCAGGACTAAGCCTTAAGGAGGCACAATAAATGGAAGGACAAAAAAGGCTAAAGCATGGAAAGACTCAAAAGTGCTAAAGCCTAGAGCTAAGTAGTAAGGCCCATGAATCATGATCCATGAATGATCATCCACGTGAAGTGCTCGCCTCATGGTCATGGGTATTTTGTGCTAAAGGAACATCAAGCTCATCCTCACTCTCATCCTCATTGGCATGCTACTGCTGCACCTCATCCTCTTGTTGCTCTTCTTGTTGACTCATCTCCCACTCAGTGAAGGGATCTGCCTTCTTGGTCACGCTCTTGCAAAGCATTCGCAAGTTCGCGCTGACGAAGACAAGGTCATTGGCATGCTCTACTCCGAGTCAATTCCTCTTCCTAGAGGCAATGTGGGTGTAGGTGCTCCAAAGTTGCTCCAAGCAAGAGGAGCTGACGGCCTGGCTAAGTATGCGAATGGTCAGCTATTGTAGCTCTGGTCCATCTGAACCAAAGTTCTCCCACCATAGAGTGGCACCAACTTTGGAGCGGTTATCATGACAACCATAGGAGCCATGAAATGACTTGTACATGGAAAGCTGGTCCCTAATATTGCGCCTAACTGATGAATCAGGCACAAGCATGAATATGCAACCACGCCATGAATACTCCTCTTGTGGGTGTCGCTCCATCCATCCACAATGAGGGAGACCCTGTTCCTCTCCCATTGCCACTTTGTGTTGCCGGCCGCTTGCTCTACAATGCGCTTCTCCTTCTCGAGCAATGTAGTGTGCAAGCTCTCGATGAGGGGGACGTATAGGTTGAGCCATACTCCCCAATCTTCCTAACCATGGCCTTGAAGTAATCCGATCTATTTAAGAAAGCAATTTACTAATGAGAAGGGGAGTAGTACGATGAAAACATCAATGATGAATCGGTGATTGCACTTACCTAGCTGCTTGAAAGGCAATGTGGTCATCGAAGAAGAAGCGAGCCACCGCCACCGCCACCGCCATATCCACCTTCTCCTGAAACTTGGGGTTACAATTCTCCCCAAGTGTAGATTGTCGCCGTGGGCCGCGCAAGGGTTGAGAGGCCGTGGAGATGGAGGGTGCCGGCGTGATGGATGGAGCAACATTCCGACTCGATGGTGAAGGTGATGGCGTGCATGATGCCGATTGGCCTGATCCACCACATGACTCCATCGTAGAGGCTTGAGTTCCTCTCTCCATCGTCGTGGGATCCATGGCTACTCGTGGTGTCCTTGCTGCTTCGACCGCCTCGTAGACTGCAAGTTTGTCGAGAAGTTCCCGTCTCTTTTCGAGCGTGACATTTGTGCAAAACTGCACCTCATGCCCACTCTCATGTAAGAGGTGGGCTCGCACTTTGTTGGCGCCACCCGTTTGCCGGTACGGGCAAAGCTTGCATGCCCATGGCCGAGAACCGCCTCCATGAGCGGATGGGGTGTAGTTAACCTCCTCCCACCATGTCCATCCCGTCGTCCTTCTACGGGAATCCCCGAAATGTGAGGAGGATGCCATGGTTGAAGATGGCTTGTTACTTGAAAGTTGATAGCTTGAGAGAGGGAGAGAGAGTGTGAGGCTTAACTCCTTGAGGCTTGGAAGTTGGAAGAGGCTTGAGGGAGAGAGTGCTTGTGTGAGAGGCTTGGAAGTTGGTAGAGTCTTGAGGTAGAGAGTGGTTGTGTGAGAGGCTTGGAAGTTGGAAGAGACTTGAGGGAGAGAGTGCTTGTGTGTGTGTGGCTTGAAGCTTGAGCAATGAGCAATGAGACTTGAACTTCCTTGACTCTAGAGGCTTGAAGGCTTGAAGGGGTGTGTGTGTGTGTGTGCTTGTTCTTATATAGTAGGCAAGAGGGAGAGGCAAGAGTCTTGAAGGCAAGAGGGAGAGGCTACAGGGAGAGACTAGAGGCCCAAAAGGAGGGCCGAGAGGGCCACTATGGCCCTCGTGACCATGGGTCAAAGGCCTTGAACTATGGCCCAAAGGCCCCCAAAACGATTATAAAAGTGATCGTTAGACTGCGCAACGGATAGTTGACCGTCCCCACAGGATCCATCCCCCACACCGTCCCTGCCTAGATCCATCCCCGTCCCCCTGTCCCTTGTGAGGGAGGCCTCTAGGGGAGACGACCGACTCTCCCCGTTCCTACCACGTCCCGACATGGCGTCCCCACCTCCCATCCTCCTGTCCCCTGTGACTATGGGACCTACTCTCAAGGGTTTCCATGTATTTTTTTTCTGGGAAGGAGATCTTGCCTGAGGGCTAAATGTACATGCTCATAACCCTCATAAGAGGAAAAAAGTGGGAGGGGTGGTTCCCTCCATGCCTGGTTGTTGTCAGAGGTAAACTACCTCATACAAGGGGGGGGCGGGGGGAGGGCGGGTGTGGAGAGAGCCTTATCGGCGACTTGTAATGCCAAAGTAATGTTGCCGGTTTGATCGGTTGACAGGGACCTTTGCGCCACGTGCGTAGGAAGACCTATCGCTGTCTTCGTAGGCGATCTGACCTGCCGTGAAGCTTCCCTCCACTGACCACGGAGGGTATGAACGATGTGGGAGCGGATGGACTCTGTTGGAGGGGTGGGGGTACCCTCAATGGCCTCCTGCAATGGGCCCACCGTATACGCCATGCAACTATGCTGTTGATGATCTCCCATCTCGGGTTGGTGCTTGGAGACCAAGGTTCTGTCGACTTGTTGGGGGGGCCTGCGGGGGGGGGGGGGGGGGGGGGTGGCACCTGCTGCCTCCTCATAGAAAAGGGTTGGTGCCTAGAGACCAAGGTTCTGCAGACCTGTCAGGGGTGGGAACCGTATCAATCCTGCAGTGAGAGTTGGAGGGCCTGCCCACCTGCCTCCTTGTAGAAAAGGGTTGGTGCCCGGAGACCAAGGTCCCACCGACTTGTCGGGGGTGGGAACAGTGAGAGTTGGAGGGCCTGCCCACGTGTTGCCTCCTGATAGAAAAGGGTTGGTGCTTGGAGACTAAGGTTATGCGGACCCATCTGTATCAATCCTGTAGTGAGAGAGTCGGAGGGCTTGCCCACCCGCGGTGTAAGCCCAACGGAGCGTGCAGTGAAGATTCAACCACATGTACAAGAGATATAGATAGAGAGAGAAGGGGAAGAGAGAAATGGGAACAGGGGTATCACAAAGTACACCACGCTGAGCGCGGAATAGGCCCTGCCCCCTTTTCAGGAATTTATTTCAAGAACAATCCACGGGCTTTTCCAAGCCAGGACCAATACAACAAATGAATACAATATCAAAGAAGAGTGCCGATGTCGAGGTCGGGCTGAAGTCGATGTCGAGGCACAAGATATCTGATGCCGAGCTCACCACAAGGATGACCCACAAGAGTCTTACACTGGGCTAGTACCAAAATCAACATCGTCTGAATCAAATTTGATGCTCCCAAATATCCACAAGGTTCTCTACACCCAATCCGGACAAAGGTAATCCCAAGAGACACACACCAAGGAGGTGGCGGAACGCCAATGGAGCTTTGAGGGTGGCGGCACTCTGAGGTGGGACAGTCGGCGCTGCTGGAGGCATAGGCGGCTCTCTTGATGGCATTGCAGGCGGCGCTGGAGCCTTCGTGCAATGGTGGCAGACGGCGCTTGTACTAGCGCTGCTGGTTGGCACTGGCGGCGAGTGGAGGCAGCAGCAAAGGCAGCTGCAGGAGGTATAGTGGTGGTGCAGCCAAGCTCGACAGGGAGTGCAGGAGCGACAGGCGGCAGATGTGGCAGAGCAGGGCAAAATTGCTGCGGCAGGGCAGCGGAGCACAGTTAAAGGTGGCGACGCTGCTCACAGAGAGTTGCAGTAGTGACAACGCTTCCTCACAAGGCTGAGCAGAAGCGGCGGAAGGTAGAGGCGGGGCTGGGTGCTGCACGGTGGCGCAGCCGGCTGAGTAACGGCGAAGATGGGTGCTTTTAGAGGCGGCTGCTGGCGAGGATGGAGAGAAAGATGAATCTCCACAAACTCTTCTTCAAGATCTCCACCACAAGTTCTTCTATGCCTCACCAAGAGGGTTCATGCTTCTTATATAATAGATGGGGGCTCCTGCTTTTAGTCTTGCCTTGCTTTTGCTTTGCCTCTTTGCTTTTGTTTTATTTTCTTGCTTTTGCTTTTTTTTTTCTTTATTAAATATTAATAATAGTCAAAGTTCTTGATTTGTGCTTTTACAACTTCAGGGCCTTGCTTTTTAGCCTTGGAGCTGTTTTTTGAAAAAAACAGCATTTAGCTTTTTGATCCAGTTCGATGTCATCTTTCCAATAGTGCCCTCAGCTCTTGGTCAACATAGTTTGACTTTTTGCTTTCTCTTGCTTTTTGACCAAGAATGGTGCTTTTTCCTATGCCAACCTAAGGATCCCTGTTCCCATGTGTCCATCAACCAATCCAAGTGTCCGGGCATGAGTTCCATCATGTGAAAATAGCTAGGAGGACCAAATAGTTACATTCCCTCCCTCTTATATCATAGTTGTCCTCAACTCCGAGGTACAAATATTACATATGACCGTGATACTAGCCCCATCTGGTTCATACCTTTCTTTGGCCGGTGTCCTTGTTCTTGATGGTACATGTTCTTCATAGCATGTCACATGTGTTAGATATAATAAATGCATACTCACCTTCTGCAAAAACTAGACACAAGCTAGTTAACAAACAAGTATGCATCATTCGCGTCTACTGGGTATTCCAGGTACTGGCTAGGTAGTCTGGAACCCAGTGGACTATCACATGCCATAAATCCAAGCATTGTCCACACATCAAAAACAACACACAAAGTCAAAGAATTTCAAGCATACATCGGTATGCAATGCACAAGTAATGATCCTCCTATTCATGGATTGTCCTGTCTGGTTTCATCGAAACTGTGTTGAGCCATCTGGTTCTCGAGGGAAACCGCTCAGACTATCCTCAAGGCCATCTGGTCACTAGGACCGCCCGAGAAGTCTTCCATAGTCATCTGGGCCATTTGGTCGCATTGATAGCTCGACTATGAGATCCAATACAGTCATGCATGGAAGATCTCTTCCTTGGTCTTTAAAATAGGCAACAACAATGGTTTGCCATAGATAATCTCAAAAGGAGCTTTGCCTGTGGAAGAGTGGATAGTGTTGTTGTAGGAAGACTCAACCAGTGGCAAGCACTTCTTCCATTGATCCTTTGCTTCGAGAGCATAATACTTTAGCATATCCAAAATAGTGAGGTTTGCGATCTCACTTTGTCCATCTGTTTGGGGGTGATAAGGTGAAGAGAAATTCAGCTTTGTTCCCACGTTGCCAAAAAGTGCTCTCCAAAAGAAACTGGTAGTCCGAGAATCTTTATCCTCTACAATGGATTTGGGTAAGTCATGATGCTTGAAAATTTGTTGAATAAACAATCTCGCCATATGATCTTTGCGGATAGTCTTCTTCACTGGAATGAAGTGGGCTTGTTTACTGAACCTGTCAATAATAGTCCATATTTCATCATTCCCAAATCCTGACTTTGGCAATCCAAAGATGAAGTCCATAGCAATACTTTCCCATGGAATATTGGGAATTGGCAAAGGTTGTAATAATCCTGCGGGTTTTTGTTGATCAAACTTGACCTTCTGACAAACAAAACATTCTTGAACATATTGATCGATGTCTCTTCTCATGCTAGGCCAATAGAAATAACTCTCCAAAGCCTGAGTTGTTGTCATGATTCCTCTATGTCCCATATAAGGTGGGGCATGGCATTCTTCCATTACCTTTGGCCTCAATTCCTTAGTGACACATAAACGGGTTTGCATCAATAGAAACCCTTCCTTGATGACATAAGAGGTCACCAAGTCTCCATTCTGCAACTTGTCCCAAATGTCCTTGAAATCTTCATCTGTAGCATAAAGATCTTTCATCATTGTGAAGTCCAAATGATATCCCATAGAAACTGCATGCGTTATGGGTCTTCGAGATAGAGCATTTGCTACTTTGTTGTCTTTACCATGGATATGCATAATGTGAAAATGAAATTGGACCAAGTAGCTAGCCCATCTTATATCCTTTTCTGATATCTCAGGTTGAGACATAAAATACCTAAGACTTTGATGATCCATCTTGATGACAAACTCAATACGCATAAGATAATGCTTCCAAATCTTTAAAGCATGAATGATAGCCATCAATTCTTTCTCGTATGTGAGTGCGGTCTTTTCGGCTCCTTAAGTCTTCGACTCTCATAGACCAAGACATGGCCCACTTGGTTCAAGACTGCTCCAATGCAATCTCTCCTGAGGCATCACACTCTACCACAAATGGCTTCGATAAATCTGGAATAATCAGTATCGGTCCTTTGCTAGCATAAAACTTTAATGCTTCAAAGGATTCTTTTTTAGCTTTGGCCCACCAAAATCCCATGGCTTTCTTTGTTAAATCATGTAGTGCACTAGTCAACTCTGGCCATTCCATAATAGCCTTGACCTTATGTGGGTCCATCCTGACCCCTTCCATGGACACTATATGGCCCAAATAGTGAATCTCTACTCACTCTTTGTAACAAGTAGCGGAAGTATTCGTAATTGAGGATCCTGTCACACAAGTCTCACACCGCCTTCTGTATCGTGAGTTTCGCGAGTTTAGCAATCCACTTTTATGACTTCAAACTTAGAGAGAGAGAGAGAGAGAGAGAGAGAGAGAGAGAGAGAGAGAGAGAGAGAGAGAGAGAGAGAGAGAGAGAGAGAGAGAGAGAGAGAGAGAGAGAGAGAGAAATGAAATGATATATTAACGTCTTCAAAAGGCCAAAATGACCTATGAGACCAAAAAGGTTACAACAATTGGTGGATCTGATACAATGTGAAGGGAGAGAGTTAGGGTTTCATGTGGGAGACATACACAGAGAAGAAGGGAGAAATGAAATGAAATGAAATGATATATTAACGTCTTCAAAAGGCCAAAATGACCTATGAGACCAAAAAGGTTACAACAATTGGTGGATCTGATACAATGTCTGTGTAAGCAAAGCTAAAAACAACTAAACAACTAACTGAAACTGAAATAACTATGAGGAAAAGTACGGTACTACGAGCTCCTAATGGATAACATTTGGGAGGAAAACTCCAGCAACAAAGGTAAGCATCATACACATCACTATCCAAAGATGTCTCTCATCGGTCGATGGCGGATATCCTCAATGTCCTCCATGGTGAGTACTTTGACTGGACGTCTCCCATGCCGTGCTAGTATGGTCCTGATCCTCTGTTGTAGTCTCCGCCGGTGTCGAGATGGGCCTCTCATCTTGGGGCGCCTGGACCGCCCCAGCTCTATAGCTCAATCAATCAGTGTACCTCTGGTGCGGCTGTACTCTGGGGCTAGCTGCAATGCCTGCTGACCTGACTGCTCAATCTCTGGTCGAAAGAAGTCTGTAGTCTGCCTCTGTAGGTGTCTCTCCCTCTCTGATCCCCTCCCTCTCAGTACAATCCGAGGCATCTCTGATCCTGGTATCTCATGACTCTAGAAAGTGGTCCAAAGCCCTCTTTGAACAGGCAGTGAAAACGGCCTCGTATCTCATAATATACTGGATAGTGACATATGTAATGTAACTCTGTCTCTGGCTCCATCTGGCACAGCTGACAAATCTTGGCCTCAGCTGGTACTCCTCTGAATCTGCCAGTCTCAATCTCTAGCTAGTGTGAGGATGTGCTCATCAGACCAATAGCACACCGTACCCCATGAGAAAGATGAGTATCCATGTAGCTGGGTCTAATCACAAACCTATCCTCCGTGAGTTGGAGAAGAAGATCTCTATAGAAAGCCATCTTCGTACCAAGCTCGTATGTCGGCTGTATCCATGTCCTCCTAGTGTCCAGCTGAGTCAAGTCTTGCCTGATAAGTCTGGTAATCTCTGCCCGTGTGAGAGAGAGGGAGGGTGCATCCAGGGAGTACTGAAATGGAGGTAGCCTGTCCATACTAAAGCCATGCAGTTGGAACCAAGCTGTCATCTGTGCATACCAACATGATCCGTCTCCCTGTGATGCCAACTGTCGTGAAGACTCCAGGGCTAAGCGAGCATATCTGTCTCTAGGGAGAGCCCAAGTGCTATGTATACAGGAGACTGATCGAGTGAGTGCCTCTACTACCAATGGGGGGGCAGCCATCTCTGCACGGATAATATCATGTGGTACGGAGGCTTGGCCCTAATCATCCGGGAAATCATAGAAACCAAGGACCTCTCCATACGTCTCCATCCATCAGTGCTACCAGCTCGGCTGTGGTGATCCATTGAGGGTCCCCATATCTCCACTCCATACAGCATGGCTGAAGTGACCAAAGTGTCAAAGAGCCAGAGCTTTGTTCGAGGTTCGTGAAACTGAACCTGCGAACACATCCTCTCTAGTCTCCCCAATGCTGCATAAGCTCTGGTCAATCTGGTCTCCGCTGCTGCTCTCCTCAAGGAAAATAGTGGGCCACTAAACACCACACCAAGGTAAGTATATGCATCTGTATACTCCACTGTCTCCTGACCATATGTAAAGGTGGGCATTGACCTCCTAACCCACTGTGCTGTGGTGTTAAACACCATCACCTTGGTTTTACCAAGGTTAACAGACAATCCACTGTCCTCTGCAAACATGTGCAATGCATCCAAATGACGCTGCATCCCCTCTGGAGAATCTGAGATCAGCACAATATCATCAGCATACAATAACAGCGGAATCCATGTCCCTGCTAGCTGTGCTCCTCTGTCACCCTCCCGCTCTACATAGTCCGAAACCTCATCCACATACATCCCAAATAAGGTGGGGGAAAGGGGGCAGCCCTGTTTCACCCCAATAGTGGAGTGAACCGTCTCAGATATACCTTGGGTAGTACGTACCTGCCCCACAACTGTCCTGTATAAAGCCATGATTCCCCAAATCAGCTCTGTGGGCACTCCCATCTCCTGTAGTCTGCGCATCAGTCCGGCTCTCGATACTGTGTCAAAAGCTTTGCGGAAATCCACAAAGCAACAATAAATCCTCCTGCCTTATAATCTGCCCTCCTCAATAATAGCTCTGAGTGTCAAGATATGGTCAAGAGTGGAGAAACCTCTCTTGAACCCTGCCTGCCCTGATGCACGTATGCCCTCTCTCTCTGCCCATCTACTCAACTCCTGCTCAAGAATAGATGCATAGAATCTAGCCAATGTGTGACCAATCATGATGGTACAATAATTCCCAGGAAGCATGGGATCCCCTGACTTGAAGATAGGCACAATCGTGGACATATTCCAAGTCTCAGGAAAACCCTCACACATGGCTCGGTTAAACATCATAGCAATAAGCTCTGCAAGCATATCTCTGGCATGAATAAAGTGCTCTGCTACCAAACCATCATGATCATATGCTCTCCCAGTCCTCATCCTGTCAATAGCTTTCCTTACCATCTCAGCAGTAAAGAAAGCACACGTCTCTGGGCATGGCTCCGATGGGTCTGGCAGGGGCGCTGCATACTCACCCGAAATCTTTGTGGAGGTAATGGCTGGTGATGGTGAATGCTCATGGAATAGTCTCCATGCCTCGCCTGAGTCCTGACTCATAAATAACTGGTACAAATCCCTCTCTAACTGAGCAAGATAAGCCCTCTTCTTCCGTCGCACTAGGTGCCGGAAGGTAATCCGTGATTGTCTGTGAGTGGTAACACCCATGAGCACCTCTCTCTGTAATCTGATCCTCATCTCTCTGCACTCCTCATCATACAATTGTTCTGGGGCATGTTCCCAGATCGTCTCCGTGTAGGCTGACTATGGGGATATGCCTCTGATGCTGCAGCATGAAGCGTCTCTATCAATATCGAAGTGAGCTCATCTAATGGCCGTCCCGGCTCCTCGGCACATAGGCGTCTGTATATCTCATCCGTGTATACGGTGTCAGTCTCCCTCGTAAAGGTATAACGAGTGTGTGTGGAGACCTGTCCCAATGAAGCGGTGCTGAACTGAAATGTGAGAGTGAAGGACAAAATAGCATGATCCACTGCTATTCCAACCGGCCTAGTGCCTACCATAAAATCCTGAAAAGAGGGAATGAGACTGGGCTGAGCCATAACATAGTCCACTGTACTAGCACCATGCCGATGTGGAAAGCTAATGAAACCGCCCGATGTCGGGAATCTCTATAGGCCATTCAGGATGGCCAATCCATGTGCAGTCCCATGTCTATCAAATACCGCCCATACACTGTATGTTCCTCATCCTGTGAGAGTCTAGATAGGCCCATATCCCTAACATCAAGCTCCCTCAACATCTCCTCTGAGGTATCATAAAATACTGTCTGGTTATGGGTGGTCCTGGCATTGAAGTCCCCCAAGAGAATGATGTCACCATCCCTGGAGAACTCCCAAATGTCATCATCCAAAATAGAAAAGGGAGACTGCCCGCTAGGTGATGCATACACTGATGTACTAGGAGCAAAATAGCATATAGCAATGTAGAGATATCTGCCGGTCTCTGTCCTCAGGAGCAAAATAGCATACAGCAATGTAGAGATATCTGCCGGTCTCTGCCCTCAGTCTAACCCACATGTACCTAGCCTGCTCATCTCTGCGGACTATATGTATTAGTGGCTGTAGCTCCTCTCTAAACAATACTGCCACTCCTCCTGAGCCCCGTCCTCTATGCTCTGAACGAGTCTCCTGTCTACAAGCTGTCTCCCATCGGTATCCACTAACATGTGGCATGGACTGTCCAGGAGCCTGATGCGTCTCACAGTAGAAGATGATGTCCCTCCCAGTGAAACTATCCTCAAAAGCCCCTACATCAAGGCGTAGAGATCCATTACAATTCCAAGTAGCAACTTTGAGTGTAGTCCCATAGGTCTCGCGCCGTCATGAAGAGCGCCTCTCCATAATCACCACTCTACCATCTCTATAGAAGGCCACTTTTCCTTTCTCTCGGGCTGCCCTTATCTCGGGCATAACTTCTTTCATGTGGGCAAGTTGCGAGAGTGTGAGGTCATCTCCAAGAAATATTCCCGTTTGTTTGAGTGTAGGACGTCTCTTCAAGAAGTCCTTCGCTTCCATGGAGGGGAAACGAATGATAAGTGCTCTCTCCTTAGAAGAAGATTCGCCACTACCTTCTCTCTTCTTTCCCACTCTCCATGCCTTTGTGTGCGTGGCTTCAATGCCCATCATAGAGAAGAGCTCCTTGGTTTCCCCTTCCGCATCATCACGGTCTTTTAGACCGGACACTGGTACATGTAAGGCCCGGGTCTTCCTCCTTTGCTCCTCTTCAAGGGTCATGTTGATGATGGTGGGAGTGGGGATGGGTGGCGATTCTTTACCTTTCCCTTTCTGGGCGACCTCGATCCATTTCTCGGCCTCGTCCATCTTCTTTTGTGTCTTTGTGATCACCTCCACCCATGAAGATGTCTTCTCTTTATGTTGCTCCTCCTCCTCTCGAATGATCCTCATTTGTTCCTTGATGGTATTCAGCTCTTCAATAAAGGAGGGCTGAAATTCTCCATCATCAAGCTTGCTTTTTGAAGTGGCTTCCAACTCCTTTTTGAGGGCTGAGATTTCAGCCGCTTGACTTTTAGCATGCAGTTTGGCCTCCACTAGTTCCTCCTTTAAGGCTGAAATCTCAGCCTCTTGCTTGGAAGATCTCTCTTCGAGCTCTTGGATTTTGACAAATCCCTTCTCAAGTTTGGAGAGGCGGTTTATGATTGCGGTAACGGAAGAGTCGACCATCTTCTTGTTTTCTTTGATAATTGTGCCGAGCTTGTCGTCCACCTTCACGAGCTCCTCTTTAAACCCGGTCTTGGCCATGACTTTTTGCAGAACTTCCCACAGCCAATGTATTGAAAATTAATCCATGACAGCAGCACGAAACAGTAGCAACAGGGAGGGGGGGGGGTCAAGTCATGCAGGGGAAAGGGAAAGAGAGGAGATTCAGGAGAGAGAGAGAGTTATGTTGCTGCCTTGGGGGCCTCACGAAGGGTGGGTGGGAAGAGGGAGGCGGAACAAGGAAGAGAGAGAAAGAGCGAAGGACAGGCAGCGAAGGGCAGGCGGAACAGCGAAGAGAGAGAGAGAGAGAGAGAGAGAGAGAGAGAGAGAGAGAGAGAGAGAGAGAGAGAGAGAGAAGGACAGGCAACGAAGGGTAGGCGGAACAGCGAAGAGAGAGAAAGAGCGAAGGACAGGCAGCGGGATGGGGGGGCGCAAGTAGACAGGCAGCGAAGGGCAGGCGGAACAGCGAAGAGAGAGAAAGAGGCGGAACATCGAAGAGAGAGAGAGAGAGAGAGCGAAGGACAGGCAGCGAAGGGCAGGCGGAACAGCGGGGGGAGAGAGAGAGAGAGAGAGAGAGAGAGAGAGAGAGAGAGAGAGAGAGAGAGAGAGGCAGCGAAGGACAGGCGGAACAGCGAAGAGAGAGAAAGAGCGAAGGACAGGCAGCGGGATGGGGGGGGCGCAAGTAGACAGGCAGCGAAGGGCAGGCGGAACAGCGAAGAGAGAGAGAGAGAGAGCGAAGGACAGGCAGCGAAGGGCAGGCGAACAGCGAAGAGAGAGAGAGAGAGCGAGAGAGAGAGAGAGAGAGAGAGAGAGAGAGAGAGAGAGAGAGAGAGAGAGAGACATGTGGGGATAAGTCAACTCACGGTATATGAGTGTGTGACTCCCCTATCACACATGTATATTTGCTCTAGTACACATAGTGCACTTAGTACATTAAAAGTACTAAGTGTACTATGTACTATAAAACTTATGGGCTAGTACACACTATAAGGTGGGCATAATGTCTTTACCCCAACAACCTCCCAGTTAAAGGCAAAGTGCCCTTAAATGAAGGAAAAGAAAAATCAGCATGTACATGATAATATACAAGGCCATATCAAGGCTGAAACTGGCCTCATCCAATGTCCATCAAGTGTCTGCAATGAGCAAACCGCTCTGGAGGCAAACTCTTTGTCAACAGTGTTGGGGTAAAGGCATAATGCCCACCCTTATAGTGTGTACAAGCCCATAAGTTATAGTACATAGTACACTTAGTACTTTTAATGTACTAAGTGCACTATGTGTACTAGTGCAATATACATGTGTGATAGGGGAGTCACACACTCATATTATTGAGTTGACTTATCCCCACAACTCTCTCTCTCTCTCTCTCTCTCCCTTGTTGTTTCTCTGTGTATGTCTCCCACACTTGAACTCTAACCCTAATTCCTGTTTCTCCCATACAACTGGTATCAGAGCAAGTCACTCCTGGAGCTACCCATTTCAGTTGTGCGCCTTCAAGCTGCTGGCTGCACTTCCGTTCAGACTGTCCCGTGTGCCATCGCTCTGCTCAGCCAGTCTTGGCGGCACTATTGCAGGCAGAACCACCTCTGCCCCTTTCCGTTGGCTGAACGGCGCTAGTTGGAGAACCATCAATAGCCAGCCAACGGGCGGTCCTTGCATCTCAGCCAGCAGAGCTCAGCCCACCACGAACCAGAACCAGGCGTGAGCGATTACGTGTAGCGAGCCACTGAAGTGAGCGTTGGCGAACAAACGCTGAGCGTAGGCGACTATAGCGCTACACGGCGAAGGCTACTAGGCGAGCGAAAAGGGTTGGGCGAAGGCGTTTGCGAACTCACGCGGGCTACAGCCGGGCAGAAACCCAACTCGTCACCGGCGAGGAGGCCAGCGCGATCGGCAGAAACCCAACTCGTCACCGGCGAGGAGGCCAGCGCGCTAGGCGAAGCACGTGGACACGTAACTGGCTTCGAGCTGTTTGCTTGTAGGCGCACAGGCGACTAGAAGGCACAAAGGCTCTTCACGACTGCCCCAGGCAAACGTCAAACTGCAGCAGCAGGCGCATCAAAGCATCAGATTTCTGCAAAAGCAGCAGCAACATCAGCAAGAAGTGCCCCCCCCCCCCCCCCCACCTGCACAGAACAGCAGCAGCATCATCATCCCTTTTCCTGCAACAACAAAACCCGCCTGCAAATCAGAGAAAAATCAGAAAATTACAAGGTATTTTCCTCAAATTTTTTTTGGGATTTGCAATTGAGCAAGTACAATCAACAATTGAGCAGATACAGGTGTCGAATTGCTCAATTTTGAGCAAAATTGGCAAAATTGGGTGACATTGGTCACAATCAGGATCAATTTGCAGGAAATTGGATGTTGAAATTTGGGGCTTTTGATGTAATTGTGCGATTAAGCACTCATACATGCTGTATGATGTGAGAAATCGCACATTTGGGCAAAATTGCAGCAAATTGCAGTGCAAATCAAGGGGCTTTTGTGTCGATTGAGTTGATTTGCATGCAGGCACTCGCAGTTGATGCTGTGGATAATGTGTTGATGCCTTACAAGCACTCAATGTGCCTGTAAATCAAGGGGCTTTCATGTATTTGATGTATAGGTGGCCAGGGGGAAGCATCGTGAACACTCTGGATGCCTTCATGTGCGTCAATGTACCATGTATGATCAGAAATTGATCTTAAATCAAGGGGCTTTTCAAGTTCGTATGCTTGTTGAGCTTGGCAAAGCAGCATGCAAGACATTTATTTCTTGAATCCTCAAAAATCAGCTTGCAGTCAAGGGGCTTTTGCCCAATTTCTGTTCGGGACTGTTTTATGCAGTGTTCGGGACTGTAAAAGTCTGATTTTTACTCATTTGGACAGCCGGGAGAGCATTTATTGCTACTGTACCTGCTGGTACAGATTTGGCACAGCTTTGTGCAAGTTTTGGCATGGCTGTACACTGTTTTGAGTGACCAAAAGGTTCAATTTCAGCTGCTGTACTTGCCGGTACAGGTTTGGTACATCATTGGTGAGCACTTGGTATTGCTGTACAGTACTTTGGAAGGGCAACAGAGCACATTTAAGGTGCTGTCCAAAATCTGCAGCAACCAGATTTTGGTGATTTCATCACATAAAGTGGGAGAAAAGTTGCATTCTTGCTTCCGCAGTGGGAGATAAAGCTTGGGAGAAAAACTGTGAGCACTTTGTGTGCTTTTGGTGCAGTGTTTGCACATTTTGCAGGGAGTCAGGCATTGACAGGTTGCATATTGCTATGGCAACCACAAGTGAGAGCTCTTCATTGCTTCACATCAAGAAGCTTGAAGGCTCGCATAATTATGATATTTGGCAAACCCAGTGCTACAATGTGTTGCTCCAGAAAAAGCAGCACAAGCCTATCAAAGAAAGGGGTGTGATGCCCGCTTCTCTTACTGCTGAAGAGTGGGAAGATATGGATGAGCTAACAAGATCTACTATCATGTTGTCTGTGTCAGACTCATTACTTTTCAGCATTCGTGAAGAGAAGACAGCTTGGGGAATGTGGCAGAGATTGCAGGACTTGTATGCCCAACAAAGTGCCTCAAGCAAAGTGTATTGGTTGAAGAAACTCATAGGTCTTCAGATGAAGGAAGGGGCGTCTATGACAGCCCATCTAAATGAGTTTAATGGTATTGTCAGCCAGGTCATTAATCAAAAGTTGGCAATGGACGATGAGTTCAAAGCCACTTTTCTGTTATGCACTTTGCCAGAGAGTTGGGACACATTCAGGACAGCCACTAGCAATTCGAATGCATATGCTGTCATATGCAGATGTTGAGGGTGCTCTTCTTCAAGAAGAGATGAACAGGAAAAACAACTCTGTTGGAAAGTCCAATGCAATGAATGCACGTGGGAGATCCCAACAAAGGGGAAAAAGCCAAGAAAGGGAAAGGAGCAAGTCTCGCTCCAAAAAGGATTTGGAATGCCATTATTGTGGCAAGAAGGGACACATTAAAAAGCAATGCTACAAATGGAAAAATGATCAAAAGGAAAAGGGAAAAGGCAAAGACAAAGAGAAGGATGAAGCCAAAGATGTAAAGCCAAAGGGCAAAAGTGGAGTCAAGATTGAAGAAATCAATGTGTCACATGCAGGTGGCAGTGAGGATGAGGTCCTATTTACGTCCATTCACTTCTTACAGGTGGTCATGGTATGCACTCATGGATCATTGATTCAGGTGCCTCCTTTCATGTCACAGGTTGCAGAGACTTGTTTGTCAGGTATACTGCTGGCAATGAAGGAGTGGTTTATTTGGGTGATAACCATGCATGCAAGATTCTTGGCAGAGGTGATGTGAGGCTTGTGTTTTCAGATGGCTCACAGCTTATGCTCCATGATGTCAGGCATGTGCCTGAGATCAAGAAGAATCTTCTTTCTACTGGACAGCTTGATGATGCTGATTATGTTACCACATTTGGTAGTGGAAAGTGGAAAATTAGTAAGGGCTCATTGGTTGTTGCCAGAGGCTCTAAGGTGGACACTCTTTATTTCATGCATGCAGGTGTTTGTCACCATGCTAATGTAAATGCAACCGAGCTCCCGGAAATTTCTATGTGGCATAGCCGGTTGGGACACATGAGTGTCAAGGGAATGGAGCAATTGTCTCGTTTGGGTTACTTGCCTTCTCTAAAGTTTTCAAGTTTTCAATTTTGTGAGCATTGTATATATGGTAGGCAACTACGGTGCCCCCACAAGAAAGCTCTTGGACAGAAAGATGCTCAGTTAGAGCTTGTGCATACAGATGTATGTGAGATGCCTCAGCTTTCTTTGGGAGGGGCAAAATATTTTGTATCTTTTATAGATGATGCCACACGCAAGGTGTGGGTTTATCCTCTTCGTTTGAAGAGTGATACATTCTCAGTGTTTGAGAAGTTTGTTGCTCTTGTTGAGAATCAAACTGGCAAAACACTGAAGGCTTTGCGTTCCGACAATGGTGGAGAGTACATGTCCAAACAGTTTCAGGACTTTTGTGATGCTAAAGGCATCAAGAGGGAGCTCTCTACTCCTTATGATCCTCCACAAAACGGGACAGCAGAGAGGATGAACAGGACCATACAGGAGAAGGTCCGTTCTATGTTGTCACATGTTGCATTACCTCATGGTTTTTGGGCTGAAGCTGTTATGACAGCCGTTCACCTTATAAACAGGTCACCTAACACGAGGCTTGGTGGGAAAGTGCCAGAAGAAGTATGGACAGGGAAGCCTCCGTCATACAAGCACTTGAGAGTGTTTGGTTGCGTTGCGTACGTGCACATACGCAGGGAAATGCGCACCAAAGGCTCACAAATGCATATTCCTAGGATATGGTGACAGAGGTGAAATGGGGTATAGACTTTGGGATCCCATGAATAGAAAGATCATACGCAGCAATGATGTCATTTTTGATGAAACATGCATGTATAAGGAGCCTGCAAGGCAACAGGAGCCTGGCAGAGTCATCTTTGATGATGATGGACATCATGGACAACAACAAAGGGCTGTAAATCAGCCATTATAGCAGGAAAACCAGCCCTTAAATGGTGCTGAAAATGGTCCAAATGGACAGCCAGAGATGGCAGAAGATATCCCTATGGATATACCACAGTTAGAGGATATACCGGGCATAATATTTCAGCCTTATGGCATGGAACAGGAGCCACCAATGGGTGATATGCAGGCTGGACAGCAACCTGCAAATGATGGTCATTGGGTACGGAGGTCCACTAGACCCTCCAGAGCCCTTGACAGGTTTGTTCCAGGGGTTGACTACTTGATGCTCACTGACTGTGGGGAGCCCTCATGTTATAAGGAGGCTTTACAGAGGGCAGACAAAGCTCTATGGGAGCGTGCCATGAAGTCAGAGATGGATTCTCTGCATAAAAATGGAACTTGGAAGTTGGTGCATTTGCCTGCAGGCAAGAAGGTTTTGCCATGCAAGTGGGTTTACAGGCTCAAAGTTGCACCAGATGCAAAGCCAAGATACAAAGCCAGGTTAGTGGCTAAGGGCTTCAAGCAGGAATATGGTGTGGACTTTGATGAGATCTTCTCTCCAGTGGTCAAAATGACCACACTTAGAGCTGTGTTAGCTTTGGTTGCGCATGATGATCTGGACTTGATTCAGATGGATGTGAAGACTGCTTTTCTTCACGGTGATCTCCATGAGGAGATATATATGCAGCAGCCAGAGGGTTATGCAGTGAGTGGAAAGGAGAAGCTTGTATGCAAGCTGAAAAAGAGTCTTTATGGGCTCAAACAGGCACCAAGGGAATGGTATCATAAATTTGATACATTCATGAAATCACAGAAATTCAGGAGAAGTGACATAGATCACTGCTTGTACACCAAGAAAGCTTTGGATGGCAGTCTATTGATCCTCATCTTGTATGTTGATGATATGTTGATTGCCGGGAAATCTCGTAAGGAGATGGATACCTTGAAGCAGAGGCTGTATCAAACCTTTGATATGAAGGATTTGGGTGATGCAAATCACATCTTGGGTATGCGGATACTTCGGGACAGAAATCAGCATGTGTTGTATTTGTCTCAGAAGGAATACATTGGCAAAGTCTTGCAGAGGTTCAATATGGACGGGGGGAAGAAGACTAGTACTCCTTTGCCTCCATATGTGAAACTCAGTGCTATGGACAGCCCACAGTCAGATAGTGGCAGGGCTGAAATGGCCAAGATTCCGTATGCTTCAGCTTGTGGCAGTCTCATGTATGCCTTGGTTGCTACTAGGCCGGACATTGCATTTGCAGTGGGAGTGGTTTCTAGATACATGGCCAACCCTGGTAAGAAGCATTGGGAAGCAGTGAAAGGTGTCATGAGATACCTGAAGGGCACACAGGATATGTGCATTTGCTTTGGCAAACAGGATGCATTAGTGCATGGTTACACGGATTCGGATTATGCCGGTCATCCAGATAACCGGAAGTCTACTACCGGTTATGTATTTACATTCACAGGAGGTGCTGTTTCATGGATATCCAGGATGCAGAAGTGCACTGCCTTATCTACTACAGAGGCCAAGTATATTGCAGCCACAGAGGCTTGCAAGGAGGCATTATGGCTATCTCGGTTAGTGGTTGATTTGGGCTATACAGGGGATATTCCATTGTTGCATTGTGACAGTCAGAGTGCCATCCAGTTGGCAAAGAGAACCGTCTTTCATGCAACGACGAAGCATGTGGATGTGAAGTATCACTTCATCAGAGAGGTGATAGAGAACAAGCAAATTCAGCTTGTGAAGATTCACACGGATGACAACCCGGCTGATCTGTTGACAAAGAGTTTGCCTCCGGAGCGGTTTGCTCATTGCAGACACTTGATGGGCATTGGATGAGGCCAGTTTCAGCCTTGATATGGCCTTGTATATTATCATGTACATGCTGATTTTTCTTTTCCTTTACTTAAGGGCACTTTGCCTTTAAGTGGGAGGTTATTGGGGTAAAGGCATAATGCCCACCCTTATAGTGTGTACAAGCCCATAAGTTATAGTACATAGTACACTTAGTACTTTTAATGTACTAAGTGCACTATGTGTACTAGTGCAATATACATGTGTGATAGGGGAGTCACACACTCATATTATTGAGTTGACTTATCCCCACAACTCTCTCTCTCTCTCTCTCCCTTGTTGTTTCTCTGTGTATGTCTCCCACACTTGAACTCTAACCCTAATTCTTGTTTCTCCCATACAAACAGATCAGCCGGGTTGTCATCCGTATGAATCTTGACAAGCTGAATCAGCTTGTTCTCTATCACCTCTCTGATGAAGTGATACTTCACATCCACATGCTTCGTCTTTGCATGAAAGACAGGGTTCTTTGCCAACTGGATGGCACTCTGACTGTCACAATGCAACAATGGAATATCCCCTGTATAACCCAAATCAACCACTAACCGAGATAGCCATACTGCCTCCTTGCAAGCCTCTGTGGCTGCAATGTACTCGGCCTCTGTAGTAGATAAGGCAGTGCACTTCTACATCCTGGATATCCATGACACAGCACCTCCTGTGAATGTAAACACATAACCGGTAGTAGACTTCCGGTTATCTGGATAACTGGCATAATCCGAATCCGTGTAACCATACACTAATGCATCCTGTTTGCCAAAGCAAATGCACATATCCTGTGTGCCCTTCAGGTATCTCATGACACCTTTCACTGCTTCCCAATGCTTCTTGCCAGGTTTGGCCATGTATCTAGTAACCACTCCCACTGCAAATGCAATGTCCGGCCTGGTAGCAACCATGGCATACATGAGACTGCCACAAGCTGAAGCATACGGAATCTTGGCCATATCAGCCCTGTCACTGTCCGACTGTGGGCTGTCCTTAGCACTGAGTTTCACATATGGAGGCAAAGGAGTACTAGTCTTCTTCCCCCCTTCCATATTGAATCTCTGCAAAACTTTGCCAATGTATTCCTTCTGAGACAAATACAACACATGCTGATTTCTGTCCCGAAGTATCCGCATACCCAAAATGTGATTTGCATCACCCAAATCCTTCATATCAAAGGTTTGATACAGCCTCTTCTTCAAGGCATCCATCTCTTTACGAGATTTCGCGGCAATCAACATATCATCAACATAGAAGATGAGGATCAATAGACTGCCATCCAAAGCTTTCTTGGTGTATAAGCAGTGATCTATGTCACTCCTCCTGAAATCCTGGGATTTCATGAATGTATCAAATTTATGATACCATTCCCTTGGTGCCTGTTTGAGCCCATAAAGACTCTTTTTCAGCTTGCATACAAGCTTCTCCTTTCCATTCACTGCATAACCCTCTGGCTGTTGCATATATATCTCCTCATGGAGATCACCGTGAAGAAAAGCAGTCTTCACATCCATCTGAATCAAATCCAGATCATCATGAGCAACCAAAGCTAATAAGTGTGGTCATTTTAACCACTGGAGAGAAGATCTCATCAAAGTCCACACCATATTCCTGCTTGAAGCCCTTAGCCACTAACCTGGCTTTGTATCTTGGCTTTGCATCAGGTGCAACTTTGAGCTTGTAAACCCACTTGCATGGCAAAACCTTCTTGCCTGTAGGCAAATGCACCAACTTCCATGTTCCATTTTTGTGCAGAGAATCCATCTCTGACTTCATGGCACGCTCCCAAAGAGCCTTGTCTGCCCTCTGTAAAGCCTCCTTATAACATGAGGGCTCCCCACAGTCAGTGAGCATCAAGTAGTCAACCCCTGGAACAAACCTGTTAGGGATTCTGGAGGGTCTTGTGGACCTCCTTACCCAATGACCATCATTTGCAGGTTGCTGTCCAGCCTGCATATCACCTATTGGTGGCTCCTGTTCCATGCCATAAGGTTGAAAGATCATGCCCGGTATCTCCTCTAACTGTGGGATATCCATAGGGATATGCCATCTCTAGCTGTCCATTTGGACCATTTTCAGCACCATTTAAGGGCTGGTTTTGTTGCTGTAATGGCTGATTTACAGCCCTTGGTTGTTGTCCATGATGTCCATCATCATCAAAGATGACTCTGCCAGGCTCCTGTTGTCTTGCAGGCTCCTTATACATGCATGTTTCATCAAAAATGACATCATTGCTGCGTATAATCTTTCTATTCACTTATACCCCATTTCACCTCTGTCACCATATCCTAGGAATATGCATTTGTGAGACTTAGGATCAAGTTTGGTGCGTATTTCCCTGCGTATGTGCATGTACGCAACGCAACCAAACACTCTCAAGTGCTTGTAGGACGGAGGCTTCCCTGTCCATACTTCCTCTGGCACTTTCCCACCAAGCCTCGTGTTAGGTGACCTGTTTATAAGATGAACGGCTGTCATAACAGCTTCAGCCCAAAAACCATGAGGTAATGCAGCATGTGACAACATAGAACGGACCTTCTCCTGAATGGTCTTGTTCATCCTCTCTGCTGTCTCGTTTTGTGGAGGATCATAAGGAGTAGAGAGCTTCCTCTTGATGCCTTTAGCATCACAAAAGTCCTGAAACTGTTTGGACATATACTCTCCACCATTGTTTGAACGCAAAACCTTCAGTGTTTTGCCAGTTTGATTCTCAACATGAGCAACAAACTTCTCAAACACTGAGAATGTATCACTCTTCAAACGAAGAGGATAAACCCATACCTTGCGTGTGGCATCATCAATAAAAGACACAAAATATTTTGCCCCTCGCAAAGAAAGTTGAGGCATCTCACATACATCTGTATGCACAAGCTCTAACTGAGCATCTTTCTGTCCAAGAGCTTTCTTGTGGGGGCATTGGAGTTGCCTGCTGTCCCAACCGGCTATGCCACATAGAGATTTCCGGCAGCTCGGTTGCATTTACATTAACATGGTGACAAACACCAGCATGCATGAAGTAAAGAGTGTCCACCTTAGAGCCTCTGGCAACAACCAGTGAGCCCTTACTAATCTTCCACTTTCCACGACCAAATGTGGTAACATAATCAGCATCATCAAGCTGTCCAGTAGAAAGCAGGTTCTTCTTGATCTCAGGCACATGCCTTACATCATGGAGCATAAGGTGTGAGCCATCTGAAAACACAAGCCTCACATCACCTCTGCCAAGAATCTGGCATGCATGGTTGTCACCCAAATAAACTATTCCTTCATTGCCGGCAGTATACCTGACAAACAAGTCTCTGCAACCTGTGACATGAAAGGAGGCACCTGAATCAATGATCCACGAGTGCATACCATGACCATCTCCTGCAAGGAGTGAATGGGCATCAAGTGAAGACATGAATAGGACTTCATCCTCACTGTCACCTGCATGTGACACATTGACTTCTTCAATCTTGACTCCACTTTTGCCCTTTGGCTTCATCTTTGTCTTTGTCTTTGCCTTTGCCCTTTTCCTTTTGATCATTCTTCCATTTGTAGCATTGCTTTTTGAGATGTCCCTTCTTGCCACAATAATGGCATTCCAAGTCCTTTTTGGAGCAGGACTTGCTCCTTCCCCGTTCTTGGCTTTTACCCCTTTGCTGGGATCTCCCACGTGCATTCATTGCATTGGACTTTCCAACAGAGTTGTTCTTCCTGTTCATCTCCTCTTGAAGGAGAGCACCCTCCACATCTGCATATGACAGCATAGCATTTGAATTGCTAGTGGCTGTCCTGAATGTGTCCCAACTCTCTGGCAAAGTGCATAAGAGAAAGGTGGCTTTGAACTCATCGTCCATTGCCAACTTTTGATTGATGACTTGGCTGACAACACCATTAAACTCATTTAGATGGGCTGTCATAGATGCCCCTTCCTTCATTTGAAGACCTATGAGTTTCTTCAACCAGTACACTTTGCTTGAGGCACTTTGCTGGGCATACAAGTCCTACAATCTTTGCCACATTCCCCAAGCTGTCTTCTCTTCACGTATGCTGAAAAGTAAAGTGTCTGACACAAACAACATGATGGTGGATCTTGTTAGCTCATCCATATCTTCCCATTCTTCAGCAGTAAGAGAAGCGGGCATTACACCCCTTTCTTTGATGGACTTGTGCTGCTTCTTCTGGAGCAACACATTATAGCACTGGGTTTGCCAAATGTCATAATTATGTGAGCCTTCAAGCTTTTTGATGTGCAGCAATGAAGAGCTCTCACCTGTGGTTGCCATAGCAATATGCAACCTTTGACACAGTCAATGCCTGACTCCCTGCAAGATGTGCAAACACTGCACCAAAGCACACAAAGTGCTCACAGTTGTTCTCCCAAAGTTTATCTCCCATTGCGGAAGCACGAATGCAGCTCTCCTTCCACTGAATGTGATAAAATCACCAAAATCTGGTTGCTGCAGATTTATGACAGCACCTTAGATGTGCTCTGTTCCCCTTCCAAAGTACTGTACAACAGTACTAAGTGCTCACCAATGATGTACCAAATCTGTACCAGCAAGTACAGCAGCTGAAAATGAGCCTTTTCCTCACTCAAATCAATGTACAGCCATGCCAAAACTTGTACAAAGTTGTACCAAATTTGTAGCAAGTACAGTAGCAATAAATGCTCTCCTGGCTGTCCAAATGAATGAAAATCAGACCTTGACAGTCCTCACCACTGCATACAACAGTCCCGGACAGAAATTGAGCAAAAGCCCCTTGACTGCAAGTGGATTTCTGAGGGTTCAAGGCATAAAAGTCTTCCCTGTTGCTTTGCCAAGCTCAACAAGCACAGAATCTTGAAAAGCCCCTTGATTCAAGATCAATTTCTGATCATGAATGGTACATTAATGCACATGAAGGCATCCAGAGTCTTCACAATGCTTCCCCCTGGCCACATATACATCCAATACATAAAAGCCCCTTGATTTAATGGCACATTGAGTGCTTGACATGCATCAACACATTGCCCAAAGCATCAAATGCCAGTGCCTGCATGCAAAACAACCCAATTGGCACAAAAGCCCTTTGATTTGCACTCCAATTTCCTCTGAAATTTTTGATTTCTGTTGCAGAAAGGGGTGGGGCGTCGTATTTGCTGACTCGTGTGCTGATGCTGTATTCGTGCAGGTGGGCGGTACCTCGCGACTTTACCCTGCAGATGACCAGGGGACAGATGACGAGGGTCTGTTTGTTGTAGGATGGTCAGCCCCGGTGACGGCGAGAGCAAGATGGTGATGGAACTTCAGTTGGACCTCGAACGGAAGGGTAGGCTGGCCGCAGGAGGGGACGTTGGCCGCGAATGCCTCCCCACTGAATCCACTGGCCCGGGAGGGCAAAACGGGTGGCAGGTGGAGCTTTCTCCGTTGGGCGTGGAGGCTGAAACGGGTGGCAGCGGAGCTCGTTGTAATAGAGCCGCTAGGCAGGGAGGCCGAATCGGGCGGCGACAGAGCTCGCAAGACTAGCGTCGCCCTGCCGGGAGGCAAACGTGGGCGACGACGAGCGGCAGTTGTCAGCGGACTGCGCGTAGACTGTTTGCCGGACTGCGCGCTGGATTGCAGTGACGGGCAGATGAGGCTGTTGAGGTCGGAGTGGGCGCTCTGTCCGAACACAACGCTAGGATCAGGACACGGAGGATAGAAGTTGCACACCAGAACCAGGCGCTCCAGCCCCGACAGCGCTCCGCTTCGCACGTGCTCCTTGCTGAGCACCAGAAAGCTCCAAGCAATCTCCTCTGCTCGTGCCAAGCTCAAGGCTCCATAGCCGAGCTTCTTCTTCGCGATGAAGACGACTCCGCACACCCGCACACAAACGGACACAACCGCAGCTCTGATACCAGTTGAAGGGAGAGAGTTAGGGTTTCATGTGGGAGACGTACATAGAGAAGAAGGGAGAGAGAGAGAGAGACATGTGGGGCTAAGTCAACTCACGGTATATGAGTGTGTGACTCCCCTATCACACATGTATATTTGCTCTAGTACACATAGTGCACTTAGTACATTAAAAGTACTAAGTGTACTATGTCTATAAAACTTATGGGCTAGTACACACTATAAGGGTGGGCATAATGCCTTTACCCCAACACACTGTCTGTGTAAGAAAAGCTAAAACAACTAAACAACTAACTGAAACTAAAACAACAACTATGAGGAAAAGTAAAGTACTAGGAGCTCCTAATGGATAACATCTGGGAAGGAAAACTCCAGCAACAAAGGTAAGCATCATATTCATCACTATCCAAAGATGTCTCTCATCGGTCGATGGCGGATATCCTCAATGTCCTCCATGGTGAGTACTTTGACTGGACGTCTCCCATGCCGTGCTAGTATGGTTTTGATCCTCTGTTGTAGTCTCCACCGGTGCCGAGATGGGCCTCTCATCTTGGGGCGCCTGGACCGCCCCAGCTCTATAGCCCGATCAATCAGTGTACCTCTGGTGCGGCTATACTCTGGGGCTAGCTGCAATGCCTGCTGGCCTGACTGCTCAATCTCTGGTCGAAAGAAGTCTGTAGTCTGCCTCTGTAGGTGTCTCTCCCTCTCTGATCCCCTCCCTCTCAAGAGACCCTCTCTATGTCTACGGAGCTCCAACAAGTATAATCCGAGGCATCTCCGATCTTGGTATCTCATGACTCTGGAAAGTGGTCCGAAACCCCCTCTGAATAGGCAGTGAAAACGGCCTCGTATCTCATAATATACTGGACAGTGACATATGTAATGTAACTCTTATCTCTGGCTCCATCTGGCACAACTGACAAATCTTGGCCTTAGCTGGTACTCCTCTGAATCTGCCAGTCTCAATCTCTAGCTGGTGTGAGGATGTGCGCATCTGACCAATAGCACACCGTACCCCATGAGAAAGATGAGTATCCATGTAGCTGGGTATAATCACAAACCCATCCTCCGTGAGCTGGAGAAGATGATCTCTATAGAAAGCCATCTTCGTACCAAGCTCGTGTGTCGGCTGTATCCATGTCCTCCTAGTGTCCAGCTGAGTCAAGTCCTGCCTGGTAAGTCTGGTAATCTCTGCCCGTGTGAGAGGGAGGGAGGGTGCATCCAGGGAGTACTGAAATGGGGGTAGCCTATCCATACTAAAGCCATGCAGTTGGAACCAAGCTGTCATTTGTGCATACCAACATGATCCGTCTCTCTGTGATGCCAACTGTCGTGAAGACTCCAGGGCTAAGCGAGCATATCTGTCTCTAGGGAGAGCCCAATTGCTATGTATAAAGGAGACTGATCGAGTGAGTGCCTCTACTACCAATGGGGGGGTAGCCATCTCTGCACAGATAATTTCATGTGGCACGGAGGCCTTGATCCTAATCATTCGGGAAATCATAGAAACCAAGGGCCTCTCCATACATCTCCATCCATCAGTGCTACTAGCTCGGCTGTGGTGATCCACTGAGGGTCCCCATATCTCCTCTCCATTCAGCATGGCTGAAGTGACCAAAGTGTCAAAGAGCCAAAGCTTTGTTCGAGGTTCGTGAAACTGAACTTGCGAACACATTCTCTCTAGTCTCCCCAATGCTGCATAAGCTTCGGTCAATCTGGTCTCCGCTGCTCTCCTCAAGGAAAATAGTGGGCCACTAAAAACCACACCAAGGTAAGTATATGCATCTGTATACTCCACTGTCTCCTGACCATATGTAAAGGTGGGTGTTGACCTCCTAACCCACTGTGCTGTGGTGTTAAACACCATCACCTTGGTTTTACCAAGGTTAACAGACAATCCACTCTTGTGCAAACGTGTGCAATGCATCCAAATGACGCTGCATCCCCTCTGGAGAATCTGAGATCAGCACAATATCATCAGCATACAATAACATCGGAATTCATGTCCCTGCTAGCTGTACTCCTCTATCACCCTCCCGCTCTACATAGTCCGAAACCTCATCCACATACATCCCAAATAAGGTGGGAGAAAGGGGGCAGCCCTGTTTCAGCCCAATAGTGGAGTGAACCATCTCAGATATACCCTGAGTAGTACGTACCTGCCCCACAACTGTCCTGTATAAAGCCATGATTCCCCAAATCAGCTCTGTGGGCACTCCCATCCCCTGTAGTCTGCGCATCAGTTTGGCTCTCGAAACTGTGTCAAAAGCTTTGCGGAAATCCACAAAGCAACAATAAATCCTCCTGTCATATGATCTGCCCTCCTCAATAATAGCTCTGAGTGTCAAGATATGGTCAAGAGTGGAGAAACCTCTCCTGAACCCTGCGTGCCCTGATGCATGTATGCCCTCTCTCTGCCCATCTACTCAACTCTTGCTCAAGAATAGATGCATATAATCTAGCCAATGTGTGACCAATCATGATGGTATGATAATTCCCAGGAAGCATGGGATCCCCTGACTTGAAGATAGGCACAATCGTGGACATACTCCAAGTCTCAGGAAAACCCTCACACATGGCTCGGTTAAACATCATAGCAATAAGCTTTGCAAGCATATCTCTGGCATGAATAAAGTGCTCTGCTACCAAACCATCATGATCATATACTCTCCCAGTCCTCATCCTGTCAATAGCTTTCCTTACAAAGGGTAATTTGATCTCGCCCTCATATCCCCGCTAGGCATTTGTGCTGTGTCTCTTGGGGGAGCCTCCTGAAGCTGGCTCACTATCCCAACGATTGGGCCGAAGTAGCGTTGAGGGTCGCCCACACAATGTGAGAGTGAGTGCCCAAGGGGTGACTACTGGCATCGTGAAGAGGAGTTTCCAAATCAAGGGTTGGCGGAGTTAGGGGGTAACTAAGTGAGAGCTGGCTTGAGGTCCTTGAAGGAGGAGATAAGCCTGCGTGCTTGGGACTTTGTGAAGATCCACCACACACTAGGGGTAGGGTCCACCGAGAGACGGCGTGCGGGCCGATATTATCTGAGCGAGGAGAAAAGCCTTGGAGGGCTCATCCTCGGACGTGCAGCTTGCTCAAGAGTGCTCCGGTCTGAATAGCTGGGTCAAGGATGTCCAACCCACCGCGATGACGGGGATGAATGATTACCCTCCAGGTCACCTTGACCCTCGCAGGACGGTTGTCCCGCCTCCGCCTAAAGAAAGTTCCGGATCAACCTTTGCACGTGTTGGAGGCATGCCTTGGAGAATGCCCAACAAGAGGTTTTGTACCACATGGTGACAAGAGCACCTAGTTAGCCACCACGACCATGCAGCCAATGAGGGAAAGCCGAGCGGTGCTCCAGTAAAGGAGCTCTTCCAAATGCTTAGAAGAACAGGGCCAGTTGTTGCTCTGGCGAGACATCAATCTCCATGTGACATCCCAAATATATGATTGGGGTGTCGCGGGAAATCCACAAGACTCAAATGCTTTTGAGGGATTGCTATTGCATCCTCCTCTTCCACTAGTGCGGCACTGCTTGCAAGTTGATTGATCATGCCTTTCAAAGAAATGAATCCCCTTCTTTCATTTCGAGGTCGAAAAATTGAATCTCTAAGCTTATCTTAGAGCTTTTCTCTTTAGCCCAAAAAAGCTTTTCCAATTCAGCCCAAGCTTCTTTTGATGTCTTTAAGTTGGCAATGTGATATGATTGAATGTCCTAAACCCAATGCAATTATGGCTAAGCCCTTTCATCTCTTCAAACCCATTCATTCTTCAATTCTTCATCCATGGGACACTTTTCTCTCCCACTTACTATACCCCATAGGTTCTCCTTCATTAGCATATACTACTTTCACTTGCCAAGTATGAAAGCCATTACCATTGAATTTTTCAATGAGGTAGGATGTTGCCATAATTCTATGCAATGAATAAGGGAGGCCTTATCCCTAGCTGGACGCTAAGTCGAGGCAGGTGATGAGCCAACCGAAAATCTACACAACTTGTGCCACTTAATCTGTGCTCCGGATGCACGACAAAAATCTCAATCGCCTGGTGAATCTTTGGAGGTTCCCCTCTTCCCTCGACAAGTATGGTGCTGTGTCATTGGTGAACTCGGAATCAAGAACCTCCTCTTGCACTCGGATGGGAGACGCAGTTCTTGGAGTCCGGTCTCTTGGGCGGAGACAAAACTTAAGGTGCTAGAGGGCACCCTACCGGACTGAGCTTGAAAGCGGAGATCTATCACCTCTAGCACCCTGAATAAGAACCTAGCTATGAGAAGCTGAGTAGAGTCTCGATACGTCCCTAGGAGGGTGATGGATGTGCACTGCTGAATCTCCAATTCGTCATCACCCCCCTTGGGAATCACTCTGACAACCTCTCCGGCATGGCTCTTGTAACCATTATCTAGTTGAAGGCAGCCGTGAGGCCCCCTTCCATGAGATCCCAGTGCCTTAGAAATACAGAGGCTGGAAGATCGTCCTCTCCTAGGCATTTGCACCTAGGTAATACCAATCATAGCCTTTGCCAACTCAGATGTGAAGGGGGTCAAGAGGAAAGTCTTGAGAGCGTGAGGGACCACCTCTCTCCTGTGCCGCCACACCCGCTTATTCGCTTCCGGCACTTGTGAGGAAATGGGAGCACCAGTGAGAAGAGCGTAGAAGAAATCTGTGGCAATGGCTCTCACATCAAGGGGGCCTATAACAATGGATCCATACGGGCCGCCTCGCAACCTACGGATACCCTCTCTCCGTCTGTGTGGGGCTGCTATCTCAAAGAAATCTCTTGTGACCCCGTCTCCCGCTTGCATCCAAAAAGAGGCTTCTCCTCTATGGATGTGAGCTTTGTACGGGCGGCACCCAGTTGACTCTCAATCCGTGGGCTATTTGCTGCACTCTCCTGAAGGTGCTGTAGAGAGGCAAGACCCTTGCGAATACCCCTTTCTTGCTTTCAGAAGCTAGCCTGCAACTAGGGCTCTTGTGGCTGCTCCTAAGTGAAAATCAAGCCTCTCCCAAATCCCCTCTATCCTGCTGTAGATCTGTGGGTCTTGAATGAGGCTATCTGGAATCCGGGTACTCACCTATTTGTCTTGTCTCTAGGGGTCATCCAGGGAGAGAGTAATTGGTGTGCTGTTGGAAAAAGTAGTGCTAGCCAAAAACATAGAGCCTATTGAGTCTGGATAAGTTTGGGCTGGTATTCCTCTTGTCAGATGTGTAGAAACACAAACTCTCGGAACTACGTCCAAACTCTGGAACATGCCAAGGGTCTTGTCCGTTGTTGAGAGCCAAGATCAACTCCTCCCATGTCGAGTACTCTGTACGTGATATAGTAGCCATGCCACCTTCTAGTCTGTCATCGGTCAACTCTAGCATATTAAAGTCCTGTCATGTGCATAGTGTGTATCTACCGTGTGCTACACGCACACAAGACTAGCTTCGAGGTTTGGGGAAGCTTGGAGCTAGGCAGGCTGATTGGCGAGCTGAGTTAGGGATGGACTAACGGCGGGCACCCAAGTATTATGGACGGGCGGGCACCGAAGTGTGGACGCCCAATGACCGGCCAAGAGCCTATAAAAGGGTGGCCAAGGTTAGTCATTAGTCATATAGGGTCTCGCGTGATTTGTGAGAGCTCTATGGTCAGGAGCTTGGATCTAGTGGTGCAGACGTGCACCGCTTTATGCAGCCGAGGCCGGCAGCAGTCTCGAGGCCCACGAGGGTAGCTTCGTGGCGGTATGGGACGTCGCGAGGTAGAGATTGGTCGGTACGTCCATCTAGTTAGCTCAGCTCGTGGCTCGGTGGGGCAACCAAGTCTGTGGGCTTGCCCACGGCTGTCATGGTTAGGAGGTGAGTCAGGCTTGCACCCCCTTCTTGTTTGTTTGTTTGTTTGCAGGTTTTGAGTCTCGAACCAGGAGCGTTCCACGAGGAGATCCTATGGGGTTTTGACAGTGGTATCAGAGCGTGCCTCGTGAACGAGCAAGTCGGTAGGTAGAGAAGATGAGGTCGAAGATAGGTATGTGTTCAAGAAGCTTGCTGTTTTGTTTATGCATACTGCTGTTTTTTCAGATTAGTATGTTGCTTTTTCATCAAAGAAACCCGTGATGAGGGAGTAAGTGGTTTAGCAGGGTTGTTTTGCTTTGCAAGAAGAAGGCTGGGTGTGTTTGTGCAGTCGCATGAACAGTTGAGAGAGAAAAAAAAAGCATGTTCGCTTTTGTTTGAAAGAGAGAGAGAGAGAGCGAGAGAAGGGAACGCCGGCTGATTGTGGTTGCTGGTCGCATGCTGTTGGCCGGGTGCAGTTTTGGTGCTGCCGGTGGTTGTAGGCGCAAGCGTATAGGCGGCCAGGCCTACGCAGGCAGGTGCCCAGGCCAGGCTAGCAAGCGCCCAGGCCTATGCCGGCATGTGGCGAGGCCTACACAGGGGCCAGGCCTATGCATGTAGCCAGGCGCCCAGGCCTACGTAGGCAGCCGTGCGCACGTGGCCAAGCCTAGGCGCAGACAGCCATGGACACCCGGGCGAAGGCGGCGCTGGCAGCACGGCAGGCAACGGCAGCAAGGCAGGCCGGTGGCGCTAATTCCAAGAGGGGGAAAAAAACAGTAAGCATTGAAACGCCGAATTCAGCTTGCTTTCGTTTTTTTTAGATTAAACTTTTTTTTAAAAGAGTTTAAAGGCCCCCTTAAGGTTTAAAGGTGTTTTTTTTTTAAGAAAACAGAATATATATATATATATATATATATATATATATATATATATATATATATAAACGGAGCATGCAGTGGCAGATTCTACCACGTATACAAGAGATATAGATAGAGAGAGAGAAGGGGGGAGAGAGAAATGGGAATAGGGGTTTCACAACACAGTACACCATGCTGAGCGGGGAACATGCCCTACCCCTCTTTAGGAATTTATTCCAGGAACAATCAACGGGCTTTTCCAAGCCAGGACCAATACAACAAATGAATACAATATCAAACAAAAGTGTCGATGTCAAGGTCGGGTCGAGTCGAAGTCGAGGCACAAGATAACTAATGCCGAGCTCACTACAAGGATGACCCACAAGAGACTTACACCGGGCTAGTAACAAAGTCCCTTGTTTGATGTTCCCAAATATCCACAAAGTAGTCCCCGTCTTCTCAGGGTTTCAAAGAATCTGGCGGTGGTGGAACTCTTGGTGGTGGGCGCTAACACCTGTGGCGTCAAAAGGTAGCAAACAGTATACAAAAGCTGTGTACTGGGCAGAGGCGATACAACAGTACTCGGGATGGAGGCGATGCTCAAACAATGGCATCAAAGCCATGGTTAGAGTACTGGTAGTACTGCAAACAGAAGCGACGCTAGTGGCTGTTTACTGACTGGGCAGCAGGCGGCGTCTGATGACGCAGGTGTACAAGCTATGTTTCGAGATGATACGAGCACTAGAGGCTGTGCACAGGGCAGAAACAGGCGAGGAGGCGCTGCTGGACAGAGGCGGCATAGTTGCAGGCGGAGGCGCTGCTGGGCAGGGTGCTGCAGGCGACAACGCTCTTCGCAGAAGTTGCACAGAGGTCAATCGGCGTCCAAACAGCGGCAACAGGGTGGCGGAGCAGCGGTGGATATGGGCGCTGCAGAGTTGCTGCCTCTGGCGGGTGGTGAAGTAGGGTGGCGTGAGGAAGAAGACGGAAAAGATGGTGAAGGTGAAGGCTTCTTCAAAAATTCTCCCGCAAAATTCTCCACAATTCTTCTATGCTTCACCGGGAGGATACAAGCTTCTTATTTATTGGGGGGGCTTCCATGCTTTTTGCCTTGCCCTGCTTTTGTTTTATTTTCTTGCTTTTGCTTTGTCTCGTTGCTTCTGTTTTATTAAATAGTAATAATAGTCAAAGTTCTTGATTTGCTTTTACAATCTTTAGGGCCTCGCTTTTTGGCCCTGGAGTTGCTTTTTTAAAAAGTGGCTTTTAGCTTTTTGATCCAGTTCGATGTCCTCTTTCCAATGGTGCCCTCAGCTTTTTGGTCAACAAAGTTTGACTTTTGCTTTTTCTTGCTTTTTGACCAAGACGGGCGCTTTTTCCAATGTCAGCATTAGGAACCCTGTTTCCATGTGTCCATCATCCTGTCCATGTGTCCGGGCATGAGTTCTATCGTATGAAAAGAGCATGGAGGACCAAATAGTTACAGTACCCCCTCGATCAGTACAAAGTGTACCAATCTTATATGTAAAAGCATTTTAAACCATAGCAGCAAAGTGTCTAAAGCACATGAAAACCTCTGATTTCTGTTTCAATGGATATACCCAGGTATGTTTGGAATAATCATCAATGAATGTCACAAAATAGACGTAGCGTCCAATAGATGGTGTCCTCATAGGACCACATACATCAGTGTGTATAAGCTCTCATTTTTGGATAGCTCTAATTGAACCATCTTTCCAAGAATACAACCCATGCTTGATAGGGACTTCAAGTTGTGGCAACTCAGATACCATGTCATGTTTATGCAAACGCAGCAAAGTGCCAAAGTTCCAGTGACCAAAGTGTGCATGCCACAGCTTAGCATCTCACCCATTGCCTTTGTGGCAGAAACTATAGCTGCAGCATGTCTTTGTCTTTCATATGCATCTAGCCTATAAAGGCCATGAGACAAAGTACCAGAAGCAACAATTGTCTTGCTGTCACTACGATCATGAATAATACATCTGTCATCTTTAAATTTTTAACAATGGCAGAAACCATAGTTGCAAGAAAACGCATTTTTTTGAAAAAATAAAAAACGTGTATGTTTCAAAACGTCCTAGTTTTTGAGACACGTTTTTAAAGGCAATTTCTTTTCACAAATTAACTTTTTTAAATTTTTTTTGGAACGCACTTATTTTTTTGGAAATGAATGGTTAATGTTCAATGGTCATTGATAAATAAATATTAAAGTTAATGTTAAATGGCATTTCTGCCACTAGATCCATGGGAGCTTGGGACCATGTGAATGTATTATCATTATGATATAATAAATTATGATAGCCATAGGCTTCAAAAGTTTCACTCTTGAGTATTTATGCACAAGTTTAACTTTTATACATGAAATCTGTGGTTCGTAGGCTTAAAAACTATATATACAGGCCATAATTATAGCTAAAAGAATTAATGAATAAAAAACTTATTTTAAAAACTTTTCCAAAAATAAAAAACGTTTTTAAAATCATAAAACTCGTATAATACTTCTCGTTTTAAAAACGTTTGGTAACTATGGGAGAGATAGATAATAAGTTCTTGATCCGTGGTACATATAATACATATGAAAGCGTCATTAAACGTTCCACCATTTGCAGCAGTGAGAACATATTTACCAACTCCTTTTACAAGATATGCGTTGTTTGCACATGTTACAGTGTTTCCCTGTGGAGAAGATTCAAGTGATGAGAACAAACTGTGATGAGAAGTAATGTGCTTACTAGCACCACTGTCAAAATACCAAACATGTACATCTATAATAGCCACACATACATCCTTATGCGAAGGGTCATAATTGCATTGCATAATGAAAGCCCAATCATCATGTGCATAGTTTGTAGATTCTTTGTTTTCTGCATTGGATGTTGATGCATTAGCTGCAGCTATATCCGAGTCTTTCTTTTTCTCCTTCTCTAGCCGTTTCTTGCACTCATTAATGTAGTGATGAGGTTTCCTACAATAGTTGCATTTGTCCTTTTCTTTGGCTTGTCACCTTCCTTGTCTGTTGCAGGCTCGGGCGAGGTGGGTCCACAAGATCCACTGTATGGATGTCCGGAAGAAAGTGGTGATGGTTGGCTGGCGAGTGAGGGGTCAGGGTGTCTGGGGCTGAAGCTCTCTCAGGAAAGTGTCCTTGTGTCTACGAAACTCAAGCAAGAAGAGCCCTAGGCAATGTTGGTCTAGGAAGTCAATGATCCTGGAGAGTGAACCAAATCCCTCACGAAATAGATAGTGAAACCTCCTGTGGATCTCATAATATACTGGGCAGCGGCATATGTGATGCTCCTTTGTCTGAACCTCTGTGTGGTGTAATCGGTAGTTCCTTTCCTCTCTAGGTCTGCGTATGAGCTCCCCGGCTCTGAAGATGCACTTAGCTCTACCGGTCTCCACTATGTGGCGGTGGGATGTGGCCAATCGCAAGCATGGCATGGGATATGTGAACACTCACGTAGCCAGGCTGCTGGATGAATCCATCCTCAGTGAGCGTGAGGGAGTGATCTTTATAGAAATGCATCTTTCTTGGGAGCTCCGAAGGTGTGATCCATGTGCAATGGGTGTAGAGGCTGAGAAGATCTAACTGGATAACCGGGTTGGTAATGAGAGAGCGGGAGAAAAGGGGAGTCCAAACTGTACTGAAGCGGTGGTAGGCGGACTCCAAGGTAAGCCTCCGGTACCTGCGGGGATCCATGTGACTGATGTGATGGAGGTATGTGACTGTCGAGAGAGAGAGAGAAAGAAAGAAAGAAAGAAAGATATATTAACGTCTACGAGAGGCCAAAGTCGGCCTATGAGACAAAAAATAATACAACTGTGTTCTTCCGGTCATCGGAAGAAAAGAAACAAAAGAAAAAGTGTGCATGTGTCTGGATACAACTGTGAATCATCATGGATCGGTGGAGCCCATATACAAACAATATAAGGGGGTGGGGATGTGGATGGAGTGCTAAGGCAAGATGCATCTCTATATGCTGAAGGGGTAGTACAAGCAGGCTATGCAGATCTATGTCTAACTCCATCCAGTGCCATAAGAGGGATATAAGATATCATACATCGCCGATGCTGAGGCTGTGAATGGCATGAACATGTACCCTGAGTCTGAATGAAAGCGAGCTAACCTCTCTTGTGTCTCCATCTGGTGTCTCATTCGGAGAGCTGCTATCTCTCGGTGTTGGAGTCGGGGTGCTCTATGTCCAGTCTGTCTAGGTCTCCTCCTGGCTCTCAATTCCTCTGCTCTCCGTGCGGTCACTCCACGTGGTACGTCAACTGGCACTGGCATAGCTCTCTGGAAGAAATCTGTGAGCTGGGACTGTCTCCCACCCCTAGTGGGAGCGGGTGTCTGGAGGAGTCTCTCTCGAGAACTATGAGTCTCTCTCGAGAACTATGAAGCTCTAGTAGTAGTCTGCCAAGCTGTCGCTGGTCCGAGGCCTCCATCAACTGATGTAGTGCAGAGTGCTCCTCAAACAATCCTGCATATCTATCTCTGACCCCCTGGTGGGCTCTACATCTACATACAAAGTGATCCTCAGTCTCCACCTCCTCGCAGCACAATCTGCATATCCGCTCAGCTCTAGGAACCCGTGCCGCTCTCCCAGTCTCTATCTCTAGCTGATGTGATGAGAGAGAGAGAGAGAGAGAGAGAGAGAGAGAGAGAGAGAGAGAGAGAGAGAGAGAGAGAGAATATGAAATGAAATGATATATTAACGTCTCTAAAAGGCCATAATGGCCTATGAGACCAAAACTGAGAGTACATCTGAAGTTGGTGTCTCATCAAAGACAACTAAATAAGACTAAAAAGTACAATAACTGATTGTCCTACAGTTATAAGAACATAACTGTAAGACTCCGAGATGATATTGAGTAGAAAATACTGGAAAATACTAAAAAATGTATATCAGGTAGATCCATGGATGCTGATAAGTTGAAGTGTTGTCCTCTCGTTAGCTCAAGTATCTCCACCATGGGGTTGTCTAGAATGGAGAGGTTGTAGAAGCGAGATAGGCGCTGATAGCCGTTTTTTCGACTATCCACATTACCACAAGGAGCTACCTCGGCCAAGGAAATCACATAAACTCTTTGTTATAAATACCTTTTCACTGTAAATAGGCGTGTGTGCGTTAGGGACCTTATCCATATCTTCTATATATTTTTATATTATTAAAAAAAAAAGTTTTTGCTAGCTACTTATCAAAAATAAATAAAATTATTACGGCTCATTTTGTGTAAATATTTCATTTCATATAAGGGCCTAAATATGGGGGCCTCTATTTTCTGTAATTATGTAAATACTTCATTAGGTGTGTATATTACAAAACCTAAGTATATTTTTATTAATTATTATTATTATTATTATTATTTCTTCATAATACTTTTTTCCTTAGACTATTTCATCTTTTATTCTCTCATCTATCCTAAAATAATTAGGGTCTCTCTCTCTTTTGACTTCCATAGTTTAGTATTTTTGTATATATTTTTTACTATTAAATATTTTATGTATTTTAATATTTTCATTAAATAGTTTTTCATATATCAATTATTTTTGCATATTTTATTTTAGTATTTTTATTCACAATTAGATATTTTTGTTTATTTTATTTTTCTACCATAATAACCATATTATCATGATATGTTGACTAGTTAAAGTACTAGCTTGTTTTTTTCCTATTATATCTTTTATAAAATGGAAAAAATCTCCTCCATGCAAGTGTCCATATACACTTGAGTCTCTAAGGTCAAGATATGATGTATTGGGGGCTCACTCTTGGAGCTATCAAGAAATTCCACCAATGGGGACCCACACAAAGATTTTGAAAATTCAGAAAATACATGATTCTGCTGAAATTTTTGTGCCCACCTCCACTCCAAATTTGGACTGGTCATCAAGGGACAAAAGTAAGCTCGTGAGCTCAGGAATATGCTCAAATTTTTTTGAGAATTTTTGGAGCTAATGACGGTGAGATATGAATTTTTTATTGGACCCCAATCTGCCCACCTTTTGACAAGGTACACCTAGTCTCTTCTCACCTCCCTTACACGTTCATCACCTACACACTTACTCATTCCTTTCTCACTCCATCAAACCTGCAAACTTCATGTCTTCTCTCACCCTCTTCACCTTTGCCCTCTCCTCCTTCCATCTCCATTTGCTCTCATATCTACTCTACACCCATACCTCATCTCCATTTCTCACCCTACTACTCCCATGTTACTAAATTATTTTTTCAATCTCAAAAAATACATAAAAATTCAGCATGACTGTATCATATTAACCTCTGCAAATATGGGGTTTTCATCTACAAAAACCCCATGTTCTTCATCCTAATCAACTTTTGTGGTATCGAATGCAAGAAGGAGACCGGCGGTTAACTTAAAGATCTACACATGGGTGAGTCCAAGCTTCTTTGAGCTTTCAACCACACAAAGGATCTTTCCAAATCTTTACTCTTCTCACTCAACCTCTCAGCCCTTCTCACCCATTTGTACATTGTACTACTAACCTTTTATAGTGATTCCTAACTACTAACCTCTAAACATATGTAAATAAGTACCCACTCTACTACTTTTTGAGTAGGCATTTCTACAAGTTATTTGCTCAAACCTCTACATCACACTCTCCTCTCACCTTCAATAATTCTCTCACCTTGAGCCCACATCCATGTGACTCAAGGGATAAGAAGAGGCCCACTCTCATTTCAAAATAAAAAATCCATAATCTATGATTTCTCATAATAAAATTGATTAGGCTTAATCCTAATTGAGGTTTCTCAAACCTATAAATAAAGCCCCTCCATTCCTTGTGGAGGGGGGAATTACACACATTGTACACCACTCCCAACTCTAGTGTGTAAGGAGATAGTGAACTTGTGAGCTCTCTCTATACATCAATACCTTTGATTGCATAGAAAAGCTTGAAGCTAGTTATGTCATTGTGAGGGCTTGAGTGATGTCATACTCCCTTATCACAATTGTATCTTGCCCTTGTTGCATAAATAAGATTAGTAATTTGGATGCAATTGTGTACAAAGTCTTGGACTCTTACATCTCCAAAGTTGATTGAGCAAGCGGTCCGATGTTTGATTTAAGGTAAATTCGATCCTTGTATTTTGTGGTGTGATTTTATGCTTGGCAGCTTGAGGGCTTGTTTTTGATTTGTTGTCTTTCAATCCATGGTAAGAGGGTTGTATGGTGAGAGGGCTCCCGTAACCTTAAGACCATGTGCATACCGACAACAAAATCAAGCTTATATTGTCTCTCTAAGCTCTTCTCCAAGTTTGGTGTGCATCTATTTGTGTTTTGCTAGTCTCTTCCACACATAATATCATATGTTTATGAGTGTATGTTGATGGTGGGTGTGCCTTTTGATTGATGTATATGGTTAGCTTGTATTGATTGGCTACAAGGAAAGATCTTTGGTGTCCTAGTTCACACACATAACTAGGTGGTGTCCCTTTTCTTGTTGAGTATGTGGTTTTGGGGTTCTTTATGTTTGTGTTGCGTTGTGCCCCAAGCCCATTGAGCAACACGGGAGCCTTGAGGAGTGCTTAGAGGCCGCTCTTCTTGTTGCCCGCCTTGGACTGCCTCAATTTTGGTGCCCCCACTGAGGAACAAGCAGTTTTTGAATGGGTTTTTAAGGTACAACGATCTCTATAACACATAAATTTCCTTGTGTGCTTGTTGGGTATCATATTTTAAAAAGGAAAGTTAGTACTTTTGTGTGATCTTTCATGAATAATCCACCTCCTCCTAATCCTCTTGGGATTCAATTCAACCAGTTTCATTGGGTGCGCTCCATTAGAGTGAATGTTTGCATTGATAGAAAAATTTTCTAAAAACAACGCATGGTTCTTCTTTTTGGTCCAGAAAGACTAAGAGAGGTTTTAGCATCACCTAATCCTGTCATACTTCCCATTGTAGATTACACCATTTCGTTTTATGTGCATATTTTCATCTTGTTTTAGCTTAGTTTTATGAATCAAGAAGACTTATACTGTAGACTAATTTCTTATGCTAGGCAAGAAATACACATAGTTGTTGGTAGTAAGTTGCAATTTCAGCGTGTCATTCGTCGTATGTTTGGACCTTCGCAAGTAGCAGCCATTAATGCCTCAGTTAATCCATTTATTTTGCCTTTGATTCGTTTTGACATAAGCTTTGACGTCTACATTTTCACTCTACTTTGAAAAAAAAAAAGAGTGAGAGAGAGAGAGTGAAGGAAGACCTTTGTGCAATCATATTTGTGCTTCTTTTTCTTAAGCATGGATACCACTAGGCAAATGAGTGGCTACTCCTTATTCTTTGGAGGGCCCGGTGAGGATGCCGAGTTATTCTTATCAAACTTTAGAATGGCAATCCACATAAGAGAGTGGTAAGAGACCAAGAGTGCTTAGACATGTTTGAGTTGGTCCTACAAAGAGATGCTTCCACTTGGTTTCAATCTCTACCTGCACATGCACGAGTAGATTACAAGGGAGTCATACAACATTTTAGAGACAATTACTTCACTCCTTTGAACACACAAAAGCTATGGCAAGAAATAGTTACTCATAAGCAAAAGGATCTAGAGGACTACTTGAGTTATAAGCAAGAATTCTTACGTCTTTGGACTCTTTGGTTGCGTCGTCTTCCTAACCCTGGAGATGGTGCAGAATTCTTGAAGAAGGAGAGATATATTGCAGGGATGTACCCATCACTAAAATTGCAAGTAGAGTCAGGAGAGCCCACAACATTTGATGTTGCTGAGGCTAGGGCTACAAAGAAACTCCGAAAGATGAGGTGCATGCTAGGGAGGGGCTTTATCTTTGATGATTCAAAGCCTAGGAAAGAGGTACAGGCTTGCACTCGTAGAGAATTACCTGAGGTCACAGTCGAGGTGATAGAAAAGTTAAATGAGTCTGTAAATAACTTGTCTATCCACTTTGCACAAGCTGTGGAACAGAAGGGCCAAGCCAAAAGGGTTGAAGAACGAGAGCCACGACCTAGGCGACTCTTGCAATGTTGGAATTGCGGAGAGTCAGGGCATGGGATGTATAATTGTCCTTGGCCTCGTGGGGAGCCAGGGAAGCCTAACATGAATTATCCACTGATGAATGCAAGTGAAGGCACTAGTCAACAACAACCGATGCTTTTGCAAAGACCCAATGCAACAAGATCACCTCCACGAGGAGTGGAAGGAATGCCGCCCTTGTCGGACCCAAATGTACATGTGGTAGATGTAACAAAGGCCAAGGAGGTAGACATTGAAGCAAATGCTATCAAACGAGGGCGTGGAAAAGAGAAGGAAAAGGAGGGTGTGGCATCACAAAGTGACCATTGACGAGGAAAGAAAGTGAAGAAAAACAAGGAAGTCAAGAGGAGATGACGTCGTATAAACCTCCAAGATTTTTTCCTCGGACATGGTATGGCTCCATACAACCTTTTGGAAGACATGAGAGGTAAGGGTCCTGATATCTCGTGGCCTCAATTTCTAGCTTTATGTCCACAAGTTAGGAGAGAATTAACAAAGGCCGTGAGCACTAGGAGAAAAACAAAAGAGAATGTGCCTGTTGTAAAAATTTCACAAGCCGAGATGGATGAGGACATTACACCTATATTAGATTGCTACATCAAGGGAAGGCTAGCTAAGAAGGGTCTAGTAGATGGGGGTGCATAAATTTGCATTATGACAGAGGATCCTATGCAAAGACTAGCATGCACATTCATGAAACACCTGAAATTAAGGTGAAAATGGCAAACAATAACAAAGCAAAGTGTCTTGGGATTTGTAAGAATGTTTCTGTGGAAGTTTTTGGCATCACGAAGGTTGTTGATTTTTATGTTATGTCTACCAAGGGAAGTGGTTATCCATTTATCCTAGGTAGACCATGGCTAATGAGAATGCGAGCTTTGCAGGATTAGGAAATGAAAAGTTAATTTGCAAGAATGAAAATCATAAGAAGATTATCTTTGACATGAAGGAGCAACGACGAGAGGAGATAAATGAAGAATCTTCTCAAGATGAAACAGAGGAGGATTGGACCGATGAGAATTCCCACAAGACTTTACTACAAGGGCACAAAAGAGGAGGCTCATGAAGAGGGCAAGTTCTTTCTTGTTCTTAGAAGGTACCCTCTACCAAAGAGGAAAAGATCAAGTGTGCAGAAGAGTACCAACAACCAAGGAGATTTCAGCCATTTTAGAAGGTTTGCATGAAGAAGCATGTGGTGGCCATTTTGCTCAAGAACTAACTGTGAAAAAGATTTTGCTTCCTGGGTATGTTTGGCCAAGCTTACATGTGGATGTCCAACATTGGTGTAAGAGCTGTCATAACTTCCAAGTCAATGGTAATAAGAGGTTGCTACATGGTCCACGCCAATTAGTCATTGCAAGTGGTCCATTTGAAAAATGGGGCATTGATGCTATAGGCCCACTACCTAGAACTAAAAATGAAAAATTGTACATCTTAGTGGCCATAGACTACATGACTAGATGGGTGGAGGCTCAAAGTGTGGCAAGGGTGAATGAAAAGACTGTAAGCAAATTTGTTTACACTCATATATGTTGCAGATTTGGCACACCCTTGGAGATTGTTTGTGACAATGGTCCAGGTTTTAGAAAAGGTTTGCTCATCGAAGTTTGTGAAGAGCTTCATATTTCACATCGTCATAGCACACCCTACTATCCCCAATCAAATGGGTTAGTGGAGAAGGCTAATGGTGTCATTGCAGGAATCATAAGGAAGATGGTGAAGAACAAGACGAAGCTTTGGGACGAGTTCCTTGATGGGGCACTATGGGCATACCGGACTACCTACCGAGAAACAACGGGGTTTACGCGCTTTCACTTGGTTTATGGTCAAGAAGCATTGCAGCCTATTGAGCTCAACATTCCAACAATGCGGCTACATGGAAAAGGTGGACTAGGAGATCAAGATGCATGGGTGGATCGACTTCTCACTTTAGTTGAGCTAGAGTGGAAAAGGGAAGCTGCATACGAGTGTTATAGAAGAAAAGCCATGCAAGCAGCGAAGAAGTTCAACGCAACTTTGAAAGACAAGGGCATCAAAGAAGGAGATCTTGTGCTAAGGTATGACAATCGACTTGATAACCGGTTTGATGCCAAGTTTGAAACTAGATGGCAGGGACCATACATTGTCAAGAAGGTTTTTAACTCTAGCTATTATCAGCTCATGGATTTGGATGACAAAGAACATTCTAAGAAGGTTAATGGCTACAGACTCAAGCCATACTTGAGTCGCATTCTACCGACAGACTTACAAAAGCAACCACAAAAAGGAGATAAAAGGACATGTAAGTTCTGTTGTTTGAGTGATGTCTGTGGTGCAAAACACGAGGAACATAAGAAAGATGGACAAGAGAACCACATTACACCACTTGCTTTAGAAGACCTACTTTATGATGGTACATGAATATACCATCATCTAGGGGGAGGGCTAAATGATAGCCGTTTTTTCGACTATCCACATTACCACAAGGAGCTACCTCGGCCAAGGAAAATCACATAAACTCTTTGTCATAAATACCTTTTCACTGTAAATAGGCGTGTGTGCGTTAGGGACTTTACCCATATCTTCTATATATTTTTATATTATTAAAAAAAAAGTTTTTGCTAGCTACTTATAAAAAATAAATAAAATTATTACGGCCCATTTTGTATAAATATTTCATTTCATATAAGGGCCTAAATATGGGGGTCTCTATTTTCTCTAATTATGTAAATACTTCATTAGGTGTGTGTATTACAAAACCTAAGTATATTTTTATTTATTATTATTATTATTATTATTTTTTCTTCATAATACTTTTTCCCTTAGACTATTTTATCTTTTATTCTCTCATCTATCCTAAAATAATGAGGGTCTCCCTCCCTTTTGACTTCCATAGTTTAGTATTTTTGTATATATCTTTTACTATTAAATATTTTTTATATATTTTAATATTTTCATTAAATAGTTTTTCATATGTCAATTATTTTTGTATATTTTATTTTAGTATTTTTATTGGCAAGATTACTTCATCCTCACTGATATGACATTTGTTGGGATTGAGTTGGCTCCCCATGTCGTAGAGTTTCTTCAAGCCTTCTTCCACCCTCTGCACATGCAACGACTTAGAGCTATAGATGCAAAAATCATCTCGGCTTGTGAAATTTTTACAATAGGCACATTCTCTGAGGTGTCATCGGTCCAATCCTCCTCTGTTTCACCTTGAGAAGATTCTTCATTTATCTCCTCTCGTCGTTGCTCCTTCATGTCAAAGATAATCTTCTTATGATTTTCATTCTTGCAAATTAACTTTCCATTTTCCTAATCTTTCAAAGCTCGCATTGACAAAGACTGAGACTAGACTAGAGAAATAGTACACCTAGTGTGCACTTATTTCCAACACCCTCCTTAAGTGGACACTAGGAGGAAGACAAAAGACAAGACTATAACATGACAAAAGATAAGACCAAGACAGAGAGACTAGACAAGGATTGAGAGACAAGCTAGAAGACAAGATGGACAAGACTAGAAGACAGACATAAAGACTGATAGACAAGACATGAGAGACAAAAGATCCTGAGACACCCCTCCTCAAGTGATATCCTCATATGGGTCCACAAGGGTAGGGACAAGAGTGGATCATAGACAGAGAGAGAGAGAGACAATCAGCCAGTAGAGTGGTCCCACAGAGAGAGAGACTTTCAGATAGACATGAGAGAGACTGACAAATAGAAGATAAATGGGGACATAGACAGAAAAATGCCAAGAGTATGGTAGCTAATCCACAAAAGAGAGGCATATAGACTGATAGACAGAGTGTCAGAGACATGTGACTGTAAGATCACACAAGATCGACACATAGACAGAGAGACTGACTGATTGTAGATAGACAGAGAGATGGACCTTGATAGATAATCCCTCCTCAAGGCCAATCCTCCTGCTAGAGTGGGTAATGCAGGGGTGCCTCTTGGATAGGGACTAAGATAAGTCCATGTAGACAAATAGACATGATATTACCCCATGATCTACATCATTGGTGATCAATGGTGGTAGATAGCATGAAAGCATAGACAAATATGAGAGAGATTGGAAGGTCTTACCATATTTGGCAGTGTCTAATCCCGTACATGAGAGACAGATAGATGAAGGGAAGGTCTTACCACTTGCTGAAATGCAAGGGCAGTGTCTAATCCCGTACAAGATAGAGAAGTCAATGAAATTCAGTATTGAGATTTTTATTTTTTACTTTTTTTTTTAATTTTTTTTTAAATTTTTCAAGAGATAGAGAGTAGACTGAAAAAAGAACACAACATACACTTGATTGCTGCTTTAAATTTGCTGCTGCAGGTCTGGCTGGTCCAATGGACAGCTAACCCACATGTGAAGATGGAGAGGAAATGGGAAATAACAAAGGGGAAAATGCCTTTTGCACAGATGTTGCAAATCAGGTCCAAAATCAGCATTGGAGTTTACCTTCACAAAAGGGGTGTCGAGCTGATGTCGAGAAGACCAGAGATCCAAAAATGGCGAGTTGTGGCATGAGTTGAATATCCAGGAGGTCCACGACTTGAGAAGACATGTCAACCAGGAGAGACTCCAGCTATGGAGGGTGAAAAACATCCATTGTGGTGAATGGATAAGAGAGAGAGAGAGAGAGAGATGTGACAATCTCAAATGAAAGAGACAATGGTTGCAGCACGTACAATGATAATAGATTGATGATGGACAGGAGTAAGCGGGGCACGAGCAGGTGAGCAGTAGGCACGAAGAGGTGGGTGACCTGCTGCAGCAGCAAGTTAATGACAGACAACAAGCAAAGGTGGCAGTGGCTAGGTGGGCAGCGTTGCAACAAAGCGACGCAGCATTGTGAGAGGTACAGGTGGGCTGCAGTGGCGCTAAAAGATCTGATGGCAGCAGACGTGCCTTTATTTTGGTCAGCGGAAAGAATAAAAAACACACAGTGGTTTCAGTGGCGAGGCAGTGATGAAGCAGTTCAGAAAATGGAAAGAAAAATGCAGCATAGTAGCACTGCTCTGATACCATGTTGTGAAAAATGGGAGAGACAAAGCTAAAACTGAAACTGAAATGAGAGCAAGACTAAAAGGAAACACAAAGCTTAGACATACCTTGAGATGAGTGTAGACAAGACACAAGATTGATACTTTCATTGATGTGACACCTACAATATATAGGTGAGAAGTACAAGATTGAGTAGACTGACTTATGGGATAAATGTAGAGGTGCCACATGGCACTAGACTCAAGACACAAAGACTGAGACTAGACTAGAGAAATAGTACACCTATTGTGCACTTATTTCCAACATGGTCTACCTAGGATAAATGGATAACCACTTCCCTTGGTAGACATAACATAAAAATCAACAACCTTCGTAATGCCAAAAACTTCCACAGAAACATTCTTACAAATCCCAAGACACTTTGCTTTGTTATTGTTTGTCATTTTCACCTTAATTTCAGGTGTTTCATGAATGTGCATGCCTAGTCTTTGCATAGGGTCCTCTGTCATAATGCAAATTTGTGCACCGCCATCTACTAGACCCTTCTTAGCTAGCCTTCCCTTGATGTAGCAATCTAATATAGGTGTAATGTCCTCATCCATCTCGGCTTGTGAAATTTTTACAACAGGCACATTCTCTTTTGTTTTTCTCCTAGTGCTCACGGCCTTTGTTAATTCTCTCCTAACTTGTGGACATAAAGCTAGAAATTGAGGCCACGAGATATCAGGATCCTTACCTCTCATGTCTTCCAAAAGGTTGTATGGAGCCATACCATGTCCAAGGGGAAAATCTTGGAGGTTTATACGACGTCGTCTCCTCTTGACTTCCTTGTTTTCCTTCACTTTCTTTCCTCGTCCATGGTCACTTTGTGATGCCACACCCTCCTTTTCCTTCTCTTTTCCACGCCCTCGTTTGATAGCATTTGCTTCAATGTCTACCTCCTTGGCCTTTGTTACCTCTACCACATGTACATTTGGGTCCGGCAAGGGCGGCATTCCTTCCACTCCTCCTGGAGGTGATCTTGTTGCATTGGGCCTTTGCAAAAGCATTGGTTGTTGTTGACTAGTGCCTTCACTTGCATTCATCAGTGGATAATTCATGTTAGGCTTCCCTGGCTCCCCACGAGGCCAAGGACAATTATACATCCCATGCCCTGACTCTCCGCAATTCCAACATTGCAAGAGTCGCCTAGGTCGTGGCTCTCGTTCTTCAACCCTTTTGGCTTGGCTCTTCTGTTCCACAGCTTGTGCAAAGTGGATAGACAAGTTATTTAAAGACTCATTTAACTTTTCTATCACCTCGACTGTGACCTCAGGTAATTCTCTACGAGTGCAAGACTGTATCTCTTTCCTAGGCTTTGAATCATCAAAGATAAAGCCCCTCCCTAGCATGCACCTCATCTTTCGGAGTTTCTTTGTAGCCCTAGCCTCAGCAACATCAAATGTTGTGGGCTCTCCTGACTCTACTTGCAATTTTAGTGATGGGTACATCCCTGCAATATATCTCTCCTTCTTCAAGAATTCTGCACCATCTCCAGGGTTAGGAAGACGACGCAACCAAAGAGTCCAAAGACGTAAGAATTCTTGCTTATAACTCAAGTAGTCCTCTAGATCCTTTTGCTTATGAGTAACTATTTCTTGCCATAGCTTTTGTGTGTTCAAAGGAGTGAAGTAATTGTCTCTAAAAAGTTGTATGACTCTCTTGTAATCTACTCGTGCATGTGCAGGTAGAGATTGAAACCAAGTGGAAGCATCTCTTTGTAGGACCAACTCAAACATGTCTAAGCACTCTTGGTCTCTTACCACTCTCTTATGTGGATTGCCATTCTAAAGTTTGATAAGAATAACTCGGCATCCTCACCGGGCCCTCCAAAGAATAAGGAGTAGCCACTCATTTGCCTAGTGGTATCCATGCTTAAGAAAAAGAAGCACAAATATGATTGCACAAAGGTCTTCCTTTACTCTCTCTCTCTCACTCTTTTTTTTTTTTCAAAGTAGAATGAAAATGTAGACGTCAAAGCTTATGTCAGAATGAATCAAAGGCAAAATAAATGGATTAACTGAGGCATTAATGGCTGCTACTGGCCAAGGTCCAAACATACGACGAATGACACGCTGAAATTGCAACTTACTACCGACAACTATGTGTATTTCTTGCCTAGCATAAGAAATTAGCCTACAGTATAAGTCTTCTTGATTCATAAAACTAAGCTAAAACAAGATGAAAATCTGCACATCAAAGGAAATGGTGTAATCTACAATGGGAAGTAAGACATGATTAGCTGATGCTAAAACCTCTCTTAGTCTTTTTGGACCAAAAAGAAGAACCATGCGTTGTTGGTAGAAAATTTTTCTATCAATGCAAACATTCACTGTAATGGAGCGCACCCAATGTAACTGGTTGATTGCGTTGTTGGTAGAAATTTTTTCTATCAATGCAAACATTCACTCTAATGGAGCGCACCCAATGAAATCGGTTGAATTGAATCCCAAGAGGATTAGGAGGAGGTGGATTATTCATGAAAGATCACATAAAAGTACCAACTTTCCTTCTTAAAATATGATACTCAACAAGCACACAAGGAAATTTATGTGTTATAGAGATCGATGTACCTTAAATACCCATTCAAAAATTGCTCGTTCCTCAGTGGGGGCACGAAAATTGAGGCAGTCTGGGGCGGGCAACAAGAAGAGCGGCCTCTAAGCACTCCTCAAGGCTCCCGTGTTGCTCATTGGTCTTGGGGCACAACGCAACACAAACATAAAGAACCCCAAAACCACATACTCAACAAGAAAAGGGGCACCACCTAGTTATGTGTATGAACTAGAACACCAAAGATCTTTCCTTGTAGCCAATCAATACAAGCTAACCATATACATCAATCAAAAGGCACACCCACCATCAACATACACTCATAAACATATGATATTGTGTGTGGAGGAGACTAGTATAACACAAATAGATGCACACCAAACTTGGAGAAGAGCTTAGAGAGACAATATAAGCTTGATTTTGTTGTCGGTATGCACATGGTCTTAAGGTTACGGGAGCCCTCTCACCATACAACCCTCTTACCATGGATTGAAAGACAACAAATCAAAAACAAGCCCTCAAGCTGCCAAGCATAAAATCACACTACAAAATACAAGGATCGAATTTACCTTAAATCAAACATGGGACCGCTTGCTAAATCAACTTTGGAGATGTAGGAGTCCAAGACTTTGTACACAATTGCACCCAAATTACTAATCTTATTTATGCAACAAGGGCGAGATACAATTGTGATAAGGGAGTATGACATCACTCAAGCCCTCACAATGACATAACTAGCTTCAAGCTTTTCTATGCAATCAAAGGTATTGATATATAGAGAGAGCTCACAAGTTCACTATCTCCTTACACACTAGAGTTGGGAGTGGTATACAATGTGTGTAATTTTCCCTTCCATAAGGAATGGAGGGGCTTTATTTATAGGTTTGAGAAGCCTCAATTAGGATTAAGCCTAATCAATTTTATTATGAGAAATCATAGATTATGGATTTTTTATTTTGAAATGAGAGTGGGCCTCTTCTTATCCCTTGAGTCACATGGATGTGGGCTCAAGGTGAGAGAATTATTGAAGGTGAGAGGAGAGTGTGATGTAGAGGTTTGAGCAAATAACTTGTAGTAATGCTTACTCAAAAAATAGTAGAGTGAGTGTTTATTTACATATGTTTAGTGGTTAGTAGTTAGTAATCACTATACAAGGTTAGTAGTACAATGTACAAATGGGTGAGAAGGGCTGAGAGGTTGAGTGAGAAGAGTAAAGATTTGGAAAGATCCTTTGTGTGGTTGAAAGCTCAAAGAAGCTTGGACTCACCCATGTGTAGATCTTTAAGTTAACCGCCGGTCTCCTTCTTGCATTCGACGCCACAAAAGTTGATTGGAGTGAAGAACATGGGGGTTTTTGTAGATGAAAACCCCATATTTGCAGAGGTTAATATGATACAGCCATGCTGAATTTTTATGTATTTTTTGAGATTGGGAAAATAATTTAGTAACATGGGAGTAGTAGGGAGAGAAATGGAGATGAGGTATGGGTGTAGAGTAGATATGAGAGTAAATGGAGATGGAAGGAGAGGGCAAAGGTGAAGAGGGTGAGAGAGGACATAAAGTTTGCAGGTTTGATGGAGTGAGAAAGGAATGAGTAAGTGTGTAGGTGATGAATGTGTAAGGAAGGTGAGAAGAGACTAGGTAATTGCTTCGTACAGGAGGGTCGGTGTGACAAGCGTATCAAATAGCCACAATTTGATGCATGGCTCCTGAAACTGTATGTGTGCACACTGCCTCTCAAGTGCCCCCAAGGCTGCATGCCCTATAGCTAGTCTAGCTGTTGTTGCGTCCTTCAAGGAGAAACGCGGTCATGTGAAAGTAACTCCCAAGTAGACATATGACCTGACGTACTCTACCGGCTCCCCTCGGAAAGTGAACTGAGGCTCTGATCTCGTCACCCATGCCTGTGTGGTGTTAAACACCATAACCTTGGTTTTCCGAAGGTTCATTGTCAGATCTCTATCCGCACAGAAAGCCTGTAATGCATCTAGGTGTCTCTGTAATCCCTCCGGAGAGTCTGAGATTAGAACAATATCATCAGCATATAACAAGATGGGTATCAACACCCCTGCTAGGCATGTCCCCGGGCCTCCCAATCTGTCTACATAATCACAGACCGCATCAATGTACAGTCCAAAGAGGGTGGGCGATAGCGGCATAGTTGTTACGAGGCGCGCCTCTAACGGTTAGAGGTGTTCGAGGCGTACGACTGCCTCATCGAGACGTACACCCAAAAAAAAAAAATTTATTATTTTTTGCTGGTTTGAGTCTTTAGACGGGGGCTTTAAGGGCCCACGGCAGCCCCTCTCACACACACTCTCTCTCTCTCTTCCTCATTCTTTCCCTCCCTCCCTTAAGCCTTTCTCAAGACCCAAAGTTCAAAGTTCAAACTTCACACTAGGATGGTGATGTTTTTTATACCCACTTTTGGAGCTCTCTCTATACTCTACCGGTTCATTTCATTTCATTTCATTTTACTTTGTACCCTTGAATCTTGATGATGTATCCAGATGATGATGATGGACTATTTTGGTTTCATAGGTCATTTTGGCCTTTTGCAGACGTTTAATACAGCTTTCTTTCTTTCACACAAACACTCTCTCTCCCTCTCGTACACACCCCCTCTCTCCCTCCCTCACGTGCTGGTGACCCTATCAAATAGTCCGCCTGGAGCTCGGACTTTGCCTGTCACACAGACTCATACAAAGCATATATCCCCCACTACATATCCTCGGGTACCTCAATGTCATGCAATCTGTGCATAAGCCTGTCACGTGGTACGGTATCGAAGGCTTTGCGGAAGTCCACAAAGCAGCAGTATATCCTTCTCTTCTGTGCCCTGCCCTCTTCAATAAGTGCCCAAAGTGTCACTATGTGATCCAATGTAGTAAATCCTCTCTTGAAGCCAGCCTGTCCATGTGCTCGATGACCATGCCTCTCTGCCCATCGGCTCAGCTTCGACTCCAATATAGAGCCATATAGTTTGTCCAAGTAATCACCAATCATTATCGTCCTGTAGTTGCTTGGTACCATGGGGTCCCCACTCTTAGGGAGTGGTAGAGAGAGAGAGAGAGAGAGAGAGAGAGAGAGAGAGAGGGGTAGGCAGCCATGCGGCCATTTGTAAAGCAATTTTTGGTAATATATCTTCTATTATGAAAAAAAAAGAAGATAGAGAGGGTAGGATATACAAGTTAAAGGCTGCAAGTAACAGTAAGGGTGCAGTATCTTAGAAAATAATGCATTGGAATCTTTCTTTGACGTTGGTTAAACACACACTTCATTCTTGTTGAGGAGAAAGGTGATGGCATGTCCTGGATGGCCTGTTTATGACGTACTAGAGACTCTGTAAGATTGCAAGTAGCAATGGACTTGGGAAAGAGATCCCTATTTGTGATTTACTTCTACAGGGTGAGCAGGAGTACAATCAGATTAATGTGAATCATTCTGTTTGTTTGAAAATCCAAGTATGCTAGTGAGGGCATGCGTAGTATTCTATGCATGTGTGCTTGTCCCAAGGGCTGAAATTTAAAGGAAGCGAGTGATGTAGAGCCTCAAGTTAAGCCTTGCAGATATGGAAGTGATTGGCTTTGGACAGATCAAGCTGATCATGAATACAATTGATTTTGAAACAAAGAGTGAGATGGTATTAACATCGTATTTTTTGAGAGTTCCTAGTTGTTTGTGAGGAAAATTGTTAGGAGATGCGACTCCGAAGCTGAACCTCTGAGATGGCAGCTTTGTCCAAAGTTCTCACCACAGTGAACCTTCTTATATATTTTCATGAATAGCTTGTTGCATTTCCAAGGTTGAATGGAGATTTCTGTATGCATTACATTGATTTCTTCTGGAGATTCAGTGACCTTTCTAAGTTGCGTCTGGGATTATAGATGAGATCATATCGGAGGAGATCAATGTCTCCGCAAAACTGAGCTAGGTGGCTGTTCTGGGATCCATTGCTTGCGTTCATTCTTTTTATGAGTTTCAGTGTAGCCATTCATAGTATCATGAGTGCTATAATGCCTTTTTCAGTTCTTTATTGTTGAACTCTATGATAACTTTAGTTTTTGATTCGCAGGCAGTGTGTTATCTAAACAGCCAGGGATGCGATTTTCAGGGTGGCCTTTTTCATTTCCAAGAAGGCATGCCGACAACCATTGTACCAACAATAGGGGTAATGTGCAGTTGCACACTGAGTGTTTGGCAATGCTGTTTATAAAACTTCAAATGTGGACACAGCAACTTTATGTGACCCTTATTGACCTCACAGCTTATCCGAGAAAAGATTTGGTTTTGCTGTTTCAAATGTTTTTACTTGTGTGACCTTACGTGATCCAGTGTATGCAAGTGGCTTTCTGATGGTTGGGTTCCTCTCTTTTATAGTCAGTCTGGAGGGGTGGCCTGTGGTAGTGTGTAATGGAATGATGGTGGCTCTTCTTTAACAAGCTCCAATGTGATATTTATTTTGTGGTATTGCATTATAGCTTTAGTGCAATTGTGGCCTGTCAGGCCATTTGTACGGAATAGGTTCGGCCATCCATTGCATTGTTATTCTCATCTACCCTCTCCAAGCAAGCATGAGTTTGTCTAGTTTCTACCTGCCTTGTACACAATCAATCCCCTTTTTCATACCTCAGAGTCTGGAATGATGCATAAAATATGCATCCATTGAGCTGCATGCATGTGCTAGATATCTAAAGAACCAAGTTCAAAATGCATACTCTCACGACACGACATGGAGCATAAAGGTTTTAGGATCCATGAGTCTCAGACGGGGAAGATCGTATAGTGAGGAGAGGTGTGTTATTTCAGGAGAAGGGGAGTGGGCTATGGCTTTGTGAATCTTTATGGAAGGATAGAGAAACTAAGAAGAACCTTAGTAGGTCAAGGTACACAACATAGAATAGTGTGACACGCTCAAAAAGCGCTCCTTTATAATTTTTAGTGCAATAAAATCTTTTTAGTATCAATCCATCTATCTACTCTATATAAATCTGGGTGGGAATTGATTCCACATAGGTTATCTAGACTACCCTTCTGGACCAGCAAGGAGGATATAGGTATCATGTGGGCACGTCTTTTTGATTCAAAATTGTTGGGAAAGTTAAGATACACTTCTTTCTCATTGCTGGCCTTAGGAATGGAAAAAAGGATCCAAGGAGTTATTAAAGTTTTTAGGGGCTATTGATGACAAATTGTGATGCTATGCAGAAGATAGCAACAGATCTTTATATGAGGTTACACAAAAACCTCACACTTTGAATAGATCTGGGAAATAGTAGAGAGTTTGGAAGCTTGCTCCAAAGCTTACTTTGCAGTAGATAAGGATGATACAGAATGCCTGCTAAGCAGTTCATGTGCTGCTGTTCGGCACTGCTGGCTTGCCACAAGACGTTTGAGCACAATGCCCCTTATTCTTTACAAGATATCTGGGCCAAGAATGTATGCCTTCTCCATTGGCTCGTGGTCATATATACCTGGTCTTTTAAGAACTAGGATGGCGCAGAAGATACTGAAATTTTCTTTTAGGGCTGCTTACAAAAATGTAGCTAAGATGAGCTTCCTTACACTTCAGCCCTTGTTGAGAATGCAAATTATGGCATTGATAGGTTATTGGTGTAGAGCAAAAGCATGTCCAACAAAGTTTTTTCTGTTAAAAAATTAGTAGAGGAGTGCACGTTCATGTGAATTGGGGATTTCTAGAATGGATATTGGGACAAATGGGCCTTTAGATGGTTGCATACTTTCTGTTATCTCTCAATTCACAGTGGCACCCTTCACAAGGCTGATGGGCTAAAAATTTCAGCTATTGAGCTCATTTTGCCAGGTCGCTAGAGCCTCAAGAAAGCTTCCCGTTGCTTCCTCATATGGTCAGAGCCACCTTGCAACTTCCCCCACTGGCCAAGGCGGAGGGTAGGAATGACGTCGAGCCAAATGCTTCTAACGAACTCCATAGGCGAAGTGTGGGTGCCTTCGATGACTTCGCTGTATCTAGCTCTCCAGATGTGCCAGGCTGCAATGCTGCTACAAATCTCCCATCTCTAGCACGAACCTGGAGTCCAATGATTAGTAGATGGGGCTGGGACTGGTACTGCGGAAATGCGAAGGTGAGAGACTTGAAGAGCTAGCCCCCCACTTTCCTCCTCATAAGCCATGACAATCTCAGCCTCAGTGGCCCAAGCGATAGTGCCCCATGAAATGATATGGGGAGAGGTCCTGTCCATCGTGAAAATGCGGAGAATCTGCTGCCAAACCTGCGTGAGCCTCAAGCAATCCCAAAGATAATGTAGCTGAGACTCCTGGGAGTGGCCGCACCTCGGACAAGCTGTCGGTCCACCGCCAATGGCCAACCACGTGCCAACCGCCAAACTCCTGTGCGCTAGCCGGCACAAAAAGAGGGTGATCTTTCGAGGCCGAAAACTGTCCTAGAGCATCTTGCAAAAATCTGAGAGAAAACGTTGTGAGAGGCCTTGTGATTGCCAGTGTCGTGCTGTTGCCGGGGTGTCCTCGACCTCCGGCATTTGGATCCTGTAGCCTAGCCGTGAGGTATATGCGAAGAACGGGGTACCCAACATCTCCTCGTCTGCGGGGTCACACCAAGTCCACTCCCCTGGGTCCCATTGGAGGCACGTGAGGGGCCGGCTATCCCAAATCCATAAACGCCAGTCTCTCTTCCTGGCCACCTTGGCCGGAGGGGGGTCAATGTGCCACTTATGTGCCTGAAATCCGATCACCCTCACTCTGTACAAGGTTCATCCACTGAAGTCATCCAAAGGGGGGTTTGATCTCTCTAATCTGCCATGGGGTCCAATCGAAAAGTGAGCAAGGCGCAGCTCTTATCTACGCCATGAACTGCCAAGAGAATATCATGCCTAGTAAACACGCCCAACCACTGTGGGGGGTTGGGTCAAGGATAGGGGTCAGCCACTCCTGAGGAATAGTAGAGTTGATGTCGAAGATGAGTCTATCTCTACCTCGGATCCCAGCCAAGCCTCTCTCCTGAGCCTCCGGGGGGAGCTGTCTGAATGCAAGCCAATCTCCAAGCGATCTGGCAAGTCCTATGCTCAACGCTTCCCAGGATACACGAAGCGTGGCCCCCAGCATGTGGCCATTGGGTAAACAGCTAAGGGGCTGCCGAAAGTGCTCCTTCAAGGCTACCGGAACCGATTGCTGGAGGGCCGGCCTAAGGTGATCCCAAGCTTGGAGTAAGATGGCAGCAAATCTATCCTCAAAAGCTGGGCTAAAGCCGCGGGCCTGCATCTCGGTGAAGATCCATCTGGTGCTCTGCGGCCACGGGTCCCCCATGCTCAGAGTACAGGTTGAAATCTTGGCCAAGAGGAAGTCCTTCCAAGGCTTACCACCTGGGAGAAGTCCTCTAACAATCAACTTGCCAAGAAGGGCACGGCTCTGAATGGCAGGGTTGATGATGCCAAGGCTCCCTCTGTGTTGCAGGCCTCTCATTGTTGTTGGCCCACAAAAAGTTACGGATCAAGTGCTGTACACCTGACCAACGCAGGCTCGGGAGAAGGCCCAGCAAGAAGTAATATACCACATGGTGGCAAGAAGTACCTGGTTCACCACCACCACTCGGCCGGCTAAGGGAAGCCTTGCAGAACTCGAGTACAAAAGCTTCTTGTGAATGCTGAGAAGAAGAGGGGCTAGCTGTTGCTCTTGGGAGAGGGGAGATATCAATGCCCACTTGGCATCCAAGATAGCCGAGTGGAGTGCCCCTCAGGATCCACTAGAAAGCCTCAACTGGACGCCAAGTCGGGGCGGATGGAAAGCCTACCCAAAAACCACATGACTTGTGCCAATTGATGTGCGCTTCTATCGCCTCTGCAAATCTCTGGAGATTCCCCACACCTCCGGATAAGTATGTTATTGTGTCATCTACAAACTCTGAGTCTAGTAGCTCCTCTTGAGTACGGATGGGGAGACGCAATCCTTGGAGCCCAGGCTTCTGAGCTGAGAGAAAACTTCTCCCGGCCTCGGTGACAAATAGAAAGAGGTATGGTGCCAGTGGACAGCCCTGCCGGACCGAGCAAACAAGGGGAAATCTGAGTATGTTGTTGTGTCATCTACAAACTCCGGATAAGTATGTTGCTGTGTCATCTACAAACTTTGAGTCTAGTAGCTCCTCCTGAGTACGGATGTTGTTGTGTCATCTACAAACTTTGAGTCTAGTAGCTCCTCCTGAGTATGGATGGGGAGACGCAATCCCTGGAGTCCACATCTTCGGATAAGTATGTTGTTGTGTCATCTACAAACTCTGAGTCTATTAGCTTCTCTTGAGTACGGATGGGGAGACGCAATCCTTGGAGCTCGGGCTTTTGAGCTGAGAGAACTTCTCACGGCCTCGGCAACAAATAGAAAGAGGTATGGTGCGAGTGGACAGCCCTGTTGGACCGAGCGAGTGGACAGCCCTGTTGGACCGAGCGAGCAAGAGGAAATCTGTCATGTGTGGCTCCTTGAATGAGAACCTGACTATGAGAGTCCAAGTAGAGTCCTGAAACACCACGGATCCACTCCACTAGGAACCCCATCCGGTACATCATGCCCTCCAAAAAGCCCCAATCAACTCTATCATAGGCTTTCTTGAAATCCAGAAAGAGCACAATGAGGCCGTGCTACTTCTTCTTGGCCGAAGCTGTCGCCTCCTAGAAAGTGAAGATGTTGTCCAAAATGCTCCGATCTCAAACAAAACATGTCTGAGTGTCATGGATCAAGTCGGGGAGCAATGGCTGAAGTCTCCAATCTGTCACCACCCTCCTTAGAAATAAGTAAATCAGACCTTTTGAGAGCCTCTTTGGCATGGTCCATGTAGTCATAATCTCATTGAAGGCTGCTTGAAGGCCACCTTCCATGAGATCCCAGTTGGCGAAGAAAAAAGGAAACTGGAAGCCCATCCGCCCCCGGGCATTTTCCGCTAGGAACACTCTGCTGTGAAGGGTGTCAATAAGAAGGTTCGGAGAGCGGGGGGAACCACCTCCTTCGTGTGTGCCACTAGACCCTCTATCGTCCATCCACCACCTGTGAGGATAATGGGGCACCCGTGAGGAGGGATCTGAAAAAATCCGTGGCACTGGCTCTCACATGGGGAGGGGGAAGGGGGGGGGTTTCCAGAAATGATAGCTCCGTTTTGGCCTCACAGCCTTCTAATACCATCTCTCCGCCTGTGAGGGCCTGGAATCTCAAAGAAATCCCTAGTCACTCTATCTCCGGCCTGGGTCCAAAAGGAAGCTCTAGCATGGTATCTATACTCTACCCTCCTCTCCTCTATGGATTTGATCTCTGTACGGGTGGCAAGTAGCTGACTCTCAATCCACGGGCTATCACGGGAACTCTCTTGAAGTCATTGGAGAAGCAAGATCCCGTTGAATGCTCCTCTCTTGCTCACAGATTCCCGCCCTCTGCTTTGGGCTGCCTCCTGCAATAAGCTGCTGATCTTGCAAGGCCCGCATCCAAGGTGTGTGCGGTAGAACCTGAGAGAAAATCCAATCCCTCCCATATTTGCTCTATCCTGATGTGCAGATCTCAGAGTCCTGTATGAGGCTGTCCGGAATCCTAGTGCTCGAGTGCTTGCAGGGGTCCTCCAAGGACAAAATAACCGAAGCATGATCAGAGAACGTAGTGCCCGCCAAGATACCAATCATGCCCCCGTGACCGCAAGCCCACTCATCCACATAGAATCTATTAAGTTGAGAAAGATTGGGGCCAGTGCTCCTCCTGTCAGACTGCGAGAAGCACAGATTCTCGAGGCTGTGCCCTCACTCTAGCAAGTGCCAAGGGTCCTGTCCCCTAAGTGCCAAGATCAACTCCTTACACGAAAAGTACTCTGAGCCTGAGACTGTAGCCATGCCTCCTCCTCCTCTCTTTTTTTTTTTTTTTTTTTTTTTGGGAAAAACGATCCTTCTATTAGTTAATGAGAAGACGCCATAAGGCTACAAAGCTCACCTCACAAGGAGGGATAATATATACAGTGAATACCGGAGCTCCACCCCCGTGGCTGGCCGCTCTCTTGGGGGGGCTACCTAGTAGTACATGCGGGAGGTGAGAAGAGCCAAACTGGAGGCCTGTAGTGCCAAGTGACATCCTCGCCCCTCGCGGTGAGGAAAGGGCTAGGCTGCCAAGTGCGGAGGAACACCTTGCGGCGATCTCTCATGCGATCCGAGTCGCCCTGAAGTTTCCCCCAGTGTCCTCTCAAGGTGTGAATGATGTCCACCGAGAGAGCCTGTATGACCTTTGCCGGTGGAATCGCTTGGCGGTCTATGGCCTCCCTGCATCGGGCTCTCCATATGTGCCAAGCCGTCATGCTGTTGATCATCTCCCATCTGTGCCCGTCCCCCTCCTGGGAGACTGCCGAAGAGAAGTCTGGCGTCGGAACCACCGCCATCGCCCTGTCAGAGACCTGGATGGTCACATTGCCAGGGACGTCCTCGTATCCAAGGGACGGGCCGCTGTCCGTGGCCCAAGCCACCGCACCCCACGTCACCATCATCTCACCTGGCGAGCCTGCAAAAACCATCCTGAGAGCACGCTGCCAGACCTGCTGTGCCTGTGGGCAATCCCATAAGCAGTGCCGTTGCGACTCCTGTGCATGGCCGCACCGAGGGTAGGACGCTGGGTGTTTGCCAAAAGCTAGCCAAGCCCCCACAGCCAGTCCTCTATGCGTTGTAAGCCAGAGAAAAAGCGTCACCTTCCGGGGCCAGAAGCTGTCCCAAAGGTGCTGCCAGAAGTCCCTAAGGAAGGCAGGGGAGAGCCCCTGTCGCCGCCAATGCTCGGCCGCCGCCGGGGTGCCCTCTATCGTGTGCCTCTGGATCCGCCGCCCCAGCCTCGCAGTGTACTGAAAAAAGGGGGTGCCTGGGCTGGTAGGGGCCGAATAAGGATCTCGCCAAAGCCACTCGCCTGGATCCCACTGAAGGCGAATAAGAGGCCTGCTGTCCCAAGCCCATAATCTCCAAGAATAGTCCTCCCCTATCGAGGCCGGTGAGGGGTCTACATGCCACTGTCTCTGATGAAAGTCGACCACCCGCACCCTCTGAAAGATACAACCCTGGAACTCATCCAAATCTAGTCGGGTCCTCTGAAGCTGGCCTGCCTCTCCCACCTCGAAGGTGAGTGGGGCGACTCTCTTTGCTAAGCCGCAAACCGCTAGAAGGATCTCATGCCGAGTAAAGACGCCCATCCACTGTGGAGGTGGAGGGTCCTGTACTGGAGTCCGCCACTCCCGGGGGATGGCCGCCTCAATGTCCTGCCTCATCAACTCTCTGCCCCTCATCCCGCTGAGTCTCCTCTCCTGAACCTCTAGAGGCAGCTGCTGAAAACATATCCAGTCGTCTAAGGACTGGGCTGGGCCGGAGCTCAACGGGCCCCACGACACATGAGATCGCGATCCAACCATATGACCACTGGGAAGTCGGATCAAGGGGTTCCAGATCAATGGCTGCCTCAGGCGCTCCTCATCGGTGCCCGGGGGAGTCTGGAAGAGCGACGGCCTCAGATGCTCCCAGGCCCTCAGAAGGCTAGCTGCAAAACGCTCCTCGAAACCAAGGCCCACTCCTCTGGATCGCTGCTCTGTAAAGATCCACCTGATGCTGGGGGTCCAGGGGCCGCTAAGAGAAGGAGTGCGGCTGAGAATCCTGGAAACAAGAAACTCCTTCCACGGCTCAGCGCCTGGTGTAGGAGGGCACGAACCACCAACTTGCCAAGCAAAGCTCGGCTCTGACAAATAGGATCAACTATGCCCAGGCCGCCTCTCTCCCTCGGCTGAGTGATCACAGCCCATGCCCCCTTGGCCCTGGCGGGCCGCCCGTCGCCCCCACCGGACCAAAGAAAGTTCTTGATGAGCCTCTGCACCTGGCCAATGCACGCCCGAGAGAAGGCCCAGCAAGAAGTGATGTACCACATGGTAGCAAGCAGAACCTGGTTGGCCACAACCACTCGGCCTGTCAGAGATAAACGAGTGGTACTCCAATACAGAAGCTTCTTCCGAATGCTCAGAAGAAGGGGGTCTATCTGCTGCTCCGGAGATATGTCAATGCCCACATAGCATCCCAAATAGCGCACTGTAGTGCCGGGGGCCAGCCATTGAAACCCATCAACTGGCCTCCAAGTCGGGGGGGGCACAGAACTGACCCACAACCCCCACGACTTGTGCCAGTTGATCAAAGCGCCCGAAGCTGTGCAAAACCTGTCCAGGGCTGAGGCGAAGCGGTGGAGGTTCTCCTCCCCTCCCTGAAGATAAGCAGCAGTGTCATCCGCAGACTCCGAGTCTAGGAGCTCCTCCGAGGTGCGGATGGGGAGCTGGAGGCCCCGCAAACCTGTATCCTGTGCCGTCAAGAAAGTGCTCATGGCCTCCGCCACAAAAAGAAAAAGAAAGGGCGCCAAGGGGCACCCCTGCCGCACCGAGCGTGAGAGCTGGAACCTCTCTCCGCGCACGCCCTGTATCAGCACCTGGCTATGAGACGATGTGTAGAGTGCAGAGACCCCACGGATCCACTGAGGGGGGAAGCCCATCCTCTCCATAGTGCCTTCCAAGAAGGCCCAGTCCACCCGATCATATGCCTTCTCGAAGTCGAGAAGGAGCACTGCCAGATCCTCCTACCGAAATCTAGCCAAAGCCGTAGCCTCCCAGAAAGAGAAGATGTTATCCAGGATGCTCCTATCCTGGATGAAGCCTGTCTGCGTGGAGTGGATGATGTCCGGAAGGTGAGGCTGAAGCCGCCTGCTGATCGCCTTAGCTAGGACCTTGTAGGCCGTGCCTAGCAAGGTGATCGGTCTCCACTGTCTAATCTCCAGTCTGTCTCCTCCCTCTTTGGGGATCAAGTGAATCAACCCCTCTGCCATGCTGTCCGGCATGTCTCCCGACTCCATGATCTCTTGGAATGCCAATCTGAAACCCCTATGCAAGAGACCCCAGTACCTCTGGAAGAAAGCCACTGAGAGACCGTCCTCTCCTGGGCATTTGCCCCGAGGAAGTGCCTGAAGAGCCGCCTCCAGTTCCGCATCCGAGAAGGGGGAGAGAAGGGAGTGCTGCAAATGGGCCGGCACAACCGGTCTCGTGAAGCTCCAGACTGCCTCCTGAGCCTCTCTCACCCTGTCATCTGCTGGCTCAGCAGAGAGCAGATCCCTGTAAAAATCTATGGCGATCGCCCGAACCCTGGGGGGATCACCACTGCTAGGCCATCAGCCTGCCGAAGACGCTTGAGACCCTCTCGTCTGAAGCGAGGCCCTGTCACCTCAAAGAAATCCCGAGTCACTCTGTCTCCAGCCTGTGTCCAAAAAGATGCCCGAGCATGGAATCGGAACTTCACCCTCCTCTCCTCGATGGATTTGATCTCTGTGCGAGCTGACTCCATCTGCTCTGAAATCCAAGGGCTCGTAGGATCCCTCTCCTGAAGTCTCTGAAGGGAAGCTAGACTCCTCCACAGGCTCCTCTCCTGCTCTCTGAAAGCCTCCAGACGGTCCAGGGCAGCCTGTCTGAGCATCCTACTGATCTCCTGCAAACCCCTGTCAAGATCGCTGGCTGCCGATCCTCTCCTGAACTGAAGCTCCCGCCAGACCTGCTCAACTCTGGTCGCAATCTCGGGCTCCTCTATGAGACAATCTGGAATCCGGACGCTCTGGCCTCGCTCTCCTCTCGTAGGGTCCTCGATCTGGAGAAGCACCGGAAAGTGGTCTGAAAAAGAAGTATACCCACAGTGCCACCTCTATCGCAAGCCCACTCATCAATGTAAAACCTGTCGATGCGGGAAAGGTTAACTCCTGTGGCCCGTCTATCCGAGCGCGAGAAAGATAAACTCCCCTGCATCCTGCCAAACTCCGAGAGAGTCCACGGATCCTCGCCTCTCACCTGCAGCACTAGCTCCTCCTAGGCAGCGAGCTCCGGCCCATGAATGGTCTCCTGGCTGCCCCCGTCCTGTCCTCTGCATCCTCTAGCATGTTGCAATCCCCCCCTAGGCACCAATGGTCTGCCATGGGGAGGGACTGCCTAATGGTGCTCCAGAACTCAGCTCTCCCGGTCGCCCCATTAGGGGCGTAGAAGTTGAGGAAGCCAATGCGGTCTTCCCCAACCCGAAGGATGATCCACTGCGCTCGACCCTGAACCAGAGTGCCAGAATCCACAACCTCGGATAGAAGCTGCTCGCTGACTGAGATGCATACTCCACCCTGGTTCCCCTGGGAGCCATATGCCGGTGACCAAAAAGTGTGACTCCTGCCTGGCAAGATCTTCCCGCAGGTGCGGGTGCGCCCGGCAGAAAGGTGGTGCTCCTGGATGAAAAGGATATCTATGGGCCCTCCAACGAGAGCCCTCTGGATCTCCTGGCGAAGTCTGCCCCGGCCAATGTAGCAGCGAGGTCCACCAAGACCCTGGATGTTTCATGAGAGGATCCTCATGGATGAGCTATGGCAAGTGAAGCAGCCGCCCACTGGCTCACCCCTCTCAGCTGGCCCGGATGAGCTGCCCTCCACTCTATGAGTTTTGGGCGCCGGCTTGGAGGGAGAATAGTCACTGTCTGTCCGGGTGCGGAGTCTCTCCAAAAAGAGGGTGACCTGTCTCTGTGTCCAGCCCCACTCCACCTTCGCCCTGTCCAGGGCATAGGCGTGAGACCAATCCTCTGCATATATGTTTCTAAAGGTAGGCTACATCCTCGGGGCGGCGTGGAGGAGAATCAGCAGCACCGCCTCAACTGAGGTGTGGACCGGATCCGCCCACCAATCTCCTATACCAAACAAGCTCATGCGGGCTGAGTGTAATCGGGTCTGCAATAGGTCCGTGAGCCCCAAGTCACTGAAGTGGTGAGAAAACTCCAGTATCTGATCACGCAAAACTTCCTCTACAGAGTTGCAATCCCATGCTGTGTCTGGGGCAACACTGAGAGGAAAGGAGAAGGCCACCATGCTGCTCATCACTGAAGGAGAATGAGATGGATGGCACACCACGCATACTCGCAAGGGCGCGACTAGTGTCTCGAACGGGCCAGCATCCAGCTGGAGACACCTGAAGAAACCGTAATCCACTGGGAGCCCCATCACTCGCGGGGGTCCCCCAGGGGAGGCTGGAGAGAACTCTGTGGCGGGCGAAGCTAGGATCGCCATCTCCACCGGCCCGTAGTGGCGGTGGAATAGCCGCTGAACTGAACTCTGGCCTATCTAGCTGCGCTGCCCCGGGGCAGTGGGTGGTCTGGAGGAGTATCCTGGAGAGGCCGAGGGAGGGATGGTGGCTCGCAGAGAGGAGGGGGGAGAGCGAGGAGAGGATGGAGAGGCATCTGCCAGAGGAGAGGTGTCAGGGGGGGCCGCCGGGGGAGGCCGGAGTGGGGGGGGGCTAGGGGGGGAGAGGGGGGGTGGAAGGAGTGCTCTCCGAGTGAGGGGAAGAGGGGCCGGGGGTCGCGGAGTGCGGCCCGGGATCCTCAGGAATCTGCTCCATGGAGGGGGCGGGGCCCCCCGCGGGGGGAGGCGGGAGTGGGATCTCCACATGGGGGGCTCCACCGGCGTCCATCGGGGTGGGACCTGCTGACCACCTATCCCTGACTGGAGCAGAAGTGCGGGTAGGTGCCTGGACGCCAGCCGGAGTCGCCTGTCCGCCAGCCTGCCCGCCAGCCTGTGCTGCCTGCTGGCGTCTGCGACGGTCCCTGCGGGTCGGGCGTTTCCACCGGCGAACCTCCTGCCATCCGCCAGCCTCCTGGGTCTGCGCGGCATCCTCCGCCGGGGGGGCCTGCTCGTCAGATGATGGCGCGTGCTGAGACGAGCCAGGGATGTCCGGTCTCTAAGGTGGATGGCCACCCCTCGGGCCTCCTGAAGGGGGTCCAGAGGCGGCAGAACGTGAAGGATGAACCCCCTTGCGGGGACAGGCGCGTGAGAGGTGGCCCATCTCCCGACAGATGTAGCACTGGCTGGGGAGGCCCGAATACTCCACGCACTGTATCAGATGTCCTCCAGAAAGACAAGGGAGGAGGATCGTCTTCGGGAGGGACCCCGGTGACGGAACCACAACACGAATGGCCAGGAGTCCTGCTGCCTGAGCTATCACTGAAGCCGCTGTCTGAGGCGTCTCCACCACCTGCCCGAACGCCTTGCCAATGGATGACAAGAGGGGCAGGTACTCCCTGCGGAGTCCAGGAAAGCAGATAGTGATGGGGAAACCTGTCGCGCCTGCTAGCGGGTCAAAGCGGGGTCGAAACCATGAGTCCATCGCGCCAGGAACGCCCGGGATGAGCGGAGGGCAATGGGGCTCCGAGCCAGCACCGTCTGAGCTGCCTGGGGGGACTCGAAATCCACCTGGTAGTAGCCACGTCCCAAAAAATCGACGCTGACGATCTTGGCAGGCACGCCAACGAGGCTGCCTTGCAGAAGGTCGCGAAGCTCTCTCCGCATCGGACGGCTACCCACTATCTTGCAGACCAAGGAGGAGGCCTCAAGAGCGGATATTGTGGAAACAAACAACTGATGATCTGCATCTGTGAACTCCAGACGGAGACCGGAATCGGCAGGGGTAGTCGGAGCGGCTTCCATGGAGTCCTCCATAGGGAAAAGGCCAGAGACCGGGGTCACCAACGGGAGGGACACAGCCCTACGAGGAAACGGCGAGGCGGAAGGAGAGAGGATAGCGGGGGCGGAGCGGGGGGGGGGGGGGGGGAGGGGGGAGCTGAGGCGGGGGAGGAGAAGGGCTTGCACACACATCAGTATAGCAGGCGGAGAGAGGGGGAGGGAAGGGCTGGGGGAGAGGGAGGGGCAGGCGACAGGCAGTGAGGGGGTGGGGGGGGCATGCGCAGGCTGAGAGAAGGTGGTGGGGATGGCGCAGTGAGGAGGAGGGAGGGGCTAGCGCAGCTGCACAAGAAGGAGAGGGAGCGAAGGAAAGGCGGGAGCTGGGGGCGCAAGGAGGCGAGGTTCGTAGGCAGGCCACCGTTGAACTCTAAATATTGCTATAACATTATTCTCTTCTTCCTTTCTTGCTCTGTATCTCTCATCATCAGTCATGCTTTCAAGCGCTTTGTCCCGAACCATGCCTCCTCCTATGTTGACTGTGTCATGTTAAAGTCCCCACCCATGCACCAAAAGTCGGCCGAAGGGAGGGACTGACGGACTATACTCCAGAAGGTGGCTTTGCTTGCAACGTTCGGGAATACAAACTTCCCCCACGTTCTGAAGGGGCCAAAAGGGGGAGACCAAAAAGTGTGATTGCTGCCTAGTAAAATCTTCCCACAGACAGGTATGCCCCTCGCAAAGGTGGTGCTCCCAGAGGAAAAGAATGTGAATGGGTCCCTCGACTACTGCTCTATGGAGCTCTCCTCTAAGGACGCGTCACTTTTGAAAGCATTGAGGCCCCCCCAAACCCTAAATGTTCCATGAGGCAATCCGCATATCAATCTGTGTGGGAGGCAAAGTTATCGAAACTGCCCTCCACTCGAAGAGTCTTGGGCGTGGGTTTTGACGGGGAGTAGTCATAGTCAATCTTGGGATGAAGGCTTGCCAAGTGGGCGCGGATCCTGGTCTCCATGTGTCGCCACTCTGTTCGAGCTGGAGAGTAAGCATACTTTGAACCATAGTTTTTCCATACGGCAACCATACGGCAAATGCATACGGGAAACACACCCCCAAGAAATTCCATACGTTGGATACCATACGGCACCCTAAATTTCAGGGAAAAAACATGCTACATATGACACAAAAAACCAAAGAAACTTGAAACTGCAAAGATTTTGGGATTAGAAAACTTATAAATGATGTAGAGCCAGAATCCAAACTTTGGACTTTATATTATCGTAACTTGTTTACATCATACATGTATGATCAATGATGTATCATGTAACATGTTACATAAGTAGGTACTAGGGACTGGGGAGTGTGGAGTGGGCAAATGCCAAAACCTGTCACGTGTAGGCATAGTTTTTTCATATGACAACCATACGACATAGGTGTATGAGTCTGGAACTACGAAATAAGTATGGTTCAAACCTTGGAGAAATTCCATACGTGGGATTTCATGCTTGATTCTTAAATTAAAGGGTAGACATGCCATTTTCAAAGAAGTGAACCATGAGAGACTTAAAATATGTGAAAACCATGATAGATGGTCTATCATGGTTTTCACAAATTGACCATGTTTCATCCGTCATGACTTTCGCACATTGACAATTAATCTCTATGTCTAGAAAAGATGCAAAACATTTTCTTTTTTGGCACGAGTATGAAAAGTTTTTCCATACGTGACCATACGCATACGGGTATGGAAGTATGGAATATTTTCCATACGAGTATGAAAAAAACTATGCTTTGAACTCTATTGGTTGCAATGTAGGTGTCTGTAAGAGGGGGGAAGGGATATTGCAACTAAGATATGAAGGAACACAAAGAGTAGCACCTCCAAGCTGGAGGACACCCCTCCCCGTCCTGATTTCTATGGCTTGAGCTTCCTAGCTCCATCCGAGGCAGGGGCCAGAAATGGGTAAGCAGGTCGGTGATGTGCAGATCATGAAGATGGTGGGACAGCTCCACTACCTGCCCCTAGATGGCGGCAGCCATTGACTCTGGATCCCACTCTGTCCCTGGGGCTGCACTCAAGGAAAAGGAGAAGATCATCGCGGCACTCTCTCGTGTGGATGGCCCGGCATGATGGGACACCACACAAATCCAAATGGGAGCCATAGTCTCCTCGAAAATATTAGTTCCTTTGATAGCGAGACATTAGAAGAAACTGTAATCCACTGGTTGCTCGAGGATCCTGGGGGGGCCACCTGGTGACTCTGGTAGGAGAGCCCTCACTGGGGAGGCGGTGATGGTCATGTCTACCAGCTGCGAGACGCGATGAATCAACCAGCGGACGGAACTCGCCGACTGCCTCCGCTTGAGATCAGGTGCAGCCAGAGGGCGGTGGGAATGCTCAGGAGAGGCAGGGGAGGGGGAGTGCGGGCTCAGAAGAGGACGGGGCAAGGGGGGCTGCTGCGGGGAGAGTCGAAGGTGAGGGTTGGGGATGGGGGCGAAGGGGGATGGGGAATCTAGGAAGAGGGAGATGGAAGGGGTAGAGAGGAATCCGCCGAAGAGGGAGGATGTTCGTCGAAGGCTCGGTAGGACCAGATGGCCTCACTAGAATCTGAGAACCTGAAGATGAATCTTGACGGGGTAATGGTCTCCAAAACGGAGGGGCCGGAGGAGGGATCTTGGAAGTAGCGCATGGGGTGGGGTGGGGGGCGTGTGTGTGGTGAGCAGAGGGGGTGGTGAGGGCGGAGTAGGGGAGGGGGCGGTGAGAGGGGGAGGGGGTGCGGCACAGGCGGCAGCACGAAGGAGGGACGAAGGTGGGGGCAACAGGGCACAAAGGGGGAGGAGAGGCGGCCAAGGCGAGGGGGGGGGGGGGGGGGGGGGGCAGCGATGGCGGGCTGGTGCAGGTTCGAGGGGGGGGGGCTCTCACAGCTCCAGCACAAAGAATGGTGTGCAATCTCTTGCTTGTGTGCTATTGGCATATATGCTATGAGTAGTGCCACATGTGAACATGGGCTAACCAAGGGCACTTTTCTCCCTTTGGGTTTTTCCCCTTGGATATCTGGTGTGAAAGGACGCCACCACTTTTATTTGTATTTTGATATTATGGAGTTGACTCCTCAACTCCATTCATTCCAATGCAATCCATTATGTGGGCATCAATCACTATCCTCTGTGTACTTGCTTGCTGCTGCTGATTCTCTGTGTGATACCCTAACCCTAATCTGTGACAGGCCTTAGGCCAACACTCACCATGGGTTGAGCTTCCATCTCCACGTCCATGTCTCTCTGTGATTCTGGCACCATGGAAACCAAGATGGTATCAGAGCTTTGGTTTTCTTCTATGCTTCTGTGTTTTATTTGGAGACCCATCATTGGTGGGTTTTTTTGTTCAATGCTGGCTGTCTGTTACATCATCACCAGTATGCGTTTTCAGTTGCGCCTCTTCATCATCATACAGCCACCTCTCTGCTGATCAGCCAGCGGCTCCGTGTTCTGCCCCGTCATTGGTCATCATCACACTGTGCTGTGCCTCTTCTTCCCCCTGCCACGCTGCGTTTTTTTCCTCTCTGGAAGCACCCCGCCGCGCCCATCACATATAGCGCCTCCGCCTGCAGTGCTACCCACCACCGGTCAGCACCGCCCGGGGGCAAACCCGGCCTACTAGCACTACTGGCTGGGCACCCGCGTTTCTGCTGGCCAGCTCTGCCCGTGGGCGGGCTCTGCCCACTCACATCACCGGCCAAGCTGGTGGCTGCCTGGGCACTCCAGGGGGGCAGGGATGTGCGCTGCACAGCACAGCCCCCCCCCCCCCCCCCCCAAATCTGGCGGTTGCTGCCTTGTCATGCTGGCCTCCTTGTGGGCTGCACTGCTTAGTGAGCTTGCCCCTCCTCCCGTGTTTTCGCTTATCCTCCACGAACCTCCCTTTTGAGCCAATGTAGCCTCATTCCACAAAGTGGCATCCGGAGTCATCTTGCAGTATGGAGGCATTGATAAGCGATGTGGCAGTAGAGAAGTTTACTGGGGTAAACTTCCCTACGTGGCAGACAAAGATCCGAGTCCTCTTGATGCAGGAAGGAGTATGGCACATGGTCAAGGGGACAGAGAAGAAACCCGCAGCAGATCCTCAGAAAATCTTAATATGGGAAGACAAGATGACAAAGCAATAGCCTTGATTGGTTTGGGACTTGCCAGCAACCTCGCCCACCATGTGGACTTAGACAAAACAGCTCAAGAGATATGGGAGAACTTATTTGGCAACAAGATCAACAACTCAAAGGTATTCCTTAAGCTTCTTTGAGAATGAATGAAAATCAAAGTTTAGGTGAACATCTGAGCAACCTGCATTCAACAACTTGTTGCCATTAAAGCACTAATCGATGAAGATGATATGAAAGCTGTCCAGTTGACCAGCATAGAAGGGGTTTCCAAGTATAAAGTTATTATGCTGGTACTACAGACATCTCGAGAACGGGATTATGAAGATTTGATAGCAATTATCAGTGAAGACTGCCGTCTCAAGAGCAAGGTGAAGCATCACTTGAGCTAGAGAAGGTTTTCCGGTCCAAGATGAAAGGCAAGCAAGAAAGAAGGACCATCAAGTGCTCTTACTGCAAAAGGCTTGGACATGCAGAAGAAAAGTGTTTTAAAAAGATGGCCAAAGAGCAATCAGAGGATCATGCGAATCTGGTGCTAGAACTAGAAAGTGAAGAAGAAGCTAAAGCATCCACAACAACATCAAACAGGGCCCTCGTTGTTATGACGAATCTTGCTCTTAAGGGGAGAGATTATGATTGGGCTTTCTAGTCCCCTTTTTTGAGTCGTGGATTCTCTGCCCAGGTAAGTCCCCCAAAATCTAAGGTATATATTTTGGATCGTTTTGGATTTTGTAATGCCTTGTTTCTATAAAAGGCTCCTCCCCATTATTCCCTTTTTTGCCCCTGCTTAAGGTGGTGGTGGGGGGTAGTTTTGGTATGCCGATGTAGGCTGTCCTTGTCCCCCGGGCAGGATTTGGCTTCTGAGCCCTTTGCATTGAGCAATGCTTTTAGCCTCTGATCCATGTTCATGAGCCACTGAGTTAGTTTTGCAGGGTTCATGTTTGATCTTTTCTTGGGTTGGAGTATGGGACTATTGAAGGTTATGCATGCAACTCCTCCATCACATGGAAGGGGGGTTTGTTGGGTATTTCGGAGTTAGTCTTGAGTCTAGTCAAGTGTCCTTAGTGGTGTGAACACACTACGTGTGAACACCCTCTTATTTAGGGTCAAAAGATAAGGCCTTGGTGCCTATGAAAGCATTGTACATGGTGGAAGTATTATCATAATACAATCATTGTGTTGGTGTGCAACATAGTTGTTGGCGTACGGTCGTATATGATACGGTACAGTACGATACCATATGGGAATTTACTGTACTGTAGGAAATTTTGAAATATGATACAGTAAAGTACGGTTTAAAAAAACACTTACCTATAATACCTACAAGTCCACTTACATGACTTGGACTTGTTGGTGGCTTTCTCGAAATGGATAGTATGCAACTTGAAGGCTTCATTCACCTCCTTCACCATTGTGATAAGAAGAAGAGAAGAGATGGGCTTGCGGCTTGAGAGAGAGAGAGGTAGAGGCCTGAGGGAGAGACTAAGGCCCGAGGGAGAGAGAGTGAGAGAGAGGGGGACTCGGAAGAGAGAGGCTAAAGCCTAGGGTGAGAGAGAGAGAGAGAGAGAGAGAGAGAGAGAGAGAGAGAAAGAAAGAAAGATTTTATAAACATCTTCCAAAAGACCGAACTCGGCCTATGAGACAAATCAGTGTACCTATGTGGGGTATCCTCTGTCATCCCAACAAAATGAAAAAGTACTGAACTAAAAAGCTGAATCTTGGTGTGCAATAAGTACAATGAGTGGGAGAGGTGATGGAGCTCTACTGCTAGGCGAATGCAAAGCTATATGCATGGAGTATACAATTATAATATGCAACCTAGCTAGCTCCATCCTATACCATATTGGGGGTATAGAATGGTATACATCAATGAAGGGGGTGTCCACAGCTCCCTAAAGAACATGCCTGGGTCTGATCTGAAGCGAGCTTGTCGCTCCGCACCCTCTCTGTGAAACTGAGCTCTGATCTCTGTCATCTCTCTCTAGTATAGGCGTGGTGTCCGAAAGCCAGGTGTCCTCTGTCTCCTGCGGGCTCTAAGTGTCTCTGCTCTCTGGAGAGTAATTCCCTACTGTGTAGAGGCTGGGAGTGGGGTGGATCTCTGAAAAATGTAGTAATCTGTGTCTGTCGTCCCCCCTCTAGAGCTGTCTGAGCCTGTAATGATGTCTCTCTGTGACGCTGTATGTCTAGAATGAATCTCCCGAGTATGCGCTGGTCTGCTGCCTCAAAGATCTGGCGTAGGGAATGTGGCTCTCTGAATAAAATGGGATATCTCTCTCTGATGGCTGTATATGCTCTGCATCTGCATACATAATGCTCCTCACTCTCCACCTCTCTTTACAATCTGCATACCCTCTCCTCTCGGGGGATCTGTGCTGCTCTGCCAGTCTCGATCTCCAATCGATGTGATGAGACTCTAAGCTGACCAATAGCTACTTGGGAGCCGTGTGGTAAAAAGCCCTCCATGTATCTAGGCCTCTCTATAAATCCATCATCAGTGATACTCATGAAGTGATCTCTGTAGTATAGCATCTTCGGTGGAAGAGGTTGTGTAGGTGATATCCATGTCTCTCGTGTATAGAGTTGCCATAGGTCCTGTCTCAATACTCTGTTCCTCTCACTATGAGAGAGACGGATATGTGGTGCATCCCTGTCATACTGGAATGGTGGTAGATGATCCATATCTAGGCCATGATGTGAGAACCAATGTGTGACCTGTGCATACCATGATCCTCTGTCTCCTGCCTCAGCCAGCTGTCTAGATGCCTCAAAAGCTCTGTATGACAATCTGTCCTGTGGCATCTCTCTGAATCTGTCTAGCAGGCATATAGTCTGGAATATGGCCTCTACCATCATAGGAGGCGCAGCAAACTCTGCGTGCCATCATGAGGGCCTGTGCTCTATCTGTGTCCACCAATGGGTAGCAAGTCCTGGCGCCCATACCGCTGCTCCATACATCAGTGCCGGTGTGACTAATGTGTCAAATAGCCATCCCTTCGTCCAGGGCTCCTGAAAATGCGCCTGGTGGCACTGTCTCTCTAGCATAGCCAAGGCTGCATATCCCCGTGTCAATCTGGCTCTGGCTGCTGAACCCATGGTGAAGCGCGTGGCTGCTGCAGAGAAGGTAACCCCTAGGTACACGTATGATGTCACCACCTCCACCTGGCGTCCTGCGAGAGTGAATGTCAGCTGACTCCTGCCCTGTCTCGATGTATGAAAGACCATAACCTTGGTTTTCCCAAGGTTCACAGTAAGACCCCTCTGTGTGCAGAAATCATCGAGATGCTGCTGTAGACCTCCTGGAGACTTAGACACTAATACAATATCATCATCATAAGCATAATATGTACTGAGGTACCTACTAGATCAACTCCATCTCCGCCTTCCCGTGTAATGAAGTCAGCCACCTCATCATTGTATAACCCAAATAGCGTGGGGGAAAGTGGGCATCCTTTTTTTTTTTTCCCGAGAAAAGATCCTTTCATTAGTTATAAAAAAACGCCCACTGGGCTACAAATCCCTCTCCTGCTCATAAGAAGGCAGAGCAGAGAGCCAATCAAGGCAGCTAGGGAGACTCTCCCTAGGTGCAAAAAAGTACAAATAACAGTGCAAATAACTGAGAGGCTATATCATACAATAGGAGGGGGGAAAATCCAAACAGGTGGCGTGTAGTGCCAGCGGGGGGTACCCGCGTGTAGAGTATAGAAGGGGCCGTTGCGCCAAGTGGTGTGGAAGGCCTGGCCCGCAAGATCGCTCGATCCGAGTCGCCCTGGATGCGGTCATACTGTCCTCGCAGGGTGTGAATCAACTCCTGCCAGATAGCCTGAACAGTCTCTGTTGGTGGCTCCAGTCTCCCCTCAAAGGCCCTGAAGCAACGGGCTCTCCACGTGAATCATATGGTGAGGCTGCTGAGGAGCTCCCATCGAAGATCCCTCTCCTGTGTCCAGCCGCCGGCGGACGAGAAATCCGGTGAAGGAACAAGGCGAGGCTGGCCCCTAATGAATCTGATGGCTTGGCTGTCCTGCTCCGTCTCGTATCCGAGAGCAGGCCCTGACGAAGTCGACCAAGCAGCGGCTCCCCACGTATACATGCCCTCTGGAGAGAGGGGGGGAAAGTGGGCATCGTTGCTTCACACCACTGGTGCTAGCAATAGTCTCGAACATACCTCCTGGGCATGTGACTCGCCCAAAAACCTGCTCGTATAATGCATAGATGCCCCATGTCATATCTGCTGGTATGCCAAGAGACTGCAGGCGCTGAAAGAGCCTCTCTCATGGTACTGTGTCAAATGCCTTGCGGAAATCCATAAAGCAGCAATAGAGCTTTCTCTTCCTCACTTTGGCCTGATCAATCATACATCTCAAAGTGAATACATGGTCAGTGGTAGAGAAAGCTCTTCTGAAGCCTGCCTGCCCTGATGAGCGTAAACCTGCTCGCTTAGCATATAAGCTAAGCTCTTGCTCCAACACTGCACCATAGAGTTTGGCCAGCACGTGGCCAACCATAACCGTCCTGTAGTTGCTCGGATCGAGCATATCCCTTGTTTTGTGGATCGGCACAATGGTGTGCATCGTCTACTCCGCAGGCAAACCCTCTACTAGTGCCCTGTTAAACAGGTGTGCAAGAAAAGGAGCCAAAGAATCTACTGCATATATGAGATGCTCACCCTGTAGGCCCATATGGTCGGCGGCCCGTCCATGCTGTAGGCGGCGGATAGCTTCCTTTACCATCGAGTGGGTAAAGAAGCTAGCTGTGGTAGGTCGAGGCTCCTGTGGGCTGAGGTATAGGTGGCTGCTGTGGGGCGTGGTATAGGCCCTCTGCATATGTGTGCCATGTCTGTGGGTCTGCAATGGGTGTCGGTGTCCGGGGCTCTCTGAAGTGCCGCCATGAGATAGGGCTATCTCTACTCATGAAGAAATGGAAGATCTTTAGCTCCTGTATCTCTGTGAAGGCCCGCCTTTTGCAGCGAGTAAGTCTCCTCATCTCTCTCCTCGACTCCTGCAATGTGATGGCTCCCAAGGCTCTCTGTATGCGGAGCCGTGAATATAGGGCTCTGCACTCGTCATCATACCATCTGTTCTGGGGCATAGTCCCAAATCTCGCAGGCTCTCCTGAGTGGACAGGATGTGGGAAGCTTTGTAATGCAACCGTGTGTAGGAGTGATGCCAGTTGGGCTGTAATGGTATCCATAGGTGCCAGGGGATCCATGAGTAGGAGCCCATCCTCTACTCTGCCAGTGTATATGTCTCCCATGTCATGTGTGAAGTAGATGGTAGTGTGTGGCGTCGGTATGTGGGGGGCACCTTGCAAGAGGCCCAAGAGAGGAGAGCTTGAGAGCAATGCTTGAAACTTGTGATGGAGAGAAGGTTGGAGGAGAGTTTTTTAAAGAGAGGCTAAAGAGTCCAAGGCACCCACCCAAGGCCAAGGAGGTTTAAGAGATAGATACTGACACCTAAGGCTTAGAAAGACCTAGGCGTAGGCTTATATGTATGCCTTATATGCGTTCTAAATGCAACTAAATGCTAGGATAATCTAGGTGCAATGTTCTCCAAGAGGGTTAAGGGACAGATACTGACACCTAAGGCTTAGAAAGACCTAGGCGTAGGCTTGCCTTATGTGAAAGGGGCACACCCAAAACTGTGCGCATACGATCTGTGACCCTCCTCTGCACATGGGCCCACACAGTCTGTCTGCAAGCATTACGTGCCTCCGTGGCTGGCTCTGTTGAAAGCAGGCCTCTATAGAACTCAGTGGCAATAGCTCTAATCTCCGCGGGTTCATCAGTGGCTAACGATCCGTCGTGCCTCCTGAGCTGGCGTACTCCTGCTCGAGCATGGCGGGGTCCGGTGATCTCAAAAAACTCCCCAGTCACTCTATCACCAAGCTGCGTCCACTGAGAGGCATGGCGATGATAGTAGAACTCGTGTCTCTTCTCCTCTGCCTCTCTAACCTCCTGGCGTGCCTGGCTCAACTAGGACGCCACCCACTCACATGTAGGCAGCTGCTCCTGAAGACGCTGGAGCGAAGCAAGGCTACGTCTCAAGCGCCGCTCCCGCTCTCGTGTCTCTCCCAGCCGTGTCAAGGCTGTAGCGTGCAAAAAAGAGCTGAGCTCGATGAGTCCTTGGGCACACTGGCCTTTTGCATCCAGGTCAGAGCTTTGGCTATCATGCCATATCCTCTCAATGTCCTCAAAAAGACTGGGGTCTGTAAGTATCCTCTCTAGGATCCTCAACTGCAAGCTGGTCTCCCGTGTCCTCTCCTCAAGTGTCAAAATAACCGGCGCATGGTCTGAAAAAGAGGTGCCAGCGAGAATGCCAACGGAGCCACCACGCTCCCCGAACCTGTCGCCCACATAGAAGCGATCAATCTGTGATAGATTAGTCCCTCCCTGCCGGCGATCCGACCGAGAAAAACTAAGACTGTCCTGAGAACGGGAGAAAGCCTCATGCTGCCATGCATCAGTGATCCTCAGTGTCATACAAAATTGCTCCCAAGCTGCAAGCTCCGTGCCGTGCACTGTAACATGACTGCCTCCCACCCTATCGGCCGGGTCCTCAAGCATGTTGAAGTCTCCCCCGACACACCAATGTGCGGCCTCGGGCAATGCATCTGTAACAAGGGTCCAGAACTTTGCTGCTCTGGCACTAGCATGATTGGGCGCATAGACATTGAGCACACCAAAGTGCTCATCGTGCATCCTCAGAATAACATAGTGTGCTCTACCAGGCACAATGACCCCGCGATCCACAATGGCCTGCCGCCATACATCCGCAATGACCATACATACTCCTCCCTGCCCACCCAAGGGGCCAAAACCTGCAGACCAAAATGTGTCCCATCTACCAGGCATCACCGAACCATATCTCCGAATCGTGCTCTCACTCAAATGGTGCTCCTACATCATCAGAATATCAATACTGCCCCCAACCAGGCATCTCTGAAGCTCCTACCTTAAGCAACCACGAGAACGTACATATAGTGTGCGTCGCCAAGGCCGTGTACATTCCATGAGATGATCCTCATGGATGACCTGTTGAGGTGGAGGCTGTCTCAGCCATACGGCGGGCCTTCGCAAGCGGCTTGGATGGAGAGTAATCCCCATCCGAGCGGCTACGAATCTGCCCACCCGGTGTGTTGCAAGAGTCTCGGACCAGGCGCCAATGGCTGTCCCCCATAGCGATTGCCTCCCGCTCGGAGAGAGAAGCCTCGTGTATGTATACATAGCCAGGGTCTCGCGCTAGGTCTGCCACTATGCGAACCACCAAATGTCGATTCCCGGAGGCATCCGCACTCCCGGTATCAAAGAAATGTGCCAACTCCCAGAGTCGGCCTATCACGTCTGTCATCTCCAAATCGCTCACATGGTGAGAAAACTCAACTGCCTGTGTCCGCAAAATACTAAGAGCGAGATCCAGAGTCCACTCCCGATCGTAGTGCCGCAAAGAGGGAAGGAGAAGGCCACCGCTGAATCAAGTGCCTCCTCCCCTCGGGCCGGAGGTATCACCACATGAGCTCTGATGGGTGCTGGCTCATGGGGGCCCTCTGCTCCAAAAAGGCGTGTAAAGGAGTAGTCGAAAGCCTCCGAGCACTGTCTAGTGTCGAGACTACTAAGCCGACTGTGGATAGAGGATATCCGTGAAGCACGAATCGGCATGGTAGGTCTCCTTTGCGGTGCACGAGCAAGGTCGGTGCTCAGTGCCCGCCAGACTGCAGGTGAGCGCCAGGGTACTGCCAGTGCCTCCCGGGGAGCTGAGGCGAGCGGAAGGGGAGGAGGGGGGGGAGAAGGGGGTGGGAAAGGAGACGCTGAAAATGCGGGAGCGGGAACGGGAGGAGACGAGGGTGGAAGCGAGGCGGGAGGGGGGGACGGGGGAGGGGGGAGGGGGAGGGGGAGGGGGGGGGGTGGAGGTGGAGGTGGAGGGGGGGGTGCTGGCATCTCCTGATCCTCAGTCTGATATGGCCACGGCGTCAGTCTGTACTGCTGCATTTAATGTCTGCACATCTTATCTGCTGCCTGTGCCTTGTTCAGTTACTGAGTCAGCCTGTATATGCTGTGCGCACTGCTGCGCAATGGTCTTCTGCTTTAATAGGAATTCATTTGTCTGTAAGACTGCTGAACCAGACTGTACAAGTGCGCTCCGTGCTGCAGCAGACTGTACAGGTCTGATTGCTGCTTGGCCTGGCCATACATATGCTTTTTCCAGCTCCTCCTTGCTGTCTGTACTGCCATGACATGGACAGGAGGTTGATCATTGGGAAAACAAATGTGTAATTTGTGGAGGCTTAGTCTGACTTTTATATATGCAAGAATGGGTAAGCTTTCAATTATAAATCTCATGGCTCGACCACATATAAGAGCTCTTTGCACATGTACATATACATGTGCCCATTCCAGGCACCGTTATCCGGCCTCGCCAAATTGGAGACATCAAAGCCAATCTGCAACCGCCAGATTAGGCATCCTCCACCGTAGTGTTTCCTATTGGTGAAATTACATGTGAAGGAATGTCACACATACATATATATGTATGTGTGTGTATATACTACGTGTATGCATGTATGTATGTGTGTGTATATACACGTGTATGCATGTATGTATGTATGTGTGTGTATATTTATGTACATACATACATATATGCATGTATTTATATATACACACATGTATATGTATGTGGGTATGTATATATATACAATCTTACATGTATACATGCACACATATGTATGCATGCATGTGTGTTGTGTGTGTGAGTGTGTTTGTGTGTTTGCGCGCGCGCGCGTGTAATGGAGAGAGAGAGAGAGAGAGAGAGAGAGAGAGAGAGCTCTTAACGATCCCTCCAAGATTCTTATGGAATTGGAGGGCTTTCTTTCCAACAACTAGAAGTGTGTTCCCACTGTTTCTGAACTAAGTAGTAGCTACCCCACTCTGGGACAACTATGAATGTACGTTGTTTTTTCTAATGAGACAGTGGTTTCACTAAAAAAAATTGTGTGTGTGTGTGTGTGTGTGAGAGAGAGAGAGAGAGAGAGAGAGAGAGAGAGAGAGAGCACAATCTTGCTTCTCTATGTCTACAGGATGTGCTTATATATAGAGCAGAGGATGTGCACTGTGTCGATGAGGTGGGCCTATTTTCCTTTCTGTTATAAGTTAGTACCCTATTTTGTCAAGACGTATTGAATTAGTTGCTAAGGTGCTGCTCTTAGATGAGGTGGGCCTATTTTCCTTTTTGTTGTAAGTTAGTACCATCTATTTTGTCAAGTCATATTGAATTAGTTGCTAAGGTGCTGTTCTTCCACTGTAAACACTACTATAGGCTTTTAAAAGTTTTACATGGAGATAAATACTGTTCATGTGCATAGTTGCAATCATACTTATCATACTTCAAATGTTTGAAATTATGATGAGAATGAAAATGTTTCAAATATTAGGGCTCACCAATCATACTCGTGTTACTTCATTCTAGTGTATGTGGATCCATTTTCTTACACAAAAGTTGTCCTTGAGCTTGTTTTCGACACTTTTAAATCCTCATCAAGTTAAACAATTTGTTTTTTTGGGGAGTAGAAGGTTGACAGGTTGACTAGTAGCAAGCTACAACAAGACACTGGCTCCCAGTGACCAGAAATCATGATAATCTGACTTGTTGATATGATGGTTTAGCATTAAAGGCATAGAGAATACTTCAATGCTTTGTGCTTCCATGATTCTTCATTGTGTATGGTCATGGTTGTAAACATATGCTTCAAAAGCCCAATAGAAGAACATGTAACATACGCAAGTATCATAAGTGTTTTCTTCAAACATTTACAAATGTTTAGATGAGCAATCATATGACTATGATTGCGACTATGTTTGTGTGTCTTTAGACAGATGTGCCAAGGCTATGGCTGAAGTCAAAAAACTGAAATGATAAAGAATAAACTGAAGAAATTTACCCAAACAATCAACTCAAGTCTTCTGAGAAGCTGTGTGCAGGAGAATGCTTTCTGCTGTTGAGTGGGACTGCGCTGGACAACCAAGGGCTGGATTCAACAGCACTGATGTTGAAGAATGGGGGTGGGGAGTTCTAGGTTAAGTTTTGCAAGTCAGCTGCATATGGGCTGGTCTCACTCAAGACATGCTTTTTGCTATATTTTCCTTGATAAAGTTTAACACTTATGCCTTCACCAGTCCCCAGCCCCCATTTATACCTGATGTGCTCACACCTGGGTGCCCTGGCTAGATGTTGTCCAACCTGCTTGCATCTGACCTACTGCCTGACCTGCTCACCTGTCCGGCATGCCCACCCCGTCTCGACAAAGCACTGCCTGGTGGCCTGCCCATGCTATGGCTGGGCAATTGATTTGAAATTAGACTGGCAGAGTGTTCAGAATGTGGCAAGCCCGCCCCTGATAGAGGCAGGTCCTTTTGGATCTGCACCAGCTGAACGCTTAATGGGGCAAGGTGTGTCACACTCTTCCCCACTAAGACTGAGGATGTCCTCAACAATATAACTTTTAGATGGGAACTTAACAAAGAATTGATAAACTCGAGTCTGTTCTGACATAAGTTCCAATCAGGCGCATTTGCAGACATTTGCAAACGTTGGGTACAAACACGTATGAAACGTGGGTTTCATACATAGCCCTTTTTTCTTTACGTGTGACGTTTTGCCCCTTTTTTTGTGTGTTGCGCCTTGTTCTGAGCGCCCAGCGGGCAACCTATCATCTATGTAGTACGGCCGGGGGACGGTTCCCTCTACTAGGAGCAGGCTGAAGTTCTAAACTTAGAAGCCTGAGTATAGGGTTACCTACTACCTCGACCTAGGCCCTAAGGCCAATGGCTAGCCTCAATGTTGCCAGAATTTTAAGATTTTGCAGAATTTTAGGAATTCAGAATCTTCAAAATTTCATGCTTTATAATTTCAGAATTTCAGCTTTTCATTGTCATTATTCAAATTTCATACTACATAGTTCAAAGTTCAAGTTATATAATTTATTAATTTCATAATTTCAGATTTGTAATGCCTGCAGACATCCAAGGTAGTGTTGGTCAGAGGGGGTACGTTTGGGGCGACGAATTATATTCCACCTCATGCTGAGGCAAACGTTTTCATACCTATCATTCTTCCAAACGTCTGCTTCATTCAGGCGTTTGATTGGAACTATGGCTCTGACCCAATGTAATTGATTCATTGGGAATTGCATGACATATCTGACTCCCTTTTTGAAGCTTACATTGCACCCTTGTCAACACGAGCTCTCATTGGTGTGTCCTCACTGGCCAAGTGCACATCTTCAGTGCAAGGCTATGCTGACACATTGTAGTGGCAATAGATAAGTGAATAACTTTGTCCAGTAAACATATGGCAATAGATAAATGAATATACAGGAGCTTACTTATACAAAACCAAATATGGTAATTTTGTGTGCACAGGCATGCATGCGTTTTATTACATATGTAGGAGTTGTGTTTGTGTGATGCAGGTTGCAGATGGCGAGCGTTGCACTCTGGCTTTGTGGTTCACATTAGACAGCTCATGTGATGAGGATATCAAGATTTTGAATAGTATTACAAATCCTCACTTACAGCTACCATTGCCAGGCCGTGATGATCACAATATGGGTATAGTTTTCTGAATTTCTTAGGTGTTTGCACATTATGTAAGCCTATTTGCTCTTGTAAGTCACTTGGTAATATTGATTGTTTCAGGTAGCTACTCTCCTGCCAATAATGTGTTGTGGATGCCTCTTCCAGCCTCGAGCAGTATGTATTTGGTTAGCTTTGGTAATGAAAAGAAACATGATTTGTCTGATAAATGTGAGAGAATTGAGGCGTCAAACTTCCATTTTGATATTAGAGTAGCAAGAGTGACAACACTGGGATTTGAATTCTGCATCGCATTTGAGGGCTCTTTTGTGGCCTTGGGAGAGGTTGAAGGCCAGCCTAGTGCAAAGCTTGGAAATATGCAGGATTCTTTGGATAGGCCCATAAAGTTGAAATCTAATGGACACCAATTTCCATACGTCTTTGCAAATAGTATACATGCTCTTCAGGTACTTGGCCTCATTGAACACATGTGCATACATTCATGCATACATATATGCATGCACGTAAACATAGAAACATACATGCATACATGCACGAAGAACAGGCACAGGCATCTGCTCACATGCCCATGCACACGTGCCCGTGGGCACACGAACAGCACATTGGCACACAGGTACATGCACGTTCACACCCCACCCCCCACCCCCACATGCACAGACAAGCATGCATGTATGCATGCATACATGTATACATACATGCATGCAAGCATACACAGCTAGCTTTTGCAAAATTATGTTGAAAAGGGAATAATTACAGCAGTTGATCTCTTTTGCTCTTTGCCTATTCTGTGTGCCATTGTTTCAAGGTTCTGTACTTCTGCAAATGGAAGGAGTGTGAGAAACACAGCTTTGAAGCACGAGCAGGACTGCTGAAGGAAAATAAGTGTGATGGAAGTGGCATCGGACCTGGTGTAATTGAAACCTTGGCTGGCATGTGTGCACAAGCTGAGTTGTTTTGCAACAAAGCTTGTGCCATTTACATTGACAATCTTCATGAGGAAGGAGATACAATAGGTGCTACAATCACAAGAGATGGGACTAAAGAAACTTTGCACATAAAAGAGTGGGAACAGTACATGATTGCATATTGCAATGATTTACAAAGATGCTATCCAGTGTGGAAGCACTTGAGGTGTATATCTGCAAGTGTATCTTGAATAAGAGCTCTTGATGCAGAGTAGTAGCCGATCTGGTCACTTGTGCTTAATTGTAGGAAATGAAAGCCACCATCTGTTTTATCAAATAGAGTAGTACATTCATTTTATTAATCTGTTATAGTCTGCAACGGGAAGATCTTTTCCATCAAATTGGTCACAGTGCACATCATGCTATATCACAAGCTTTGGTTCTACATAAGAATGGATTTGCTTTATTTAATGTCTTTGTAGGCAGAAACTGACTAAGGTAATCCGACAAACAATAAAATGTCTGTAGAGAGGGCCAATCCACAAGCTAGGGTAACCCTTGAAGGAAGACTTGACAAAAAGAAGAGCAATGGAATTGAAATGCTTGGAGCTTTGGGAAATCACCATTGGAAAAGTTCTATACTCTATAATCATGAAGGATTTAGATATAATGTACTCTTAAGTGGAGATTTAGAGATGCTTTATGCAATTGTCACTAAAATATAAGACAACTCATTGACATGAAGGTATGACTTAAAGTAAGATATTTTTAAAAGGCAGTATGAGATGGCAAATATGTCTTATCAAACTTTTATGGTAGAACTGAGGGTTATACGATCAAGTGGTGGTGGTGTACGTCATGGTGACTTGAGAACTTGGTTGCTAGTGTCTTTGAGTGTTACCAAGAAAGTCTTACAGTCTCTTCAAATAAATCATGTTGCAGGCCCATACTCGAGAGTTAAATTTGTTGATCTTGGATGAGTAATTTTATCAAAACTTATGATGGTGAAAAGATCAAGTGCACCCATTGAAATAAGAAAGGACTTCATTGTGCTACAGAGGGCAAGGGAAAACAAGATGCCTAATATGAAACTTTGAAGACCAAAAACTTAAGACAACGTGAATACACCAAGGAGCTTGAAGAAGAGGATTACGTGGGAGCTTGCACTGACTTTTTACATCATACTCTCGCATCGAGTCTATGCGATGACAAGAGACAAGAATCTACAATAGTAGTAGAGGTGTATTCAAGTAATTAGGAAAGATGTTCTTGTGTTGTATAAGGAAACCAACTTGTCGCAGACATTGCTGCCAGGCATACTAGGTTTGTGACAAGACAGTATCACACGGGTTCACTCTATGGTACTATGCCCCCAGGACTTGCTACTTGACTAGGTAGATGTGCAGCCACACTATCCTGCACCACTATGCACTCACATTACTTTGACAAGACATTGCTTACCATGCACCAAAGATTCACAGTGACATGAGAGAGTGACTCAGAACGTGAGAACGTAACACACACTTTGATTAGTTCAAATGTTCCCCTGGCAATACTTGAGTTCCATGTTTAGTGGTCATCCCATGACAGGTACATTGTTTGGCATTGAGTAAGGCGTAATTATTGCATTGGCGCCACTGATCCAGGAAAAGTGCAGTGAGTAGTGGATGGAGATGGCAAGTACTTTGCCAGCTGAATACTCGTCAGCTAGACCCTTGTTGACTAAACAATTCTCAGCTGGATACTTGTCAAGGCAGTCTAGTGGGGCTAAGGTCAACCACCACGAAAGGATTCACCGTCCTGGTGAATGCAGCAGGGAAGTTGTTGGCGGAGAGAGAGAAAGAGGCCAAGCCGTTTGAGAGGTAGGAAGAAGCCACCACAGTCGTGAGCATGGAAGGTGCGGTTACAAGAAAGTAATTAAGGAACATAAAATAAGGATAAATTTTGTATAGTACAATAGTATTTACAAAGATGATGGTCCCAGAAAAAAAGAACAAAAACTAAGTACGGCAGAAAAACGGGTTGCACAAGTGCCTTGTAGAAGTAGTGGGCTCGTCGGGATGTTCAACCCGGAAGTGGTGCTGTGACTCAGAATGGCACTTGGTGATTGGCTAGGGAGACGGAAGGGTGATGAGGCCGCAAAGAGCACACTAGAGAGTGTGACGGACGACACTGAACTGGGCCGCTTGGTCAAGAGTGTGGGAAGATCGTAGTTCCGGCTCTTGGAGGATCTAGCCTGGGTGATTTCCATTTGGAGAGCAGTGAGGGAGGTGGCATGATGGCGTTGGGTTGTAAACACGGCCTGATCATGAGCTCGCTGGAGAGCAGTGAGGTCGGTGGCATGATGGAGTAGGAAAAGGCCAGCAAAAGGCCTTTCCCAGGAGGAAACCCAGCGAGCGACGGCAGCCACGAGTTGGTTTTTGACTCCAAGAGGCCTTTCCCGGCCGTCAAAGATGGGGGAGTGATAGACAGGCAGATCTGATGGAGCTGATTTCAACAGTTCAGGTTCTGCCTCTGATAATGACAGGCAACTGCAGGCGATTCTCACCTCTCAGCACTGCACTGCAGAAAGTAATGAATTCGGAGCGCTCATCTGTCATGATGATCATGACGGTTACAGGGTTGCATTCCGTGAAATAAGGCAAGCTGATTTGATGGCTGGGATCGATCTTCCCACGAAGCCCCTCCTTGACGATGCTGGGTTGTAAACACAGCCTGATCATGAGCTCGCTGCAGGCCCCGTTTTCCCTGAGAAGCAAAAAGTAGTTCATCAGGTATTCAGAGTGTATCCAAATATCAAGGAATATCTCATACAATGCCCGAAAGCCAAGCGTCGAGCACGAGCCGACCAAGGAAGATGCAGGTATCGGGGAGCCGAGTGAAGGGAAGAATGTCCCATAGCGGGTCAGGACTCGCGTCGGTGAACGGAGAGAGACTTTGGCGGGCGACCGCGAGATGGGGATCCTGGTGAGAGGCAGGTTAATTGGAGAGGGTGGGAGAGGGGCAACCTTGGGGATCAAGAAGGTTAGGACCCTCGAATACTTCGCCAGACAGGAGAGGGGCTATGGGTGGGCTGGATGTGGGAAGTTGCACAATGGCGGAAGAGGAATGCAGCGGAAATAGAAGTGACAGATTCTCGAGGGTGGATGTAGGTGGTGTGGCTGTGTTTGGGATGGGAGTGATGGTGGTTGGGGCCGGCGGAATGAAAGAGGTAGAGGTGGTGGACTGTGATGAGGAGGGAGCGCTGATGTAATTGACAAGGTGGCGGTGGCGATGGCGTCTCTGCTGGCGGCGCGATGGATGGCCGGGAGCTGGCGATGGCGACGGGATCCACCCGCTGCCAAAAATGCTGTCGAGGAGAGAGAAAGTTGTCGAAGAGAGAGACTAGAGTATAGTACTGGTGCCAAAACTTCTTGTTGAGAGAGAGGGTGCTCGAAGAGAGAGAGTTGTCAAAGAGAGAGAATATAGTGTTGATGAGAGAGAGTGTGGGGGTGGAAAAGAGAGAGAAGGTGTTGTCGAGGAGAGAGAAGATGAAGAGAGGGAAAGAACGAAAATAAAGGCAACTAGTATTGGACCCGTGCGTTGCTGCGACGGCGGCAGGTAGAGTTCCAGAAAAAATAGGCTCATTTCTCCAATTTAGGTCATGTTTTAAGTAAACACAATACATTATTTCAAGTGACTTCATATATACATGTCTCAAAATAACATCCATGTCTCGTAGATTTATAGCGAGAACAAAAATATCATAGTAATGTAGCATACGAGGATGCAAAAAAGGACCAATATTACATATTCTCAAAATGCACCACAAAATACGTATTCTCGGTCATCAATAATAACAGAATCCACAAATTGAATTCTTCTCTTGTGAGAAGGATCATTCATGTGTCTCCTCACAATACGCTCTCTATTGTAAAGTGGTGATCCATCCCGCACATGCTCTACTATCAATGAATGCAAAGGACCTGCATAAATGAAACAACGATAAATCAAATCTCAAAAGGACCTGCACATAACGACACATCGATAAATAAAATCTCAAAAGGACTTGCACATAACGACACATCGATAAATAAAATCTTATAATAGAAAAATATAATCAAAATTATCTCATACGATAGAACATCGAGTGGATGGTACATGAGGAGCTCTAGTATAAAACCCATAACGAATACCAATGGTCATGATAGATATAAGAAACAATCAGTCATCACGTATTGAATATCCCTCAAATGTTACAAAGCATCTGTCCATCTCTCTCCAAAACAAATAGACACCCCACTCCTCATCAGGAACACCGATCTCGTACATCTCGATGCCTTCGTCGACAACTCTTACCATAAACGTATCAATGTCATGCAATATCCTAAAATCAAAGCATAACAAATAGGTTATACAATTATTTATATATAGGTTCAAAAAATATATATACAATGCCTAACAATTACACTTATACTTACCCATCCCTATAAGCATCAATCATAATCCCTGATACGTGACCTGCAGTAATAGGAGCTGACCATAGCGGTGGCTCTGTACAGATAGACATCAGTATAGAATGTCATGTTCCATACTTTGTAATCAAGAAAAGTTATGCAAATATAGAGAATAACTCACCTACTATCCTCGACAAAGGCATGTCCAATGTAAAGGTAATCTTAGACATGTCTGTCAAAACATAAACAACAAAAATAGGTACTTTTACCATGGACAAATATGTATAAAAAAAAAGTCACAACAAAATTAATCAAATTGCAGAACTTAAATAAGAAACCTGACTTGTCACTCTGAATTCATCAAGATCTCCTTATAAACAATATTGTTTGTTGTAGGTGTATAACTTTGAAGATCATCAAATGAACACTCCACATTAGCGTTCTCCTCAAGTAACACCTTCACAGCTTGAGGAGACCGTGCTCGTGACAACGCGACATACAATTTTCCATGAGTACACACTGGAGTCACCAAATACAACCCCAAGACATTTAGGGTTTGGCCTTGTGATTTGTTTATTGACATGTCAAATGCCAGCCGCATGGGAAACTGTCTCCGTCTCATGGTGAATGGTAGTTGGGCCTCGCTGCACATAAAGGTAATCCGTGGAAGAAATACTCTTTCACCAACTTTAGTACCAGTGATGATTTCGGTCTCCAAGACTTTAGAGTGAAAGGCCTTACATATCATCCGTGTACCATTACAGAGTCTACGTCTTGGATCCAAGTTACGAAGCAAAATAACACGAGCTTCTAACTTTAAAACCAAGCAGTGAGGTGGATATCCGCCCCGAAGGTCGATTGTGTTCAAAAATTTTATGGAATATAGGAATGAATTTTCATCATTTTCAAGAATTGAATCTGCACTGAAATATTGCTTAGGCTCACCAAGCATTTCACCAAAGCTATCTTATTCACAATATCCACTTGACTGTTTATTGGAGCAAGAATAGCACGCTCACTAAAGTATGAAGCATATGTCATAGTGATAGCCAATTCAGAGACGTATACTTATATATACATGTGCATTTATAAAATAAATAAACACATACACATATATATTTTTAATTAATATTAAATTTTAACACGTGGGGATGCATGATGAGGTGTGTTCACTCTTAAATAAGTGTATCTTATATACAATGTCTTTTGTCTTCTCTTTTGCATACATATGTATGTGATTGTGTGTGCACATACACACGTATGTATGATTGTGTAATGTCTTCACGCGTGCATGTGTTGTGCAAGTGTCTTGATTGTGTAATTGTGTTAATGTGTATTTGTTGTATGTGTGTGTGTACATGGTGGTGTGTATGTTTTTATATATGTGTATCCATAGCGAGTGTCTGCATCATGTACGTGTGTGTGAGCATGTGAATATACTCGTGTGTACATCTATGCATGTGCACGTGCAGGTGCATATGTGTGTGAGTGAGTGTGTGCATGTCCATGTGTGTGCACATGTACTTGTGTATGTGAGTGTATTTATGTGCTTGTGTGCATGTATACACATGTGTATGTGCAAGCTTGAGTATGTGTGTAAGTGTGCATATCTCTATATGTTGCATGTGTGTCCATGTGTGCGAGTGTGTGTATGTGTGTTTGTATGCGTGTGTGCACGTATCATGTGCTTGTGTACTGTGTGTTATGTGTGTGTGTGTGTGTATGCATGAACATACATGTGTGTGCGTCGATATACATATAAATCTATTTATATATATATGCTTACATACCTATAGATACACATACATACATAATATATATAAGTGTGTGTGTATGTATATTCTCTCTCTTACACATGCACATAATATATATGTGTGTGTGTGTGTGTATGTGCAAGCTTGAGTATGTGTGCAAGTGTGCATATCTCTATATGTTGCACGTGTGTCCATGCGTGTGAGTGTGTGTGCACGTATCATGTGCTGGTGTCTGTGTGTGTGTGTGTGTGTGCGCGCGCGCGCATGAACATACATGTGTTTGTGTCGACATACATATAAATCTATTTATATATACATGCTTACATACCTATAGATACACATACATACATAATATATATAAGTGTGTGTATCTATAGGTATGTAAGCATGTATACAAAGATTTCATGTGAGATGTGAGATTTCATGAGAAAGATGTGAAATTCAAAATTGCATTGGAAGATGTGAGATTTGGCTCCTCCTCAGGCTGGCTTGCAGGAGGAGTGGTTATTTTGAATTAGCCCCACCTTCTTTGCCCACGTGGAGGGAGGTGGGATTGTGGTTAATCTTGTATAGATTGCATTGGAAGATGTGAGATTTGGCTTCTCCTCAGGCTGTCTTGTAGGAGGAGTGGTTATTTTGAATTAGCCCCACCTCCTTTGCCCACGTGGAGGGAGGTGGGGTTGTGGTTAATCTTGTATAGATTTAGTGCTTGCTCACCTTGGCCCTATTCACCATAGAAAGGAGCTCCTCAACTACTTGTCAAGCTTGTGACTACAATGCATTTGGCAAACATTAACACCAACATATTGCCAACAAAAATATTAATTCCTTCATTAGCTTCTATTTAGCAATCTCATAATGAATTTGTTCTCCCTTGCTGAAGATGAACTCTGAGATCTCGCTTCAATACAACCGCTCCTTTCACCTCCATAGCCTCTTTCTTCTCTTCTTTGAATCTCGAGGTTGATTGTTTGTTGCCATGACATGCATGGAAGCATCTTGACATCTTTTTAAATGTTCTTAGACAACAGAAGACATCAGGTACATATGCACAAGAGTACAAAAGTTCTATAGACTATATAAAACCTCAGCCATATATATATATATATATATATATATATATATATATATATATAGAGAGAGAGAGAGAGAGAGAGAGAGAGAGAGAGAAGCCCTCTCCTCCTCCAAATTTTCTTCTATATATATATTTGTATAGCACTTGCAAAAAAAGAAAATTTGGAAGAGGAGAGGGCTTCTCTCTCTCTCTCTCTCTCTCTCTCTCTATATATATATATATATATGCCGCATTCTTGCTCTTTAGTGAGCATCTATTGCGTTTGATTAAAGTAGGGATCAACTGATCTCCATATCTTGCCAACCCATTGCCTTAAAATACCTATTCAATTTCTTCTCCCTCCGAATCAAATGCTCCTACTTTTATCTACATAAAACAATGGGTCTCTCTAAGAGTCTCTCTCTCTCTCTCTCTCTCTCTCTCTCTCTCTCTCTCTCTCTCTCTCTCTCTCTCTCTCTCTCTCGCTTTCCAAGGCAACCCCAGCATGCTCCCTCGAATAGCCCAGGCCCACCCGCAACAGCAGTAGCAGAAACAACAGCATCTCCAAGATTTTTGGGGAAGAAGAAATTGGGTTTGTTATTTTAAATTTGCTAACACTAAGAGCTGTTGTTGCTGAGATTTCTCTTTACAGTGATGAGCAGCAAGAGAGGATTACCAACACAACCGTGTTGCAGACGAAGTTGCAGTCCTGGCTAAGGACCTTCCATGGACCTCCCCATTGGAGTCCACTCTTGCCAAAATTCTCTAGCATTAGCTCATGCCTCCCTTGCTGTGTCAGATCCTCCTGAACTCCCGTCATGGCCCGACGTCTCTTCCATTGGGAAGTCCACAAATTAACAGCCTCGCCTTGCCTAGTCGCCTCTTTTATTCAAAGCTTTTGCCACTACCCAACCCACGTTCACACCCTCTGGCCCCTCCTTCGCTCCATGCGCACTGCCTGGATACCACCCATGGCTTTTGACCTCGTATACTTTAGCTCACAATCTCTCTCTCTCTCCTCTACTGCCACCTTTACCCTGTAGTTACCCACTTTGATTACCCCCCTTTTTCCCTTCATTTTATTGATCCCACCTTTCCCTCTAACTTTCCTCTATCCATTTCCACTCAAGTTTGTGCTTCATTAATGACAGGTGAAAAAGAAACCAACGGAAGGCAAGGGAGGTTGTGCCATTGTTGCTGTTATTGCTACCTCACCAACAAAAGGCAAGGGCGGTTATGCCGCTTCTGCTGTTGCTGCGTCACCATCAGATTCAAATGAAGATGTGAAGGCGTGGTGGTATGAAGCGGGAGGCGATAGATTCAAAGGCGTGGGGGTATGGAGCATGAGGGCTTTGCCTGAGGGATTAGGCATGGTGATGGTCTAGCCTCTAGTGCTCATCATCTTCTACTTTCTTCCCAATGGCTGCGAGTTGTTGCTTGATGCTTTTGTATTTGTTCAAGTGTGTGGTTAGAGGTTCACTTTCCTTCATGTCAAGTTTATAGAATTGCATTAGCAGATTTATCTTTGATTTTTTTTGCTTGAGTGTCAACTAATTTGTTAAGTTCATCCCATGCATCTTTAGCTTGTTGTATCCCTGCAATGTGGTGAATGATTTCATCATTTAAGCTAAGTGCAATGAGTCCTAATGCTTTCTCATTTCTATCCTTCCACTCATTCTCTCCATCCTCCATTGGACATTCATCTCTTTCCTCAATTAGCCCCCATAGATTCTTCCTCATGAGCAAGTACATGGTCATTGTTTGCCATGTATGAAATTGCTCCCCGTTAAATTTAGCTATTTCTTGTGCAGTGCTCACGCGATAATGTGAAGGGGGTCTTACCTCTTGATCCAATTCAAGATTCAAGGGCAGTCTCTACCCTTTTACAACTCCAATCTGATGTTTAATGATGATTACAACAAGTTTACTAGCATGAATTCACCAAAAATTGCATAAATCCAAGGATAATTGGTCTATACTGGATGGTTGGGATATCAAACCAGCTTCAAATTGCAATCTAAAGTGATAAATATTTGTATCAGATACCCAATGGTAAGTTTGAACCATCAATTGCACCAAAATGTAGTGATTAGTACTAATTAATCACTGATTAGTGAAATTAATCTCCTGTTTTGTATGCAAGAAATAGTGTGCAGGGAGGCCAGATATGGTGCCTTAGAGTTCAAATGAACTCAAATCCTTTGAAAGGCCTCAATAGCAGTTAGCCTAGTAGAGAATCAAGCCAAGAAACAAAAGATTTGACCAAACATTGCTTAATCTCTATTTTACCAACGTCACTTGTTTTGCAGATTTGATGAAGAGCTTGATGCTACTTCTCCTTGATGAATTTCTGAAATCTAAGATCATAGGCTTGTAGAGCACCCTTGAAAACCCCTGGGCTAAGAGGAATTAGCTTGATTCACCTTGTGGGAGTGTAGATCTAGGCTTTTCTCCAAAAAAAAGGTGCCGACAAAATTACGGATTTCTGTACCATTCGGCGACGATTTGACGAATTGATGCTACAGGATGAAGTGTGGGGATGTTGCCTAAAAATGGCGAAGAGCATTTTGCCTAATGTTGAGGATGGAGGGAGATCAAGTCCCTCCACCAGCTGGGGGTGCAGAGAATAGTTGAAAGAAGACTAAAAAATGAGATTAACTTTTAATCATGATTAGCAAGGTAATTGTACTTAAAAATTAGATGAATCCTAGGCTATGGCTCTGATACCAAGTTGATTTTGCAGCAATGTGATAAGCTATGGTGGATCAAATACAAGGATCAACATGATTACGACGAGATTAGTGCACAATTAATCTAATAGCTTAATGTAGGCATGGATACTCAAAAACCAGCAATTTCTCATTAGGCCAATGCCTCAATGTATAGGTTTTACATCCACAGATGCCAAGCATCTAATCCCACTGATTTCTCCTTGATTTGTGTCACCTCCCCTACATCTAGGGGCACCTTTTCCTAGAATCTTTCCACACTCCTATATTCACTCATGCTACCCTTGATTCTCTCATCCATAGATTCTTCTCACCTTTTCACTGCTACCCACTCAATTACAGACTCCCTTTTACAGTCTCTTGCTAAGAGTTTGTTCCCGCACACATCCATTCACTTGCATATTTCAACAAAATATACCTTTTTATCAAATAAATATTATTTATTGAACAAAATATATTATAAAAAATTAAATATTTATTTTATTTTTTTAATCAAATTTGAATCTTGACACTTTTCCAAAATCTTATATAGCAATCTAATCATGCTTTGCTTTAAAAAAAAAAGAAGCGTAGTGTCAAACCATAGTGTCATCTGCAAAACATTGTATCACTAGATTTGGGTGTGACCCTTGTAAGCATCCATCTAGTTGAGCTTTTTCCACATCCTTTGTCAAAAGATGCATTGCAATAGCATATATAAGAGAAGGGGTAAAGGCAACTTTAATTAACTTAACTTGCTAGTTTAAAGGATTTCACCACATGTCCATTCAACTATACATATGATCTAGCACCTTCTATGAGCATGAAGTGGGATTTGCTAATCATTACGAAAATCCTATAATATCTTAAGACTTTCACGACTAAATAGAGCCTTCAAGGAGGAGCACCTTCACACTTTGTTTCAGGAGGTATTGGTTATATTGGTGCCTAAGCAACATGAGCAACTGTCATGTACCTCCCACTAGTAACCAATTTCAATAATGAATGTTATTTATATGATGTTGGCAATTTTTTTTTTGCTCATAGGCATTTTGATATCTCAATTTGGTTCCATGCCAGGAAGTTTGGTGATGAAGACACTATTTATGAATAATATGCTTGGATTTGATTTTGCTTAGATCATGACCAAAAATGGTAGCTAATCAATTAGACATGGAAGAAGCACTATTATCTACTCTTTATTAAATATGAGTTATACTCCTTCTCTATGTGCCTAAATGAGAAAGAGAAAAGAGCTAGGGAGAAAGCAATTTATCGGATTTTTGAAATTTAAAATGATGGTATAATTTTTGAGGCTTTGGTTCATGCTTGGGAAAGTATTTTTTGTTGTATAGCCAAAGCTAAGGTCAACTACTTGTAATAATAAAGAGTGGAGAAAGTGGTGGTAAATTGGATCACCTACTTTTTTTTGAACAATAATAATATAATTATTTATATATATAAGCAGAAAAGGCCCAGATAAACTTTTGATAAAGAGTGGAGAGTGTGGTGGCAATGTACAATAATAAGGAGAAGGAAGGGGGGGAGAAACTTAAAGCTAAAGGATACCAATGTACATCATGCAAAAATCTCAAGCCTGCCACATTTGGGGTCTTGGTGATTAGGAAAAATGACTCGATTATTCCAAAGTGGCGGACTTCTTGATGTAGTCGATGCAATCGACGACGGCGTCAGGGTAGCTCGCACTGCGCCCGGCGCAGCTGTACGACCCTGAGAGGCCACGTGGAATCTTGCTGTTGCCTGTGCCGCGGTGGCTCTTGGCTGCTGCTCCGCCGTTTGAGGGCGCGGCAGCCAGCAGGACGGAGCGCCCGCACGATTTTTTCATCTTGGCCACCAGGTAGAGGAGGGAGCAGAGGCGCAGCTTGACGCGCGGCATGTGCAGGCCCTTGCGTAGGCTCTTTTTGTCCAAGTGGCGTGCTGGGCTGCAGAGAGCGCTGCTGCTGATGACAGGGTGGACGCAATATGTACTGCACTTGCTGCTTCTCTCCAAACTGTTCATTGAGCAAGGCTCGTGCATGTGTGCCTGCATCGTATTGTTACCACCACACCTACAGCTGCTCTTTCTAGACATAAGCTCAATCAGCAATGCGTACAACAAGAACACAGGTGCTAGTAGCTGGCTACAACGAACTCTAGAAGGGAACTACTCCATGACTAAATACGTACGCTTATAGAAGGCTATGCTAGATGACCTAAAAAAGGAGTCGCCAATGCAGCAAGAGCCCAATGCAGGTAGAAACACTTACTGTATACAACAGAAGGTTACTATATTAGAGCAGGCGGCTATGCTACGCGCAGAGAACGCTGCAAACACTAAAATACAGAAGATATGTGTGTAAGAAGGAGCTGAGACTGGGGCGAGCCGGCCATCAGAACGCCTAATATAGGCTATACCAGGTACAGGCCATCCTTTCCATGACTGGGTACTTGGGCAATGTAGCACAACTAAACACGTTAGCAGTTACCACAATCGACAATAGTATTGAAATTTGGTGAGGTTGGGTATACAAAGCGTTGGGTGGTTCCAATTTACGCAGACAGCTTGCATTTATTTAAAGCTCTCTAATGACTTTGTTACACGGTGCGGTTATGCACATTGAACGCGCAACGATCGAATGCCCACGAGCTGACGCCCTCTCCGCGCCCTTGATTGGCGTGATTGACTTACAATCTCTTTGGTTTTGAGCTCCATCGGGAACCAACGCTCGATCTCGCCCCTTGGTGCGGTTCATCCGAACAGAACCGCTCGCTCAAATCGAATACATTGAGCCCTCCTCTACAAAACCCTTAGGAGACTGAAATCTAATTTATTTAGGGTACGGAATCTTAAGGAAAATTTTACCCCAGCAGTGCGGTAGAGCAATTGGTGAAGCATGTGTGTGTGTTTGAGGTAATGTCTCGGGATCGAGTCTGTGTTTGGGGTAATGTCTCGTGATCTCGTCTTATTTTCAGCTTTCATCCGTAAGGACACTATTTGGTACAAATAAAAAATCTCGTATTACAGAAAAAAAACTTGAGGAAAATACTTAAAACTTAGGTGTTCTTGTTCTTTCTACCCCTGTCACAAATAAACTTTTTTTTTGGAACAATAATAATATATTTATATTTACAAAGAAAAAACAATCATTTACAATAGGTCTTTTTAAACTATCACCACAACACTTTTAATCCCAGTCCCTATTGAGAAGATCACATATTAAGTCCCACCTCTCATCCTCCCAAACAAATAAAGACATTTCCTAAGATATGTGGAAGCCCAATTGCATACAAGCAATCATCAAAATCTTAGAAGTAAAACCCTTGGGGTGTGCTCTTCAAAATAGTCCCCTTTAGTCTAGACCTTCACCACTAGTCTCCTACCCATAGGGTTTTCAATTAATGCCAGAAAGATATCCACTAGTTGTTTCTCCTTCTAGTACCACCTTTTGATTTTAGGCCCAAATTAGGGTATCCTAGTATGTGTTAATATCCCATCAGTTGGACCACTATCACCTAATCCCTGCCTATAATGCCTAAACTACCTCAACAAACAAATTATTATTCAACTTATTAATATGATATACAGACCAACAATAATGCACACATTTGAACATCATTTCTGACACATCTATCAGCAAATTCCTAGAAACCCAAATCCCCTATAGGCAATAATATCTTATGATATAAAATATTAACTCCACCTCTCCTACCCCACTCATTAACCTCCCCTGTAGCCAGTCACCCAATGACCCCTTAACCCCCAAGTTCTCATCCACCCATTTACCTATTCTACCCCAAAACCCCCTAATTGTAGGGCAGTCTCAAAAAGCATGTTGTTGCTTCGCATATGGGACAGATTCCAACAATGAAGTTTATTTGTAGCAGTTTGAATTCAAGGGGTAAGGCTAGCAAACATACTCTCCAAAGAAATGTCTGAGCTTTTATTGGGACTTGGGATTCCCAAATTAGGCTCCACCTCTTCCTCCAAGTACTAAAGCACCACCTAACTTTTCAAATTTTGTTACAATATTTGACATCAATTAATGTCACTCTCTCTTACTCATTTGTTCATATACTGCTTCGGTGGTTATTCTATCTAGTTTGACCCCATTTAATTAGGCCCAATCATGTGTCCAAGAAGCTCCATTGAAAGTTATGGAGGTCAGGCCTTTCTCAACCTCTTCAAGCACAGAACTCAACACATGTACCTCATTCTGTTGTATTCCAAAATTCCCTTTCAATCGGATATAATTCTTTCCATCCCACCTGTGAACAGTCCTAGAGGTTCCCTAGTCTTCTTACACCCTTGTTGTTTAATCTTCTAGCTATCCTTGTATTGAGTTGGGCCAAGGGGGGATTAAATCTATGAGTCCACCAAATGTTCAAATTGAAAAAGGAGTTCCCAAAGACTCTAGTGTACCTATTCCATTTAATCAAACCCATCAGCTCTTTCTAATTGAAGCATAGAAACTTATAGATGGGGGAGTTCACAACTTTCAGAGGAGAAAATGATAGCAGCTTCTACTTCCAATCTAGTCCCATCCATTTGTCTCTAGGTTGCACCTCAAATTCTTCCACCACCTCCCTGAGCATCCTAGTTGAGATTCCTTCCTGTTGAAGAAACTTAGGAATGCTCATTACCATCCTAGCCTGGTGTGAGGCAGCTCAAGAACATAAGAAGGCCACTATAGCTCGCCGACTCACCACCTTCGGAACACTCACAAGCACAAGGGGCACCACCAGCTTCTCTAGCTGGAAAGAAAATCAGTAAAACAGACCACACCTTTCCTCATATCCCTACTCCTGTACCCTCATCCATCCACCACTATCACACACCACAGGCTCAAATCGAAAAAACAAGACACCTCTATTGCTTAATCTGCAACTCAATCGGTGGAGTACAGAGGGAAAGTTACAATTGTCCAAACACAAACACAGAAAATAATGACAGACGCTTGTCGAGCTCCAGCCTGATCACATCTTCAGTCCTTGCTAACAGCCCTCTGCAAACTATCACCTTGTTAGCTTTCCACCATCACCCGATAGCGATCATGATCCCTGGCTGCGCACCCTTCTCTTGCTGCAGCTCTTAAACTTGCATAGGCCACCCCAGCAGCCTCTGTGTCTACTGCTCTATCACCAGGCTCCTACGGCTGCACTCTACTCACAGCTTTTCACTCGCCTCTGGCTATCTGCAGCGCCTCGCCAGGCGTCTTCTCCCTCTACCCGGCGGCCCTTATCTTTTCCAGTCGTCGTCTAGATCTGCACAACACCCCCGCCAAGCGGCCTTCTACACTTTACACCCCTTCGGCTCGATGACCCAGGCGCTTCCCACGTGGCCACACAAAACTAGCTTTCGTAGGTTACCCGCCAGCCTTTTTCACCATCGGCAACTTCTTCACGTGCGTCTGCAGAGCAGCTGCAATGCCTTGTCAGTAGATCCACTCGAGTGCGACCTCCTCTGGACCCGGTCTCTTTTCCATGCCACTGTCCCATGCTTACCACCTTCTATCCTTGACCTGCTGTCTGCCCCCAGCCTCCGCCGTCTCTGCCTCTCTCTTGCCAGCCTCACAACACACACAAGTCGCCCTCTCCTTTTTATGTCTGCAGCGCCTGAGGGAGAGCGTCCACTTTCTGGACCCGGGCTCTTTTCCCAAGCGGCCTACTCGAATCACCAGCCTATCTCTCTTTTTCGAACCAAGTGGCTATGCTCCTCCTCGAACTTTCGCCAGCTTCTGGATGCTGCGCTGGCAGCCACAAAGGCAACAAAATAAGGCTCCACGTGGTCACTTCATTGCTGGCCACGTTGGTGTATATTATTTATTATTTCTTAAAGCCTCAAGCCTCAAAATGATGGCCACCAATGCCCTCGCATCTCCTTGTTTCTCAAGTTCAAGTGCAGCACCACGACCTTCTAAAATTATGCAACATCTGCCCACAGCCTCGAATCATCAGCATCAACTTACCAAACATGACCATTTTCCAGTCGGTGCCCTGCCTTTAGCAACCATCCGCACACCACACTATTGCAATAAAAACTCCAGATCTCCAGTGTCTGCTCCCAAAAAAACACGTACATATACCGGCTCACTGTAAAACCACTCGTCGCTCTGTACATCTGCCAGGGCATTCAGGGCAAAATTTATTTGCACACCACGCGTCCCATATGTACACAGACCCAAAATATCTTTCAGATTTTAGCCTGACATACTTTGCCCAACCCCTAGCCTGCTGAATCATTTATGATCAGCAGAAAGCATATGACCACGTTTCCCTCCGTCTATCCTTTGAGCATCATACAGTGTAACCAACACATCTCTATTCCAGGTGATCAAAAAAACACTGTCATCCTCCCAAGGCATGTCTTGCCATCCCACTTCCCACCACGGTACATCAGAACTTCTGAAAACAAAGCTTCTGACATACACACCATCTTGCCTCATCTCAATCCCAAAATCACTGATATAGTCAGCACCAATATTGAAAAACCAGTGCAGCAACTCCTGTTGAGGGTAAAAATTGATGAAAGCTTCATCAAGAAAAACCTGCTGTGCCATAACACTTTCTTGTCCATCCACATAAGAAGCATCATAATCAAAGCCAGCCACTACAGGCAAAACAAACTCCTCTTCAACAGGCACCATTCCCAAAGCATCCACCTCAGTCCCTGTATGCTCATCTTCATCAAGGCCAATAAGAAACTCATCTATCACAACATCCATAATCTCATCCATAGCAGCAGCATCATTCATAGACTTCTGGTGTTGCTCCTCTTTCATAGCATCAATTCTACTCATGGCTTTTTTAACATTAATGCACATCTGATTATCTAACTTTGACTCAGGCTCATCATCTTGTAGACTGTCTATATCCCACTCATCCCACACAGGTTCATTATCCAAAGACTCAAAAGCAAACTCTTTCACATCACAGGCATACCTTTGCTCATGATTCACTTGCACCTCCTCGCATTCTTCCTGTATGGCCTCTTCTTGTTCAGCAACCTCATCACTAAGCACACTTCATCAATAACCAAGACATCCATGTCTGCATCCTCCTCACTGGATGAAGTGTCTTCTGTTCCCTCACTAGTAGTGGTGCTACTGGTCGTATCATCAACACTCGAATCAGCTTCACTTTCTTCTTCATCATGAGCAGGCTTCTGGTTATCCATATTAAACTGCTTCTTATCACCTCTCCTATCATATAGAGTAATGACCCCTTTCCTCCAATCCTGAACAGCCTTCACCGCTCTCAGCCATGGTCTTTCCAAAATGATGGGGAATGCACCCATTCCTACAGGCATAACATGACAGTCCACAAGCACCTTTACATCAAAAGCTTCCAATTCTAACTCTTTGATCATACCTAAGCATTTGACCTTCTGGTGATTAGCCAGCCAAATACGGAATCCAGACACTTCAGTAACATTAAGACCAAGCCTCTCCACAGCTGCCAATGTGATCACACAAATTTGTGCACCACCATCAAAAGCTTCCAATTCTAACTCTTTGATCATACCTAAGCATTTGACCTTCTGGTGATTAGCCAGCCAAATACGGAATCCAGACACTTCAGTAACATTAAGACCAAGCCTCTCCACAGCTGCCAATGTGATCACACAAATTTGTGCACCACCATCTATGTATGCCTCTCCCAGATTCTTCCCTTTATACCACACATTCACCACACAGGACATATATCAGGCAACTCCTGAACAGATAAAATAGTCACTATCCCTTTGGTAGGCTCCTTTTCTCTTGGGTTCACAAGTCTTTTCCACTGACGCTTCAAATTGGGAGCTAACTCTATCAATTGCCCAAAAGTAATGTTAGCTTTCCTTCTAGCCATGTCCTCCTACAAACTGTAGCTATCGTGCCCACCCCCTAGTGGAAAATCAGTTACCTGAAACTTCCTACGAGACTTCCGCTTCTGCTTGACCTTCACATCCCCTCCTTCCTTCACTTTACCTTTCTTCTTGCTAGGCCCTGCAGCATCCTTGCTTTCCCTTTACTGTGGCATCCGTTTTCCCAAAGGCATCACATCAACTTCTGCCTCCTTCATCTTCTCAAGGGTGACCACATCTATCACCTTAGTTTTACCCTTCTCCTCAGCTGTGATTCCACTGGGGCCTGCTTGATCCCTCATATCAATACCATAATCATTTGACCTGCCAGGTAACTGTGAAGGTAATGGGTACATATCACCACCCATTCGCTGAGGCTTATCACAATCTGTACTCAAATGACCAAGCTCACCACAGTTCCAGCATGTAGGGATGAAACGACGGCCCCTACCATGACCACGTCCATACCTTGCTTGTCCATCTCCCCCTTCATGATTATTGCCTCTGCCTCTACCACGTCCACCACTTGTACTTCCCAGTAAATTTAAGCTCAAATTCTTCATAAGAGCAACCATCTGTTTCATATCCTGTCGCAATCCCTCATCAGAACCTGCAGGAACCATAGGTACTCCTTGACTAGCTTGTGGCACCATTTGCATAGCTTGGGCTTCAGTGGGCTTCATCCTCTCAATCACTGCATTCATGGGTGTAGCCTCCACTCTACGAATCTCCGGCTGTGCTACAACTGGAATCATCCCCAGCTGATTCATCCATTGCAACTTCCAATCTTTTGATTTAGCCATTTCCACCGCATCCTCATAAGACCTGGGCTTCTTCAATTCCACTTTCTAGCGAATACTCCTCTTAAGCCCGGCTACAAACTTATTTTTCTTCATCATATTAGGGGGTACCTGACCTTCCCCTAAAGCCCTGCATAGAGTCTCCCATAGCAAAGAAAATTTCTTCATATAATCATCTATTGATTCAAACTCACCTTGTGTTAGAGCTTGCACCTCATGCCAAACCTTATCAGGGTCTTCTACCTTCTTGAACCTGTTGCTTAGTGCTGTCTTTAATCCATTCTCAGTCATATCAAGATGTGGAACAGCAACCCTCAATGACTCCTCATAAGCTCTGTACCAGGTCCTTGCATCCCCTTTCAAGCAAATCAGTAGCCGCAACACCTGTACCGACTCATTGATGTGGTTGCTTATACATGCAACCTCCATCCTTTCCAAGAAATCTGCCACATCTTCATGAGGGCTACCATAAAACTCTGGATAAGACATCATTTTAACCCCCAAACTTCACCTCAAATCCAAGAAAGCACCTTTCCTGAAACTCTCAAGTCCTAGGGCCTACACCCTGATAACTGAAGGGAATAATAGAGCAATCCTCAGTGGGGGCACCAGAAAGATGTGAGGCAGCTCAGGAACACAAGAAGGCCACTATAGCTCGTTGACTCGCCACTATACACTCACAAGCACAAGGGGCACCACCAGCTTCTCTAGTTGGAAAGAAAATAACAGACCACACCTTTCCTCATATCCCTACTCCTGTACCCTCATCCATCCACCACTATCACACACCACAGGCTCAAATCGAAAAAACAAGACACCTCTATTGCTTAATCTGCAACTCAATCGGCGGAGTACAGAGGGAAACTTACAATTGTCCAAACACAAACACAGAAAATAATGACAGAAGCTTGTCGAGCTCCAGCCTGATCACATCTTCAGTCCTTGCTAACAGCCCTCTGCAGCTATTACCTTGTTAGCTTTCCACCATCACCCGCCGATAGCGATCATGATCCCTGGCTGCGCACCCTTCTCTTGCTGTAGCTCTCAAACCTGCATAGGCCACCCCAGCAGCCTCTGTGTCTACTGCTCTATCACCAGGCTCCTACGGCTGCGCTCTACTCACAGCTTTTCACTCGCCTCTGGCTATCTGCAGCGCCTCGCCAGGCGTCTTCTCCCTCTACTCGACGGCCCTTATCTTTTCCAGCCGTCGTCTAGATCTGCACAACACCCCCGCCAAGCGGCCTTCTACACTTTACACCCCAGGCTCGATGACCCAGGCGCTTCCCACGTGGCCACACAAAACTAGCTTTCGTAGGTTACCCGCCAGCCTTTTTCACCATTGGCAACTTCTTCACGTGTGTGCAGCAGCTGCAACGCCTTGTCAGTAGAGCCACTCGAGCACGACCTCCTCTGGACCCGGTCTCTTTTCCACGCCACTATCCCACGCTTACCACCTTCTATCCTTGACCTGCTGTCTGCCTCCGCCGGCTCTGCCTCTCTCTTGCCAGCCTCACAACACACACAAGTCGGCCTCTCCTTTTTATGTCTACAGCGCCTGAGGGAGAGCGTCCACTTTCTGGACCCGGGCTCTTTTCCCAAGCGGCCTACTCGAATCACCAGCCTATCTCTCTTTTTCGAACCAGGCGGCTATGCTCCTCCTCGAACTTTCGCCAGCTTCTGGATGCTGCGCTGTGGCAGCCACAAAGGTAACAAAATAAGGCTCCACGTGGTCACTTCATTGCTGGCCACGTTGGTGTATATTATTTATTATTTCTTAAAGCCTCAAGCCTCAAGCCTCAAAATGATGGCCACCAATGCCCTCGCATCTTCTTGTTTCTCAAGTTCAAGTGCAGCACCACGACCTTCTAAAATTATGCAACATCTGCCCACAGCCTCGAATCATCAGCATCAACTTACCAAACATGACCATTTCCCAGTCGGTGCCCTGCTTTTAGCAACCATCCGCACACCACACTATTGCAATAAAAACTCCAGATCTCCAGCGTCTGCTCCCAAAAAAAATACGTACATATACCGGCTCACTGTAAAACCACTCGCTCTGTACATCTGCCAGCGCATTCAGGGCAAAATTTATTTGCACACCACACGTCCCATATGTACACAGACCCAAAATATCTTTCAGATTTTAGCCTGATGTGAGGTGAAAAAAAGAAAGAAAACCCTGCCTCTATAGCGCTTCACCTCGCAAACTTGGAATACACACACACCAACGGGGGCACCACCAGCAGGCAGCCACCGGCTGGAACACTCTCTCACCATGCACCACCCACCCACCCATAAAGACAGCTCAAAACCCCAATAAAGAGATGATTATCCAACAAAAAACATATACAGCATCAACCATGTACAACTCAGCAAATATACCAAAAACCAGGACTCTGGCCAGGATTTACTGCCAAGGGAATACACCCTTGCGTCTGACAACCAAGCCTCTGTCTCCCGGTCTCTGCTTCACTTCAAAGGGCGCCCCACCAGCAACCCTTCTTCACTTCCTCTGTAGCCCGGCTATTCTCTGTCCAGCTGCTACCTGCCAAGTGTCGTAGGCGAGCCCCATTGTCTCCAGCCCACACATCAGCACCACTTCAGTCAACACGCACAAATACCCAAGGCTCCCTCTCTGGTCAGCATCCACTCTCTGCCTGCAATCATCGCCCACACAAGACCAGCTACTCTCTCTTCAGAAGGCGCCCACACCAGCTAACCTTCAACTCAGCAGCTCCCACTCTCTGCGTGTCGAGACCAGCAGCTTCACCAACCACCAGCGCCTTGCACAATCTCTTCAACACCACGAACCACTTCTCAACGCAGCATCACCTTCTCTTGCATCTAGCACAAGCCACATCTTCAGTCCCTTGCTAACAGCAGCCCTCTCTTGCTGCTTCAATCATCAGCCCACACTGTCACGATCACCCAAGGCCCACACCAACCTGATTCTTTACCTGCATCCCTTAGCTTCACCTGCGCTACCAGCTGCCTTCCAGCCCTTCAAGAAGCTTCTCCACCCACAACTTTCACAAGGCGGTCGCACACTGTGGCTCTCTTCGACCTCTGCACTGTGCTCTCCAGAGGGACCCTCTTTCTCTCACACCCCGGCTGTCACCTTTCTACTGTCTTCTCTAGCCTTCTCTTTCCAACACAAGATGGCCGCAAACTCCCTTTCGCTACGCCTGCAGATGCCCAGAGCTGCCTCAGCAAGTGTCTTCGTGCCTCACACCCAGCAGTAAGGCAATCTCCAGCACCACAAGGCAGCAACAACTTCTTCTGCTTCGCCTGTCTGTAGTAGCTGCCTCCCCGCAGTCTCAGCCAGCTCTCTCCTATGTAACCACTTCACTGCACACCGGCTCTATCCACGCTGTACCATCACCTCTACTCGATGACCCGAGCGCTTTTGCTTTTAGCCACGCATCAGAGCGCATTTGGCTGGTCCTCCCTCTTCACCAGCCGTCGCCTCACACCTAGCGGGCTTCGCACCAGGCGCTTTCTCAACTTCTGGTCCCCTGGCGACCCCCCTACTTGGCGACCAATTCTTCAAGGCACCGTCTCACTCCTTTTCGCTTCTTCGCCAGCTTCTGGCAGCGCACCAAGCTTCCACGTGGACTCTATTCACATTGGCCACCTTGTATAGTATATTTATTATTATTTTTTTAAAGTTCTAAAATGATGGCCACACTAGCAACAAGGCTCCTCCTTTCTTCACGGCGATCCACAACTTTCCAAAAGCATATGAGAGCTGCCCACCGCTCATCATCAGAATCATTATTTACCAAACAAGACAATTGCCAGTCGTCGGTGCCCTGCATTTAGCAACCATCCGCACACCACACTGTTGCCATAAAACTTTCAAATCCCAGCATTTGCTCCCAAAAAAACACGTGCATATACCAACTTACTGCAAAACCACCTGACCTGTACATTCACTAGGGCATTCAAGGCAAAATTTATTCACAAACCACTCACACCATATGTACACAGACCCAAAATACTTCTCAGATTTTAGCCTCACATACTCTGCCCAATCCCTAGCCTACTGAATCATTTATGATCAACAGAAAGCATATGACCACGTTTCCCTCCGTCTATCCTTTGAGCATCATACAGTGTAACCAACACATCTCTATTCCAGGTGATCAAAAAAGCACTGTCATACTCCCAAGGCATGTCTTGCCATCCCACTTCCCACCATGGTACATCAGAACCTCTGAAAACAAAGCTTCTGACATACACACCATCCTGCCTCATCTCAATCCCAAAGTCACTGATATAGTCAACACCAATATTAGAGAACCAGTTAACCAATTCTTGCTGAGGGTAAAAATTGATGAAAGCCTCATAAAAAAAAACCTGTTGTACCAAAACATTTTCCTGTCCATCAGCATAAGAAACATCACCATCAAAACCTGCCACCACAGGCAAAACAAACTCCCCTTCGAAAGGCACCATTGCCAAAGCATCCACCTCAGTTCCTGTATGCTCATCTTTATTAAGGCCAATAAGAAATTCATCTATCACAGCATCCATAGTCTCATCCATAGCATTAGCATCATTCATAGTCTGCTTGTGTTGCTCCTCTTTCATAGCATCAATTCTACTCATGGCTTTTTTAACATTAATGCACATCTGATCATCCAACTCCGACTCAGGCTCATCATCCTGTAGACTGTCTATATCCCACTCATCCCACACACGTTCATTCAAAGATTCAAAAGCAGACTCTTTCACATCACATGCATACCTTTGCTCATGATTCACTTGTACCTCCTCGCATTCTTCATGTATGGCTTCTTCTTGTCGGGCACCCTCATCAGCAAGCACTTCCTCATCAATAACCACAGCATCCATCTCAGCATCCTCTTCACTGGATGAAGTGTCTTCTGTTCCCTCATTAGTAGTAGTACTACTAGTCGTATCATCATCACTTGAATCAGCTTCACTTTCCTCTTCATCACGAACAGGCTTCTGATTATCCATATTAAACTGCTTCTTATCCCCTCTCCTGTCATACAGAGTAATGCTTCTTATCCCCTCTCAGCCATGGTCTTCCCAAAATGATGGGGAATGCACCCATTCCTGCAGGCATAACATGACAATCCACAAGCACCTTTACATCAAAAGCTTGCAATTCTAACTCCTTAATCATACCTAAGCATTTGACCTTCTGATGATTGGCCAACCGAATACGGAATCCAGACGCTTCAGTAACATTAAGACCAAGCCTCTCCACAACTGCCAATGTGATCACACAAATTTGTGCACCACCATCTATGTATGCCTCTCCCAGATTCTTCCCTTTATACCACACATTCACCACAGGACATATATCAAGCAACTCCTGAACAGATAAAAGAGTCACTATCCCTTTGGCAGGCTCCTTCTCTCTCGGGTTCACAAGCCTTTTCCACTGATGCTTCAAATTGGGAGCTAACTCTATCAATTGCCCAAAAGTAATGTTAGCTTTCCTTCTAGCCATGTCCTCCTGCAAACTGTAGCTATCCTGCCCACCCCCTAGTGGAAAATCAGTTACGTGAAACTTCCTACGAGACTTCCGCTTCTGCCTTCACATCCCCTCCTTCCTTCACTTTACCTTTCTTCTTGCTAGGCCCTGTAGCATCCTTGCTTTCCCTTTCCTGTGGCATCCGTTTCCCCAAAGGCATCACATCAGCTTCTGCCTCCGTCTTCTCAAGGGTGACCACATCTATCACCTTAGTTTTACCCTTCTCCTCAGCTGTGATTCCACTGGGGCCTGCTTGATCCTTGATATCAATACCATAATCATTTGACTTGTCAGGTAACTGTGAAGGTAATGGGTACATATCACCACCCATTCGCTGAGGCTTATCATGATCTGTACTCAGATGACCAAGCTCACCATAGTTCCAGCATGTAGGGATGAAACGACGGCCCCTACCACGACCACGTCCATACCCTGCTTGTCCATCTCCCCCTTCATGATTATTGCCTCGGCCTCTACCACGTCCACCACCTGTACTTCCCATTAAATTTAAGCTCAAATTCTTCATAAGATCAACCATCTATTTCATATCCTGTCGCAATCCCTCATCAGAACCTGCAGGAACCAAAGGTACTCCTTGACTAGCTTGTGGCACCATCTGCATAGCTTGGGCTTCAGTGGGATTCATCCTCTCAATCACTGCATTCATGGGTGTAGCCTCCACTCTACGAATCTCCGGCTGTGCTACAACTGGAATCATCCCCAGTTGATTCATCCGCTGCAGCTTCCAATCTTTTGATTTAGCAGTTTCTACCGCATCCTCATAAGACCACTTTCCAGTAGCGAATACTCCTCTTAAGCCCGGCTACAAACTTGTTTTTCTTCATCATGTCAGGCAGTACCTGGTCTTCCCCTAAAGCCCTGCATAGAGTCTCCCATAGCAAAGAAAATTTCTTCATATAATCATCTAATGATTCAAACTCACCTTGTGTCAGAGCTTGCACCTCATGCTAAACCTTGTCGGGGTCTTCTACCTTCTTGAACCTGTTGCTAAGTGCTGTCTTTAATCCATTCTCAGTCATATCAAGATGTGGAACAGCAACCCTCAATGACTCCTCATAAGCTCTGTACCAGGTCCTTGCATCCCCTTTCAAGCAAATGCCCAGTAGCCGCAACACCTGTACAGACTCATTAATATGGTTGCTTATGCATGCAACCTCCATCCTTTCCAAGAAATCTGCCACATCCTCATTAGGGCTACCATAAAACTCTGGATAAGACATCATTTTAACCCCCAAATTTCACCTCAAATCCCAAGAAAGCACCTTCCTTGAAACTCTCAACTCCTAGGGCCTACACCCTAGTAAACTGAAGACAATAGCAGAGCAATCCTCAGTCAAACAATGCCAGAGCAACTCCTCAGTGGGGGCACCAGAAGGATGTGAGGTGAAAAAAGGAAAGAAAACCCTGCCTCTATAGCACTTCACCTCGCAAACTTGGAATACACACACACCAACGGGGGCACCACCAGCCACCGGCTGGAACACTCTCTCACCATGCACCACCCACCCACACCATAAAGACAGCTCAAAACCCCAATAAAGAGATGATTATCCAACAAAAAACATATACAGCATCAACCATGTACAACTCAGCAAATATACCAAAAACCAAGACTCTGGCCAGGATTTACTGCCAAGGGAATACACCCTTGCGTCTGGCAACCAAGCCTCTGTCTCCCGGTCTCTGCTTCACTTCAAAGGGCGCCCCACCAGCAACCCTTCTTCACTTCCTCTGTAGCCCGGCTATTCTCTGTCCAGCTGCTACCTGCCAAGTGTCATAGGCGAGCCCCACTGTCTCCAGCCCACACATCAGCACCACTTCAGTCAACACACACAAATACCCAAGGCTCCCTCTCTGGTCAGCATCCACTCTCTGCCTGCAATCATCGCCCACACAAGACCAGCTACTCTCTCTTCAGAAGGCGCCCACACCAGCTAACCTTCAACTCAGCAGCTCCCACTCTCTGCGTGTCGAGACCAGCAGCTTAACCAACCACCAGAGCCTTGCATAATCTCTTCAGCACCACGAACCACTGCTCAATGCAGCATCACCTTCTCTTGCATCTAGCCCAAGCCACATCTTCAGTCCCTTGCTAACAGTAGCCCTCTCTTGCTGCTTCAATCATCAGCCCACACTGTCACGATCACCCAAGGCCCACACTAGCCTGATTCTTTACCTGCATCCTTTAGCTTCACCTGTGCTACCAGCTGCCTTCCAGCCCTTCAAGAAGCTTCTCCACCCACAGCTTTCACAAGGCGGTCGCACACTATGGCTCTCTTCGACCTCTACACTGTGCTCTCCAGAGGGACCCTCTTTCTCTCACACCCCGGCTGTCACCTTTCTACTGTCTTCGCCAGCCTTCTCTTCCCAACACAAGGTGGCCGCAAACTCCCTTTCGCTACTACGCCTTTAGATGCCGAGAGCTGCCTCAGCAAGTGTCTTCATGCCTCACACCCAGCAGCAAGGCGATCTCCAGCACCACAAGGCAGCAACAACTTCTTCTGCTTCGCCTGTCTGTATAGCTGCCTCCCCGCAGTCTCAGCCAGCTCTCTCCTATGCAACCACTTCACTGCACCCGGCTCTGTTCACGCTGTACCATCACCTCTACTCTCGCTCACCTGAGCGCTTCTGCTTTTAGCCACGCATCAGAGCACCTTCGGCTGGTCCTCCCTCTTTGCCAGCCGTCGCCTCACACCCAGCGGGCTTCGCACCAGGCGCTTTCTCAACTTCTGGTCCCCCGGCGACCCCCCTACTTGGCGACCAATTCTTCAAGGCGCCGTCTCACTCCTTTTCGCTTCTTCGCCAGCTTCTGGAGAGAACCCGCTGGCAGCGCACCAAGCTTCCACGTGGACTCTATTCACATTGGCCACCTTGTATAGTATATTTATTATTATTTTTTTAAAGTTCTAAAATGATGGCCACACTAGCAACAAGGCTCCTCCTTTCTTCACGGCGATCCACAACTTTCCAAAAGCATATGAGAGCTGCCCACCGCTCATCATCAGAATCATTATTTACCAAACAAGACAATTGCCAGTCGTCGGTGCCCTGCATTTAGCAACCATCCGCACACCACACTGTTGCCATAAACTTTCAAATCCCAGCATTTGCTCCCAAAAAAACACGTGCATATACCAACTTACTGCAAAACCACCCGGCCTGTACATTCACTAGGGCATTCAGGGCAAATTTTATTCACAAACCACGCACACCATATATACACAGACCCAAAATACTTCTCAGATTTTAGCCTGACATACTTTGCCAACCCCCCTATCTACTAGAGCATTCATGCTCAGCAGCAAAAGATAAATCCAGTAGTTATCCACCACCAGGATCAAAAGGAAACAGCAACTCACCATCCCATTTCCCAACATCTGTGAAAAACCAAACATCGACCATAGCCACAAAATCATTTACGTCCATCATCTGATCAGCATTCACAGACTCTGACCATACAGCATCATCTTCAAGCCTTTGCTCTTCACCCACAAAAAACCTCCTCGTCTTCACAACCTGTGGCATTACAGCATTTAGCATCCCATCCATCAACACTAGTGAAGGCCAGGTTCGAGCATTTTGACCTTTCTGCACACAAAAATCCAGATCCTTTCCAACAGCAGTGTCCATCAGCACTTCCAGCTCCCGCAATTCAGGCATCTCTTCATAACCATACAGCTCAAGAGGTTCAAAACCCTTGTCCTCCAGAGACTTTGCCTTTAGCATATCAGCAACCTGCAAAGAAGCCTTTGTCACACTCTCAACCATATCTGCATCCATCTCCATCTCTGGCTCCTGTTCATCAAGGCTAGCAACTTCCCATATATCATCCTCAAGCACAGTACTCTCATCACAATGCTCTTCATCAGCCAAATCAACATGCATACCTTCTTGAGTGTTGCCAACCCCCCTAGTATCATCGTTCAAAGACTCCTCAGCACCTAATGCATCAAATGGAAAAGCATCCATACCATTCATTGTAGGTACCATATCACCATCCAGCTGTCCAAGAAAATCCATAATAATAGGATCTTCCTCCATGCTCTCCACATCCGCATCACAAGCCATCTTCACTTCATCAGAAGTCTCTACCCCATCCTCCTCCCTTGCAGAATCTGGCAAAGAATCATCCTCAAAGCATCTTGTATCCAGCTCCTCTTCTTTCTTATCATCAGCCAGTCCCAAGGCATCATCCTCTTTGCTTCCATGTACATGCATGTCATCCTCATCACTGTCATGTACAGCTACGACGTCCAAATCCAAAGAAGAATCCACTGGCAACTCCTTATCTACACTTTGCTCCTTCACCTGCTTTTCATTCACCTGCACCTGCACATGCTTTAAAGGCTTTGGAAAAAAATCAAAAGGCATATAAAACATCCCCCTTTGCACCTGTATCGGCCTTTGAGGCTCCTGTCTGATCAAACTTTGCATGGAACTCTTATCCACCCCAACAAAATTTACCTGCATATCCTTTGCAGACACAATACCTTCATACGGATAAATATCCATCTCCATCTGCTTCAAAATCTTGCCTTCCTTTTCCCTAGCAACCCTAACTGCATCATCAAATGACTTGGGATTCTTTAACTCAACCCTGACCTTCAAATGAGGTAACAGACCATCAATAAACAAGCTCTTCTTCAGAAACATAGGAGGAACTTCCTGCTTCAATGTCATACACCACTTACTCCATAGACATGTAAATACCTGCACAAAATCATCCACCAGTGATTGCCCATGGACCTGCTTCAAGATGCTCAACTCCTGCCAAAGCAAACTGGAATCCTCCACTTGCTGAAAACGCTCCAAAAGGCCTTCTTTCAACCTGTCTAAGGTTAAAACACCATGTAGCTCACCTGCTGCATCCTGTGCTTCAAAATCCTTAAGCCAGCTTCGGGCATCTCCCTTCAAGAAAATCTTTATCAGCTTCAGAACCTGCTCTTCATCTGACATGATTGCTAATGCATGCCAACTCCATTTGCTCCAAAAAGTCACACACATCTTCACCCTTCCTGCCATGAAATTCCGGATAAGACCACATCATGAAAACTTGTATCAATCCCTGAGCTCTCCTCAGTGGCACATACGCCCTTCTAGGCAAAGAACAACACCAGAGCTATCCTCAGTGGGGGCACCAGAAGGATGTGAGGTGAAAAAAAGAAAGAAAACCCTGCCTCTATAGCGCTTCACCTCGCAAACTTGGAATACACACACACCAACGGCGGGGGCACCACCAGCCACCGGTTGGAACACTCTCTCACCATGCACCACCCACCCACACCATAAAGACAGCTCAAAACCCCAATAAAGAGATGATTATCCAACAAAAAACATATACAGCATCAACCATGTACAACTCAGCAAATATACCAAAAACCAGGACTCTGGCCAGGATTTACTGCCAAGGGAATACACCCTTGCGTCTGACAACCAAGCCTTTGTCTCCCGGTCTCTGCTTCACTTCAAAGGGTGCCCCACCAACAACCCTTCTTCACTTCCTTTGTAGCCTGGCTATTCTCTGTCCAGCTGCTACCTGCCAAGTGTCGTACGTGAGCCCCACTGTCTCTAGCCCACACATCAGCACCACTTCAGTCAACACACACAAAAACTCAAGGCTCCCTCTCTGGTCAGCATCCACTCTCTGCCTGCAATCATCGCCCACACAAGACTAGCTACTCTCTCTTTAGAAGGGCCCACACCAGCTAACCTTCAACTTAGCAGCTCCCACTCTCTGCGTGTCGAGACCAGTAGCTTCGCCAACCACCAGAGCCTTGCACAATCTCTTCAGCACCACGAACCACTGCTCAACGCAGCATCACCTTCTCTTGCATCTAGCCCAAGCCACATCTTCAGTCCCTTGCTAACAGCAGCCCTCTCTTGCTGCTTCAATCATCAGCCCACACTGTCACGATCACCCAAGGCCCACACCAGCCTGATTCTTTACCTGCATCCCTTAGCTTCACCTGCGCTACCAGCTACCTTCCAGCCCTTCAAGAAGCTTCTCCACCCACAACTTTCACAAGGCGGTCGCACACTGTGGCTCTCTTCGACCTCTGCACTGTGCTCTCTAGAGGGACCCTCTTTCTCTCACACCCCGGCTGTCACCTTTCTACTGTCTTCGCCATCCTTCTCTTCCCAACACAAGGTGGCCGCAAACTCCCTTTCGCTATGCCTGCAGATGCCCAGAGCTGCCTCAGCAAGTGTCTTCGTGCCTCACACCCAGCAGCAAGGCGATCTCCAGCACCACAAGGCAGCAGCAACTTCTTCTGCTTCGCCTGTCTGTAGCTGCCTCCTCGCAGTCTCAGCCAGCTCTCTCCTATGCAACCACTTCACTGCACCCGCCGGCTCTGTCCACGCTGTACCATCACCTCTACTCGATCACCTGAGCGCTTCTGCTTTTAGCCACGCATCAGAGCGCCTTCGGCTGGTCCTCCCTCTTCGCCAGCCGTCGCCTCACACCGAGCGGGCTTCGCACCAGGCGCTTTCTCAACTTCTGGTCCCCTAGCGACCCCCCTACTTGGCGACCAATTCTTCAAGGCGCCGTCTCACTCCTTTTCGCTTCTTCGCCAGCTTCTGGAGAGAACCCGCTGGCAGCACACCAAGCTTCCACGTGGACTCTATTCACATTGGCCACGTTGTATAGTATATTTATTATTATTTTTTTAAAGCTCTAAAATGATGGCCACACTAGCAACAAGGCTCCTCCTTTCTTCACGGCGATCCACAACTTTCCAAAAGCATATGAGAGCTGCCCACCGCTCATCATCAGAATCATTGTTTACCAAACAAGACAATTGCCAGTCGTCGGTGCCCTGCATTTAGCAACCATCCGCACACCACACTGTTGCCATAAACTTTCAAATCCCAGCATTTGCTCCCAAAAAAACACGTGCATATACCAACTTACTGCAAAACCACCCGGCTTGTACATTCACTAGGGCATTCAGGGCAAAATTTATTCACAAACCACGCACACCATATGTACACAGACCCAAAATACTTCTCAGATTTTAGCCTGACACCTGACACCTGGCATGAGTAGGCAAGTGCAGAACCCCCAGTCCTCCCATTTCATTGGGCATGTTGACTTTATCCCAGGCCAACCATGCAGATACCCTCTTACCATCATTGTAATTTCTCCACATAAAGTCTCTAATTGGGGAAATAATCCTTTTCCAATGTCACTTTCCAAATTCTATCATAGGACAGAGAAACATGATATAAGCATTAAGGACTTTGTTGACAATGGCAAACCTATCATGAAATGACACTCTAAGCCCTTTCCATTTTTTGAGTTTTCCACAAAATCTTTCAATAGCCCAATTGGTCAAATCCTTGTTAGCTACTCACACCCCAAAGAGCACCCCTAAATGTCTAATAATTTGTCCCTTTTTTATGACTTCAGACGCTCATCTCTCCATATCAAAGCTGCCCTCCTCTGTCAACCTTATAATCCTAGATTTATATATGTTACATTTGGAGCCAGAGGCCTTAGCAAACAACTGCACTATCTGTAGAGCATTCCTCACATTCTCATTTTTAGCTTTCAAAAATAGCAAGGAATCATCAGCAAAACATTATATAATTATCTGCTCTGCATTCAGAAGTTTCAGTCGTCCTGATACTATTCCTCTTCCTCCAACTTCATCTAGGGCTATTAACTGAGGATGAGAAGCCACAACAGAGGAGCCAAAGGATAGTCCAATCTCACATACCTTGCTATCTCAAATACCCCAACCGATCTCCCATTTGGCAGAACAGCTTAGAGTGGGCTCTAGTGTTGCTGCTCTGTAAGAAGAGTATAGATACATGTGGACATGTGGCAATTTTGTTTTGAAAGCCAATTTCTCAATTACTCTTGCTACAAAAGACCAATGTATTTTGTCGTAGGCTTTCTCTATATCTAACTAGAAAACACATTAGGCTTATTTTGGACTAAAAAATGGGCCTCCTAAGGAATGCCATGTCATCAAGGCCTATAAAAATGGGGGTTGTGGGTGAACCTTCCCCACTTTATATCCTCATGCGACATATCGTTGGAAAGCTCTTGATGAGTAGGTTCTAAATATATAATTTGCGAGGACAAATTTAGAGTTGATATGCTCAAGATATGCCTTTCCCTCCAAAAAGTAAATCAAAATCTCCGAATCCGCCAAGCTCATTGGTTGAGAGAGAATCTTATTAGAATATTCTAAAACCTTAAGAGGCCCATTTTAGAGTCCAAAATAAGCCTAATGATACATTCATTGGCCAGTTCTTTGAGCTACTTCCTTGCCTATCAATGCCGAGAAGATATTATCATAGATATATCTTCCTTTAATGAACCCATGTTGTTTATTACTAGAGATCACCTCTTGCAGGGATGGGCTGATCCTCACTTCTATCACCTTGGCTAGTATCTTATATACTAATGTGAGAAGAGTAATAGGCCTCCAATGATTGAAGTTACTGCAAGCAAGCTGTTTAGGGATTAATTTTATCATACCTTCCCTCAAATCATTGTCCATCCTTCCTATGGAAAATGCCTTTTTGCAAGTGGACCATACCCAATCATTCAGAGAATCCCAGAAGGCTATAAAAATTTCTATTGATAACCGATCCCATCCAGGGGATTTCTCCTTACTCTATTTTTGAAGGGCCTCCCAACATTCATCAATCTCAATATCCCTCTCCAACCACTTGGCTCTATCAGCTTGTATGCCTTTATTGACCAGATCTAGTAATTTGATTTCTGCCTGGAATCTTTCTTGGGAGTCATCCTCCTTGAGATTCAATGTGGCACCTAGAAAATCTACCCACTTCAAAGCAATCTAGTGAATATCCCCCCATTCTTGGCCTCTCCCACCTCTAACTTTTCCTTGCAATTCCCTGCTCCCTCTATCTTTGGCTAGCCCAAATAGATATCTAGCTAGTTTCCTATTGTTGTTAAAACATACCCACCTATCCCCCTTTTCTCTTTCCTTAGCTAGCTTGTCATCTTCCTTCTTTCGATGCTCCTGGCACTACACATATTGGTTAATCTCCATCGTGGACAAGCCTCCTATCTGCCTCTTTTTTAATGATTCCAACAAATCCCCCCAGTATTTCCTCTTATGTCTTCTTTGTAAGGCCCTTAATTTTCCCACCCTTCTAATAATGCCTTGCATCTCATTAGCAAATTTCCTCCAAGACCCCTGCCTCTCCCCTTTGTTCTTTGGCCTATTGATGCTTCTTCTATGAAGAGAATGAATAATGCATCCTTCAGTAGGTCATTCACTCTTAACTTTCTCACTGGAAATTTTTTGAGTTCCTCCTCCCCCCAGTCAACTAACTACCATCCCCACATCAAAGGCATGTGACTACACAACACAGAAGAGGTTTCATCTTTAGCTAATAAGGTGTGTGCTACCCAAGAGGCTTGACGGCTAAAGAAAACCCTATCAAGTCTAGAAGATGATCCAAAATATTTCAAGCTAAAGTAGGTATGTCCCAAATCAGACCCCCATGGCCCTAGCTCCCAACCATCAATCAGCCCCATCTTTCCTCTGAGATTCTCCCATTTCTTCTGCTCTTGCCCCATCAAGACTATGCTCCTCCCACACCTATCTACTTGCTTCTCAACCATATTAAAATCCCCCATCATAATGCAAGGACATTGAATATCTAATCTAGAGATCCACTCCCACATTTCTCCTCTAACTTTATAATTGTGAGCCCCATATATGTTAACTATCCACACCTTCTTTTCTTTTAGCTAGACCACTACAACTAGTATCCTACCATTAGGGAGATTAGTGATAATATTGGGCTTTAAATTTTTCTTGATAATAGTTAGAGCCCTACAAAATCCTGATTTTATACCCCCCATACAGCACTACCCAATCTCTAAAAATTTCCTTCCTCCCCCTTCCCTACCAAAAAGATTATGTTCTTGAATAGCCATTATAGATAAGACCCAATCTTTAACCACCTCCCAAAAAGCTGCATTTTTCTTCTTATTCTTCAACCCCTTAACATTCCAAGTACACCCCTTAGTCCTACTACCCTTAATCATTCTAATAAAGTGGCTGGTACAATCTCAACCTCCGACTCTTCTTCCCCCTCTACCTCTACCCTTTGTTCCTTGGCTGTTGTTTGAAGCTCCCTTCATGCAGCATCCACTGGACGATTAAACCTTACCATAGAGGAGGTTTCACTATCCTCCCCTAGAGGACTGAAAGGATTGGAGTAGATAGGAGGACTCAACCCTTCCAAAGGTTCCCCCCCACCGCCCCCAAAAGGATTGAAAGGATTGGAGTAAACAGGAGGACTGAGCCCTTCCAAAGTTCCCCCCTTTTTTTTCTCCCATCTTAGTTTGATTTTTCCTAGCCTCTCCATTGACTTGTCTGATATTATTTCCTCCCTTAGATTTCTCTCTTACCCTTGTCCACCCTTGCTCTTCAGGTTCTCTTTCTTCCATAGTCATCTTCCCTTTTTCCTTCTCCTCCTTATCAACCTGTCTATTAGAAGTTCAGCTTGACTCCCCCCTTTGAACCCTCTTCCTTCCTTCCTACTCCATCCATCTCTATTTTTCTTTCTGCACCACAATTCCTAGCTATGTGTCCAAAGTCTCCGCATTTGACGCAAGCCCCCAGAAACCCCCTAAATTTTAGCTTCAACTCCATTTTTCCTAGTTCCCCTAGATCCATTTCTAGCATTTTCAGTGTTTCCACAAATGTGTTCCAAGAGATATATACCTTATTCGAGTGGTGACCATTATCATCATCCCTTGACAAATATGGAATTGGGCCTAAAACAATTGCCAAATCTTTCATTGTAGGCCTCAGCCAAGGTGAAAGACCTACTATATCAACCCATACTTGGCATGATTCCCTAAGGCTTCTATTAACATAAAATGAGGGGTAAAAAGGCATCACATGTACCAGATTTGTGCCCATAAATAGCGAAAACCTCGCAAAAAAGTCAACGGCCCCTTATCTTCGACGAACAGAACATTGAAGAATCCTTTTCAGAGATAGAACTACTTTCTTATGGAAGACCTCATCTTGAAGTCATTTCCCCAATGGTTCTGTCTTGTTAGGCGGTTTCCTGGGATAAAACAAGATAGCACTACACATGGAAAATAGACCAACATGTCTTTTGACCAACTCTGATGGGATGTTAACACATACCTTACCATTGTGCAAATTTTCTTGACGTTTCTAGGCCAGCAAAACTATACGGATATCCAATCTTCTTGTTGCCTCTTCGTGACACTATCACCTTCCTGTTCCTCGATCAGCCTCTTCATCTCCTCTTCTGATTCCTAGTTGCCCCATCCTCCATCTCCCGATTCATCCAACTGATCCTAGTCGCCCACCATCCTCTCACCTCTTGCATCGTAAGACACGCGCACGATTCAACCTGTCATACCAATGCATGCACTGCCACATGTGCACATTAAACCCCAAGGACACCCCCACTACTCATGTTCTTCCAACACTAACTATAATTCTGACAACAATATAAACTTTTTTTCTAACCAGTGAAAAAAAGGATGACCTTGAAGCTCAACTGATTTTTATTAAAAAAATACATAAATTAACCTATTTTATAACTAAAAATGAATCTTTAAATTCAATACTATGCAAGATTACAACTGGTTTTTTTTTCAATTTGAGCATAATAAATTTCAACAACAAATTAGGTATATCCAGCAAGATCGCTTAAAAAAGGATAGCTTGGTTACCAATGAAGCTTATGAGGTAAGACTACATTTAGAGTTTCCTAGCCCTGAGGAATAGCTTGAATAGAGGTTTTTGTTAATGTTATCATGTAGAAGTTCTACTTCTTCAATTACAAAGCATTATGTACTTTCTTCTCGTGTGAGTGTGTTGACTATGCACATACATACACGTGTTTGCACATACGTATACGTGTGTGCACATATGTATACGGTGTGTCTAATTCCTATGTGCATATGCATGTGAGTGTATTAACTATGCATGTGAGCACTATGTGTGTATGCCTATGCATGTGTGTGTGTGTGTGTGTGTGTGTGGTATTTATGTATATGTGCGTGTGTGTATAGTCTTTGTGTATATATATCTGTGTGTATATGTGTCTATGTGTGAGTGTATATGTGTGTGCATCTTTGTCTCTATGTGTGTACACACGCATCGTGTATGTATGTGTGTATGTGTGTACACATGCATATGTGCATATGTTTGTGTGTACATGTGTGTGTGTATGTGTGTGTATGTGCGGGTGGTTATTGCAGGATGTGGTTATCTAGTTTGTTTAACATGTGGCCTTAAATTTAGCCTAAAAATAGGTAGTTTTTCATAAAGAATGACTAATCTTTCCTAATTAGCCATGGAATTTCACATCAAGGTCTTTTAATGAAGCATCATGTGCAAAGTTAAGCACCTAAAACTATAATCCGATCGAATATCCAATAATTGCAAAATCCCTTGTGTTTGGGTATAAAATCTGTGTGCAATCGCAAGTTTGGACAAGTAGACTAATGAGAGTAAACTTCTTATAACGTTTACATCATTACTCGTATGATAATCCCACTTTGCATATCACAAATTCATATAACGTAGAGCTTAACTTGATTTATCAAGTATTTTTTGATGAGTTTTTCTCCTTTTTATATTATTTAAAAGGCATTATAATTGTTAAAAAACATACCATTTTTTTCACCCACCACATCTACCATACAAAATTCTCAATTTGTATGGATCTAGTGATCATTAGATTGTGGAAGTTTACTTGATTGTGGAAGTTTACTTGAATATGGATCTAAGGTAAAATTACAAATCTAATGGTTGAATTTTTGTCGATGTAATTGTAAAATTTATTGTGACTCAAACACCTAGTAAATCAATTATAATTTAATTCTAGATAATCACATATAGAATCTTTTTATCTAAAAACTCAAGGGATTACTATGCTTGTTACCATGAATTTGTTTTAAAAAAGGCTTAATTTGAGTATTTCACTCCTCTCAAGTGAAAATCCCCATATTGTGTCTACTCTCCCCTCTTCGAGTCTAAAACCAATCGTAGTTACGTTAAAAAATCTAGGCTTGGTAATCTACAAAGCCTAGAGATCATGCCAAGTGTGAGACCTTGGGTGGGCACAAATCCTACATATTCATGCCACTTTGGTCCACATCAACTTGGGAAGGATCCACATAAGCACCATGCTACCTCACCTTGCCAGCTCCACCCTCCATGTCAACATGGTCAATCAAGTTGATTCTCGACCTCTTCATCCTAGTGATCATTAATGCCATATCAAATTGCCACCCTACACTTGGTGACATGGCATGCCACATCATGAAATGCCATGCCATGCACCCTCCCACATCATCTCTGCACATGTCAATCCATGTAGACATGGGGAGTAGCCACATCAACCATATTGGTGTCACGTGGCAGGACACGCCATGTGGCACCTCCCTATCGCTTTTCATTTTTTTAAGATTGTTTAAAAAAAATAGTTTTAATTTTAAATTAACTTAATATAGATTTTTCTTTTAAAGATAGCATCATATATAAGAAATATACATAGAAATAAAAAATAAATATACAAAATTTAAAGAATAAAATATCTAATTTATAAACATTTAAAAAAACTAAAATAATTAATTTCAAAGGATTATATTTTTTGAATAATAAAAATAGGTAAAAATAAATATCGTATCATTTTATTTTTAAAAGTTAATTTTTTGAATTTAGTATTTTATGAAAATATTTTAGAAATAAATTTGAAAAAAAACCTTATGCATGTCTTTCTCTTTTTAGTAAATATTTATAGTTTTTCTTTTAAAAAAACACCCCGTAGAAAATAAATATATTTATAAAACTATGTTATAGAGTGAGATTACAGAAGAATTACAAAATGGAGTGAGATTACAAAATGGACACTTCTAGCTTAGGTCCCTTGAGCCAAAGTGATGTCATCCTGCCCCCCAATCTGAAGACACCTTGGTGCTTGCTTCTAGCTGCCTTTCAACCTATCCAAACACACCACATTGTAAGTGAACTACGATAGTTTATGAGCAAATACATTTGTTTAAAGAGCAAACAACCTTCACCTTCCTGACTTACAATTTGAAGCAAGCATTGCTGATTCCCTCACACCCCAAGATGCGTAGGTGATCATTTAATATGGTCCAATGCTTGTTTGTTTGGGCAATATCTACCCCTACATTTGGTAAGCATATCATGAGAGTTATGGGCTTCACAACCTCCTCTTGAGCTTGTAAGGGAATCCATGCTCCCTTCTTCCTCATCCACCACTCATAATAAAATCGAATGCATAAAGTGGAACGTGCTCGCAAGAATCCAAAGGAGACACTGGAATTTACTACATTGCACTTGAAATTCTCCCCTTTGTACTCCCCCTCCACAAGGTCCCACCCTTGGCCAAGTAAATTTACCATCTCTTTAATACCCACAACCTTGCACACAAATGGACCTAATCTCCCTTCTAAAATTTCATCCCAAGCCAAGCATCATGCTCATCCCTCACATTGTGTAAGAGCATAGACTCTACTACACGTCTCTTAGCCTTCTTCTCGATGATGCATTACCCTCCATGGTTTCTTATGCTGCAATAATTGGAGAGAGAGAGAGAGAGAGAGAGAGAGAGAGAGAGAGAGAGGCTTGAATAAGATGCAGGTCTAAGCACTGTAGAGAGAGAAAAAGGGGGGGAGAGAGAGAGAGAGAGAAAGATTATTGTAGACGTGAATAAGTTGCACGACTACACACAATAGAGAGAGAGAGAGAGAGAGAGAGAGAGAGAGAGAGAGAGCTATGGAGATTTGAATTGCTAGTTTTGGGGGGAATGGAGTGTAGTGTGATGTTGGAGGGGAGAATAGAGTATCGAGAGAGAAGAGGAAGGTAAAAAAAGCTCTTTTTTGATACAATATGGTTTGGTTTGGGTTTTTAGGGGGGGAAAATCACTTTTCTAAAATTTTTGAAAAAAACCATTTTAAGGGTTTTTTGACCCACAAGATTGATGGGGGCTGAAAATAATGGAGCCCCCCTACTTTTAGTTACCCTCCCCCCCACCCCCCCAATTTATAAAGGCCAGCCCCTACTTTTTGAACCCCACATTTGTATTTTATGAGGAAGACAAGCCTAGTTGCCCCCTACTTTTGGAGAAGAACAAATGTGCACACTACTCTCTTCCCATTGGTCCGTTGCTAATTAGGGTCATTAGCAAAGGTCCCAAAAGATTTCCAAAGACTTTGTGGTGCAAGAGAGTCACAAGATGAGTGTTCATTGAGCACGACGCTTATTGTCGTGAAACTATCCAAACCAAGTTATATTAACAATTTGCAACATCATTTCTATACCTTAAAATTGGGCAAAGGTCATTTGAGGAGTGTAAGTCTTGGTTAGTGAGGTACTAATGTTATTTGTTTTCTCTAAGATGGCCCCTCCCACATGCTTGTAAAGTTTGGTCACACCATGCCTTCAGACCAATCAAACATCATCTATTGGTGACTAAACTTTGCAAGTATGTGGGGGGATATCCTAGGGGCCCACACACTTACAAAGAATCATCACCATCACAAATGATGTGTTTGATTGGTTTGGTAGCACCCAATGTGCATTTTTCAAGTCTCTCAGTGCTCAAGAGGCCTTGAAAAATATCACTCTTCCCCATGCCATCATACCCAAACATTGTCCAATGGTGATATAACTTTTGCACACATGCGGGGGGATCCCCTCCCACATGCTTGCAAAGTTCTATCACCATCCAACGATGTTCCATTGGTCTGAGAACACCCAATGCATATTTTTCAAGTCTCTTAGTGTTCAAGACGCTTTGAAAAATACCACCATGACACTTAACATCGTCTGATGGTGATAAAACTTCACAAGAATTGGGGGGCTTGGGGGGAAGGGGGACCTTGCCCACATGCTTGCAAACTTTTATCACCACCCGCCGATGATGTTTGATTCCTAGGGACATGGATTTTGAAGATGAAGAAAAAGAGCATGATGTGCCACAAAAAGGTAAGCCATTCCCTAAGTGGTACAAGAAACCTTTGGATGGAGCAAAACCTCTGACCATCAAGGATGCACCTCAACATGTTCGCATCCAGAAGGTTAGAGCAACAAAATAGGGCTCGAGAAAATCTTGTGAATTTTTCTGTTAGAGGAACTCAAGATTTAGGAGTCAAGGACGAAGCAGAAGGGAATTCGAAGTGGATGGTAAAATCATGCAAGAAAAATATGACTGCATCCTGAAAAACCACACTTGGGACCCTATAGATCATCCTCTAAGGCTTAAGTTAATTGGCACTAAGTGGGTGGGTACCAAAATACAGATTTGATAGTACTTTGGAAATGTACAAGGCATGGCTATTGGTCCCACCAAAGGTTTTGCACAAGTTAAAGCTTTTGACTTTGATAAAACTTTTGCTTCTATAGCCAGGGTAACCACAATCTGCACTATTCTTGCATTGGCAGTGCAAGTGGGATGGCATGTTCTCCAAATGGATATAAAATCTACTTTCCTCAACAAGAACCTCAAGCAGGAGGTATAGATAAAAGAGCCACTTGGGTTCGTGGTTCCCAATTTTGAAAGCAAAGTTTACAAGTTATAGAAGGCACTCTATGGGCTAAAACAAGCCCCACGAGCGTGATACCACATGAAGATGACGAGCTTGACCCTGATGTTTGCAAGGCTCTTCATAGGACTCAGCCAGGACCCTTCAAAGGAGAAGGGGAGAAGGGGAGAACTTGGGCGAGGCTGTGGAGAAATGGGTGGAAGCTATGACGAGCTTGACCCTGATGTTTGCAAGGCTCTTCATAGGACTCAGCCAGGACCCTTCAAAGGAGAAGGGGAGAACTTGGCCGAGGCTGTGGAGAAATGGGTGGAAGCTATGGAAGAATATTTTGACGTCACAGGCTACAATGAGCGGAGCAAAATGGCTCTTGCCCGGCCGAGGCCCTCTGACAATTCTTAATGAGGACTATTTAGAAACTTGCGAATCATCGTGACATTCTTGTTTTATGTAGTTCGTTATGTCCTTGTATAACTCAGGTTGAGCCATTAAAGATGCAAGTGTTGATGTGATGCTGGCTTTATCATGAGAGGAGCATTCCTCTAAATGAGGTTTTGAGAGTCTGTTTTAATCTTGTAAGGAAATTATCAAATTCCTCACATGCTTTCTGAAGCCTATAGTTCGTATAGTCTATTTCAAATGACTCTTCTCTGTAGAGAGTATGTCTTCTTCTTGAAAGGGAAAGCGGTACTCCTCTAGGCTTTGTATCTTGGTTGCTATTTTAGCTAAGGAATTATGAGGTTCAATCACAATCAGTGACCCTGTAAGACATTCAACCAAGCTAAGCATGCTCTCCTGAGCTTGCTTTTTACGTTCCACATATGTCATGTGATCATTATTATCCATTTGGGGTGGTTGGGTGGGTTCTAGTTTCTTGCTTGGTCTATGTGGTGCATTGAAGCGAAGAGCAAGAACTTGTTTTATCCTCACTTAGTGATGTACTAGAACTTGTTTCATCCTCACTTAGTGATGTACTAGAACTTGTTTCATTCTTTAACTTTCTTTGGTTTGTCACTCTTTCATTATGTTTACCCATAGGACGAGATCAAATTATCTTTTGCGTTTTTGTATCCTGTGTCACACATATGGTGGTTGATCTTGCTGATCTTCAATGGAGATTCCATCTTGATTTTTATAAGTGAATATATTGTCGGGTACTATGAGCTGGGAACTATCAAAAAGGCCCTTAAGGGACAGGTGGTGAGCATTCTGGTTGCCAATGATGCCATAGGTACACCGATGAAGTAATGATTGAAAATTAGGACTCAATTGGATATTTTGGAGGATTATGATCAGTGACACTATGGTTTCATTAAATGATTGTTTTAAAGATAGCTGAATCTGTGAAAAAGGCAATTTCATATTGGGTGTGTAAGTGGTGTGACTGGCATTAAATTTGCATGAATATCCGGCTAGGGGACCTGGGAACTCTTTTCTCTAGTACCCGGGCAAAAACCTAACCAAATTCCTAATTGGATCCCATCACTACAGTGGTTGGACCATTGGCTAACCCATGGGACTGAATGGGGTTAGGGTGGACTGATGGATCCGTAAAATGAGACTCAATTCTGTTATAGTACGATAGATGAAGTAAATCCCGGATAGAAATTGTTTTATGGAGAAAGAATCAACGGCTATGCCTTTTTTGGAGCTAATATTTTTATTCTAACACTTTCCTAATGTTTCTAGCCTTATTGTCTCACTCTTCTCTAAGTACACTCTCTTTCCTTATTGAAATCTATATTAAAAGAGACATATATATACATGGCTTGGGAGGGACCTTACACCGCTTCCTTGGTCCCTCATCCACCGTACCGGAAGCTCATCATTTAAATCGAACCAGGGCTGGTCAAGACCTCAGCCGACCTTGCTACGCGAGACGTCCTCCGTTGACTCTCCGTCAACTGTTGCAACTTTATCGTCCGCCGTAAACAATCACTTATACAACATGAAATTTTTCTTCAAAAAACATTTCTATATTTATATAAAAGTTGCAGTATGTACATAGAGCAGCTCGGTTCCAGAATTCAAAATCTCCTGGGGAGTCGCATAAGACGACGGTACTGGGTCCTAGCCATGCCCTGATACAAACGTTCACTTACTGACAAGGGAGCTATTATTTTCTCCTTCGGAATAAAACAACTAAGGAGTCTGTAGACTTCGCATAAAAGTCTGAAATGCTGAACCTGTGTGACCAACTCAGTATTTGAGCCAGAAAGGATGAGGTCATTAACATACAAAACAATTACACAAATATCTCCATCAGCATCATAAGAGGAGTTGTTAGCACATGTAACTATACCCCCCTTGGGTGCATCTCCCAATGAGGTAAGTAAATGGCGATGTGATGTAAGGTGCTTCCTAGCACCATTGTTAAAGTACCATACATGAGAATCTGCCCCCACTAATAAGCATGCAACATGTAAAGAAGGTTCATAGCTACACAGGACTTGGAATGCCCAATCGTCTTGAGCAGAGTTAGCTGTTTCCTTCTCTTTAGCATTTGGTGTTGATGCATCAGCCACCACCATAGACAATCCAGAGTTTTTCTTCTTCTTTTTCTTAGCAAGCGCCTTCCCGCATTCATTAATGTAATGACCTGGCTTCCAACAGTAGTTACATTTGCCCTTCTTTTTAGGCTTCTCACTATCACCCTTGTTAGTATCTGAATCGCCCTTAGGCTTCTTGCCATTGGTAACAAATGCTTTGCCTTTGCCTTGCCTCGGGGCATAAAGGCTTGATCCCGATGCTTTATCCTATACCTTCGATTGCTCCTTTTGGAGGAGAAAAAGATACCAACTCATCAAATGATGGATTTTGATACAACAGAGAGTTTTTCACAATGGAATATCACTATAATTTTTTAATTTTGATTTCAGTTCAGCTCAATTTTTGCTAATTGCTTGCTAATACTAGTGATTATGTGCTAATCACAATGATTAACAATAACAGACTTTGGAGAGCAAAATTGAGAAAGCTTTTGGATTGGGCTTTCTTGATGAGCTTCTTGGCCTTGATGAGGGTCAAAGGCTCATGAAAAAAACCCAGCTCAAAGATGCCCAAAAAGATTGATTTTCGCCTGTTTTTGCTGTTTGCTAAAAAAGATTCTCCCGGTGCGTAGACTAAACCTTTAGCCACAAGATTTAAGCTCTAGAGACCTTTAAGTAATTAGAACACATGGCTAAAAGGGCTTGCCCTAATTTGAGATACACGGTGTGAATGAATCAAACGACCAATTGGCGGTTTCTGAGAGGGATGTGAATGTGTATGTGAAGAATGGATATGGATGTGTATGTGAAGAATGGATGTGAATGTGTATGTGAAGAATGGATATGGATGTGAATGTGAAGAATGGATATGGATGTGAATGTGAAGAATGGATGTGAATGTGTATGTGAAGAATGGATGTGAATGTGTATATGAAGAATGGATGTGGATGTGAATGTGTATATGAAGAATGGATGTGGATGTGGATGTGAATGTGAAAGAATGGATGTGGTGGATGTGTATGTGAAAGAATGGATGTGGATGTGTATGTAATGAAAATAGATGTGAATGTGTATGAGAAGAATGGATGTGGATGTGTATGTGTATGTGAAGGAATGGATGTGGATGAATGAGATGAGATATATATGAATGAGACATGATGTGGATGTGATGTAATGTGGATGGGATGAATGAGAGATGATGTGGATAGATGTGATGTGTTCCACCATGCATAATGTGATTTGAGATAATGGCCGTAAGGACATTCTAAAGCACACCATGGATGGTAGATTGGCTCTAGCCATTCTTTTAAGCACTACGTGTATGGTGTGCTGCCATTCTTTCAAGCAGATTGTGATTATAAGAATGTCCCTAGGGAAATTATTCCATGGAAAATCTAGATTGGCCCCCTAGCCATTCTTTTAAGCACTACGTGGATGGTGTGTTGCCATTCTTTCAAGTAGATTGTGATTATAAGAATGTCCCTAGGGAAATTATTCCATGGAAAATCTAGATATATTTTGTGTGCATGTGTAGACAGAATGGCTAAAAGGCCATTCTACCATGCACAAGGTGATTTGAGAGAATGGCCCTAGGTCCATTCTAACGCACACCATGGATGGTAGATTGGCCCTAGGTCTACTCTACCAACCACACCATGGATGTTCCAGCACTCCCCAATGAAAATATAAATTCACTGGTAGATCTCCTGTCTGAGATGCTACCTGCCCAATCTACATCTGTGTACCCATATAGCTCAAATGGTACACCTACTGCATAAAACAATGCATAATCAATAGTGGCCCTGAAATATCGAAGTGTGTGTCATACACTATCAAGATGTGATTTATGCAGAACCTGTATAAACTGGCTCTCTAAGCCAACAACGTAACTCAAATCTGGGCTGTTGATCGTGACAGATCAAACTCTCCACAATCTTCCTGTACATAGTGGGATCCTCCAACACATAACCTGCATCCGCCACACTAAGCTTGCCATTTTGATCTCATGGCACCGAGATTGACTTACAATTAGCTATCGACAAGATACTTATCAATCTTGTCATGCCATGCTTGTGGAGCTTGCTTCATCCCAGACAAAGCCTTACAAAGCTTACATACATACTCTGTGTGACATGTATCCTCAAAACCAAGTGGCTGATCTATATACACTTCTTGCAAGTCACCATGCAAGAATGCATTTTTTACATCAATTTGATGTAAAAAATGCATTCTTGTCATGCCATGCTTGTGGAGCTTGCTTCATCCAAGACAAAGCCTTACAAAGCTTACATACATACTCCGTGTGACATGTATCCTCAAAACCAAGTGGCTGATCTATATAAACTTCTTGCAAGTCACCATGCAAGAATGTATTTTTTACATCAATTTGATGTAAAAACCAGCCTTTAGCTGCAGCCACCGCAGTCAGAGCTCTCATAGTTGGCATCTTTTCAATCAAGGAAAATGTCACCTCTCATAATCAATCCCATGTGTCTGTGCATATCCTTTGGCTACCAATCTAGCCTTGTACCTACTTCTGATACCATCACTATTATGTTTGACCTTATATACCCACTTATAACCAATAGCTTTCTTGCCTTCAGACAATGGCACCAAATCCCAAGCCTCATTTTGATACATCCATATCCTCATCCATAGCTTTCTCCCAACACACATTTCCAATAGCTTCATCAAACCATGTGGGTTCTACAACCTACACAACTTTTGCCATATAAGCATAATGATGTGCCACATAACCATCATAAGTCAACCTCTGCATAGGGTTTATGACTCTTCCAGATCTTCATAAATTTGCATTCATGACTTCCATACCCTTCTTCACACCAGGTGTCCTCATTGCTGGAATCCCAAGCTCCTCATCAAGGCTCATCTCTGAGCCACTATGCTCTCCATCAACAAGAGAATGCCCTACATAAATATCAAGCATACAAAGGAGCTCAACCACTTTCTCTTTGCCTTTATGTGATGTACCAACTGCATTTCCAGGGACTGGTATTATGACGTAGCCTACCACTCCATGGTCTATCAACAGAACCATCGACGGACTCAATGACTGTGATTGCTGACTTGCATTATGTGCAACCACGTTTCTACTTACTTCAGCCCCAACAACATCTTCTTTAGTAGCATATCAACTACTCATCTCATTAAATACAACATCCTTGCTTACCCTCAATTCACGTGTAGAAAGATTATAACATCTATATCCCTTTTGCTCGGAATACCCAATAAACACACATTTTTATGCCTTTGGATCTAACTTAGTACGTAACTCATCTGGCACATGCACATATGCAATACATCCACCAAAAACTTTTAAGTGAGACAAATCAGGTTTCTTGCTAGTAAACTTCTCCTTTGGCGTTACATCATGTATGGCTGTAGTAGGAGTCCCGTTCATGATGTGAACCGCTATAGACACAACCTCAGCCCAATAGCTATGCGGCATATTCTTCTCTTCCATCAATGCTCTGGTTATCTCTTCAATGTGCCTATTTTTTTGCTTAGCAACTCCATTTTGATGCGGAGTGTATCTACATGTAAATTGCCTTTGAATGCCATTCTTTTGCAAGAATTCAGAGAACTCATTGGAGAAGTATTCTCCCCCTCCATCTAGACACTTTACATGCTTTCCTGTCTGTTTTTTAGCCACCATCACTCTGAAATTTTGAAAATGAGTGTGAGATCCCTATCCCCACCGCATAACGAATTCAGCGGTGCTAGCAGCAGAAGTAGCACTTCTTGCGTGGGGCAGGGTCCCTCACTTGAGGCCTCGCCCATGGATATCCAGATGAGAGACCAATCCCTCGGTTCTTTCAAAACCAAACCCGAAAAAACTTCCCTCGCCCAGAAAGCACTGGTGATTCCTCCAAGATACACTACAAGGGATTGGGCTCATACCCGCGCTCTTAGCCGCTAAAAATGACTTGTGAAAAAAAGTAGCGGGCCCGTGTATCAGCGCGTGTATAATCGCGGCCAGAGACATGCGTGTAAAACCGCGTGTACAGTACCTCTCAGACGCGCGTATACACGGGTTTGTAGCCGCGTTTTTTTTCACAGACGCGTTAATACACGCCAGTATACACGCTTCTTATTATATTAGACGCGGTTATACACGGGTGTATAGCCGCATCCTGTTCAGTTCCAATGTCCCAGACGCGTTTTTACTTGCGTCTATACACGCGTTTCTTTAATTTAGATGCGCTTATACACGCGTTATTGCCAGTTTATACGCATTAATACACGTGTAATTTCCAGAGTATCCGCGCAGATACACGCAAGTTTTAGCAGTTTTGACGCGTTTATACACGCGAACAGAGAGCAAAAAAAAAAATCCAGAGAGTGCTATTTGGTGCCTGAATACTGTTCCAGCATTCCAGCACCCAATAGCACTCTCTGGTTTAGGGTTTTTAGTGCATTAGACCATCCCATTAGACCATCCACGAAGAACATATGCACGAGGGAGATTAAGACAAGAATGACATGAATGCATACATTGTCATTACACGATTCAAGACAGCCATGAATGTAATACTATCGATCAATCAATTCAATATTACTATCAAAATTTCATACATGTATACAAGGGAGTCCATATCTCGAAGTAGCCCATGGCTTGAGTTTACAAAAAAATATATACAATCACATCCTAAATATGGAATGTGATACTACAAGTCTGAGTACTACTCAGACCCAGATGATGACTCGGTGCTCCCCCCATGCTCAGATGAGCTCGCATCGGTCGGAATGTCCGAGGAGTAGTGCTCACGTCCACCCTCTGCAGCGGCGGCCGGTGGATCATCAGCAGCTTGTGCCTGTTCAAGTAATATATAGTATATAAGTATATATATATGCAATTCAATAAATCAAAACCATTCGTTACAAATTTTCAAGTACCTGTCGACCGTATGGTCTCATGGCCAACTCAAACTGCACGTCCGTAATACGTCCCTCGGCTCTGAAGATGGCCCACGTGTCACGTCTGCTATGCCGGCGAGCATACGCAGTATCGTGGGTTGTGGGCTTCCTCCCCGTAACCCGTTCGCTGTATCATAATCAACACAATTTGTAAGATTAAAACAATTCATAGAATCAATGAATTAAGTAAACAATCAAATAAAGTGGCAGGATACTTACGAACTCTGCCTCCCATGACTCAACACCGCCAGATCCGAAATGCGAAGATCCAACGGTCTCCATCTGGATCCGTCGTGCCTCCACATGCTGCCTGCTCTTCACGCCACCCTCTGCTCGTTTCTTTGCCTCCTTCCACTCGCGTTTGTGCGCAGTGGCAGGTTTCTCGGCAGGATAGCCACCCGCAGCTACATTTAGCCGGTCATCGTACGCGAGTTTTTTAAGGTGAGATCTTTTATTACTTAAGATCTCCCTTATTCGCGTCCTTCCCCATACATCCGAGAATGTAGCATGTGGGGGATTGGGGTACCGACTATGTACAGCCTCTATCACCTCCCCAACTAATCGGCTATTTTGATCTTTAAATTTAATAAAACAATTTCTATATGAGTTTGATACTACCCCACGCATGTACTCCATTAGCTCCCTCCCCCTCGCATCCATCACTATCCCGCCCCTATCCGTCACATCATAGCAAACCACTCTCTCCATCTCTCTCATCTCCTCCTCTTCCGAACTGTCTCCTCTAACTCTTCTCCCTCTATCTCCTCTCTCACCGCGTGCCCTACTACCTCCCCCACCTCCCCCACCTCCCCCACCAAAGCACCCGCCGCATCCTCCACTCCCACTCTTCCTACTGCTGCGGGTGGAGTCACGACTGGGGGATTGTCTACGTGACGGTGGCTGTGAGCCCTGACGTGACGGTGGCTCTGAGGGAGCACGTGATGGTGGCTGTGAGGGTGTACGTGAGTGTGTCTGGGACGAGGTATGTCTCCTCGGTGGACGTGGAAGAGGAGAAGCTGCATGCCGTCTCGTCGGACTCGGAGGAATAGACTGCACTGGAGTGCCCTGGATACTCGCGGTAGGGGTATAGACACCAGGCAGGGAAGGAGGGGGATGGGCATACATATACTCTGTAAGCTCAACCGGACCAGGTTGGCGCCCAAAGTGATTCATCATCTCCATCAACCAATTGCTGTACGCAAATGGATCGGATGAAGAACCTGGAATATCCATAAAGAACCTGCAACAAACATCTTCATGTACATCATGGGCTGTCTCTTGACTCACACAAATTAAATCATTCAAGTCAGTTGCTTGCAAATCATGAAATCTGAAACGCCGCAGTTTTCTGTCTGCAGAAACGCGTGTATACACCCGTCAAAAAACGTGTGTATACACCCGTCCAAAAACGCGTGTATATGCGCGTGAACATACTCTGCAGACAGGTTACACGCGTGTATATGCGCGTGAACATACTCTGCAGACAGGTTACACGCGCTCCTACACGCGTTCGTACACGCGACCTGCGAAAAAATTTTCTCGAAAAGACCGACCCCCCGACAAAGACAGAATGTCCTTATAAAAGGACCAGCCATTGTCGCCCCTGTCAGGATGCAGTAACCCAATCGTGTGCAAAAAGACAAACCCAAAGAGCAAAGAGCAAAGTAAACAAATCTGACAAAAGAGACAAGGCACAGGACAAAGTGACTCACCTCTGAAAAAGTGAGTCTTCTCTGCTCCTTCTCTGCTCCCTCCTTCTCCCGTGTGTGTGCTCCTTTCTCTGCTCCCTCCTTGCTGTTGGAAGAGGCGAAAACAGGCAAAAACGCATGCACTGTTGATTTCTTAGTTCAAAATCTATATTTGGGGAAGGCGGGCTATTTTTAGTTTAAACATATCGCCGCGTTTATATTCGCGTTTATAAACCCGGGTATATTCGCGTGTATATGATTTTAGCTGCGTTTATACACGCGTTTTGCAGAAAGTAGCCGCGTGAATACACGCGCTTTTTAGGAAGTAGCCGCGTGAATACACACAATTTTTAGGAGATAGCCGCGTGAATACACGCGATTTTGTGCTTTCATTAAAAACATATAATGATTTTGTGTTTTCTGATTTGTACACAGGATGTCATCAACCTCTTCAAGCAGTTCTGGGGAAGATGAGACAATGCGTCATCGTAATCGCGATGTGTGGTTGGGACAACGGATCAAATGTATGTGTAATCGATGTCAAGGATGCATTATACGAGCACGTCGAATTACCTTGAATCACATCTCCATGTATGGAGAATGGAATCAAACAGGTTTAGAGGTGAGTAGATGTAAGTTGATGGTATTCAAATGACTCATGGTATCCAAATTAAATTAATAGAGTTGTAACATATAATTTGATAAATTGAAGCAGGATGCAGTACCACACCCTAACATGGTACCCTACGCGCGACGAGAGCACGTAAAGCGTCGACGAGATGATGCTGGAGCTTCGGGATCTATTGTCAGAGATGAGTGGGAAAGGGACGACAATAGCCCTGCACCCCACGAAGTTGTGGAAGAGGAGGTGCTTGATGATATGGTGCGGAATCTTTTTAAGGATGATCCCAAAGGTATGGACGACGATGATATGGAACAAGAGCATCTTTATAAGGCTTCATCGACACCGGTGTTTGAAGGGTGCACATTCTCAGTTTTACGTGCTTCACTTGAACTACTTAATATACAAACAGTTTATGGATGGAGCAATGCAAGTCTTGACGCATTATTGAAGTAAGCATTGTTACTTACAAATTTGAATTAGTGGTTTAAGGTTTAAGATTTAAGACTAATTATAATTGATGATATTGAATGCAGGCTATTATCAAACATGCTTCCAAAGGAAAATAGACTACCCACCTCAAGAGACATAGCGAGGCGCTATGTGACATCTCTTGGAGGACTGGATTATGATAAAATACATGCATGCGTCAATGATTGCATTCTCTTTCGTGGGACGCATAAGGAGGCTCTACATTATACCTTGCAAAATGAACGTGCATGAGGTATAACGTACTATTTATTTATTTTTCAGATATGTTAGTTCCAAAGCAATTGATCCAGCCACGTTGGATGATGCACGTGTTATGGCAGTGGAGGTGGTTTGTTTGGTAGAGGAGACTTTTCCGCGAACCATTCTCACAAGTCAACTACATCTCATTGTGCATTTAGTGGACGAAATTGCTTTATGTGGTACTGTGCATGCACGTTGGATGTTCTTCCTAGAGCGCTTCATGAAGACCTTAAAAGACTTTGTGAGGCAAAGTGCAAGGCCTGAAGGAAGCATGGCCGAGGGTTGGTTGATACAAGAGTCTCTTGTATATATTTCAGAATTTCTTGGTCAGGTGGACAGCTCTTTGCCACGACTATGGAGCAATGAAGAGGACTTGAGGATGACCTCTATTGTGCCTCAAGGAAAAGGACAGAGTAAAGTAATTGACAGAACATTGATTGATGATCTCAATTTCACTTGTATCCTTAATAGTGATGTGATGAGCAGATGGGTTACAAGATATGAGGATGCAAAGACAAAAAGGCAAGCAGAAAGAGCTCTCTTTCGGAGGCAACATGGCTCTCGGAAGGCGTACCCTAAGCATCTAGCAACACTTCCGAATGATATCCATGTTGATTGGTTGCATGAGGAAATGGAGAGAGCAGAGAGCGACGAGGGGCTGCATATCACGGCGGAAGAATGGGAGTATGCACGAGGATGCATGTCAAAGGTACATAGAACTAATGTTTTGCATTAGTTGTAAGTGATTTGCTTTTAATATTTATTCACATTGCTTACACAAATATTGCTTCTTTTTTGGTCCAGTGCACTATGTTCAATGCTATATGGTGTGAAGGCAAGCATTTTCGAACACAAAGAATTGATGAAAAGAGAAATACACAAGATTGCGGTGTCATTAGTAGCTTTGAGGGAGCTAATGGAAAAATGGATGATTATTGTGGCATAATCCAAGACATATTTAGGCTTGACTTTCGTCGCTTCTTTGTGTATGTTTTGGATGTCAAATGGCAAATGAACGTGGTAGAAAAAGGGCCTGATGCAACGATAAAACGCCATGCAAGTGGATATGTAACTATTGACTCTACAAAGTTCTGGCAAACAAAGAAAGATAGGCTCGTATTGCCACAACAATGTGAGCAGGTATGCATTTTTTTACTAATGTGTTTCATGTACATATATATCTAAGCTCGCGTACCCCTTGACTTTTGATATGCTAATTAATTACTGTACTGTGTGTATTTAAGTAGGTTATCTATCTACCAATGGTGCATGACATCAAATGGTGGTACGTCATCCCTATTGCACCACGTTCCAAAGTGATGTATAATACATTCACTGATATGGAGCATATGGAGGATGTAACAAGCCGCAATGAAGATGACGTCGAACATGCCATTGAAGATGTTGTGATCGATGATCAAGAAATAAGAGATGATCGTGATAATGAGGATGAGCATGCCATTTCTCATGATCATGAGAATGACCCTACCATTGAGGATGATGGTGATGTTGATGAGGATAATCAGGACATCGATACCATTATCAATGGAGTACAGAATATCGATAGTGGAATAAATTTAATCGTAGCCTTACCAATTGATCAAATGGATATTGATGTTGATCGTTTGGCAAGGATGGATCTTATTGAAGATGAGATCGAACCCTAACCAATCCGTCACTGTATGTTCTAAATTGATGACATTTCTATCATCTCATATGCATGATTTATTTTTGAATATATTTCATTGTTGTAAATGCATGTAGTGGGATTGTGTAATGATGTATACTGTAATGTACTATGAGATGGTTTTTAATTTTGTTAAGGAATTCAGTTTTTTTTCAGTTTTTCTCTGCCATGCGTGTATTAATCCGTGTATAGTGGCGTGTATTTATCCGTGTATAATAGCGAGTATTACCCCGTGAATATTATCGTGTATTTATGCGTGTATTACTGCGTGTATATAAACGCGTTTATACACGCGTTTATAAATGCAAATATACACGCGAACTTAAATGCTAAAATACACGCGCCCGATTCTATTCAAATACAAGCGCGACCATACACGCGTTCGTAATTTATCGCGTGTATGAAACGCATGTATGGCAGCATTGTCTTGTAGTGATAATTTTACTCTAACGTGGTCAAAGTCTTAACTAACTGAACCGATCTAACCATCCCCCTAACTCCCATAGTCAGATCAAGGAAAAGATTGCACTTGGATCATAGAGACCAACGCTCTTTTCCTCATTGAGAGGCACAGCCATTGATTCTTTTCCATAGAACAATTTTTATCTGGGCTTTATCTCATCTATCGTACTATAACAGAATTGAGTCTCAATTTTAGGGATCCATCAGTCCAGCCTACTCGTGTGGCGGGTAGTACCAGGGAAAAGAGTTCCTAGGTCCCCTAGCTGGATATTCATGCAAACTCAAAACTAGTCACACCACTTATATGAAATTGTCTTTTCCACAGATTCAACTAGGCACACCACTTACACATCCCCAATATGAAATTGCCTTTTTCATAGATTCAACTATCTTTAAAATAGTCATTTTAATGAAATCATAGTCACTGATCATGATCCTCCAAAATATCCGGTTGAATCCTAATTTCCAATCATTCCTTCATCGGTATACAACCAGAACGCTCACCTCCTGTCCACTCAGGGGCCTTTTCGATAGTTCCTAGCTCATAGTAACCGGCAATATATTCACATAACAAAATGGAATCTCTGTTGAAGATCAGCAAGATCAACCAATGGATCCATATAAAAGAGCCATGGACTCATCCGTTGAGGACCAGCGAGGTCAATCAACCAGATCCATGCCTGAATTCAGAAAGTTACTCCTTGTTCCAATATCTTCCTCGACGCACGTGTGGGTATCGTCGGTGACCAAGAGCCCAAGCACCGTATGGTCAGCACCCTCTAGGATCCTTCGTAGGTGACCTAGCGCTTCACTCATAGGCCACCTCTCCTTGGTCCCTCATCCACCGTACCAGAAGCTCACCATTTTAATCGAACTGAGGCTGGTCAAGACCTCGGCAGAACTTGCTACGCGAGACGTCTTCCATTGACTCTCCGTCAGCTGTTGCAACTTTATCAGATTAGGTCTCCACCCCACGACCTCATTCACAAGATGGTCAAAATGCTTCCCCAGCATTCTTGACATAAAACAGTCATTTAAAAATAGGTCATAAATACAGTTTCTATAACGAACTCTCGTTTTTCCACATTGTTCCATCATCAATCCACATTATTTAATTCCACAACCATTTCATAAGTATTCCTATTCTCATCGAATCACATCATTTTCATCTCATCACATCTTTCCTCAATTTATCCTCATCAAATCTCATCCTCTCGCATCTACCCATATCCACATCTCATCACATCACATTCATTCACATCACATCCCATTCATTCACATCTATCCCGATTCACATCCCATCACATCACATTCATTCATATCCATCACATTCACATTCATTCATATCCATCACATTCATTCACATCACCATATATCACATCACTTCTATCCACATCATATCTATGTCATCTCATTCATCCACATCCATCTAATCGTTCACATGTATGACTTCTCACATCTATCTATACATTCATATCTATCACTTCACATCCGCATATATTCATGACACATCACATCTCTTTACATCACATCACATTCTTTCACATACACATCTATATCCATTCTTTCACATACACATCTATATCCATTCTTTCACATACATCCACATCCATTCCTTGACATATACATTCACATCCATTCTTCACTTATACATTCACATTCATTTTCATCACATAACATCCACTCATATCCCATATCGTCCATTTACATCCTGATTCACATGACATCACATCTCATCCATTCATTCACATCTATCTGATTCACATCACATCTCATCCATTCATTCACATCACATCTCATCACATCTATTCACCTCACATCTCATCACCTCTATTCACATCACATCCATCCATCCATTCACATCTATCTGATTCACATCACATCTCATCACATCTATTCACCTCACATCTCATCACCTCTATTCACATCACATCCATCCATCCATTCACATCACATCTCATCACATTTATTCACCTCACATCTCATCACCTCTATTCACATCACATCCATCCATCCATTCACATCTATCTGATTCACATCACATCTGATTCACATCTATCTGATTCACATCACATCTCATCACATCTATTCACCTCACATCTCATCACCTCTATTCACATCACATCCATCCATCCATTTACATCTATCTGATTCACATCACATCTCATCACATCTATTCACCTCACATCTCAAAAAGGCCATCCTATCATGCACAATCTGATTTGAGATAATGGCCCTAGGGCCATTCTAAAGCATACCATGGATAGTAGATTCACCCTGGGTTGTCCATTCTACCAAGCGCACCATGGATGGTGTTATTTAGAATTTCCATATAGCCATTCTTTCGAGCATAATTTGTGATTAAAAGAATGGCCCTACTGCCATTCTTCCATGGACAATATGGATGTATTTTGCATGCATGTGTAGAGAGAATGGCCAAAAGGTGATTTTACCATACACAATGTGATTTGAAAGAATGGTCCTATGGCCATTATAAAGTACACCATGGATGGTATATTGGCCCTAGGTCCAGTCTGCCCAAGAACACAATGGATGGTGAGATTAAGAATGGACATAGAGACATTCTTTCAAGCACAATGTATTATTACAAGAGTGTCCCTAGGGACATTTTTCCATGGATAATCTTGATGTATTTTGCATGCATGTTTATAGAGAATGGCCCTAAGGCCATTCTAAAGCATACCATGTATGGTAGATTGGGCCTAGGGCCATTTTATCAAGAACACTATGGTTGGTGTACTTTAGAATGTCCCTAGGGCCATCTTTCAAGCACACTGTGCTTACAATAATGGCCCTAGGTCCATTAATCCATGGAAAATACTTATGTATTTTGCATGCATGCATAGAGAGAACAACCAAAAGAAAATTCTACCATGTAGAATGTGATTTGAGATAATGGTAGGGAAATTATAAAGCTCACCATGGATGGTAGATTGGCCATAGTTTCATTCTACCAAGGACACCATAGATAGTGTACTTAAATGCATATAGGGCCATTCATTCAAGCACAATTTGTGATTACAAGAGTGGCCCTAGGGTCTTTCTTCCATGGAAAATCTATTATTTTGCATGCAGATGTAGCGAGAATGGCCAAAAGGCCACTCTACCATGCACAATGGGATTTGAAAGAATGGCCGAAGGGCCATTTTAAAACACACCATGATGGTGTGCTTTCGAATGGCCATAGGGACAATCTTTCAAGCACAATTGTTTTTACAAGAATGGCCCTAGGGCCATTCTTCCATGGACAATCTTGATATATTTTTCATGTATGTATAGAGATTGGCTGTTCTAAAGCACACCATGGATGGAGGAATGGGCTCTAGAATGGCCCTAGGGCCATTAATCCATGGAAAATCTTGATATATTTTTCATGTATGTATAGAGATTGGCTGTTCTAAAGCACACCATGGATGGAGGAATGGGCTCTAGAATCTCGGGGGGGTCACTATATGTAGAATACCCCTATCGCGTGCGTTCAAGGCCTATATTTTAAATCCCTTATCTGTGAAATTTTTTATCCATATAATATCCCCTTTTCTTTATGAATCTGTAAATTTTTTTGAAAAAAATTTAAATCATACCCTTATGTAAATATATTTCTGTAAGTTTCTTAAATTAAAAATATGCTTCTGTTGAACGCACGTGATATTTACATTTTTTTGTGAGTGACCCCCCCGAGTCTAGAATGGCCCTAGGGCCATTAATCCATGGAAAATCTTGATGTATTTCCATGCATGTGTAGAGAGAATGGCCAAAAGGCTATTCTACCATGCACAATGTGACTTGGCAGAATTCCCCTAGGGCCATTCTAAAGCACACCATGGATAGTAGATGGACCCTACGTCCATTCTACCAAGCACACCATGGTTGGTGTGTTATAGAATGGCCATAGGGCCATTCGTTCAACCACAATTTTAGATTACAAGAGTGTCCCTAGGGCCATTCTTCCATGGATAATCTTGATGTAGTTTGCATACATGTGTAGAGAGAATGGCTAAAAGCCCATTCTAGAGCACACCATGGATGGTGTGCTTGAGAATGGTCCTGTGGTCACTCTTTTAAGCATATTGTGATTAAAAGAATGGCCCTAGTGCCATTCTTGCATGCATAATCGTCATGTATTTTATATGTATGTGTAGAGATAATGGCCAAAAGGGCATTCTACCATGCACAATGTGATTTGAGAGGATGGCCCTAGGGAAATTCTAAATCTTGCCATGGATGGTAGATTGGCCCGTGGTCCACGGTCCATTCTATCAAGCACAACATAGATGGTGTGCTTTAGAATGCCCATTGAGCCATTATTTCAAGCACAATTTATGATTACAAGAGTGGCCATAGGGCTATTGTTTCGTGGACAATCTTGATGTATTTTGCATTAGGTGTACAGACAATGGCCAAAGCCCCACTCTACTATGCACAATAGGATTTGAGAGAATAGCCCTACGACCTATGGATCGTGTGCTTTAGAATGGCCATAGGGCCATTATTTCAAGCACACTTTGTCTACAAGAATGTCCCTAGGGCCATTCTTCCATGGACAATCTTGATGTATTTTACATGCATGTGTACAAATTAGCTATATTCTAAAGCACACCATGGATGGAAGAATGGTTATAGGGCCATTCTTCCGTGGACAATCTTGATGTATTTTGTATGCATGTGTAGAGAGAATGGCATAAAAGCCATTCTACCATGCACAATGTGATTTGAGAGAATTCCCCTAGAACCATTCTAAAGCACACAATGGATGGTATATTGGCCCTAGGTCCATTCTACCAAGCACACCATGGATGGTGAGCTTTGTAATAGCCATAGGGACATTGTTTTGAGCACAATTTGTTATTACCAGAATCACCCTAGGGCAATTCTTCCATGGATAATCTTGATGTAATTTGCATGCATGTGTAGAGAGAATTGCCAAAAGGCCATTCTAGCATGCACAAGGATATTTGAGAGAATGGCCTTAGGGCCAATCTAAGGCACACCATGGATAGTAGATTGGCCCTAGATCCATTCTACCAAGCACACCGTGGATGGTGTTCCAAAGAATGGCCATAGGGCCATTCTTTAGAGCACAATTTGTGATTTTACAAGCCTTGGCCCTAGGGCCCTAGGGCCTTTCTAAAGCACACTATGGATGATAGATTGGTCCTAGGGCCATTCTCTCAAGCACAACATGGATGGTGTTCTTTAAAATGGCCCTAGGGTCACTGTTTCAAGCACATTGTGATTACAAAAATGGCCCTAGGGCCATTTTTCCATGGACACTACTGATGTATTTTTCATGCATGTGTAGAGAGAATGGCCAAAGGCCATTCTTCCATGCACAATATGATTTGACAGAATGGATCCATGGCCTATTCTAAAGCACACCATAGATAGTAGATTAGACCTAGGTCCATTCTACCAAGCACACCATGGATGGGGTGCTTTTTAAAGGCTCTACGGCCATTCTCTCAAGCACAATTTGGGTCCTTGGGCCATTCTTCCATGGACAATCTTGATGTATTTCTCATGCATTTCTAGAGAGAATTTATAAAAGGCTATTCTTCCATGCACGATGTGATTCAAAAGAATATCCATAGGGACATTCTAAAACACACCATGGATGTTGTGCTTTAGAATGGCCATTATTTCAAACATTTTTTTTACAAGAATGGCCCTAGGGTCATTCTTGCATGACTAATCTAAATGTATTTTTTATGCATGTATAGAGATTGGATTTTCTAAACCACACCATTATTTAGAATGACCATAGGGTCATTAATTCAAGCACAATTTATTTACAATAATGGCCCTAGAGCCATTCTTGCATGAACAATCTCAGTGTATTTTGTATGCATGTAGAAGATTGGATTTTTCTAAAGTACACCATGTATGGAAAAATGGCTCTAATACCATTTCTTCAAGCACACCATGGATGGTGTACCTTAGAATGGCCATAAGGCCCTAGAACCATTCTTTCAAGCACACTGTGATTGTAAGAATGGCCCGAGGGCCATTCTTCCATGCATAATCTTAATGCATTTTGCATTCATATATAGAGAATAGCCCTATAGGGAGTTGACATAAGCGAGTGGATAATGGCCCTAAGACCATTCCTACAAGCACAATGTGCTTTGGAATGGCTATTTCACTGTGTGCGCAATGTGCTTGAAAGAATGGATATGGTGGGGCCATTATAAAGAACATCATGGATGGTAGAATGGACCTAGGGCCATTATTTGAAGCCCAATTTGATTACAAGAATGACCCTAAGACCATTTTTACATAGACTATCTTAATCGATTTTGCATGCATGTGTAAAGATTGGCTATTCTAAAGCACACCATGGATGGAAGAATGGCCCAAGTAGGTCCATTCTTTCAAGCACACAATAGATGGTGTGCTTTAGAGACTGCCCCTATGGCCAGTCTTTCAATCACACTATTCTTACAAGAATGGTGGTAGGCCGTTCTTCCATGGTGGTAGGCCGTTCTTCCATGGACAATCTTGATGTATTTTGCATTCATATGTAGAGATTGGCCCTAGGGAGTTGTCATAAGGGAGTGGAGAATAGCCCTAAGATCATTCTTGCAGCACAATGTGCTTTTGAATGGCCCTAAGTCCATTTCACCATGTTGAAATCCTACTATGGGATTGATCATGGTGATTAGCATAGATTAAGAATAAAGATTAAGGTGGGTTGAACCACACTAAGAAAGGCATTGCTAGAGAGAGAGAGTAGCTCACTCAATACAATTGTATTGCATATGATAATGAACCATACAATGAGGCTTCTAATATAGATAACCCTCATCTCAGTTTACATGTGTGCATCCATGTGGGACACGCTTTTGGTCTCAACACTCACAGACCATACAATATCATATGTGGCATTCTTATCTTTACATAATATCTTGCACCACTAGGGTGCTTTCCCACACACACTCAAACATGGAAGATTACATCTCTCAACACCGCCTCTTGTGATTGAGGTGTTCTAGAACTCATCCATCATCCTTAAAATGTAGCATTGCCCAACCCCACAATTGTAGTACCCTCGGGGGGTTCACCTCAAAAAAATTTAGTGTACCATGAGCGATCAAAAGGAGGAGTATTTTAATTCAAATTTTGAGAAAATTTTAACAGGATTACAATAACAGGAGGGGTATTTTAATTCAACTTCAAAAAAAAATCTGTTAGTTCATAACTAAAGAGGGGTGGTTTTATTGGGGGAGAAATTTTAGTTAATGGGTTTTTTAAATGCCCCTTGAAGGCACGTGATACATATGATTTTTTAGAAGTGCACCCCCTGAGCTGCTACCTCTCAACACCCCCCCTCAATGCAAAATTGGAGTGCTCTTATATGAAGCTAGCCAAGTCTAGACCGCCCATGCATGTTTAACCATGTCATGTGTGTGTGTATACCAAGTCCATTTGAGCTTAAATCTCGAGCGGAGCCACCCTCGTTTTTGGACACACATGTCCGAGATGATGACCTAACCCATATGTGCATCTCATCTCATGCACACCAATGCAGCACATCAACTACCCATTTTTAGATCAATGCTCTCAGCAGGCAGGGAACCCGTGTGACAAGCCGTTTGCTTTTACAACTCGTCTCGAACCAAATAGTCACGAGACACACATGCATACACATTCACTTTCGAGATTTATGCGGCTCGGGTAGGAGAACCCTCAAATGGGTGAAAAATCCAATTTTAAAGCATTTAGGTCAAATTTTTAACTAATGAAGGTGTGTGAATCCTCCCCTAAATTTAATAAGGGCCAAGCCCAATAAGGATATCAAATTATCCTTATTGTTTTGTTGCAGCACGATTATTTAAATGCTTCTCTCGTCGCTATCATTTGCATGCCAAACGGCTTGCCTTGACTGCGCTAGGCATTGCTGACTATGCTTGGGGACCCGTGTGTCAAGCATTTTACACAACAAATGTAGCTCGTCTGTGCCACATTGTTCTACGCTATGTGCATGGCCATCATCTTATTCTTGACTCTAGTTCTCAGATAGCTGGTCCGTCATAGCTAGATCTTGCACCGCCATGGCAATCATTGCTCTATCCCAATTCTTTGAGGTATTTTGCTTCCTTGGCTTTGATAATCACTGTGTGTTGTTCGATCTCTGTCTCTCTCTCTCTATCAGATGCTCTCGGCTCTTCTTTAGGTGATGTTTGAAGTTGTTGGCAACAAGTGCTGTTGTAATTGGAACTTTCCTCTTACTCTGCAACTCCCTTAGCAGCATTTCTTTGCTGCTCATACACGAGCTGCTCCAAAATATGGCTCAGTTTGCCACATCCTTCCTTTCATGCAAGCTTCGCGGATGATTGCACTTTTTTGCTATGTGTGGCTGGTTCTTGATCTTGCTAAGTTAAATTGTGCTACATAGTTGGTCGTATGCTGCTGTTGATTTTCTTGAACAGCTGCGCTCTCATGCCTTCTCTCAAAGGCTTCTCTATACTCAGCTCTTCTTTGCAACCTCATTTGCCACAGACATGGGCTTCTAAAACCTCCTTCTTGAGATTTTCATGAAGACCATCAACATGGCCTTCTTAATGAGCTTCCATTTCAGCTCCATATGTAGTTGTGTTTGCTACAATTTCTTTGCTTGCAATATTTAATTAATTTGCCTCAGCAAACCTCCGGCATGAGGTTAAGCATTGGCCTCTTCAAGCTCCCAATTGAGCTCAGCACAAGCATACATCCATTGTTGTTGTCTCAAAGGGTGCTTCTCCAAACACAGGTTTCCCCCATTGAGAAACCACAAGGCGCCAACTAAGTGAAAGCTTTGAATGCTTCCACCAATGTTGCCCATTATTTGTGAGTAACTCCGTGATCCACGCCCATACGACATGATCCAATATGAGCTACAATTATCCCATTACTGCTTGTCTCTTATTATACAAGCATTTCACCTACTTAGGCTCTTTGCCCAAGTGCAAAGAACCATGGGATCCACACAAGATTATTTTTAATTATAAAAGTGTTACTTTTATCATAATTGATTTTCATGCATAAAAGTATGCATAAAAGGTCATTTTTTATTATAAAAGTGTTACTTTTATCATAATTGATTTTCATGCATACACGTATGTATAAAAGATTATTTTTTTAATTATAAAAGTGTTACTTTTATCATAAATGATTTTTATGCATAAAAGGGTGCATAAAAGATATTTTTTATTTATTAAAAGTGTGATTTTCATCATAAAAGATTTTTATGCATAAACATATGCATAAAAGATATATTTTTCTATATTAAAAGTGTGATTTTCATCATAAAAGATTTTTATGCATAAACATATGCATAGAAGATATTTTTTATATAAAAGTATGATTTTCATCATAAAAGATTTTTATGCATAAACATATGCATAGAAGATAAATTTTTTATATATTAAAAGTGTGATTTTCATCATAAATGATTTGTATGCATAAATTAGCAACCCTTCTTCACATGGAGCATTCTTCCATGCTCAAACACCAAAATATTGAGGCAATATAATATACAAACCGAAATTCAATGTAGAAACTGCAATTTGCACCTTCCTTGATAATGAGGTAGCTTCCAAGACTTCATCTTTGCTGAAGCCTCCATTTTCAGCTTCCATGACAACTTCATGATCTCTCAAAATCACCAACAACATAGTCTCTCTACAAATGCTGCTTGATGTACTCCCATGTGCCCTTTTAATAGCCACACCCACAAAATCCTCACCAAGTTCCTCAAAGTTTCCATAGTTGTTTGAAAACACATACAAGATAAACCCCTTGTATATCACCTGAATCTTTCTCTCATCCCATAAAAGGACCCTTTTTTTCTTCCAAGGTTCGTGAATTTTAGCTCATTCTCTAAAGATGTTATTGGTATTGCATCTATAATTGGATTTTCCATATGATTGGTTTGTTCATCTTCACTTTCAATAGGCTCGCCAAAATTCACAAAGTCACCAAAAGGCCTTAACAACATCTTAGGCCATCGGATGGTACTCCAAATTGCACATCTTAGCTAACGTGTATAAAGCACTATGTGTTATGCAAGCCTTGCATAAAGCATTATGCATTAGGCATTATGTATAAAGCATACATGAGGCCTTATGCATAAAGCTATGCATGAGGTCTTAAGCATAAAGCTAATGCATAAGGCTTATGCGTAAAGCACTATGCATAAGGCCTTAAGCATGAGGCCTTAACCATAAAACTATGCATGAGACCTTATGCATAAAGCACTATGCATAAGGCCTTAAGCATAAAGCTATGCATAAGGCCTTATGCATAAAGCACTATGCAGCATAAGGCCTTAAACATGAGGCCTCATAAAACTATGCATGAGGCCTTAAACATGAGGCCTCATAAAACTATGCATGAGGCCTTATGCATTTTATGCATAAATAGATGCATAAAGAAATTCTTTTTATTTTAAAAGTGTTATTCCTATTAAATTTAATTTTATGCATAAATAGATGCATAAAAGGATTTTTTTATAAAAGTGTTATTACCCACTGAAGTTGATTTTTATGCATAAATAGATGCATAAAGAATTTTTAAATCAAAATTAGAATTCTCTTAAATTTTATGTTTAAATTCTATGAGTATTTGATAAATGAATAATTAAATACTCTAAGAGAGAGATTTCTATCGTTTTATATTCACACGGATTGTAAAAAGAGGATTCAAGAAATCTATCGAGATCGAAATATTCAGATAAATGATTAATCTATTCCTCATTGGAATTCGTAACTAATTTAGAAATCAATTAAGTGAATATTCAAATAAAGAAATTCAATAAAATAGTAATTGAACTATCAAACTTTTTTGGGAAAGATAGATTAGGAAAAATCTTATCCGACTTGAACCTTGAATCAGACTATGACTAAGACCAAACTCTTTTGTCGATTTCGAGGAAAGAAGGTGTGACCAGTTTAGAAAAATACACTCAAAACTCTGGCCAAATCTGAAACTAAGTTTGAGACCCTTCGAATTGGTGAATCTCAAGGTTATAGAATTCGAGGAATTCTGGTATAAAATTCAGAATTCTGATCAAGAAGTTTTGGGGATACTGATTCAAGAAATACTCCTTATATTCAAAAGAAAATCAAACTGAAAACTTGCATAGAAATGAGATGTGATGTGAATAGATGTGATGAGATGTGAATAGATGTGATGTGATGCGAATAGATGTGATGAGATGCGATGTGAATCAAATAGATGTGAATGAATGGATAATGTGATGTGATGAGAATAGATGTGATGAGATGTGATGTGAATAGATGTGATGAGATGTGATGTGAATCAGATAGATGTGAATGAATGGATAGATGTGGATGTGTATGTGATGAAAATGGATGTGAATGTGTATGTGAAGAATGGTTGCGAATGTGTATGTGAAGAATGGATGTGAATGTGTATGTGAAGAATAGATGTGGATAGTGTGTATGTGATGAAAATGGATGTGGATGTGTATGTGTATGTGAAGAAAATGGATGTGGATGTGTATGTGATGAAAATGGATGTGGATGTGGATGTGTATGTGATGAAAATGGATGTGGATGTGTATGTGATGAAAATGGATGTGGATGTGTATGTGAAGAATGGATGTGAATGTGTATGTGAAGAATGGATATTGATGTGTATGTGATGAATGGATGTGAATGTATATGTGAAGAATGGATATGGATGTGTATGTGAAGAATGGATGTGAATGTGTATATGTGAAGAATGGATGTGGATGTGTATGTGAAGAATGGATGTGGATGAGTATGTGAAAGAATGGATGTGGATATATGTGAAAGAATGGATGTGGATGTGTATGTGAAAGAATGTGATGTGACATGAATAGATGTGGATGTGAAGTGATAGATGTGAATGTATGGATAGATGTGAGTAGTCGTACATGTGAACGATTGGATGGATGTGGATGAATGAGATGAGATGTGTATAAGTGATGTGATATAATGTGGATAGAATGCATGTGATGGGATGGTTATGAGAATGAATGTGGTGGATATGAATGAATGAATGTGATGGATATGAATGAATGAATGAATGTGATGGATATGAATGAATGAATGTGATGTGATGGATATAAATGGATGTGATGTAAATGAATGTGATTGACGTGAATAGATGTGATGTGATGTGAATCAGGATGTGCATGAATGAGATGTGATGTCATGTGAATTCGGATGTGAGTGAATGAGGTGATGTAAATTGGGATAGATGTGATTGATGTGAATGAATATATGATGTGATGAGATGTGGATATGGGTAGATGCGAGTGGATGAGATCTAATGTGGATAAATGAGAAAAAGATGTGATAAGATGGAAAATGATGTGATGAGAATGGGAATACATATGAAATAAATGAGGATTGATGTGGAACAATGTGGAAAGACGAGAGTTCGTTATAGAAACTGTATTTATGAGCTGTTTTTAAATGACAGTTTTATGTCAAAAATGCCGGGGAAGCATTTTGACCGTCTTGTGAATGAGGTCGTGGAGACCTATTTGATAAAGTTGCAACAACTGATGGAGAGTCAACGGAGAACGTCACGTGTAGCAAGGTCGGCCGAGGTCTTGACCAGCCTCGGTTTGATTTAAATGGTGAGCTTCCGGTACGGTGGATGAGGGACCAAGGAAGCGGCCTATGAGTGAAGCGCTAGGTGACTTGCGAAGGATCCTAGAGGGTGTTGACCATATGATGCTCGGGCTCTAGGTCGCCAAAGATACCCACACATACGTCGTGGAAGATATTGGAACAAGGACTAAGAGTTGTTGGATATTCATGCAAACTTAAAACTAGTCACACCACTTACACACCCAATATGAAATTGCCTTTTTCATAGATTCAGCTATCTTTAAAACAATCATTTAATGAAACTATAGTATCACTGATCATAATCCTCCAAAATTAATTTGGTTGAATCCTAATTTTTGATTTTTCCTTCATCGATGTACCTATGGCATCATTGGCAACCAGAACACTCACCACCTGTCCACTCAGGGGCCTTTTCAATAGTTCCTAGGTCATAGTACCCAGCAATATATTCACTTATAAAAATCAAAATGGAATCTTCGTTGAAGATCAGCAAGATCAACCAACATATCCATATGAAAGAGCCATGGACTCATTCGTTGAGGACCAGCAAGGTCAATCAACCAGATCCATGCCCGAATAGGGGACTGGGAACTCTTTTCCCTGGTACCCGTGACAAAACCTAACCAAATTCTTAAATGGATCCCATCACTACAGTGGTGCAGCTGGCTAACCCACGGGACTGGATGGGGTTAGGCTGGACTGATGGATCCCTAAAATGAGACTCAATTCTGTTATTGTATGATAGATGAAGTAAATCCCGGATAAAAATTGTTCTATGGAAAAGAATCAACGGTTGTGCCTCTCAATGATGAAAAAAGCGTTGGTCTCTATGATCCAAGGGCAAGTCTTTTCCTTGATCTGACTATGATACTTACGGGTTCGGTCAGATCAGTTTAATTAGTTAAGGCTCTTGACTACGTTAGAGTAAAAATATCCTGGAGGAATCGCCCGTGCTTTCCGAGCGAGGGAAGTTCTTCCGGGTTTGGTTTTGGAACAACCGAGGGATTAGTCTCTTGTCCGGATATTCATGGGCGAGGCCCCGAGTGAAGGAACTTGCCCCATGCAAAAAGTGCTACTTCCGCTGCTAGCACCCCAGGATTCGTTGCGTGGAGGGGGACATGGATCTTTCATGTGCTATTTTGTGCTATATAGCACCAGGCTTCTATTTGTTTTTTTCTGCGTGTTTGTGTTAACTAATGTATAGCACTTGTATGTCTGCTATCGTCCTCAATGTGTGCTATATATTGCATTTTAGTAGAATGGGTTAACTATCTGCTATTGTGTGCTAACCAGCATTCTATAGCAAATTATTCAGAAGAACTGTCCTGGCATGATTGCTATTGTTTGCTATTATGGTGATATATAGCATAGAAGATCATACTAGTTATTGCATAGCATACTAGTATGTGCTATTAAGTGCTATCCTATGCTATATAGCATAGGTGAGCATGTTTGCTATTGTCCACTAGCATGTGCTATCTAATGCTATGCACTGGCATGTGTGTTATTGATTGGTATTGCGTGCTATATAGCAGGAGATTTACAAGGTGATGCATATGTGCTGTGGTGTGCTATGGGGTGCTATTCTTTTTGTTGTAGTGCAGATTCCATGTGGGATTGTCAAGTATTGCATGATTGTCGAGTATTGCACTACTCCCATGCACTATACTAGCATGTTTTTCATTGTCTTCTATTGTGTGCTTTTGAAGAGCTTCTATGCTATTGGCTTGTGCTATGTGCTATAGAATACATAGCACTAGCATGTACACTAATTGATTGTTCTTTCTTGTTTTTATAGACAATACTTACTAAAACTTAGATGGAGTATGAAAGAGAGATGGGCTACCTAAACTTTTGTGGCAGCATGGATATGGTATGTGAGACAAGAGTGCCGACTGCAATTAAGCCTCTCCCTCCATGTATTGTTGAGGGAAACCAACAAAGCACCATAGTTGGAGTGTGCACAGGGTGTGGGTGTCCATTTGATGATATTGCACTAGATGCTTACCCTACTGCCATGTCTACCACATGTTATGCTTTGCTCATGTCTGCAGAGAGTATGGTGCTTGTGTTGCAAGGGATTACAACCAAGAAGTTCCTACTAGGGAAAAAAGGATGATGGGCCAAAAGCAAAAAAATGTAAAAAAAGAGCATACTTCTGGTAAGTTAAACATGGGTTTTATTCCATTAGTATTTTAAGATGTTTCATGCATTTTATATCACATTGGATTTCCAAGTACAGTGAAGGAAAAATTTGGGTTTGCACATGAAGTGTAGCACCATGTGCACCTCTCCACTCAAGTCACTGGTAAGCTCATTGACATCTTCATATGAAGTTTACTTTCCTTCCAATTAGTGACTAATTACAACTAAACATGTTGACTCGTAGCGCAATTCTCACATGCTAGCAAGGATAAGGTGGTTGGCTCGACAACTATGGACGACCCGTGACCTTGCCATACTCAAATTAAGCCAAATTTTTTAGAATAAATTCATGGCAACAAGTATATTGATCCCTAGAGTTTTTAGATTGAAAGATTCAATATTTGATTTTCTAGAATTAAATTACAATTGAGTTAATGAGTGTCTAAGAGTCAACAAATTTTCCAAAGTAAATCTACAAAAATCCAAGCGTTAGATTCATAGTTTTACCTTAGACCCACATTCTACTAATCTTCCTTAATCTAATAATCACTAGATCCATACAAATTGAGCATTTTAAATGGTAGATGTGGTGAGAGGACAAAATAGTTGGTTTTTAAAGAATTCTAATGCCTTTTAAATAATATAGAAAATAGTAGAACACATCAAAAATTACTTGATAAATCAAGTTAAGTTCTATGTTATTTGAATTTGTGATATGCAAAGTGGGAACATCATATGAGTAATAATGTAAAAGTTATAGGCAATTTACTCACATTCAATGTATTGTCCAAACCTTCGACAGGGCCTGTATACAATTTTTGGTTCCCAAAGAAAAGGGGATTTGCAATTATTGGATATTCGATCAGATTGTAGTTTTTAGGTGCCCAAATTTTCATATGATGTTTCATTAGGTGCCCAAATTTTCATATGATGTTTCATTAGAAGACCTTGAAGTGAAACTCCTCAAGGCTAACTAGGAGAGATTGGCTATTCTTCTTGAAAAAGTGCATGTTTTCAGGTTAAACCCAAGGGCACCCACTAAATGAAACTAGATAACCTCATCTTGCAACCTCCCTAGGACCATTTATAGTGACAGACCCGGCCAGTCAAAATGCCTTTACCCTAGAAAACTTGGATGGCACACCTTTTTCCAAGATAGTAAATGGCTTTAGGATGAGAAAATACAAAGGCCAATCGGTGGTTACTACACCGGAAGAAGAAAAAATAGAAGGCCAGAAGTCGGTCCAAAGTATATGTTGTGGCATGAGCTCACTAGTGGAGGTAGATGCAGAAAATTTAAAAAACCACAAAGCCGTGGAAGGGGGGGACAATCCGCAAGGGTGGCAAGAACGTAAAAGCTCAGATCTTGGCAACCAATCAAAGGTAGGAGAGTAAAAGAGCAAGTGACCAAGTGTGCGCTAGCAGCCGATCCACATCAACAACTCAAAAGGCCACGATGTTGGCATAAGCAACTGCATGGAGAACATGTGTGACATCATTAAAACCCCACTCGTAAGGGTAAGATGGGAAGACAACAAGAATGCTTTAATACCATTATCAACAACTCAAAAGGCCACGATGTTGGCATAAGCGACTGCATGGAGAACATGTGTGACATCATTAAAACCCCACTCATAAGGGTAAGATGGGAAGACAACAAGAATGCTTTAATACCATTATGTTGAGGTGGCAGGCATGACATGAATCAAGGGTCACATCACCTCAAAAATCGGAAAGTTGAAAATGACAACACCCCAAAACGGAAGCAAAAAGGAGAAAACATTGCAAAAAAGAACCCAAGGAGACTAAAAATGCACATTTGCAATCTTCCCTCTTGCTCACAACTCTCTCACCCATCTGGAGCACTTTCTCATAAGACATCGCCATGCCAAAGATCAACAAGTATGAGAGGCCAAACAAAAGGCCTCAGAAGAGCCTCTACGTGCCCATGGTCATCCTCCCCCCGATATGAAGAAGAAGGAACATTAGGAGCGGGAGAAGAAGTGTGGGTTTGAAAAACTGTTGGAACACAAGTGGGAGGAGCTCCAGGACCCTGAGAATGGGGGGGAGCTGATAAATCAATTTCTGGAGACCAACATAGTGCACGTAGAGGGGAAGGAGCCTATAAAAGTTTCAGAGCCTCGGAGTGCATCATGCACTCAGATTACCAATGGATGGTACAATAGACACAACTTTGAATCCGAGGGTGGAAGAAAAAAATCCTAAGACTAGAAACATGCATCAAGTGAAGGACGTGGCGGATGAAACCCGATGGGAACCGTTTACATTTTTCTTGCAAAACATCATGTTTATGGGAAAAATGTAGGATATGTCCAATAAAAACTAAAGACTACTCCAAAGCAGTAGAAGTAGGATAAAAAATAAACTGGGTTGCCATTTACAAAGAAAATATAGCAAAGAGGGTAGTCACCAGGTTTAACGAGAAATAGCCCACTGTAGTATATGAGCACCTAAGGGCGATCGCTCAGGTTGCCAGGTCGGTGGATCGCCGATGGGATATGTCTATGTCAAACAACATCATAGGGAATTTGGTGGATCCTCAAAAGCTACAAAGGTAACTTTCAGCTCGTTTGAGGATGAGATAGATGATGAGGAGCAGGGATTTCACTGACGTAAACGAGAACATGTGAACATGTTAATAACATATGTTAATAACACAAAAAATCTTGTGATCACATGTTATATTCACAAAGCTTTCACAAGGGCCTAAAAAAATTATCTTTGTTGGGCATAAAAAATCTTCTTAGGTGGCCACTGACCTGCTATTATGTGAAGATGGTAACATGAGAACATGTGAATAGCTTATTCCCATGTGTAGCCAAGCTTTTAAGGGGTTCCCAAATGGCAAGTGACCTGTTATTTTGTGAACGGTAACATGAGAACATGTGAATAACTTGTTCACATGTGTTATTATCACAAAAAATCTTGTGATCACGTGAATATTAAATCCCTGATGAGGAGGAATGGAAGAAGATTGCTGAAAGCCAACAAGAAGAGGAAGAACAAAATAGATGAAGAGATGCTGCCTAACTTGGAAGAGGTCAAGAAACACAAGGCATACGAAGAAAGAAAGATGGTGCGAGAGGAGAGACAAAATCAAGAAGCTGCTACTACGGAAGCTAAAAGGAAGAAGAAGCTTGAAGAAGAGGTAAAGAAAAAGGAGGAAGTAGAAAAGAGTAGGAAGGAGGAAGAAGAAAAGAGAAGGAAGGAGGAAGAAGAGGAAAGAAGGAGAACAACAGAAAAAGAGAGAAGAAGCTCAAAAGGGGAAGCTTCCCACAAGAGAAGAAGTGGTCATACCAACAGAACTTTGGCCTTGGGTGGCAACCCTGGCCAGTAAGTGCAAGAAGGACCAAGCCATAGCTTCAAGTTACCCAGAGAGTTGGAGGCGGAACTCCCCAGCTAGCAACTGTATACAAACACATGGCTGATGTCTTTAGCCCAGAACATCCTCTCACAGGCTCTCACTTCTATGGAGGAGTATGAGAAGAAGGCCCAGAGCACAATCAATAACATGTGCGCCCTAAATCATAACCAACATGGAATGCTAGTAAATGCCATGGCTAAAGCCAAAGACTTAGAAAGCAAAACATAGATGATGGCACAACAAAACGAGGATATGCAAAAGAAGATAACAATGGCGGAAAGGGCCCTAGTACAACAAAAGGATCTGAGAGAGAGGGAAAGATCAAAGCCCTCATCAGCAAGAGGCACCTACTCCAAGATCATGTGGAAGGGCTTTGTGCTCAATTAACTGAAGCAAGGAAGCTAGCAAAGGTCTACGCCAACACCATACAAGACTGAAGGATGAAGTGCTGGACAACACAACGTTGGCACTTGCCCAATCAGAATCCCAAGCCCTGCAAAACCAAGAAGATGAAGAAGTTATGTGCCTACCACTAGATGCCAAAGCAGCACAGTGATAAAAACAGCAAAGGCCAGACCTAGCAAGGTGTGGGATCAGGCACTACACAAGCCCTAATAGAGTTTCATAACAGATACTTTAAAGCAACAATAACAACATAACAACAACGGTAGCCAGTAGGCTAGGAGTCCTCCAAAACAAGTACTTTTGGTGGAAAGGGTAAGCAAGTGGAAAATGAAGACCATAATTTGGCACAAGCATTGAAGGCTGCTACTTGGAAAGCAGCACACAAGGAAAACAAGTTAAAAATTTAGCTGAAAGAAATAATGCATTGCAACAAGAATTGCAAGACACCACACCCTCCAAAGAATATGCAGATATATTGAGAGAGGCTCTCCAAGATAGAGACAACGCCAAAGAGCAAGCAGAGGAGTACAACCAAAAGCTTGAGAGGAGCACTGATTTGAAATGGATGCCATCAATGAGCTGAATGCACTGGAGTTAGAAATGAATCACTACATGGAGAATGAGAATTAGCTCAGAAATGACAAACTCGGAGATTGGGAAAACTACAGAGTTGCCATCCAGATGCAAATAGAGGAAGCAAAGCAAGTGGCAAAAAGGGTGCAGCAGACCCTAAAGAAAAGGCTATAATGGTTGTTAGAGCTAAAGGAAGCATAAGAAGAAGTGGCCAGACTCCAAGAAAAACTTGCAAACGTAAAGGTTAATGCACAGCTAGCACAAAACTATTGTTGCCCAGAGTACCCAGAAAGGAGTGCGGAGAGCTATTGGTTGAGGTCCGGAAGTTGCATGACACCAACCAAACACTGCACAAAGAGAATGAGCACCTGAAAGACCAATTGGACAATAGCCCAGCAGCTCCATGGGCCAGCCTCGATAATTCATTCTTTGAAGCTTCACATGTGATATTCTCTAAGCTGTTGAGACCTAACAAATAGCTACCACCATATTTTCAAAATGCAGACATAACAAAGAGCTACCACCATATTTTCAAAATGCAGACATAATAAGGTCAATGCTTACTAGGAAACCTCTTCCTCGGAAACACCCATGCTCACAGTTCTTGTTCTCATAGACGTTGGAGGGAAGGAGGATGCTTCCATCAAGAATGCAACCACCTATAAGTGTGAATGTTTGGAAGTGGGGCACTGGAAACTCGAAAGCAAAAAAGGTGCAAAGCTCATCTTCAGATGATCCAACTGAATATGAAGAAGTTGAACAGGTTGAGTGGAGGCCCATACCAATGGCAGAAAAGAAAAGAAATAGGGAATACTCCACTCAGACCAGTGGTGAAAGTTTTTGACCAGAAGACACCATAGACCAATAACAAGGATCTAGGTTGCTCAGAAGAACATGCAAAAAAATTGAAGAGGATACAGAAGCATGCCACCTACTCGGATGATTTATACATCTCGGACCATACTCCCCCCAGAAATGTTTATAAGATTCAAAGAGAAATTTGTCAAGGAAACTAGTTCAAGAGCAAAAGCTCAAGCACCGGGCATGCCAGGTGTTGTGCCCAATAGCTAAGTAGTAACAGAAGGCACAGGCAACCCACTCCCCACGTCGTGAACACCACCTCGGTATCTCACGTGTGGAGGTGGCGAACTATAACCACTAGAGAGCCGTTGCCAATAACAAGAAGCCTCAATGTAAAAGGGCAACTAGTCACTACAGATAGTGACGAGGGGATGATACAGTGTTATACAAGAATAGAGATAGATGCTCAGATAGAAGGAATGTATGAAAGGTGAAGGCATTGTATGCTCTCCAACTGATAGTTGATAGTTGTTTCTTGAATCTTGTTATAGTGATAGACACTCAAATAATGGTAGTCTTTTTTGGGAAATGCTCTGTATTAATCTACAATACTTCTGGAATATAGCTAAGAGCAAGCTTTTCATTTCATTATTGTTATGTGTTTCTCTCTACACTATGTGGATGAAGTCTACAGTGTCTTTTTGGGTAAATTTGTGTTTCAGACAAGATGTCTAATGATGGAATAAACCAGATTGTTGTAGAGAATCTTGACAAGAACAACTTCCATGCTTGAAGGTTTAGATTGACAAATTTCCTTATAGGAAAATGTTAGTGGGACTACATTGAAGGTGAACATGAGGAGGAACCAGAGATACCAAAGATTAATCCAACTATTGCAGATGTAAAAGAATTCAAGGATTGGAATCAAGGAGCAAGGAAAGTCATGTATTGGCTTTCTATTAGTATACAAGACACCATGATTGGGCATATACAGGATGCCAAGTAACCTAAGGAGGCATGGGACACCTTGGTGAAGCTGTATGAAACTAACACCAAGGCACAAAAGATTCAGTTGAAGAATGAGCTTTATACTATGGAGAAGAAGAGTATGTCGGTGAATGATTATGCCTTGAAGATCAAGGGCATTGTGGAATCCCTTGCATCAATTGGTGTTTCTGATGATGATGATAAGGTGGAATTGTGACTACATGGTCTTGGGCCACAATACAAGGTGTTCAAGATGTCTATTCAGACTCGGGAGAACATTCCCAACTTCATAGATTTGGTGTCAATGCTGATCATTGAAGAGAAGAAATTGGGTGAAGATCAACAGTCTTCACAAAACAAAAACAGTTCAGAGCAGCAGGCCTTCTACACAAGTGTAGGTAGAGGACAAGGTAGAGGTCGTGGACATGGCCAAGGTGGTGGCCGAACAGGTAATCAGAATTATGGTCAGCATCAACAACAGTCCCAAGATTCAAAACAACAACACACGGGTGGAAGAGGCCAATTTTTAGAGGTAGGGGGAGTCAAAGAGTTCATGGTAATTGGCAAAGGCAACATAATGATACACGAGGGTGTTTTTACTGTGGTAAGCCTAGACATGTGCAAGTAGATTGCTATAATAAGAAGCAGAGTGACATGCAAAATGGAAAAGTGCAGCAAAACAACTATGCATCCTCTAGCAGAAATAATGAGGATAATGAGAGGTTGTTTGTTATGCAACATGTGGTTAATGCTGTGTCTGGAAATGATGTAGCAGCATGTAAGGATGATGTATGGTATGTTGATTCAAGTTCTTAGAACCACATGACAAGTCATGGTGAGTGGTTCAAGAGGAAATGAAGAGTCTTGAATGACCAGGTTTTGTTGAAACAAGGGGATGACATTGCTCATCCGATTGGCCATGTTGGAGATGTGCCATTGTCTATGCAATTGTCTATGCAGGATGGTAAGGTGAAGTACCTTCCAAATGTACTTCATGTTCCAAACATTACAAAGAATCTGGTTTTTGTTGACCAAATAATTGAGCGGGGTTTACAGGTCCGGCTTAACCCTGATGGTGGCTGTTTTGTAGAAGACCTTAAAGATAATTGCAGGTTGGTTTGTAAAAGACAACAAAGTGGGTAGAATATTTACATTGAATATAAATATGCCTGAAGTGAGTGCTGCAATGTTTGCAAATGGTTCAGGAGTTGTTGCAGATATAGACATTTGGCATAAGAGAATTGGGCAGGCAAAGAATGAAGTCTATGCAAAGATTAAAGAAATTATGATAGGGTTGCCTAAGTTTAAAGTTGAAGGTATGTAGAAAGTTTGTGAAGCATGTCAATTTGGAAAGCAAACAAAACATGTATTTTCACATGACAAAAATGTGAGCAGGAATGTATTAGATGTTGTGCATTTGAATGTATAGGGTCCTGCGAAGACTATGTCTATGGGTGGTTCTAGGTACTATGTAACATTCATTGATGACCACACGAGGAAAGTGTGGGTATATTTCATGAATGTATAGGGTCCTGCGAAGACTATGTCTATGGGTGGTTCTAGGTACTATGTAACATTCATTGATGACCACACGAGGAAAGTGTGGGTATATTTCATGAAGGAGAAGAGTGAAATGTTCAATCATTTTTCAAATTTTAGAGTTATGGGGATGAAAAACAGACATGAAAGCATGTGAAGTGCTTAAGGTCAGATAGAGGGGGAGAATACTTATCCAATGAGTTCTCTGAATTCTTGCAAAAGAATGGCATTTAGAGATAGTTTACATGTAGATACACTCCATGGCAAAATGGAGTTGTTGAGTGGAAAAACATGTACATTTCAGAGATAGCATGAGCATTGATGGCAGAGAAGAATATGCTACATAGCTATTAGGCTGAGGCTGTGTCTACAGTAGTTTATATCATGAACATGACTGCTACTACAACCATACATGATGTAACACCAGAGGAGAAGTTTACTAGCAAGAAACCTAATTTGTCTCACTTGAAAGTTTTTGGATGTATTGCATATGTGCATGTGCCAGATGAGTTACGTACCAAGTTGGATCTAGCGGCATAAAAATGTGTGTTTATTAGGTATTCCATTGAGCAAAAGGGATAAAAATGTTATAATCCTGCTACACGCGAATTAAGGGTAAGCATGGATGTTGTATTTGATGAGATGAGTAGGTGGTGAAAAGATGCAGGGGAGAAGAGCTCTTGCAAGCACACACACTCACAGAACCCTAAAAGAGGACACACAAGGTGAGAGGCTAAAAATCTTCTTCTTCTGCACACAACACTCATGTAAGATCCCTGTTCCCACCGAGCAACGGATTCGGGGTACTAGCAGCGGAAGTAGCGCTTCTTGCGCGGGACAGGGGTCCCACACTCGGGGCCTCGCCCACGGATATCTGGATAAGAGACTAATCTGTCGGTTGTTCCAAAACCGAACCTGGAAAAACTTCCTTTACCGGAAAGCACGGGCGATTCCACCAGGATAACTTTTTACTCTAACGTAGTCAAGATCATTTCTGATCGAGATGATCCAATTACATCTATAAGATACTTAGTCAGTTCAAGGAAGAAACTTGCACTTGGATCATTGGGATCAACGCTTTTTTCCCCATTCAAGAGGCACAGCCGTTGATTCCTATCCATAGAACAGTTATTACTGTCCGAGATTTATTTTTTCTATTGTAAAAACAAAAGTTTGAGTCTCGATTTACGGATCCATCAGTCCAGCCTAACCCCATCCGATCCCATGGGTTAGCCAACCGCCCAACCACTGTAGTGATGGGATCCAATTAAGAATTTGGTTAGGTTTTGTCCCGGGTACCAAGGAAAAGAGTTCCAAGGCCCCCTAGCCGGATGTTCATGCAAAAATAAAACTAGTCACACCACTCACACACCCAATATGAAATTGCCTTTTCACAGATTCAACCAGTTTAAAACAATCCTTTAAATAAACCATAGTATCACTGATCACCATCTTCCAATTTATCCAGTTGATCCTTAATTTTCCCATCATTCCTTCATCAGAGTATCTATGGCATCATTGGCAACTAGGACGCTCACCACCTGTCCACTCAGGGGCCGTTTCCTAATCCCTAGCCCATAATACTCGGCAATATAATCACTTATCAAGATGGACTCTCGTTGAAGATCAGCAAGATCAACCAAGAGATCCATATAAAGAGCCATGGACTCATCCATTGAAGACCAGCAAGGTCAATCAACCAGATCCATGCCCGATTTCAGAAAACAACTCCAACTTTGTTCCAATATCTTCCTCGATGCACGCGTGGGTATCCTAGGTGACCCAGAGCCCGAGCACCGTATGGTCAGCACCCTCTAGGATCCTTCGCAGGTGACCTAGCGCTTCACTCATAGGCCGCTTCCTTGGCCCCTCATCCATTGTACCGGAAGCTCACCATTTTAATCGCACCGAGGCTGGTCAAGACCTCGGCCGACCTTGCTACGCGAGATGTCCGTCATTGACTCTCTGTCAGCAGTTGCAACATTATCAGTTAGGTCTTCACGACCTTAATCACAAGATAGTCACAATGCTTTCCCAGCAATCTTGACATAAAACAGTCATTTACAAACAGCATTTACAAACAGTCACAAAATATAGTTTCTATATTAACTCTCATTTTTCCACATTATCCCTCATCAATCCACATTGCTTATTCCACATTCCAGTTATATGTGTACTCATCCCATCACATCATTTTCCATCTCATCACTTCAGATTCCTTCACATCACATATCGTATATTCACATCCATACATATATCCACATCCACATCCACATTCACATCCATACATCCACATCTACATCCATACATCTATTTTCACATCCACATCTACATGCACATTCATGCATCCACATCCACATCTACATGCACATCCATACATCCACATCTACATGCACATTCACATCCATACATCCATCTATATGCGTACATTCACATCTACATGCATACATCCACATCTCTATGCATACATCCACATCCACATTCTCCTCCATACATCTACATCTACATGCATACATCCACCTCCACATTCACATCCACATCTATACATCTATATCTACATACACATTCACATCCATACATCCACATCTATATGCGTACATTCACATCTACATGCATACATCCACATCTCTATGCATACATCCATATCCACAATGTCCTCCATACATCGACATCTACATGCATACATCCACCTCCACATTCACATCCACATCTATACATCTACATCTACATGCATACATCCACATCTCTATTTACATCCTCATCTATGCATCTACTTCTACAGGCATACATCCACATCACCATTCACATCTACATCTATACATCTACATCTACATGCATACATCCACATCCACATCTATACCTCTACATCTACATGCATACATCTACATCTCCATTCACATCCACATCTATACATCTACATCTACATGCATCCATCCACATCTCTATTTACATCCTCATCTATACATCTACTTCTACATGCATACATCCACCTCCACATTCACACTCACATCCATACATCTACATCTACATGCAAACATCCACATCTCCATGCATAATAAAATTCTTTTAATTAATCTAGGATGATAGTTCCTAGAATATGGTAGGAAGTCCTCTTTTTATGCTTTGAATGAAATTATTTTATGCGTAATTTCTATAAAAATTTTGCCATAGCTCCGCTACTATGACTGATAAATCTCAATTTTTTCTAAGGGATAAAGCTTATCATTAAGGAAATAATTAGAATGGTCTCTAATTGGATCATCAATCCATAATGGATTGAATCATCAATATGCATAAACTAAAAGCATAGAAAAAAGCCATTAATTTGGCCTCAAGCATAGCTTAATCTTGGATTAAGGAAAAGCTTTATGAAAAGCTTCATTTGGATTGAGAATGGGTCATGAGTATGACCATTTCTTGAGTGAGAGAGAGAAATTACATAAAAACCATCAGAATTTAAACATAAATGGAAATTAACTTCAATAGCATTTATTAAATTATGTAACTCTTCACTACTATTCACCAATTAACCTCAATAGCATTTAAAAAACCATACCAATTAAGCTTCTCAAGCTTGAGAGGGGTTGAGAAGAGAGAAACATTGAGAAATTATAGAAAAGATCAAAATTCACTATACTTATCTTATAATTTGCTTGATTCTTTGTTCACGGTAGAGGCCCCCAACCAATCAATTGGTTAAGTATGTTGATGGAGCCACTAATGGGGATTGAAGAAAGAGGGAAGCTCCAAAAACTAGTGAATTATTAAATGAATTCACAGTTCTTGGCTTAGGTGGAGTAGAGTAACGATGCATAAACACTATATTTTTTTCAACAAGGGGAGGCTTCTATTTATAGGAAAATTTGAGCTCCTAACTGATTCTAGAATTTTCTAAATCAGTTTGGTCAATATTTGACCATTTTTAGGTCAGTTAAGCTAACTTTTTGGAACTAGACTTGAATGAGGAGAGAGGAGAGATGAAATATCTCAATTTTTATGAGTTTAAAACTCATTCAAGCATGTGAAATATGCACCTCCTTTAAAGAACTCCCCTTCCTTACATATGTGTCATAATGAAATCATTTTAATATTGCTCATAGTTTTTTACTAATAAACCTTGTACATTTTCAACTCTTCATCTTATGTGAAATATGCACCTCCTTTAAAGAACTCCCCTTCCTTACATGTGTGATAATGAAATCATTTTAATATTGCTCATAGTTTTTTACTAATAAACCTTGTACATTTTCAACTCTTCATCTTATGTGAAATATGCACCTCCTTTAAAGAACTCCCCTTCCTTACATATGTGTCATAATGAAATCATTTTAATATTGCTCATAGTTTTTTACTAATAAACCTTGTACATTTTCAACTCTTCATCTTATGTGAAATATGCACCTCCTTTAAAGAACTCCCCTTCCTTACATATGTGTCATAATGAAATCATTTTAATATTGCTCATAATTTTTTACTAATAAACCTTGTACATTTTCAACTCTTCATCTTATGTGAGCATTTACTCATTTTTGGATACCCAAAATATCTCATATTTTTAATATTGCTCATAGTTTTTTTTCTAATAAATCTTGTACATTTTCAACTCTTCATCTTATGTGAGCATTTACTCATTTTTGGGTATCTTCTTTTACAAATTAGATTTATCTCCTCCCTACACATGGATTGATGCTATTGGCCCATAGGAACCTTAATTGGACCATAATCCAAAAATTTCTAAAAATCTAGACCCTTAGGCTAAGGTCCTTTATACCCATTTCCAATTAATTCCAATTGGACATTGGAAAGTTCTTTTTGAATTTCTGTTTCAGGGAAATTCACCTTAATTATAAGAGATATTTTTCTATCCAAAAATATTCAAAATCTGAATATTCTCTCTCTAGAATATTTTCTCTCTCTAGGTTAAAATAGTTAGAAACAAGGTCTTTATATTTTTGAAGAGGGATTGATTACAGGAAAAGATACTAGACATCAAAAAGGGGGTGGGGGAGGAATCTTACATTTTACCCCACTTAAAAAACGTGAGATGTCCTCATCTCGCAAACTAGGATAATTTCGCAAGATGCACGAATATGAGACTTAGAGAAAAATTTTAATCAAGATTAACCACCAAGAAAAGTCTCAAAGAGAGCAAGATAAGAACAAGATTTAAACTTTATTCATTCTCGAAACTTATACAGTAAAGATAGAAGAACTCTTTACACTTCCATAAGCCCGTCCATCATATGGTCACAAAAGCAGCACTCACAAGCTGCACAAGTATAGGGTAACTCATCTATGGGAATGATTCTGCTGGTTATTGCCGCACCTATCTCAGTGGTATGAGGTGATCTAACAAAAGGACCTCTGAGAGGCAAGCCAAAAACGGGATAAAGGCATATCTTCTCATGAGGAAGAAAACACGCCAGTAAGAAGACCCGCTCAGAAAACCCAAGATGCCTTGATCTCATGACGCAGTAGTATCGGGGACCCAAACCCAAAGCTTCAATAACCATGGCCAAGCGGACATTGTTACGAAAGTGCTGATCCCAGGGTGTTACCCTAGTTATGTTTTGATAGGTCCGCCATTTGGTCTGCGCTACAGAAGTTCCTAGGTGAGGAAAAAGTGAGCGCTCATACTGTTCTATAAAGTCTTTCTTCACAGACTCTCTTGCGTCTTGAAGGTGAGAAATCATCAGGGATAAAACTAATTCCTGTTGCCAAGCCATGAAGGAGATTAAGAAAGAAAGGAGATTGATGGGAGTAAGATTACTGTGAGCGGCAAGTAAAAGTTACGACTTATATAAAGGAAGAAGCTAGCGTAACCTAGAAGCCAACGGTAACTTGCCACCACTGAAGTTTTACCGTCTTTCCATGATTTGTGTTTGACACATTTTTCTATAGAAGGCATTAAGAATTTTGAGATGAGGAGATAAAAGAAGCTTGTAGGCTAAGTCACCTACTTTCATTGAATTCAGATATAAGGGTCACAATATCTGGGGGATAACTTCTTATACTCCCTAAGAGATAAAGAACTTCTTTTGGGCCGTACTCGAATGAAAACCAAAATCTTGGTATCCAAAACACCGATTCTCACTTCTGAACTCATTGTTCTAAATCTTTAAAACAGGTGGGACTCCTGAGAAGTATTCTAGGGAAAGGGTCTTCCTTTTTTAAACAGAAACTTTCTTTTATTTTAGAGAGGGAATAATTATAAGATCAGAAAGGAAGATTCTTACTCCAGTATACCTCGAAGGTTGGGGAGGAATCTTACATTCTACCCCACTTAAAAAGTGCGAGATGTCCTCATCTCGCAAGGTAGAGAACAGCTCCTTTTTCTTAAGATCCAATTTTATTCTGGGGTTCCTTATATTCTGGTCAACCCAACAGAACACTGGGATAAATATCCCTTATATAGAACTCATCATTAAATAACAATTCATTCAGATCATATCATTCATATCTTTAACAATGATAATGGTCCATTAGACCGAAAAGTTTCTTTCGGAACATTCTTCCACGGAAATTTCAGTCAAGCAAGTTCTCAATTTGACATCCCTTAACTTGATCTACCGGTCAAGTATTAACAGTAGCAATCTAACAGCACAACCCACTAACCTCATAGTGATTTGCTGAATTCATTATCATCATTCTAGTTATGAATATCATCACAGGGACTTGTCCCATTCCCCTTCATTGTGGTTTCATTATATTTCAACTAAATTTTAAAAATCATCATTTTTCAATCAGAATTTTCTAGTTATGAATATCATCACAGGGACTCGTCCCATTCCCCTTCATTGTGGTTTCATTATATTTCAACTAAATTTTAAAAATCATCATTTTTCAATCAGAATTTTCAACAAGAATCCAAATCAATTCATCAATTCTCAAACAGAATTAAAAATCATATCAATCACATTCGAAATCATCATCTGGATAGCATTAACGCTTATAATTTCAAGTCTTAGATTTACTCGTATATACTGTCAGTAAAGAGCTGCAGTATACTCTCTGTATATACGGGTAGTCACGGCCCTTGGAATTATAAGGTAAATACTATCATGTCTAGGCCTCAAGCAAGTCAGGGATTCTATATAATTGCAGTACTTCCATCTGAAGACCCAATTACCAAATTACGAATTTCAGTTTGAATATCAAATTGTATGAATTATCTCACACAATTATAACCTTTTTGTGTTTCTTGATAAATTTTTGATATATTTGTCTTCTCAGTTGATCTTTATTAACCAAATGCTCTGATACCAACTGTAAGATCCCTGTTCCCTCCGTGCAACAGATTCGGGGTACTAGCAGCGGAAGTAGCACTTCATGCGCGGGGCAGAGACCCACACTCGGGGCCTCGTCCACGGATATCCGGACAAGAGACTAATCCGTCGGTTTTTCAAAAACCGAACCCTGGAAAAACTTCCCTTACCCGAAAAGCACGGGCGATTCCACCAGGATAACTTTTTACTCTAACGTAGTCAAGATCATTTCTGATCGAGATGATCCAATTACATCTATAAGATACTTAGTCAGTTCAAGGAAGAAACTTGCACTTGGATCATTGGGATCAACGCTTTTTTCCCCATTCAAGAGGCACAGCCGTTGATTCCTATCCATAGAACAGTTACTGTCCGGGATTTATTTTTTCTCTCGTAAAAACAAAAGTTTGAGTCTCGATTTACGGATCCATCAGTCTAGCCTAACCCCATCCGATCCCATGGGTTAGCCAACCGCCCAACCACTGTAGTGATGGGATCCAATTAAGAATTTGGTTAGGTTTTGTCCCGGGTACCAAGGAAAAGAGTTCCAAGGCCCCCTAGCCGGATGTTCATGCAAAAATAAAACTAGTCACACCACTCACACACCCAATATGAAATTGCCTTTTCACAGATTCAACCAGTTTAAAACAATCCTTTAAATAAACCATAGTATCACTGATCACCATCTTCCAATTTATCCAGTTGATCCTTAATTTTCCCATCATTCCTTCATCAGAGTATCTATGGCATCATTGGCAACTAGGACGCTCACCACCTGTCCACTCAGGGGCTGTTTCCTAATCCCTAGCCCATAATACTCGGCAATATAATCACTTATCAAGATGGACTCTCATTGAAGATCAGCAAGATCAACCAACAGATCCATATAAAGAGCCATGGACTCATCCATTGAAGACCAGCAAGGTCAATCAACCAGATCCATGCCCGATTTCAGAAAACAACTCCAACTTTGTTCCAATATCTTCCTCGACGCACGCGTGGGTATCCTAGGCGACCCAGAGCCCGAGCACCGTATGGTCAGCACCCTCTAGGATCCTTCGCAGGTGACCTAGCGCTTCACTCATAGGCCGCTTCCTTGGCCCCTCATCCACTGTACCGGAAGCTCACCATTTTAATCGCACCGAGGCTGGTCAAGACCTCGGCCGAACTTGCTACGCGAGACGTCCTTCATTGACTCTCCGTCAGCAGTTGCAACATTATCAGTTAGGTCTTCACGACCTTAATCACAAGATAGTCACAATGCTTTCCCAGCAATCTTGACATAAAACAGTCATTTACAAACAGCATTTACAAACAGTCACAAAATATAGTTTCTATATTAACTCTCATTTTTCCACATTATCCCTCATCAATCCACATTGCTTATTCCACATTCCAGTTATATGTGTACTCATCCCATCACATCATTTTCCATCTCATCACTTCAGATTCCTTCACATCACATATCGTATATTCACATCCATACATATATCCACATCCACATCCACATTCACATCCATACATCCACATCTACATCCATACATCTATTTTCACATCCACATCTACATGCACATTCATGCATCCACATCCATACATCCACATCTACATGCACATTCACATCCATACATCCATCTATATGCGTACATTCACATCTACATGCATACATCCACATCTCTATGCATACATCCACATCCACATTCTCCTCCATACATCTACATCTACATGCATACATCCACCTCCACATTCACATCCACATCTATACATCTACATCTACATACACATTCACATCCATACATCCACATCTATATGCGTACATTCACATCTACATGCATACATCCACATCTCTATGCATACATCCATATCCACATTCTCCTCCATACATCTACATCTACATGCATACATCCACCTCCACATTCACATCCACATCTATACATCTACATCGACATGCATACATCCACATCTCTATTTACATCCTCATCTATGCATCTACTTCTACAGGCATACATCCACATCACCATTCACATCTACATCTATACATCTACATCTACATGCATACATCCACATCCACATCTATACCTCTACATCTACATGCATACATCTACATCTCCATTCACATCCACATCTATACATCTACATCTACATGCATCCATCCACATCTCTATTTACATCCTCATCTATACATCTACTTCTACATGCATACATCCACCTCCACATTCACACTCACATCCATACATCTACATCTACATGCAAACATCCACATCTCCATGCATAATAAAATTCTTTTAATTAATCTAGGATGATAGTTCCTAGAATATGGTAGGAAGTCCTCTTTTTATGCTTTGAATGAAATTATTTTATAGAAAAAAGCCATTAATTTGGCCTCAAGCATAGCTTAATCTTGGATTAAGGAAAAGCTTTATGAAAAGCTTCATTTGGATTGAGAATGGGTCATGAGTATGACCATTTCTTGAGTGAGAGAGAGAAATTACATAAAAACCATCAGAATTTAAACATAAATGGAAATTAACTTTAATAGCATTTATTAAATTATGTAACTCTTCACTACTATTCACCAATTAACCTCAATAGCATTTAAAAAACCATACCAATTAAGCTTCTCAAGCTTGAGAGGGGTTGAGAAGAGAGAAACATTGAGAAATTATAGAAAAGATCAAAATTCACTATACTTATCTTATAATTTGCTTGATTCTTTGTTCACGGTAGAGGCCCCCAACCAATCAATTGGTTAAGTATGTTGATGGAGCCACTAATGGGGATTGAAGAAAGAGGGAAGCTCCAAAAACTAGTGAATTATTAAATGAATTCACAGTTCTTGGCTTAGGTGGAGTAGAGTAACGATGCATAAACACTATATTTTTTTCAACAAGGGGAGGCTTCTATTTATAGGAAAATTTGAGCTCCTAACTGATTCTAGAATTTTCTAAATCAGTTTGGTCAATATTTGACCATTTTTAGGTCAGTTAAGCTAACTTTTTGGAACTAGACTTGAATGAGGAGAGAGGAGAGATGAAATATCTCAATTTTTATGAGTTTAAAACTCATTCAAGCATGTGAAATATGCACCTCCTTTAAAGAACTCCCCTTCCTTACATATGTGTCATAATGAAATCATTTTAATATTGCTCATAGTTTTTTACTAATAAACCTTGTACATTTTCAACTCTTCATCTTATGTGAAATATGCACCTCCTTTAAAGAACTCCCCTTCCTTACATGTGTGATAATGAAATCATTTTAATATTGCTCATAGTTTTTTACTAATAAACCTTGTACATTTTCAACTCTTCATCTTATGTGAAATATGCACCTCCTTTAAAGAACTCCCCTTCCTTACATATGTGTCATAATGAAATCATTTTAATATTGCTCATAGTTTTTTACTAATAAACCTTGTACATTTTCAACTCTTCATCTTATGTGAAATATGCACCTCCTTTAAAGAACTCCCCTTCCTTACATATGTGTCATAATGAAATCATTTTAATATTGCTCATAATTTTTTACTAATAAACCTTGTACATTTTCAACTCTTCATCTTATGTGAGCATTTACTCATTTTTGGATACCCAAAATATCTCATATTTTTAATATTGCTCATAGTTTTTTTTCTAATAAATCTTGTACATTTTCGACTCTTCATCTTATGTGAGCATTTACTCATTTTTGGGTATCTTCTTTTACAAATTAGATTTATCTCCTCCCTACACATGGATTGATGCTATTGGCCCATAGGAACCTTAATTGGACCATAATCCAAAAATTTCTGAAAATCTAGACCCTTAGGCTAAGGTCCTTTATACCCATTTCCAATTAATTCCAATTGCACATTGGAAAGTTCTTTTTGAATTTCTGTTTCAGGGAAATTCACCTTAATTATAAGAGATATTTTTCTATCCAAAAATATTCTCTCTCTAGAATATTTTCTCTCTCTAGGTTAAAATAGTTAGAAACAAGGTCTTTATATTTTTGAAGAGGGATTGATTACAGGAAAAGATACTAGACATCAAAAAGGGGGTGGGGGAGGAATCTTACAACTCAACACACCATATATAAAGATAAGAGTACACACAATATGAAAAGGTACTCAACCAAATACATACTAGGGTTCTCTATAGTGTGAACCCAACTAAATGAGCCGACGCTATAACTATGCCAGTTTCTAGAATGGCTGTCACACAGCCTATCATCCCACTGGCCGCATATCACCCATGATATCACCAACCATGCCAGTGGTGTAAGTGTGGGGCCTATCCCCCAGGCGGGTCATCAGTGTCCACCGCCTCACTAGATGAGCTCCATATCTCACCACTCCCCCTCGAGCTCAACTCCATCTCATGTACACCAAGCGAAGCCGTGAATCTACGGAGATTCTTTATACCCAATGCTTTGGTGAAGATGTCAGTGACATGATCGTATGTGGTGCTAACATAAACTAGGTCAACATCTCCTGCGAAAACCTTCTCTCTGACAAAATGGTAGTGGACCTCTATATTCTTCATGGGAGCATGAAAAATTGGGTTCCTGGCCAACTGTATACTGCTAATGTTGTCATAGAAAATGACAACTTGTCTATCCACTCATAGACCCAAATCTACAAGTAGCTTTCTCAACCAAGCTACCTCACATGCTACCATAGCAGCCCCTCTGTACTCGGCCTCTGTACTGGATAGAGCAACCATAGTAGGCTGCTTCTTGCTGCTCCAAGTCATAGCAGCACTCCCCAAAGAAAACATGAAGCCACTAGTAGATCTTCTATTTGAGATACTACCAGCCCAATCAGCATCTATGTACACATATCTCTGTCCCAGTTTCATAAAATAGTCCACAATGCAAAGTATACCTCACATACCTCAGTATGCATCTCAATGCATCCAAATGTGGCTTCCAAGGAACCTGCATAAACTGACTCACCAACCCAACAGCATAGCTCAAACCTGGCCTCGTGATCATTATGTAGATCAAGCTTCCTACTATGCGCCTATACATAGTAGGATCCTCCAAAATCTCTCTTGAATCTGCGCTCAACTTGCCATTGTGATCCAATGGCACTGAGATAGGCTTACAGCCTGTCATACCATACTTGGACATGTCCAAGCCTGTCATACCATACTTGGACAACATGTCCAAGCCATATTGTCTCTATAGCCCATGTGGTGACCTAATCACCTCAATGCCCAAGAAATATCTGAGCTCCCCCAGATCCTTCATCTCAAACTTCTGTCTAAGCAAGATCTTTACATCAAAGATCTCTGCATCATGGTCCCTCGTAATGATCAGGTCATCTACATAGATGACAACAAGCACAACCCCTCTATCACTGTGTCTTACATACAGCGAGAAATCTGCATTGGCTACATGAAAGCCAATAGTGACAAGATATTCAGAAATTTTGTCAGACCATTCTCTTGGTGCTTGTTGTTTTAAGCCATACAAGGCTTTCTTCAACCTACAAACATGCTCGGGGTGACTCAAATCCTCATAACCATGTGGCTGCAACATATACACCTCTTTTTACAAATCCCCATGCAAGAATGCATTCTTTACATCCATCTGATGTAAAGGCCATTGCTTTGACATAGCCGCTGCTATCACAACTCTCACTGTTGCCATCTTGGCAACTGGGCTGAAAGTTTCCTCATAATCAATGCAATATTTCTGCATATTCTTTGGCTACCAATCTAGCCTTGTAGCTGCTTATGCTTCCATCACTCTTATGTTTTACTTTGTACACCCACTTGCATGCAATGGCTTTCTTGCCTTCAGGCAATTGCACTAAATCCCAAGTCTCATTTCCATATAGTGCATCCTTCTCCTCATCCATAGCTTTCGCCCAACACACATTTCCAACAGCCTCATCAATGCATGTGGGCTCTACAACCTGTATAACTGTTGCCATGTATGCATAGTGATGTGCCACATAACCATTATAGGTAAACCTCTGCACAGGATTCTTCACTCTCCCTGATCTTCGCAGCTTTGCATTGATGGCTTCCATACACCAGGTGTTCTCATAGCTACCCTGGTTTCCCAAGATCCTCATCAAGGCTCATCTCTCTGAGCCACTAGACTCTCCATCAACATGAGAATACCGTGCAAAAATGTCAAGCATACTAAGGGGCTCAACCACTTTCTCTTTGCCTTTATGTGATGTACTAATCACATTTGCAAGACTAGTATTATGATGCAGCCTGCCACTCCATGGTCTATCTAAACCACTAGATAAGGACTCTCTTGGTCCACTCAAAGACTGTGATTGCTGACTTGCATTCTGTGTAACCACATTTCCACTCACATCAGCCCCAACAGCTTCTTTTCCAGCAGCATACCAGCTGATCATCTCATCAAAAACAACATCCGTGCTTATCCTCAACTCATGTGTAGCAGGGTTATAACACATGTATCCCTTTTCCTCAAGGGAATAAACACACATTTTTTAGCTTTTGGATCAAGCTTAGTTCTCACCTCATCTGGCACATGCACATATGCAATGCATCCAAAGACTTTCTGTGAGGTCCCTGTTCCCACCGAGCAACGGATTCAGGATACTGGCAGCGGAAGTAACACATCATGCGCGGGTAGGGGTCTCACACTCGGGGCCTCGCCCACGGATATCCGGACAAGAGACTAATCCGTCGGTTTGTCCAAAACCGAAACCGGAAAAACTTCCTTTACCCGGAAAGCATGGGCGATTCCACCAGGATAACTCTTTACTCTAACGTAGTCAAGATCATTACGGATCAACTGATCTGACTGCACCTTTAATGGTACTTGGTCAAATCAAGGAAGAAACTTGCACTTGGATCATTGGGATCAACGCTTTTTTCCCCATCAAGAGGCACAGCCGTTGATTCCTATCCATAGAACAATTTCTATCCGGGATTTACTTCATCTATCGTAATAATAGAAATTAAATCTCGATTTACGGATCCATCAGTCCAGCCTAACCCCATCCGATCCCATGGGTTAGCCAACCGCCCAACCACTGTAGTGATGGGATCCAATTTGGAATTTGGTTAGGTTTTGTCCCGGGTACCAAGGAAAAGAGTTCCAAGGCCCCCTAGCCGGAAGTTCATGCAAACATAAAACTAGCCACACCACTTACACACCCAATATGAAATTGCCTTTTTCTTAGCATCAGCTAAACTTTAAAACAATCCTTTAATGAAACCATAGTACCACTGATCACAATCTTCCAATTTATCCGGTTGATTCATAATTTCCCATCATTCCTTCATCAGAGTATCTATGGCATCATTGGCAACTAGAACGCTCACCACCTGTCCACACAGAGGCCGTTTCCATAGTTCCTAGCCCATAATACTCGGCAATATAATCACTTATCAAGATGGACTCTCGTTGAAGATCAGCAAGATCAACCAACAGATCCATATAAAAGAGCCATGGACTCATCCGTTGAGGACCAGCAAGGTCAGTCAACCAGATCCATGCCCGGTTTCACAAAACAACTCTTACTCCTTGTTCCAATATCTTCCTCGACGCACGCGTGGGTATCCTAGGCGACCCAGAGCCCGAGCACCGTATGGTCAGCACCCTCTAGGATCCTTCGCAGGTGACCTAGCGCTTCACTCATAGGCCGCTTCCTTGGTCCCTCATCCACCGTACCGGAAGCTCACCATTTTAATCGAACCGAGGCTGGTCAAGACCTCGGTCGACCTTGCTACGCGAGACGTCCTCCATTGACTCTCCGTCAGCAGTTGCAACTTTATCAGTTAGGTCTCCACGACCTTAATCACAAGACGGTCAAAATGCTTCCCCAGCATTCTTGACATAAAACAGCCATTTACAAACAGCATTTACAAACAGTTTACAAATACAGTTTCTATATTAACTCTCATTTTTCCACATTATCCCTCATTAATCCACATTACTTATTCCACATTCCATGTATATGTGTACTCATCCAATCACCTCCTTTTCCATCTCTTCACTTCAGATTCCTTCACATCACATATCATATATTCACATCCATATCCACATCCATACATCCACATCCACATCCACATTCACATCCATACATCCACATCTACATGCTTATCTCCATTTTCACATCCTCATTTATACATCCACATCCCATATCCACATTCATACATACACATCCATATATCCACATCTACATCCACATACATACATACATCCACATCCACATTCCACATTCACATCTATATATCCACATCTACATTCACATTCACATACATCCACATCCACATTCCCATACATCCACATCTATACATCCACATTCCACATTCACATCTACATTCACATTCACATACATCCACATCTACATTCACATTCACATACATCCACATCCACATTTCCATTCACATCTATACATCCACATCCATTCACATCTATACATCCACATCTACATCCACATTTACATCTATGCATATACATCTTCATGCATATATCCATTTTCATGTTCATACATCCACACTCCCATCTCCATATCCACACATCCACATACATACATCCATTTTCACATTCCCATTTATATAACCCCATATACCTTCACATCTAATCTTTTACATCACATCCATTCTCGCCCTATCACAACCCATATACATCTTATCCTATCACATACACTTCTTACCTCATCCCCCCATACACATCTTAATTCATCTTATCACATCCTAACTTATTTCATAAGCATCTTATCACCTCTTAACACACCTCTTATCACATCCTATCACTTTCCATACGCATCTTATCAATTCTTATCACATCTCATACACCTCTTATCACATCTTATCACATTTCATATCTTTTTTTTTTCTTTTTTTTTTAAAAAGAGAATTCTTTTATTTGATATAAGATTTCTCTACACATTTATTTATACATAAATTCCATTTAAGGAGACTAACACTTTCGAAATTAAAATCAATCTTTTATGCATCTTCTTATGCATGATTTCAATTTGGTAGGGAATTATACTTTTAGAATAAAAGAATTTCTCTTATGCATCTAAGTTAAGCATAAAATCCATTTATGAGGAAAATCATACTTTTAGTATAAAAAGAATATCTTTTATGCATACCTATATGCATGAAATCCAATATGATAAAAGTAACACTTTTGATATAAAATTTTTTCCTTTATGCATACTTCTATGCATGAAAATTAAAAATGATAAAAGTAACACTTTTGATATAAAAATTTTCCTTTATGCATACTTCTATGCATGAAAATTAAAAATGATAAAAGTAACACTTTTGATATAAAAATTTTCTTTTATGCATACTTTTATGTATGAAATAAAAATGATAAAAGTAACACTTTTGATATAAAAATTTATCCATTATGCATACTTCTATGCATGAAAATAAAAATGGTAAAAATAACACTTTTGATATAAAAATTTATCCTTTATGCATACTTCTATGCATGAAAGTAAAAATGATAAAAGTAACACTTTTGATATAAAAATTTATCCATTATGCATACTTCTATGCATGAAAATAAAAATGGTAAAAATAACACTTTTGATATAAAAATTTATCCTTTATGCATAATATTAAAATTCAATTTCTCCATGATTATAATGAAATTCTTTCAATTAATCTAGGATGATGATTCCTAGAATATGGTAGGAAGTCCTCTTTTTATGCTTTGAATGAAAATTTTTTATGCATAATTTTTATAAAAATTTTGCCATAGCTCCGCTGCTATGACTGATAAATCTCAATTTTTCTAAGGGATAAAGCTTATCATTAAGGAAATAATTAAAATGATTCTCTAATTGGATCCTTAATCCATAATGGATTGAATCGTCAATATACATAAACTAAAAGCATAAGAAAAAGCCATTAATTTGGCCTCAAGCATAGCTTTATCTTGGGTTAAGGAAAAGCTTTATGAAAAGCTTGATTTGGATTGAGAATGGGTCATGAGTATGACCATTTCTTGAGTGAGAGAGAGAATTTACATAAGAATCATTAGAATTTAAACATAAATGAAAATTAACTTCAATAGCATTTATTAAATTATGTAACTCTTCACTACTATTCAAACTTCAATAGCATTTAAAAAAAAACCATACCAATTAAACTTCTCAAGCTTGAGAGAGGTTGAGAAGAGAGAAACATTGAGAAATTATAGAAAGATGAATATTCACTAATTACCTTACAACTTGCTTGATTCTTTGTTCACGGTAGAGGCCCCCAACCAATCAATTGGTTAAGTATGTTGATGGAGCCACTAATGGGGATTGAAGAAAGAGGGAAGCTCCAAAAACTAGTGAATTATTAAATGAATTCACAGTTCTTGGCTTAGGTGGAGTAGAGTAACGATGCATAAACACTATATATTTTTCAACAAGGGTGAGGCTTCTATTTATAGGAAAAATTGAGCTCCTAACCAAACAAACTGATTCTAGAATTTTCTAAATCAGTTTGGTCAATATTTGACCATTTTTAGGTCAGTTAAGCTAACTTTTTGGAACTAGACTTGAATGAGGAGAGAGGAGAGATGAAATATCTCAATTTTTATGAGTTTAAAACTCATTCAAGCATGTGAAATATGCACCTCCTTTAAAGAACTCCCCTTCCTTACATATGTCATATTTTTAATATTGCTCATAGTTTTTTACTAATAAACCTTGTACATTTTCAACTCTTCATCTTATGTGAATTATGCACCTCCTTTAAAGAACTCCCCTTCCTTACATATGTCATACTTTTAATATTGCTCATAATTTTTTATTAATAAACCTTGTACATTTTCAACTCTTCATCTTATGTGAAATATGCACCTCCTTTAAAGAACTCCTCTTCCTTACATATGTCATACTTTTAATATTGCTCATAATTTTTTACTAATAAACCTTGTACATTTTCAACTCTTCATCTTATGTGAAATATGCACCTCCTTTAAAGAACTCCTCTTCCTTACATATGTCATACTTTTAATATTGCTCATAGTTTTTTTTACTAATAAACCTTGTACATTTTCAACTCTTCACCTCATGTGAGCATTTACTCATTTTTGGGTATTTTCTTTTTACAAGATGGATTTATCTCCTCCCTACACATGGATTGATGCTATTGGTCCATAGGAACCTTAATTGGACCATAGTCTAAAGATTTCTGAAAATCTAGACCCTTAGGCTAAGGTTCTTTATAGCTATTTTCAATTAATTCCAATTGCACATTGGAAAATTCTTTTTGAATTTCTGTTTCAGGGAAACTCATCTGAATTAGAAGAGATATTTTTCTATCCAAAAATATTCAAAATCTGAATATTCTCTCTCTAGAATATTTTTCTCTCTCTAGGCTAAAACAGATAGAAACAAGGTCTTTATATTTCTGAAGAGTGATTGATTACAGGGAAAGATACTAGACATCAAAAAGGGGGTGGGGGAGGAATCTTACATTCTACCCCACTTAAAAAAATGCGAGATGTCCTCATCTCGCAAACTGGGATAATTTCGCAAGATGCACGAATATGAGACTTAGAGAAAAATTTTAATCAAGATTAACCACCAAGATAAGTCTTAAAGAGAGCAAGATTCAAAATACGAACAAGATTTAAACTTTATTCATTCTCGGAACTTATACAGTAAAGATAGAGGAACTCTTTACACTTCCATAAGCCCGTCCATCATATGGTCACAAAAGCAGTCCTCACAAGCTGCACAAGTATAAGGTAACTCATCTATGGGAATGATTCTGTGGGTTATTGCTGCGCCTATCTCAGTGGTATGAGGTGTTCTAAGAAAAGGACCTCTGAGAGGCAAGCCAAAAACGGGGTAAAGGCATATCTTCTCATGAGGAAGAAAACACGCCAGTAAGAAGACCCGCTCAGAAAACCCAGGATGCCTTGATCTCATGACGCAGTAGTATCGGGGACCCAAACCCAAAGCTTCAATAACCATGGCCAAGCGGACATTGTTACGAAAGTGCTGCTGACCCCAGGGTGTTACCCTAGTTATGTCTTGATAGGTCCGCCATTTTGTCTGCGCTACAGAAGTTCCCAAGTGAGGGAAAAGTGAGCGCTCATACTGCTCTATAAAATCTTTCTTCACAGACTCCCTTGCGTCTTGAAGGTGAGAAATCATCATGGATAAAACTAATTCTTGTTGCCAAGCCATGAAGGAGATTAAGAAAGAAAGGAGATCGATGGAAGTAAGATTACTGTGAACGACAAGTAGAAGTTACGACTTATATAAAGGAAGGAGCTAGCGTAACTTAGAAGCCAACGGTAACTTGCCACTGAAGTTTTACCGTCTTTCCATGATTTGGGTTTGGCACATTTTTCTATAGAAGGCATTCAAACTTTGAGATGAGGAGATAAAAGAAGTTCGTAAGCTAAATCACCTACTTTCTTTGGTCCACAATATCTGGGAGATAACTTCTTCCCAAGAGATAAAGAACTTCTTTTGGGCCGTACTCGAATGAAGACCAAAACCTTGATATCCAAAACATCGATTCTCACTTCTGAACTCATTGTTCTGAATCTTAAAACAGGTGGGACTCTTGAGAAGTATTCAGGAAAAAGGTTCTTCCTTTTTTAAACAGAATCTTTCTTTTATTTTAGAGAGAGAATAATTATAAGATCAGAAAGGGAGATTCTTACTCCTGTATACCTCTAAGGCTGGGGGAGAATCTTACATTCTACCCCACTTGAAAAGTGCGAGATGTCCTCATCTCGCAAGGTAGAGGACAACTCTTTTTCTTAAGATCCAATTTATTCTGGGGTTCCTTATATTCTGGTCAACCCAACAGAATACGGGGATAATTATCCCTTATATAGAACTCATCATTAAATAACAATTCATTCAGATCATATCATTCATATCTTTAACACGATAATGGTCCATTAGTCTGAAAATTTTCCTTCTGAACATTCCTCCACAGGAATTTTAGTTAAGCAAGTTCTCAATTTGTCATCCCTTAACTTAATCTACCGTCTCAAGTGTTAACAGTAGCAATCTGACAGCACAATCCACTAATCTCATAGTGATTTGCTGAAATCATTATCATCATTCCAGTTATGAATATCATCACTGGGACTCGTCCCATTCATCCTCATTGTGGTTTCGCTCAGCTTATTACATTTCAACTAAATTTTGAAAATCGTCATTTTTCAATCAGAATCCAATTCAATTCATCAATTCTCAAACAGAATTAAAAATCATATCAACCACATTCGAAATCATCATCTGGATAGCATTAACGCTTATAATTTCAAGTCTTAGATTTACTCGTATATACTATCGGTAAAGAGCTGCAGTTATACCCTCGGTATATACGGATAGTCATGATACTCGAAACTATAAGGTAAATACCATCATGTCTAGGTCTCAAGCAAGTCAGGGTTCCATACAATTGCGGTACTTCCAATTGAAGACCCAATTACTAATTTACGAATTTCAATTTGAATTAACAATTTGTATGAATTATATCAAACAATTACAACCTTTTTGTGCGTCTTGATAAACTTTTGACATAATTTGCTCCTCAGTTGATCTTACTGGAGATCTATGACTTAAGTCTGATAAATAGATTTTTCTTTATCCGATCGTCCGTAAAAAAAACATTTGTATATTTATATACAAGTTGCAATAATTACATAGAGTGGTTCGGCTCCAAAATTCAAAATCTCTTCGAGAGACGTATAAGACGACGGTACTGGGCCATAGTCATGCCCTGTTACATAAGTTCTCTAACTGCGAAGGAAGTTATTATTTTCTCCTTAGGGATAAATCGACTAAGGAGTCTATAAATTTGACATGAAAGTCTGAAATTTCGAGGTGTCGAATGATATAGAATGACACCACGCACCATTTTCAGCTTTAACAGGATCATAGTCAATGAGAGATTCTGCCACAGCATTGTACGGCGGTTGCAATGAGCGTGGACATATTGCCCTGCAACCCACTTATGTTGTATTCTCTCCACTGGGGTAGGAAAATATAAATCCTTGAAATGGCGTGCAAGTCTTACTCGGCTTGTTTGAGTTGAAGCGGAAGAGATGAGATGCTCGAAGGCAAATGCAATCATATCTTGAGACTGGGTGAGGTCGGGAATACCAGATAAATGTGGAACTTCCATCTATAAAAACAATTTCTTTGATTAAAAATTCTTCATTAAAGAAGCTTACGGGATGAAAATACATTATGAAAATGCTGTTTCTGAATTCTTATTACCAATTTCAGATAAGAATTTAATTATCTTTATTAGCTTTCAAAAGCGCTCTGATACCAACTGTGAGGTCCCTGTTCCCACCGAGCAACGGATTCAGGATACTGGCAGCGGAAGTAACACATCATGCGCGGGTAGGGGTCTCACACTCGGGGCCTCGCCCACGGATATCCGGACAAGAGACTAATCCGTCGGTTTGTCCAAAACCGAAACCGGAAAAACTTCCTTTACCCGGAAAGCATGGGCGATTCCACCAGGATAACTCTTTACTCTAACGTAGTCAAGATCATTACGGATCAACTGATCTGACTGCACCTTTAATGGTACTTGGTCAAATCAAGGAAGAAACTTGCACTTGGATCATTGGGATCAACGCTTTTTTCCCCATCAAGAGGCACAGCCGTTGATTCCTATCCATAGAACAATTTCTATCCGGGATTTACTTCATCTATCGTAATAATAGAAATTAAATCTCGATTTACGGATCCATCAGTCCAGCCTAACCCCATCCGATCCCATGGGTTAGCCAACCGCCCAACCACTGTAGTGATGGGATCCAATTTGGAATTTGGTTAGGTTTTGTCCCGGGTACCAAGGAAAAGAGTTCCAAGGCCCCCTAGCCGGAAGTTCATGCAAACATAAAACTAGCCACACCACTTACACACCCAATATGAAATTGCCTTTTTCTTAGCATCAGCTAAACTTTAAAACAATCCTTTAATGAAACCATAGTACCACTGATCACAATCTTCCAATTTATCCGGTTGATTCATAATTTCCCATCATTCCTTCATCAGAGTATCTATGGCATCATTGGCAACTAGAACGCTCACCACCTGTCCACACAGAGGCCGTTTCCATAGTTCCTAGCCCATAATACTCGGCAATATAATCACTTATCAAGATGGACTCTCGTTGAAGATCAGCAAGATCAACCAACAGATCCATATAAAAGAGCCATGGACTCATCCGTTGAGGACCAGCAAGGTCAGTCAACCAGATCCATGCCCGGTTTCACAAAACAACTCTTACTCCTTGTTCCAATATCTTCCTCGACGCACGCGTGGGTATCCTAGGCGACCCAGAGCCCGAGCACCGTATGGTCAGCACCCTCTAGGATCCTTCGCAGGTGACCTAGCGCTTCACTCATAGGCCGCTTCCTTGGTCCCTCATCCACCGTACCGGAAGCTCACCATTTTAATCGAACCGAGGCTGGTCAAGACCTCGGTCGACCTTGCTACGCGAGACGTCCTCCATTGACTCTCCGTCAGCAGTTGCAACTTTATCAGTTAGGTCTCCACGACCTTAATCACAAGACGGTCAAAATGCTTCCCCAGCATTCTTGACATAAAACAGCCATTTACAAACAGCATTTACAAACAGTTTACAAATACAGTTTCTATATTAACTCTCATTTTTCCACATTATCCCTCATTAATCCACATTACTTATTCCACATTCCATGTATATGTGTACTCATCCAATCACCTCCTTTTCCATCTCTTCACTTCAGATTCCTTCACATCACATATCATATATTCACATCCATATCCACATCCATACATCCACATCCACATCCACATTCACATCCATACATCCACATCTACATGCTTATCTCCATTTTCACATCCTCATTTATACATCCACATCCCATATCCACATTCATACATACACATCCATATATCCACATCTACATCCACATACATACATACATCCACATCCACATTCCACATTCACATCTATACATCCACATCTACATTCACATTCACATACATCCACATCCACATTCCCATACATCCACATCTATACATCCACATTCCACATTCACATCTACATTCACATTCACATACATCCACATCTACATTCACATTCACATACATCCACATCCACATTTCCATTCACATCTATACATCCACATCCATTCACATCTATACATCCACATCTACATCCACATTTACATCTATGCATATACATCTTCATGCATATATCCATTTTCATGTTCATACATCCACACTCCCATCTCCATATCCACACATCCACATACATACATCCATTTTCACATTCCCATTTATATAACCCCATATACCTTCACATCTAATCTTTTACATCACATCCATTCTCGCCCTATCACAACCCATATACATCTTATCCTATCACATACACTTCTTACCTCATCCCCCCATACACATCTTAATTCATCTTATCACATCCTAACTTATTTCATAAGCATCTTATCACCTCTTAACACACCTCTTATCACATCCTATCACTTTCCATACGCATCTTATCAATTCTTATCACATCTCATACACCTCTTATCACATCTTATCACATTTCATATCTTTTTTTTTTCTTTTTTTTTTAAAAAGAGAATTCTTTTATTTGATATAAGATTTCTCTACACATTTATTTATACATAAATTCCATTTAAGGAGACTAACACTTTCGAAATTAAAATCAATCTTTTATGCATCTTCTTATGCATGATTTCAATTTGGTAGGGAATTATACTTTTAGAATAAAAGAATTTCTCTTATGCATCTAAGTTAAGCATAAAATCCATTTATGAGGAAAATCATACTTTTAGTATAAAAAGAATATCTTTTATGCATACCTATATGCATGAAATCCAATATGATAAAAGTAACACTTTTGATATAAAAATTTTTCCTTTATGCATACTTCTATGCATGAAAATTAAAAATGATAAAAGTAACACTTTTGATATAAAAATTTTCCTTATGCATACTTCTATGCATGAAAATTAAAAATGATAAAAGTAACACTTTTGATATAAAAATTTTCTTTTATGCATACTTTTATGTATGAAATAAAAATGATAAAAGTAACACTTTTGATATAAAAATTTATCCATTATGCATACTTCTATGCATGAAAATAAAAATGGTAAAAATAACACTTTTGATATAAAAATTTATCCTTTATGCATACTTCTATGCATGAAAGTAAAAATGATAAAAGTAACACTTTTGATATAAAAATTTATCCATTATGCATACTTCTATGCATGAAAATAAAAATGGTAAAAATAACACTTTTGATATAAAAATTTATCCTTTATGCATAATATTAAAATTCAATTTCTCCATGATTATAATGAAATTCTTTCAATTAATCTAGGATGATGATTCCTAGAATATGGTAGGAAGTCCTCTTTTTATGCTTTGAATGAAAATTTTTTATGCATAATTTTTATAAAAATTTTGCCATAGCTCCGCTGCTATGACTGATAAATCTCAATTTTTCTAAGGGATAAAGCTTATCATTAAGGAAATAATTAAAATGATTCTCTAATTGGATCCTTAATCCATAATGGATTGAATCGTCAATATACATAAACTAAAAGCATAAGAAAAAGCCATTAATTTGGCCTCAAGCATAGCTTTATCTTGGGTTAAGGAAAAGCTTTATGAAAAGCTTGATTTGGATTGAGAATGGGTCATGAGTATGACCATTTCTTGAGTGAGAGAGAGAATTTACATAAGAATCATTAGAATTTAAACATAAATGAAAATTAACTTCAATAGCATTTATTAAATTATGTAACTCTTCACTACTATTCAAACTTCAATAGCATTTAAAAAAAAACCATACCAATTAAACTTCTCAAGCTTGAGAGAGGTTGAGAAGAGAGAAACATTGAGAAATTATAGAAAGATGAATATTCACTAATTACCTTACAACTTGCTTGATTCTTTGTTCACGGTAGAGGCCCCCAACCAATCAATTGGTTAAGTATGTTGATGGAGCCACTAATGGGGATTGAAGAAAGAGGGAAGCTCCAAAAACTAGTGAATTATTAAATGAATTCACAGTTCTTGGCTTAGGTGGAGTAGAGTAACGATGCATAAACACTATATATTTTTCAACAAGGGTGAGGCTTCTATTTATAGGAAAAATTGAGCTCCTAACCAAACAAACTGATTCTAGAATTTTCTAAATCAGTTTGGTCAATATTTGACCATTTTTAGGTCAGTTAAGCTAACTTTTTGGAACTAGACTTGAATGAGGAGAGAGGAGAGATGAAATATCTCAATTTTTATGAGTTTAAAACTCATTCAAGCATGTGAAATATGCACCTCCTTTAAAGAACTCCCCTTCCTTACATATGTCATATTTTTAATATTGCTCATAGTTTTTTACTAATAAACCTTGTACATTTTCAACTCTTCATCTTATGTGAATTATGCACCTCCTTTAAAGAACTCCCCTTCCTTACATATGTCATACTTTTAATATTGCTCATAATTTTTTATTAATAAACCTTGTACATTTTCAACTCTTCATCTTATGTGAAATATGCACCTCCTTTAAAGAACTCCTCTTCCTTACATATGTCATACTTTTAATATTGCTCATAATTTTTTACTAATAAACCTTGTACATTTTCAACTCTTCATCTTATGTGAAATATGCACCTCCTTTAAAGAACTCCTCTTCCTTACATATGTCATACTTTTAATATTGCTCATAGTTTTTTTTACTAATAAACCTTGTACATTTTCAACTCTTCACCTCATGTGAGCATTTACTCATTTTTGGGTATTTTCTTTTTACAAGATGGATTTATCTCCTCCCTACACATGGATTGATGCTATTGGTCCATAGGAACCTTAATTGGACCATAGTCTAAAGATTTCTGAAAATCTAGACCCTTAGGCTAAGGTTCTTTATAGCTATTTTCAATTAATTCCAATTGCACATTGGAAAATTCTTTTTGAATTTCTGTTTCAGGGAAACTCATCTGAATTAGAAGAGATATTTTTCTATCCAAAAATATTCAAAATCTGAATATTCTCTCTCTAGAATATTTTTCTCTCTCTAGGCTAAAACAGATAGAAACAAGGTCTTTATATTTCTGAAGAGTGATTGATTACAGGGAAAGATACTAGACATCAAAAAGGGGGTGGGGGAGGAATCTTACACTTTCAGATGAGACAAATCAGGTTTTCTGTCAGTAAACCTCTCCTCTAGAGTTACATCATGTATGGCTGCAGTTGGAGTCCTGTTCATGATGTAAACTGATGTAGAAACAGCCTCAACCCAATAGCTATGAGGCATATTCTTCATTTTCATCAATGCTTGCGCAATCTCAGTAATATGCCTGTTTTTTTGCTCAGCAACTCATACTGCGGAGTGTATCTACATGTAAACTGTCTCTGAACACCATTCTTTTGTAAAAATTTAGAGAACTCATTGGAGAAGTACTCTCCCCCTCCATCTGACCTTAGGCACTTTACATGTTTCCTTGTTTGCTTTTCAACCATAACTCTGAAATTCTAAAAATGAGTGAACACCTCACTCTTCTCCTTCATGAAGTATACCCACACTTTCCTTGTGTGGTCATCACATAATACCTGAAGCCTCCCATAGACATGGTCTTCGTAGGACCCCATACATCTAAATGCACAATATCTAGTGCATTTTTGCTCACATTTCTGTCATGTGGAAATACATGCTTTGTTTGCTTTCTAAATTGACATGCTTCACATATTTTCTTCATACCTTCAACTTTAAACTTTGGCAGCCCTGTCACAATTCTTTTAGTCTGCATAGACTTCATTCTCTACACATTCACATGTCCAATTCTTTTATGCCAAATGTCTATGTCTGCAACAATTCCTAAACCATTTGCAAACATCGCAGCACTCACTTCACGCATGTTTACATTCAATGTAAACATTCTGCGCAACCAACCTGCACTTGTCTTTAAAGTCTTCAACATAACAACCATCAGGGTTAAACCAAACCTGCAAACCCTGCTCAATCATCTGGCCAACTAAAACCAAATTCTTTGTTATGTTCGGAACATGAAGTACATCTGCAAGGTACTTCACTTTGCCATCGTGTGCATAAACAATGGCACATCTCCAACATGGGCAATCGGATGAGCACTGTCATCCCCTCTTTCCACAAAACCTGGTCTTTCAAGGTTTTTCATCTCCTTGAACCACTCCCCATGACTTGTCATGTGGTTCGAAGCACCTGAATCAACGTACCATACATCATCTTTATGTGCTGCTTCAACATTTTCAGACATGGCATTAATGACATATTGCATAACAAACAACCTTTCATTGTCCTCATTGTTTCTACTCGAGGATGCATAATTATTTTGCTGCAATTTTCCATTTTGCATGTTAGACTGCTTCTTATAACAATCTACTTGCACATGTCCAGGCTTACCACAATAAAAGCATCCATGTGTATCATTATACTGTCTTTGCCAATTTCCACGACCTCTTTGACTCCCCCTACCCCTGAATTGGCCTCTTCCACCTACGTGTTGTTGTTTGTGAATTCTGGGACTGTTGTTGTTGCTACTGCTGGCCATAATTTTGATTACCTGTTCGGCCACCTCCTTGGCTGCGTCCACGGCCTCCTCTACCTCATGCTCTTCCTGAACTTGTGTAGAAGGCCTATTGCTCTGAACTGTTTTTGTTTTGTGAAGACTGTTGGTCTTCACCCAAGCTCTTCTCTTCTATAATCAACATAGACACCAAATCTGCGAAATTGGGAATGTTTTCTCGAGTCTGAATAGACGTCTTGAATGCCTTGTATTGTGCCATGTAGACAGACTTCCACCTTATCATCATCATCTACTGAAACGCCAATAGATGCAAGGGATTCCACAATACCCTTGATCTTCAATGCATAGTCATTCATAGACATACTCTTTTTCTCCACAGTATGAAGTTCATTCTTCAACTGTATCTTTCGTGCCTTGGTATTTGTTTCATAGAGTTTTACCAAGGTGTCCCACGCTTCCTTGGGGGACTTGGCATCCTGTATGTGCCCAATCATGGTGTCATGTATACTGATAGAGAGACAATACATAACTTTTCTGGCTCCTTGGTTCCAATCCTTGAACTCTTTCACATCTACAGCAGTCGGATTGAACTTTGGTATCTCCGTTGCCTCTTCATGCTCACCTTCTATGTAGTCCCAGTAACCCTTTCCCATAAGGAAATTTATCAACCTGAACCTCCAAGCATGGAAGTTGTTATTGTCAAGCTTCTCAGCAAAAATCTGGTTTATGCCATCATTTGACATCTTGCCAGACACACAAATTTAGCAGAAACAGCACAATGGTTTGTCCTGCACAAACTGTATTTTCTGCAGCCGTACTGTACTACACTCAAATGTCACAACCAATGGCCTCAATGTGCATACATACACCCAATGGCAACTGTTTGACCTCCTTGCAGCACACACAATGTCTGCACAACCAATATGTCTTCCTACAGTTTTTAAAATAGAGTTCTGCATAGAATCGATGACTAACCCGCAGTGCCCGAAATTGCCTACTTTCCAAAAAATGGAGGTCCTAACACGCTCGAAACGCGTTTTCAGCCTGGAAAATTTTGTCCAAGATGACAGTCTAGTTGCCCTATAGCTTTACTCCCGCAAAGAAAGCTCCTCAATCAGAGATCGTTTGTCGGTGCCTCCCGTAGAGCTCTCGACAAGGGTGTAGTTGCCAACACAAATAGGAAAGAGTAGATGAAGCTCTTACCCTCGTACCGCTTCCTGTGCTTCTCTTGCTTGTAGCTCAGCCCTTAGCATGAACCAAGCTCTGATACCATGAAAATATGCAGGGGAGAAGAGAGCTTGAGCTCTTGCAAACAAGCACACACACACTCACAAAACCCTAAAAGAGAACACACAAGGTGAGAGACTGAAAATCTTCTTCTTCTTCACACAACACTCAACACACCATATACAAAGATAAGAGTACACACAATATGAAAAGGTACTCAACCAAATACAAACTAGGGTTCTCTATAGTGTGAACCCAACTAAATGAGCTGGCGCTATAACTATGCCAGTTTCTAGAATGGCTGTCACACAGCCTGTCATCCCACTGGCCGCATATCACCCATGATCTCACCAACCATGCCAGTGATGTAAGTGTGGGACCTATCCCCCCAGGCGGGTCATCAGTGTCCACCGCCTCACTAGATGAGCTCGATATCTCAACAGGTGGTATGCTACTGAAAGAGATGATGTTGGGGCTGATGTAAGTGGAAATTTGGTTACACAAAATGCAAGTCAACAAATCACAGTCATTGAGTGGACCAGGAGAGTCCTCATGTAGCGGTCCTATTGATAGACAATGGAGTGGCAGGCTGCATCATAATACTAGTCCTGAAAATGTAGTTGGTACATCACATAAAAGCAAAGAGAAAGTGGTTAACCCCTTGGTATGCTTGATATTTTTTTAGGGCACTCTATTGTTGATGGAGATTCTAGTGGCTCGAAGATGAGCCTTGATGAGAGGAGCTTGAGATTCCAGCAAATGAGGACACTTGGTGTGAAGAAGGCTATGGAAGCCATGAATGCAAAGCTACAAAGATCTGGAAGAGTCAAAAACCTTGTGCAGAGGTTGACTTATGATGGTTATGTGGCAAATCACTGTGCTTATATGGCAAAAGTTGTGCAGGTTGTAGAATCCACATGTTTTGATGAGGTTATTGGAAATGTGTGTTGGGAGAAAGCTATGGATGAGAAGATGGATGCATTCTATGGAAATGAGACTTGAGATTTTGTGCCATTGCCTAAAGGCAAGAAAGCTATTGGTTGTAAGTGGGTGTATAAGGTGAAACATAACACTAATGGAAGCATAACCAGGTACAAGGCTAGATTGGAAGCCAAAGGATATGCATAGACACATGAGATTGATTATGAGAAGACATTTTTCCCAGTTGCAAAGATAGCAACTGTGAGAGTTGTGATTGCGGTGGCTTCAACTAAAGGTTGATTTTTACATCAGATGGATGTAAAAATTGCATTCTTGCATGGGGACTTGAAGAAGAGGTGTATATGGATCAGCCACCAGGTTTTAAGGATACAGGTCACCCATAGTATAAATGTAAGTTTCGTAAGGCCTTGTTGGGTTGAAGCAAGAAGGTTGAAGCAAGATCCACGAGCATGGCATGAAAAGATTTCTGAGTATCTTATCACTATTGGGGGTGACAACTTGGATGAGATTGAGCATGTGAAAAGTCTTCTCAAAAGAAAGTTTGAGATTATGGATTTGGGAAATTTGTGCTACTTTTTGGGAATCGAGGTCATTCGCACACCTGAGCGTATTTGGCTATCACATAGACTGTATATATATTGGACATGTTGTCCAAGTATGGGATGGCTGATTGTAAGCCAATCTTGATGCCATTAGATCAAAATTGCAAGCTTAGTGGTGCGGATGTAGGTTGTGTGTGGTGGAGGATCCCACTATGTACAGGAAGATTGTGGGGAGTTTGATCTATGTCACGATCAACAGGCTAGATTTGAGTTACATTGTTAGCTTGGAGGGCCAGTTTATGCAGGTTCCATGCAAACCACATCTTGACAGTGTGCGATGCACACTTCGATACTTGAGGGCCACTGTTGATTATGCATTGTTTTATGGAGCAGGTGTACCATTGGAGCTATATGGGTACACAGATGCAAATTGGGTAGGTAGCATCTCAGACATGAGATCTACCAATGGATTTATGTTTTCATTGGGAAGTGTTGCTGTGACATGAAGCAGTGCCTTGTCAAGTATAGAGGCAGAGTACAGAGTAGTTGTGGTGGCAACATGTGAGGAAGCTTGGTTATGCAAGATGGTTGATTTCGGGTTGCATGTGGAGAGAAAGGTTGTGATATATTGTGACAATCTTAGCAGTATACAGTTGGCCAAGAACCCAGTTTTCCATGTGTGGACAAAACACATTGAGGTACATTACCACTTCATCAGGGAGAGAGTCTTGGCAGGCAACATCGACTTGGCCTACGTCAGCACCACACAGGATTAGGTCACTGACATCTTTATATGAAGGCCTTGGGAGCTCAGAAGCTCCGCAGATTTTGAGATATTCTTTAAGTTCATGAGCTGGAGTTAAGCTTGAGGGGGAGTGTTGATATGTCAAGCTCACGTTCACAAGAGGCGCTTGCATGACCATTCAACATTTATCACTGGCGGGTTTGGTAACTGTTACCGACATATCTTCGTCAGAGATTCTACAGCTGCACTACACCGACTAGTCCACATCTACCCACTCCACTTAGTGTGTTCACATTATGAACCACTTTTATATACCCTATTATGTATGTTAGTCACTTTATCTTCTTTGTAGACCTCTTTTGTTGTGTGAAGAAGAAGAAGAATTTTCAGCCTATCACCTTGTGTGTTCTCTTCTAGGGTTTGTGTGAGTGTGTGTGTGTGCTTGTTGCAAGAGCTTAAGCTCTCTTCTCCCCTGCATCTTTTCACAATCTACCATCCATGCTGTGTTTTAAAATGGCGCTAGGGCCAATCTCTCAACTCACATTGTGCATGGTACCATCTATGGTGTCTTTTAGAATGGCCCTAGGTCATGTCTATCAACTTACATTGTGCATGGTAGAATGGCCTTGTGGTCATTCTCTATGTACATCATGTGCTAGAATGGCCCCCGAGGACATCATTGTGCTTACTATAATGGCCCTAGGGCCATTCTTCGATGGACAATCTTTATGTATGTGCTTCCATGGAAGAATGGCCTTAGGGCCACTCTTGTAATCACAAATTGTGCTTGAAAGAATAGTCCTATGGTCATTCTAAAGTACACCATCTATGGTGTGCTTGGTAGAATGGACGTAGGGACAATCTATCATGCATGGTGAGCTATAGAATGGCCCTAGGGCCATTCTCTCAAATCACATTGTGCATTGTAAAATATCCTTTTGGCCATTTTTTCTACACATGCATACAAAATACATCACGATTATCCATGAAATAATGGAGCTAGGGCCATTCTTGTAATCTCAATGTGCTTGAAAGAGTGGCCCAAGGGCCATTTTAAAGCACACCATCCATGGTGTGCTTGAGATAATGGCCTAGAGCCAATCTACCATCGATAGTGTTCTTTAGAATGGCCCTAGGGAAATTCTCTCAAATGACATTGTGCATGGTATAATGGACTTTTAACCATTCTCTCTACACGCATCCAAAATAAATCCATATTATCTATGGAAGAATAGCCCTAGGGCCATTATTTTAATAGCCAATTAAAATAATGGCCCTAGGGAAATTCTCTCAAATGACATTGTGCATGGTATAATGGACTTTTAACCATTCTCTCTACACGCATCCAAAATAAATCCATATTGTCTATGGAAGAATAGCCCTACGGCCATTATTTTAATAGAATGTTCTCTCTACACGCATCCAAAATAAATCCATATTGTCTATGGAAGAATAGCCCTAGGGCCAATTGTTCTCAAAAGAATGTCCCTATGGCCATTCTAAAGCACACCATCCATGGTGTGCTTTAGAATGGCTCTAGGGCCAGTCTCTCAAATCACATTGTGCATGGTAGAATGACCTTTTGGCCATTCTCACTACACATGCATGCAAAATACATCAACATTGTCCATGGAAGAATGGCCCTAGGGCAATTATTATACTCACAATGTACTTGAAAGAGTGGCCCTAGGTGCATTCTAAATCACACCATTATTGTGATCAAAATGTGCTTGAAAGAGTGGCCCTAAGTGCATTCTAAAGCACATCATTCCTGTAATCACAATGTGCTTGAAAGAGTGGCCCTAGGTGCATTCTAAAGCACAACATGCATGGGATGCTTGCGAGAATGGGCCTAGGGCCAATCTCCCATCCATGGTGTGCTTTATAATGTCCCTAGCGCAATTCTCATAAATCACATAATGCATGGTAAAATTGCCTTTGGGCCATTCTCTCTACACATACATGCAAAATACATCAAGATTTTCCATGGGAAAATGGTGGCTCGAACCATTTCTTCTTGACCTCCTGCTGCATAAGAACACTACTAATTGTTCCCACATCAGAGGAATCCACGAAGACATGAAAGGGTAATTCCCAGTTCGAGGCTTGGATGACATGTGCTTCGGAAAGCATTAGCTTGAGAAGCTAGAACACGATGTCGCATTCCTCTATCCAGTTGAAATTGGCCTACCACAACTACTAGGTCAAAGGCTCTTTGATCTACATCATCTGTTGGTTTAAGGGGATGGTTACATAAGCCAGATACCGGAGCATGCGGCTATGCCATCTGACCTTCTCCAAAAATCTTCTTAGCTCTTTCACATTTGTCACGATCGGAGCTTTTCGGATAACCTCCACCTTGGCCGGGTCTACTAGTGGAATGCCTTCCTTGGAGATGATGTGACCTAGTAGCATATCGCTTTGGACAGCAAAGGCACACTTAACCAGATTCAGGCTCGATCTAGAAATTTGGTACTTGGCCAAGCACAACTCTGCAGGTGCATCAAATGTTAAGATGATTTCCCAAAAACACTGAAATCATCAATGAATACCTGCATGAAAGTTGTCATAAAATCGGCAAAAATTTCCTAGACCATGTGCTAAAATGTGGCAAGAGCATTCTTGAGCCCGAACGTCATGAAGTTGGATGCAAAGGCTCCCCATTCCATGATAAAGCTATTTTCTACCAATCTTCCAGGGCCATTTGAAATTTATTTGTAGCCACTGAATCCATCTAGGAAGGAGTGCATTTCATGGCTGGCTACAACATCAACAAGAAAGGAATTTGTGAATGGTAGGGGAAAGGGATCGAAGATGGTAATAATCCACACATACCTACAACTTCAGTTTTTCTTTAGAACAATCATGATCGGGGACATCCATGTCGCTCAATCAATCAGATATATGAATTTTACTTGAAGCATCTTGTCCAGTACTTCCTTCACCCTTTTGGCATAGTTTGGGTTCATCTGGTACCTCTGTTGGTTGATGGATAGGGATGACATCTTTCTTTAGATTGATATGATGTGGGTAGAACTGTGGATCAATCCCTTTCATCTCATTGTAGCTCCATGCAGACACATCCTTGAAGGATGTGAGCAACATCCGGACTTTCTCCCAAAACTCGACATCCAAATTGGCACGACCCAGACCATCTTCAGGTCAGCATCATCAGTTTCTAAATTCATCTCCATCAATTCATCTTCCTTGACCCGCTTGGAGTGCTTGAGGTCCCTATCAAAATCATTTTCTGCTACAATGATCTATCGACCAGAGCCTCATAAAAATGTTCAGCTTCATCCAGAATTTGCCATGTGCTTTCCGGATCAGACTGATCCGTGGCAACTTCATCCGGCTTGGTCGGTATTTTTCCATTATTTGGACTATACGTCAACTATGAACAAGATGATCAAGTTTGCATTTTGTTGGAGATACTCTTCATCCTCATCCAGGTCTAACCCTTCTAGCATGTTGACTCCCTCGACTACTTCTGATCGAAATGGTTTTTCCACTTTTTGTCTAGTGGCAACAAAAATCCTTACTTTCTTCTTCCTACGTCGAATGGTGATCATATTCACATCCCAATCTTGCTTGATCCATGCGTGTCGGAGCCATGGTCTGCTGAGAAGCATCGGGTAAGCACCTTTGATATCCTCCATCCAGAGCACCACTACTGTAATCTGGATACGTCGAGGGTGAGCTCATGGATTAGTCCGAGTGGCTACACTCTTTGCTAGTCTACCATTTTGATCCCATCTGCTCAACCCAAGCATTCCGCAAGTTATATCCGACCCCTGAGCCTTTGTGGAGCAACACTTCTAAAATATCCATTCCGGCCAACTTGATCGGGATCATGGGGATGGCTTCATCATAGATTGGGGCTTGCTTTGGTGGAGTGTTTGCCTTTTCGATATTCAAGGACTCCAGTGGCTGTGCGAGGGTGGCGTCGTCTCTTCCTGAGGCATCAGGCAACCCATCAACTGCTCCCTGAAACTTGACCAATGTGCCGAGCTATTCCACCGACATGTGAATCGGTTGTTGCTTCAAATCTTCCCATAGATCGTATGTCTAGTGTTTGGCTTCTGTGAGCCTATTCGAGTTTCTATGCTTCTGCAAATCCTTTCGGCCATGGTGTCTATGCACTTTGCTTTGGCCTTTGTATCTCCACGGGCGACAACACTTTGCGATCCTGCTTTGGGCTCAACACTAGGACTTTAAGGTTTTGCTAACAATTCGGCCTGGGACTTTCTGGCTTTGTTTTTTGCAGTGCCTCTTTGGCCTACTACTTTACCACCCAATCGGACACTTCCATCCATACTTTACCACCCAATCGAACACTTCCATCCATACTTTGTGTTGTTCTTGCTAGGTGACCTCTTTTTGCTTCTCCCTCTTTTTCGACGCCGATTTTTTCCTTGCCTCTAGAGTCTCAATCATAATCTCTTTATCCTAATCAAAAATCTAGGCTTGATAAGCTAGAGAAAGAGATAAGATATTTTCATGATTTTTAATCTAGTAAAAATCATGGTTAATTCTTTTTAGCTTGATTATGAGTAAGAAAAATCATATTAACTCATTCTAAATTGAAAGAGAGTTATGCTAACATTTTTAGAAATGAGGAGTGGTTATTTTAGAATAATCAAGAGATTTATTCATAATTATGCTTATAATTAAGTTTATAAATATGCTATGTATTCATAATAAAATTTTAGCTTAAAAGAGAAGTTCCTATCATATTTCAATTGTGAATATTTAATAAAGTTTAGAAAATTGAACATTCTCAAAAATTGTAGCAAAGCTATGGTAAAATTTTCTAGAAAAAAGATAAATCTTATTTTTATGTATAAATTTAATAAAGCAAAAAGAGGAATTTGCATCATATTCTAGGCATAGATATTTTTATGCTAAAAGAGGAATTTTGAGCATTATTTAAAAGTAAAAAAAATAAAGAAGGTTATGCACAAATTTTATAGAATCATTCAATTTATGAGAATTATAGAAATGATTCATTTAGATAAATGGAATATTGTTTATACTAAAAGGAAAAATATAGGTATAATTGATTTTGTAAATCCCATGAATCTTTTATTCAAAAAGAAGAATATTGATTGTATTTTATTTTGAGAAATTTAAGAAATAATGATGTGAATGGATGTGAATGAATGTAGGAATGATGAGAATGGATGTGAAAGGATGTAGGAATGATGAGAATGGATGTGAATGAATGTAGGAATGATGTGAATAGATGTGAATGGATGTAGGAATAATGTAGGAGTGATGAGAATGGATGTGAATGAATGTAGGAATGATGAGAATGGATGTGAATAAATGTAGGAATGATGAGAATGGATGAGAGTGGATGTAGGAATGATGTGAATGGATGTAGGAATGATATGAATGGATGTGAATGAATGTAGGAATGATGAGAATGGATGTGAATGAATGTAGGAATGATGAGAATGGACGTGAATGAATATGAATGGATGTAGGAATGATGAGAATGGATGTGAATGAATGTAGGAATGATATGAATGGATGTAGGAATGATGTAAGACTGATGTGAAAAGATGAGAATGGATGTGAGTGGATGTAGGAATGGTGTGAATGGATGTGAGTTGATATAGGAATGATGTGATTAGATGTCAGTTAATGTAGAAAATGTGGGATAATGAGAATTGACGTGGGTGGAATGGGACAATGAGAAATGATGTGGGATGATGAGGAAAGATAGGAATTTTGTTTGGAACTGTATTTGTTTGTGAGACCTTTTTTTTTTAAGATTCTTTTATGTCAAGAATGCTGGGGAAGCATTTTGACCATCTTGTGAATGAGGTCGTGGTGGAGACCTAAGTGAAAAAGCTACAATAGCTGACAGAGAGTCAATGAAGGACGTCTTGCATGGCAAGGTTGGTCGAGGTCTTAACCAGCCTTAGTTCGATTAAAACGGTGACCTTCCGGTACAGTGGATGAGGGACCTAGGAAGTGGCCTATGAGAGTGAAGCGCTAGGTGACTTGCGAAGGAGCCTAGAGGGAGCTGACCATACGCCGAAGATACCCACACGTCCATTGGGGAGTTGGAGCTGTTTTCTAAACACAGGCATGAATCTGGTTGATTGGCCTTGCTGGTCTTCACATATGAGTTCATGGCTTTTTTACATAGATATTGTTGGTTGATCTTTCTGATCTCCAACTGAGAGTCCATATGGTTTTTATGTGATTAAACTCATAGGTACTATGGGCTAGGAACTATGGAAAAGGCCCCTGAGTGAGCGTTCTAGTTACCAATGATGCCATAGTAGGTACGCTGAGGAAGGAATGACTGAAATTGGATTTTATTGTTGGAAAGTGAAAAAGTTGGAAATTGAATCTGGATATTTTGGAAGATTATGATTCGAAATACTATGGTTTCATTTCAAGTGTGCTTTAAAGACAGCTGAATCTGTAATTCATATCGGGTGTGTAAGTAGTGTGTCTAAATTGTATTTTGCATGAGTACTGACTAGGGGGCCTCGGAACTCTTTCCCCTGGTACCCAGGACAAAACATAACTAAACTTTCATAATGGATCTTATCAATATAGTAGTTGGGCATCATGGGACTAGATGAGGTTAGGCTGGACTGATGGATCCCCATAATTAAAATTCAATTCTGTGCCTTATATGATCGAAGTGCAAGTTCCTCCCTTGATCTGGCCATGTGATCTGCGGGTTCGATCGAAATGAAAAAGGGAAGTTAAGGCCCTTGACTACGTTAGCATAATTCTTCTGGAGAAATTACCTATGCTTTCTAGGCGAGAGAAGTTTTTTTCGGGTTCTGGATGAACCGAGAGATTAGTCTCTTGTCCGGACATTCGTGGGCGAGGCCCGAAGTGGGAAACTTTGTCCTGCATGCAAGGTTTCTACTTCCGCCTGCTGCTAGCTCCCCGGATTCTTGTGGGTGGAGGGGGCAGGGGTCTCACACATTGTGTGCTTGAAATAATCTCCCCCTAGGGTTGTTCTTCCATCCATGGTGTGCTTTGGAATAGCCAATGTCTACACATGCATGCAAAATACATCAAGATTGTCCATGGAAGAATGCCCTAAGTACATTCTTGTAAACAAATTCAGCTTGAAATTATATCCCTAAGTCCATTCTACCATCCATGATGTCTTTAAGAATGAAACTAGGGCCATTCTTTCAAGAACATTGTGCATCGTGTAATGGCCTTACGGTGATTCCAAAGCAGATTGTGCTTGTAGGAATGGTCTTAGGGCCATTATCCACTCCCTTATGTTACCACTTGTAGGAATGTTCTTAGGGCCATTATCCACTCCCTTATGTTACCACTTGTAAAATAAAATCAAGATTTTCCATGGAAGGGTTATTCTTTAAAGCACATTGTGCATGGTGGAATGGCCTTAGGGAAATTACAAAGCACATTGTGCTTGCAAGAATGGTCTTAGGGCTATTCTCCACTCCCTTGTATCAACTCTTGAAAAAAAATATCAAGATTGTCCATGCAATAATAGTCCTAGGGACACTCTTGTAATCTATAATTGTGCTTGAAAGGATGGCCCTATGGCCATTCTAAAGCACATTATCCTTCATGTGCTTGGTATAATGGATCTAGGGCCAATCTACCATCCATGATGTGCTTTAAAATGGCTATAGGGCCATTCTTTCAAATCACATTGTACATTGTAGAAAGGCCTTTTGGCAATTCTCTCTACACATGCATGCAAAATACATCAATATTGTCCATGGAAGGATGGAGCTAGGACCACTCTTGTAATCACAAATTGTGCTCAAAAGAATGGCCCCATGGCCATTCTAAAGCACACCATCCATCATGTGCTTGGGTAGAATGGATGTAGGGCTAATCTACCATCCATGGTGTGCTTTAGCATGGCCTTAGGGCCATTTTTTCAAATCACATTATGCATGGTAGAATGGCCTTTTGGCAATTGTCACTACACATGCATGCAAAATACATCAAGATTGTCCATGGAAGAATGGCCCTAGGACCACTCTTGTAATCACAAATTGTGCTCGAAAGAATGGCCCTATGGCCATTCTAAAGCATACCATCCATCATGTGCTTGATCTCAACCTAATCTACCATCCACGGTGTGGTTTAGAATGGTCCTAGGGTCATTCTCTCAAATCACATTATGCATGAAAGAATGGCCTTTTGGCCATCCTTTGTACACATGCATGCAAAATACATCAAGATTATCCATTGAAGAATGGCCCTAGGGCCTGGTGTAATCAAAATGTGCTTGAAAGAATGGCCCTAAGGACATTCTAAAGCACACCATCCATGGTGTGCTTGAGGGAATAGACCTAGAGACAATCTGTCATCCATGGTGTGCGTTATAATGGCCCTATGACCATTCTCTCTAAGATCACATTGTGCATGGTGTGTTGAGAGATGTAATCTTTGATGTTTGAGTGTGTTTGAGAAAGCACCCTCTAGAGGTGCAAGATATTGTGGAAAGATAAGAATGCAACATATGATATTTTATGGTGTGTGAGTGTTAAGCAAAAGAGTGGAAAAGTGTGTGCCACATGGATGCACACATGTAAAGTAAGATGAGGGATATCTATATTAGAAGCCTCATTAATATATGGTCAGTCTCATAGTAGGATTTCAACATGGTATCAAAGCTAAGATGGGCTCTTGATCATGGTGCATATGTATGCATATTTTTCTTATTTTTGAGGTTATTTGATTAAGAATCATTTTCATTTTATTATGAGAAAATTTGAGCATACTCATCGTAAATTATACATGATGTGGATAGCATAAATTTAGTTAAGTAGCCCATTAAATAAACTACAATGCTAGACAACAACCCATTACAATGTTATATAGCCATTGAGGCCATGCAGGTTCATGGATAACATACCATTAATGAGTTTCCAAAAGTGGTTAATGATGCAGCCCCAACATTTAAAAAAAGGATCTACACTTTCTTAAATAGAACTCCAAAGGAGAGAGCACCACCAGCTTGCAGTTTTTATATGTCAGTTGAATCAGTGCAAAGGGTTTCAACTATTGATTACTGTTAGAGTATAAAATGTTGTTAACTTGTAGATCGTGACATGGTAATGAGCATACACATAAAGCTTTTTGGGGGTAGTCTCAAAAAACCCATACAAACTATGTATATGATGTGCTTTGTATATCTTGTCTTCAAGAATAAAAAACTAAGAAGATTAAATATGAGTTTAAGCTAAATGGGATGATTGTTTATTGTGTAGCATTGTATGAACTGCACGGAAACCCAAAAAAAATCCTTCTACCACTACAGAGAAAAGTTTGAGGTTGGTGTGCATCAACATGTGCATAAAAACACATGAATAATGAGAAGAAGACTAGAGCATACTTGTATGTCTAGAGCACTAGTTCATAACTTTGTGGACATGAACTCAGAGAGAATGCCTAATAAGACGAGCTATGTGGGATGGTTCAAGGGGGTCTTAGTTAAAGATACCATAAACATATAAGAAAGTGGACATATTAGATGAGATCAAGATAACACTTGATCAATTGTGATATGAAGAAGGTAACACTTTCATAATAAAAAAATTATCAATAAGTATCTTTTATAGAATTGAATTCTATTGAAAATCATTTTTTTATAACAATTAATCAATATGTATCTTTCTATGCATGAATGAAAATGACACTTTTAGAATACTCTAAAGATGGGGATTACTCTTTTTGATTAATAAAAGATGAAATTTATTTCACAATTTTTCAGTAAATTTCGCCATAACCTCCTTTGTATGGCTGTCCTTTTTTTAATTTTTAAGTCTCTAAATTTCATTAGAAGTGTACCAAGAGTATTTAAATCATTCTAAAGTAAACATTTTTCTACTTATTTAAGAGAAACATTTTGGAAAACTTGATTTTATTCCATTGATCATTCATCTAGGAAAAGAATGGTTGGATTTACTAGAGAAGAGAGGAGAATGCCTTTTTGCAATGAGGCATAACATTATTTGATTTTAGAGAAGACAAAAATCATAAGAAAACCATAAAAGAATTTGAAAAGAGAAGAATCTCCAACTTACATAGATACTTTGAGAGCTTTCCTTTGGCTTGATGGTTTGAGGGTTCTACTCTTGTTTGAAACAAGAGTGGCCACCAATCTTTTGGAAGAGGGAAGGTAAAAAACTAGTGAATTATGAGTAATCATGAGGGGTTGGGGGAGGAATCTTACATGTATACAAATCATTTATGATGAAAATCACTCTTTTAATATAAAAGAATTTCTTTTATGCATCTATTTATGCATAAAAATCATTTATGATGAAAATCACACTTTTAATATAAAACAAATATCTTTTATGCATATGTTTATGCATACAAATCATTTATGATGAAAATCACTCTTTTAATATAAAAGAATTTCTTTTATGCATCTATTTATGCATAAAAATCATTTATGATAAAAATCACACTTTTAATATAAAAAAATATCTTTTATCATCATAAAAATCATTTATGATAAAAGTAACACTTTTATAATAAAAAATACTCTTTTATGCATAGAAATCAATATGATGAAAGTAACACTTTTATTAAAAAAAATATTCTTTTATGCATACTTTTATGTATAGAAATCAATAATGATAAAAGTAACACTTTTATAATAAAAAAATCTTTTATGCATAATTTTATGCATAAAAATCAATATGATGAAAGTAACTCTTTTGTAATTAAAAAATATACTTTTATGCATTATTTAATACATAAAAATTAATAATGAAGAAGGTAACACTTTCATAATAAAAAAAATTATCCATAAGTATCTTTCATAGAATTGAATTCTATTAAAAATCATTCTTTTATAAAAATTAATCAATATGCATCTTTCTATGCATGAATGAAAATGAAACTTTTAGAATACTCTAACAATGGGGATTACTCTTTTTGATTAATAAAAGATGAAATTTATTTCACAATTTTGTAGTAAATTTCGCCATAAGCTCCTTTGTAAGGCTGACCATTTTTCAAATTTTAGGTCTCTAAAATTCATTAGAAGTGCACCAAGAGTATTTAAATCATTCTAAAGTAAATATTTTTCTACTTATTTAAAAGAAACATTTTGAAAAACTTGATTTTATTCCATTAATCATTCATCTAGGATAAAGAATGGTTGGATTTACTAGAGAAGAGAGGGGAATGCTTTTTGCAATGAGGCATAACATTATTTGATTTTAGAGAAGACAAAAATCATAAGAAAACCATAAAAGAATTTGAAAAGAGAAGAATCTCCAACTTACATAGATACTTTGAGAGATTTCCTTTGGCTTGATGGTTTGAGGGTTCTACTCTTGTTTGAAACAAGAGTGGCCACCAATCTTTTGGAAGAGGGAAGGTCAAAGACTAGTGAATTATGAGTAAAATTCACTGTTTTTGGCACTTGGGAGAGGCAAGGTAACAGTGAAAAACACTATTGAGTTTCAACAAAGGGGAAGGCTTCTATTTATAGGAAAAAGTGAGCTTCTAACCAAGCCAACTGATTCTAGAATTTTCGAGATCAGTTTGGTCAATTTTTGACCATTTTTAGGTCAGTTTTGCTCACTTTTTGGATCTAGTTGAAACAGGAGAGAGGAGAGATAAAAATATCTCATTATTTGGGAGTTTAAAACTCATTCAAGCATGTGAAATAGGTGGCTCCTTGATGAGGGGAATTCCCCCATATTGAGGTGTGAAAAATGAATCATTTCATCTAAATATCTCTCTTTTTTAACTATTAACCTTGTCCTTAGTCAACTCTTCATCTTATGTGAGTATTTATTCATTTTTGGGGGATTTTTCTTTTATTCTTCTATTTATCTCCTCCCTACATTTGGATGAATCTTATTGGTCCATAGGAACCTTAATTTAAAATTTTGAAAAAATCTTCACCCCCAGGATAATGCCTCTTGAACAGATTATACTTAATTTCTAATGCACCTTCTGAAAATCTTTTTGAACTTCTATTTTAGGGGAACTTATTTTAATAAGATGAGGTATTTTTCTATCCAAAAATATTTAAAAATCTGAATAACCTCTCTGTAGAATATTTTCTTTCACTAGGCCAAAACTGATAGAAACAATATCTTTTATATTTTTGAAGAGGGATTTGACTACAGGGGAAGATACTGGACATCATGAGGAGATGGGGGAGGAATCTTACATTCTACACCACTTAAAAAATGTGAGATATCCTCATCTCGCAGGTGGAGTATGATCTTTTTCATCATCTTCTTCTTCTTCAATCACTTCCAGTGTTACTGCTTTGGAAGAGGACGGCCGATTTGGGAACAACTCTCTTTGACTTCCCCTATTCTGAGGTGGAGGTCTTGCATTACTTTGGATTGAAACTATAGGTTGGATAGAGGGCCTACCTCTGGGATTTCCCTGATTTTGGCAGACAGAACCCTGATTACTCTGGACAGAAGGGGCTGGAGTCTGGAATCTTGACCCCTGATTTCCCTGCCCTGAAAACCTTGATCCAAAAGGAGTTGGGCAATCCATACTGCGATGTCCAAATCCTTGATAGTTATAGCATTTCACTCTCTTGTTCGAGGGTGGAACTCTTGAAGTTGAATTCCACGGGATTGAGTTTCAGGAAAAGGATATTTCTTCCATTTTGGAACTTCCCATATCCTGGGTTTGACCTTGATATCTCTTAGATGGAGGAAGGTTGGAATCACCTTCTGGGAATAAAAACCTTTTGAAAGGTGATGGTGCTGGCTTTGGCAGGACTTTGACATCAAAGGCTTTGGCGAAATCCTTCGCCATCCGAACAGCTTCGGCCATTGAGATAGGTTTTGCATTTTTGACTAAAGTATCCAATGGCTCGTTCATTCCCCGAATGAACCTGGCCATCAGCTGCTCTTCATCCAATTGAGGGGAATATTTAAGGAGAAGGGCAAAAGCGTGATGGTACTCTTCAATTGTCCGGTTTTCTTGCTTTAGTTCCAAGAACTCATTCATCTTAGTTTCAAGAAAGCCAGGGGGACAAAATCTCTTTCTGAGGCAAGCCTTGAGATCCATCCAGGTTTGGGTATTTCGGTCAAGATGGTTTGTCTCGCAGGGATTCCTCCATGCAACCCTGGCCGTTTCCACAATCTTTAACCTGGCGAGAGCCATCTTGCTTCTCTCATTGTAGCCAGTTACATCAAAATATTCCTCCATGGCCTCAATCCACTTTTCTACAATTTCACCTAAATGTTCCCCTTCACCCTTGAAGGGACCAGGCTGTGAACTATGAAGAGTTTTACGAACATCCAGGTCGAGCTCTTCTTCATCGAGTTGGGGGTCGACATTTCTACCACGACGACCTCGATCCATGTTCCTATCAATACGAAAATTCTTGTTAAGTCTCTTTATTTATGATTCAATCTGATTTTTAATTCAACTAATTCTGGGTTTCTCTAAATAGGTCGGTTTCCCACAGAATCAAGGAATAAAGATACTCATATAGAATGCATTATTAGTTAACATTTCATTCAAAATATCTCATTCATATATTTAACACAATAATGGTCCATTGGACTGAACTTTTTTCCATCTGAATAGTCCTCCATGGGGTTTCAATTTTTTTAAAATTTTTAATTTATCAACCCTTAATTTGATCCACTGGACAAAAGTTAACAGTAGCAATCTGCCAGGCACAATCCACTAATCTTATAATGATTAACTGAAGTCATTAACATCATTCCAGTTAAGAACATCATCACAGGGACTCGTCCCATTCATCCTCATTGCGGTTTCGCTCAGCTTATTACATTTAAACCAAATTTCAGGGATCAATCAGAATCCAAATCAACTCATCAGTTCTCAACTAGAATTTAAAAATCATATCAACCACATTTGAATTCATCATCTGGATAGCATTAATGCTTATAATTTCAAGTCTTAGATTTACTCGTATATACTGCCAGTAAAGAGCTATAGTTATACCCTCGAGTTATACCCTCGGTATGTACGGGTAGTCATGGTTCTTGGAACTATAAGGTAAATACCATCATGTCTAGGCCTCAAGCAAGTCAGGGATTCCATACAATTGCGGTACTTCCATCTGAAGACCCAATTACCAATTTACGAATTTCAGTTTGAATATCAAATCATATGAATTTTATCACACAATTATAACCTTTTAGTGCTTCTTAATAAATTTTTGACATATTTGGCTTCTCGGTTGATCCTCATTAGCCAATTCGCTTTGATACCAACTGTAAGATCCAAGACCCCACTACGCAATGAATTTTGGGATGCTAGCAGCGGAAGTAGCACTTCTTATGTGAGGCAGGGTCCCACACTCGGGGCCTCGCCCACCCACGGATATCCGTACAAGAGACTAATTCGTCGGTTTTTCCAAAACCAAACCCGGAAACACTTCCTTTGCTTGGAAAGCACGGGCGATTCCACCAGGATAACTTTTCCCAACGTAGTCAAAAGCCTTAACTAATTGAACTGATCTGACCAAACTCGTAAGTTCCATAGTCAGATCAAGGGATAGATTGCACTTGGATCGTAGAGACCAATGCTTTTTTCCTCATCGAGAGGCACAGCTGTTGATTCTTTTTCCATAGAACAATTTTTGTTCGGGATTTACTTCATCTATCGAACTAAACAGAGATTAAGTCTCGGTTTACGGATCCATCAATCCAGCCTAACCCCATCCAGTCCCATGGGTTAGCCAACCGCCCAACCACTGTAGTGATGGGATCCAATTTAGAATTTGGTTAGGTTTTGTCCCGAGTACAAGAGAAAAGAGTTCCCAAGCCCCCTAGCCAGATTTTCATGCAAACATAAACTAGTCACACCACTTACACACCCAATATGAAACTGCCTTTTTCTCAGCATCAGCTATCTTGAAAACAGTCCTTTAATAAGGAAACCATTGTGTCACTGATCACAATCCTTAAAATCTCTGGTTGAGTCCTTATATCCAATCATTCCTTCATTGGAGTATCTATGGCATCATTGGCAACCAGAACGCTCACTACCTGTCCACTCAGGGGCCTTTTCAATAGTTCCTAGACCATAGTACCCGGCAATATAATCACTTATACAAATCAAGATGGAATCTCCATTGAAGATCAGCAAGATCAACCAACAGATCCATATAAAAGAGCCATGGACTCATCCGAGCAAGGTCAATCAACCAGATCCATGCCCGGTTTCTAAAAACAAGTCTTACTCCTTGTTCCAATATCTTCCACGACGCACGTGTGGGTATCTTCGGCGACCCAGAGCCCGAGCACCATATGGTCAGCATCCTCTAGGATCCTTCGCAGGTCACCTAGCACTTCACTCATAGGCCGCTTCCTTGGTCCCTCATCAACCGTACCGGAAGCTCACCATTTAAATCGAACCAAGGCTGGTCAAGACCTCGGTCGACCTTGCTACGCAAGACGTCCTCCATTGACTCTCCGTCATCAGTAGTTACAACTTTATCAACAGGTAGGTCTTCACGACCACATTCTCAAGATAGTCAAAATACTTCCCCAGCATTCTTGACATAAAACAGTCATTTACAAACAGTTCACAATACAGTTTCTATAATGAACTCACATCTTTCCAGATTGTTCCACATCAATCCATATTACTTAATTCAAATCCAAATCATATGTGTTTCCATTCTTGACTAGATACATCATTTTCCATCCCATCACATCAGATTCATTCACTTCACATAACATCCATTCCTATCTTTCTTAATTTACATTACATCTCATCATCCATTTCTCATTATATCTCATTCGTTCAGATCTTATATTATTCATTCACATTCTGATTCACATGATATCTCATCTCATCCATTCGCTCATATCGACTTCATATCCATTCACATTCATATTTGCATTCATTATTCCACATACACATCCACATTCGTACATCCACATTCACATCTCCATCCATACATCCATTTTCACATCCACATTTATACATCTACATCCACATCCACATCCACATTCACATCCATACATCCACATTCACATTCACATTCACATCCATACATCCATATCCACATTCCACATCCTCATTCACATTCACATACATCCACATCCACATTCCATATCTACATCCATATCCACATTCACACATCCACATTCACATTCACATACATCCACATTCTTACATCCATATCCACATCCATATCCACATTCACATTCACATACATCCACATCCACATTCCATATCTACATTTATACATCCACATTCACATTCACATCCATACGTCCATATCCACATTCCACATCCTCATTCACATTTACATACATCCACATCCACATTCCATATCTATATCCATACATTCATTTCTACATACATCTTTCCTTTCACATACATCCATTTCTACATACATCCTTCACATACATACATCTACATCATTTCTTTCATATACATATAACTACATCCATTCTTTCACATATATATATCTCCATCTATTCCTCGTTCATTTTCATCTATCTGATTCGTTTCACATCCTCATATCTATTTATAGAATACAAGAGAATTCTTATTTTTGATATAAGATTTCTTTACGCATTTATTTATGCATAAATTCCATTTTAAGGAGAATAACACTTTCGAAATAAAAATAAATATTTTATGCATCTTCTTATACATAATTTCATTTAAAATGAGAATGACACTTTTGAATTAAAAATCAATCTTTTATGCATCTTCCTATGCATAAAATTAAAATTAAAGAAAATAACTCTTTTGAACTAAAAATAGATTTCTTTATGCATCTTTCTATGCATAAAATTAAAATTGATGAGAATAACACTTTTGGATTAAAATAAATTCTTTATGTTTCTTTCCATACATAAATCCAATTTAATAGGAATTACACTTTTAGAATAAAACAATTTCTCTTATGCATCTAATTTATGCATAAAATCATTTATGATAAAAATCACACTTTTAATACTAAAAAATATCTTTTATGCATATGTTTATGCATACAAATCATTTATGATGAAAATCACTCTTTTAATATAAAAGAATTTCTTTTATGCATCTATTTATGCATAAAAATCATTTATGATAAAAATCACACTTTTAATATTTAAAAAATATCTTTTATGCATATGTTTATGCATATAAATCATTTATGATGAAAATCACTCTTTTAATATAAAAGAATACCCTTTATGCATCTAGTTTATGCATAAAATCATTTATGATAAAAATTACACTTTTAATATAAAAAAATATCTTTTATGCATATGTTTATGCATACAAATCATTTATGATGAAAATCAATCTTTTAATATAAAAGAATTTCTTTTATGCATCTATTTATGCATAAAAATCATTTATGATGAAAATCACACTTTTAATATATAAAAAATATCTTTTATGCATATGTTTATGCATACAAATCATTTATGAAAATCACTTTTTTAATATAAAAAAATTTCTTTTATGCATCTATTTATGCATAAAAATAATTTATGATGAAAATCACACTTTTAATATAAAAAAATATCTTTTATCATCATAAAAATTATTTATGATAAAAGTAACACTTTTATAATAAAAAATACTCTTTTATGCATACTTTTATGCATAGAAATCAATATGATAAAAGTAACACTTTTATATTAAAAAATATTCTTTTATGTATACTTTTATGTATAGAAATCAATAATGATAAAAGTAACACTTTTATAATTTAAAAAAATTCTTTTATACATAAAAATCAATATGATGAAAGTAACTCTTTTGTAATAAAAAAATATACTTTTATGCATTATTTTATGCATAAAAATCAATAATGAAGAAGGTAACACTTTTATAATAAATTTTTTTTATCAATAAGTATCTTTTATAGAATTGAATTCTATTGAAAATCATTTTTTATAAAAATTAATCAATATGCATCTTTCTATGCATGAATGAAAATGACACTAACAATGGGGATTACTCTTTTTGATTAATAAAAGATGAAATTTATTTCATAATTTTTCAGTAAATTTCACCATAACCTCCTTTGTATGGCTGACCATTTTTTAATTTTTAAGTCTCTAAAATTCATTGGAAGTGCACCAAGAGTATTTAAATCATTCTAAAGTAAACATTTTTCTACTCATTTAAGAGAAACATTTTGGAAAACTTGATTTTATTCCATTAATCATTCATCTAGGATAAAGAATGGTTGGATTTACTAGAGAAGAGAGGGGAATGCCTTTTTGCAATGAGGCATAACATTATTTGATTTTAGAGAAGACAAAAATCATAAGAAAACCATAAAAGAATTTGAAAAGAGAAGAATCTCCAACTTACATAGATACTTTGAGAGCTTTCCTTTGGCTTGATGGTTTGAGGGTTCTACTCTTGTTTGAAACAAGAGTGGCCACCAATCTTTTGGAAGAGGGAAGTTAAAAAACTAGTGAATTATGAGTAAAATTCACTATTTTTGGCACTTCGAAGATGCAGAAAAAGAGTGCAAAACACTATTGAGTTTCAACAAAGGGGAAGTCTTCTATTTATAGGAAAATATAGCGATTCTAGAATTTTCCAGATCAGTTTGGTCAATTTTTGACCATTTTTAGGTCAGTTTTGCTCACTTTTTGGATCTATTTGAAATTTTTCATTTATATTATGAAAATAAGACTTCCTATCATATTCTAGGATTAGTCATCCTATATTAATTGAACATTATAATCATGGAAATTTGATTTTTATGTTTATGCATAAATAGTTAATTATGTAAAAGAGAAATTTCTAGTAATCCATTTTTATGTTAAAAGAGTAATCCCCATGATAATGGAAATCCATGTACTCCAATGAAGTAAGCAAAAAATTGTGATGCTAAAATAATGCATATTTTATTTAAAAATTAAAGAAGGATTTTAGTTAAATTTATCTTTTTGCATAGATAAATTTTAAATGATAAAAGATAAATTTCCACTATATTGGAATCCAAATATTTAAATGAGGAAAGTGTAATTCCTAGTGTAAAGGAATTAATGAAGACTTTAATTTAAATTTTTAAGAGAAAATTTAGTTAAATTTATCTTTTTACATAGATAAACTTTAAATGATGAAAGAGGAATTCCCACTATATTGGAATCCAAATATTTAAATGAGGAAAGTTTAATTCCTAGTGTAAAGGAATTAATGAAGATTTTTATTTAAATTTTTAAGAGAAATTTAGTTAAATTTATCTTTTTATATAGATAAGTTTAAATGATGAAAGAGGAATTCCCACCATATTGGAATTCAAATATTTAAATAAGGAAAGTGTAATTCCTAGTGTAAAGAAATTAATGGATATTTTTATTTAAATTTTAAGAGAAAATTTAGTTAAATTTATCTTTTTGTATAGATAAGTTTAAATGATGAAAGAGGAATTCCCACCATATTGGAATTCAAATGTTTAAATGAGAAAAGTGAAATTTTTAGCTTAATGGAATTAATGGATATTTTATGTAATTTTTAAGAAAATTTTAAGTAGATTTAATTTATAGTAAAAGAGGAATTCCCACGATAATTGGATTGCACTAATTGAAATGAGAAAAAGAAGGATTTCAAGTTTATTCAAAAAAAAATAGGTATTGATATTTTAGTTAAAGAAGAATTTTTAGATATTTAAGAAAAGATGGATTTGAATTAAATTTTAGTGTCAAAAGATGAATTTCCACCATAATTCTACCTAATGAATTAAGGCTGAGAAATTATGTGGAATAAGGAATATCTTTGGATATTTAATTAGTGAAATCACTAAATTGATATTTACCCAAAATCTAGATGTTTAGAAGAAGGGAATCCTTATAGAACTAAACTAAATGAATTTGGTTAGACTACGTGAGGGACGGACAGTAAACCTAATTGTCCTTCTCTTAATCTGAATTATACAAAAACTTCGTGACCAATTCTAATTACTAAACCTAATTGTCCTTCTCTTAATCTGAATCATACAAAAACTTCGTGACCAATTCTAATTACTAAATCCAAGGAATAGACTACCAAACTAAACTAGTTTTTCCTTGACCAAACTCACCAAGAATCTAGTTGGACAAATGGACAAAATGATGGGTAGATCACCCTCATGAGAGATCCAAGAACCTCATTATAAAACTGGGAATTATGGAAAAAGGGTTGTCGAAACCGATTTTAAACTGGAATTTTACCTGCATTGGAACCTCTGTTTTTTCATTCAAAGGACTGTTTTACGCCAAAATGTTGGAGGAAGCATTTGGCTTATGTTTTTCTAAGAGGAGGTTCGTTGGAACATCTGGCGGGGAGTCATCAAGAGACGTTGCTTGCGGCAAAGCTTGCCGAGGTCTTGACCAGCCTTGGTACGGTTAAAATGGTACGCTTCCGGTGGTACGATGGGTGAGGACCGACGAAGCGGTCCCTAAGTGAAGTTCTAGGACACCTAAGGAGGATCCTAGAGGGTTTGATGACCAGGCGATGCACGGGCTTGCAGTTGCTAGGACACCCATGCGTACATCAAGGAAGATTTTGGATGGACAAAAGGAAAGATGTTTGAGAACCAAATTTTGATACTGGATCTCATTGGTTGGCTAGCTGGTCTTCAACAGAGAGTTCAGAGGATACATTTTTGTAATACAATGGACTTGGAATTTTGGAAAATGATGATCAGAAATATTATGATTTCTATTGAAGGATTGTTTTTAAAGCCAGTCAAATTTGTTATAAATGGCAATTTCATATTGGGTGTGTACGTGGTATGCCTACCTTGATTTTTGCATGAATCGCTGGCTATAGGGGGCTTGGGAACTCTTTTCCTCGGTTACCTAGGCAAAAACCCAACCAAATCTTTATAAAGGAATCTCACAAATTCAGTGGTCAGTTGGCTAACCCATGGGCCAGATGGGCTTAGGCTGGATCGCAAGATTCCTAAGAAACAACTAGATACGATTAGTTACGTTATTTAGTTTTAAATCCTGAAAAGACCTTGTTCTGTGGGAGGGGATCATCGGCTGTGCCTTGTAAATGAGGAAAAAAACGGTGATTCCATGGACCAAGTGCAAGTCTCTTCTTGATGTGACCATGTGACTTCAGGTTTGGTCAGATCAGTTTATCTAGTTAAGACTTGACTCGTTAGAGTAATTTCCCCATTAGAAGATTCTTCCCAATTGGCGGAATTGCCCGCGCATTCCGGGCGAGGGGAGTCTTTCGGGCCCGGCCGCCCGGCCAGCTTCTCATCATGGAAATCCGTGGGCGAGGCCCCGAGTGTGTGGACCCCGCCCCGCACGTGAGAGGTCGACGCCACTTCCGCTGCCGAGACAGGAGCCCCGGAGCGGACGGGGGAGCTCACAGCTGATATCAGAGCTTTGTTGAAAGCTAATAAGGATAAACGAATTCTTATCAAAAAATTGATTAAAAAAACTCAAAAAAAGGCATTTTTCATAATCTATTTTCATTTCGTAAGCTTCTTTAATGAAGAATTTTTAATCAAAGATTTTTTTTTTTATAGATGGAAGTTCCGTACTTATCTGGTATTCCCGACCTCACCCAGTCACAAGACATGACTACGTTTGCCTTGGAGCACCTCATCTCTTCCGCTGCTGCAACTCGAACAAGCCGAGTCAGACTCGCACGCCATTTCGAGGATTTATATTTTCCTGACCGAGTGGAGAGACAACAGCATAAGGGGTTTGCAGGGTAGTATGTCCATGCCTCTTGCGACCGCCGTGCAACGCTGAGGCAAAACCTCTCATTGGCCAGGATTCTGATAAAGTTGAAATTGATACATGGTGTCATTCTATATCATTCAACGCCTCGGAATTTCAGACTCTCATGCCAAATCTATAGACTCCTTAGTCGCTTTATTCCTAATAAGGAGAAGATAATAGCTCCCTTGTGGCAGTAAGTGAACGTTTGTATCAAGGCATGGCTATGGCCCAGTACCACCATCCTATGCGTCTCCCGAGGAGATTTTGATTTCTGGAGCTGAGCTACTCTATGTACATATTGAAACTTTTATATAAATAAAGAAATATTTTCTGGAGAAAAATTCCCTGCTGTATAAGTGATTGTTTATAGGATCATTTGTCTTGTTTAAGAAATTGTTTTTCGAATCTCTTAAGCGAAGGACTTTGCCAAAGCCTTCATCGTAAAAGTCCCGCCAAAGCCAGCTCCCTCATCCTTTAAAAGATTTTAGACACCAGGAAGTTCTTCCAACTTTCCGCCTCCAAAGAAACACCATGGTCCTAACCAGAATGTGGAGACGCAAAGCTTCAGAAATGAAGGAAGACCTTTCCCCCGAAGTACATTCTCAGGAACTCTGGCTCTCTCCAGAATGCAAAGGGAAGAACTTCAAAGCGAGAACAAATGCTTTGGATGTCAGGGAATTGGGCACCAGCTTAAGGATTTACCATCTCCTTCAGTGGGCCAAGGAAGCTAGGGTCTCTCGCACCAGAATCAGGGTAACCAGAGTGCCAGCTCAGCCTGCAGCCTCCATGCAAAGCAGTTTTCGAACTTCCTCCCAGACTGCAGTAGCCAGAGCAGTCACCATAGCTGAGAAAGTAAAGGAAGAGAAAGGACAGATCTATGGAGAAATTGAGCATAAGGGGAATAACCATCAATTCTCAGTCCTTGAAACTCCAACAGAGTACTAGGGTAAGAAATTCAAGCTTTTGATTGATTCAAGCAGTACTCATTATTTTATTTCCCCAGGATGTCTGAGTAAATAAGTCCTAAATCAAAAATCAGGGAAACCTATGCAAGTGGAATTAGCCAGTGGGAAGATTCTTTTCACTCACCTTGAGACTGACCTTATTCAATTTAGCCTAGATGGAAACATAACAGAGTGCCAGTTCAGAGTCCTATTCTTGGGAATATATGATGAAATCCTTGGAATGGATTGGCTCCAAAAGAATCAAGCTGACATTCATTGTCACAAAGGAACCATCTCTTTCCTTGACCTTCACGGGAATAAAGTTCAAGGAATTGGAATTTCTGGATCCCAAGTGCTACAATTAGTCAAGGATTCCAAATTATTAAAAGGGCTCAGAAAGAGGCAAGCTGTGTATGTCGTTAAATTGAATCCGGTAGACATAAAATGCAAGGCTAAAGAACCAGAGTGGTTAAGTGAGTATGCCAATGTATTTCTTGAAGAGCTAACTGAGATGCCTCCATCTTATGAAGTAGATCATGAGATCGAATTAACCCTCGAAGCTCAGCAGTAGCCTAGTGTGCATAGAAAATGCCAGTCCCTGAAGCCATAGAACTTAAGGAACAGTTAAGACAACTATTAGAGCAGGGATTCGTCAGACCTAGTGTCTCACCTTGGGGTGTGCTCGTTCTCTTTCAAAAGAAGAAAGATGGAACGTTAAGACTCTATATTGACTACAGAATTGAATCAATTAACAATTAAGAATAAGTATCCTATTCCTAGGACTGATGAGCTTCTAGATCAGTTAAGTGGGACACAAATGTTCACAAAGATAGATCTCAAATCTGGTTACTACCAGATCAGAATCAAGGAGCAAGACATCCCAAAGACAACATTCAATACTCGTCGCTATGGGCATTATGACCTCATAGTCATGCCGTTTGGACGGACTAATGCCCCGACGACATTCAATCATCGGGGCTTTATGAGCTCATAGTCATGCCGTTTGGATTGACTAATGCCCCGACGACATTCAATCGTTTTATGCAGGATATTCTCAGAGAATACTTGGATGATTTTATTCTTATCTTCTTTGATGATATCTTAGTATACTCAAAGAATGCTGCAGACCATGAAGATCATGTGCGCAAAGTCCTGGAAATCCTAAGGAAACACCAACTCTTTGCAAAGAAGAGCAAATGTTCTTTCTCTGTTGACTAGGTGGAATACTTGGGATTGATAGTGTCAAAGAATGAGATTTCTCCTGACCTCGCTAAGATCCAAGCAGTCATAGAATGGCAAGAACCTAAGTCAGTAAAGGAAGTTAGAGTATTCCTAGGGTTAACCGGATGGTATAGGATCTTTATACCTAAGTATGCTGCTCGGATAGCATCCCCTTTGACTAGCCTTCTCAAGAAAAGTACACTTTCTGACTTTCTGAGTGGACTGCAATGTGTTAGAGTGCCTTTGACAATCTAAAGACAGCCAAACCAACCCTGTTCTTAAATTGCTAGATTTTACCAAACCCTTTGAGGTAGTTTTACTGATGCCAGTCGATTTGCCTTAGGCGGTGCTCTAATGCAGGAAGGTCATGCAGTGGCCTACGAATCCCGAAAACTCATAACACATGAGAGAAATTATGCCATCCATAACTTGGAGTTACTCTCACTAGTATATGCTCTGAAGTTGTGGAGACATTATCTTTTGGGACAAAGGTTCACCTTGATGACAGATCATCAAAGTCTGAAGTGGATCCTCACCCAAAGGGATCTCAACATGCGTCAAAGGAGATGGATGCAAACCCTGCAGGAATTTGATTTTGAGATAAAGTATCGACCAGGTAAAGAAAATGTGGTTGCAGATGCGCTCAGCAGAAAAGCCTCCGTGCTTGAGATTACAGTGGTGTCAAATCCATTGATCAATGAAGCAAAAGAGAAAATCATGCAGGACAAATTCTTTGCCCCTATTGCTACCCTTCTGTTATAGGAAAGCAAGACTCCTAATCAAGAAATGAGTCGAGTTCTTGGGTACAAATTGGATGAAGGATGCATGTATTATAATAATCGGCTATGTATCCCCAATTATGAGGGAATAAAGGGAAGAATTCTGAGAGAAGCCCATGATAGCCTGACAGCTGGACATCCAGGGTTTATAAAAACCTATATGTCTGTGAAGAAAAGCTTCTTCTGGCTAGGACTCAAAGAGGATGTACTTGATCATGTGCGAAAATGCTTGATGTGTCAAAGAGTCAAGGCAGAGAGAGTCAAGAAGCCAGGGAAATTGTAGCCTCTAGACATTCCATAGATGAAGTGGAAATGCATCAGTATGGACTTTGTCACTAGATTACCTTCAGTCCAATCATGTTACAACTCCATTTTTGTGGTAGTTGACAGGCTAACCAAAGTTTCCCATCTGATTCCAATGAAAGAAACATACTCTGCAGTGGATATTGCCAGAGTTTTCCTTAAGGAGGTCTTCAGATTGCATGGTTTACCCAGGAAGATAGTAAGTGACAGAGATCCCAAATTTACATTGAAATTCTGGACTGCGTTCTTTGAAGTAGTAGGAACTTTCTTGGATCTTAGCATAGCCTATCACCCCGAAACTGATGGCTGAACAAAAAGGGTGAATCAGGTAATAGAAGATATCCTTCGGTCATGCTGCGGCGCAAGGAACCCAAGAAGTGGTTAAGTCATCTGCATTTGGTTGAATTCGCTTACAATGCTTCTTATCTCACCGGAGCATTGGGATGAGTCCTTTGTATGTACGAGATTGCCTTACACCGTTGACTTGGTATGACCCATTGCTCAGAGTCAAAATGTCCACACAAATGCTTGATGACATGGACCAGCAGATGCAATCAATCCGTAAAGATATAAAGGCAGCCCAAGACAGGCAAAAGCAATATGCAGATAAAAAGAGATCTGAGAGAGAGTTCGAAGAATCAGATATGGTCTTCATTCGAGTACGACTAAAAAGAAGTTTCTTATCCTTAGGAAAGTACAAGAAGCTCTCTTCCAGATACTGTGGGCCGTATGCTGTCATAAAGAAAGTGGGCGATCTTGGCTACAAACTTCTTCTGCCTCCCCATCTCAAGGTACATGATGTATTCCATGTCAGTTTGCTTAAGAAATATGTACCTAGCCCGAGTGACGTGCATGATGAACAATTGATCTCTCTGACTCAAGGCCAGATGGTACTCCAACCCGAGGAAATCCTTGACATTCGAGAGAAGATTCTCAGGAGCAAAGTCCTCAGAGAGTTCTTCGTAAAGTGGAAATTCTTCCCTCTAGAAGACGCCACTTGGGAGAAAGAAGAAGAGTTGGCGCGGGATTACCCCCAATTTGCGAGATGAGGACATCTCGCATTTTTCAAGTGGGAGAGGATGTAAGATTCCTCCTCGGGCTGAATATTGATTAAGCCTCTACTTCAATCCCTTATAATCATTCTATGTTTCTGAATACAAGAAAATATTATTTTTCCTTGTTTTACCTAGTGAGATAAAAGATTCTTGAGAGTGGTAAATCAATATTGGGATATTTTGGATAAATAAATTCTATAGATATCAAAAAAATGTTTCCCTGAAACAGAAAATCAAAATAGATTTTCCAAAGTGCGATTGGAATTAATTTAAAATGATTTAGAAGACCTTAGCCTAAGGGTCAAGATTTTAAATTTTTTTATATTATGGTTCAATTAAGGTTCAATTTTTTTATATTATGGTTCAATTAAGATTCCTATGGACCAATAAGATTAATCCAAGTGTTGGGACAAGATAAATCCAAAGAATAAAAGAAAATACCCAAAAATGAGTAAATGCCCACATAAGATGAAAAGTTGACTAAGTACTAGGTTTATTAGTTGAAATATATGAAGTATTAATAAAAAATTAGATATTTTGGAGTAATCATTCATTTTTGACACATGAGTAAGGAAAAGGGGGCCCTTCAAGCAAGCGCCTATTCACATGTGTGGATGAGTTTTAAACTAAAAAATAATAGGATATTTTTATCTCTTCTCTCTCCTAGATCAAACCAAATAAAGAAGAGAGCAAAACTAGTCCAAATCTTGTCCAAATTCAGCCAGACAGAACCTGGAAAACTCTAGAACTCAGTTGGACTTAGTTAGTGGCCTCCCTCACCTATAAATAGACCCTCATTCCTTTGTATTGTCATCTGTGAACTAAACTATGTCAGTATTACTCTAAGTTAAGCTTATTTTCTATTATCCTCTAAAAACCCTCTACAACTTGAAGAGATTGGAGCTTCTCTCTCTCTTCAATCTTCCTTGGAGACTCCAACAACATACCAAACCAATTGATTGGTTGGGGGCCTCTACTCTAATCAAAGAATCAAGTAATTTAGGAGATTAAGTGTGGATTATTGTCTTCTTTTTCTTAAATCTCCAAATGTTTCTCTTCTCAATCCCTCTCAAGCTTGAGAAGCATTAATTTGAATGGCTTTTGAATACTATTGAAGTTCTTGAATGTATTGTAATGAAGAAATACATAAATTTTTATTTATGCTTAATTTATAATAGTTTTTAAGCATTTCTCTCTCCCCCCCAACAAAGAATGGTCATTCCTATGACCTATTCTCAATTCGAATGAAGCTTCTCATGAAGCATTTCTCTAATCCAAAAGTAATTTCTATGCTTGTCTAATTGGAGACCAAAATAATGGCTCTTTAATACTTTTATGCTATTAAATTTTGTTGAAATATCAAGCTCGTATACAGCTGGAGGATAGCACATGGGTGCTGACAGAGTGACAGTATGGTAGATAGATATCGTGTGGTGTGTTTATGACCGCGTCCAGCTGGTCATGTGTGGTGTGGACATTACACTAGGTTTACTTTGTAGTGTGGACATAACACTATGTTGTGTTCTCCTTTGTGTGTGTGAGAGAGATGGTGACTATGGCTTCTCTCCTTCTTTACTTTGTTGTGTGTGTGAGAGAGATGGTGACTATGGCTTCTCTCCTTCTTTATGGTTGATGGTTATGGATTAGGGTTTGCTTCTCTTGTGTGTGTTACATCTTGATCCTGTTTTTTATCATGGTATCAGAGCCAAGAGCTCATTAGCTGAGTTGTGAGAGTGAGTGAGAGAAGAGAGAAGAAGAAGAAAAAGCTGTAAAGGAAGCCATTGGAGCTTGGAGCAAAGGAAAAGCTGTGGAGCACACACCGGCATCAGATCTGAGAGCTAAGGACCTTTGGTAAGTGTAGCAAGACCCCCTCTGCGGATTGCAGGTGCCAAAGAGCAGGTTCAGTGAAGATTGAAGTGCATAAAGCAAGTGCAAAATTCTGGTTTTTTCTCTAAGCTTTCATGGAAAGCTTGAAGTGAATGTATACTCTTGGCAAATGTATACACGAAGGCACATGTATTTGGGCTTGGAAATGCATTAACAAAGTGGGGCACAAGCAACATACAGAATCTTGAAGCAGATTGATGCATACAGATTTGATTAAAATCAAGAGAAAGTGGATTTATGTAAAAGTTTCTGGTTTTTCACAAAACCAGTGGACATACCCCCCGTGGAGGATCAATTGCAGGAGCTAGAGGCAAAATTGAGCTAAAACCTTCAAGAGCAAGGTAGTTTAGGTCATTTCTAAGAGTCCTATAACTTCAATTGTGATTTCCCCTCTCTCCTAGAGCTCCTGGAGCAGGCGGCGCATGAAGCTGCAGATTTCTGGACAGTTTGCAGAGATTACATCCTAATTCACTCATTTGGACACCAAATTGAATGCTTTAAAGCTTGGAGAGTTTAGCAAAGACATTGCTAAGGCCTTGTGATGCTTGGTTGCAGCTCATTTCATGTATTTGGAGCTCATTGAAGTGATTTATCAGAGGTGTGCAGGTTTACAGAAAGTCTGTCCAGAAACAGAGTGTTTTTAATCAAGGCATTACTCCTTGTCTATATCAAATTGGCCAAATTCCTCTGGTACAAGTAGAGTCCTATGAGTTGCTAAACTTTTGAATCAAAAAGTTTTGGATTTGGAGAAGATTTGAAGGAGATAGAGCATTTTTAGTGAGAGGTGGTACCTGACAGTTGCAGAAAAATTCAAACCAGAGGTTACAAAAATTGATGGTTCTCATTCCCCTTGAAGAATTGGATCAAACCCTTCTAGGATATGTTGGAGCAATGTGTTGGGAAGCCATTGCAAGTTGAATCATTGCATTTGGACAAGATTTGAAGGATTTAGAGCATAATCTTGACTGGTTACTGGCGAGAATTTACTGGCGAGAAAAAAAACCAGAAAATTTTTTGTGAAGGAGGTTCATTTGATTTCAACTTTGATCGAGTGTACATTGTTGGTGAATCATTGTGGGATGTTAATGCACACAATTTGCAAGCATTTGATGTGATTTGGAGAGATTTGGAGCATTACAGGTACTTCGTACATTGTAATCGAAAGGGTACATCTACTCTATTTTTTTGCAACAATGGGAGATGGTCCAATACAGATTGTTGGAGAGAAGCTTGATCGCACTAACTTTCAAGTGTGGAAGTTTCGAATGAAGAGTTTTTTGAAAGGCAAAGGTTTATGGAGTCTTGTCTCGGAGGAAGATCCAGAGCCATACCTACCTCCTCAACCAAATAATGCTCAGTTACTGGCTCACAAGCAATGGGTAGAGCGGTCTTCGAAGGTGTTGCATTATTTTTCAATATGTGTAACAGATGCCTTGCTCATTCACATCCAAGATGCAGATACACCGAAAGAAGCATGGGGTATATTGTGCCGTATGTATGAGACAGACACTGGTGCAAGGAAGATACAACTGAAGCAACAGATTCACAGTGTAACACGAAGGAATCGGAGTATACATGAGTATGTTCAGGAAATCAAGGGTTATGCTGATTCCTTGTCATCAATCCATGCCCCGATGGATGATGATGATTTGGTTGCTCTCACATTGCGTGGTTTAGGCAAAGAATATAAATCTTTTGACACTTCCATCTCAGTAAGATTGGGAGGAATGCCAGACTTTAATGAGCTTGTGTCACTGCTCATTGTTGAAGAATTGAAGCTTGGCCTTGGTGGTATGAGTGTTACAGGTGGTGCATCCTCGTCAAGCAATGATGAACATGCAAGAAATCAGGCTTTTTACTCATCTAGAGGCTCTCGAGGCAGGGGGAGATTTACCCCTCGAGGCCGTGGAGGACGTGGTTGGAATGACAGGTCTACTCAACCACAATCAAATCAGAATTTTCAGAATTCACAGTCCTCATTTGGATGACGTGGAGGTCGTGGATTTCAATCCCATAGGGGGAGATTTGGAACAGGTGCTCGTGGTAGAGGACGATGGCAAGGTCCTCAACAAAATTTGAATGGGATTGAATGTTACTATTGTGGCAAATTTGGACATTTGGCAAAAGATTGTTACAAAAAGCAGAATGATGTGAGGAATGGAAGGCCACAACATGGAAATTATGCATCTACCAGTAACAATGATGGGAGTTCAAATCATCTTTTTGCAATGAAGCATGTTATGGGGACAATGGATTCTCAGAATGCTCGAGATGAATCATGGTATATGGATTCAGGTGCCTCAAACCACATGACATGTCATGGTGAGTGGTTTGAGAAGATGCAACCATTGGATACAAATGGTTATGTGGTCACAGGAGATGATACTCAGCATCTTATAACACATGTTGGCAGTGTGCCTTTGAAGATGCATGATGGAAATGTGAAAAATATGTCAGAAGTGTTATATGTACCATCCATTACAAAGAGTTTGGCATCAGTAGGCCAAATGGTTGAGCAGGGATTACAAGTAAGATTCAATGAGAAAGGCTGTTTTGTGGAAGATTTTAAGCATGGCTGTAGATTGGTTGCCAAGGGCAAGAAGGAAGGAAGGTTGTTCAAATTGGATGCAGGCATACCAGAATTGAGTTCAGCCATGTTTTCAAAGAGTAATGGGATTGTGCAGGACATTGACATGTGGCACAAGCGGATTGGACATGTCAATATACAGAGATTAAAGAACATGCAAACAAGGGGCATTGTCAGTGGATTGCCTCGATTTAAATATGATGGACATATGCATGTTTGTGAAGCCTGTCAGTTTGGAAAGCAGGCAAGGTTGAGGTTTCCTAGAGAAGGAAACATGAGTCATAGACCACTTGAGATAGTGCACAGTGATGTATGGGGCCCAGCCTCGGCCCAGCACAAAACCCATCTATCAAAGGAAGTCTATACTATGTGACATTTATAGATGACTTCAGCAGGATGACATGGATATATTTTTTGAGAGAGAAGAGTGAAGTGCTGGAAAAATTCATGGATTTCAAAGCTCTTGTAGAAAAACAATATGGCTGTTGGATTAAGTGTCTGAGAACAGATGGAGGTGGTGAATACACCTCAAAAGCATTTGAGCATTTCTTGCGGAAGCATGGGATAAGAAGACAGTTGACATGCAGGTATACACCTCAGCAGAATGGTGTGGCTGAGAGAAAGAATCGTGTCATATGTGAAGTGGCAAGGGCAATGCTCAATGAAAAGAGCATGCCAGATTACTATTGGGCAGAAGCATGTGCTACTGCAGTGTATATCCTGAACAAAACACCTACAGCAGCCATTCATGGAAGCACGCCAGAGATGCGGCTTACAGGTTACAGGCCAGATATTGGACATCTGAAAGTCTTTGGATGTGTAGCTTATGTTCATGTGCCTGATGAAAGAAGACGGAAGTTGGATCCTAAAGCAGAGAAATGTGTCTTTGTTGGATATGCATAGGATCGAAAGGCTTACAAATGCTATAACCCTCAAACTAGACAAGTAGTCATCTCACGAGATGTTGTATTTGATGAGCTTGCTAGTTGGTATAAAGCCAAAGATGAGGGAGTCATTGACACAATTGAGGCTAATGTCCCTGTGAACTTGCCATCACAAGCAAGTTCTAGCTCTACTACTATGTCTGGGCCAGCAGAAGCTGAGAGTAGTAGCAGTGTACGTCCATGGTCAGGACGTCTGAGACATGAGAGTGTGAGCACTGGGAGTAGTGCTATGGATAAAGGCAAGAAGAAAGTCGAAGGAATTGGGATCACAGGTTATGAGTCTTCTAGCTCAGAGAGTTTGGATGAGGAGCTCGGGATACCTGTTGTACGCACACCTGGCGCTAGGCAGGACAGATATGTGCCACCACATGCCAGAGTTACAGGTGTACAGAGTGACCCGCATGCATTGCGGAGATCCCAGAGAGTCAAATATCCAGTGGAAAGATTGACATATAGAGATTTTGCTATGCATTATGCATACATGACATCTATGGTAAAGCATGTGGAACCTACATGCTATTCAGAGGCTATTGGAGAGCATGTATGGCAGAAAGCAATGGATGAAGAGATGGATGCTTTGGACAAAAATGATACATGGGAATTGGCTGAGTTACCTAAAGGAAAGAATGCAATTGGATGCAAATGGGTGTATAAGGTAAAGTGCAAGTCAGATGGCAGCCTAGAGAGACATAAGGCAAGGCTGGTCGCTAAAGGATATGCACAAACTTATGGTCTTGATTATGATTGTGTGTGTTACATCCTGCTCCTGTTTTTTATCAAATTTATGGTAAAATTAAGAATCAATCCATAATTGGATAATGATCCAATTAGTGGTATTCTAATCACATGAATAATACTAAACTTTATTCTTTCAAATTTATTGAGAATTACCAATAATAGCAAGCGGAGCTATGGCAAAATTTTAAAAAAATAAACACATAAATCATTTTCATTTATATTATGAAAAGAGGACTTCCTACCATATTCTAGGATTAATCATCCTAGGTTAATTGAATGATTCTCATTATAATCATAGAAAATTGATTTTTATGTTTATGCATAAATAGCTAATTATAAAAAAGAGAAATTTCTAGTAATTAGTTTTTATGTTAAAAGAGTAATCCCCACGAAAATGGAAATCCATGTACTCTAATGAAGTAAGAGAAAAATTGTGATGATAAAATAATGCATATTTTATTTAAAAATTAAAGAAGAATTTTAGTTAAATTTATCTTTTTGCATAGATAAATTTTAAATGATGAAAGAGAAATTTCCACTATATTGGAATCCAAATATTTAAATGAAAAAAGTGTAATTTCTAGTGTAAAGGAATTAATGAAGATTTTTTTAAATTTTTAAGAGAAAATTTAGTTAAATTTATCTTTTTACATAGATAAATTTTAAATGATGAAAGAGTAATTCCCACTATATTGGAATCCAAATATTTAAATGAGGAAAGTGTAATTCCTAGTGTAAAGAAATTAATGAAGATTTTTATTTAAATTTTTAAGAGAAAATTCAGTTAAATTTATCTTTTTGTATAGATAAGTTTAAATGATGAAAGAGGAATTCCCACCATATTGGAATTCAAATATTTAAATAAGGAAAGTGTAATTCCTAACGTAAAGGAATTAATGGAGATTTTTATTTAAATTTTAAGAGAAAATTTAGTTAAATTTATCTTTTTGTATAGATAAGTTTAAATGATGAAAGAGGAATTCCCACCATATTGAAATTCAAATGTTTAAATGAGAAAAGTGAAACTTTTAGCTTAATGGAGTTAATGGATATTTTATGTAATTTTTAAGAAGAATTTTAAGTAGATTTAATTTATGGTAAAAGAGGAATTCCCAAGATAATTGGATTGCACTCATTGAAATGAGAAAAATAAGGATTTCAAGTTTATTCAAAAAAATAGATATTGATATTTTAGTTAAAAGAAGAATTTTTATGATATTTAAGAAAAGATGGATTTGAATTAAATTTTAGTGTCAAAAGATGAATTTCCACCATAATTCTACCTAATGAATTAAGGCTGAGAGATTATGTGGCATAAGAAATATGTGGATATTTAATTAGTGAAATCACTAAATTGATATTTACCCAAAATCTAGATGCTCAGTTGAAGGGAATCCTTATAGAACTAAACCGAATGAATTTGGTTAGACTACATGAGGGACGGACAGTAAACCTAATTGTCCTTCTCTCGATTTGAATCAGACAAAAACTTCGTGACCAATTCGAGCTACTAAATCCAAAGAATAAACTAGCGAACTAATCTAGTTTTTCCATGACCAAACTCACCAAGAATCTAGTTGGACAAATGGACAAAATGATGGGTAGATTACCCTCATGAGAGATCCAAGATCCTCATTATGAAACTAGGAATTACGGAAAAAGGGTTGTCAGAACTGATCTTAAACTGGAATTCTACTTGCATTGGAACCTCTGTTTTTTCATTCAAAAGACTATTTTACGCCAGAATGCTGAAGGAAGTATTTGGCTTATGTTTTTCTAAGAGGAGGCTCGTTGAATAGCTAGCGGGGAGTCATCAAGGGACGTTGCTCGTGGGTGGCAAAGCCTGCTGAGGTCTTATGACCAGCCTCGGTACGGTTAAAATGGTGCGCTTCCGGTACGATGGGCGAGGACTGACGAAGCGGTCTCTGAGTGAAGTATTAGGACACCTAAGGAGGATCCTAGAGGGTTCTGACCAAAAAGCGATGCCCGGGCTCGCGGTTGCTAGGACACCCTTGCGTACGTCAAGGAGCGTACGTCAAGGAAGATTTTGGATGGACAAAAGGAAAGATTTTTGAAAACCAATTTTTGATACTTGATCTCGTTTTTTGGCCAGCTGGTCTTCAATGGAGAGTTCAGAGGATACATTTTTGTAATACAGTGGACTCGAAATTTTAGAAAATGATGATCAAAAATATTATGATTTCTATTGAAGGATTGCTTTTAAATCTAGTCGAATCTGTTTTATAAATGGCAATTTCATATTAAAGGATTGCTTTTAAAGCCAGTCGAATCTGTTATAAATGGCAATTTCATATTGGGTGTGTACGTGGTATGCCTACCTTGATTTTTGCATGAATCGCTGGCTAGGGGGCCTGGTAACTTTTTTCCTCAGTACCCGAGCGAAAATCCAACCAAATCTTTATAAAGGAATCCCACCAATTCAGTGGTCGGGTGGTATCGAAGGATTCCCGAGAAACAACTAGATACGATTAGTTACGTTATTTAGTTTTAAATCCTGAGAAGACCTTGTTCTGTGGGAGGGGATCATCGGCTGTGCCTCATAAATGAGGAAAAAAGCGGTGATTCCATGGACCAAGTGCAAGTCTCTTCTTGATCTGACCATGTGACTTCAGGTTTAGTCAGATCAGTTTATCTAGTTAAGATGACGCGTTAGAGTAATTTCCCCATTAGAAAATTTTTCCCAATTAGCGGAATCACCCGTGCCTTTCGGGCAAGGGGAGTCTTCCGGGCTCGGTCTCGGAGGGGCTGCCCGGGCTAGCCTCTCGTCCCGGACATCCGTGGGCCAGGCCTCGAGTGTGTGGACCCCGCCCCGCGAGGGAGGCTGACGTCGCTTCCGCGGCCGGTAGGAGCCCCGGAGCGGGCGGGGGACCTCACAAGGATTGTAGCACTAATGGTGATAAGGGCACAATTGCATCGCGGCATGTTCACAGTGCAATATCGCCACTTCATTCGTATGCAATTGAGGCATTGACTTTTTGGAGCCATGTTGCTCTATGTATATATTACAATCCTTATGTAAATAAAGAATGTTTTACAAAGATTCCAGTTGTCTAAGTGATTATGAGCACCAGATATTGAGTTTAAAGGAATAAGTTTTGTTTTCTCAGGACGTATGTTGTGGACGTATAGTAGAACGATCACCATGGAGGAATATCACCAGGCATTCGTTCTCCTCCTCAAATACTCATGCCACTGTTGGATGAAGAATAGTTGATGGGGCCAGGTTCATTCTGGGAATGAACCAATAGTAGCTGGCACCAACATATCTTTGCTAGAGATTCGACAGCTAGACTACATAGACTAGTCCACATCTACTCACTCCTCTTAGTGTTTTCACATTATGGACTGCTTGTATATAGTCTAATATGTGTGTTAATCACTTTATCTTCTTTGTAGACCTCTTTTGTTGTGTGAAGAAGAAGAATTGTCAGCCTCTCACCTTGTGTGTTCTCTTCCAGGGTTTGTGTGAGTGTGTGTGTGCTTCCAAGAGCTGAAGCTCTCTTCTCCCTTCTAATTTTTCATGGTATTAGAGCCTGGTTCATGCTAAGGGCTGAGCAGCAAGCAAAAGACACACAGGAAGCCTTACGAGGGTAAGAGCTTCATCTACACTTCCCCCTTTGTGTTGGCTACTACGCCCCCTTGTCGGGAACTCTTCAGGAGGCACCGGCAAACGAACTCCGATTATGGAGGTTTCTTCGTGGGAGGAGAGCTGTAGGACAACTACACCATCTGTTGGACATAATTTCTCGAGCCGAAAACGTGTTTCAAGCGCAGCATTCTCCAGCACTGCGGGTTTCGATTCTTTGCAAAACTCTATTTTTGGAACTGCAGGAAGGGCGATTGGTTGTGAAGACACTGTGTATTGCAAAGAGGTGTGAAAGTTGCCATTGGGTGTATATATGCAAAGTGAGGTCATGGTTGTGATAATTTGGGTGCAGTATAGTATTGGTCTGTAAAGAATACAGCAGTTTATACAGGTCAAGCAAGAATCATTAGGGCCAAAAATGGCTAGAAAAGGGCTATTTTTTAATCTAAGGATTAAGAAATTGTCCAATTGTGAATTGACACGTATACAAAAGTATGGCATTCTTGTCTCCTCTAAATGTCTTCTTAACGGTTCTATTTTAGTGGCAAACGACTAAAACGGCTTAATTTAGACGTGCTAACATTAAAGTTTGGGTCCAAAATAGTGACATTTTGTTCCATTTTATATTTCAAAAAATCAAGCAGGAAGATACAAAATCCTCTTTTCAGGCTCTGAAAACAACGCTATTAATGACAAATCACCAAATTTTTTCAAACGTCTACTTTCCACCTTCCCTCCATTTTGGTATGGCTCATTCCCTTTTCCACCTTCCCTCCATTTTGGCATATGGTTTATTCTCCTTTGTTTGCACTTTCAAAAGACTCACTATTTTTCTCTCATCTGTGAGCTTCTATGGCGTCCTCATGTCGTCCTTCTCATAAAATAACTTCTTGTGATTTTCATAACACCAGAGAGGATGGTGTTTGGAAACCCATGTCTTTTCGTGTGAATGATTGGGTAACAATGCTTCCCTCTTGCAAAGGTGCCCACAGGGTGAAAAGCGAAATGAAGTGAAATCCCATTGGAAAGGTCGTGTTCTTGCCTTCAAAGTGACCGACAATGGTTGGCTTGCAAAAGTTCAACATGTCTACATGGCCAAAGACATGGTGTTGAACTTGGATGAACATCCAATTCTCCATTCTTACTGTAATTCAACAAAACTTTATCTATTTAATACAACACAATATTTCTCCTTCTGATATATTTGTTGTTTGTTTACTTTCAGTTATCTTTCCGTCAACAGCTGTGGAGTGGTAGCCTGTTGAGAGCTTAAGTGACACATTCAAAGCAATTCACAAGGGGATTGCAGATGTTATGTATGCAGACAAACCACCTTCATTTTATAAATCAGTGGATATATTTGTGTATTTTGCAGAATACAGGGTTCCATCAAGAGAAGGTGTTCATGGAGAATTATATGACATACCTGTTCCCACATTAATGTCACTGGAATGGGAAGTTCCTGATCCAAATACCATAACAAGCTTCAAATCCAAAATCAAAGATGATATTCTTAAAGCTATGTCTCCTGGAAGGATTTCAAGAAGGATAAAAATTCAATGGTTCTTGCCTATACATGTCTTTGTGGCATGTTTCAATACAATGGAATTGGAGAGGACAAGAACGATGTGGCTAAATAGAAGACTATCTCTGACTGATCTGGACACTGTACCTGGAGAAGGATGGAGTACCAAGGAAACTTTTCATATCAATGGGGACAATATCAGTGGTAGAGTAAGCCCAAATTCTTTGTCTATCTCATACCAACTATGTCGCCAATCCCTAGTTTTGGGCTATGAATATAGGAGATGGAAAAGAAAGCTTGGTAGTTGGGTCCCTTTGGATTCTGAAGAGGATTGTCCAGAGTTTGAATTTAATATCATAGTCCATCCATTCATAGATCCCAGGAAACTCATAATAACATCGAACTGGAAACTACAACATGTAAGAGAGTCGCTTGAGTTTCTGGACGAAACATCACTTGAATATAGATTCAAAGTAGATGATATTGTTGTCAACACAAGGATGGAGAGTGTAACCTCATGCATCACATGTCTCCCCCCAAAAAAAGTTGTATTTGAGCCACTTGCAAGGACAAGTTTGTATAGCTGAAAAGGATTTCTCCAATAATGTAATCAATATATTCTGCTAAATTTTGTCTGGACTTCTTCACAAAAATGGTCAACATATTGTTCGCAACACAGAACATATTGTTCGCAACACAGAACAAGGTTTAACAGTTGAATATCAAATAATTGATACTGAATTTAAGTACAGAATATTGTCCCAAAAAGGGTGTGTTCATATGGACAAAATGAACAAAACAAAAGTCAATTTGTGGAATCACTCAACAAAATCAACTTTTCTTTTGGCATGAGATGACCTTGGTTCTTTAGAGAATCTTTCTCTCTTCTGTTTGCTTTGATCAAATTTTGCTGATTGAGGTTCAAGCTCTGGAGTTTTGAGCTCTTGAGGTGTTGGAGAGGAAGACTTAAATGGTGGTAAGTTGGGCTCTTCTCTGAGATCTTTAGGTGTTGGCGAGGGAGATTTGGCATTGGGGTCTGGTTTTGGAGAAGGTTCTTTGGAGGTTGGCCTTGGAGACTTGGAGGTCTTCTTGGGGAACATGAAAAAGAAATTGAATGGAGAGCCAACATTTGCCCTCTTACTTTCTTTGTTGGATGAACGACGCTTATGAATTTTAAATTTCACTGGTGAGTGAAACGGAAGACCTTTAGTAGAACTCTTCTCTTTGACAGGGGTCTTCTCTTTGCTTGGGGTTTTCTCTATGACAGGGGTCTTCTCTTTGATAGGTGTCTTCTCTTGAGCTGGTGAAGAGCTCTTCTCTTTGGCAGGAGGGCTAGGTGTCTTCTCTTGAGCTGGTGAAGAGCTCTTCTCTTTGGCAGGAGGGCTAGGGGTCTTCTCTTTGGCAGGAGGGCTAGGGGTCTTCTCTTGAGCTGGTGAAGAGCTCATCTCTTTGGCAGGAGGGCTAGGGGTCTTCTCTTTAGCAAGAGGGCTAGGGATCTTCTCTTTAGCAGGAGGGGTAGGGCTCTTCTCTGTAGCCTGAGGGAGGGGTAGGGATCTTCTCTTTAGCAGGAGGGGTAGGGCTCTTTAGCAGGAGGGGTAGGGCTCTTCTCTGTAGCCTGAGGGATCTTTCCTTTAGAATGTGTCTTCTCTTTAGAATGGCTCTTTTTCCCCTTGGAAGATCTGCTCTTAGAAGGGCTCTTCTTTCTTTTCTTCTTCTCTTTGGTAGAGGTCTTTTTCTTTTTGGATGAGCCATCCTTGACATTGCTTTCCTTCTCCTCCCTTTTCCTTTTCTTTGAAGTTGTATCCTTGGCTCCTTTATTAGGTGGAAAGGGGGAATCAGGATCAATTGGATTGATAGATCTATTCAAAACCATAGACACTGGCCTTCTCCCTTACCCAACTTACCCAAGAATCTGGATATTCATGCAACTTAGACAAAAGAAAATAAGAAAATAAGAAAATAAGAAAATAGGTCACTAAATGTATTCACTAAATCAATCAATGGTTTTCATTCATGAACTTACAGTAAGTGATGTCATTCTAAAGAAAATAAGAAAATAAGAAAATAAGAAAATAGGTCACTAAATGTATTCACTAAATCAATCAATGGTTTTCATTCATGAACTTACAGTAAGTGATGTCATTCTAAATCTTGACTCAATATATCTCCAAGCATTAGCAAGCACCATCCATCCACAAGATATTGAGTCTTTCTGCAAAGGAACTTCATGATTGTAGTACCTAAAATCTTCAAGTTTGTAGTCTACATAGGTAGAACCTAGAAAACTTAAGATAAGTTTGGCAGCACTGCAAGCATAAAATATTGAGGGTCAACCAAATAATTGAAGACATACAAAATATTATTCTAGAACATAAACCATGGAAAAGTTGATTCTTACATTTTACTTCTCCCGTGAAGGATGCTAAATAATTCATAAAGATTACATCTCTATCCAATAGATTGAAGATAATAAGACTCCAATGGCCTCTATGATAAGATTAATACTGCAATTAGATGTGAAAAATTGTAATGTCTATTATAGACAAAAGATAATTGAGTGTGAGTCTTACACTTCAACATAAGAGTATAGAATGTAATTGCAGGTCAGCATATCAAAGTTTTTGAGAAAACTTGCAAGATCCCCTTGCCTATTGAAAAGGCATTGTGTAACAAGGGGATCAAGAATGGTCACTTGCACAGCCATTGACTCATGAAGATCCCTCATAAGACATTGGAGACATAAACAAAACATGTCAACAAAATATGGAATCTAAGAAATTCATCAAAAAAACAAATGCAAATCCACACAAACCTCAGACAGATGAAGAGAACTGTGTCAGATATCTCAATATTGTGATTCACAAGCATACTTGTGTCTTCAGGGGCAATGTCACAATAAACCTCATCCTCTCCATGCATGGACACATCAACTATCATTTGACCTGTTACATTCTGATAAAGCTCTGAATTGGATGCATGGAGAATTTCAGCTTGCTGAGAAAGAATGGCATCCTCTGTAATCTTCTCCTGCTCTCTCTCTTTCTCCACTTCTTCTTTGAGATCCTGAGCTAAGTATGAGAAATATCTTCAATAACAACTGATTGTTTGGGTTGTCTTGCTGGAGGGATATTAAGAATTTCAAAAGCCCTCATATCTTGACTTGGAATAGGCTCCAAACCTTTGTCAAACTTATATCTAAGTCTGGACACAAGCACAAAATCTTTGCTCATAAGAGTGATCCTATGGGCAAATGCAGCAGCAATGTATCCATCATAAGAGTGATCCTATGAGCAAATGCAGCAGCAATGTATCCATCATTCATAAAGTCGATTAAAAAATCTTCAGTAGCCTCTTGAAGACACATAAGGGCCTGTGACTCCATTCTGGCAACTAACCTTTCTGATATGTCCCTGACCACCCGAGTAAATGGCAGTCGAGGGATGAGAAGACTAGTAGATTTTTGTGCTGCTCTGATCTCCCTTAAGGACTTCACCTGATAGTTTAATCTCTTTCTTGCTGTTGCCCTTGCACGAGGATTTGGAAGAGGTTTTTCTTGTTTTTCAAAGCCGACTGGTTTTTTTGAAGATCCTGGTTTGTCCTCAGCCTTTTCAGTCTCCAAAGGGGGGTAGACTTTCCTTGTAGTCTGTTTTGTCCTCGCCATTGAAGTTTAAAAAAAGAGACCCGATCGAGGTGATTTGTGTAATGAGATAAAAAAACTAAAGTGGCCAGAACGAAGCGATAAAGCGGATCCAAAGTGGTCGGATAGGCATAATTGCGTGATTCGGGAAATAACAAATGAAGGCTTCCAAATGTTCAGGAAATTAGCAATCGCTTAGCCAAGTGATAAAGGAGGCCCGAACGAAGCGATGAGGCAATTCTAAAAATGTCGGATGAGCTTAATCGCATAATTCGGGCAATTAAGATAGAGACGGAACGAAGCGATTGATGGCTTCCAAATGTATTGAAAATGTGCAATCGCTTGGTTTAAGCCTGATTCGACATGGCCATGTGATAGGGGATGAGATCTACTGCTTGATATGGGTGAAAGATGTAAAAGCAGTTTTCAGGAAATAAGGTGGAGTGATTTCGCTTGATATCGTGTCGGTGAAAAATAGAAATATTTTCAACAAAATTAACTTTTTATACCTCGAATCTGTCGTACAAAGGACCGTTGGATACACGTGTCATGTAATCATTTTTGCCATGTGGCATGAACGGTCACTATTTAAGGTGTTTTTGCCACGCTCCACGTGCTCTATCAAATATTCTTAAAATCTCTCCTTCAATTTTTTTCTCCGTTTTTGGACCACTTATTTTCGTCTAGTCAAGCTGTGCATTTTAGTGTCTTCTAAGCCCTATTTTGCAAAAATCTCAGTTTTTTTTTCGAACCTTGAAATTGCCAAAGCCCGTACCAAGCGATAGAGGCATTCCAAAACTTTTGGACCATTTATTTTCGCTTCGTTCGGGCTCTTCAGAATTATTCTAGCGTTTTTTTCAAATATCACAATGAGTAAAAGTGTTGAGGGTCGACATGAACTTGTTGAGGAAAGCCCAAGTGAAAGACTCTTGAATGCTATTTTGCAAGATGGTCATGACATGAAGATATACGTAGATGCAGTGGAGATATTCAATCCAAGGTTTGTTCTGTCAGATGTTTTGTTGAGGCTTAAGGACATTCTTGAAGAGGAGTACAAACAATTTGAAATGTCAATTAAAGATCATTGTTTTCATATCGGAGACAATGATTTTTGTCACCTTACTGATTTTATACAGCATTCAGTGGAGAAAGCCAAAGTTACAAAGAGGTTCAGTAGATTTTCAAATAGAATCTCTTTCACATGCCCTTCATCCATTTCTTGTCCAATCCATAAAAAGGTTTGCAACCTTGTCTCCAAGGATGTCTCCTTTCTTTTCTTCCTATTTTTGAAAGCAGAAATACAAGATAAAGAGCAACAATCAAAAATTGATTCAGAGAATGAGGAAGAAAACTTAAATGTCACCACAGTCTCTAAGCTAGAGAAAAGTGAGATTTTAGAAGAGGAAGAAATTGATGTTCAAGTTGAGGAGAAAGAGAGTGCCAATCTTGATGTTGCAGAATTTAGGGCTTTCACTATTACTGAAGAGCCCTCAGAGGAAGAAAGCATATCTGAATCCTCTATTACTGTTCCAAACCTTCCTTTCTTCTATATCAATGAGAAAGATTTTATTCCTCTGTCCTATCTTCAATATCTCTTCAATATCAGGGAAGACTACTGTATTGCAGCAATTTCAGAAGCTTGTGAGGTGACCAAAGACTTTATTGATACAGAAGTAGAGTCAAAGGAAGAGTTTTTGGCACTTGATTTGCAAACATCTGACCACTCATTTATCCCTGCTATACTGATGCACTTGCCTTGTGCCTTAAAAGAGTGGATGAGGAGAAACCTTCCCTTAGAGATGAGGATTTTGAGAACAGGCTTATTGAGTTAGGTATAGAGTCTTTTGGCAGAGATTTCAAGCTTCAGGCAGATTCTGATAAAGTGGAAAGGGTTGGCTCATGCAACTTGATGAAAGACAAAGTAGTAATTGAGGATGAGTTGCAGAAGGTAGCTTCCATTTAATTTTTTGTAAAATGTTATTGTGATTGTAATTTTTTTAAAGTGAGGTTTTTGTCTTACAGATTGAATTGCTTAATAAGGATGATTTTCTAGGAAGAGCTAAAGGCAGCAGAGTGAAAGCTACAGACACTAGGTCAAGAAGGCTTCATCTGCTCTCATGCACTACTTACCTACATTGGATAAGGCTTTGTTCTGTGCATTCCACATGAACTTCTCTGAAGATGCTGAGTTGCCAATATTTGCCTTGAAGGTGTTGTCAAGGTTCATGGGATACACTCCTCTTCAAATAAATGCTAACAAGGTTTTGCTTCTAGAGAGAGCTGCTGCTCTTAGAATCTTTGGATATGCTGCAGGTTTCAATGCCTCAAGAGCAGGATACTTTCTTTGCTACTCTAGCTATGCAGCAGCTGAGGAGTCAGATATCAATCTTCTTGGAGGTTATAGAAGGAGAAAATTTTTGAGATACAGAGGTGACATGCCAAATAGTCCCAAGAGAATCAAAAACTAATGTACACACAATATTTTGCAAAGACTGATTATATTTTAGCAAATATTTTGTAAGAGATACAAATGTGTCAGTAAATCATTAGTCTCTATCTTGAGGTGTTTGTGTAGTTTCAAATTGCTGGTTCTTTGATCTCATCCTTTGTAATTGCCTCCTGTAGAACCAATTGAATAGTTCTTTAAGTGCATTGCTTCTTCTTTGACCACCTCCTCTTCTGGTACATCTAAAAAAGGAAGTCCTCGCTTGATAGTGAGACTTTTCCATTCCTTGTGTGTTCCATGTTGCAAGGGGTCCTTCTGTAGCAAAATATGGTCCATGCAAGTAAAGAATATGCTACAAAGATAAATTTTTGTTAGTAAATTTAAGAAATTACACTTTAATTTTAACTGTTTTGATAAGTCTAAACACTCACCAAGTAATAAGTTATGTCTTTTTCTCCCTAGGCATCTATGATAGCTTTGATTAAAAGCTTTATTGCTTTTTTAAAATCATCTGCATAAGTATTTGAACCAACTTGTTGTTTAAGGACTTTGAAAAAATTGTCAAGTTTTTTCCAAACTTCCATACGTTTTGGTCTACTTTTGACATTTGTGGTGATGACACATAGATGTTTCCAGCAGTTCCACATTGCATTGACTTGTTTGGTGTCATGGTTGCTCAAAAATCTTCTCGCTTTTGCTCCTCCCATTGAAACATCTTGCAAAACATCACCTGTACCTCCAAAAAGAACAGGATCTTTTTTAAGATGCACTTCCCCACCATGGAAACCCATTTGAGAGAGCAAGGCCTCGCATTTTTCTATGCACTCATCTGCAAGTTTAGTCGGCTTAATAGAATATGCATAGTCTAGATGGAGTCTGAGCAATTATCCAAGATTCTTATCTCTGCATGCAATGTACATATATGCACATTTTTTAAATGTATTGGTAGAATTGGATCCCATATTTTAACAGAAGTTGGATAATCGACAACATTCACATTATTTCTGGATGGTGGTTTTCCAATCTCATTTTCTGCAAGCCATTCTCTTGTCCTTGTGCTTGCCATGTAATAAAGACATGGATATTTGGTATTTGCTCCTCCACATACACCAAACATACACTTCAACGCCTTGAGGTCGGCACTCAAATGCCATTCCACAATGAAATCACCTTTGTCGTCTACATGAAGGTGTTCACCTGTATTTTGGCTCTGAATAACTGAAGGAATGTCTGTTTGTGAGAAGAGCCACTTTAATGTTTCATGACTCTCTACTGGTACATGAGCTGATCCAATCCACCATAGCTCCATTTCTGATTGAGTTTTGTGGTATGGAGAATCAAGCTTACCTTGACTATAGTCCAATGCTTTATTCATTAGGGATATAGATATTTTTTCCATTTTTTGACATTTTTGGATTTGAGCTTCATCTAATTTTAAAACAAATACAAGTTTTCCTTCACAATCTATTTCTCTTATGTTGTAATATCTCACCATAAAATATTGGACTTTTCTAATGTTCATCCAAATATTATTATAAACGTATTCAAAAGACGATTTTTTTTTTGTCTCTCATATGGCATTGTTCCCTCAATATGGAAATACTCTCCGAAATGTTTAGAAATTTCCTCATTTAACAGAGTTCTATATTTTCCAACATTGTGAGGTCTAGGCAACCCAAAAGCTTTGATTTTGTAATACTTAAGGACCCTGAACCAGGTTTTAGAGATGGCTCTGTATCCCTTTCTACTCACTCCCACTGTGTCACAAACTTCTTGCATTTGGGAAGGCTGGACTAATAAGTCCATATCTTTTAGTAGATGTTGAAAGACTAGTTTTTTTTTAGTTTGATTTTCAGGAAGTTTCAAAAGTTTCAAGATATCCGACCTATTCATAAGCTCATTCAAAAATCTTACCCTTTCCTGAGCATTAGACATGTCAAATCCTAGAAGGGTAGTAACATGATCTCTTACAAGTTTTAACCTTTTTTTCCTTTGTCCAGATCTCTCTGTCAAGTTAACTACATCCCGCATTCGTTTTACTCGTGCTCTTAACCCTATTGGAGTTTCTTTTAAGGTTTTCAATTGATCATTTTCTTGTTTCAAAGACACTATTTTATTTTCAAGTTCTATAATTTTTGTTGCATTCAAAGATAAAGTATTTTTAAGATATGTAATATATTCTGCATGTAATTGAGATAGTCTTGAACTATAACCAAGTAAGCCATCCACCCCATCACCAACAAATCTAATCAAATCATGTGGTGTGTGAAAAGAAGGATACCGTCCTGTTCAGGGATCTGGTGGATATAGACTTCCATCTTTCCATAGGTCAATATGCTTCTTTCCTTCGTTTTGCGAAGATGTTGAGCTTCATTCGCACATGAAAGTGGTCTTTGGTAGACACTCTGTGTAGTTGCATACTCTTGGTTGAGCTTGATATTCAAATGAAACTTACGATTAGATGTATCACTCATTACTAACAGAGCTAAAAATATTAGCAGAGCTATTAGAACATGAGACGCAAAAGAATGAGAATGAGATGTAGCTTGTGAAATTCTTAGAGAAGAAGCGAGAAATTTTTTTGGAGAATGGATGAGAGCGCGTTTGGAGGGAATAGTCATTTTGCCACGAAGTCACTAAAAGAGGACAAATTTCGAGACTAGCCATTAAAGAGTAGCATGAAAACGATATATTTTTTTAAATTTTAAAATATGTACTTAGATACGTATTCAATCACATAGATACGCATTAAATATCCAAAACGGCTAAATTTGGAGCCATTTTGACCGTCAACATTCTACTAATTTAGCAAGTTAGCAAAATTCCTTACACAGCCCATTTTGAGACGTTTTTGGCTCTAATGGCTGTTGTTGGTAAATTTGTGTTGTAGAAAAGATGTCCAATGACAAAATAAACCAGATTTTTGCAAAGAAGCTTGACAAGATTAACCTTCATGCTTGGAGATTTAGATTGATAAATTTCTTGATGGGAAAAGGTTACTGTGGGACTACATTGAAGGTGAACATGAGGAGGCACCGAAGATACCAGAGATTAATCCAACTGCTACTGTAGATATAAAAGAGTTCAAGGATTGGAATCAAGGAGCAAGGAAGTCATGTATTGGCTTTCTATTAGCATATAGGACACTATGATTTGGCATATATAGGATGTGTCACCTAAGGAGGCATGGGACACCTTGGTGAAGCGATATGAAACTAACACCAAGGCACAAAAAATTTAGTTGAAGGCACAAAAGAAGAATATGTCTGTGGTGGCTGATTATGCTTTGAAGATCAAGGGAATTACGGAATCCCTTACATCAATTGGTGTTTCTGTTGATGATGATGATAAGGTGGAAGTGTGTCTGTGTGCTGTTGGGCCACAATACAAGGTGTTTAAGACGTATATTCAGACTCAAGAGAACATTCCCAACTTCACAGATTTGGGTTCGGTTTTACCCTGACGGTTGTTATGTGTAGAAGACTTTAAAGATAAGTGCAGGTTGGTTGCAAAAGGCAACAGAGTGGGCATAATGTTTACATTGAATGTAAATATGCCTGAAGTGAGTGCTGTAATGTTTGCAAATGGTTTAGGAGTTGTTGTTGATACAAACATTTGGCATAAGAGAATCGGGCATATAAATGTGCAAAAAATGAAGTCTATGCAGACTAAAGAGATTGTGACAGGCTGCCTAAGATTAAAGTTGAAGGTATGCAAAACGTTTGTTGTGAAGCATGTCAATTTGGAAAGCAAACAAAACATGTATTTCCACATGACAAAAATGTGAGCAAGAATGTGCTAGATGTTGTGAATTCATATGTATGGAGTCCTACAAAGACTATATCTATAGCTGCAGGTACTATGTAACATTCATGAAGGAGAAGAGTGCAGTGTTCACTCATTTTTAGAATTCTAGATTTATGGATGAAAAATAGACATGAAAGCATGTGAAGTGCCTAAGGTTAAATGGAGAGGGAAAATACTTCTCTAATGAATTCTTGTGAAAGAATGGCATTCAGAGACAATTTACATGTAGATACACTCTGTAGCAAAATGGGGTTGCTGAGTGAAAAAATAGGCACATTGTAGAGATAGCACGAGATTTGATGGCTAAGAAGAATATGCCACATAGCTATTGGGCTTAGGCTGTGTCTACAACAGTTTATATCATGAACTTGACTCCTATTGTAGCCATACATGATGTAACGCCAGAGGAGAAGTTTACTGACAAGAAACCTGATTTCTCACTTGAAAGTTTTTGGATGTATTGCATATGTTCATGTGCCAGATGCATTATTATGTACCAAGCTGGATCCAAAAGTAGAAAAATATATGTTTATTGGGTAATCCCTTGAGAAAAAGGGATATAGATATTATAATCCTTCTACACGACGTGAATTGAGAGTAAGTAGGGATGTTGCATTTGATGAGATGGGTAGTTGGTATGCTGTTGAAAAGGATGCTTTGGGGCTGATGTAAGTGGAAATGTGGTTGCACATAATGCATTGGCAACAATCACAGTCGTTGAGTGGACCAGGAGAGTCCTCATCCAGTGGTTCTATTGTTAGACCATGGAGTGGTAGGATGTGTCATAATACCAATCTTGAAAATATAGTTGGTACATCACATAATGGCCAAGAGAAAGTGGTTGAGCCCCTTGGTATGCCTAATATTTCTGTAGGGCATTCTCTTGTTGATGGAGATTCTAGTGGCTTGGACATGAGCCTTGATGAGGAGCTTGGGATTCCAACAAAATGAGGACACATGGTGTGAAGAAGGCTATGGAAGCCATGAGTGTAAAGTTACGAAGATCTTGAAGAGTGAAAAATCATGTGCAGAGGTTGACTTATGATGGTTATGTGGTGGCACATCATTATGTGTATATGGCAAAAGTTGTGCAGGTTGTAGAACCCACATGCTTTTATAAGGCTATTGGAAATGTTTGTTGGGAGAAAGCTATGGATGAAGAGATGGATGCATTGTATAGAAATGAGAATTGGGATTTGGTGCCATTGCCTGAAGGCAAGAAATCTATTGGCTGTAAGTGGGCCCGTATAAGGTGAAACATAAGAGTGATGGTAGCATAAGCAGGTACAAGGCTAGATTGGTAGCCAAAGAATATGCGCAGACACATGGGATTCATTATGAGGAGACATTTGCCCCAGTTGCAAAAATGTCAACTGTGAGAGTTGTAATTGCGGTAGCTGTAGCTAAAGGCTGGTTTTTACATCAAATGGATGTCAAAAATGTGTTCTTGCATGGCAACTTGAAAGAAGAGGTGTATATGGATCCACCAAACTTTTGAGGATATAGGTCACCTCCAAAGTATGTATGTAAGGTTTCTAAGGCCTTGTATGGGCTCAAGCAAGATCCACGAGCATGGCATGACAAGATTGGTGAGTATCTTGTCACTATTGGTTCTCATATGGCAAATGCAGATCACTCTTTATATGTGCACAAGAGTGATAAGGGTATTGTGATCATCACCATTTATGTAGATGATCTTATTGTTAGGGGTAACAACTTGGAAGAGATTGAGCATGTGAAAAGTTCTGAAAAGGAAGTTTGAGATGAAGGATTTGGGAGATCTGAGCTACTTTTTGGGAATTGAGGTCATTCGCACACCTGAGGGTATTTGGCTATCTCACAGATACAGTTAGCATTGGACATGTTGTAAGCCAATCCCGATGCCATTAGATCAAAATGGCAAGCTTAGTGCAGACGCAAGTTATGTGTTTGAGGATCCCACTATATACAACAAGAAGATTGTGGGGAGTCTGATCTATGTCACGATCAGTAGGCCAGATTTGAGCTACACTATTGGCTTAGAGAACCAATTTATGCAGGTTCCGCATAAACCACATCTTGACAATGTGCGATGCACACTTCTATACTTGAGGGCCACTATTGACTATGCATTGTTTTATGCAATAGGTGTACCATTGGAGCTATATGCGTACATAGATGCAGATTGGGCAGGTAGCAGCTTAGACAGGAGATCTACTAGTGGATCTATGTTTTTATTCGGGAGTGCTACTGTGACATGGAGCAGCAAGAAGTAGTCCACAGTTGCCTTGTCGAGTACACATGCATAGTATAGAGGAGCTGCGGCGGTGGCAGCATGTGAGGTAGCTTGGCTATGCAAGCTACTTATACTGATTTGAGGTTGCATGTGGAGAGAAAGGTTATCATATATTGTGACAATTTTAATAGTATGTAGTTGACCAAGAACCCAGTTTTTCATATGCGGATGAAACACATTGAGGTGCATTACCACTTCATCAGGGAGAGAGTCTTGGCACGCGACATCAACATGGCCTACGTCAACACACAGGATCAGGTGGTTTTGCTGACATCTTCACAAAGGCCTTGGGAGCTAAGAAGCTCCATAGATCTTGAGATATGCTTGGAGTTCATGAGCTAGAGTTGAGATTGAGGGGGAGTGTTGAGATGTTAAGCTCAACATGACCTAACACTCACGAGATGCATGCATGACTGTTCGACATTTATATCACTAGCGGGTTTGGTAGAGCTGGCACCAACATATCTTTGCCACAGATTTGACAGCTAGACTACACTAACTAGTCCACATCTACCCACTCCTCTTAGCATTTTCACATTATGGACCACTTGTATATACTCTATTATGTGTGTTAGTCACTTTATCTTCTTTCTAGACCTCTTTTGTTGTGTGAAGAAGAAGAAGAATTTTCAGTCTCTCACCTTGTGTGTTCTCTTCTAGGGTTTGTGTGAGTGTGTGTGTGCTTGCAAGAGCTCAAGCTCTCTTCTCCCCTACATCTTTTCAATATGCACCACATGATGATGTTCATAAAGGTAATGATACTTACTAAGATGATAAGAATTCTCACATTAATATCCACAAAGAGTGTGATTGGATCTTGATTAGATCCTTCAAATTCCACTCAATGATGCAAAGCAATTAGCTCAATCTTGCAACTAATGGAGTAAGGAAAATCTCTCAAATTGTATAAGAGAATGATGAACAAATCAATTATGAAAAACCAGACACTTCCTCAAAGAAATCTCCCAAGAAGGGAGGCTTTGATTCCACATTAGAAAATAGGAGATGAGAATGCAATGCTAATGATTCACTTAGATTGTGAAATGATAAACAATCTCACCCACAAACATACACAATGCTATTGTGATGAGTGAATAGATGCACTAAGCATATGAGAGACTAACCAATAGACACCAAGAATATAAATGATAAGCAATGAATACCATGATTACCTTAATGCAAGAGAAGAAAGACTTTTTCCCACAAAGGATCCACCAAGTATATTGCCAACAAATGATAAGTTGCACTAAGCAAATACAAAGACTCCTCTCATCATACACAATGAGTGTAGAGACCTCTTTATATAGATTTTCTAGAGGTAAGTGCTTAAGCTCCCTAGGATTCCTCCACCTTCCCTTGATTGTCTTACCAGACACTGACCATAAATTGACTCCACAATCAAGGGTGCTACCTACCATGCCTAGTCTGATTAACCATGGTAATTGGAGACCTTATCACCTTAGAACTTCTATCCCTAAGGTGAAAATAGCATTTATCCACTAAGAAATAATATAAATGGATGTTAGATCACTAAAATCTCAATAGAACTGACAGAGGGGAGTGGCCAATGGCCCTAATACCCTTGCTAAGACCATTCTTGCAAAGCACATTGTGCTTTGGAATAGCCCTAAGGCCATTTCATCATGCACAATGTGCTTTAAAGAATGGCCCTAGGTGATAAAAAACAGAAGCAGGAGAGAGCACACACAAGGGAAGCAAACCCTAATCCATATCCATCAATCATAAAGAAGGAGAGAAACCATAGTCACCATCTCTCTCACACACACAAAGGAGAACACAACATAGTGTTTTGTCCACACTACAAAGTAAACCTAATGTAATGTCCACACCACACATGACCAGTTGGACGCGGTCATAAACACACCACACGATATCTATCTACCATACTGTCACTCTGTCAGCACCCATGTGCTATCCTCCAGCTGTATACGAGCTTGACATTTCAACACTCCCCCTCAAGCTCGACATGTCCATCTCTAGGACTCCCAATCTCGTACGGAAATACTCGAACTTATCCTTACCAAGTGCTTTGGTAAAGATATCTGCAACCTGCTCATCTGTCTGTCAAATCAACATGCCCATCTAGCACCTTCTCTCTGATGAAATGATAGTGGACCTCAATATGTTTGGTCCTGGCATGATAAACTGGGTTGCTAGCAAGCTGAATACTACTCATGTTGTCACAATGAATGACAACTCTCATATCACTCTGTAACCTGACATCATCTAGCAACTTCTTCAACCACATAGCCTCACATGCAGCTATGGCTGCTCCACGATACTCTGCCTCTGTGGTAGATAAAGCAACTGTAGGTTGCTTTTTACTGCTCCAACTCACAGCTCCACTACCAAGGCTGAAAACATAGCCACTGGTAGACCTCCTGTCATATGCACTACCGGCCCAATCTGCATCTGTATATCCATAGACATGCATGTCTTTTCCTGCCTCATAGAAAAGACCATAATGCACGGTAGTTTTGACGTATTTCAGAATATGTCTCACAGCATCCAAGTGAGGTTTACGAGGACTCTGCATAAACTGACTCACCAAACCAACTGCATAACTGAGATCTGGCCTCGTAATGGGCATGTAGATAAGGCTACCAACCATTTTCCTGTACATGGTGATATCATCAAGCTCATCACCCAAATCAGCCCTAAGCTTCATGTTTTGCTCTAATGGTGTCAACATTGGTTTGCATGCTGTCATACCATACTTTGCCAGCATGTCAAGTGCATATTGCCTTTGCACCAACCATATACCCTTGCTTGTTCTAATCACCTCAATGCCAAGAAAGAACCTTAAATCACCAAGGTCTTTCATATCAAACTCTTTGCATAAAGAGGCCTTAACCTCATCAATGCCTTTCCCACAATCACCTGTGATAATCAAATCATCAACATAAATGACTATCATCACAATACCATCATGTGTCTTCTTCACATAAAGTGAAGAGTCTGCATTTCCAACCACAAATCCAATACTGACAAGATATCTGCTGATCTTGTCACTCCAAGCACGAGGTGCTTGCTTCAAACCATAGAGTTCTTTCTTTAACCTGCAAACAAAAGTCGGATATTTTGGATGTACATATCCTTCTGGCTGTTCCATGTACACCTCTTCTTGTAGTTCACCATTCAAGAAAGCATTTTTTACATCCATTTAATATAAAGCCCAACCTTTTTGTGCTGCTAGTGCAATGATAGACCTCACTGTAGCCATCTTAGCCACTGGGCTGAAAGTTTCATCATAATCAAGACCATAAGTTTGTGCATATCCTTTAGCGACCAGCCTTGCCTTATGTCTCTCTAGGCTGCCATCTGACTTGCACTTTACCTTATACACCCATTTGCAAACAATTGCATTCTTTCCTTGAGGTAACTCAGCCAATTCCCATGTATCATTTTTGTCCAAAGCATCCATCTCTTCATCCATGGCTTTCTCCCATACATGCTCTCCAATAGCCTCTGTATAGCATGTAGGTTCCACATGCTTTACCATAGATGTCATGTATGCATAGTGCATAGCAAAATCTCTATATGTCAATCTTTCAACTGGATATCTGACTCTCTGGGATCTCCGCAATGCATGCGGGTCACTCTGTACACCTGTAACTCTAGCATGTGGTGGCACATATCTGTCCTGCCTAGCACCGGTGTGCGTAAAACAGGTATGCCGAGCTCCTCATCCAGACTCTCAGAACTAGATGACTCATAACCTGTGATTCCAATTCCTTCGACTTTCTTCTTGCCTTTATCCATAGCACTACTCCCAGTGCTTACACTCTCATGCCTCAAACGTCCTGACCATGGACGTATACTGCTACTCTCAGCTTCTGCTCTGCTGGCCCAGACATAGTAGTAGAACTAGAACTTGCTTGTGATGGCAAGTTCACAGGCACATTAGCCTCAAGTGAGTCAATGACTCCCTCATCTTTTGCTTTGTACCAACTAGCAAGCTCATCAAACACCACATCTCGTGAGATGACTACTTGTCTAGTTTGAGGGTTATAACATTTGTAGGCCTTTCGATCCTGTGCATATCCAACAAATACACATTTCTCTGCCTTAGGATCCAACTTCTGTCTTCTTTCATCAGGCACATGGACATAAGCTACGCATCCAAAGACTTTGAGATGTCCAATGTCTGGCCTGTAACCTATAAGCCGCATCTCTGGCGTGCTTCCATGAATGGCTGCTGTAGGTGTTTTGTTCAGGATATACACTGCAGTAGCACATGCTTCTGCCCAATAGTAATCTGGCATGCTCTTTTCATTGAGCATTTCCCTTGCCACTTCACATATGACTCGATTCTTTCTCTCAGCCACACCATTCTGCTGAGGTGTATACCTGCATGTCAACTGTCTTCTTATCCCATGCTTCCACAAGAAATGCTCAAAAACTTTTGAGGTGTATTCACCACCTCCATCTGTTCTCAAACATTTAATCCAACAGCCATATTGCTTTTCTACAAGAGCTTTGAAATCCATGAACTTTTCTAGCACTTCACTCTTCTCTTTTAAAAAATATATCCATGTCAGCCTGCTGAAGTCATCTATAAATGTCACATAGTATAGACTTCCTTTGATAGATGGATTTTGTGCAGGGCCCCATACATCACTGTGTACTATCTCAAGTGGCTTGTTACTCATATTTCCTTCTCTAGGAAACCTCAACCTTGCCTGCTTTCCAAACTGACAGGCTTCACAAACATGCATATGTCCATCATATTTGAATCGAGGCAATCCACTGACAATGCCTCTTGTTTGCATGTTCTTTAATCTCTGTATATTGACATGTCCAATCCTCTTGTGCCACATGTCAATGTCCTGCACAATCCCATTGCTCTTTGAAAACATGGCTGAGCTTAATTCTGGTATGCCTGCATCCAATTTGAACAACCTTCCTTCCTTCTTGCCCTTGGCAATCAATCTACAGTCATGCTTAAAGTCTTCCACAAAACAACCATTCTCATTAACTCTTACTTGTAATCCCTGCTCAACCATTTGGCCTACTGATGCCAAATTCTTTGTGATGGATGGTACATATAACACTTCTGACATATTCTTCACATTTCCATCATGCATCCTCAAAGGCACACTGCCAACATGTGTTATAAGATGCTGAGTATCATCTCCTGTGACCACATAACCATTTGTATCCAATGGTTGCATCTTCTCAAACCACTCACCATGACATGTCATGTGGTTTAAGGCACCTGAATCCATATACCATGACTCATCTCCAGCATTCTGAGAATCCATTGTTCCCATAATGTGCTTCATCGCAAAAAGATGATTTGAACTCCCATCATTGTTACTAGTAGATGCATAATTTCCATGTTGTGGTCTTCCATTCCTCACATCATTCTGCTTTTTGTAACAATCTTTTGCCATATGTCCAAGTTTGCCACAATAGTGACATTCAATCCCATTCAAATTTTGTTGAGGACCTTGCCATCGTCCTCTACCACGAGCACCTGTTCCAAATCTCCCCCTATGGGATTGAAATCCACGACCTCCACGTGATCCAAATGATGACTGTGAATTCTGAAAATTCTGATTTGATTGTGGTTGAGTAGACCTGTCATTCCAACCACGTCCTCCACGGCCTCGAGGGGTAAATCTCCCCCTGCCTCCAAAGCCTCTAGATGAGTAAAAAACCTGATTCCTTGCATGCTCATCATTGCTTGACGAGGATGCACCACCTGTAACACTCATACCACCAAGGCCAAGCTTCAATTCTTCCACAATGAGCAATGACACAAGCTCATTAAAGTCTGGCATTCCTCCCAACCTTACTGAGATGGAAGTGTCAAAATATTTGTATTCTTTGCCTAAACCACGCAATGTGAGAGCAACCAAATCATCATCATCCATTGGGGCATGGATTGATGACAAGGAATCTGCATAACCCTTGATTTCCTGAACATACTCATGTATACTCCTATTCCTTCGTGTTACACTGTGAATCTGTTGCTTTAGTTGTATCTTCCTTGCACCAGTGTCTATCTCATACATTCGGCACAATATACCCCATGCTTCTTTCGGTGTATCTGCATCTTGGATGTGAATAAGCAAGGCATCTATTACACATATTGAGAAATAATGCAACACTTTCGAAGACCGCTCTACCCATTGCTTGTGAGCCAGCAAAACTGAGCATTATTTGGTTGAGGAGGTAGGAATGGCTCCGGGTCTTCCTCCGATACAAGGCTCCACAATCCTTTGCCTTTCAAAAAACTCTTCATTTGAAACTTCCACACTTGGAAGTTGGTTCTGTCAAGCTTCTCTCCAACAATTTGTACTGGACCATCTCCCATTTTGAATACCTGTGATGTACCCTGATGTAACACTCTTCCCGATGCTTTCCAAAGCTCCAAATGATTATGAACCAAGCTCAATATGTACTATACATATGCATTCACACCACAAATGACTTCATGTTTCATAAGAACTTCATTTGTATCATCAAAATTGAAAACGGGTAAAGTTGAATTTTCTGGTTTTTTTCTCGCCACTCGCCAGTAATTTCTCGCCAATAACCAGTCAAAGATTATGCTCTAAATCCTTCAAATCTTGTCCAAATGCAATGATTCAACTTGCATTGGCTTCCCAACACATTGCTCCAACATATCCTAGAAGGGTTTGATCAAATTCTTCAAGGTGAATGAGAACCACCAATTTTTGTAGCTCCCTGGTTTGCCTTTTTCTGCATCTGTCAGGTACCACCTCTCACTAAAAATGCTCTATCTCCTTCAAATCTTATCCAAATTCAAAACTTTTTGAATCCAAAGTTTAGCAACTCATAGGACTCTACTTGTACCAAAGGAATTAGGCCAATTTGATATAGACAAGGATTAATGCCTTGATTAATACTGCTCTATTTTTGGACAGACTTTCTGCAAACCTGCACACCTCTGATAAATTACTTCAATGAGCTCCAAATACATCACATGAGTTGCAACCAAGTATCACAAGGCCTTAGCAATGTCTTTGCCAAACTCCCCAAGCTTTGAATGGCATCAAATGGATTAGAAATGAGTGAATGGCATGATATCTAATGAGACTATCCAGAATTCTGCACAGAGATGCACCGCCTGCTCTCCTGGGGCCTGTAGAGAAGGGGTTTTTCACAATTGAGTTGATAAACTTCTTAGCAATGACCTAATGCATCATGGGTATGAAGGGTTTGGCTCAATTTTTCTTCAATCTTCCGCATTCGATCCTCCACCGAGCATATGTTCTCTGTTTTTGTAGGGTCAAAAAATCAAAATTTTTTTCTTCACAAATTGCCTGTAATGCATCAATTTTCCATGCAATGACTTACCCCAAAGTTGCTAATACATGTGTTCATTCACAATACATGAGAGCCTCAGTGTTTGCTTTGCATTTGATCCAATACATTTGCCAAGACACACTCCTTCATAAGCTTTCCATTAAAGCTTCAAAATAGAAATTTTCTGCTTGCTTTTGCACCTTTAATCTTCTCTTACACTTGCTCTTGATACCTGCAATCCGCAGAGGGGGTCTTGCTACACTTACCAATGGTCCTTAGCTCTCAGATCTGATGCCGATGTGTGCTCCACAGCTTCTCCTTTGCTCCAAGCTCCAATGGCTTCCTTCACAGCTTTTTCTTCTTCTTTCCTCTTCTCTCACTCACTCTCACAACACAGCTAATGAGCTCTAGGCTCTGATACCATGATAAAAAACAGAAGCAGGAGAGAGCACACACAAAGGAAGCAAACCCTAATCCATATCCATCAATCATAAAGAAGGAGAGAAACCATAGTCACCATCTCTCTCACACACACAAAGGAGAACACAACATAGTGTTTTGTCCACACTACAAAGTAAACCTAATGTAATGTCCACACCACACATGACCAGCTGGACGCGGTCATAAACACACCACACGATATCTATCTACCATACTGTCACTCTGTCAGCACCCATGAGCTGTATACGAGCTTGACATTTCAACACTAGGGACATTCTAAAGCACATCATGGATGGTAGAATGGACCTAGGTCCAATATTTCAAGCACATTGTACATTGTAGAATGGACCTAGGGCTATTCTAAAGCACATCATAGATGGTAGAATCACTATAGGGCCATTGTTTCAAGCACATTGTGCAGATAGAATGGTTCTAGGGCAAATCTACCATACACAATTTTAGTATTTTATGCATGCACGGGTAGAGAATGGCCCTAGGACACCATGGACGATAGAATGGCCTTAAGGTCATTCTTTCAAGAATATTATGCATGGTAGAATGGCCCTATTAAAACCATGGATGATAGAATGACCTTACGATCATTATTCTGCATGGTAGAATGGTCCTAGCACTACAATAGAATAAGAGTGTAGCAACAAAAATAGCAACACTTTTATAACTAGAAGGGTACGAAGATGCCAGGCCTATGTCGCTGCTCAACATGCTGCTATTTTCACTGCAACGGCTCGGCAGCAAAACTAGCAGCACTATTTCGCTGCTGCTCAGCAATGATATTTGCAATGAGATATCGTTTGCTGAGTGGGGAAATAGCGTTGCTAGTTTCATTGCTGAGCAGCAAAAGCACTGCATAATTAAAAAAAAGCTAGGAGAGACTTGGGAGTCTGCACAGGACTCCCCAGTCTGTCGCCCCAGCTCTTTTTTTTCTCATATGTAGACAAAGTAAAACTAACACAACTACACATCATTATGGACAAGTGTAATGTAAAACTTGACACATCATTATGGACAAGTGTAATGTAAAAATTTACAAATACCAAAAAGAAAAGATAATTGCAATTCATGGTTTTAGGAATGTCTCAAAATTCAATTACAATACTTATCGGAATTACAAAAGTGTATGATTCCAAAAAACTCATATATAAGATAAAGTGTAATGAAAATCTATGGAGCTAGAGGCTATCTAGATCTCATGTTGTGGGATTATTATTATTCCTTCCAACTCCACCTCCTTTGGTTCTCACATTTCCATTGCTATTGGCATGGACATTCGCACCACCATTTCTAGTTCCATGATCCTAAAATACAATAAACTAACACAAGTGAAAATCACTTTTGCAAAAACAAAGAGTCTTCGGGTTTAGGAATGTACTTACCTAGCTTTCCAAACATCTCCTCAGTAATAACAATATATCCTTCGTCTTCTCTTATCAAATAGAGCTTGCAAATCCTGTTATAATGCAAAATCAATTTCATCTTGCATAGGGGGTGGTCCATTGCTTCATGCTATAGACATACAAACAAATGAACATTTTGGAAAGTTGCTATTTAAGATAACCTTCTTTAATTAAAAGATAAGATACAATTTGAGGCTAATATATACCTACAAATATTATTGGGATATCGACTCCTCCTTCACGTGTAACATCACGCCTCAAGTTATTTACCATCTATCCAAGAAGAAACATAAATAATTAAAACTCTTATGCATATAGCCTTATGCATATGACTAATGCATATGGTATAATGTATAAAGCTACTGGCATGAGTAGATAGCTACCGATATGCATAGGTAGCTACTGGTATGCATAGGAAGCCAGCATGCGGAGGAAGCTACTGACATGCGTTGGAAGCTACTGGCATGCGTTGGAAGCCACTAGCATGTGTAGGAAGCTACTAGGATATTGCATAAATCTACTGGCATGCGTAGGTAGTTACCAGCATGCGTTCGTTGCTACCAGCATAATGCATAAAGCTATCGGCATGCGTAGGTAGTTACCAGCATGCGTTGGTTGCTACTAGCATAATGCATAAAGCTACTAGCATGCATAGGAAGATACCAGTATGCGTAGGTAGCTATCGGCATGCATAGGAAGCTACTAGGATATTGCATAAATCTACCGGCATGCGTAGGTAGTTACTAGCATGCGTTGGTTGCTACCAGCATAATGCATAAAGCTACCAGCATGCATAGCAAGGTACCGGTATGCGTAGGTAGCTATCGGCATGCGTAGGTAACTACCGGCATGTGTTAAAAGCTATCGGCATAGCAAGGTACTGGTATGCATAGCAAGGTACCGGTATGCGTAGGTAACTACCAGCATGTGTTAAAAGCTATCGGCATACGTAGGAAGCTACCAGCATACATAGGTAGATGCCGACATAATTCATAAAGCTACCGGCATGCGTAGGAAGCTACAGGCATGCATTGGAAGCTATCGGCATGCGTTGGAAGCTACCAGGATGCGTAGGTAGCTACCGACATATATTGGTTGCTACCCACATGTATAGGTTGCTACCGGCATGTATTGAAAGCTATTGGCATGCCTAGGAAGGTACCGGCATGCATGGAGCATGGATCATGGATCATGGGAAAATAAACAAACCATAGTCTTAAAATCCTAAACTTATAAACCCTATAACATGTAAAAGCATAAGAGAAGAAATATACAAGAAAGAGATCTCTTACCTTGTGAGACTTGTATTATTGAAAACCTACAAATCAAACCAAAATAAGGAAAAAATGTATTAATAACAAACCCTAATCTTAAAATCCCTAAAACTTACAAACCCTATAAACATGTAAAAGCATGAAAGAAAAAACATACAAGAAAGAGATCTCTTGTGAGGCTTGTATGTGTTGAAAATCTACAAAATTAAACCAAGTAAAAAAAAAAGTATTAAGAAAAATCCAGATCTCTTACCATATGAAGCTTTAATGGAGAGCTTTTAATTAGGTTAAAAGAAGGAGGGAAAAAGAAGAAAAGATAAACTTAAAAGAGAGAAAAGAGAAAGGAAAAAGAAGAAAAGATAAACTTAAAAGAGAGAAAAGAGAAAGGAAATACTCAAAAGATAGCTTTCATGGAAAAGAGAGAAAAGAGAAAGGAAATACTCAAAAGATAGCTTTCATGGAAAGCTTGTTTTGACATAAGAGATAAATGAAAACAATAGACATACCTCGCTTGAGCTTGAGGAGGATATGGTAGGAGAGGTAGAAGTGATAGACAAGGCAAAAACTTGCAAAAAAAAAACTCATAGTACAAGTTTATTGTATGCAAAAGAAAAAACTATGCGACCACAAAAGAAACGGGATATTTTTACAATATAGCACTATTTTTCGCTGCTATAGATGCCACCACGCAACATTATTTCACTACTAGGCATCGATATTTTGCTGCTAAAAGCGCTGCTTTGGCAATGAAAAAGCATTACGGAGCAGCAAAAAAGTGTTACGGAGGAGCAACAATAAAACGTTGCAAAAACGCTATTGTTCTCCTAATGTGTTATAGTGTAGGGACATTCTAAAGCACATTGTGCTTGTAAGAATGGCCCTAGGGACATTCTAATGCACATTGTGCTTACAAGAATGTCCCTATAACCATTATGAAATTCACCAGATGTTGACACAAGATGGTTGAGAATGGCCAGGGCCATTCCACAATCCACAATGTGATTTGGAATGGCCATTGGGCCATTCTGTCAAGCACATTATGCTTGGTAGAATAGCCCTAGGGTCATTGTAAGCCACATTGTGATTTCAAGAATGATCCTATGCCCTTCTATCCTGCCAAATTTTAAGGTTTTACGCATGCATATGTAGAGAATGGCCCTAGCACCATTCTTACATGCACCAATAGTTGGTACAAGGGGTATAAAATGGCCTTAGGGCCATCCCACAATCCATGATATGCTTTAGCATGGCTTTAGGACCATTCTAAATTTCACCATTTGTTGGCTTAGTAGGTTAGATAATGGCACTAGGGCCATACTTTCAAGAACATTTTGTGGGTAGAATGTCCCTAGGGTCATCCCTAGGGCCATTCTAAAGCACATGTTCTTGCAAGAATGGCCCTAGGGCCATTGTACCATAGACAATCTTGATGTATTTTTGCATGCACATGTAGAGATTGGCCCTAGGAACACTCTAAAGTTCACCAGTTGACACAAAGGAGTGGAGAATGGCCCTAACAGAATTCTAAAGTTTAGGAGTTGTGGGAAAAAGGGTGGAGAATTGCCCTAGGGATATTTTACGATCCACAATGTGATTTGGAATGTCCCTAGGGCCATTATAAACCATGTCATGGATGGTAGAATTTCCCTAAGGCAAGTCTACCATCCTTAGGGCAATTCTACCATCCATGACCCTAAGGCAATTCTATCAAGCACATTATGCTCGGTAGAACGGCCCTAGGGTAATTGAAAAACACATTGTGATTGCAAGAATGTCCCTATGGCCATTATATCTAACCAAATCTTGATGCTTTATGCATGCAAATGTAGAGAATGGTCTTAGGACCATTCTAACATGCACCAATAGTTGGTACAAAGGGGTATAGAATGGCCCTAGGACCATCCTATGATCCATGATATACTTTAGCATGTTCCTAGGACCATTCTGAAATTCAGTATTTGATGCTTTAGGAGGGTGGAGAATGGCCCTATGGCCAAGAACATTGTATAGGAAGTAGTGTGTCCCTAGGGCAATTTTAAAGCACATTGTACTTGGTAGAATGGCCCTAGGGACATATTGTGCTTGCAAGAATGGCCATGGGGCCAATTTACCATAAATAATCTTGATATTTTATGCATGGACATGTAGAGATTAGCCCTAAGACCATTCTAAAATTCACTATCTACAATGTGATTTAGAATGGCCCTAGGACTATTCTTGCAAGCATAATTATGCAAGTAGAGTGGTCCTAGAACCATTCTTAAATTCATGCATTTTTTGGCTCAAAGAGGGTGGCGAATGGCCCTAAGGCCATTCTTTCAAGCACATTGTGTAGTTAGAATGGTCCTTGGGCCATTTTAAAGCACATTGTTCTTATAAGAATGGCCCTAGGGCCATTCTAAAGCACCATTTTGATATTTTATGCATGCACATGTAGAGTTTGGCCCTCAGACTATTCTAAAGTTCATCCAATAGTGGACATAAGAGAGTAGAGAATGGCTCAATGACTATTCTTGCAAGCACAATGTACTTTAAAGTGACCAAAAGGCCATTCTACCATACATAATATGCTTTGAGAGAAGCGGCCCTAGGAGCATTCTAAAGCACACCATGGATGGTAGAATGTCCCTAGAGCTATTCTTTCAAGCACATTGTGCTTACAAGAATGGCCATTCTTCCATGGACAATCTTGATGTATTTTGCATGAATATGTAGAGATTGGCCCTAGGGAGTTGACACAAGGGAGTGGAGAATAGCCCTAAGACCATTCTTGCAAGCACAATATGCTTTGTAGTAGCCCTAAAAAAGGACATTTCACCATACACAATGTGCTTGAAAGAATGGCCCTAACGCCATTCTAAATAACATCATGGATGGTAGAATGGACCTAGGTCCAATCTTTCAAGCACATTATGCATGGAAGAATAGCCCTAGGATCATTTAGAAGCTCACCACATGTTGGCGCCATCCACAATGTGATTTAGAATGGGCATAGGGCCATTCTACCATCCATATTGTTATTTGGAATGGCCATATAGGGCCATTCCAAAGCATATCATAGATGGTAGAATGGCCCTCGGGCCATTCTTTTAAGCATATTGTGTAGGTAGAATGGTCCTAGAACCATTCTAAAAAATGGACCTAGGGACATTCTACCATGTATAGTCTTTATGTTTCATGCATTCACAAGTAGATATTGACCCTAGGACAATTTTAACACGCGTCAATAGTTCTAAAATCCACCTGTTGTTGACGCAAGAGAATGACAAATTCAAATTTCGAGAAAATTTTCAATTTCAAAATTTGGGAGGAAATTTCAATTTCATGGAAAACACAAATTTTAAAATTTGGTAGGAAATTCAAAATTCAAATCTTGGAGGAACTCAAATTTTGTCACGGAATTAAAATTTACAAGAGACAATTGAAATTATGCGAGAAAATTCAAATTCCAAAATTTGGGAAAATCCAAATTTCAAATATGGGGGGAATATGAATTTTGATAGGGAATTTAAGTTTACAAGACAATTGTAATTATGCGAGAAAATTCAAATTTTGAGAATGTTAGAATGGTCATATTTCCAATCTAATTAAGATAATTTAGAAGCTTTGTGCATGGTAGCTTGGCCCTAGGACCAATCTACCAGAAAAGATGTTGTAGCTTTATTCATGGTAGCTTGGCCCTAGGGCTAGTCTAGATTCTCGTGTATGATAGCTTGGTCCTAACACCACTCTAATCTTTACTCTCAATCTATTTAGCCCATCTCTCCCAAACTTTAGACCCAATTTCAAATTCACAAGATTTAGACTCCCAAGTTAGACTCTTCAAATTTAGACTCTTTAGCCCATCTCTCCCAAAGTCTCCCACCCAATTTCAAATTCACAAGGTTTCAAAAATTGCCCCATTTTTGGCTGAGAAGCTTTCCCTCCCAAGCCTCTCGTGCACTTCCTTCTATGTATGTGTGTGTGTGAGAGAAAGAGAGAGAGAGAATTGTATGTATTTGTGAAAGAGGGAGAGGGGTCTCTGTGGGTGTTTGAGAGAGAGAGAGAGAGAGAGAGAGAGAGATATGTGGAGAGAACTGTGTGCGTGTGTGTGTGTGAGAGAGAGAGAGAGAGAGAGAGAGAGAGAGAAAGAAATCCTGGGCGTGAGGAGGCAAGACAGAGAGACTACCTTTGTCTCCTACAAATAGCTCGACTCGATATGCTGGCTCGCTATCTGCCCCTCGTGCATGCACAAGAGTGAGTTTGGCTTTCTTACCCTCACTTGGAGCTTGTCCACTGCAACAAAGTCGAGGTATTCTATGGCGTCATATGCAGAGCGCATGAGGAGGATTGTAAATTTTCAGTTCAAGTTCTTGCGAGCTAAGTGGCCTCCGCAATCCGGCTCGCTCCCCTGCCTCCCCTATCCGGATTGCTATTCGCCTCAAGCCAAGCAGCGCCAACGATCCGGATCAGCGGTGTGCAGATCCTGGGGCTATTGGAGGAGGGTAGTCATGGGGTCAGGTGGTCAAGATGATCGATTCGACAAGGGAGGAGCTGGCGTACAAGGTGTTCGATGCGATAAGCATGCTCCAGCTCGTGCGATAAGCTTGCTTACTCCGCTAGAGTGTAGCTCACTAGGAAAAAGCATGTCGTAGGTACGTGGCCAAGCTTTAGCCCTGACTTACCTTGTTTTTTTTGTAGTTCTCGAAAGTGAAATCCTATTTTCTAAAGAAAGTAAGCATAAACTCTTTAAATACAAGATTCTATATGTTGGGTATATAATTACTATTGATAGTGTGTTGTAAAAAAGTGTGTGAGTGTAGTCAATGTTAAAGACCATCACACAAGTCAGAACCTTTCTTGGATTTTTAAGCTTGTTACTTCCTACATCGACCCAAGCTATAATTCAAATGTTATGTGTTTACATGCATGGAAAACTCTAAGATGCAACTTTTTTTTTTGTCACTCCACTCTCTAGTTCCGGGTGTGTCACCACTCACCACGGTTCTCACATAAACATAAGAAGGCCGACTCTTTAAGGTTTTCACAAGATATCCCATCAAACCGAGTTCATTAAGACTCCTTTGAGAACCCTCCTAATCCCTCAAAATGCTGACCATGTCACTAATTATGATAATTAAAGGGTCTTTGGTACACCTTGCTTATGCTCTATCCCCCATATATACAATTTGGATCAACATATAAAAGCTAAATCGGCCTTGTCTTTTTGACACCATGTACATCGTCAATGCCTTTGTCGGCCCACCCAGAAGAGTTTCTTACATTCACTCTATCATATACTCCATCATCACACAACATTCAACATTTTGTTCATATTGCTTTGCTTAAGCACTATAGTATCACACACCCATGACTATGTGTAATTTTACAAAAAGGGACCCATGAGTCTGCTGACTTTTTTTTTAAAAAACCCCATGTTTTTCTCTTTGTTCTTTTTTAGTTTTATTACATTTTTCCTCCCCCATTTACTAAAAAGAAAAAAAGAAAAAAGAAAAAAACAAGATACAAAAATCCATCCCCCCTGCCCCTCTTTCCCCTTGTAGTAACATAACTTTGGAAGAAACACACACAACAACCCCCCTCCGAAGGGCTCTCTATCACTCTTTCGCACAGGCAAACTTGCATCACCTTTCATTGTAACTTTATTTTTCGATGTATATTATTTCCAATTTACACATGGAACATATGTAAGACCCATTGGGTTTTTAGATGTAAGTTCAATCTCTCTCTCTCTCTCTCTCTCTCTCTCTCTCTCTCTCTCTCTCTCTCTTAAGCCTCCTCGTGAGAGAGATAGTGCTTTTAGAATTACTTCCAAGATCCAAGCAGTGAGATCTAATTATATGATACATTAATGAGACTTGTTGTGATGTATGGTGCCCCATTCTACAGGACAGACTTGTGAGAGAGGCAAATCGAAAGAGAATAGAGAAATTATGATGATTTCAAGCATGATCATGACTAAGACAATAGTATCGCATGAAACTAGGCTTGTTAAGTTTGAGGAAGTCCCCATTGGTCCTTGATTCTATTTTCAAGACCATCACCTATATCTACACACATAAGGAGATGATGATTATCTGTTGAGTTTGGGGAGGTCCCCATTGGTCCTTGACGCTATTTTCAAGACCATCAATAGACTCTTTCATAATCCATAGCAATACAAAAGCTAGAAAATGCAATAAAAACTTACTAGTTCAAAAATACGCCATAATACTCTAGAACCTTAAAGATCAGGAGAGAGAGAGAGAGAGAGAGAGAGAGAGAGAGAGAGAGAGAGAGAGAGCATCCATGATGGGCTTCAAAATGGCATGAGGGCCATTCTGAAGTGCAACAAGAAGGTAGAGAATGCCCTTAGGGCCATTCTTATAAGCACAATGTAGTTTAGAATGGCCATAGGAACATTCTCTACCAGTGTATACATAAAATATCAAGATTATAATGGTAGAATGGCCCTAACTTCTAAGACCATCCTAACATGAGCCGATAGTTGGCACATGGGGTACGTATAGGCCCTAAGGCCATTCTTTCAAGAACATTGTGCATGGTAGAATAGCACTAAGGCTATTCCATTTTGATATTTTAATCATGGTCTTGTAGAGAATAGCACTAGGGCCATTCTAATATTCAATGTCATTCTTGCAAGCACAAAGTGTTTTAGTTTTAGAATGGCCCTAGGGCTATTCTAAAGAACATAATGGATGACCCTAGGATCATTCTTTCAAACCGGATTGTAGAATGGTCCTAAGACCATTCTTATGAATGGAAGAATGGCCCTAGTGTCATTCTAAAACACATTGTAGATAGAATAATGGCCCTAGGGCCATTCTACCATGCATAATAAGCTTGAAAGAATGTCCCTAGAGCCATTCTAAAGAAAATTGTGGATGGCCCTAGGGTCATTCTTTCAGGAACATTGTACATTGTGGATGGCCCTAGGGTCATTCTTTCAGGAACATTGTACATGGTAGAATGGGCATTCTAAAAACACATTGTGAATGAAATAAAAACACATTCTAAAAATGCATTAGAAGAATGGCCCTAGGGCCATTCTAAAACACATTCTGAATGAAAAATGGCCCTAGGGCCATTCTAACACGCAGATTCTTGATAACTTATGCATTCCCAGTCTTGATATTTTATGCATGCATGTTTAAATAATGACCCTAGGATCACTCTAATATTCACCACTAGTTGGCACAAGAGGTGAAAGATCCCTGCCCCCTCCGCGTAATGGATTCGGGGGTGCTAGCAGCGGAAGTAGCACTCCTTGCATGGTGCAGGGTCCTCTCACTCGTCGGGGCCTCGCCCACGGATATCCGGACAGGATACTAATCCCTCGGTTCTTCCAAAACCGAACCCGAAAAAACTTCCCTTGCTCGGAAAGCACGGGTGATTCCTCCAGGATATTTTTACTCTAACGTAGTCAAGGTCATTATTGACCAAACTGATCCGACCGAACCTAAAATCACTTGGTCAGATCAAGGAAGAAACTTGCACTTGGATCATAGAGATCAACGCTTTTTTCCCTATCGAGAGGCACAGCCGTTGATTCCTTTTTCCAAAGAACAATTACTATTCCTTCATCTAGCGTACTACAACAGAAATTGAGTCTCATTTTACGGATCCATCAGTCCAGCCTAGTCCCATGGGTTAGCCAACCGCCTAACCACTGTAGTGATGGGATCCAATTAAGAATTTGGTTAGGTTTTGTCTCGGGTACCAGGGAAAAGAGTTCCCAGGCTCCCTAGCCGGATGTTCGTGCAAACTTAAAGCTAGTCACACCACTTACACACCCAATATGAAATTGCTTTCTTCATAGATCCAGCTATCTTTAAAACAATCATTAATGAAGCCATAGTATCACTGATCACAATCCTCCAAAATATCCCGTTGAGTCTTAATTTCCAATCATTTCTTCATCGGAGTATCTATGGCATCATTGGTAACCAGAACGCTCACCACCTATCCACTCAAGGGCCTTTTTGATACTTCCTAGCTCAGAGTACCCGGCAAATATATTCACTTATAAAAAATTGAAGATGGAATCTCCATTGAAGATGAGCAAGATCAACCAATAGATCCATATAAAAGAGCCATGGACTCATCCGTTTTGAGGACCAGCAAGGTCAATAAACCAGATCCATGCCCGGTTTCAGAAAACAACTCTTACTCCTTGTTCCAATATCTTCCACGATGCACGTGTAGGTATCTTCGGCTTCGACCAGAGCCCGAGCAGCGTATAGCCAGCACCCTCTAGGATCCTTCGCAAGTCACCTAGCGCTTCACTCATAGGCCGCTTCCTTGGTCCCTCATCCGCCGTACCGGAAACTCACCATTTAAATCGAACTGAGGCTGGTCAAGACCTCGGCCCACCTTGCTATGCAAGACGTCCTCCGTGGACTCTCTGTCAGCTATTGCAAGTTTATCAGTTAGGTCTCCACGACCTTATTCACAAGACGATCAAAATGCTTCCCGAGCATTCTTGACATAAAACAGTCATTTACAAACAGGTCACAAATATAGTTTCTATAATGAACTCTCGTCTTTCCACATTGTTCCACATCAATCCATATTACATAATCCACGTCCAATTCATATGTGTACCCATTCTCATCCAATCACATCATTTTCCATCTCATCAGTCACAACAGATTCATTCACATCATATATCATCCATTCACATCCCATATCATTCATTCACATTCTGATTCACATGACATCACATCTCATTCATTCTCATCCCGATTCACATCACATTACATCTCATCCATTCACTCACATCGACATCACATCCTTTCACATACACATCCTCATTCATTCTTCCACATTCGTACTTCCACATACAAATCCATATCCACTCTTCCACGTACACATTCAGATCCACATCCATTCTTCACATACACATCCGCATTCATACATCCACATCCACATCCACATCTATACATCCACATCCATTCTTCCACCACATACACATCCACATTCATTCTTCCACATACACATCTACATTCATTCTTCCACATACTCATCCACATCCATACATCCACATCCATACATTCATATCCACATCCACATCCATATCCACATCCATACATCCACATCCATATCCATATCCATACATCCACATCCACATCCACATCCATACATCCACATCCATTCATCCATATCCATACATCCACATCGATTCTTCCACATACACATCCACATCCATAAATCCACATCCACATCCATACACATCCATCCACATCTATCCACATCCACATCCATACATCCACATCCACATCCACATACACATCCACATCCATACATCCACATCCATATCCATATCCACATCCATACATCTATATCCATATCCACATCCACATCCATACGTCCACATCCACATCCACATCCACATCCATACATCCACATCCATATCCACATCCATACATCCATATCCATATCCACATCCATACATTCACATACACATCTACATCCATATCCACATCCATACATCCACATCCACATCCACATCCACATCCACATCCACAGCCACATCCATACCCACATTTATTCATTCTCATACACATGCATACCCTTTCTTTCACATATACATCCGCATTCACATCCACATCCACATCCACATCCATACCCACATTTATTCATACTCATACACATGCATACCCTTTCTTTCACATATACATCCGCATTCAGATCCAATCACATCCCATACTCATCTTATCGCATCCGTTCTCATCCTATCACATCCCATACACATCTTGTCGCATCCCATTTAGATATTATCACATTCCATACACATCTTATCACATCCATTCACATGCTATTCCCATTTAATAGCTTTTTCTAGATTGATACTGATAATAGGACTTTTTCTAGATTGATACTGATAATAGGACTTTTTCTAGATTGATACTGATAATAGGACTTTTTCTAAATTTTTGCCAATTGCTTGGCCTAGTAAAAGATTCTTTTTCTGACAACTATTTTCATATTTCTTCTCAATTCCTCAATTGAATTATATTCAATATTCTTCTTTTAAGTAAAAGAGTTCATGGGATTTGTAGAAATCAATTCTACCGATATTTTCACTTTTGGTAAATAATCATAAATCGAATTATACTAAAAATTTCTCTTCTCCCCATTTAATTTCTTGGATCCCAATTACCATGGGAATTCCTCTTTTTGCATTTATTTACATTCCAATGTCATGGGAATTCCTCTTTTCATATCAATTATTTTTCATAAAATAAATTTATCTAAATTAAAATATCCATTATTTCGATATGCTAGAAATTTTCTCTTTGCCCGTGTAAATGATGGAATTCCAAATGTCATAAGAATTCCTCTTTTGACATTTAAATATTTCTCATAGATAAATAAATTTATCTAAAAATTTATCTTTAAATTTAAATAAATTATCCCATAATTCCATAATACTAGGAATTTCTCTTTTTCCATCCAAATGATGGAATTCCAAATGTAATAGGAATTTCTCTTTTAACATTTAATTATTTCTCATAGATAAATAAATTTATCTAAAATTTCATCTTTAAATTTAAATGAATTATCCAATAATTCCAATGTGATAGGAATTTCTCTTTTCCCATCCAATTGATGGAGTTCCAAATGTAGTGGGAATTCCTCTTTTATCATTTAAACTTATCTATGCAAAAAGATAAATTTAACTAAATTTTCTCTTAAAAATTAAATAAAAATCTTCATTAATTCCTTGACACTAGGAATTACACTTTTCTTATTTAATTATTTGAATTCCAATATGGTGGGAATTCCTCTTTCATCATATAAATTTATCTATGCAAAAAGATAAATTTAACTAAAATCTTTCTTTAATTTTTACATAAAATATACATTATATTATTATTCCATTTTTTTCTCTTAATTCTTTGGAATACATGGATTTCCATTATCATGGGGATTACTCTTTTAACATAAAAATAAATTACTAAAATTTCTCTTTTTTCTAATTTATTAATTAAGCATAAACATAAAAATCAATTTCTTCATGATTTCAATGAGAATCATGCAATTAATCTAGGATGATAATTCCTAGAATATGGTAGGAAGTCCTCTTTTCATATTATGAATGAAAATGTTTTATGTGTTTATTTTATAGAAACTTTGCCATAGGTTTGCTGCTATTACTGGTAACTCTCAATTTAATTGAAAGAATGAAGTTTAATATTATTGATATGATTAGAATGACCACTAATTGAATCATTATCCAATTATGGATTGATTCATAATTTCTCTATGAAATGAATATCATAAAAGCATTAAAAAACCATTATTTTGGCCTCCAATTAGACAAGCATAGAAATTACTTCTGGATTAGAGAAATGCTTCACGAGAAGCTTCATTTGGATTGAGAATAGGTCATAGGAATGACCTTTCTTTGGGGGGAGAGAGAGAAATGCTTAAAAACCATTAAAATTAAGCATAAATAGAAATTTATGTGTTTCTTTATTACAATTCATAAAAGAACTTCAATAGTAATCAAAAGCCATTCAAATTAAAGCTTCTCAAGCTTGAGAGGTGTTGAGAAGAGAATCATTTGGAGTTTTAATAAGAAAAAGACAATAATCCATACTTTACCTTCTAATTTACTTGATTCTTTGATCACAGTAGAGGCCCCCAACCAATCAATTGGTTTGGTATGGTGTAGGAGTCACCAAGGAAGATTGAAGAGAGAGAGAAGCTCTAATCTCTTCAATTATGTAGAGGTTTTTAGAGGATAATAGAAAATATCATTATTTCAGCATAATACTGGCATAGTATAGTTCTCATATTTTTTTACAAAGGGCTAAGGATCTATTTATAGGTGAGGGAGGCCTCTAACCAAGTCCAACTAATTTCTAGAATTTTCCAGGTTCAGTTTGGTTGAGTTTGGACAAGATTTGGACCTAGTTTGGTTCCCTTTTGATTTGGTTTGATCCAAGAGAGAGGAGACATAAAAATATCACAATATTTTTGAGTTTAAAACTCCACCACACATGTGAAATAGGTGCCTCCTTGAAGGGCCCCCTTTTCCTTACACATGTGTCAAAAATGAATCATTATACCCAAAATATCTCATTTTTTTTAGTAATACTCATAGTTTTTTACTAATAAATCTTGTACTCAGTCAACTCTTCATCTTATGTGGGCATTTACTCATTTTTGGGTATTTTTCTTTTATAAATTGGATTTATCTCCTTCCCACACTTGGAATGATCCTATTGGCCCATAGGAGCCTTAATTGGACCATAATCTAATTTTTTTTGAAAATCTAGACCCTTAGGCTAAGGTCCTTTATACCCATTTTTAATTACATTATTCCAATTACACATTGGAAAGTTTTTTTTGATTTTTTGTTTCAGGGGAAACCATTTGAGACACTAGGAGGATTTTTATATCCAAAAATATCTCAATTTTGGACTACCTCCCTCTAGACATTTTCTCTCTCTAGGTCAAAATAGGATAAAACAGAATCTTTCTTTTATTTCAGAGGGGGGTATAATTACAATATCAGAAAGGGAGGTTCTTACACCTATACACCTCAAAAGCTGGGGGGAGGAATCTTACATCCTACCCCACTTAAAAAATGCGAGATGTCCTCATCTCGCAAAGAGGACAACTCTTTCCCTTAAGATCCAACTGATTTTGGGGTTCCTTATATTCTGCTCAACCCAACAGAATCCTGGGATAAATATCCTTTATATAGAACTCATCATTAAATAACAATTCATTCAGATCATATCATTCATATCTTTAACACAATAATGGTCCATTAGACCGAAAATTTTCTTTCTAAACATTCCTCCACGGGAATTTCAGTCAAGCAAGTTCTCAATTTGTCATCCTATTAACTTGATCCACCGGGTCAAATCATGTTAATAGTAGCAATCTGATAGCACAATCCACTAATCTCATAGTGATTTGTTGAGGTCACTATCATCATTCCAGTTTACGAATATTATCACAGGGACTTGTCCTATTCATCCTCATTATGGTTTTGCTCAGCTTATCACTTTTCAACCAAAATTCAAGAATCATCTTTTTCCAATCAGAATCCAAATCAATTCATCAATTCTCAACCAGAATTTTAAAATCATCTCAACTACATTCGAATTCATCATCTGGATAGCATTTTTGCTTATAATTTCAAGGTCTTAGATTTGCTCGTATATACTGCCAGTAAAGAGCTACAGTTATACCCTCGGTATATACGAGTAGTCATGGACCTTGGAATTATAGGGTAAATACCATCATGTCTAGGCCTCAAGCAAGTCACGGATTCCATACAATTGTGGTACTTCCATCTGAAGACCCAATTACCAATTTACAAATTTCAGTCTGAATATCAATTTGTATGACTTTCATCACACAATTCCAACCTTTTACTGTTACTTCATAAATTTTTGACATTTTTGGCTTCTCAATTGGTCCACTATAGCCAATTCGCTCTGATACCAGCAGCTGAAAGATCCCTTCCCCCTCCACGCACAATGGATTCGGGGGTGCTAGCAGCGGAAGTAGCACTCCTTGCGCGGTGCACGGTCCTCTCACTCGGCGCCTCGCCCCCCCACCACGGATATCCAGACAGGAGACTAATCCCTCGGTTCTTCCAAAACCGAACCCGGAAAAACTTCCCTTGTCCGAAAAGCATAGGGGATTTCTCCAGGATATTTTTACTCTAACGTAGTCAAGGTCATTACTGACCAAACTGATCCGACCGAACCTAAAGTTACTTGGTCAGATCAAGGAAGAATCTTGCACTTGGATCATAGAGATCAACACTGGTTTCCCCATCGAGAGGCATAGCCGTTGATTCCTTTTTCCATAGAACAATTACTATCCAGGATTTACTTCATCTAGCATACTACAACAGAAATTGAGTCTCATTTTACGGATCCATCAGTCCAGACTAACCCTAGTCCCATGGGTAACCGCCCAACCACTGTAGTGATGGGATCCAATTAAGAATTTGGTTAGGTTTTGTCCCGGGTACCAGGGAAAAGAGCTCCAAGGCCCCCTAGCCAGAGGTTCATGCAAACTTAAAGCTAGTCACACCACTTACACACCCAATATGAAATTGCTTTCTTCACAGATTTAGCTATCTTTAAAATAATCATTTAATGAAGCCATAGTATCACTGATCACAATCCTCCAAAATATCCGGTTGGATATTAATTTCCAATCATTCCTTCATCAGGGTATCTATGGCATCATTAGCAACCAGAACACTCACCACACCTGTCCAGGGGTCTTTTTGATAGTTCCTAGCTCATGGTACCCGGCAAATATATTCACTTATAAAAAAATCAAGATGGAATCTCCGTTGAAGATCAGCAAGATCAACCAACAGATCCATATAAAAGAGCCATGGACTCATCCGTTAAAGACTAGCAAGGTCAATCAACCAGATCCATGCCCGGTTTTAGAAAACAACTCTTACTCTGTGTTCCAATATCTTCCATGATGCACGTGTGGGTATCTTCGGCCAAGCAGCGTATTGTCAGCACCCTCTAGGATCCTTCGCAGGTCACCTAGCGCTTCACTCATAGGCCGCTTCCTTGGTCCCTCATCCACCGTACCAGAAGCTCACCATTTAAATCGAAATGAGGCTGGTCAAGACCTCGGCCGACCTTGCTACGCGAGATGTCTTCGTTGACTCTCCGTCAGCTGTTTCAACTTTATCAGTTAGGTCTCCACAACCTTATTCACACAAGACGGTCAGAATGCTTCCCCAGCATCCTTGACATAAAACAGTCATTTACAAACAGGTCACAAATACAGTTTCTATCATGAACTCTCGTCTTTCCACATTGTTCCACATCAATCCATATTACTTAATCCACGTCCAATTCATATGTGTACCCATTCTTATCCAATCACATCATTTTCCATCTCATCACATCAGATTCATTCACATCACATATCATCTATTCACATCACATATCATCCATTCACATCCCATATCATTCATTCACATTCTGATTCACATGACATGACATCTCATTCATTCTCATCATGATTCACAACACATTACATCTCATCCATTCACTCACATTGACATCACATCCTTTCACATATACATCCTCATTCATTCTTCCACATTTACATCCACATTCGTACTTCCACATACACATCCATATCCACTCTTCCACGTACACATTCACATCCACATCCATTCTTCACATACACATCCACATTCATACATCCACATACACATCCACATCTATACAACTACATCCATTCTTCCACATACACATCTACATTCATTCTTTGACATACACATCTACATTTATTCTTCCACATACTCATCCACATCCATACATCCACATCCACATCCATATCCATACATCCATATCCACATCCACATCCACATCCACATCCATTCATCCACATCCATACATCCACATCCATTCTTCCACATACACATCCACATCTATACATCCACGTCCATACATCTATATCCATATCCACATACACATCCACATCCATACATCCACATCCATATCCACATACACATACACATCCATACATCCACATCCATATCCACATCCATACATCCACATCCACATCCACATCTATAAATCCATATCCATATCCACATCCATACATCTACATCCATATCCACATCCATACATCCACATTCACATCCACATCCACATCCACATCCATGCATCCACATCCATATCCACATCCACATCCATACATCCACATCCATATCCATATCCATACATTCACATACACATCTACATCCATATCCACATCCATACATCCACACCCACATCCATACATCCACACCCACATCCACATCCACATCCATATCCACATTTATTCATTCTCATACACATGCATACCCTTTGTTTCACATATACATCTGCATTCACATCCAATCACATCCCATACTCATCCTATCGTATCCGTTCTCATCCTATCACATCCCATACACATCTTATCGCATCCCATTTACATATTGTCACATCTGATACACATCTTATCACATCCATTCACATGGTATTCCCATTTAATAGCTTTTTCTAGATTGATACTGATAATAGGACTTTTTCTAAATTTTTGCCAATTGCTTGGCCTAATTAAAGATTCTTTTTCTGACAACTAATTCCATATTCCTTTTCAATTCCTCAATTGAATCATATTCAATATTCTTCTTTTGAATAAAAGAATTCATGGGATTTGTAGAAATCAATTCTACCCATATTTCCACTTTTGGTAAATAATCATAAATCAAATTATACTAAAAATTCCTCTTCTCCCCATTTAATTTCTTGGATCCCAATCACCATGGGAATTCCTCTTTTTGCATTTATTTACATTCCAATGTCATGGAAATTCCTCTTTTCACATCAATTATTTTTCATAAAATAAATTTATCTAAATTAAAATATCCAGTATTTCGATATGCTAGAAATTTTCTCTTTGCCCGTCTAAATGATGGAATTCCAAATGTCATAAGAATTTTTCTTTTGACATTTAAATATTTCTCATAGATAAATAAATTTATCTAAAAATTTATCTTTAAATTTAAATAAATTATCCCATAATTCCATAATACTAGGAATTTTCTTTTTCCATCCAAATGATGGAATTCCAAATGTAAGAGGAATTCCTCTTTTAACATTTAATTATTTCTCATAGATAAATAAATTTATCAAAAATTTCATCTTTAAATTTAAATGAATTATCCAATAATTCCAATGTGATAGGAATTTCTCTTTTCCCATCCAATTGATGGAATTCCAAATGTAGTGGGAATTCCTCTTTTATCATTTAAACTTATCTATGCAAAAAGATAAATTTAACTAAATTTTCTCTTGAAAATTAAATAAAAATCTTCATTAATTCCTTTACACTAGGAATTACACTTTCCTTATTTAATTATTTGAATTCCAATATGGTGGAAATTCCTCTTTCATCATATAAATTTATCTATGCAAAAAGATAAATTTAACTAAAATCTTTCTTTAATTTTTACATAAAATATACATTATATTAGTATTCTAATTTTTTCTCTTAATTCTTTGGAATACATGGATTTCCATTATTATGGGGATTACTCTTCTAACATAAAAATAAATTACTAGAATTTCTCTTTTTCCTAATTTATTAATTAAGCATAAACATAAAAATCAATTTCTCCATGATTTCAATGAGAATCATTCAATTAATCTAGGATGATAATTCCTAGAATATGGTAGGAAGTCATCTTTTCATATTATGAATGAAAATGTTTTATGTGCTTATTTTACAGAAATTTTTCCATAGCTCTGCTTCTATTACTAATAATTCTCAATTTAATTGAAAGAATGAAGTTTAATATTATTGATATGATTAGAATGACCACTAGTATCATTATCCAATTATGGATTGATTCATAATTTCTCTATGAAATAAATATCATAAAAGCATTAAAAAGCCATTACTTTGGCCTCCAATTAGACAAGCATAGAAATTACTTTTGGATTAAAGAAATGGTTCATGAGAAGCTTCATTTGAGAATAGGTCATAGGAATGACCTTTCTTTGGGGGGAGAGAGAGAAATGCTTAAAAACCATTAAAATTAAGCATTAATGGAAATTTATGTGTTTCTTTAATACAATTCATAAAAGAACTTCAATAGTAATCAAAAGCCATTTAAATTAAAGCTTCTCAATCTTGAGAGGGGTTGAGAAGAGAAGCATTTGGAGTTTTAATAAGAAAAAGACAATAATCCACACTTTACCTTCTATTTTATTTGATTCTTTGATCACAGTAGAGGCCCCCAACCAATCAATTGGTTTGGTATGTTGTAGGAAACACCAAGGAAGATTGAAGAGAGAGAGAAGCTCCAATCTCTTCAATTTTGTAGAGGTTTTTAGAGGATAATAGAAAATATCATTATTTCAACATAATACTGGCATAGTATAGTTCTCATATTTTTTACAAAGGGCTAAGGATCTATTTATAGGTGAGGGAGGCCTCTAACCAAGTCCAACTAATTTTTAGAAATTTCCAGGTTCAGTTTGGTTGAGTTTGGACAAGATTTGGACCTAGTTTTGTTCCCTTTTAATTTGGTTTGATCCAAGAGAGAGGAGAGATAAAAATATCACAATATTTTTGAGTTTAAAACTCCACCACACATGTGAAATAGGCACCTCCTTGAAGGGCCCCTTTTTCCTTACACATGTGTCGAAAATGAATCATTACACCCAATATCTCATTTTTTTAGTAATACTCATAGTTTTTTACTAATAAACCTTGTACTCAGTCAACTCTTCATCTTATGTGGGCATTTACTCATTTTGGGTATTTTTCTTTTATAAATTGAATTTATCTCCTCCCCACACTTGGATTGATCCTATTGGCCCATTGGAGCCTTAAATTGGACCATAATCCAAAAGTTTTTGAAAATCTAGACCCTTAGGGTAAGGTCCTTTATACCCATTTTTAATTAATTCCAATTGCACATTGAAAAGTTCTTTTTGAATTTTTGTTTTAGACACTAGGAGGATTTTTATATCCAAAAATATCTCAATTTTGGACTACCTCCCTCTATAAATTTTCTCTCTCTAGGTCAAAATAGGATAAAACATAATATTTCTTTTATTTCAGAGGAGGGAATAATTACAATATCAGAAGGGGAGGTTCTTACACCTATACACACCTCAAAAGCTTGGGGGGAGGAATAGAGGGTAGAGAAGAATAGACCTAGGTCCATTCTTACAATCTAAGCAAAATGTTATTTAGAATAGCCCTAGGACCATTCTAACATAAACTAATAGTTGTCACAAGCCTCGGGTATAGAATAACCCTAGGGCCATGTTAGCAATCCCAATGTGGGATTGATCATCGTGATAGACACAAGGTTAAGGATAAGATTAAGGTGGATTAAACCACACAATAAACTCCACGAGAGAGAGAGAGAGAGAGAGAGAGAGAGAGAGAGAGAGAGAGAGAGAGAGTAAGAGAGAGAGAGATTGCACACTCAACACAATATCATATCACAATGAACCATACAATGGTATAGGCCTTCTAGCCTTATCCCACTTTACACATCATCATGCAATGTGGCACTCCCTTTTCCACATTCTTTTATGTGTCTCTCACCATTCAGGCAATATCTAATGTGGAATTCTTATCGTACCACAATATCTTGCACCTCTAGAGTGCGTTCATACACTTAACCAAATAACCCAAGCTTTAGTTTACATTGCACATTTCAACACCCATCCTTAATGTAAACTTGGTTGTGTGCATACAATCTCTCCAATCAATTTGACCAACTCACCTCTCATCCCCAACAATTGGGCATTGTCAATCTGAAAACACCTCCTCAATGCAAATTGGAGTGTTCAACAAGTGTGTGTGCATGTGTGTACCATCCTAGACACCAAGTCCATTTTGAGCCCACTTGCTCACAGCGGAACCACCGAGTCTAATTGAACATAAATGTTCAGGTGGGAACGAACCCATGAAGTGAGACCCCTATGTGTGCACAACTCAAGGCACACACCACATGTACAAACCATTTCGATCACTCATGGTCTTGGGCACGGGACCCTCATAAATTTGGATGAGAGAAAATACAATCCTTTTTATTCATCATACAAAGGCAGGGTACCCAACCATTTGAGGTTCAAAAATTCATGCTCGTATGAACATGGACGGAAGGAGAAATTTTAATCATGTAGAAAAAATCATGTAGTAATAGGTACTTTCACATTTTTCGAATTCCAAATGGCCATTATGGTGTGAAATTGATAAGGGTTTCAAACCTTATCCTTATCTTTTTACCAAAAAAATGTGAGGTCTCTGTGCCTAAGCAAGGCTATCGATTGCCTGTCCTCTCTATTTCGCATGGTCGTCTTCCATTTTTTTCTTTGCAGCTCTTTGTACCTTGAATATGGTATGGAGCTATGGGCATCTCTCTGTTTGAGTTGTTGTGATAAATGTACTACATCTACACTAGACCTCTCTACGTGGTTGTCGTTTTTAACTTTATGTTGCTGGTTGCTTTATTCTTTGTAACCACGGTTGTTTTAATGAGGTTTGCATAAGTTCATAGGGTCTGCTTGTGCTCTCTCTCTACTACTGCGCATCTATGATATTGAAGTGTCACTGCTCTCTCATCTACAAGCCTGAATTCACCATGGCAATCGTGACTCTACAGAGATTGCCTTTGACATGCCACTACTTGGCTACCATTCTCTTTCTAACTGCACTGCCAGGTTGCCTTCACCGTCATGAACTTGCTTGTACTTTAGCTCATCATAATGTTTGCTATTGAGTGCCCCTTCTTACTACACCCACCATCGCTTCTCTAGAGCCATCTCACTATGTTTACTATTCTGGGCGATTTTAACTCCTTGCGCTAGAGCTGCTATCTCTTGGACTCAAAGTTGTCGTATCTAGGTTGGGCTGTGATGGAAATGCCAAACCTTCATGGGATCCTCCTTGCCTTTCTTTGGTTACTTCAACTATTGCTTCTTTTCCTCCCTGAGTGCGTGCCATAACAAGCAATGCCTCTTTTTTTTTCCACGTCACTTACTTGTTTACTTTTTCTCTACTACAGCTCATCCTAGCTCTCATGGTGATGATTGACCTCCTAGTTGTAAGTCTCTTTTCCTCCTCCTATACCATTCTTTGAAGGTTCCAATAGCCATCATTATGGATACAATGAGCTCGTTAATGAGCTTCTAACACGCATGATTCTTGTAGGGTTCTCTCATAGGTTTCTATTTTGAAACCATAGGTGGAACTAATCATGAAAGCTATCATTGGCTTCCACACATATTTGTTCATATTCCTTAAGCAAACTCAATGAGAACAACCCTCTCTTTGGTGTGCACAAACATGGGCTCCATTCTCAGCCCCCACCACTTATCCCTTATTTGGATAAGCCTGCACCTTCATAGTTTGCCCATTTGCAAACACTACAAGGGATCGGGCTCATACCCGCGCTCCTAGCCGCTAAAAATGACTTGTGAAAAAAAGTAGCGGGCCCGTGTATCAGCGCGTGTATCATCGCGGCCAGAGACATGCGTGTAAAAGCGCGTGTATAGTACCACTCAGACGCGCGTATACACGGGTGTGTAGCCGCGTTTTCTTTTCACAGACGCGTTGATACACGCGGCTATACACGCTTTTTCTTATTTTAGACGCGCTTATACACAGGTGTATAGCCGCATCCTGTTCAGTTCAAATGTCCCAAACGCGTTTTTACCTGCGTCTGTACACGCGTTTCTTTAATTTAGATGCGCTTATACACGCGTAATTACCAGTTTATACGCATTAATACACGCGTATTTTCCAGGGTATCCGCGTAGATACACGCGAGTTTTAGTAGTTCTGACGCGTTTATACACGCGAACAGAGAGCAAAAAAAAAAATCCAGAGAGTGCTATTTGGTGCCTGAATACTGTTCCAGCATTCCAGCACCCAATAGCACTCTCTGGTTTTTTTTTTTTGTGCATTAGACCATCCCATTAGACCATCCACGAAGAATATATGCACGAGGGAGATTAAGACAAGAACGACATGAATGCATACATTGTCATTACACGATTCAAGACAGACATGAATGTAATACTATCGATCAATCAATTCAATATTATTATCAAAATTTCATACATGTATACAAGGGAGTCCATATCTCGAAGTAGCCCATGGCTTGAGTTTACAAAAAAATATATACAATCACATCCTCAATATGGAATGTGATACTATAAGTCTGAGTACTACTCAGACCCAGATGATGACTCGGTGCTCCCTCCATGCTCAGATGAGCTCACATCGGTCAGAATGTCCGAGGAGTAGTGCTCACGTCCACCCTCTGCAGCGGCGGCCGGTGGATCATCAGCAGCTTGTGCCTGTTCAAGTAATATATAGTATATAAGTATATATATATATGCAATTCAATAAACCAAAACCATTCGTTACGAATTTTCAAGTACCTGTCGACCGTATGGTCTCATGGCCATCTCAAACTGCGCGTCCGTAATACGTCCCTCGGCTCTGAAGATGGCCCACGTGTCACGTCTGCTATGCCGGCGAGCATACGCAGTATCGTGGGTTGTGGGCTTCCTCCCCGTAACCCGTCGCTGTATCATAATCAACACAATTTGCAAGATTAAAACAATCATAGAATCAATGAATTAAGTAAACAATCAAATAAAGTGGCAGGATACTTACGAACTCTGCCTCCCATGACTCGACGCCGCCAGATCCGAAATGCGAAGATCCAATGGTCTCCATCTGGATCCGTCGTGCCTCCACATGCTGCCTGCTCTTCACGCCACCCTCTGCTCGTTTCTTTGCCTCCTTCCACTCGCGTTTGTGCGTAGTGGCAGGTTTCTCGGCAGGATAGCCACCCGCAGCTACATTTAGCCGGTCATCGTACGCGAGTTTTTTAAGGTGAGATCTTTTATTACTTAAGATCTCCCTTATTCGCGTCCTTCCCCATACATCCGAGAATGTAGCATGTGGGGGATTGGGGTACCGACTATGTACAGCCTCTATCACCTCCCCAACTAATCGGCTATTTTGATCTTTAAATTTAATAAAACAATTTCTATATGAGTTTGATACTACCCCACGCATGTGCTCCATTACCTCCCTCCCCCTCGCATCCATCACTATCCCGCCCCTATCCGTCACATCATAGCAGACTACTCTCTCTATCTCTCTCATCTCCTCCTCTTCCGAACTGTCTCCTCTAACTCTTCTCTCTCTATCTCCTCTCTCACCGCGTGCCCTACTACCTCCCCCACTTCCCCCACCTCCCCCACCAAAGCACCCGCCGCATCCTCCACTCCCACTCTTCCTACTGCTGCGGGTGGAGTCACGACTGGGGGATTGTCTACGTGACGGTGGCTGTGAGCCCTGACGTGACGGTGGCTCTGAGGGAGCACGTGATGGTGGCTGTGAGGGTGTACGTGAGTGTGTCTGGGACGAGGTATGTCTCCTCGGTGGACGTGGAAGAGGAGAAGCTGCATGCCGTCTCGTCAGACTCGGAGGAATAGACGGCACTGGAGTGCCCTGGATACTCGCGGTAGGGGTATAGACACCAGGCAGGGAAGGAGGGGGATGGGCATACATATACTCTGTAAGCTCAACCAGACTAGGTTGGTGCCCAAAATGATTCAGCATCTCCATCAGCCAATTGCTCTACGCAAATGGATCGGATGAAGAACCTGGAATATCCATAAAGAACCTGCAACAAACATCTTCATGTACATCATGGACTGTCTCTTGACTCACACAAATATCATCATTCAAGTCAGTTGCCTGCAAATCATGAAATCTGAAACGCCGCAGTCTCTTGCAAAAACGCGTGTATACACCCGTCAAAAAATGCGTGTATACACCCGTCCACAAACGCGTGTATATCCGCGTGAAAAAACTCTGCAGACAGGTTACACGCGCTTTTACATGCGTTTCTACACGCGACCTGCGAAATTTTTTTTTCGAAAAGACCGACCCCCGACAAAGACAGAGTGTCCTTATAAAAGGACCAACCATTGTCGCCCCTGTCAGGATGCAGTAACCCAATCGTGTGCAAAAGGACAAACCCAAAGAGCAAAGAGCAAAATAAACAAATCTGACAAAAGAGACAAGGCACAGGACAAAGTGACTCACCTCTGAAAAAGTGAGTCTTCTCTGCTCCTTCTCTGCTCCCTCCTTCTCCCGTGTGTGTGCTCCTTTCTCTGCTCCCTCCTTGCTGTTGGAAGAGGCGAAAACAGGCGAAAACGCATGCAGAGTGGATTTCTTAGTTCAAAATCTATATTTGGGGAAGGCGGGCTATTTTTAGTTTAAACATACCGCCGCGTTTATATTCGCGTTTATAAACGCGTGTATATTCGCGTGTATAATATTTTAGCTGCGTTGATACACGCGTTTTGTAGAAATTACCCGCGTTAATACACGCGATTTTTAGGAAGTAGCCGCGTTAATACACGCAATTTTTAGAAAATAGCCGCGTCAATACACGCGATTTTTGTGCTTTCATTAAAAACATATAATGATTTTGTGTTTTCTGATTTGTACACAGGATGTCATCAACCTCTTCAAGCAGTTCTAGGGAAGATGAGACAATGCGTCATCGTAATCGCGATGTGTGGTTGGGACAACGGATCAAATGTATGTGTAATCGATGTCAAGGATGCATTGTACGAGCACGTCGAATTACCTTGAATCACATCTCCATGTATGGAGAATGGAATCAAACAGGTTTAGAGGTGAGTAGATGTAAATTGATGGTATTCAAATGACTCATGATATCCAAATTAAATTAATAGAGTTGTAACATATAATTTGATAAATTGAAGCAGGATGCAGTACCACACCCTAACATGGTACCCTACGCGCGACGAGAGCACGTAAAGCGTCGACGAGATGATGCTGGAGCTTCGGGATCTATTGTCAGAGATGAGTGGGAAAGGGATGACAATAGCCCTGCACCCCATGAAGTTGTGGAAGAGGAGGTGCTTGATGATATGGTGCGGAATCTTTTTAAGGATGATCCCAAAGGTATGGACGACGATGATATGGAACAAGAGCATCCTTATAAGGCTTCATCGACACCGGTGTTTGAAGGGTGCACATTCTCAGTTTTACGTGCTTCACTTGAACTACTTAATATACAAACAGTTTATGGATGGAGCAATGCAAGTCTTGACGCATTGTTGAAGTAAGCATTCTAACTTACAAATTTGAATTAGTGGTTTAAGGTTTAGGATTTAAGACTAATTATAATTGATGATATTGGATGCAGGCTATTATCAAACATGCTTCCAAAGGAAAATAGACTACCCACCTCAAGAGACATAGCGAGGCGCTATGTGACATCTCTTGGAGGACTGGATTATGATAAAATACATGCATGCGTCAATGATTGCATTCTCTTTCGTGGGATGCATAAGGAGGCTCTACATTGTCCCACTTATGGTGAAGCAAGGTACAGAACAGATATGAAGAGTTTTGATGTACCTCGTAAAGTCTTGCGACACTTTCCTATAATTCCTCGCATCAAACACATGTTCAAGTGCAAATCCATAGCAGAGCTCATGTCATAGCATTCCTCACATCGATCGGATGATGGCATGTGGAGAATTCCCGTAGACACTCCTGCTTGGAAGCATATTGAAGATGAGTGGCCCAGCTTTAAAACAGAGCCCAGAAACTTGAGACTTGGCCTGGGTATGGATGGAGTGAATCCATTTGGTTTCAAAAGCACCGCATACAGCGTGTGGCCAGTTGTGTTGGTGAATTACAACCTTCCACCATCAATGGCGATCAAGAAGGGACATCTTATGTTATCCCTTCTAATTCCAGGGAAACATAAAGTCAAGCATATGGATGTTTATCTTGAACCACTGATTGATGAGTTGGAGGAACTATGGAGAGGTGTTGCGGTGGTGGACATTAGTAGGCCTCCCTCCTCTCGACACTTCGACTTAAAAGCAGTGTTGATGTGGACAATGCATGACTTTCCAGGATACAGCGATTGTTCTGGTAAGAATTCTAATTACCTCCCTACTCTATTACTATTGGTTATATATATTAATTAGATGGTTTGACTTTATTATTCTAACTTTTATTTATATTTTAACAGGTTTGAAAACATCGGGTAAACATGCATGTCCTGTTTGTGGCCCTTCGTTAGTACATGAGTATGCTGATGGTTTGTGTAAGACTATATTCGATAATCATCATCGATTTCTTCCCTCAGATCATCCTAAATGGCAAATGAACGTGGTGGAAAAAGGGCCTGATGCAACGATAAAACGCCATGCAAGTGGATATGTAACTATTGACTCTACAAAGTTCTGGCAAACAAAGAAAGATAGGCTCGTATTGCCACAACAATGTGAGCAGGTATGCATTTTTTTACTAATGTGTTTCATGTACATATATATCTAAGCTCGCGTACCCCTTGACTTTTGATATGCTAATTAATTACTGTACTGTGTGTATTTGAGTAGGTTATCTATCTACCAATGGTGCATGACATCAAATGGTGGTACGTCATCCCTATTGCACCACGTTCCAAAGTGATGTATAATACATTCACTGATATGGAGCATATGGAGGATGTAACAAGCCGCAATGAAGATGATGTCGAACATGCCATTGAAGATGTTGTGATCGATGATCAAGAAATAAGAGATGATCATGATAATGAGGATGAGCATGCCATTTCTCATGATCATGAGAATGACCCTACCATTGAGGATGATGGTGATGTTGATGAGGATGATCAGGACATCGATACCATTATCAATGGAGTACAGAATATCGATAGTGGAATAAATTTAATCGTAGCCTTACCAATTGATCAAATGGATATTGATGTTGATCGTTTGGCAAGGATGGATCTTATTGAAGATGAGATCGAACCCTAACCAATCCGTCACTGTATGTTCTAAATTGATGACATTTCTATCATCTCATATGCATGATTTATTTTTGAATATATTTCATTGTTGTAAATGCATGTAGTGGGATTGTGTAATGATGTATACTGTAATGTACTGTGAGATGGTTTAAGGAAAATAGTTTTTAATTTTGTAAAGGAATTCAGTTTTTCTTCAGTTTTTCTCTGCCATGCGTGTATTAATCCGTGTATAGTAGCGTGTATTTATCCGTGTATAATAGCGAGTATTACCCCGTGAATATTATCGTGTATAGATGCGTGTATATAAACGCGTTTATACACGCGTTGATAAATGCAAACATACACGCGCACTTAAATGCTAAAATACACGCGCCCGATTCTATTCAAATACAAGCGCGACCATACATGCGTTCGTAATTTATCGCGTGTATGAAACGCGTGTATGGTAGCATTGTCTTGTAGTGAAAGCACCATGGGATCTTCTCATCCCATAAATTAGCAAATCTTCTTTATATATTGAGCATTATCTCATGCTCAAATTTTAAAATTATGAGGCAAAAACTCAACAAATTACCTCCATAAAACTTCTTGACAGCTTGTCTTGATGTCGAGGTAGTCATTTGTAACCCCTATGTTGCAAATCTTATTGGGCAGCTTCTTTGCAACCTCCAATGTTGCAAAACTTCACTTCATGGAAGCTTCAACCTTCAAATCAACCAAATGTCTCTCTAAGGTAATACTAATGATAACGAGTGTGCTTAGTTTTTTCCATAACAAAATGAGAATAATTCTTAATCAATAACCTCATAAACAAGGAAAGTATACATAAATATTCACCATGACCAAGAGCCCACCCTAGCTCTGATACCATGTTAATAATCCTAATATGAGATTGATCATGGTGACAGACACAAGATTAAGCATACTATTAAGGTGGATTAAACCACACAAGAAACACCGTGAAAGAGAGAGAGGGAGAGAGAGATTGCACACTCAGCACAAGATCTCTATAGCATATCATAATCAACCATCATACAATGATATATGCCTTCTAGCCTTATCCCACTTTACACATCATCATGCCATGTGGCACTCCCTTTTCCACATTCTTTTATGTGGCTCTCAACATTCACACAATATCTTATGTGGCATTCTTATCGTACTACAATATCTTGCACCTCTAAAGTGCGTTTATACACTCAACCAAATAACCCAAGCTTTAGTATACATTCCACATTTCAACATGTCATTCTTCTTTAGAATGGCCCTAGGGCCATTCTTTCAAGCACATTAAAGCTTTGTAATGTTTATATCATTTGACACTTCATTATCACCAAAAAATCTAAATACCACATAAAACATCAAGATGAATGGGCCTAGGGCCATTCTCTACATGTGTATGTATAAAACATCAAAATGTGCATGGTAGAATGGCCCTAGGGCCATTATTTCAAGCACAATGTGTTTTAGAATGGCCCTAGGGCCATTATTTCAAGCACAATATGTTTTAGAATGGCCCTAAGGCCATTCTACCATGCACAATGTGCTTGAAAGAATGGACCTAGGGCCATTCTACCATCCATGATGTGCTTTAGAATGTTCCTATGGGCAATCCCAAATCGCATTATGGATTTTAGAATCTCTATTCTCTCGTGCCAATAGCTAGTGAATTTTAGCCCTTTTTGCCATAACAATGTGCTTTTAAGAATGGCCCTAGGTCCATTTTACCATACATAATGTGCTTAAAAGAATGGCCCTAAGGCCATTATACCATCCATGATGTTCTTTAGAATGGGCCTAGGTCCATTCTTTCAAGCACATTGTGCATGGTAGAGTGGCCTTAGGGCCATTCTAAAGCACATTGTGCTTCCAAGAATGGCCCTAGGGCCATTGTTTACTCTCTTGTGGCAATTGTTGGTGATTTTTAGAATGTTCTTAGGGCCAATCTCTACATGTGCATGCATAAAACATTAACATTGTGAATGGTAGAATGGCGTTAGGCCCATTATTTGTTGTAAGAACAATGTGCCATCATTTAGAAGCACAATGTGATATAAAATAGCCCTAGGGCCATTCTCCTTGCACAATGTGCTTGAAAGATTCTCTCTAGGGACATTCTACCATCCATGATGTTGTCTCTAGGGACATTCTACCATCCATGATGTGCTTATAATGGCCCTAGGGCCATTCTTAGCACATTGTGCTTGCAAGAATGGCCCTATGTCCCCATTGAATCTTGATATTTTATACATGCACATGTAGAGAATGGACCTAAATCCATAAAAATTGGCACAAGAGGGTATATAATGGCCCTAGGGCCATTCTTTCAAGCACAATGTTTTTTAGAATGGCCTTATGGCCATTCTACCATCCACAATGTGCTTTAAAGAATGGCCCAATGGCCTTTCTAAAAAACATCATGGATGGTCCTTGGGTCATTCTTTCAAACACATTGTGCATTATAGAATGGCCATAACTCCATTCTAAATTACATTGTGCATTGTAGAATTAACATAGGGTCATTCCAACATGCATATTATTGATAAATTCTGCATGCATGGGATATCAAGAATGGCCATTGACCATTGTACGATGCACATTCCACTTTAGAACATCCCTAGGGCCATTCTACCATCCATAATGTGCTTTAGATTGGCCCTAGGGCCATTATTTCAATCACATTATGCATGGTAGAATAACCATGTGGCCATTCTAAAACACATTGTGCTTGCAAGGTTGGCCATAGGGACCTTTTACCATGCATGAGTATTGATATATTATGCATGGACATCCAACTTGTTTTTGCAGTGGTACTACAGAGGTTGGTCAAGGGAATGTGCCTGTGTTTGTGGAGTGTGTGAAGGATACACATCTTCCCTTCCCTACAATGGATACAAGTTAGCTAAGAGGTGCAATCTGGAGTACCATCTAGTGGCCTAATATGTTGTTAAGGCCTTTTGGTGACTTTGTGAGTTTTGGAGGGCCTAGTAAAAGTGAAGATGAACAATATAGAACCTCCAATTATAGATGCAATACCAGTAACGTCTTTAGAGAATGAGCTAAAATTCACGAACCTTGGAAGAAAAAAAAGGTCCTTTTATGGGATGAGAGAAAGATTTAGATGATATAAAAGGGGTTGATCTTGTATGTGTTTCCAAACAACTATGTCAACTTTGAGCAACTTGGTGAGGATTGTGTGGGTGTGGCTATTAAAAGGGAACATGGGAGTACATCAATCAGAACTATACTTGATGTGGATAGCATCAATTTAGTTAAGTAGCCCATTAAACAGACTACATTGTTATATAGCCCATTAAACAGACTACAATGCTAGACAACAGCCCATTAAACAGACTACAATGCTAGACAACAGCCCATTACAATGTTATATAGCCATTGAGGCCATGCAGGTCCATGGATAATAGACAATTAATAAGTTTCCAAAAGTGGTTAATGATGCCCCAACATTTAAAAAAAGGATCTACACTTTCACAAATGGAATTCCAAAGGAGAGAGCACCACCAACTTGTAGTTTTTATATGTCAGTTGAATTATTGCAAAGGGTTTCAACTATTGAGAGTAAATGTTGTTAAGTTGCAGACCATGACATGGTAATGAGCATACATCAGGATTTTTAGGGGTAGTCTCAAAAAACCCATACAAACTATGTATATGATGTGCTTTGTATATCTTGGCTTCAAGAATAAAAAACTAAGAAGATTAAATATAAATTTAATCTAAATGGGATGATTGTTTATTGTGTATGTAGCATTGTATGAACTGCATGGAAACCCAAAAACATCCTTCTACCACTATAGAGAAAAGTTTGAGGTTCGTGTGAATCAACATGTGCATGGAGACACATGAATAATGAGAAGAAGCCTAGAGCATACTTGCATGTCTAGAGCACTAGTTCATAACTTTGTGGACATGAACTCAGAGAGAATGCCCAATAAGACTAGAACTATGTGGGATGGTTCAAGGGAGACTTAATTAAAGATACCGGAAACATATAAGCAAGTGGACATACTAGATGAGATCAAGACAACACTTGATCAATTGGGATATGACAAAAAATTATCCAAGTCCTCTTTTGGGAGAAATTGGAATAAAGAGTTCCCACACGTGGCCTTGATGAAGACCAACTGAGTTCTCCAAGTGCAGCTTGTGTAGTTCACTCAAGGCTAGAATGGGAGCCATGCCAAGTCTACAAGAAAGAGAGAGGATCAAGGAGGAAAGTAGCATTCACATGAATCACTTGTAGAAGCTTGTACTACAGATGGCATGCATTTTCAAAAGTACAACTAAAAAAATATTTGTGCATCATCCATGACAAGATGAATCAAAAGAAGACAACCATTCCTAGACTACAGATGGTACCAAAGGATACGGATTTGGCATGGCAACTATAGGTGGCATTGATTGGTATGATCACTCATGGGCATGGAGAGGGTCATTATGGGCACTTTGCGCTAAATGGTTTATGGTCATCTCATAGTTGTCTCCATTGTATTTTGTTTACATAACTTAGAGAGGATGGATAAGCACCCTCTTCGTGATCTAGCAACAAATGGGCTTTCGAGAAGTAATGTTTCATTTCTTGGTGCTTTGAACTCAAGGGAAGCTTTAGACTACCATAATATCAACAATGGTAAAGAATCTATTATTAAAAATGTGTTAAGTGATGTGCATTCCACTTCCACAACTAGGAATCCCACACCACCTTTTGAAGTAGCTACTACCTTGCAAGCAGATCAAGCAAGTTGTTCTACTTTCAATGTAGGGCCCATAGTATCAAGAGCACCAAACACACCAATGCCATAAGTTGCCAAACAACTTGTTGCTATAGCTAGATAACTATGCAAGTGAAAACAAAAATTGGTACTTGTTTGCATATTTGTCTCTTCTTGTTGGCAAGGGGTGTTTTAAAAGTTGTCTAATTGGGATTTTGAATGGTTGGGCTCACACATGAGGACAAAGATGCAATGTTTAGTAGGTTTTCTAAGAAATTGAGAGTTGGCGAGACCTTCACTTTACCACATTTGACGGATACCTTATGGACTAGCTCAACTTCCTCTCCAGCACCCTTCTTACTTACAAAAGTCCCCCCAAATTCAAGAGATATTGTGATGGCTACCTTTGTGATGGGCAAGAAGCACTTATAGGCCACTCAAAACTACTTTAATTTTGGTTCCTTGTGAAGGGGGCCACACGGATGATGCTATATAAAGTGCATCTAGGGGCGACGATTGATTGGAGACCTAGTGATGGAGGTATCCCCCTATGGAAGAAATACAATGAAGGTAAACCAATGCTACCCCAAGGGATCCACCTCTATTGCCAATGATAGAGTATGTAAAGGGGCATGAAGATGTGATATTAAGAATAAAATCTTACATAAATTTTTGGTAGAATCTTAGAAATGCTAGGTTCATGTGTTCCAAGATATTATAGGCCTGTGAGATTATTGGAATAATGTAATCCAAGAGCTTAAGAAACCAATAGGATGAGAGGCTAGATTGTACACAAATTTTTGGCCAAAATTTTCCCAATAGCTCGATGTTGTGGATGCTCAAATGGATGCTCAAATGGATGCTGAAATATTCTTAGGTTACGAAAGAGCACAATGATCATTATTGTGGGCCTTAACAGGAAAAATCGAGGGAAGAATTCAACCCAATGCATTATGTTAAGCAAGCCTTAGGGTACTTTATATTGTTGCACCCAAATAATAGAGACATATATCCCATTTGGCTTATTATGGTTGAATCAGATATTGATATGGACAGGACATCACCAAAATACAAGAAGCTTTTGATACAATATTGGGGACCTTGTGGAAGGAAGAATGGTAGGACAAATGGAGAGGTGTGACAGTTCCAAATCTAGCCATATCTTAATCGTTCAACTTAATCTAAGGAAACATTCAAACTCACTTAATCGTGCAAATTTCTACATAGCAATACGATCAAATCAATCCTCTCAAATAGCAAAATAAGCATGCACGCCATATCCAAGGTTCTTATCACATAAGAAAAGAATCATGTAATCTTAAACAAACATTCACATGATATAAATCTTTATCAATTACAGCATAGCATCTCAATCAATCACAATGTATGTGTCTATCTCAAAATTCTATCATCATCTGTTGGAATTAGGGTTGTAGGAAAGCACACAAAGCTTGGAGAAGAAGAAGCAAGAATGCACACAACACACAATGTATTAGATTGGAGAAGAAGAAGAAGCAAGAATGCACACAACACACAATGTATTAGATTGTGTCAATGTACAAAAGATAAGTTAGCCCTAGAAGGATGGGCGTATATACAAGACGGGGGAAAAAACCTCCTAAAGAGGGAAAAAGTGCCCCGACGGTCCTAAGTGTGTTCACACACATCACTGCCTATATATATATGGCAACAAATCCCCCCTGGGAGTGATGGTATGAACGAGAGCTAGCACTCATGTATAGGGGAGTGCCATGCCCGAAGTAGATCAGTCCACAAAGGGGAGCAAGCCCAAAGCTTTGCGGAAAGCTTCAAACTTCTCACGAGGAAGTGCCTTTGTGAAAAGATCGGCGAGGTTGTCCTGTGTTGGCACATAGGTCAAGCTGATCTCTCCTGCTGAGAGTCTCTCCCTGACATAGTGATAATGCACCTCAATGTGCTTTGTGCGAGCATGAAAAACTGGGTTTCTCGCAACTGCCAAGGCACTCTGACTGTCAGTGAAGATAGAGGTGGCAGACTCCTGTCCAACACCCAAGTCAGCCATAAGCCGTCTGAGCCACACACACTCAACCGTAGCTATGAAAGCTGCCCTGTACTCAGCTTCACAACTAGAAGTGGCCACAGTAGGTTACTTCTTGCTCAACCAAGATATGCATGAGCTACCGAGCATGAAACAAAAACCACTTGTGGACACTCTTGTGTCATAGCAACCAGCGCAATCTGAATCTAAAAAAGCATGTAAATCTGGCGGCAACAATCCCCTCTTGGGATAAAACAACCCAAGATATATGGTGCCACTCAAGTAGCGAAAGATGCGTTTAACTGCCTTCCAATGCTGAGACCCTGGGCTATGCATAAACCTGCTCACCTGTGAGACTGCAAACTGAATGTCCGGCCTCATAATGCATACATAAATGAGGCAACCAACAGCTGTCTGATAGAGTGTGACATCAAAGTGATCTCCAGCATCATGAAGACTCAACTTCAAACCTGTCTCCATTGGAGTAGCAATAGGCTTGCAGTCTTCAAGGCCTAATCTCCGCAACAATGTCTCAATATACTTTGTCTGACACAAAGCAATACCTCCATCACACTGCTTAAATTGTATCCCCAAATAATGATGCAAATGCCCCAAATATGACATCTCAAAAGAGGCATTCAAATCAGCCTTAAAGTCAGCAATATGACTTTCATTTGGTCCTGTGAGCAGCATGTCATCGACATAGAGAGCAATGATTAGATGTACATCATCCACACATTTAACATATAAAGTGCTTTCTGTTGGACTATTCTGCCAAAACCATGTGCAGTCAAATATGCATGTATTTTTTCACACCAAGCTCGTGGAGCTTGGTATGAACCATATAAAGCCTTTTTCAACCTGCACACTTTGTTTTCCTGCCCTTTTTGAACAAAACCACGAGGCTGCGATACATACACCTCCTCATGCAAATCTCCATTCAAGAACGCAGTCTTTATGTCCAACTGATGTACATTCCAACCATTATGAGCTGCCAATGCACAAATGCTACGAATGGTAGTCATACGACAAGTGGGAGCAAAGGTCTCATCAAAATCAATGCCCTTTTCTTGAGCATAACCCTTTGCAACAAGTCTAGCCTTATAGCGATCAACACTGCCATCTGGCTTTCGTTTCAACTTAAAAACCCACTTACATCCAATGGTCTTTTTACCAATAGGCAAATCACATAAAGACCATGTACCATTCTTCATTATAGCATCATATTCACTTTGCATTGCAGCCAACCAATTTTTTGATTTTTGTGCCTCATCAAATGAAAGAGATTCTTCCTCTTCACAGATACTAGACACAGCCAAAGCATAACAATCTGATGCATAGGAGGCATGCTGAAAACTTGAACGAGTACGACTAGATATAGGTGCATCAATTTTACTATCACGCAAGGTTGCACCAGCCATTTAGGCATATTTCTAGCCTGCTCATTTTCAGCCCTATCCTCAGAAATTACATCCTGTAAATCTGCATTAGAAATAGGCTGATCTATGATGTCGTTTGATATCTGCATAGGCTGAATATTTGCCTCATTAGGACTTACATTTGAATTCCCACCTGTAAACAGAGGCAACAATGTAACAAATACATCCCGTGAGCTCACACCTGTCTCTTTGGTACATGATAACAAAGGCTGCATAGCATCTTCCACAAGAACAACATCTCGACTAATCAAGATACGCTTTGACTGCGGATGATACAATCTGTAACCCTTGCTCTCAGCACTGTAACCAACAAAAACGCATTTGACAGCCTTATCATCCAATTTTCTACGTTGTTGCACAGGCACTAAAGCATAGGCCAAGCAACCAAAGACACGCAAGTGACCAATAGAAGGCTTCCTGCCATGCCAAGCTTCGTATGGAGTAATAGACTGCAAGGCCTTAGTGGGACACCTATTGAGTACATATGCAGCACACATGACAGCCTCAAGCCAAAACGCATGTGGCAAAGCTTGGCTCTTAACCATACATCGTGCCATCTCCATAAGTGACCTGTTTTTCCTCTCAGCAACACCATTTTGTTGAGGGGTATACGGCACTGTACATTGGTAACACTATATTCGTGAGTTTGGGAATTTTCCAACTCCCATTTTTTGAATACTAAAAAGATGGGACCTGTATAACATGCCTATAAGTTTCTTAAAACCATATCATGTGAGCTATTGTTGGAAAGCGCTTGGAAAATGGAATCTAGTGAGCTATAGAGCGCCCAATTTGGAGTAACGGTGTTCAAGTTATGATTAATCCAAAGATTTAACCACGTGTCCCAAACTATTGGGAAATTCCCATATTCCCCAATATGGTGTTTGGTGTTTTATTCCACGACTAGCCAGAAATGCATCAAACTCTTTAGACAAGTACTCTCCCCCTCGATCAGAACGGAGGGTGCCCACAGTACAATTGGATACATTTTCAACCATAAGAAAAAACTGTTTGAAGCACAAAAACACTTCGGACTTTACCTTCAGTGGATATACCCATGCATGCCTTGAGTAATCATCAATGAAAGTCACGAAGTACAAGTGTTTACCAAATGACGGAGTTTGCATAGACCCACATACATCACTATGTACAAGTTGCAATTTGCGAGTGGCCTGCACAGAACCATCCTTTGGAAACGCAGAACGCTGCATTTTGCCCAAAATACAGCCTTCACAAACATGTTTCAATGGTGCCTCAAGAGGGGGCAATGAAGCAACCATATCAAATTTCTGCAAACGCAGCAAACTAGCAAAGTTCAGATGACCAAAACGAGCATGCCATAGTTTTGCATCTAAAACTACCTTTTCATCAGAAACTGCATTTGCTGAATCTTCCACACACTTGTCATAAGAATTGAGCCTATACAGCCCACGAAACAAGGTGCCAGATGCAATAATCGTATCACCAGAAGTCAAATCATGAACAGTACATCTGTCATCCACAAATTTGACTACAAATATAAGTCTAGCAAGCGCAGAGACAGACAATAGATTCTTCTTTATCCCTGGCACATACAAAGCATCTGAAAGTGTGAAAGCGCTGCCATTTGCAGCAGTAAGCATAATTTTACCAACGCCCTTCACTGGGTAAAAAGCATTATTGGCACATGTGACAGTATTCCCATTAGAGACAGCCTCAAGACAAGTGAACATATCACGATGTGAGGTAATGTGCTTTGTAGCACCACTGTCAAAATACCATACATTAGAGTCAACAGAAACTGCCAAACATGCATCATGTACAGATGGGTTATACTGGCAATACACGCTAAACGCCCATTCTGTATCCTGCACAACATTTGCAAAATCTGCATTTGTAGAAGCATCCGCCGCTATTGTGGCTGCATTTGACTCTTTCTTCTTTGTCTCTTTAGCCTTTAGCTTAGGACAATTCTTAATGACATGATCATTTACATTACAATAGTTGCACCTGGTCTTTTTCTTGCCTTTATCAAGAGCCTTCTCAGACTTAATGTTGCTACCTATGGAAGGAGAAGAAGTTGCAGACCTACTAATAGGAGAAGAAACAGTGGAAGGGGCTGCCTTACCACTTCTTCTTTGCTGCTGGGCAGCAATAAATGCTTGATCAACTGCACGCTGCCTGGCCCTGTTTTGCTTGGACTGCGCTTCTTGTTGCAAGAGCTTGTTGACCAAAGTATCATACTTGACAGCATCAGGTCTATCCTCAGTAAGAAGTCTCCACGTGGAAGCAAAAGTCTGATATGTCTCAGGTAAAGCATCAAGAACAATCTGCACAAGAGAATGATCAGGAATAATCTCACCTGCAGAAATCAACTGTTCTTTGAGATCTTTAATCTCAGCAAGAAAAACATTCATGTCATCATCTTCCTGCATAATCTTCAATTCTAGCTCTTTACGCAGGTAAGAGATTTTTGCCTCGTTACGACCTGCATACAAACCAGCTAGAATATCCCAAGCCTGTTTTGCTGTTTTAGCTGAACGAATATGTGGGGTGATGTTACGTTTGACAGAAAGTGCAATCAAGGCATGAGCCTGCGCATCTTTACCATCCCAACGAGCTTGTTCAGTAGTGGGTAAAACAGCAGCAACAGTAGAGCTGCTAGAACCTGCAACATCCTCAACAGATCCTACATCCACAGAACCTGGACGTACATCCATACCCTGCACAATGTTCCACACTCCTTTTGCAACCAAAACATGCTGCATCATGTATGCCCAATGTAAGATTCCTCCCCCACCCCCTTTTTGATGTCTAGTATCTTTCCCTGTAATCAATCCCTCTTCAGAAATATAAAGACCTTGTTTCTATCTGTTTTAGCCTAGAAAGAGAAAAATATTCTAGAGAGAGAATATTTAGATTTTGAATATTTTTGGATAGAAAAATATCTCTTCTAATTCAGATGAGTTCCCCTGAAACAGAAATTCAAAAAGAATTTTCCAATGTGCAATTGGAATTAATTGAAAATAGGTATAAAGAACCTTAGCCTAAGGGTCTAGATTTTCAGAAATCTTTAGACTATGGTCCAATTAAGGTTCCTATGGACCAATAGCATCAATCCATGTGTAGGGAGGAGATAAATCCAACTTGTAAAAAGAAAATACCCAAAAATGAGTAAATGCTCACATGAGGTGAAGAGTTGAAAATGTACAAGGTTTATTAGTAAAAAACTATGTGCAATATTAAAAATATGAGATATTTTGGGTATAATGATTTTATTATGACACATATGTAAGGAAGGGGAGTCCCTTAAATGCTCACATAAGATGAAGAGTTGAAAATGTACAAGGTTTATTAATAAAAAACTATGAGCAATATTAAAATGATTCCATTATGACACATATGTAAGGAAGGGGAGTTCTTTAAAGGAGGTGCATATTTCACATAAGATGAAGAGTTGAAAATGTACAAGGTTTATTAGTAAAAAAAACTATGAGCAATATTAAAATGATTCCATTATGACACATATGTAAGGAAGGGGAGTTCTTTAAAGGAGGTGCATATTTCACATGCTTGAATGAGTTTTAAACTCATAAAAATTGAGATATTTCATCTCTCCTCTCTCCTCATTCAAGTCTAGTTCCAAAAAGTTAGCTTAACTGACCTAAAAATGGTCAAATATTGACCAAACTGATTTAGAAAATTCTAGAATCAGTTTGTTTGGTTAGGAGCTCAATTTTTCCTATAAATAGAAGCCTCCCCCTTGTTGAAAAATATATAGTGTTTATGCATCGTTACTCTACTCCACCTAAGCCAGAAACTGTGAATTCATTTAATAATTCACTAGTTTTTGGAGCTTCCCTCTTTCTTCAATCCCCATTAGTGGCTCCATCAACATACTTAACCAATTGATTGGTTGGGGGCCTCTACCGTGAACAAAGAATCAAGCAACTTGTAAGGTAATTAGTGAATATTGCTCTTTTCTATAATTTCTCAATGTTTCTCTCTTCTCAACCCCTCTCAAGCTTGAGAAGTTTAATTGGTATGGTTTTTTTTTTTTTTTTTTTAATGCTATTGAAGTTTGAATAGTAGTGAAGAGTTACATAATGCTATTGAAGTTAATTTTCATTTATGTTTAAATTCTAATGATTTTTATGTAAATTCTCTCTCTCACTCAAGAAATGGTCATAATCATGAACCGTTCTCAATCCAAATCAAGCTTTTCATAAAGCTTTTCCTTAACCCAAGATTAAGCTATGCTTGAGGCCAAATTAATGGCTTTTTCTATGCTTTTAGTTTATATATATTAATGATTCAATCCATTATGGATTGATAATCCAATTAGAGATTATTTTAATTATTTTCTTAATGATAAGCATTATCCCTTAGAAAAATTGAGATTTATTAGTCATAGCAGCGGAGCTATGGCAAATTTTTTATAAAAATTATGCATAAAATAATCTCATTCAAAGCATAAAAAGAGGACTTCCTACCATATTCTAGGAATTATCATCCTAGATTAATTGAAAGAATTTCATTACAATCATGGAGAAATTGAATTTTAATATTATGCATAATGGATAAATTTTTATATCAAAAGTGTTATTTTTATCATTTTTAATTTTCATGCATAGAAGTATGCATAAAGGAAAATTTTTATATCAAAAGTGTTACTTTTATCATTTTTATTTACATGCATTGAAGTATGCATAATGGATAAATTTTTATATCAAAAGTGTTACTTTTATCATTTTTATTTACTTGCATAGAAGTATGCATAATGGATAAATTTTTATATCAAAAGTGTTACTTTTATCATTTTTATTTACATGCATAGAAGTATGCATAATGGATAAATTTTTATATCAAAAGTGTTACTTTTATCATTTTTATTTACATGCATAGAAGTATGCATAATGGATAAATTTTTATATCAAAAGTGTTACTTTTATCATTTTTATTTACATGCCTAGAAGTATGCATAATGGATAAATTTTTATATCAAAAGTGTTACTTTTATCATTTTTATTTACATGCATAGAAGTATGCATAATGGATAAATTTTTATTATAAAAGTGTTACTTTTAGCATAATTGAATTTCATGCATAGAGGTATGCATAAGAGATGAATATTTTATTATAAAAGTGTTACTTTTACAATAATTAAAATTCATGCATAGAGGTATGCATAAGAGATGAATATTTTATTATAAAAGTGTTACTTTTAGCATAATTGAATTTCATGCATAGAAGTATGCATAAAAGATATGGGAAGTGATAAGATATGATAAGATGCGATGAGTTAAGATGTGATAAGATGTGTATGGGATGAGATAAGAAGTGTATGAGATGAGATAAGATGTATATGGGTTGTGATAGGGTGAGAATGGAGGTGATATAAAAGATTAGATATGAAGGCATATGGGGTTATATGAATGGGAATGTGAAAATGGATGTATGTATGTGGATGTGTGGATGTGGAGATGGGAGTGTGGATGTATGCATGTGAAAATGGATGTATGCATGAAGATGTATATGCATAGATGTGAATGGGAATATAGATGTGGATCTAAATGTGAATGTGAATGTAGATGTGGATGTATGTGAATGTGGATGTAGATGTGGTTGTATAGATGTGAATGTGGAACGTGGATGTGGATGTATGTATGTATGTGGATGTAGATGTGTATGTATAGATGTGAATGGGAATGTGGATGTGGATATTTGTGAATGTGGATGTAGATGTGGATGTATAGATGTGAATGTGGAATGTGGATGTGGATGTATGTATGTATATGGATGTAGATGTGGATGTATAGATGTGAATGTGGAATGTGGATGTGGATGTATGTATGTATGTGGATGTAGATGTGGATGTATAGATGTGAATGGGAATGTGGATGTGGATGTATGTATGTATATGGATATGGATATATGAATGAGGACGTGATAGTGGATGTATGCATGAGGATGTGGATGTATGAATGAGGACGTGATAGTGGATGTATGCATGTGGATGTAGATGTGGATGTATAGATGTGAATGGGAATGTGGATGTGGATGTATGTATGTATGTATGTGGATGTGGATGTATGAATGAGGACATGATAATGAATGTATGCATGTGGATGTGGATATGGATGTGTATGTATGAATGCGGATATGGATGTGGATATGGATGTGTATGTATGAATGTGGATATGGGATGTGGATGTATAAAGGAGGATGTGAAAATGGAGTTAAGCATGTAGATGTGGATGTATGGATGTGGATGTGGATGTATGGATGTGGATATGGATGTGAATATATGATATGTGATGTGAAGGAATCTGAAGTGAAGAGATGGAAAAGGAGGTGATTGGATGAGTACACATATACATGGAATGTGGAATAAGTAATGTGGATTAATGAGGGATAATGTGGAAAAATGAGAGTTAATATAGAAACTGTATTTGTAAACTGTTTGTAAATGCTGTTTGTAAATGGCTGTTTTATGTCAAGAATGCTGGGGAAGCATTTTGACCGTCTTGTGATTAAGGTCGTGGAGACCTAACTGATAAAGTTGCAACTGCTGCTGACGGAGAGTCAATGGAGGACGTCTCGCGTAGCAAGGTCGACCGAGGTCTTGACCAGCCTCGGTTCGATTAAAATGGTGAGCTTCCGGTACGGTGGATGAGGGACCAAGGAAGCGACCTATGAGTGAAGCGCTAGGTCACCTGCGAAGGATCCTAGAGGGTGCTGACCATACGGTGCTCGGGCTCTGGGTCGCCTAGGATACCCACGCGTGCGTCGAGGAAGATATTGGAACAAGGAGTAAGAGTTGTTTTGTGAAACCGGGCATGGATCTGGTTGACTGACCTTGCTGGTCCTCAACGGATGAGTCCATGGCTCTTTTATATGGATCTGTTGGTTGATCTTGCTGATCTTCAACGAGAGTCCATCTTGATAAGTGATTATATTGCCGAGTATTATGGGCTAGGAACTATGGAAACGGCCTCTGTGTGGACAGGTGGTGAGCGTTCTAGTTGCCAATGATGCCATAGATACTTTGATGAAGGAATGATGGGAAATTATGAATCAACTGGATAAATTGGGAGATTGTGATCAGTGGAACTATGGTTTCATTAAAGGATTGTTTTAAAGTTAGCTGATGCTAAGAAAAAGGCAATTTTCATATTGGGTGTGTAAGTGGTGTGGCTAGTTTTATGTTTGCATGAAATTCCGGCTAGGGGGCCTTGGAACTCTTTTCCTTGGTACCCGGGACAAAACCTAACCAAATTCCAAATTGGATCCCATCACTACAGTGGTTGGGCGGTTGGCTAACCCATGGGATCGGATGGGGTTAGGCTGGACTGATGGATCCGTAAATCGAGACTCAAACTTTTGTTTTTACGATAGGTAAAATAAATCCCGGATAGTAACTGTTCTATGGATAGGAATCAACGGCTGTGCCTCTTGAATGGGGAAAAAAGCGTTGATCCCAATGATCCAAGTGCAAGTTTCTTCCTTAATCTGACCATGTATCTTATAGATGCAATTGGATCAGCTCGAACAGAAATGTTCTTGACTACGTTAGAGTAAAAAGTTATCCAGGTGGAATCGCCCGTGCTTTCCGATAAAGGAAGTTTTTTCCGGGTTCGGTTTTGGAAAAACCGACGGATTAGTCTCTTGTCCGGATATCCGTGGACGAGGCCCCGAATGTGGGACCCCTGTCCCGTGCGAGAAGTGCTACTTCCGCTGCTAGTACCCGAATCCGTTGCTCGGTGGGAACAGGGGGATCCTACAGTTGGTATCAGAGCATTTTGGTTAAATGAGGATCAACCGAGAAGCCAAATATATCAAAAAAAATTTCAAGAATCAAAAAGGTTGTAATTGTGTGATATAATTCATACAATTTGATATTCAAACTGAAATTCGTAATTTGGTAATTGGGTCTTCAGATGGAAGTACCGCAATTATATAGAATTCGTGACTTGCTTGAGGCCTAGACATGATGGTATTTACCTTATAATTCCAAGGGCCGTGACTACCCGTATATACCGAGAGTATACTGCAGCTCTTTACTGACAGTATATACGAGTAAATCTAAGACTTGAAATTATAAGCGTTAATGCCATCCAGATGATGAATTTGAATGTGGTTGATATGATTTTTAATTCTGTTTGAGAATTGATGAATTGAATTGGATTCTGATTGAAAATTCTGATTGAAAAATGATGAATTCTGAAATTAGTTGAAATATAAAAATCCGAACAAAACCACAATGAGGATTAATGGGACGACTCCCAGTGATGATATTCATAACTGGAATGATGATAATGATTTCAGCAAATCACTATGAGATTAGTGGATTGTGCTGTCAGATTGCTGCTGTTAACACTTGACCGGTAGATCAAGTTAAGGGATGACAAATTGAGATCTAGCTTAACTGAAATTCCCGTAGAGGAATGTTCAGAAGGAATTTTTTTCGGTCTAATGGACCATTATCGTGTTAAAGTTATGAATGATATGATTTAAATGAATTGTTATTTAATGATGAGTTCTATTTAAGGGATAATTATCCCAGTATTCTATTGGGTTGACCAGAATATAAGGAACCCAGAATAAAATTGGATCTTAAGAAAAAGAGTTGTCCTCTACCTTGCGAGATGAGGACATCTCGCTCTTTTCAAGTGGGGTAGAATGTAAGATTCTCCCCCAACCTTCGAGGTATACAGGAGTAAGAATCTCCCTTTCTGATCTTATAATTATTCTCTCTCTAAAATAAAAGAAAGATTTTGTTTAAAAAAAAGGAAGAACCTTTTCCCTGAATACTTCTCAAGAGTCCCACCTGTTTTAAGGATTCAGAACAATGAGTTCAGAAGTGAGAATCGATGTTTTGGATATCAAGGTTTTGGTCTTCATTCGAGTACGGCCCAAAAGAAGTTCTTTATCTCTTGGGGAGTATATGAAGTTATCCCCTAGATATTGTGAGCCTTATATCTGAATTCAATGAAAGTAGGTGACTTAGCCTACAAGCTTCTTTTATCTCTTCATCTCAAAATTCTTAATGCCTTCTGTAGAAAAATGTGTCAAACCCAAATCATGGAAAGACAGTAAAACTTCAGTGGCAAGTTATCGTTGGCTTCTAAGTTACGCTAGCTCCTTCCTTTATATAAGTCGTAACTTTTACTTGTCGCTCACAGTAATCTTACTTCCATCGATATCCTTTCTTTCTTAATCTCCTTCATGGCTTGGCAACAAGAACTAGTTTTATCCATAATGATTCCTCACCTTCAAGACGCAAGTGAATCTGTGAAGAAGGATTTTATAGAGCAGTATGAGCGCTCACTTTTCCCTCACTTGGGAACTTCTGTAGCGCAAACCAAATGGCGGACCTATCAAAACATAACTAGGGTAACACCCTGGGGTCAGCAGCACTTTCGTAACAATGTCCGCTTGGCCATGGTTATTGAAGCTTTGGGTTTGGGTCCCCGATACTACTGCGTCATGAGATCAAGACATCCTGGGTTTTCTGAGCGGGTCTTCTTACTGGCATGTTTTCTTCCTCATGAGAAGATATGCCTTTACCCCGTTTTTGGCTTGCCTCTCAGAGGTCCTTTTGTTAGAACACCTCATACCACTGAGATAGGCGCAGCAATAACCCACAGAATCATTCCCATAGATGAGTTACCTTATACTTGTGCAGCTTGTGAGGACTGCTTTTGTGACCATATGATGGACGGGCTTATGGAAGTGTAAAGAGTTCCTCTATCTTTACTGTATAAGTTCCAAGAATGAATAAAGTTTAAATCTTGTTCGTATTTTGAATCTTGCTCTCTTTAAGACTTATCTTGGTGGTTAATCTTGATTAAAATTTTTCTCTAAGTCTCATATTCGTGCATCTTGCGAAATTATCCCAGTTTGCGAGATGAGGACATCTCGCATTTTTTAAGTGGGGTAGAATGTAAGATTCCTCCCCCACCCCCTTTTTGATGTCTAGTATCTTTCCCTGTAATCAATCCCTCTTCAGAAATATAAAGACCTTGTTTCTATCTGTTTTAGCCTAGAAAGAGAAAAATATTCTAGAGAGAGAATATTTAGATTTTGAATATTTTTGGATAGAAAAATATCTCTTCTAATTCAGATGAGTTCCCCTGAAACAGAAATTCAAAAAGAATTTTCCAATGTGCAATTGGAATTAATTGAAAATAGGTATAAAGAACCTTAGCCTAAGGGTCTAGATTTTCAGAAATCTTTAGACTATGGTCCAATTAAGGTTCCTATGGACCAATAGCATCAATCCATGTGTAGGGAGGAGATAAATCCAACTTGTAAAAAGAAAATACCCAAAAATGAGTAAATGCTCACATGAGGTGAAGAGTTGAAAATGTACAAGGTTTATTAGTAAAAAACTATGTGCAATATTAAAAATATGAGATATTTTGGGTATAATGATTTTATTATGACACATATGTAAGGAAGGGGAGTCCCTTAAATGCTCACATAAGATGAAGAGTTGAAAATGTACAAGGTTTATTAATAAAAAACTATGAGCAATATTAAAATGATTCCATTATGACACATATGTAAGGAAGGGGAGTTCTTTAAAGGAGGTGCATATTTCACATAAGATGAAGAGTTGAAAATGTACAAGGTTTATTAGTAAAAAAAACTATGAGCAATATTAAAATGATTCCATTATGACACATATGTAAGGAAGGGGAGTTCTTTAAAGGAGGTGCATATTTCACATGCTTGAATGAGTTTTAAACTCATAAAAATTGAGATATTTCATCTCTCCTCTCTCCTCATTCAAGTCTAGTTCCAAAAAGTTAGCTTAACTGACCTAAAAATGGTCAAATATTGACCAAACTGATTTAGAAAATTCTAGAATCAGTTTGTTTGGTTAGGAGCTCAATTTTTCCTATAAATAGAAGCCTCCCCCTTGTTGAAAAATATATAGTGTTTATGCATCGTTACTCTACTCCACCTAAGCCAGAAACTGTGAATTCATTTAATAATTCACTAGTTTTTGGAGCTTCCCTCTTTCTTCAATCCCCATTAGTGGCTCCATCAACATACTTAACCAATTGATTGGTTGGGGGCCTCTACCGTGAACAAAGAATCAAGCAACTTGTAAGGTAATTAGTGAATATTGCTCTTTTCTATAATTTCTCAATGTTTCTCTCTTCTCAACCCCTCTCAAGCTTGAGAAGTTTAATTGGTATGGTTTTTTTTTTTTTTTTTTTAATGCTATTGAAGTTTGAATAGTAGTGAAGAGTTACATAATGCTATTGAAGTTAATTTTCATTTATGTTTAAATTCTAATGATTTTTATGTAAATTCTCTCTCTCACTCAAGAAATGGTCATAATCATGAACCGTTCTCAATCCAAATCAAGCTTTTCATAAAGCTTTTCCTTAACCCAAGATTAAGCTATGCTTGAGGCCAAATTAATGGCTTTTTCTATGCTTTTAGTTTATATATATTAATGATTCAATCCATTATGGATTGATAATCCAATTAGAGATTATTTTAATTATTTTCTTAATGATAAGCATTATCCCTTAGAAAAATTGAGATTTATTAGTCATAGCAGCGGAGCTATGGCAAATTTTTTATAAAAATTATGCATAAAATAATCTCATTCAAAGCATAAAAAGAGGACTTCCTACCATATTCTAGGAATTATCATCCTAGATTAATTGAAAGAATTTCATTACAATCATGGAGAAATTGAATTTTAATATTATGCATAATGGATAAATTTTTATATCAAAAGTGTTATTTTTATCATTTTTAATTTTCATGCATAGAAGTATGCATAAAGGAAAATTTTTATATCAAAAGTGTTACTTTTATCATTTTTATTTACATGCATTGAAGTATGCATAATGGATAAATTTTTATATCAAAAGTGTTACTTTTATCATTTTTATTTACTTGCATAGAAGTATGCATAATGGATAAATTTTTATATCAAAAGTGTTACTTTTATCATTTTTATTTACATGCATAGAAGTATGCATAATGGATAAATTTTTATATCAAAAGTGTTACTTTTATCATTTTTATTTACATGCATAGAAGTATGCATAATGGATAAATTTTTATATCAAAAGTGTTACTTTTATCATTTTTATTTACATGCCTAGAAGTATGCATAATGGATAAATTTTTATATCAAAAGTGTTACTTTTATCATTTTTATTTACATGCATAGAAGTATGCATAATGGATAAATTTTTATTATAAAAGTGTTACTTTTAGCATAATTGAATTTCATGCATAGAGGTATGCATAAGAGATGAATATTTTATTATAAAAGTGTTACTTTTACAATAATTAAAATTCATGCATAGAGGTATGCATAAGAGATGAATATTTTATTATAAAAGTGTTACTTTTAGCATAATTGAATTTCATGCATAGAAGTATGCATAAAAGATATGGGAAGTGATAAGATATGATAAGATGCGATGAGTTAAGATGTGATAAGATGTGTATGGGATGAGATAAGAAGTGTATGAGATGAGATAAGATGTATATGGGTTGTGATAGGGTGAGAATGGAGGTGATATAAAAGATTAGATATGAAGGCATATGGGGTTATATGAATGGGAATGTGAAAATGGATGTATGTATGTGGATGTGTGGATGTGGAGATGGGAGTGTGGATGTATGCATGTGAAAATGGATGTATGCATGAAGATGTATATGCATAGATGTGAATGGGAATATAGATGTGGATCTAAATGTGAATGTGAATGTAGATGTGGATGTATGTGAATGTGGATGTAGATGTGGTTGTATAGATGTGAATGTGGAACGTGGATGTGGATGTATGTATGTATGTGGATGTAGATGTGTATGTATAGATGTGAATGGGAATGTGGATGTGGATATTTGTGAATGTGGATGTAGATGTGGATGTATAGATGTGAATGTGGAATGTGGATGTGGATGTATGTATGTATATGGATGTAGATGTGGATGTATAGATGTGAATGTGGAATGTGGATGTGGATGTATGTATGTATGTGGATGTAGATGTGGATGTATAGATGTGAATGGGAATGTGGATGTGGATGTATGTATGTATATGGATATGGATATATGAATGAGGACGTGATAGTGGATGTATGCATGAGGATGTGGATGTATGAATGAGGACGTGATAGTGGATGTATGCATGTGGATGTAGATGTGGATGTATAGATGTGAATGGGAATGTGGATGTGGATGTATGTATGTATGTATGTGGATGTGGATGTATGAATGAGGACATGATAATGAATGTATGCATGTGGATGTGGATATGGATGTGTATGTATGAATGCGGATATGGATGTGGATATGGATGTGTATGTATGAATGTGGATATGGGATGTGGATGTATAAAGGAGGATGTGAAAATGGAGTTAAGCATGTAGATGTGGATGTATGGATGTGGATGTGGATGTATGGATGTGGATATGGATGTGAATATATGATATGTGATGTGAAGGAATCTGAAGTGAAGAGATGGAAAAGGAGGTGATTGGATGAGTACACATATACATGGAATGTGGAATAAGTAATGTGGATTAATGAGGGATAATGTGGAAAAATGAGAGTTAATATAGAAACTGTATTTGTAAACTGTTTGTAAATGCTGTTTGTAAATGGCTGTTTTATGTCAAGAATGCTGGGGAAGCATTTTGACCGTCTTGTGATTAAGGTCGTGGAGACCTAACTGATAAAGTTGCAACTGCTGCTGACGGAGAGTCAATGGAGGACGTCTCGCGTAGCAAGGTCGACCGAGGTCTTGACCAGCCTCGGTTCGATTAAAATGGTGAGCTTCCGGTACGGTGGATGAGGGACCAAGGAAGCGACCTATGAGTGAAGCGCTAGGTCACCTGCGAAGGATCCTAGAGGGTGCTGACCATACGGTGCTCGGGCTCTGGGTCGCCTAGGATACCCACGCGTGCGTCGAGGAAGATATTGGAACAAGGAGTAAGAGTTGTTTTGTGAAACCGGGCATGGATCTGGTTGACTGACCTTGCTGGTCCTCAACGGATGAGTCCATGGCTCTTTTATATGGATCTGTTGGTTGATCTTGCTGATCTTCAACGAGAGTCCATCTTGATAAGTGATTATATTGCCGAGTATTATGGGCTAGGAACTATGGAAACGGCCTCTGTGTGGACAGGTGGTGAGCGTTCTAGTTGCCAATGATGCCATAGATACTTTGATGAAGGAATGATGGGAAATTATGAATCAACTGGATAAATTGGGAGATTGTGATCAGTGGAACTATGGTTTCATTAAAGGATTGTTTTAAAGTTAGCTGATGCTAAGAAAAAGGCAATTTTCATATTGGGTGTGTAAGTGGTGTGGCTAGTTTTATGTTTGCATGAAATTCCGGCTAGGGGGCCTTGGAACTCTTTTCCTTGGTACCCGGGACAAAACCTAACCAAATTCCAAATTGGATCCCATCACTACAGTGGTTGGGCGGTTGGCTAACCCATGGGATCGGATGGGGTTAGGCTGGACTGATGGATCCGTAAATCGAGACTCAAACTTTTGTTTTTACGATAGGTAAAATAAATCCCGGATAGTAACTGTTCTATGGATAGGAATCAACGGCTGTGCCTCTTGAATGGGGAAAAAAGCGTTGATCCCAATGATCCAAGTGCAAGTTTCTTCCTTAATCTGACCATGTATCTTATAGATGCAATTGGATCAGCTCGAACAGAAATGTTCTTGACTACGTTAGAGTAAAAAGTTATCCAGGTGGAATCGCCCGTGCTTTCCGATAAAGGAAGTTTTTTCCGGGTTCGGTTTTGGAAAAACCGACGGATTAGTCTCTTGTCCGGATATCCGTGGACGAGGCCCCGAATGTGGGACCCCTGTCCCGTGCGAGAAGTGCTACTTCCGCTGCTAGTACCCGAATCCGTTGCTCGGTGGGAACAGGGGGATCTCACACCCAAAGTGGGTAGTTGCTATCTCCATCCAGTTTGTCTTCAGCAGACAACATGCGAAATACATCATTATTGTTATCAGCCATGGCCACGGACTGAAACTGATGCAAAAGCTGCCTGTAATGAAGCAAAGACTGAATAGAAAACAACTCGTGCTATGTAGCACGGTCCACAATAGAATACGTATGCCTGTTTTGCAGAAAACTGCACTGTCGAAATTTCTGCAGAAAATGACGAAAACACCTGTGCAAAACTTGCAATGCAAAAACGGAGCCCGAAACGACCTCAGATGCGATTTCTGAGAACGCGAAGCCCCACGGGCTATTCTGCAGAGTATAGGGACCTGCAAGCGATCGTGAAAGCTCACCTCAATCGGAGAACGTGAGTCGGAGGGTGCTGGCGGCGTAGCCCTGGGAGCCGATGCCTCCTCTGATACCAATTGTTGGAATTAGGGTTGCAGGAAAGCACATAAAGCTTGGAGAAGAAGAAGCAAGAATGCACACAACACACAATGTATTAGATTGTGTCAATGTACAAAAGATAAGTTAGCCCTAGAAGGATGGGCGTATATACAAGCCGGGGGAAAAAACCTCCTAAAGAAGGAAAAAGTGCCCCGGCGGTCCTAAGTGTGTTCACACACATCACTGCCTATATATATATGGCAACATCATCACCATGCTCGACAACATGGTTAGTCATAATGACCAAAATCCAGCCAATCTAGGGCTTTCTCCGATGCCTGTCCACCCAACCTCCACACACACTGGACAATGCAGCTATCCCGGGTATGCCTCTTTCTGAATCTCGTCCTCTTTGGGTTCTACCACATTGCTCCTAGAGGGCATATATCTTGTTCTATGTCCGGCGTTCCCTATCTAAGGACGGCCGGCCCAAATCTTAAAATCTCATGTCGAGACTCATCATACACATGCATATCAACTAGTCATACGCGTGCATATCAATCATTCATCTCAAACAAAGTAATAATAACTAATACATATCATCTCACACTCATCTCTAGTCCATAATCTTTCAAGACATGCATATTCAAATCCATCACAATTAATTTCAAGTATAAAACAAGCTTTTAATTTAAATAGTCTTTAACTTCTCTTTATCTTTTAAGTCACATGGGAATCCTTGTTTTTAACATAATTAATTATCATGTTCTAACGAGCGAGGTCATCTTTAGTCACTATAGCTAAGTCTTAACTATGTTTATGCGTTAGTCCATCTGGTCTATATAGATAAGATAGTCAATCTTGATAGAAATTTCCAAGGCAAAGCCTAATAACTAGTCTCTTTGGAAGAGTAATATCTTTTAATCTATTTGGAATTAGAGAAAAGTCAAAACTACAGAGTTTTAGGACTTCTAATGCTCTATAAAGCACGCCTTAGTGATGGTTCTCTAAAAATGAGTTCTAAGGTCTCTTTGAGAGCATTCAAAACTGTCAAAGTTGTGTTTTCAGCATGAAACTGTAAAAAACAGCCAAGTGCCCCACTTTGCACTCGAATAACTCAAAAACAAAAGGAATTTTGGCTTTGTAGAGTCTCATACACTCTTGTAGAGTTTCTTGCCGTCTAAAACTTTCATGTTTATATCAAAATGTGATTCTAAATGTAGGGAAAGATAAACTCTTCGCAAAATAGCCCCTCATGAAGGTTTTACCTAGAATCTAGTCATAAACTAGTCAAATATTCTATTTTCTAAATTCTTTATCTCCAAAAGTGTATATTCTATGAGTCTTTAGACTAAGGCGATCATTTTTTAATAAATTCAACCGTTAAGCGTTCCATACCTTAACTCAGATTTTCTCATGTACATGCTTATCGATTTATTTATTTAATCTCAAAAGAATTGAAAGCAAAATCATAAAAAGAGTGCTTGTGTACTTCCCCGATATATTTTCTGATGTCTTGATTGATTTGGAATCCATGTCTTGATTGATTGATTTGGAATCCATGTCTATTTTCCAGAAGTTGTGGAAGAGCTGCTTGTAGATTTGGCAAGCCTATCAGATTTGCTATCAGGGGGCTGCAATCAGGGGGCTGCAATCTGCAAACAGGTATAACTTCGCACACAGTTATCAGATACTAGTCATGTGGGTACTTACAATTACCAGAATGCAAGCGGTCTACGACCCATCGGCAGGCTGAATCGCCAAATCAATTGTATGTGAAAGTCGACTCCAAAAATAGGTCACGTTTTACTTTTTTTTATCAAATTTCGATTTGCATGTCCATCTATGCACTTAAAGGCTTCCTTTGAGTATACTAACTAATTGAAAACTCAATCTTAAATTTTCACTTAGTTTTAACACTTAGAATCTTTACTGCTGTGAAAAACCATTGAAAACCTGCTGGAATTCATAATACTAAAATCTATAGCATCCAAAACTTAGGATTATCTTTAATCATAACTTGGTTAATCTCGGAGGTATGTTACAAGAGGCCTACATTGATTGTTGGAAGGGGTTTTGGATGGAGAACAAGGCAGATCCAAGACGAGTGTGGAAAACAATTGATGCAATTGTTTGGTCAGACCTAAAAAACCAGGGCTATATACAAGAATCAAGATACCAATTAGGAAAGCCAAAAAAGCTCAAGAAGGCTTCTACCTCACTATCGTGCACAAACCAAATGGTGTCCCCATTGAGCACAAGAAGGCTTCTACCTCACTATCACATGTAGGCACTAGATGGGGATGAACTTGATGGTGCCCCCATTGAGCAGTAGTAGAATCTTCACTCAATTTTGTGGTGGCCGAACCATCTTTTGTGCCTATGATGTTGTTTTGTCTTGACAGTGTTGATATTTTTTAGATTGTTTTAGAAAATTTGTGTCATTGACTATAAAGTATCTTTTTTAAATTTGTAAGTTTTACTTCTTTCAATGTTGAATCTAATTGATGTAGGTCTATTACGATGTTTTTCAACACCACCTTTCTATAACCTTTCTATACAATCTATCAATCACCTCACAAATATGGATCTCTATACCTATGTATGTTTTCCCACATTAAGTGGGAAATTGTAATTGTAAATTTAAACCCCCTCAACAAAAGGGCAAGTGTTTCCCAAAACATTTCTCTATAACCTTTTAGTTGAGGGGAATGTTCATCAAAGACTACTTAGTGATATCTTCTCTAGATCCCCACAAATTTCATTTACTAATATCTTCTCTAGATAGCCCCTAAAAGTTGCCCCAATAATGCATAACAGAAAAGTCATCTCTCAAGTTAGGAAAGTTGATGTCTCTTCTCAATAAGAAGATTTGTTAGAGACACCTTTTATAGAAGAGGAAGTTATGGCAAATGATAAATCTTATGAGACGAATGGAAAGATTCATGTAGAGTTTTTTTAAGGTTTTTGGTTCTCAAATTCTAATATACGCTATTATGACATTGTGGGAGTTTCTTAATCAACATGAGACCCTCTTGCACAACCCCAATTCAAGGAATATAATCCATAGAAGCCATGAGCTACTGATATCCTTTACCAATTGGAGACCACTAATCATGCCCACATAATTTATTTAAAAAAAATCAAAGCCTTTGATAAAATATTTACTTGCCACATGCACAAAGGGTTTATTAAATATATATTTATTTTAGATGCCATTGTTTTTGTGTAGGAGAGCATAGAGTATACCAAAGAATCCATTCACAAATCTTCTTCCTTATGTAGAAAGAATCCATTCACAAATCTTCTTCCTTAGAAAAGAATTCAAAAAGGCTTATGAGAAATTTGAATGGCCTTTTATTATTCAATCACTTCATGGTAATGGTTTGGAGTAACCTTAGAAAAGAATTCAAAAAGGCTTATGAGAAATTTGAATGGCCTTTTATTATTCAATCACTTCATGGTAATGGTTTGGAGTAACCCTGCATTGAAAATATCTTTCGGCATGCCTCTAATAGAGTATTGGTAATCATGTTGGAAAACCGATAATTTGATAGTTTCATCTTATATAAATCTATTAGACATGATCATGCCCTATCGCGCCTCTACTATTTACAATTGGAGCACTAGATGGGTTGACATGTTGGAAATCTATAATTTGATAGTTTCAATCAAATAAGGTCATGTCCCCTTGTGCTCTATTATTTACAATTAGAGCACTAAATGGTTTGACCTGCCTTTTCTAAATGTTACACTAACCAAAAATACTAATCTTTGTGATAATAATGGTTAGTGTAATAGTTTGCTAAATGGCGTGAATGTATTAATAAATAATAACACTCAAACCATAGTTTGATAATGGCATGAATGTATTAATAAATAACAATGCTCAAACCATAGCAAGCCCACATTTGGAAATGCCTAAACGTCTTATGAAGGCATATAGATCATTTACAAATCAAAATGAAATAGGGATGATGACTCAGATCTACTAATCCCCCCCTCCTGCCTTACGGGGAGTTCATAAAACTATGTAAGATAATGCGTGTATTTGACATTAGGGTTTTATTTTTTTAGAGTTACAAAAAAATAAAGTTACATAAGGGGTTTTAAAATTTAAAAGTTGAAAATTTCCATAGGATACTTTACCATCTCAAAATATATAAGTGGAACATATTATTAGGATCTATCTAATTTATAAAAATTACTTGGTAGGGGTCTTTTAACTATGCATGAAAACCTCACCCCCCCCCAATAAGCTTGTGATGGTGTGGTAAGGGCTCTAAGGAGTTTCCATCAAGTTTGAAATCACTTATTAGCATTAAATATGTTTTATGGGTTTAAAAGAGAATCAGATAGAATATGGAAGGGGATATAACAGAACCTTGGAGGGGAGAATCTTGGTTTTGAAGAATATTTCAATCCTAAAATCATCTATTTCTTGTCATCCTAAAGGCCCTCCATGAAGATTCAAAATCTCTAATAGCTTTTTGTATATATAAAAATCATTTGAAATTCTCTAATATGCATGTTTTTCTATAATTATGTTAGGTAAATGCTCATTCCCCTCATGCTAGGGTTGTTGGACTTCACCTCGATTGGATATTAGAACTACTCATCTTGTACTACCTTATTCAAATACAAGATATACAATTTCATCTCTTTTTCTTAAGTTTCCTTAATGATAATTAGCCTCATTAAAAACTTAAAGTTATTTTGATTTGTTACTCATATATTTTATAGTTAAATAAAATGGTCATTCCCCTCATGCTAGGGTTGTTGGACTTCACCTCGATTGGATATTAGAACTACTCGTCTTGTACTACCTTATTCAAATACAAGATATACAATTTCATCTCTTTTTCTTAAGTTTCCTTAATGATAATTAGCCTCATTAAAAACTTAAAGTTATTTTGATTTGTTACTCATATATTTTATAGTTAAATAAAATGGAAATGTTGGTAATTTTTTGGAACAACAAGAGTTATTTTCTTCCATTGCAATTAGTCTCTCAACTTTAGAAGAAGTTTTGCATTTGAGCGCGCGTGCACACATCATGTGTGTGTATGTGTAGGTGTGTAAGCTTGCACACAGTCAAATATGATGTGTATGTAAGTGTGCATTTATGTGTGTGTATGTGTGTGTGTGTGTGTCTATGTGTGTGATGCACACGCACGCGTGTTTGCCGAGAGAGAGAGAGAGAGAGAGAGAGAGAGAGAGAGAGAGAGAGAGAGAGAGAGTTTATATGCATATTCTAGGACTTCTCTTACTTTTTCCTACCAATATAAGTCAAATGCCATTGAGGTTGGGCTAGGACAATGTTTTCAAAAGGTAGGCCAAAAGTATATTGTGATGGTAATTTCTAGAATGCTCCTAAAATTACTATCAAAATGGCTTGCACTTAAGGCCATGTGACTCAAAAAGAGCACATGGGGACCAATAACCTATGAAAAATTGGCTTTAAGAAAACTAGTGTTTGACTTGTCTTATGCCATGCCCTGACTCCAGCTCATGTTGCACCTTGCCCCATGTAACTTATGTGGGAGTCTAATCGTTAAAACCAAGGATGCATGGCTTTGGATCTCTCTCAAGACTTGATACCTTTTTTTAGGTGTCCCCTGAAAAATAAAAAAATAGTTACACATTCTTGACCCTTTGTGGTATTAAATCTAGTAATATAATGATGGGGGTATTGGATCTAGTAATATAAGCATGGTATATGGTGGGAAGCAGATACTCGTGCTCGTGTAATATTGAGTATAAATGAGCGGTAGTTTTCTTAGGTCTGGACTTGACGCGTGGAGTGTGGAATCTGTGGGAGGATGAATCGGGACACCGCGTCTTTCTAAGAATAAACTAATTCAATTTGAAACCCAGACCAAAGGCTCAGCAATATCGAGCAGTTAGGTACCACGATGACAGTGCGTGCTAAGTTCTAACAGTGCTTTGGCGCTTTCCTCGTATTGCTCCTAGCTCCTCTCGGAACATATATATATAGCTCCCAGAGCTCTTCCTGACAGCATCGCATTTCTGTGTAGCATGTAAAAGCGTATTGATTTAAGGAAGCAGCCCACAAACATGTCTAGAAACAGTAGTTCCAATCAGCAGTACAGAGTGGCTCAAAGCTTCACGGATAGCACGATGAGGTCCAACAAGTACGCTTCACTGAGTCCCTTGCGCAGTTGTACTGCTCCTCGTCCTGTAAAGCTAGTGAGCTGCTGGGTGCACTCAAGGGAGCTGCTAAGGCATCAGCACAGGAAGGGGCTCACAATATCAGCGGGTTACAGATTGCAGCAGCTGCATAGCCTTAGCCCCATCACCTCTCCCCTCTCTACCATTGTCTGCGTGGTGGTGGGCAAGATGAAGAGGTCGTGGGGGCGCGCGGCCGGGCTTCGTGTCCAGTTAGCGACAGCCCTTAGGCGCCCGCCTACCAGGAGAAAAATGACTACAACTGGCTGCCAAGGCACTTGCAGTAGCTACACTACCTCGCAGAGCATGAACAGAAGCTCCAGGGCCTACCCGGGAGCCGTAGCCGACTGCATCGCCTACCTCAGAACTTCTGCGGCGCATGTCCAGCCTCTAGGCCACAATAATATAGCACAATTCATCTCTCCAGAATAATAGCATTCTGCACATCTTATAGCCATGGCCCATCGGCATTCGGCTCCCTTGTCTGTACATGGTCTGTTTTTCCCAACATCTACAAAACCGAAGATCAACGTTATACCACCTTGGATATGTTGCTTCCAAACGGATCATTGCTCTTAAAATTCACACACCACGTGTATTTGACACTTCAATAACCTTCATAATTTATTTTCCAAGGCCTTGCAAATCTATTAATATCCTAACTCTACATCTATTCGATCTAAAGAGTTTCTACCATTTCAACGAAGGTTTTTTAAATTAATAATGTGGCTTGCATTGCTTGCGGTTCTTCAAAATTGAAGACTTGCTTAAGGGAGTCTCACAAGGTCCTCTCCAAGAATAATGTTTTCAAGTTTTGAATGTAGTATAAGGCATTGTAATTTGGCATGTTGTAATGGACACATCGTACATCCATTATATTGTGTACAATTGCAATTAACTTTTAAAAATGTTGAGTGTTGTAATGGACAAGTCGGTACGTACATCCACTACATCATGTACAATTGCAACTTACTTTTAAAATTTTAGCTAATTAACATAGTTGTGCTCCTATTGTGGAAGCTCATGTGATCAAGCCCTAACAAATTTTTTTGTGCATGCTCTTGAGACCATGAAGCTTTAAGTCTCTCTCTCTCTCTCTCACACACACACACACACACATAGGACACATTCCAATATCTAGAGGGAATGCGGGGGAGATAGAGAGCTTGAGTTCCTTGTTGTTGCAAGCAAACACAAATACAAGAGAGTGCAGGACACAAGAGAGAGAGACGGATGGCTGAATTTTCTTCTATCTTCTTCTCTTCTCTGTATCCATATAACTAAAAGATAAGAGTACATACATAAAGGGAAAGTAGTCTCCTACAATAACATACAAGAGAGTGCAGGACACAAGAGAGAGAGACGGATGGCTGAATTTTCTTCTACCTTCTTCTCTTCTCTGTATCCATATAACTAAAAGATAAGAGTACATACATAAAGAGAAAGTAGTCTCCTACAATAACATACAAATAGTCGGTCCATAGTGTGAACCCGACTATATGAGCTGGCGCTTCAACTATGCCGTAACTCTAGTACTCCAAAGTGGCCGTCACATAGCCTGCCATCCATTGGCAGCATATTAACCATAATTCACCAACCGTGCTAGTGGCATAAGTGGGGAAGCTATCACCCGGGTCATCAATGTCCACCATAGCACTAGTTGAGCTCGATATCTCAACACCCCCCCTTGAGCTCAAATCCATCCACACTGCACTCCAAGTAAGCTCCTAAACCTATGAAGCTTCTCTGTGCCCAATGCCTTCCATTAGGAACTCAATGGAGTCTTCTTGGGCCCTTTAATTTGGACGTTTAGTGAAATGCTTAAAATGCTAATCCATCTTTGACCAAGCCTAGAGGCCTAGTCTTAAAAGTATATATTTGATTTTTCACAAAAACAAAAAAAAAATAAAAAAAAGGAGATATTCTTAGATCTGGCCACCTAGGTGACTTTAAAGCTTTGTAATGGGCTGTCAGTCAGTTATCATAGCCTGCAGCAACCTTTTCGAACTCCAAACATTCCAAAAATTCATCACTTTCTTCCCCCCTTTTTTGTGTGTACACCAGATCTCTTTCTCTCTCTAAATCTTCTCTCTAAAACGCCCTGCACTCCTTCTCCATGGAAAAAAGCATCTTTCTCTACTCCAAAAGCCATAGCTAGCAGATCTGTACTCCTAAATGAGCCTTCTCTCTCCAAACACACAGTAGTAGCCATGGCTTGCACGGAAGAAGCTTACCATGAGCATTCTCTCTACAGTACTTGGTCCTCTCTCCATAGCTAGCAGGTCTGTACTCCTAAATGAGCCTTCTCTCTCCAAACCCACAGTAGTAGCCATGGCTTGCAAGGAAGAAGCTTACCAGGAGCATTCTTTCTACAATACTTGGTTCTCTCTCCAAACCCATAGTAGTAGCCATGACTTGCACAGAAGAACCTTTTCATGATGTATTCTCTCTCTATATTGCTTAGCAGTCATAGCTTACACTAAAGAAGCTTCCCATGATGCATTGTCTCCTTTGCATTTTCGTCTCACCATTGCCAACCCTCTCTATGTTTCTTTGGCTCCCTTTTTGGCTTCTTTCTCTATCCACAATGCAGCTCTAGAGAAGCAACCCTCATCTTCATTCTTCCCATTATTTTTTGATACCATATCCTACTCCTTCCACTCCTATTCAACCCAAGCTTACAAGCCTACTTTCTTGTAGATGGCACTACAAGACATCACCAATAAGCCTTCTAAGATCCGCCTTTAGGTTGATTTGGAGACAGAATACGCAACCCTACGCAGTAGGCATGTTGCACCCAATATTTCATAGGATCAGCTTCGAATGCAAGGAGCAAAGGCCATTGATCTTTGGATTGATGGAAATCTTTATCCACCAGATCCAATATCTGGTGCCCCTCCACCATTCAAAAGCATTACAAGTTTTCTTAAGTTTGTTGGTGATGGTTTCAATGGGCTTCTTGGCTATTGTAGGAGATTACACATGTTGTGGCTAGATGAGGCGGCTAAAAAGAGGCAAACACAATTTGCCTTCGACCAGCTTCAAGCGGCATCAACTAAGCAGATCAATAGTTTGATGCAGAGGATTAAAGAGCTCTCAGAGGAGCTTGAGGTGCAGAAGAATAATCTAGCGGATTGTGTGCGCACAATAAATCAATTTACCGATAATTATGTTCGTCTTCAACACTCCACTCGTAATCTTCGGCATCGTGTTCACCATTTCACTCACCTTCCCATTGGATATCACGCAAGGCAAAGAAAACGTAAAGCTGTTGGGTTACTTTCTAAGATAGCAGGCGCATGCAAGAGGCGTAAACAAACAACTAGGTAAAATTTTTTGTAGGAATTATAGCAGCTTTGAGAAGCAATTAATGAATAAAGCATCTCTCATGGGTGACTCTTGCGATTGTAGGGCTTGTGCAACAGCTATACTAGGATGTAAGAACGCTGAGGACAATGTTAATGCCTCCCTTCTTCAGCATGTCCTTCAGGAGAAGGATATCATGGAAATGATAACAGGTTCTGGTAATGATAAGCTGCGGGAGACCCTTTGTCAACATTTCTTGAAGGAAATCAAAGAAATTAGCCAGAAAGGTTACAGAGCAGTGTACAGGTCAATCACTTTAGGGTTGCGAGCAAAGGGAGTTACAATCCTTTCTTCCAACACTTTATAGCTTACAGATGGAAAAGAAGTGTGCTAATGGTGATATTGCATCCATGTTCGAGGGTGGGTACAAGTGGGTGGAAGATATTATGCCAATGCCAACAATCAAACCCTTTGAATACAATGCATATAACAATGTCTACATTGACATGGAAGTGCTACAAAAAGCAATGATTCAGTAATATGGCCTCACACTTGAAGAGACAGGTGGAAATGCCGTGTTTGTCTTGAAGCTGGATGAATGTCAAGTGGTTAAAGGTCAAAGACTGGAGCGTGTTAGTTTAACCTTGATGAGCCGAGCACTTAGAGGAAAGCCTTTAGAGACCCAAGAGTTGGATGCAACTGAAGACAGCAACAATAGGGGTCAAGGGCATAAGCAAGACTACTACGGCATTCAATCAGAGAAGAAGATCTGGTGGCAAGCAGCATGGGTCCTCCCAAAAGAGAACCATGATACCTTGAGGTGGTATTTTGAACGGTCTGGCATTCAACATGTCGTCTCTTGTCAGGTCAATGGTCAAAAGCTTGATGTTCCCGGAATAGGCTGCTTTAACGTTGAATGGCACTTGGGTGGCGATCTAAAAACCTTAAAGTGTATGTTGGGTTGTAAAACAGGTGCGAATACTATATTCTCATGTGTTTATTGTTGTCATTCTAAGACAGCAGTAGACTCAAGAGTAAAAGGGAAACAACCTAGCAAAGGCAAAAGTCAAAAACAGGTGGGTGCAAAAAAAGTAATCGTTTTTGATGCTGAACAGAGGAAAGGATCAAAGGTATGGCATAATGGCATATTAAGTTGTGACCAGAGCAAGCCACCTAGTCGTGACCAGGAGGACAATGCTTGGAACCCAATCTTGGAAATTCCACTATGTTAAGTGCATGTGTGCACATTACATGCAAGACTCAGGATTTTGGATAAGCTATTGATGCTCCACATAAACTATGTCTGGAACATGGAGCCCAAAGATCGACGAGAAGAGTCAATACGTGCACTTGGAGGGTGTACTTTCCTCTATGGGATTACATGCTGGAGCAGTGGTCTTGACAAAGGACAGAAAATCAAACCCTACACAAGACAACCCTAATAAAATTTGCATGGGTGGATCAAAGGCAAGACACTTGCTATTAAACCACTTGGGTTCTCAAAGCCACACTGACTTTGAAATTTGGAAGAAGATATGTGATGTCACAACATATCGAGGAAATGATGCCAGGCTTGGCCTAAAACGTGCACATGTATGGGAGGTGTGTAATAAAATGGTCGATCTTCTAGAGCGACCTCACCTGGATGACCATGGTATTGAGGCACTTAAACAAGCCACTTGTAGATTTACAGAAGAAATGGTCGAGGCATGGGGAGAAACACACATTACTCACTACATGGTAATGTTGTATTTCTTGTGTCCTTGTAGTATGTTCTTCATACTGTTTGTTGACTTTTTGTAATTTTCTATGCAGCATATATTGTATGCACATGGGCCATACTTTCTCAATAGATATGGCTCTTTAGCACTTTGGAGCAATCAAGGCATGGAGAAATCACATTACCAAGCAAAGGCCGTGTATTTTAAGGGCACTCGCCATGGTGGTGGCAAAGTCAAGAGTAATGCACTCCATGAAATGTTCAACTGGTTTTATCGCGTTCTATTTGCAAAAAAAGGCAGAAAACTCGCGGTAATTTGTCTTTTAGGCGTCAAATAATGAAAACTGTTAATGCAAGAAGAATTGAAGGATACAACAGATCAAATGCTAGGGAGAGACTACGGCAGTGGGTAGCAAGCAAGCGTCGGTGTGGTTCCTCATGGGCTTAAACTCTCTGATTATAATCTTTTTGTGTTTTTAAATTTTCTAAAAGTTTTAAAAAATTATATTTATAGACATATTTAAGTCATTTTTCATTTATAGCCACCACATTTCAATTTCTTCTTTGTGCTCTACTCTCTCTTGCCCTCCCACTATCTCTTGCACTCGTACATACCTAGGCCATGCCAGAAGAACAGGAGCAAGACTTGCGGTTTTTCGATCAACTCGGCCCACTACCTGCTACAGCAAAAAGGACAAGTCTACCTATCGTAACAGAGCAAGAGGCAAAGGAGATGAGAGAAGAAGAGCGTAGGAAGGAGGCCGAAGAAGCGCAATGCAGGAAGGAAGCTGAAGAAGCAGAGCCTAGTAGAGAAGCAGAAGAAGAGCGGCGTCGAAAAGAAGCCGAGGAAGGTCAAGGGCAACCACCGGAGATTGTTATTGAGGCCGACACCCTAGAACAGCTAGAGGTTATCTTACAGAACAGGGAGGTCGAGCTCTTGTCCTATGGCATCACGAAAGATACGATTGACAAAGAGTTTGCTCTTGTGAGGGCAGCTTGGGAGACAGAAATGCAAAAGAGACAGCAGCCCAAAGAGGACGCAAGGAGGGCAAGCCAAGCACAGCCACAAGCAGCCACAACATCCAGACGTCCAGTCAAGAAGTGTGGTAAAAGAATGGAGGGCAAGTTTCGGGACCAACAAGAAGAGGAAGAGCGTGCACAAAAGAAAAAGAAGTTCAGGTCTGAACGACCACCGTGGGAGAATCAAAGACCACCACTGCCTCCACCAGTTACAAAGAAGAAGAGAAAATGGAGGCCAGGGACAGTCGCGCTACGAGAGATTAGGAAATATCAAAAAAGCACAGATCTTCTCATCCCCAAGGCACCATTCTCTCGACTGGTGAGAGAAACAATGGAAAAATATTCTGACAGGGTTGACCGCATACAGAGCACAGCTCTTGAAGCTCTTCAAGAAGCTGCTGAAGATATTGTAGTTTCTGTTTTTGAAGACTCAGTGCTGGCTATGGTACATGCCAAGAGAGTTACTTTGAAGCCTATAGATATGTCCCTAGCCCTACGTCTACGTTTAGAGCGTAGCCTTCTACCTCAATAGGCTAACCCACTTTGTAATTCTCCCTACAAAATTTTGTAATGTTCCAAAATTCCTTTGTAGCATTTTCACACATTAATGAAAGCTTTTTGAGTTGTGTTACATTCTTTGTTGAGTCCATTTTTTTTTGTATGCTCAGTGCCAATGAACATTTCATTTAAAAAATATAAAAGCATTATACACACAGGAAAAAACACACACAAACACACACACACACACACACACACATATATATATATACACACACACACAAACATATATACACACATATATATATACATATACAAATATATATACATATACACACACACATATATATATATATATATACACACACACACACACATATATATATTTTTATATATACAAAAAAGGTAGATCCTATAAAGTCACCTAGAGACCCTTATAGAGTGCCTTATGAGCCTCAAGGCCAAAAAAATAAAAAAAAATAAAAAAAATGCCATGTGCGCTACGGCGCGTTATAATCGCTAGTTTAACCAGGTCAAAATGTCGATTTACGCGCCGTAGCGCACATGGTATTTTTTTATTTTTTTTTGATATCTTTGGTCTGGTGAGGCTCATAAGACCCTTTAGGTACCCTAACAGCCCCAAAATCTTATATATTTATATAAGATATTATATATATTTATATATATCTTATAATAGCCTTAAAATCTTATAATATCTTATGTCTTATATATATATATATATCCTATATATCTTATATATATATATATATATATCTTTCAATAGCCCCAGAATCTTATATATATATATATATATATAGGTACACACACACACACACACACATATATATATATGTATATATATACATATATATATACATATATGTGAGTGTGTATACATCTATAAATACAACATTTTTTCATACCGCTCTAACCCAATCTCGATTACTTTTTTTAATCACGATCTCATTTAAAATGAATCCTAAACAATATTTTCTATGAACACATGAACAAAATCTTAAAATTCGAGGCTTGAAATGGTATATCACAAGTACGCCAGGAAAAATCACAACTTACAATGCACAACAAAAAAAATTTATTAAACTTGGAAGAGAAGTTTGCATTACATCTTTTTAATAAGCTCTTGGAAGAGCTCAGGAGAGAGAGTTCTAGAGGCTGGTTTCTGGCCTAAGCTTTGGAATATATCACTCGGCTCATTGATTCCTTGAGCCTGAGAAAGGGCACAATGGCCTAAAACTGAGCCGGGATGCTTGCCCGTAAAGCAATACAAGGCAGCTTCCCTAGCTACCAAAATACATTTATTTATGTTCGAGGCTAAGGGGTTCTCCGATAAGACTGCACTAAGTGCTTTACATTTTAGGAGCTTGGCATAGGCGATCTCTGCATAGTCTAAATGAAAAACCCGCACTATGTCGGCTCTGAGGGCAGGTATGTAGTGCCAAAGAGATGCATCTCGACCCTCTGACTTTGGCCGCGTTCCTCCTACGCGCATAGCAAACTTGTCCACTTCAAAAGCAGTCTGTCAACATGTCAATATAGAAGTTAGGAAGCGTGAAATGATACAACTAAAAATAATTTTCTTTACAACTAAGAAGTTAGGACATACCTCAGTTGCATCGTTACTTGCAACTAGTTGCTCATTTGTCAAGTTTATGCTTCCTTGGTCTTGAGCATCGCTAGCAACCAAGGGCATGTGTGGTTCAAAGGCAGCTACGCTCTCATAGAATTGCACATCCTGCTTTATTTCAACGAGCGCTTTGGCCAGTACAACTTCCAAGGTACTGCTACCAATATTATATGCAAGCGCTTTTGTGAGGTTGTCATCTTCAAAAGAGATTTTCACTTTTCCTTTGTCTTGACCCCCAGCATTCACGGCAATAATAGACAGTGCCTCATCCTCGCGAAACCCGAGTGTCTTGGCAATGTCATCCAAAAACAAAAACTCTTTCCCATCAATAATGATTGGATGCAAAGACATGATAACAAGGTCTGGGACCTCATCAAGTACTTCATCGCCCTCTAGAACTAGGTCTGGAACCTCCTCGGGGACATTCTCTTGTAGAGCCACCAATGCCATTGAGGCCTCCCATTGTTCTGTAACATTCTCTTCCTCAGCATGGGCCTCTTGGACCTGCTCCATTAGCTTTACTTTGCCCTTTTCTTTTTCCTTGCCACTTTCTTTCGCCACACCCTCTTGTAACAGAAGGACCAAAACCATGTCCCAGCTCAGGAAAGAAGTGCCGATGTTGCCCATTTGTAGATCCAAGAGTAAGTCTTCCTCCTGATTTCTGTAGTCCTTTTCTGTGAGGGATTTTAAAAACCTGGATAGGCAAAATCTAAAATTCTTGTCTTCCCTGATGATGAGGTCAACTGGAACCCATAGGCCCTCATCACCCTCAAACATGATGGAGTACGTGCTGATGTGTTCATCCATATACTGAATGACATCTGTAAAAGCATCCGCGTGTAGATGCATTGTTGCACGCACATCAATTGCTCCCTCAAACATAGGGACGATCTCATCAACCCTATGAAGTAACTCAAGGTTTCCTAGCTGTGCAATAAGTGCGTCAAGTAGAGGTGCCATGACTATGAGTGATTGCAAGAAATAGAGAGTGTGTGATACAGAAAGGTGTGCGAAATTGAGAGCAAGTGTTAGGAGAGAACGATAATTGTCAATTGATGAAAATGAGTAAAGTATCGTTTATAAATGGGCGACCTTGTTATAAAATTTTTAAAAACTTTTAAAATTTTTAAGTACCAAAATTTTTTTTAAAAATGGTATGCGAAAGCAAGAACGTATCCTTTCATCACAAGGTCATTTCTAATTTACTAGTGGCTCAAGCCACAGATGCTTGTGTGACCAACCTTACACTATCACAAAAAAATAAAACTTGCACAAGACAATTGAAAAACCTTAATAAGACAGTGAGGCAAAAAATTGAAATTGTATTTACTTCAATTCAAGATTACATATCCCAGTGGTTATCTGATAGCTACACAGCCAGGGAAAGTAATTTCTCTACAAAGAAAAGAGTTCATAGCATTTTGCACCTTGCTTTCGATCTGCAAACAAGCCATGGCCACTGAAGCATTGTCTGGAATTGGCCATTCAATAGATGTGAGAGTTGGCGTAGGTTTTGGAACTAATTTTCCAGTACCATTTGCTATCATGGGAACCACATATGTATCCTCATAGAAGAAGATGTTTCGTGCAAGAAGTTGTGCAGCTGGACACCCTCCAAAGATTAAACTACCAAGCTCCACATGGTATGCTTCAAAGGTTCCTGAAATTGCCTCCATAGGCTCCCACTCACTATAGTTTGAGGGAAAAATATCTACGCACAGGAACCCAAGAACAATCAAAGCAGTGCTCAGTATACCATTATTAGCACACAATTGATTTAAAAACAAGAATATAAAGTGGTGAAATAACTTACAATTTGCAGGAAATCGTTGACGTTGGTCATGGTCTGCTAGTTTTAGCTCTGTTGCCTTGTAAACATGTTGGACCTTGGCTAGCTTTTTTCCATCACGATCTTGTTTGAGCTCCAATATCCGCCCTTTCCAATGGTGACTTTGTATATCAACGTATCGCTTTGACACCTTGTGGGTTCCTCTTGTACTAGGCTGCATCGTAATCCAATTCCACTTCTCGTACTGTTTGATGTTCCAGTGCCCATCCTCATCTTGACCATTGCTACAAGAGAGAGATTGAATACTGATCGGAGGCCTTCGAGCTCTAGAAGAAGACATCAGATGTATATATTAGAGAGATTATAAACCTTGATAGCAAAGGAAAATAGAATAGTGAGAAAAAAACTTAGACTAGGGAGATGTACAAAAGAGAAGGAGTTGTAGAGCAAGTTCCAAGGGCTTGGCTATGCTATTACTGCACTTTGAAAGAGGATATTAGAGGGGGTGAGAGGAGACAATGAATAAGATTATGAGAGCCAAAGCATTTGCAACTCAAGCTTCCATAGCTTGGCTCCACTGTTACACTCTGTAAAAGGAGGTTGGACAAGGTAGAAGGATGAAGTAAGGAAATGTAAGTGAGGATCAAACTTCCATAGCTTCTGAGAGGAGGTTGCAGATCAAGCTTCCATAGCTAAGCTCTGCTGTTACACTCTGTAAAAGGAGGTTGGACAAGGAAGAAGGATGAAGTAAGGAAATGTAAGTGAGGATCAAACTTCCATAGCTTCTGAGAGGAGGTTGCAGATCAAGCTTCCATAGCTAAGCTTTGCTGTTACACTCTGTAAAAGGAGGTTGGACAAGGAAGAAGGATGAAGGAAGAAAATGTAAGTGAGGATCAAACTTCCATAGCTTCTAAGAGGAGGTTGCAGATCAAGCTTCCATAGCTATAGATCTAGGTTTCTGAGAGCGTTTTGGAGGGAACGTGGGAGAGAGGGATAGTGGAAAGTGAAGGGGAATGTGCATTGAATGCATGGGAACTCGTTTTTGGGCCTCTATCACTTTAGAGACCTTAGGGATAGTGGAAAGTGAAGGGAAATGTGCATTGAATGCATGGGAACTCGTTTTTGGGCCTCTGTCACTTTAGAGACCTTACTTAATGATGGCTGCAGGCTGCAGCTATCCTTTTCTATACAAAAATAGGGGAAAAATTCATATACGTATAAAATTTTTGAGTTTTAGTTGATTTTGAAAATTTAAAAAGAGCCTATTTAGCCTATTATTCTAAGTTTGACCACTACCTTCTAGGCTCTTACAAACCATTGGTTTTAGTCCACATGTAATCTCCCTATTTGTCTATTTCTTAATCACCTCCATTAGGCAATGGCAAATTAAAGGGCCCAAAAAGACTCCATTGAGTTCCTAATTCCATTAAGATGTCAGACACCTAATCCTCTGTGCTGTCATATACCAGATCAACATCACCTACTAGAACCTTCTCCCTCACAAAGTGATAGTGCACCTTAATGTGCTTCATTCTAGTATGGTATATTGGGTTATTGGATAACTATATGTTGCTCATGCTCTCACAATAAATGACAAATTCCCTATCCACGGGCTCACCCCGATGGATCCTTTGATAAATTCAAAGCTTGTTTAGTTGCAAAGAGATACTGACAAATTGCAGGGATTGACTATCATGACACTTTTTCACCCTCGTAGTTCATAGTACAAGCATTCGAGTACTACTAGCTTTTGCAACTCAGTTTGATTTGGAAATACATCAAATGGATGTTAAGATGGCTTTTCTTAATGGAGACGTAAAGGAGGAAATATATATGGAGCAACCTGAAGGATTTACGATTCCCGGAAAGGAATATCTTGTATGCCAACTCCACCGTACTTTGTATGGACTAAAACAAGCTTCACGATCATGGTACATCAAGATTGATCAAGTTCTCACATCTGAAGGATTTGTTTCTTGCTTCTCTGGTCCAAATCTTTATATCAAGCGCAATGTGAATAACCATTTTGTGATATTGGCCCTTTATGTTGATGACACTATACTTGTGTCTAATAATCTATCTTTCATGCAACAAGTAAAAAAGGTTTTATCCTCAGCCTTTGATATGGTGGATCTTGGCGACATCCATTCATGCCTTGGTATTCAAGTTCAAAGGTATCGTCATGACAATGGTATTTTGCTTCTTCATCAAACAAAGTTTATCCAAGATATTGTTCAAAAGTTTGGATTGGCTATCGCACATTCGGCAAACACTCCTTGTCTTGCAAGCTCTACTAGGAGTACTTCTGCAAATATTGAGGCTGAATCATTAGCTTTAAATCAACCCTATGCTAATCTTGTTGGTTGTCTTTAGTTTGTGGGCATGAGTACTCGTCTGATATTCTGTTTGGAGCAAATTTGTTAGGACAATACTTGTCCTCTCCATCTACAAGACATTGGTCTCAAGCTAAAGGTGTTTTGAAGTACTTGTTGAAGGGCACTACAAAGGACTTGTATATCGCCGTCAAGAAGACATATCTTCATCAACTTCTCTTAATCTTTTGGGTTATTCAGATGATGCTGATTGGGCAAGCTCTAACTTGTCCATGCAATCCACCAGTGGTAATTACTTCTTTATCAATGGCTGTTTGATATCTTGGGCTAGCAAGAAACAATGCTGTATTGCAGTTTCTACTATACAGAGTGTGAATATATAGCTGCATCTTTAGCAGCTCGTGAATTGGTTTGGCTTCGACAATTTCTTGCAAGTATTGGTCATTATCCTTCCTCAAGCACTCCTCTTAGATGTGACAACCAAAGTGTTATTAGTCTAGCCAAGGACTACGTGCAACATAGCAAGTCCAAGCATATTGCAGTTCATTATCACTATGGTCGACATGAGGTAAGGAAGAAAGGAGCAATAATGGTAGAACATTGTCCAACTGATCAAATGATTGCAGACATTCTCACCAAAGGACTCCATGAAGCTCGGTTTACACTTTTGCGATCAGAACTTGGAGTTGGCCTCTCTTTTTGGAGATTAGCACATCTCACGTCATGTCAATTTTGTCTATACTTGTACATAGTCTATAGACTTTAGGACACTTCACACATTACTTCACATCATGCACATTTATTCTTTGTACTTTCTATATAGAAGCACATTGCACACACACTTTAAGGTGGCATTGTAAATTTATATGTAGGAGCTTGGGTTTTTCCCTTGTGCTCCCAAGGGTTTTTTTACTCGCAGCTAGAGACCTTTATTTGAGTGGGGGTGTTGGAGCTATATATAGCTAGCCCTAACTCACTCTAGGTCTTGCCTATATATATGTGACTTGTGACTAATATGATTCATTCTTGTGGAGGAGCGTATGTGGTGTCTCTTGTCTCGTCTCTCTCTCTCTCTCAACATAAAGGGAATTAAAGGGAGTGAGAGCTTGAGTTCCTTTGCAAGAAAACACACATACAAGAGAGTGCAAGTCATAAGAGAGGGAGATGATGGTGGGACTGAATTGTTTTCTATCTTCTTGTCTTAGCTATATCCATATAACTAAAAGATAAGAGTACATACATAAAAGAGAAAGTACTCTTGTACAATAACATACAAATGGTCGGTCCATAGTGTGAACCTGACTATATGAGATGGTGCTATAACTATGCCATAACTCTAGTACTCCAAAGTGGCTATCACACAGTCTGGCATCCACTAGCGACATATCAACGACATATCAACCATAATCTCACCAACCGTGCCAATGGTATAAGTGTGGAAGCTATCACCCAAGCGGTTCATCAATGTCTAGTGTAGTACTAGTTAAGCTCAATATCTCAAAAATATCCCTATGACATTACATCACTCCCGAAGACATCAATATATGCCGATTTGGAATCTTACACATAAGTAACATCATTTAGCTATAGCAACTTTAGAGGTAAGACAATTTCTGATTCCATAATGTGATGGAATAAATCCTTGGGGGTGTAGTTTTAGGAAGACCTACCTACAATGTGCATTTAAATGGTATTAAAAAAAGCCTTTTTTCTACAAATTTTTACCTAATAAAATGATCTCTTTTCCTTTATAAACTTATGGTTTCTTTTAATGCAATTTAAAACTCCATTATGTAAGTATTTTTTATAAAATTTTCTTCAAATCTTGGTTTTAAAAGCCCCTCCTAATTATCGCACGTAGTAGACATATATTTTTAAGTGAACCTCTTGAGAGTAAATCTTGAACAAAACATCATGAAAACAATATCAGCCATTTAATGAAATTAACACTTAGGTGAAGAGATAAACATACAAAAATAGGAAAACTAAAGGCTAACTAAACTTGGCACCCAAAATACTGAAAAGATGCAGTGGAGAAGAGAGCTTGAGCTCTTGCAGGCACACACACACTCACATACGCCCTATAAGAGAACACGCAAGGTGAGAGGCTAAAAAATATTCTTCTTCTTCACACAAAAGAAGAGGTCTACAAAGAAGTTAAAGTGACTAACACACACAATAGAGTATACAAGTAGTCCATAACGTGAATATGCTAAGTGGAGTGGGTAGGTGTGGACTAGTCGGTGTAGTCCACTGTAGAATCTTTGGCGAAGACACTACAATAGAATGAGGGTCTAGCAGAGAAAATAGCAGCATTTTTATAACTAGAAGGGTAGCTAGGTGTTGGGCCATTTTTACTGCTGCTAGAAACACTGCTACTTTCATTGCAATGGGTTTTCTACTCATCAGCAGCGCAATAACATCAACAAAATATCACTGTTGAGCACCAACATTTCATTGCGGAACAACGAAATATCACTGTGAGCAGTGATATTTTGTCGCTATTTTTGTAGCTGAGTAGCAAACGCTCTGCACAACAAAAAAAGAGCTGGGGAAGACTGGGGAGTCTACACAGGACTCCCCTGTCAGACCTAGCTCTTTTTTTAAAAATTCAAACAGAGTCATAGTTTCAGATTTGTAACACAAACATAAATATAAGAAACACATACATTGTGGAGAATGCAATTGAGCTCAAAAAGTTATTATATTTCAGAAATTGTTGGGCCTTTGGCCATATATACATAAAGTTTTTACAATGAAGAGGTTTGAAGAGGTTTGAAGAGGTTTGAAGAGGTGTCTGACTCGAATCCTCATCGGACTCCAAGTGATCTTCATCATCCGATTCCTCATCCTCTTCATGCGCTAATAATCTGGATCCTCCTCTTCTTCTTCTTCCCCTTCATCCTACATACATGCCATGCATAAGGTAAACAAGAGCATTAAAATACAATTAGAAATAGAAAAGCGAATGGTTTAGGGTCACTTACCTCATCAGCTTGAGTCCCCAAAATGAACTCTTCCAAGCATACACATCCACACTCACAATTGCAGACGAGGGGCTTTATACCCATAGTCATACTCCTCCTTTGTTAGGTCACGCCCACCAATCTTCCTCTATAAAAAACAATTAAGAAAATATACAAATATTTCAAGAAAATAATATAGTACAAAACAAAATGAAAGAAGAGAAGAAATGATTACTTACGAAACGAGAAAGAAAGGAGGATTTCCCACCGGAGCCGAAGCGTGAAGCCCCTCGCTTCTATAGTCGGGAATCACTCACCGCTACTTGTTGAAAAGCACCTGGGTGCTTTCTCGACAAAGTTGCATGCGTGCCTCCACTCCTCAACCCTACACACACTACTCTCTTGATATTTTCTCTCCTATTAGAGAGAAAAAGTTGGATGCTCCACTTCATCCACTCCTCGGAGAAGCAAAGACCTACATGTGGCACGAGAAACTCTGACTTAAGCTTATCGTCGATAACATATTGCTTAGAAAGTTCATCTTGTGCTTTCCACTTTTTGAAGGAGTTCATGAACTCTAGGTTCACAAGTACATGCATACGATTCATGACTTTCTTTCCTCATGCATCCATATGAGGGAACCATTCACACCCACAGTGTATGGTAGGAGGCGCGATGGAATGGGTCTCCTAGTAGAGGATGGCTCATAATGTGTAGATGAAGAGCCCCCATGTTGGGGAGATACATCAGGAGACCTAGTGCTGCTTTTGCCAAAGAAAAAGCAACCTGATCCCCCCCCGCTATAGCACGTCTACTACCCTCCCAGACTCCCTACTACATTGTCATGGTGAAGATTGTGAGGGAGTGGGGGTGCATCTAGTAGAGGAAGGTGGTGTAGGATCATCACAACCATACCGTGATGGGCTTGCACCACTCAGCCCCACGCCTATCAAAGGCATGGTCTATTCATCTTTGATGTCAAATGGTTCAAGGTGATATATAGAGGTGCTCAAGCAACCATGAAGAAACATCCAAATGGATTCTTTCAAATTGATTCCACCAAGTTTTGGAATGATAAGAAAGATACCTTTGTACTACCTCAATTTTGTCAACAGTTAGTAACCCAGCCAATCCCAAATTAAATCTTGATGTAGTATAATAAAAGTGTAACCCCTTTGCTTTGTGATATTAGGTTGTGTTTTCACACCGATCGAATTGATCCAAAGTGGTGGTATGTTATACACGTTTTCCCTCGTTCAAAACATATCTTTCAAGATCAAGATGTGGAGGCCGAATCTGTGGATGAGGTGCAAGAACTACCTCAAATCGGCTCATTGGAAGAAGACGATGAAGAAAACATTTTGGATAGGTCCAATGAAGAGTATGAGGAACATCAATCGGAAGAAGATGATGAGTCACCTATCAATCATGACAATGCTTCATTGAATCATGATAGTGATATTGATATTGATATAGAACCCCATCTTTTCATTGAGCTTCCATTAGATATAAACATTGATGAAGCAACACATATGGATTTATTACAAGATGGGATAGATTCATGATCTTGACACTGTTTTGATTCTCAAAAGTTGTCAACTATCTTTTTTTTTTCTCGAAACATGGCTCCAAGGGTTTTATGGATGTTTTTTAAAAACTATATATCATTTTCTGTGTGTATGTGACATGTATTTTTAGAATTCAGCAATCCAACAACTCTCTCGATCCCTTTTGCTCACAGGCATACCCCAATAAACACACAGTTGTCTTCCTTTGGATCTAGCTTGGTACGGAACTCATCTAGCACATGCACATATGCAATACATCCAAAAACTTTCAAGTGAGACAAATCAGGTTTCCTACCAGAGCAGTAAACTTCTACTCTAGCGTTACGTCATGTATGGCTGTAGTAAGAGTCATGTTCATGATATAAACTATTGTATAGTAGACACAGCCTCAGCCCAATAGCTATGGGGCATATTCTTATCTGCCATCAATGTTTGTGCTATTTCTACAATGTGCTTGTTTTTTTGCTCAGCAACTCCATTTTGTTGCAGAGTGTATCTACATGTAAATTGTCTCTGAATGCCATTGTTTTGCAAGAATTCAGAGAACTCATTGGAGAAGTATTCTCCCCCTCCATCTCACCTTAGTCACTTCATATGCTTTCCTGTTTGTTTTTCATCCATCACTCTAAAATTCTGAAAATGAGTGAACACTTCACTCTTCTCCTTCATGAAATATACCCACACTTTCCTCATGTGGTTCTCAATGAATGTTACGTAGTACTTGCACCCACCCACGCACCCACCCACCCATAGACATAGTCTTCACAGGATCCCATACATCTGAATGCACATCATCTAGTACATTCCACTCACATTTGTGTCATGTGGAGATACATGCTTTGTTTGCTTTCCAAATTGATATGCTTCACATACTTTATGCATACCTTCAACTTTAAACTTAGGCAGCCCTGTCACAATTTCTTTAGTCTGCATAGACTTCATTCTTTGCATATTTACATGCCCAATTCTCTTATGCCAAATGTATGTATCTGCAACAACTCCTGAACCATTTGCAAACATTGTAGCACTCACTTCAGGCATATTTGAATGTAAACATTATGACCACTCTGTTGCCTTTTGCAACTAACCTGCACTTATCTTTAAGGTCTTCTACATAATAGCCATTAGGGTTAAACTAGACCTATAAACCTTGATTAATCATTTGGCCAATAGAAACCAGATTATTTATAATGTTCGGAACATGAAGTACATCTACAAGGTACTTCACCTTACCATCCTGCATAGACAATGGCACATCTCCAACATGAGCAATCGGATGAGCAGTGTCATCCCCTGTTTCAACAAAACCTGGTCTTTCAAGACTCTTCATTTCCTTGAACCACTCAGCATGACTTGTCATTTGGTTCGAAGCACCTGAATCAACATACCAAACATCATCCTTACATGCTACTACATCATTTTGAGACACAGCATTAACCACATGTTGCATAACAAACAACCTCTTATTATCATCATTATTTCTGCTAGAGGATGCATAGTTGTTTTGCTCTACTTTTTCATTTTGCATGTCACTGTTCTTCTATTACATACCCACATTATGCACATTCTCCCCGAGTAAATAAAAGAGCGCTATCCTCTCAGCGCATGAACTGAGGATAGTGAGTCCTCATATGATCTTCGGACAACCAAGTGGCATCGTCAATTGGATATGTCTTCCATTTTATTAAGAGATCCACTATGTCCCGATGTCTAAGCTTCTTAACCCTGTGATCCAAAATTGTCTCTGGTTCTATCTCAAAATTGGCCACTTCTTCCACTCTTGTACTATCACCCAATATGTCATTTGGATCAACCACGTACTTCTTCAATAAGCTAATGTGAAATACATTATGTGCTTTGACTCCTTATGGAAAATGTAGGTGATAAGCTTGTGTTCCAATCCTCTCAAGTATCTTGAAAGGTCTTGCATATCTAGGTGCTAATTTCTTAAACTTCCCAAGTCTTAAAGAACTCTTATTTGGTTTCACCTTTAAGAATACCATTTCACCTTCATTGAATTCTCTTGGCTTTGTTCTCTTGTTTGCCTAACTCTTTTGACGACTCATAGTCTATGCCATTCTTGCAATTGGGCTGAATGTCTCCTCATAGTCTATGCCATAGGTTTGTACATAGCCCTTGGCAACCAATCTTGCCTTGTACCTGCTCACACTGAACCATTAGCATTGTGCTTGACTTTATACACCCACTTACATCCAATTGACTTTTTTTCCTTAGGCAAAGGCACTAACTCCCATGTTGCATTTGCATCCCCAATGCTGCCATCTCCTCATCTCCATGGCATCTTCCAATTTCTTATTTCCCATTTCTTATTTCCAATTGCCTACTCAAAGCAAGTGGGCTCAATGTCCTGTATTGTTTTTACCATGTAAGCATAATGATGGGATGTATATCCATCATATCTCAACCTGTTAATAGGGTATCTAACCCTCGTAGACCTGCATACACCTAGATCACTGCTAGGTGTCTTGAAAACAGCCCTAGTTCTCCTTACACCAGGAGTAACCACACACAGAATTCCAAGCTCCTCATTAAGGCTCTTCTTAGAGCCACTAGAGTCACCATCCACATATGAGTGACCTGCTAACAGATTAGGAACAAAAGGTTGATTTACATTTTCCTTCCCTTTCCATGATACATGTGTACTTGCATCATTTCTAAACCTGCCTAACCATGGGCTAACATTGGATCCACTACTCGAGGACTCCAAAGGTCCACTCAGCACTTGTGATTTACTACTCTACATGTGGTGCAACATCATCACTTCTTACATCTGCATCTTCAGTTGCCTTTACTTTACTGGTGCATACCAGCTACTCATCTCATCGAAGACAACATCTCTACTTACTCACATCTCATGAGTGGTAGGGTTATAGCATCTATAACCTTTTTGCTCCATAGCATAACCAATGAAGATGCATTTTTCTACCTTTGGATCCAACTTTGTTCTCACTTCTAGGAACATGTACATATGAAATACACCCAAATACTTTCAAGTGAGACACATCCGGTTTTATGCTTGTAAATTTCTATTCATGAGTCATACCATGAACAGCTACAGTGAGTGTCATGTTCATAATGTACACGGCAGTTGCTACTGCTTTTGCCCAGAAGTAATGTGGCATATTCTTTTCAGCCCATCAAGGCACGTGCCACTTCTGCAATGTGCATGTTTTTTCTTTTTGCTATACCATTCTATTACGGAGTGTACCTGCACGTAAACTATCTCTCTTGATTCCCTGCTTTCTTAGGAAATTACTAAACTCATTGAAGAAATATTCTCCCCCACCATCTGATCTTAGGAATTTGATTTGCATGCCTTTTTCCTTCTCAACTAAGGCTTTAAATCTCTCAAAGTGAACAAATACCTTACTTTTCTCCTTCATGAAATAAACCCACACTTTCATAGTGTGGTCATTAATGAATGTGACATAGTACCTGTAACCTGTAGTTGTTGCAGTCTTGGTCGGTCCCCATACATCTGAATGTATGACATCCAATGGCCTTGCACTCACATGTTTTTCATGTGGAAAAGCATTTTTGGCCTGCGTACCAAGTTGGCATGTCTCTCTTGGTATTGAGAGTGGATTAGCAAATCTAAGGAGGATCAAACATGGTTATAGTCATAGTTAGGTCATGATTATAAACATGATTAAGAGTGGATTAGGAGATACTAATGAGACATGACTTAGGCATAATCATGGAAACACACGAGTTGCATTCTTCATTAGCAAGAGCCTCTTATATAGGCAAGTAGTACACGACCACATGACATCACCTATGATGTCTTACAAGCATAAGAGGTCATCTCCCCCATGTGGGTATGCCATCTCCCCCATGTGGGTATGCCATAAATGAGCAATATTCCCTCTAGGCTATATTTGAAGTAGGCGCCCTTTTGAGGATGTGTCTTGAGTAAAGTAATCAAGGTTATATAGCCCCTTTCAACCTTTGAATGGATTTGGGTGATATATCCAACAAACCCTCCTTCAACCAAATCCATGACAATGCTACCTTTATGATGGCAATTCTAGGTTCTAGTTACAACATACAAGAACTAGTTATGATGACCATGCTGGTGCCCGTAGGTCTTATTCCAGTTAGGTTTACAATGCTAGCAATGATGGATGATGCTAGAATACCATAGTAAAGCTTACAATGAGATAGTTATGTTTAGGATGGAGAGGTTTTTAAACATGGTATGGGCTATCCCTTGATTTTACTCAAAAGGCCCATTCTTCTTCGATAAAATTGGCCTCTTCGGAGGCCTCTTCTTGCAGATCTTCTTTGTCTTGACTTGCGAGAAATGCCTTTTGTGCCTTTTGTTTGAAGAAACAATTTTCTTCAATATGATTGTCCTTGCCGCAGAATCCACAAGTCTTCTTCTTTCCTTTTGTGTCGATGAAGTTCTTCTTCTTGAAGTGTGACTTGTTGTTGGAGAAGTATGCCCCTTCCATTATCCCTATATTCTCTTGCTTCTTCTTGTACTCCTCAAGGAGTGCAGCTTCAATGGCTTCTAAAGTAGGATCCGGAAGATTCATGAGAGTTGACACTAAGTGCCCATATTCATCATAAGGCATGCTTTTCAATAAAACTGCAATGGCATCTTCCTCATCTATTGGTGCTCCTATTGTTGCAAGTTGTGACATTAGGCTTTTCATATAATTAAGATGAGTAGGTAAAGACTCAAAAGCTTTCTTTTCAAGTTTAAAGAATTGGATTTTCAGCCCTATCTTGGAATGCTTCCCTTTTGCCCCAAATAATTTCTCTAAGATTTTCCATGCTTCAGCTGAGTTGTTTGCATTAGAGATATGATGTATGTAGTTGTCACTTAGACCTAATGCAATTATGGCAAAAGCTTTCTCATCCCTAGGTAACCATCCTTGTTCACCATCTCTAGTGGTAGGTTTTTTCTCCTTTCCACTAGCAACTCCCCACAGACCTTTCTTCATGAGAATAAATCTTACTCTAACTTTGTAAGATTCCTCCCCCAAAACCCTTTTTGATGTCTAGTATCTTCTTCTATAATCAATCCCTCTTCAGAAATATAAAAGACTTGTTTCTAACTGTTTTAACCTAGAGAGAGAAAATATTCTAGAGAGAGAATATTCAGATTTTTAATATTTTTAGATAGAAAATTATCTCATCTTATTAAAATAAGTTCCCCTGAAACAGAAATTCAAAAAAGAACTTTCCAATGTGCAATTGGAATTAATTAAAAATGTGTATAAAGGACCTTAGTCTAAGGGTCTAGATTTTCAGAAATTTTTGGATTATGGTCCAATTAAGGTTCCTATGGGCCAATAGCATCAATCCATGTGTAGGGAGGAGATAAATCCAATTTGAAAAAGAAGATACCCAAAAATGAGTAAATGCTCACATAAGATGAAGAGTTGAAAATGTACAAGGTTTATTAGTAAAAAATTATGAGCAATATTAAAAGTATGACATATGTAAGGAAGGGGAGTTCTTTAAAGGAGGTGCATATTTCACATAAGATGAAGAGTTGAAAATGTACAAGGTTTATTAGTAAAAAAAAACTATGAGCAATATTAAAATGATTCCATTATGACACATATGTAAGGAAGGGGAGTTCTTTAAAGGAGGTGCATATTTCACATGCTTGAATGAGTTTTAAACTCATAAAAATTGAGATATTTCATCTCTCCTCTCTCCTCATTCAAGTCTAGTTCCAAAAAGTTAGCTTAACTGATCTAAAAATGGTCAAATATTGACCAAACTGATTTAGAAAATTCTAGAATCAGTTTGTTTGGTTAGGAGCTCAATTTTTCCTATAAATAGAAGCCTCCCCCTTGTTGAAAAATATATAGTGTTTATGCATCGTTACTCTACTCCACCTAAGCCAGAAACTGTGAATTCATTTAATAATTCACTAGTTTTTGGAGCTTCCCTCTTTCTTCAATCCCCATTAGTGGCTCCATCAACATACTTAACCAATTGATTGGTTGGGGGCCTCTACCGTGAACAAAGAATCAAGCAAGTTGTAAGGTAATTAGTGAATATTGATCTTTCTATAATTTCTCAATGTTTCTCTCTTCTCAACCCCTCTCAAGCTTGAGAAGTTTAATTGGTATGGTTTTTTTTTAATGCTATTGAAGTTTGAATAGTAGTGAAGAGTTACATAATGCTATTGAAGTTAATTTTCATTTATGTTTAAATTCTAATGATTTTTATGTAAATTCTCTCTCTCACTCAAGAAATGGTCATACTCATGAACCGTTCTCAATCCAAATCAAGCTTTTCATAAAGCTTTTCCTTAACCCAAGATTAAGCTATGCTTGAGGCCAAATTAATGGCTTTTTTCTATGCTTTTAGTTTATGTATATTAATGATTCAATCCATTATGGATTGATAATCCAATTAGAGATTATTTTAATTATTTTCTTAATGATAAGCATTATCCCTTAGAAAAATTGAGATTTATCAGTCATAGCAGCGGAGCTATGGCAAAATTTTTATAAAAATTATGCATAAAATAATCTCATTCAAAGCATAAAAAGAGGACTTCCTACCATATTCTAGGAATTATCATCCTAGATTAATTGAAAGAATTTCATTACAATCATGGAGAAATTGAATTTTAATATTATGCATAAAAGATAAATTTTTATATCAAAAGTGTTATTTTTACCATTTTTATTTCATGCATAGAAGTATGCATAAAGGAAAAATTTTTATATCAAAAGTGTTACTTTTATTATTTTTAATTTTCATGCATAAAAGTATGCATAAAAGAAAATTTTTATATCAAAAAGTGTTACTTTTATCATTTTTAATTTTCATGCATAGAAGTATGCATAAAGGAAAAATTTTTATATCAAAAGTGTTACTTTTATCATATTGGATTTCATGCATATAGGTATGCATAAAAGATATTCTTTTTATACTAAAAGTATGATTTTCCTCATAAATGGATTTTATGCTTAACTTAGATGCATAAGAGAAATTCTTTTATTCTAAAAGTATAATTCCCTACCAAATTGAAATCATGCATAAGAAGATGCATAAAAGATTGATTTTAATTTCGAAAGTGTTAGTCTCCTTAAATGGAATTTATGTATAAATAAATGTGTAGAGAAATCTTATATCAAATAAAAGAATTCTCTTTTTTTTTAAAAAAAGATATGAAATGTGATAAGATGTGATAAGAGGTGTATGAGATGTGATAAGAATTGATAAGATGCATATGGAAAGTGATAGGATGTGATAAGAGGTGTGATAAGAGGTGATAAGATGCTTATGAAATAAGTTAGGATGTGATAAGATGAATTAAGATGTGTATGGGGGGATGAGGTAAGAAGTGTATGTGATAGGATAAGATGTATATGGGTTGTGATAGGGTGAGAATGGATGTGATGTAAAAGATTAGATACGAAGGTATATGGGGTTATATAAATGGGAATGTGAAAATGGATGTATGTATGTGGATGTGTGGATATGGAGATGGGAGTGTGGATGTATGAACATGAAAATGGATATATGCATGAAGATGTATATGCATAGATGTAAATGTGGATGTAGATGTGGATGTATAGATGTGAATGGATGTGGATGTATAGATGTGAATGGAAATGTGGATGTGGATGTAGATGTGGATGTATAGATGTGAATGTGGAATGTGGATGTGGATGTATGTATGTATGTGGATGTAGATGTGGATGTATAGATGTGAATGAGAATGGGGATGTGGATGTATGTGAATGTGAATGTAGATGTGGATGTATGTGAATGTGAATGTAGATGTGAATGTGGAATGTGGATGTATAGATGTGGATGTATGTATGTATGTGGATGTAGATGTGGATGTATAGATGTGAATGGGAATGGGGATGTGGATGTATGTGAATGTGAATGTAGATGTGGATGTATGTGAATGTGAATGTAGATGTGAATGTGGAATGTGGATGTATAGATGTGGATGTATGGGAATGTGGATGTGGATGTATGTGAATGTGAATGTAGATGTGGATGTATAGATGTGAATGTGGAATGTGGATGTGGATGTATGTATGTATGTGGATGTGGATGTGGATGTATGGATGTGTATGTATGAATGTGGATATGGGATGTGGATGTATAAATGAGGATGTGAAAATGGAGGTAAGCACGTAGATGTGGATGCATGGATGTGAATGTGGATGTGGATGTGGATGTGGATATGGATGTGTATGTATGAATGTGGATATGGGATGTGGATGTATAAATGAGGATGTGAAAATGGAGATAAGCATGTAGATGTGGATGTATGGATGTGAATGTGGATGTGGATGTGGATGTATGGATGTGGATATGGATGTGAATATATGATATGTGATGTGAAGGAATCTGAAGTGAAGAGATGAAAAAAGGAGGTGATTGGATGAGTACACATATACATGGAATGTGGAATAAGTAATGTGGATTAATGAGGAACAATGTGGAAAAATGAGAGTTAATATAGAAACTGTATTTGTAAACTGTTTGTAAATGCTGTTTGTAAATGGCTGTTTTATGTCAAGAATGCTGGGGAAGCATTTTGACCGTCTTGTGATTAAGGTCGTGGAGACCTAACTGATAAAGTTGCAACTGCTGACGGAGAGTCAATGGAGGACGTCTCGCGTAGCAAGGTCGACCGAGGTCTTGACCAGCCTCGGTTCGATTAAAATGGTGAGCTTCCGGTACGGTGGATGAGGGACCAAGGAAGCGGCCTATGAGTGAAGCGCTAGGTCACCTGCGAAGGATCCTAGAGGGTGCTGACCATACGGTGCTCGGGCTCTGGGTCGCCTAGGATACCCACGCGTGCGTCGAGGAAGATATTGGAACAAGGAGTAAGAGTTGTTTTGTGAAACCGGGCATGGATCTGGTTGACTGACCTTGCTGGTCCTCAACGGATGAGTCCATGGCTCTTTTATATGGATCTGTTGGTTGATCTTGCTGATCTTCAACGAGAGTCCATCTTGATAAGTGATTATATTGCCGAGTATTATGGGCTAGGAACTATAGAAACGGCCCCTGAGTGGTCAGGTGGTGAGCGTTCTAGTTGCCAATGATGCCATAGATACTCTGATGAAGGAATGATGGAAAATTTGAGAATCAATCGGATAATTTGGAAGACTGTGATCAGTGGTACTATGGTTTCATTAAAGGATTGTTTTAAAGTTAGCTGATGCTAAGAAAAAGGCAATTTCATATTGGGTGTGTAAGTGGTGTGCCTAATTTTATGTTTGCATGAACTTCCGGCTAGGGGGCCTTGGAACTCTTTTCCTTGGTACCCGGGACAAAACCTAACCAAATTCCAAATTGGATCCCATCACTACAGTGGTTGGGCGGTTGGCTAACCCATGGGATCGGATGGGGTTAGGCTGGACTGATGGATCCATAAATCGAGACTCAACTTTTGTTTTTACGATAGATAAAGTAAATCCCGGATAGAAATTGTTCTATGGATAGGAATCAACGGCTGTGCCTCTTGATGGGGAAAAAAGCGTTGATCCCAATGATCCAAGTGCAAGTTTCTTCCTTGATTTGACCAAGTACCGTTAAAGGTGCAGTCAGATCAGTTGATCCATAATGATCTTGACTACGTTAGAGTAAAGAGTTATCCTGGTAGAATCGCCCATGCTTTCCGAGTAAAGGAAGTTTTTCCAGTTTCGGTTTTGGACAAACCGACGGATTAGTCTCTTGTCCGGATATCCGTGGGCGAGGCCCCGAGTGTGAGACCCCTACCCACGCATGATGTGCTACTTCCGCTGCTAGTACCCCGAATCCGTTGCTCGGTGGGAACAGGGGGACCTCACAAACTTGCCAGGTATGAAAGCCTACCCCATTAAACTTATCAACATGAAATGAGGATGTAGACATGATGATAAAGCAAGGTCTTACCACTTGAGTATCCCTCAAGGGCAGTGTCTAATGCTTTTACAAGATTAGATACCTTCACCAAATAGATGAAGGTTATTTATGAAAAATTCAGACCAATCATGCTCTCCTAAAACATTGTTTGCTCTTGAGTTGTAGACATTGTTTCTTACCCGTCTCCTCGGCTTTCTGCTTTTCTTCTTAGGCCTCAAATGTTGAATATTTGATGATTCAGCATCAGATGGTTTAGTCATTGTGATTAAACAATGATGTAAATTACAACATCATCAACATATAGAAATATCACCACATACATGAAGCTCAACAATTTCTGAAAAATTGTGTCACTAGATGTCCTTGAATGAGATAGAAGCCTAAGTCTAAACACCAAATGCCTTTAGCACCTTCAATAGCAATGACTTGAGGCCAGATTAAGCACTAATTACTAGTGATTAAGTGAGTTAATCATTCATGCTTTAACTGTTATCAAATGAGCTTTCTGAGATTATGTCAGACCTGAAGCCACCAAACCACTAAACCATTCAAGAAAATGACTGCACAGGCGTGTTTGCAGCTATTGAAAACCCCCAAAGCCAAGGCAAATTAGTGAATCTTGCACTGGTTCAATCCGTGGACTGATTTCCCCCAAAAAAATTCGCGCCGGTTTTGTCTGCAATGCTGGCGTCTTTGCGCAAGATCCGCCTAATTCCACCAAGCTGCAGCTTCTTTATGATGTTGAGAATGCATAGCTTGAATCCCGTACGAATTCGTGGAGGCGAGTGTGAGCTGTGGATGCTCCAAGGTAACCCTATATTTCAGGCTATGAAATAGGAAGGGATAAGCTTATGATTAAGCTAATTAAACACTAATGATGAGGCAAATTATGGCTTAATGAGAGGGATGAGGTTGTATTAACGTAGCTCTGATACCAAATCTTGGTATTGAGAGTGGATTAGCAAATCTAAGGAGGATCAAACATGGTTATAGTCATAGTTAGGTCATGATTATAAACATGATTAAGAGTGGATTAGGAGATACTAATGAGACATGACTTAGGCATAATCATGGAAACACACGAGTTGCATTCTTCATTAGCAAGAGCCTCTTATATAGGCAAGTAGTACACGACCACATGACATCACCTATGATGTCTTACAAGCATAAGAGGTCATCTCCCCCATGTGGGTATGCCATCTCCCCCATGTGGGTATGCCATAAATGAGCAATATTCCCTCTAGGCTATATTTGAAGTAGGCGCCCTTTTGAGGATGTGTCTTGAGTAAAGTAATCAAGGTTATATAGCCCCTTTCAACCTTTTAATGGATTTGGGTGATATATCCAACAGTCTCACATACCTTATGCATACTATCAACCTTAAACTTTGGCAAACTTGTAACAATATTTTGGGCCTGCATAGACTTTAGTCACTTGCTATACATTCACATGGCCAATGCACTTGTGCCATATGTCAATATTTGCAATAACACATGTTCCATGCGCAAACATGGCTACCTTTCTCTCAGGCATGTTCACATCCAAAGTAAACATCCTGCCATTTCTGTTACGCTTACAACCAAGTGACAATTATTTTTGAAGTCTTTCACAAAACATCCTGCCATTTCTATTACCCTTTGCAACCAAGCAACACTTATTTTTGAAGTCTTCCACAAAACATCCTTGAGGATTAAACCTCACTTGCAGACCCTCAACCAGTTGTCCAACAGAAACCTGGTTATTTGTAATATTCAGAACATGAAGTCCATCAGCAAGTACTTCATTTTGCTATCCTACATAGATAATGACCCTTTACTAACATGCGCAGTATCATCACCTGTTTCTACATATATAATGGCCCTTTACTAACATGCGCAGTATCATCACCTGTTTTTCCATTTTCTGCATATCTTTGAACCACTTAGCATGACTAGTCATGTGATTAGAGGCTGTGATGTACCCATATTCTGTTCTATGTTCTAACACAAAATTTCTCAAATCTTACAAAAAAATCACTCCTACTGGAGAAAAATGAAGAGATTTTCAATAAATCATATTCTTTTACAAACCCAAAGTAACAATAATATTTGTTAATACAAAAAAATCTCAAAAATCAGAGAGATAATCACCAACAAAAGATCTAGCCACCAATAGGGCCTTTCTTTGACGCCCAACCACCACTCTAGACATCATGGCTATCCCGAGTATGCCTCTAGTAAATCTTGTCCACTTTGGGTTCTACCAAATGGCTCCCAGAGGGCATAAATCACAATCTCTGTCTGACGTTCCGTGTCTAAGGACGGTTGGCCCGAATCTCAAAATCTCTCTCTATCCTCCTGCATAGAAAATCCTCAAGGCTCTAGAAGAAGCCCCAAAAAATAGCCCACGAGAATTAGTAAATTATCATGCACGAAATCATCAAAGATAGAAAATATTTTCTAAAAACATGCGTTTGAACCAAATTAGAGAAGATAAGTTTTTTTTTCAACACCGGAAAGTGGTGTCGGATTCATTTCGCAAATACTCGCCACCCCATGTGGAATCTCCCAATTATCTGAACACGGACTTTATTTGTCCTATGATAAACTAACTTTCTTTAAATTGCCTCTCTGAAAAATAAAGTTATCTACACCCTCATGTGAGGCCGCCGTTACTGAAAATTAAGGGTCAATTTGATGTCCGGGCCCCGTTGTTTCAAGCGCTCATTTTGTGTTTATTTTTATTATGTAAACCCCCATATGATATTCCTTTAGGCTAAACCACTCACTATGACCCTCTTATACATTATCTAACATGGTATAGTATAGAATAGAAATCGCATACAAATAACATCACAAAACATGCATAAAAAGTCCCAAAATTGACCCAAAATCGAAATACAGATGCTAAAAATCACCAAATCAAATGGACCCAAAAATACGTATATAATATGAGTACGTTACATCTTCTTATATCAATCTGCCTACACATGTCCAGGCTTACCACAATAAAAATAGCCATGTGTATCATTACGATGCCTTTTCCAATTTCCACGATCTGTTTGACCCCCCTACCTCTAAACTAGCCTCTTCCACTTGTTTGTTGTTGTTGGGAATCATGGGACTATTGCTGCCTACTGACCATAATTTTGATTACCCGTTCGGCTACCACCTTGGCCACATCCACAACCTCTACCTTTTCCTCTACTTGAACTTGTGTAAAAGGCCTGCTGCTCTGAACTGTTTTTATTTTGTGAAGACTGTTGATCTTCACCCAAATTCTTCTCTTCAATAATCAGCATTGACACCAAATCTATGAAGTTGGGAATGTTATGCCGAGTCTAAATAGACATCTTAAATGCCTTGTATTGTGGCCCGAGACCACATAGCCACACTTCCACCTTTTCATCATCATCGACAAAAACACCAATTGATCTAAGGGATTCCACAATCCCTTTATCTTCAAGGTATAATCATTCACAAACATATTTTTCTTCTCCACAGTATGAAGCTCATTCTTCAACTGAATCTTTCGTGCCTTGGTGTTAGTTTCATATAGCTTCACCAAGGTGTCCCATGCCTCCTTAGGTGACTTGGCATCCTGTGTATGCCCAATCATGGTGTCTTGTATACTAATATAAAGCCAATACATGACTTTCCTTGCTCCCTGATTCCAATCCTTGAATTCTTTTACATCTGCAGAGCAGTTGGATTAATCTGTGGTATCTCTAGTGCCTCCTCATGTTCACCTTCAATGTAGTCCCAGTAAACTTTTTCCATCAGGAAATTTGTCAATCTAAACCTCCAAGCATGGAAGCTGTTCTTGTCAAGATTCTCTGCAACAATCTGGTTTATTCCATCATTCGACATCTTGTCTACAACACAACTTTATAAAAAAAAACACTCTTGTTTTACGTACACAAATTGTTGTATTCTTTGCAGAGCGGTACTATACTACACCCAAACTACTAAAAGAAGTGACCTCAATTTTCATACATACACCCAATGGCAACTTTAATACCTCTTTGCAGTACACACAGTGTCTGCACAACTAATTGCCCTTCCTGCAATTCCAAAAACAAAGTTCTGAAGAGAATCGAAACTTACCCGCAGTGCCTGTGAACACCTGAACACTGAAAAATAGAGGTCCAAACGTGCCCGAAACGTATTTTTAGCTCGAAAACTTTTGGGACAATATACCTTTTCTCTCACAAAGAAAGCTCCTCAATCAGAGTTTGTTTGTCGGTGCCTCCCGAAGAGCTTCCAACAAGGGTGTAGTAGCCAATAGAGAGGGAAGACTAGATGAAGGTCTTACCCTCGTACTGCTTCTTGTGCTTCTCTTACTTGCCACTTAGCCCTTAGCATGAACTAGGCTCTGATACCCTGAAAAGATGTAGGGGAGAAGAGAGCTTGAGCTCTTGCAAGCACACACACATTCACATAAACCCTAGAAGAGAACACACAAGATGAGAGGGTGAAAATTCTTCTTCTTCACACAACAAAAGAGGTCTACAAAGAAGATAAAATTACTAACACACATAATAGAGTATATAAAAGTGGTCTATAATGTGAACACGCTAAGTGGAGTGGGTAGGTGTGGACTAGTTGGTGTAGTCCAACTATAGAATCTTTGGTGAAGATATGTCGGTGCCAGCTATCGTGCCAGCTACCAAACTGCCAGTGATGTGAATGTCGAATAGTCATGCAGACGCCTCATGAGTGTTAACTCATGTTGAGCTTGACATCTCAACAAATACATATAAAATTAACAAACCGCATAGGTATGTACGTGGGTATAGTGAGTCAAAATATCCTAGACTGTCATTGGCATGATTTTCATTCATGGTTGAAATCCCAATGATGATGATGATCCTTTCCATCCTCTTGTGTGGTACTTTTACAATGGGTGTTGCCATGTACGTTTTTACCATCTCTAGTTCTTGCAACCTTGTAACCATGGCCTTCTAATTTTGATGATGATGCATTCCCTCCTCTTGTGTGCGGTGCTCTCACAATCAATGCTTCCTTGTAACTGTGGCACTCTAATGATGATGACGATGATCCATTCTCTCCTATTGTTGGTACTTTCACCACCGGTGTTACAATCATGTGAGATGATGTTGTCTCTAGTTGGCCATTTAACTCCTACACATTCAAGTCACAAAAAAATTGCATACAAATACTCAACAAGGCCCTCAACGTTCTATACATACATGCAGGGATTTAATATTCACGTGATCACAAGATTTTTTGTGATAATAACACATGTGAACAAGTTATTCACATGTTCTCATGTTACCGTTCACAAAATAACAGGTCACTTACCATTTGGGAACCCCTTAAAAGCTTGGCTACACATGGGAATAAGCTATTCACATGTTCTCATGTTACCATCTTCACATAATAGCAGGTCAGTGGCCACTTAAGAAGATTTTTTATGCCGGACAAAGATATTTTTTTTAGGCCCTTGTGAAAGCTTTGTGAATATAACATGTGATCACAAGATTTTTTGTGTTATTAACATTTGTTATTAACATGTTCACATGTTTTTGTTTACGTCAGTGAAATCCCTGCATACATGACATAGAACTCATGTAGAAAATAGTCACATGTGCTGAGATTTCAAAAATATACAAGAAATACATGTAGAATTGGCTTTTTTTATCTCCTATAGTCTCAACCATAACCATCTATTTCTTATGTCTTATCAATCACAGGTGATGGTGATGTCAGTAGTATTTCCTTTTTGTTAGCCTCCTCTAGTCCAACCATAACTATGGATATCTATTTTCATTGTCTTATCAATTGTAGGTGATGGCAGTAGTATTTTCTTTATTAATGATTTCTAAAATAATTTGAACCATAATAAATATATGGTTATTATTTCTTGAAATATTTATAACATATAGAAAAACTTGATAGTAAGTTATAGTAAATACTTTCGTTGTACTTAGAAAATGGGTATGGAATCCATCCCCTACCTCCTTTGGTTAGGTATGAGGTGATGTCTCACATCACCTCATATCATAATCATGCTACTTACATTACTCAAATGCATCCAAACCTTCTTGATTTGAACAACCTTCCTAAAGGTTGACCACCATGAGACTTAATACACCTCCACCTCCACCTCCACCTAGCTTTTCTATGTAGTTAAAACAACTCCACCTCCACCTCCTCATATGTATTCCACTAGCTTGGCTATGATGTTAAAACAACTTTATCTCTAATTTCTCCTCCTCCTTATCACCAACACCAAATCCAACTCCACCTGCACGTCTTCTGTGTGTGTGTGTGTGTGTGTAGCTTCACAAACTCTTCTAGCACACTATCGCAATCACCCACAATGATGTCATGCATGCATTTATACATAGATATTCTCTCTCTCCCCCTCTCTCTTCTCTCGTACACACACACACACACACACTCTCTCTCTCTCTCTCTCTCTCTCTCTCTCCTCGCTTTGTCTCCTCGCTTGTGTACCAAGTGAATGCAAAATCTTCTTTCCTTAAACAAGAATGTAAAATCTTCTTTCCTAATAACAAGAATATTAAAATCTTATTTCTGTAATAAGGAGGTATTTGTTGATTAGCCATTAGGATTTGTGGTTTTTTAAATTTTTTCTTAAAGAGAGCCTTTTTCCTACACCCCAATGAGCAAGTGCTCTCATACCCCTTGCGGCTCCTAGTAGTAGCTTGCGAGGGTTGAGCTTATGGCCTCCTTTAAAGACTTCAAAAGCAAGATAAGCATGTTATGAAAGGAAATCTAGTGGTTAAAACAAACTTAATATGCATGGAACCAACAAATCAAATATTCCCTCACTAGGTGAGTATTAGTCTCTCCTATGGTTCTTTTTTAGATGAAAGATTATACGTTTTTTTGTGATTGATATATCAATTTTAACTTGGTACTAGACTTGGAAATGAAAATATTAAGGGAACCGTTTTTTGTTTAAATTTTAAAATTTAAAACCATTTCCATTAAGAAGAGAAGTGCTTCATATTTGCTAAATCGATTTTCAAATTTTGTGAGATTTATTTCACTAATAAGGTAATTGTATAATGGTTCCATTTCTTGAAAATAATAACAATTTTTTATTGAGCATATCAATAGTTATTTAAGAAACTTTAAAGTTTCAATTTCATATAGTTATTTGTAAATAGTTTTATTTAATTATTACTTCTAATTTTTAAATATTATTTGATTAACAAGTGATTATGAAATTTTTTGGGCATTATTTGAATCTAATATCTTTATATACGATAGTTTAATTATATAAGTAGGTTTATGGATACCTCTCACTACTACAAGACCTTAAATCTTTGATGTCTAGTTTTGACGGTACTCGTGTTATCGAAACAAGGGTCGAAATGATAGTTGAAATAGCACTCTACGTTCCACCTCTCCCTCCATCAAATATCTCTCCCTCTCCAAGATAAAATCCTCTCTCCTTTATTCCTTTCTCACAAGCTTTAATGGAAAGCTTCATTGCTTTCTTTTTTTCCAAGCTTTCATGGAAAGCTTCAACTATGCTCTCTATGTGAGCTTTTCTTTCCCTTCCCCTCTCTTTTCGTTCCCTTTCTTCCCTCTTTTTGCGTTTCCCTAACCCTATCTTACACACATAGAAGTGCTCATAGAGAGCTTTGATGGGGAGATATCTCCATCAAAGCTCTCTATTATGCTTTCTATGTAAAAGCTTGGGTTAAGGAAACATAAACCACAAGCTTTCAATTGCTTGTGCATTAGGATTAGGTTAAAGAAACTCACCTTGTTTTTCTCCTCTTATCCTTCTCCTCTTTGTTGCTAATATGTTAAAATGAAATACATTTACTAAATTTTTGATTTATTTTATTGCTATTTTGTAGCCTTAGTCAAGTAAATAACTCACAACTCTAGCTTCTTAAGGTAAAATCTCCCTCTTTTATATTATGTTTTTATGGCTTTATAGGGTTTAGGGCTTTTAGGGTTTTGTGATTTTATTTGGCTCTCTATGCATGTTAAGATCTCTCAATGCATGCATAGATCTCTGTATACATGCATAGAGATCAAAATGCATAAATAGATCTTTTAGGGTTTTGTATTACTTGTGAATTAGTTCTTAATCTTATGCTTAATCCACTAATTACTTTGTTTTATATTTGTTTTGTAGGTCTTTCACCAATCCTCTCCTTCGGCTTCGCAAAAAAGAGGGAAGCCCTTTTTTCTTTTCCTCATTTATGCTTTTTTCTACGTATTATTGCATCTTGAGTGCCAGGTTAAGGGTTAGTTTAGGATTCTTGCAAGCTTATGCATAGGCTTCTTATAAGCTTATGCCGGCCATTTAGAATGTTGGTTAAGTCAAGTTAGGAGTGGTTATCCACCACAAGTAGGTGGCTATAGTGGAGGGAGAGCCCTCTATCTTCTCACTATCCTTCTATTGTAAAAGACAAGTTACATTTGGCTTTAATAGTGGGGAGCATGTGGAAAGTCCTTAAAAGCTACGATCCAAAAGGGACATTGTCCACCCTACTTGTATAAGAAATATTCTAGAAGGATTTAATAAAGTTCTGATAGCACATGAAAAGTATAAGAGCTCTAATGCATTTTTTTGTTATTAAAGCTTAGAGCATTCTTATGTTATTTAAGCTTTAAGCATTCTTGGGTTAGAGCAGAGAAAAAGGTCTACATCCTATCTACATAGAGTGACTCGGGTATCCCGAGCATCATTCCATCTCTTCAAGTAAACTCCAATGTTCTTATTCTTCTCATTTATTTGGTTTTCACCCTTGGGTGCCGGGGTTTCAATTTTTATATTCTCTTATTAATTATTTTGATTGTTGCAAGCTTATGTCTTATGTATATAGAGCTTATGCATAAGGATTATGCATAGAGCGGTTGCATAAGGCTTATGCATAGAGGTTATACATAGAGCTTATGCATAGAGAATGTGGATGGTAGAATTGCCTTTTGGCCATTCTCTATACACATGCATGCAAAATACATCAAGTTTGTCCATAGAAGAATGGCCCTAGAGCTATTCTTGTAATCACAATGTTCTTGAAAGAGTGTCCCTAGGGCCATTTTAAATAACACCATTCATGGTGTGTTTGAAAGAATGGCCCCAAGCATAATGTACCATCCATATGGTGTGCTTTACAATGGCCCTAAGGCCATTCTCGCAAATCACATTGTTCATGGTAGAATAGCCTTTTGGTCATTCTCTCTACACATTCATGTAAAATATATCAAGACTGTCCATGGAAGAATGGCCCTAGGACCGTTCTTGTAATCACAAATTGTGCTCGAAAGAATGGTCATATGGGCATTCTAAAGCACACCATCCATGGTGTACTTAGTAGAATGGCCCTATGGTAATCCTAAAGCACCCCATACATGTGCTGCTCTCTGTAGAATGGAACTAGGACAAATCCACCATCCATGGTGTGCTTTAGAATGGCCCTAGGGCCGTTCTTGCAAATCACATCATGCATGGTAGATTGGCCTTTTGGCCATTCTCTCTACACATGCATGCAAAATACATGAAGATTATACATGGAATAATGGCCCTAGGGCCATTCTTATAATCACAATTTATGCTGGAAAGAATGTCCCTATGGCTATTCTAAAGAACACCATCCATAGTATGCTTGGTAGAATGTTCCTAGAGCTAACCTACCATCCATGCCATGCTTTAGAATGGACCTAGGGTCATTATCTTAAATCGCATTATGCATGGTAGAATGGCCTTTTGGCCATTCTCTCTAGACATGCATGCAAAATAAATAAGATTTTCCATGAAAGAATGTCCCTAGGGCCATCCTAAATCACATCATCCATGGTGTGCTTGAGAGAATAGCCCTAGGTTAAATCTACCACCCATGATGTGCTTTAGAATGGCCCTAAGGCCTTTATCTCTAATCACATTGTGCTTGCAACAATAACGGTCTTAGGCCATTCTTCACTCCCTTGTGACAACTCCATAGCTCTAATCTCTACATATGAATGCAAAATACATTAATATTTTCCATCGAAGAATGGCCCTAAGCAATGCTTGTAAATCATAATGCAGTTGAAAGAATGGCCCTAGGTCCATTTTAAAGGACACGATCCATTGTGTGCTTGAAAGAATGGCCCTAGAGCCATTCTTACATCCATGGTGTGCTTTAGAATAGCCAATCTCTATGCATGCATACAAAATTCATCAAGGTTGTCCATGCAAGAGTGGTGCTAGGACCAATCTTGTAAACAAATTGTGCTTTAAATAATGGCCCTAGGTCCATTCTACCATCTATGATATTCTTTTTTTACAATGTTCCTAGCCCCATTCTTTTAGGCACATTGTGCTTGGTGGAATGGCCCATTATGCTTGCAAGAATGATCTTAAGGCCATTCTCCACGCCCTTGTGTCAAAACCCTAGGGCCAATATCTACATATGAATGCAAAATACCTCAATATTATGCATGGAATAATAGTTGTAGGGCCATTCTAAGGCACACCATCCATAGTGTTCTTGAAAGAATGGCCCTAGCACCATTCTTCCATCCAAGGTGTACTTTAGAATAGATAATATCTACACATGCATGCAAAATACATCAAGATTGTTCATGGAAGAATGGCCCTAGGGCCATTCTTTTGTAAACAAATTGTGCTTAAATCAATGGCCCTATGTCCATTCTAAAGCACATCATCCATGGTGTGTCTTCGAATGTTCCTAGGGCTATTCTCGCAAATTACATTATACATGGTAAATTTTACTTTTGGCCATTCTGTCTACACATGCATGCAAAAATACATCAATATTGTCCATGAAATAATGGCCCTAGGGCCACTCTTGTAATCACAAATTGCGCTTGAAAGAATGGCCTTATGGCCATTCTAAAGCACACCATCCATCGTGTGCTAGGCACAATAAACCTAGGGCAAATCTACCATCCATGGTGTGGTTTGGAATGGCCCTAGAGGCATTCTATCAAATCACATTATGCCTGGTAGAATGGCCTTAAATAGGTGATTCTCTGTACACATGCATGTAAAATATTTCAAGATTATCCTCGGAAGAATTGCCCTAGCCTTGCATAAAGCATTATGCATTAGGCGCCTTATGCGTATAAAGCATGCATGAGACCTTATGCATAAAGCTTTAAGAACAAATTATGCATGAGGTCTTATGCATAAAGCTTATGCATAAGGCTTATGCATAAAGCACAGCATAAAGCACTATGCATAAGGCCTTAAGCATGAGGCCTTGAGCATAAAACTATGCATGAGGCCTTATGCATAAGGCTTATGCATAAAGCACTATGCATAAGGCCTTAAGAATAAAGCTATGCATAAGGCCTTATGCATAAAGCACTATGCATAAGGCATCAAGCATGAGGCCTTAGCATAAAACTATGCATGAGGCCTTATGTATAAAGCTTCTGCACGAGGCCTTATGCATAAAGCATGCATGAGCATTATTCATAAAGCTTATACACAAACCTACAAAACGAATTCCCAACACCCAAGGGTGCAATAATAATAGAGGAAAGATATGAAAGCACTTACCTCTTTTTCATGATGTTGAAAGAGAGGCTTAGAGGACTTTCAAAACCTATAAAAGGGTGAGGAAAAGATTAATAATGCATACATACAAAATCCCCTTGCAAGCCCTTAGCCTTATGCAATCCCCTTGCAAGCCCTAAGCCTTAAGCAAGCTATGCTAAAGCTTATCCATAAAGCATGCATGAGGCCTTATGCATAAAGCTTTAAGCATAATGCTTTATGCATGAGGCCTTATGTGCATAATAAAGCTTTAAGCATAATGCTTTATGCATGAGGCCTTATGCATAAAGCATAAGGCTTATGCATAGTTAACTATGCATAAGGCCTTATGCATAAGGCCTTAAGCATGAGGCCTTAAGCATAAAGCTATGCATGAGGCCTTATGCATAGAGCTATGCATAAGAACTTATGCATAAAGCTTATGTGCAAACCTACAAAAGCACACCCACCAAGGGTGCAATAATAATAGAGGAAAGATAGAAAAGCACTTACCTATTTTTTGTGATGTTGAAAGAGAGGATTAGAGGACCTACAAAACCAAAAAAGAGAGTTTGGAAAGGATTAGTAATGCATACATACAAAAGCTTATGCAAGCTGTGCCGCTATGCACGCTATGCTAAAGCTTATGCATAAAGCATGCCTGAGGCCTTCTGCATGAGGCCTTATACATAAAGCTTATGCATGAAGCATGCATGAGGCCTTATGCATAAAGCCTATGCATAAAGCTTTGCATGAGGCTTATGCATAAAGCACTATGCAAGCCATGCTAGCCTAAACTAAACCGTACCCTGGCACTATGCATTAAGCATGCACGCATAGAGCTTAATACATGCATAGAGCTATATGCATAGATCTCTATGCATTATGAATGCATGCATAGAATGTCTGATGACTATGGAAATGTGGATTTGATAGAGAAGGGTTGGAAGAAGGTCAGGAGAGGGATCAGCAAGGTCCTAGGGTTGAGCATATAAGGTGAGCTGATTATGGAGGACATCAAAAGATCCCGGAGGAAAATTTTCTATTTGGGAACTAGTTGAGGCATTCAGAGTCATATTTTGAAGGGTTATATGTCAGCTGGAGTGGCATCTGCTCAGTTGGATGTAAACTGTGGAGTGGCATCTGCTCAGTTGGATGTAAACTGTGGTCAGAAGAGACTCTGAAATCGAAGATGAGAAGTTATGGAGATCAAAGCTAACCTGGGAGGACAACTATGGTTGGAAGAGACTTTGAAATGGAAGATGAGAGGTGCTGGAGGTCAGAGCTGACCTATGATGACACAACTGAAGGAGGTATCTAGACCAGATAAAAGGTTGGTAGCATGTTGAAGCATCCAACAAAGACAACTAGAGGTAAGAGGGCAGGTACATGTCTGATTTGGTGCCCTTGGAGTTAGGATTTCACTGTCCCCAACTTCTGATCCCATTGTGTTCTTTTTGTTTGTGTACCTATAGGTGGTGTAGTAGAGGCCACAACGTGAATGAGAAAATAGCTTTGGAAAAGCTCACCAAAATAGCACAAAAACTCACTGTAGGAAGCTCACCAAAAAACTATCCCCCTACATATGGCTTATACATTAAGATTTATGCATAAGCTTAATGCATATGGCTTATGCAATAACCTTTATGCATAAAGTTTAATGCATATGGCTTATGCATTAAGATTTATGCATAAGCTTAATGCATATGGCTTATGCAATAACCTTTATGCATAAAGTTTAATGCAGATGGATTATGCATTAAGATTTAAGTACCAGCATTAATGAATAAGACTTATACATTAAGCCGTATGCATAATATTTAAGTATAAGCCTTATGCATTAAGACATATGCATATGCTTTATGCATAAGATTAATGAATAAGCAATATACATTAAGCTTTATGGTGGAAAAAGCCTTATGCATTAAGCTTATGCATAAAGCTTAATGCATAAGCCATTGCATTAAACTTTATGCATAAAGCTTAATGCATAAGCTTATGTATTAATTTACGATAAACAAGTAAATAAAGGGATTATAAAAGACAAGTAATCTTACCTTGAAGAAGATTGCGAAGCTGAGCTTACATGTCAAGCATCAATCTACAAGCTGAAGAAAACATTTAGGTTAGAGAATATTTATGCATAAGCTTCATTAAACCAAAAGCTTTGTGCATACACCATATGCATTAAGCTTGATGTAAAAGCAAAAACAAAATCTTAATGCGTATTGCTCTATGCATCCATATTAGAGCTATGCACGAATAGAAGCCTTTCAATACAACAGAAATAGGGGTTAACAGTGGTTATAGCATGGCTTTCATAAAGGATATGGAAAAGTGTTGGTGGGCACAAGCCTCGCGTAAGCATCGCTTTAAGTGTTGCTATAAGCATCAATATTTTTTCAATGCTATAACTGTCGCTATATCCCACCACGTTATTTTTGCCGCTCACTGGTGCTATAAAAAAACATCAATGTTGCTACTTTCGTTGCTCAACAGCACTGAAAAAAACATCAATGTCGCTAGTTTTGATGCTCAGCGATGTTGATAAAAAAGTAAGTGTCGCTATTTTCGCCACTTAGCGGGTGGCGACGCTGATAAAAAACGTTATCGTCACTATTTTTCACTCAACGACGCTGTGAAAAAAATAATTTGGGAAAGATTAGGGTGACTGCCCTAATCTTCCCCATAAAACTTTTAATTCAATATATTGAAGACAGTTCTAATTTGTACAAATAGACATATCGACATATAAAAATACATTTAAAACAGAATATCTCCCAAAATATTAATTTTATTAAATCCCAAATGCCATAAAAGCCAAGTTAAATCCAAAATGTCATAATAGGCAAGCTACATTGAGGATGGAGTTACACAATAGTAAGCACAATAGTCTGGTATCTCCTCATCATCATCATCCTCCTCCTCCTCCTCGCTTATTGCCTCGTTATCATCTTCCTATATTACACAAGATTAAGTAATGTTAAAACACAAACTAGATAAATTTTTAAAAACTTATTAAACCAAAATAATATAAACTTAGAGCAGGCATAGCTTCATAGTTCATAGTGACACCCTGTGGTTTCAACCATTCAAATGTGGCAGAGATCCCATCATGATAAGAAAATTCGTACTCCTCATGAGAAGGAGAACAACCCATCACATTTTTGTACGTTAAACACACATTAGAAAAATAACAATTTATATAAGATTTAATTATTTTGGAAACCAAAATTTTGGAATACAAAATGTTAAGAGTTCAAATACTTACAAACTGAGCAAGGAAAGATGGCCACCTGATCCAATATGAGAAGCCCCACTTTTATGCATGCGTACTCGGGTTGCTTCTCTTTGTTGCTTGACTGGATCAAAATTTTCTCGGTACATCTTTTTGGCCTTCTTTCAATCCTTTTCAGATTCTCCTGGGTAGCAGCTTCATGCCACCAAGCTTTATGGCCTTGGAAATCAATGATTTCCCGACGTGACTCACATGACCCCGCATACGATCTAGTAACATCTTAAGGTCATTAAATTATAAGTCAAGGTGGGGCACAAGAAACTGTATCTTCAATACACTTAGAATTTATTCCTATTTTGCATTGTCTCGAGTTCTCCAGTCAATTCCTCAAATGTTTTTGAACTCAAGATTTACAAGGAAGAAAATCTATTACTACCCCCAAAACGACCCCCACATCCACCCCCACCAGAACAATGACCCCCTACTAGAACAACAAGAAGAGACATACCTCCTATCTGATGAGGTCATGGACTAGGTTCCACAAAGGAGAGTGGAGTGGCATGGTCGCAATCTCCACATGAAGGCCCAACACCTAGATGTGGACTAGATCCTTCAATGGGAGTGGAGATGGGCATAGGAGTGCATAACCTAGCAGTAGAACCACCCATCGGAGTGCCCCCGGAGTGCCCCCCATCAGTGCAGGGTTAACTGAGGAAGAAAACAAGGGCATAGAAAAAATGTTCCACACACTCTCTCTCCCATACCGATGTGACATACTAGTGGTGGCCAACTATGAGAGATGCTGCATGTTCGGATCATTTAGCGATGGACACTAAATAACACCGTGTTGGGCTTCTTGATTCTAGATCATCCCGCCACATGTCTGTATTATAAAAATGAGGCATTATCAAACTTAAATAACACAACAACTCATTAGAACTCCTATACCTTATGCATGCCCAAACTTAAAACTCTTATACATTATGCATTATTTGTATACCTTATGCATGCTCAAACTTAAATAACACAAGAATGCATTAGAACTGTTATACTACTCATGTGATATTAGAACTTTATTGAGACCTTCTAGAATACTACTTAGAAAAGCAGGGTGGACAGTGTCTCGTGTTCGGATGATAGCTTCTAAAGACTTTCCACATGCTCCTCACTATTAAAGTCAAAGGTAACTTCTCTTTTACAAGATAAGGAAAGTGAAAAGATTGAGGGCTCCCCCTCCACTATAACCACCTACTCGTGTCGCAGATAACCAATCCTAACTTAACCAACATTCTAAAAGGCCTACAATAATGCCCCATATCTCTATTCATTATGAAATCCCTGCACCCAAGGGTGCAAAGAAAATAAATGAGAAGAATAAGAACATTGGTGGAGAGTACCTCAAGAGATTGAATGATATTCGAGTCGCTCTATGTAGAAGAAGGGCACAACAAGCAAGACCTAAAAAACATAACATGCAAAAAGAAGTAGCACATTTATGAGAAAAAAGTAGTGTTTAGTAACACATCTATGCTTGATCTATATGCATGTAATATGTGAGACGATCCAGAGCCTATGTATGCTGTAATATGTGAGACGCTCCCATTTCACAATACTTGCACAACCTCCTTACATTAGCATGCAATGTCACTTCTTACTGAACTCTTACATACAGAGGTCTAGTAAGAATTGTGATAAATATGTCTATACACATGTAAAATCTATGAATAGAGAGAATACCTTATGCATAGAAAAAGATATCATAAGAAGTATATTCTATATGCATAAGAGAGTATAAAATCTATGAATAGAGAGAATACCTTATGCATAGAAAAAGATATCATAAGAAGTATATTCTATATACATAAGAGAGTATAAACATTCAAAAATCTTATACTTTCCATCCATGCATAGCACTCCACATCAAAAAAGCTTTATGCATAGATTTAGCAATAAAAAGCTTTAAGTTCTATGCATAGAGCTTAATTCATGCATTAATCTCTAAGTATAGAGCTTAATACATAGATTAAGCTTAATGCATGTATTAATCTCTATGCATATGTAAGGTTCCCCCCTTCTAAAATAGGAGAAACACTTAAGATAGTCCACTAAGTCTTAACTTTGAGAAAAATTTCCTATTCATCGACACCTTGACCATGTAGAGATTCAAGGATACGATTCATAGGTAAGACCTAGTCCTATCCCACAGCGGGAGCGTGATATTCTAAAAATCAAATCAGCCCCATAGGGTAATTGATCATAAATTGGGCAACTACTAGACTTGATTTCTAGAGGCAACGCTTTTCTCCTCATCCATGCAAGGCACAGCCGCTGGCCTAGTCTTCTAGAATAGAGTTGTCGAAGAACCTATTTATCTAGCGTAGGCTTTCACTTAATCTGTTGGAAAGCTACCCAACTAATTGGGTCCACCCGGCCGTAGGATGGTGCCGTCGGGGCATTCCATCCTCCCACTTTCCACCCTACTCACACGTCAATTTGTTTTCTAATTAATCCTACCACACTATTTGTCATAAATAAACATGTTCTTTAATTAAGGCCCTTTTCACAAGGTTTGTTAAAACAGTCTTTTCCACAATACAATCATGCCAAAGACAAGATATATATAAAAAAAGTTTATACATGAATCAATTCCATACAAGCCAAACCGGCTCTCTTATTCTTTTCCTTTATACTACCGATGATCTAGAATTCGGCCTTCCAGCCTCTACATGCTGGGCAAAACCCTATGGGACCATACACCTCATCGTCGGCGCTGCTGCTGGCGAGGACTCAAGCCGGCCTGTCGCCCTCTCAGGCTCCATCGCTCGATCCTCCTGCCCCTCAAAGGGATGTCTGCACACTAGGGTGGGCTTATTCACCGCACTAGCCTCGGCTCTCAGAACTAGGCAACATCATAATCTCTCGCCTCAATCGGCAAACCTTATTCTCCCAATGGTATGAGGGGTACCTTGGGCCATTCCCGAGCTTTGCTAATGACGCTGCCCAACTACACAAGCACGGAAAGGAGTTAGCATCGAAGCCATGAAAAACTTGCACTCCTTAAAGATAACAATTTCAATGCAATTTATTGAATACAGCATCACACAATTCGTAACTTCATACAATTTTATGTCATTATTTTAAAAGGAAAAGATACACATTTATTAACACTAATATTTAAAAAAAACTCTTCTTTAAAAGATAACTAAAAGCGAACCTAGCCACCATTTCCTTGGGGAGTTTTTAAAGGGAGGGTTGGAGCCGCGTCGAGAGCATCTTCTCTAATCTCGTTGTTGCGCACTCCTCCCCAGGTAATATTCTGACATTTCCGAGAAGGGGCCATCTTAGACGTCTTCTTGTAGGGCTCGCTATCGCGGTTGAAACGCTCCAGTCGGATCTCAATTCTGAGATTGTTTGCTCACCATATGAGCAAAAGACCACAGCGCATGAACCCTCTCTTAAGGCAAAAACCTCTTATTAAATTCCACGCAAATGGGGGGGGATTGTGAGATGTCCTTACGACAAAAACATTTTGCTAAAGGGGAGAAGGGTTGAGGGTTGCTGTAAGTCTATTCATGCGTGCGCGGGGGGGGTGGGGAGAGAGAGAGAGAGAGAGAGAGAGAGAGAAGAGTTAAGCACACTGCCTTCTAGCAAGAGGGGGATAGAGGAAAATTGCCTTATCTAAAAAGTGGGGAGAGAGAGAGAGATAAGAGCTAAGGGGGTAGGAAGAGAGAGATATTCATTTTTTCGAGTTATGAATCACGATATTATAAAATAAAACGTTTAGACAATATGATGTAAACTTTGGTCCATGAAATACTCATGCCGCGTTAGCAACCAAGCATCGCATGGATCAAACACAATAAAAACAATACAAGTCAAATCAAACAAATTTACGACATTTTTTCGACCGTGTTAACGATCATATGCCATAATATGCAAGAAAATTTACGACATTTTTTCGACCGCGTTAACGATCAAATGCCGCAATATGCAAAAAACAATTTATGCACTAGCGGACGACACCAACTTGCCACGTTAACGACAAAATGCCGCCCGATTCTATGGGAATACGAATAGGATAGGAACATACACTGGCCGCATTACCGACCATATGCCCGCATTTGACAAAGGGAAGGGAAGGGAAGGTGACATCGTCATAACGATACTATGCTTGCCGCGTTATCGACTAGTACCGTTACGGCGTGCCATACCATAGGACACAGACTAGCCGCGTTACCGACTAAGTGCCCCAGGGTAAGCACCATTCCGAAGAATGGCCTTACACACACACCTGTCGTGTGGCGGACCACCCACATCCTGCCGCGCATTACGACAATGAACGGCTGCCCGCACGAACACACACCCACACACACATCCCTCGTGTGGCGGACCACCCACATCCTGCCGCGCATTGCGACAGTGGGCGGCTGTCCGCACGAACACACACCCACACACACACACACAAGTTTCGTTACCTGTGTATGCTATCAGTAATGAACTCCCAAAGGGCCCCCCGGGCCCATATATATAGAAAATTGTACCCCGCCGGACTGGAGGACGACCCCGCAGGGACCCGCCGGGGTTTCCTTTTTTCCGACGGGACCGCCGGGTATAGCAAAAGCCCGGCGGGATTTTATCCGGTTACCAGGTTGCTTCCCACTGGCTTTTTTGGGAACATGTTAACATGTTAACATGTTAATAACATGTTAACACATGTTATTAACAAAAAAAAAATTGTGATCACGTGAATATAAAATCATTGGCAGGGGGAGTCAAAGAGGCCGTAGAAATTGGCAAAGGTAGTATAATGATGCATGTGAATGCTATTATTGTGGTAAGCCTGGACATGTGCAAGCAGAATGTTATAAGAAGCAGGGGATTCAATCTTGTGTCTCGTGTGCTTCTCTCTCATCTCTCTCATGCTATCGCCTCCATCTCCAACATGGTATCAGAGCGCTGCCAAAGCCTACATATGGCCACGTGATAACATAGGTCTCAAAGCCATCGTGTGTGCAATCCTCTCGTAGCAGCATCAGCATGGCCATGTTCTCCTATGCCTTGCTCACATTAGGAACTCAATGGAGTCTTTTTGGGCCCTTTAATTTGCCATGAGGTTATGGAAATGTTTAACTTTTTGACAAATAGGAGCCCTCCATGTAAGCAAAAACCAATGGTTTGTAAGAGAGGTGTAAGAGTGGTCAAAGGGTGCACTTTTTCCCAAAAAAGTGGAGGGGGCAATTTTACAATTTTCGGACCTCCATAACTTCTACATACAAGCTCCGATTTGAGCGGAGATTATAGATCCGTGATCTACGTATCAAGAGCTTTCCATAGATATGTTACATGATATGGTTTTATCCGCTAGATTTTAAATTCCATTTTCCCCCCAAAATTCAAATTCGAATAAAGTAGCCGTTTTGAAGCTTCAAATTAGAAAACGTTTCTTCTTAAGAGAAAAGGTTTGACTCCCTTAAACTGCCAAATAAAAGTGCCCAAGAAGACTCCATTGAGTTCCTAATGTGTGCGCAGTCGCGTTAGCGTTGGTTGTGCCCCAGCAGATGGCGGGCGCTAACGACCCGGAGCTAACCACGGACTTCTCAGTGCCCATGGGGATGAACGCTTGGATGGCAACTTCTTCACTTACGGGCTTCCGTGGGGGGCCCAACGCGGCCGTCGGCGCCTTCAAGCCCATCAAGGACTTCGCGGATGCCTTCATAGCACTGACCGGCCGCCGCCGCTCTCTTGGAGTTCCAGCCGGGGTCCCAAAACACCTCTCCCACACCCACCCGCGCACCACTAAACTCTTCTACGTAGTCGATGGCAGCATCATGGTGGGCCTGGTCGACAGCGTCGGTCACTTCTTCAATCAGACGCTTCAAAAGGGCGACCTTTTCGTATTTCCCAAGGGGCTCGTGCACTTCCAGATGAGCGAAAGGGAGAGAGAAATTGCTGCCATGAGGTAGAGAGATTAGATCTGTTTTGCAAAGTAGAGAGAGCGGTGTGTATGTGTGTGTAAATACAAGCACACAAATCTTTCCCGCAGTTACCTTAATTCTCTCCAAATCAGCAGACGCTTCAAGAGTCTTTCATCAGATTACAACAGTTACCTTAATCGTCTTATAACACAAGCGGTGTTTTGATCAAAGATTAATTGCGATGATGATGATATCAGATTCCAACAAGAGATCTTCTTATAATTATGAATGCAGTCTTGCATCGACATCTAGCTACGGTGTCCAAGACAGTTGTTGTATAGCAACCAACTTGTGAAAATCTTCAGATAGAAAGCTATTGTAAGACTTCAAATCAAAATGTAGATAACAATCATGATGAGGATTGTAATCAGTCACAAATTAGAAAGTAGTTGTGCAGTATATACAGATCCTTTGTAAGAGTCAAGGCCATGGTCATGATCAATTATGCAGATGATTGAGATATTCTTTGATCAATTATGCAGACGATTGAGTTATGCTTCGACGAGACATGCCGGCTCAAGGGGTTTTTAAAGGGCTTCTCGCTTTGTCTCTACTGGCTTCTTGACCAATGCAAATTATACAGTTCTCATGCTTTCGAGCACCTCGAAGATATTACACCACTGCCATGCCCTCAAAAGGATCCCAAGGTCCAATGTATACTTCCATTCTTCAACCTACTAAAGCAAGATCTTAAACTATGGAACCTTCATCGTCATGCAAATCTCTTAATTGTCAAACAAATCTCTTCATCAACAAACAACTAAGTCCTCTTTTGTGATCACTTTGATGGTTTATGTTGTGAAAACTAACTCTTACACGCAATGCTGCTATCTTCACTTCTTATGGTTTCTTGATCATATATACATTGCAGCTTGACATATTCATCATTTTTTCAACTAAATCAATCTGATAATCTATGATTTCACTTCTTATGGTTTCTTGATCATATATACATTCCAGCTTGACATATTCATCATTTTTATTTTTTTATTTTTTTTCAACTAAATAAATCTGAAAATCTATGCTAACCATGGCCTTGATATTTTGCGAAGGCAGTAGGTGCCAACAAGAGCAGGAGAGTTTGGATTATGGCGAGATAAGTTCTCTATTTTATAGTTTGTTTTGCATTAACTATGAGAAATTGTATTGAAATTCATACATGAATGCATTATCAAACAAGCGTCTCTTAGAGAGAGCATAACTACTATTTTACATGAATCCACTATCAAGCGTCTCTTAGAGAGAGCATACCTACTATTTTACACAAGTTCACGCTAATTTTACCTTTCTCACCCTGCATTTGGTGTCGAGTTTGATATGGCTATCGTAACCTGCTAATTTTGACATCTTTTAATGGAAGCTATTCAGGAGTAGTTTGTGACCCTAAGGAAGATATTTTGGAGACATAATCCTTATCTCCATCATACAATGGTAGCATTGGTTCTCCATCACGAAAACTGCTATATGGATAGGTATCCATCAAGGATACTCAAATCTCACTTTTCAGATGAGGAGTTGATAGGTATGATTCTCATATTAAATCCTCAAGAAAAGGTATGTCAATTGTTTCTTCACGATATATGGGTAGGTATCCATCAAGTGCGTGGAGGATACTCAAATCTCACTTTTCAGATGAGGAGCTGATAGGTATGATTCTCATATTAAATCCTCAAGAAAAGGTATGTCAATTGTTTCTCATATTAAATCCTCAAGAAAAGGTATGTCAATTGTTTCTCATATTAAATCCTCAAGAAAAGGTATGTCAATTGTTTCTCATATTAAATCCTCAAGAAAAGGTATGTCAATTATTTCTCGCATATTGATTGTGATGCTTTTAAATGCATCTTGTTTCTTTCATATTGATGGAATGTGCATCCATTGACTTGGTTTACCTTTATATTAATGCTTTGGTGTTGTCTCCTGATACTATGGTTTCCTTCCCTGATGATGGTTACACGTTTCCTCAAAATGTCCATGATGCCATGGTGATGGTTACACATTTCATCGATATTGGTTGACTATGTCCATGATGCCATGGTGCTGTTTTATGATGATTTTTCAAGCATACATATGGATGCTTTTTCGTCAAAATGTCCATGATGCCATGGTGTTGTTCCATGATGATGGTGGTTACATGTTTCATCGATGATGGTTGACTACGTTTCCATGGATTGTATCCATGATGCCATGGTGTTGTTCCATGATGATGGTTACATGTTTCATCGATGATGGTTGACTATGTTTCCATGGATCGTTGTTCCATGGTGATGGTTACATGTTTTGTTGATGTTGGTCATTCCAAGCTACATGTTTCGTTGATGTTGGTTCACTTAGCTAATCTATATTGGTTGATTGTGTTTCCAAGGATTTTATCCATGATGCCATGGTGTTATTCCATGATGATGGTTACATGTTTCATCAATGATGGTTGACTACGTTTCCATGGATTGTATCCATGATGCCATGGTCATTGGGGATGCACTGTGCCTTGGCTTTGGCTCATCAGATTGACTAGGTTTATTTAAGTCTATCAATGTCTTTTGTGGTCGACAATGCAACCATGCACGTCTAAATGGCTATAATGGTGATCAAGTCTTGGAATTCAATCTATGGCAACTAACAAGAAATTTCGTCGAGCATATTTCCCGAGAGGTTTGATTTCTCGTCCCGTCAGCTTATGAGGTTTATGTTCACGTCATGTCATCCTGACTACATGTCAGAGGTTTGATTTCTTGTCCCGTCATCTTACGAGGTTGGTTTATGTTCACGTCATGTCATCCTGACTACATGTCAGAGGTTTGATTTCTCTTCCCATTAGAGGTTTGATTTCTCGTCCTATCAGCTTATGAGGTTTGATTTCTCTTCCCGTTAGAGGTTTGATTTCTCATCCTATCAGCTTATGAGGTTTATGTTCACATCATGTCATCCTGGCTACATGCTGCCTGCGGATGTCAAAGGTTTGATTTCTCGTTCCGTCATCTTATGAGGCTTACTATCCTTATTGTGAATGTCACATGTTTGATTTCTCGGCCTATTATCTTATGAGGTTTACTTTCAAGTACGTCATGTCAGAGGTTTGCTTTTTTGTCCCGTCAGAGGTGTCTACATCCTAATTATTGTTTCATGTCAAAGGTTCGCTTTTTCATCATGTCTGGTCATCCTACCTTTGGACGTCAGAGGTTTGATTTCTCGTCTTGTCATCTTATGAGGTTTACTTTCATATCACGTCATCTTGGAGGTTTGATTCACGTTATAGTTGTCTCATTATCTTAACTCATAATATCGGAGGTTTGATCTTATGTCATAGATTTTTCCCATGGCAAAGATATGATTCTAGCTTTCCATGATATCCTTACTAACTAGAATGAGTGTCATTTTCTATTTTAGTGTTTATTGACAGGTCAATCTTCCAAGTCAACTTCTCCAAGTAACCAAATTCTCTTACCAAATCTAGTTCATTTGCCATTGATTGGATGATCTTCCACAAGTTGACATTGCCATGCATGTCCTTGCGGATGGACTATATTCCTAAGCAACCATATAATAGATACCTTTATGTCTATTTCTTTGTGTACATCTTTTTCGTGTACATCTCATATTTCTATAACAAAATTATGGTTTTCCATTTGTTATGGAGACTTCTTCCATATTACAGGGTTTATGGATCAGGATTGTATTTGGATATTGTTGAGCTTCAATATAGAGAAGAGACTACAAAAATATTATTTGGCATCATCACACGAAGATAGACTCGCACCCAACCTACATGAATGGATCAAGACAACATAAAGATGGATGACGATGACTCCTTCAAAGCCTTCATGGCTATTGTACACATAAGAGTGATGAAGTATATATGGGAGTGATGTAGCTCCTTCATGGCTATTGTATATATGGGAGTGTTGTAGCTCCTGATCATATTTGGATATTGTTGAGCTTCAATATAGAGAAGATACTACAAAAATATTATTTGGCATCGTCACGAAGATAGACTCGCACCCAACCTACATGAATGGATCAAGACAACATGAAGATGGATGACGATGACTCCTTCAAAGCCTTCATGGCTATTGTACACATAAGAGTGATGAAGTATATATGGGAGTGATGTAGCTCATGGCTATTGTATATATGGGAGTGATGTAGCTCCTTCATGGCTATTGTATATATGGGAGTGATGTAGCTCCTTCGCAGCCTTCATGGCTATTGTATATATGGGAGTGATGTAGCTCCTTTGAATAATACTTTGTAACTATAAAATAATTTAATATAGCGGTAGGTGTATATAGAGCTGTGGGTTTTTCCCTTGAGCTCCCAAGGGTTTTTTCATCCACAGTTAAGACCCTTCTTTGAGCAGGGGTGTTGGCTATATATAGAATGTCTCTATATATAGCCCTAGGATCTCCTCTATATATACTCATCTATTGTGTGTATTCCACGCACTTTGGGGATTCAATCGTGTCTCGTGTGCTTCTCTCTCATCTCTCTCATGCTATCGCCTCCATCTCCAACATGCCTAACATTTTTGTAGGGCATTCTCATGTTGATGGAGAGTCTAGTGGCTCAGATATGAGCCTTGATGAGGAGCTTGGGATCCCAGCTATGAGAACACCTGGTGTAAAGAAGGCTATGGAAGCCATGAATGAAAAGCTGCGAAGATCTGGGAGAGTGAAAAATCCTGTGCAGAGATTTACCTATGATGGTTATGTGGCACATCACTATGCATATATGGCAAAGGTTGTGCAGGTTGTTGAGCCCACATGCATTGATGAGGCTGTTGGAAATGTGTGTTGGGAGAAAGCTATGGATGAGGAGATGAATGCACTATATGGAAATGAAACTTGGGACTTAGTGCAATTGCCTGAAGGCAAGAAAGCCATTGGATGCAAAGTGGGTGTACAAAGTAAAGCATAACAGTGATGGAAGCATAAACAGGTATAAGGCTAGGTTGGTAGCCAAAGGATATGCGCAGACATATGGCATTGATTATGAGGAAACTTTCAGCCTTGTTGCCAAGATGGCAACAGTGAGAGTTGTGATAGCAGTGGCTGCATCAAAGAAATGGTCTTTACATCTGATGGATGTAAAGAATGCATTCTTGCATGGGGATTTGCAAGAGGAGGTGTATATGCTGCAGCCACTTGGTTATGAGGATGTGGGTCACCCCGAGCATGTTTGCAAGCCTTGTATGGCTTAAAACAAGCACCAAGAGCATGGTCTGACAAGATTTCTGAATATCTTGTCACTATTAGCTTTCATGTAGCCAATGCAAATTTCTCGCTGTATGTGAGACATGGTGATAGAGGGGTTGTGCTTGTTGTCATCTATGTAGATGACTTGATCATTACGCGGGACCATGATGCAGAGATCTTTGATGTAAAGATCTTGCTTAGACAGAAGTTTGAGATGAAGGATCTGGGAGGAGCTCAGATATTTCTTGGGCATTGAGGTGATTAGGTCACCACATGGTATTGGATTACTGCAGAGACAGTATGGCTTGGATATGTTGTACAAGTACGGTATGACAGGCTATAAGCCTATCTCAGTGCCATTGAATCAGAATGGTAAGTTGAGTGCAGATTCAGGAGAGATCTTCGAGGATCCTACTATGTATAGGCGCATAGTAGGAAGCTTGATCTATATGACGATCACTAGACCAGATTTGAGCTATGCTGTTGAATTGGTGAGTCAGTTTATGCAGGTTCCACGAAAACCGCATTTGGATGCATTGAGACGCATACTGAGGTATGTGAGGTCTACTTTGCATTATGGACTATTCTATGAGACTGGGACAGAGATATGTGTACATGGGTACACAGATGCTCATTGGGCTGGTAGTATCTCAGATAGGAGATCTACTAGTGGCTTCATGTTTTCTTTGAGGAGTGCTGCTGTGACGTGGAGCAGCAAGAAGCAGCCTCCTACGGTTGCTCTATCTAGTACAGAGGCTGAGTACAGAGGAGCTGCTACGGCAGCATGTGATGTAGCTTAGTTGAGAAAGCTACTTGCAGATTTGGGTCTATCAGTGGATAGACAAGTTATCATTTTCTGTGACAACATTAGCAGTATACAGTTGGCCAGGAACCCAGTTTTTCATGCTCGTACGAAGCATATAGAGGTCCACTACCATTTCGTCAGAGAGAAGGTCTTGGCAGGAGATCTTGACCTTGGATATGTCAGCACAGAGGATCAGGTAGCTGACATCTTCATCAAAGCATTGGGTACAGAGAAGCTCCGCAGATTCAGGGCTTTTCTTGGTGTACATGAGATGGAGTTGAGATCGAGGGGGAGTGTTGAGATATCGAGCTCATCTAGTGAGGCGATGGCCCGCCTGGGGGATAGGCCCCGCACTTACACCACTGGCGTGGTTGGTGAGATCTTGGGTGATATGTGGCCAGTGGGATGACAGGCTGTGTGACAGCCATTCTAGAGACTGGCATAGTTATAGCGCCAGCTCATTTAGTTGGGTTCACACTATAGAGAACCCATGTATGTATTGGTTGAGTACCTTTCATATTATGAGTACTCTTATCTTGTATATGGTGTGTTGAGTGTTGAGTGAAGAAGAAGAAGCTTTTCAGCCTCTCACCTTGTGTGTTCTCTATTAGGGTTTTGTGAGTGTGTGTGTGCTTGCAAGAGCTCAAGCTCTCTTCCCCCCTACATCTTTTCAGGCAAATTTAATCAGAGGAAGGTATTGAATCCACCTTCTTGGTTCCCGTCCACAATATGCTCTGAGAATGTCTTCAATCACTTGATTGACTCTCAGTCTTGCCACCATCGGTCTCTGGATGATAAGCTATGCTAAAGCAAAGTTGAGTTCCCAGGGCTTGACATAAGGACTGCTAGAACTTTGAAGTGAAGTCAGAATCTCGGTCACTTACTATCCTTTTTGGGAGACCATGAAGTTTGAGGACTTCTTTGATGAATATTCGAGCAACATCAGCAGAAGCTTTGAAGGTCTTCTTTGCTGGTATCAGGTGAGCTACTTTGGTAAGTAAGTCCACTACTACAAGAATGGAGTCATATCCTCCTTGAACAGTGGGGAGACTTGTGACAAAATCCATACTAATGCACTCCCAATTTATTTGGGGAATATTTAAGGGTTGAAGTTTCCCAGGCATCTTGACCCTTTCAGATTTAATCCTTTGGCATGAGAGACATTGCTTCAAGTACCGAAGGACATCATTTTTCAAGCTTGCCCAATGAAAGCTCCTTCTTATGGCATTTAATGTTTTTGCATAGCCTGAGTGTCGTGCAGTAGGACTACATGAGCTTCATGGAGGATTAGTTTCTTTAAAGTAGGATCCTTAGAGATACATAGCCTGCAATTGAAGTAGAGGCTTCCTTCATGAGTGGAGTATCCTTTGATTAGATTCTTCTCTTTCTCTGAATTTCCCCCTTCTTCTACTAACTTCATCATCCTCTGATAATCTGGATCATGAGATGAGACTTCTTCCACCTTATGGGATTATTTGGCATTAAAATTGCACTCAAGAAAGGTTTGCGGTGGCTAAGTGCATTTGCTACCACATTATCTTTCCCAGGGCAGAATTTGATGTCAAAGTCATATTCTTGTAGAATTTCAATCCATCAATCCATCTCGTTTGTCGCATGTTGAGGTTAGGATGGGTGAAGATCCACTTCAGACTTTTGTGGTCAGTTACAAGCTGAAATTTACCCCCCAAGAGATAATGTCTCCATAATTTGAGGCAATGAACAACTGCTAAGAGCTCCAAATCATGGGTGACATAATATGCTTCAGCTTGCGGGAAGTATAAGCAACTGGTCTTCCTTCTTGGCTTAAGACACCATCAAGTGCTAGACTACTAGCATCAATAACCACTTCAAATTCCTTCGCAAAATCAGAAAGTTTCAGGATTGGGGTAGAAGTAATAGTGACCTTGAGCTGATCAAAATTATTTTGGTGGATTGGTAGCCACACTATTTTGCAATCCTTCTTAAGAAGATCTGTCAAAGGTGCAGCTACCAAGGCATAATCTTTGATAAAAGTCCTATATCATCTCGTGATTCCCAAAACCCACAAACTTCACGAACTGATTTAGGGGGTGGCCACTCCAGAATATCCTTGACCTTGGCGGGGTCTACTGAAACGCCATCTTTGGAACCCAAGATACTCAATTTGATGAGTAAAGAAGGTACATTTGCTCTTCTTGGCATAGAGTTTGTGTCTGCGCAACAATTGCAGAACTCTACGCACATGCTCCTCATGCTCTTCCATTGATTTGGAGTAGATCAAGATGTCATTAAAAAAAACATGCACAAATTCATCCAAGTAAGGACGGAATATATTTTGCATTAGGCGGTTGAAGGTTGCAGGAGCATTGGTTAACCTGAATAACATTACAGTAAACTCATAGTGGCCATAACACGTATTGAAGGCTGTCTTGAGTATATCTACTTCCTTGACTTTGATCTGATAGTAACCAAACCTTAAATCTATTTTTGAGAAGACTTTGGCTCCATGAAGCCTGTCAAGAAGTTTGTTGATGTGAGGGATAGGATACTTATTCTTGACAGTGACTTGATTTAGCCCTCGATAATCTATGCAGAGGCGGAGAGTTCCATCCTTCTTTTTTTGGAAAAGAACAGGTGCCCTCCAAGGAGAGCTACTGGGGTGTACGAATCCTTGCTCAATGAGTTGGGAAAGTTGCTCCTTAAGCTCAATGGATTTAGGAAGGGACATTTTATAGGGCATTTTTGAGACGCCAGGGATTACCTCGATTTCATGATCGACTTCTCGAGGAGGCAGTAGCCCTGTAAGCTCGTCAGGGAAGATGTCAGAGAATTCTTGGAGCCAAGAGGGTTCTGTCTCCTTACTAGGTTCAATGGCTTTGTTGAGCTTGACTAAGAAAACTTGCTGACCCTTACGTGTTCCCTTGAGAAGATGTTTTGCCTTGACAACCCTAGATTTAGGTTTTCCTGTTATCCCCTGAACAGATATTACTTGGCCATGGTCATTTTCAAAAGTGATACTCCCCTGGTTACAATGAATGCTAGCTTTGTTTGCAATTAACCAATCCATCCCAAGGTTTCCATAATAAATTCCTAATGGCAAGACAAAAGTGGCCATGAGTTTGCTCATTACCCAGCTCAAAATCAAGGTTTCCTATAGAGTGGCGAGATACTACTTCTTTTCCATTGGCTAACTCTACACTCATTCTTCTAGCTGTTTTTTGCAAAAACACCTAGGAGAAAGAAATGAATGGGTACTGCCACAATCAATCAAAAGCTGAAATGGCTTACCGTGATGAGTGGCTGGGGTTTGGATTACACTAAATTGTTTATTTGAACCTTGGTGTTCTACTGCCGCATGGATGGTGGCGCGCTCTTCTTCAGCCATTTCCAAGGTCGGTTCTTCACTTATAATATAGGCGGTCCTAGCAACTGCTCCTCCCCGGCCTCTGCCACGCCCACCGCCTCTTGCACCTTGGTGGATAGGGGTTCCACGGCCTTGATTTCCTCTGCCACCTTGGGGAAATGATGTTGCCATCTTGGGATAGTTGGCCCTAAAGTGTCCCGGCTCATTGCACTCAAAACACAGAGGGCCTTCTCTGGAAGAAGCACCATACGAGCGGGGGAAAAAATAGTTTTCTTGTCACCCTCTATTCTAGTAGGGAAAATTCTGTTGGGGTTTCTTGTAGGGTTGATCTTTGGGATCTCTTTTGATGCTTAGGTTTGTCAGTCCTCATTTCTTTCACAAGGGCCTTTGCTCGTATGATCCTGTAATGTGCTTGGTCTCATTGCTTCAAGGCGGGAATCTAAGGGTTCATTTAACCCTTGGCAAAGACGAGCCACTTGCTGGGAAGTAGTCATAGCTAGGGCATCACTTGCACGGAAGTAGTCATAGCTAGGGCATACTTCCGAAGAGTGATAAATTTGGAATAGTAGTCCTCAAGTTAAGCTACACTGCCTAAGACTAAAAAACTCATTCATCTTTATGGAATCATGGGATGGGGAAAGATATCTTTCCTTCACGGCCTGCTTAATGTCTTCCCACATTTGAGAATGCTCGGTGACTTCCTTGTCATGGCACCATTGTTTCCACCAGAGTTTAGCATCTCCGATGAGGCGAAACCATGCAAGCATAGACTGATTTGCTACTCGAGTATCGACGGTAGAGAAATAATCATCGATTGCTTCAATCCAGACTTCTGCATCCTTCTCAACCTTTGAACCTTCTCCTTTGAAGGAGGGAGGTTGCATTTGCTTGAGCAAGAACGTCTTCTCCTAGGTATCATTGTAAAGCGCATTGGGAAGTGGGGAGTGATCATCCTGGCCATCATTGTAAAAACAATTTTAAGATTACAAGATTCATATTTGCACAACGCTTATTTTTGGAGAGTAAAACATTGAAATCATTTTATTTCCAAATATTTACAAGGACGAGTTTTATTACAAAGATCTGAGACTAATATGATTAGTCTTATTTGCCATCAAGGGAAATTCCTAAGCTTGACTATGACATAAGGGTAGAGCGGTCGACATAGGTGCAATATGGGGGTTCCGCTGTAGTTTCTAAGACTCTAAAAACTGATGGTGGTAATACTGGTAGACTCTGGATTGGGGTAGGTCCCAACACAGCTACTCTATCAACAGGTAAGATCTGCATCACTTGGTCATACACCCAGCGATCCTGAGGTATGCAAATCCCATCTATAGTAACAGAGGTGTCGGCCCTAGGGTATAGACGAACCAAAATAAACGGATCATCTTCAACTTTTCAATCCAACGAATCCGCTTTAGGTCGGTGTGGTAAGGTTCCCAATTTGATTTTCTCGGATGAAGAAATATCTCGGCCAATGACTCCAGAAATCTCTACCCCATCCTCTTTCAATACGAAAGAAATGAGGGAGGGACATCTTCGCTAGTATCTGCACCATGGTGTCACGGAACTTGAAATTTGAGGAGTGAGCAGCTCGAAGATGCATTGAAAAACTAGAAACTTTGAGTAGGCATCTTCCTCTTCCTACAATCATTCAAACATCAATTCAACTTGTTTTTTTAGTAGGATGTTTTTATTAATTAACACTAGTTTGGTACCAAAACAGGACACTTGAGTGTCCTTTTTTGGGGGTTGCAAAAAAAAATCAAACTCCTAATGTAGGCTTTAAAAACCAAAATGCTTCATTGGGCATGTAGAACATAACCCTATGCTTATGTAAAAAATGCTAAACATATAAAATGCCTTTTTATTTGGAAGTACATAAGCAACAAAGTAGCATATGTCTTGAAAATGAACATTTTTCAGGATTTTTCCAAATATGCAAGCATCATTCTCTCAAAAAAAAATCCAACGATATCAGTAGCATTTTTCCCAAGATATTTTGATAGCATACATCAGTCCAAGGAGGTAGAAGTTCACCAAAAAAAATCATTTTCCTTTCCTAGAATTTTTTCCAAAAAAGTTGCATAAAATCAGCAAAAGTAACGCGTATTATCAAAAATCAATCACGCCACTAAAAAATAATGTAGCCCTATCAATGAGAATGTTAATTATTGGTTTTCATGCTTAAGATGAGATAAATAAGCCATAATTTGATGTGTATGACACTAACTTAGCCTCCACTTAAGTAGGTTCTTATCGCCTAGTTCTAAAAAAACTGTAAAAAATAAAAATACAAAATTTGATCATCTTTTATCAAAAACTAATCATAACTATGCTTGCACAAGTAGTCTACACCTATAGTTACAACAAATAATGCACTTACACAGCTTTTCCCTTTGATGAAAATCAAAATTAGGCTCATAATTAGACATTTTATGTATTAAAAACAGGTTGCGCAAAAGGCCATGTATGAGAAGAGGCCCAAAAAGTGGCTCTAAAGTTTTGGAAAATTCAAAACAAAGTAGTATTTACCCTATATAACATGCGTGCACCTCAAGTTTTACATTATTAGCTTGCATATGGAAGGAGAAAAATTCATGCTCCACCTATATAAAAAACCTCATTTCAATATTAGCGAGTCAAAAATTTATCCAATAATTGTCGTTTGATGATTCCAAGATTTAGTTTACATCATGGGCTTTCCATCAAGCCAAGTTTCATGATCAAACTATGTCCCTTCTAAAAGTTATGTCCAAATTACTACTATTTTGAAAACAGCAAAAATCATGCGTTTTATCAGCATGTGTTTAAGAAAATTAAAATATTGCATTGAAAAAGCTAAGAAAAGTGCAATTTAAAAAATCTCAAAGATTTTTTGGGTCTTAAGGAACATCTGTGGATGTTAAGCATTTCAAAACTCTTAATAGATTGCCCACAAAAATTCAAGAAAAAAGCTAACTTTTCAGGACACTTTAGTGTCCAATTACAGAACTAGTATTAACATTATATTAGGTAAAACATTCATTGTAAAACAAACCTTAAATGGTAGTTCCTAGGAGCTAAGATCGGCTCTCATACCAATTGTAAGGTTCCCTCCTTCTAAAATAGGAGAAACACTTAAGATAGTCCACTAAGTCTTAACTTTGAGAAAAATTTCCTATTCATCGACACCTTGACTATGTAGAGATTCAAGGATATGATTCATAGGTAAGACCTACTCCTATCCCACACAGGGGGAGCATGATCTTCTAAAAATCAAATCACCCATAGGGTAATTGATCATAAATTGGGCAACTACTAAATTTGATTTCTAGAGGCAACACTTTTTTCCTCATCCATGCAAGGCACAGCCCGCTGGCCTAGTCATCTAGAATAGAGTTGCCCAACAACCTATTTATCTAGCATAAGGCTTTCACTTAATCTATTGGAAAGCTACCCGACTAATTGGGTCCACCCGCCATCCGTAGGATGGTGCCGTCGGGGCATTCCATCCTCCCACTTCTCACACGTCAATTTGTTTTCTAATTAATCCTACCACACTATTTGTCATAAATAAACATGTTCCTTAATTAAGGCCCTTTTCACAAGGTTTGTTAAAACAGTCTTTTTCACAATACAATCATGCCAAAGACAAGATATATATATAAAAATTTTATACATGAATCAATTCCATACAAGCCAAATCGGCTCTCTTATTCTTTTCCTTTATACTGCCGATGATCTAGAATTCGGCCTTCTAGCCTCTACATGCTGGGCAAAAGCCTACGGGACCATACACCTCATCATCGGCTGCTGTGGCGAGGACTCAAGATGTGGCCTGTCGCCCTCTCAGGCTCCATCGCTCGATCCTCCTGTCCCTCAGAGGGATGTCTGCACACTAGGGTAGGCTTATTCACCGCACTAGCCTGGGCCCTCAGAACTAGGTAGCATCATAATCTCTCGCCTCAATCGGCGAACCTTATTCTCCCAATGGTATGAGGGATACCTTGGGCCATTCCCGGGCTTTGCTAAAACGATGCCGCCTGGCTACACAAGCACGGAACAGAGTTAGCGTCGAAGCTAGGAAAAACTTGCACTCTTTAAAGATAACAATTTCAATGCAATTTATTGAATACAGCATCACACAATTCGTAACTTCATATAATTTTATGTCATTATTTTAAAAGGAAAAGATACACATTTATTAACACTAATATTAAAAAAAAACTCTTCTTTAAAAGATAACCAAGCTAACTTGGCTACCATTTCCTTGAGGAGTTTGTAAAGGGAGGGTTGGAGCCACATCAGGAGCATCTTCTCTAATCTCGTTGTTGCGCGCTCCTCCCGAGGTAATATTTTGACATTTTCGGGAAGGGGCCATCTTGGACATCGTCTTGTAAGGCTCACTGTCACGGTCAAAACGCTCTAGTCGGATCTCAATTCTGAGATTGTTTGCTCACCGTATGAGCAAAAGACCACAGCGCATGAACCCTCTCTTAAGGCAAAAACCTCTTATTAAAGTCCACGCAAATGGGGAGGAATTGTGAGATGTCCTTAAGACAAAAACGTTCTGCTAAAGGGGAGAAGGGTTGAGGGTTGCTGTAAGTCTCTTCACACACGAGGGGGGGTTCCTAGCAAGAGGGGGATAGAGAAAAATTGCCTTATCTGAAAAGTGGCAAATGAGGGGGTGTGAGAGGGGTGGCTATACTATAGCAAGTACACCGCACAGGGACAGACGACGGTACGGACGAGCATACATTGCGTAGAAATTCGTGTTGCCTATGGAGCACCCCGAGGGTTTATATAGCTATGGGATATGGGTATGGGCAGTGCGCAAAGCAAGGATGAAAGGACGGTGTACCAGCAAAGACTGTGGATCAGTGGCCTACATGGCTTTGGGAGAAAGGTACGGTGTCGGTAATAACAGGGAAAAGAGTGGTACGCATGTACCTTATCTGGTCATCAGGGGCAGCATGGGTGTCCACGTAGTGGTATGTGTGGACCACACAGTGGGAAGCCGTCCTTTGGTTCTTGTGTGGCCATCATAAGGGCACCCTCGTAAGTGTGTACAGTCCAAATCTTGGGACCGAGTCCCCAAATTTGGGACGCCAGTCTCGATTTGCGTGGCAGACCGCCTCGGGGGGTGATTTTTTTTTGTTTGAGAGGTTCTCCTGGTTGTTGGAGTTCAGACCGTTCGTCAATCGGACACCCGATCGTGCATTTATTAAGGTTTAAAGGTCGTCACTTTTTAACTAAAAATGATTGAAATTTACGTATAAGTTTGATTTCGTGTCCATTTTGGATGCTATAAAATCCTATAGTAGAGTAAAGTCACGCGCAGATTCCAAATTTGGGCTCAAAATTTGAAGACTCTAAGTAGAAATGACTCATTTATTAAAATCATTGATTTTTATACCATAAAAACTCTATTACATGGACATTTCTTTATGAGTGAAGATGGGTATGTTACAGCATAGAGCTTAATCCATGCATTAATCTCTATGAATAGAGCTTAATCTATACATTAATATCTATGCATAGATGAAGCTCTATGCATAGAGATTAATGCATGGATTAAGAATTCAATTTGGTAGGAATTACACTTTTAGAATAAAAGAATTTCTCTTATACATCTAAGTTATGCATAAAATCCATTTATGATGAAAATCACACTTTCAGTATAAAAAGCATATCATTTATGCATACTTCTATGCATGAAATTCAATTGTGATAAAAGTAACACTTTTATAATAAAATAATCAACTTTTATGCATACCTCTATGCATGAAATCCAAATATGATAAAAGTAACACTTTTATAATAAAATAATCAACTCTTATGCATGCTTCTATGCATGAAATTCAATTGTGATAAAAGTAACACTTTTATAATAAAATAATCAACTTTTATGCATACCTCTATGCATGAAATCCAAATATGATAAAAGTAACACTTTTATAATAAAATAATCAACTCTTATGCATACTTCTATGCATGAAATTCAATTAGGCTAAAAGTAACACTTTTATAATAAAATAATATTCTTTTATGCATACCTCTATGCATGAAATTCAATTAAGCTAAAAGTAACACTTTTACATTAATCTAATAATCAATTTCTTTATGATTACAATGAATATCTTTCAATTAATCTAGGATGATAATTCCTAGAATATGGTAGGAAGTCCTCTTTTCATGCTTTGAATGAAATTATTTTATGCGTAATTTTTATAAAAATTTTGCCATAGCTTCGCTGCTATGACTAATAAATCTCAATTTTTCTAAGGGATAAAGCTTATCATTAATGAAATAATTAGAATGAACTCTAATTGGATCATTAATCCATAATGGATTGAATCATCAATATACATAAACCAAAAGCATAGAAAAAAGCCATTAATTTGGCCTCAAGCATAGATTAATCTTGGATTAAGGAAAAGCTTTATGAAAAGCTTCATTTGGATTGAGAATGGGTCATGAGTATGACCCATTCTCAATCTTGGATTAAGGAAAAGCTTTATGAAAAGCTTCATTTGGATTGAGAATGGGTCATGAGTATGACCATTTCTTGAGTGAGAGAGAGCATTTACATAAAAACCATTTGAATTAAGCATAAATGAAAATTTATATAATTCGTAACTATCATTAATCAATTAACTTCAATAGCATTCATCAATGTAATTCCTAACTATCATTAATCAATTAACCTCAATAGCATTCAAAAACCATTCCAATTAAGCTTCTCAATTTGCTTGATTCTTTGTTCACGGTAGAGGCCCCCAACCAATCAATTGGTTAAGTATGTTGATGGAGCCACTAATGGGGATTGAAGAAAGAGGGAAGCTCCAAAAACTAGTGAATTATTAATGAATTCACAGTTCTTGGCTTAGGTGGAGTAGAGTAACGATGCACAAACACTATATATTTTTCAACAAGGGGGAGGCTTCACCTTAATTGGACCATAATCTAAAAATTTCTGAAAATCTAGACCCTTAGACTAAGGTCCTTCATACTCATTTCCAATTAATTCCAATTGCACATTGGAAAGTTCTTTTTGAATTTCTGTTTCAGGGGAACTTATTTTAATAAGATGAGAAATTTTCTATCTATAAATATTCAAAATCTGAATATTCTCTCTCTAGAATATTCTCTCTCTCTAAGTCAAAACAGTTAGAAACAAGGTCTTTTATATTTCTGAAGAGGGGATTGATTACAGGGAAAGATGCTGGACATTTTGAGAGGCTGGGGAGGAATCTTATAAATTTTATATAAATTGTTCTTTTTTTAATGTGTGTTAAACCTAAAAAAATGCGGTGGACCGTTCTCCTTCTTGTGAGGAGTATGACTTTTCTTATTGCAATGGGATCTCAGCCACATTTGAATGGTTGTGACAACAAGGTGTCACTTTTAACTATGAAGCTATGCCCGCTATAAGTTTATATTATTTTGGTTTTAGAAGCGTTTAGAAATTTATCTAGTTTGTGTTTTAACATTACTTAATCTTGTGTGATACAGGAAGATGATGAAGAGGCGATAGGCAAGGAGGAGGATAATGATGAGGAGAAGGAGAAGGAGGAGGATGAGTAGAGAGGCATATTGTGTTTAATATTATGTCACTCCATACTTAATGTAACTCACCTGTTATGGCATTTTGGATGTAACTCACTTTTTATGGCCTTTGGGATTTAATATAATTAACATTTTGGGAGTTACTATGTTTCAAATGTATTTTCATATGTCGATATGTCTATTTGTACAAATTAGAACTGTATTCAATATATTGAATTAAATATTTTGGCACAGATTGGGGCAGTAGCCCCAATTTTAATTCAAAAGTGTCATTTTCATTTAAAATGAATTTATGCATAGGAAGATGCATAAAAGATTGATTTTTACTTCGAAAGTATTAATCTCCTTAAATGGAATTTATGCATAAATAAATGTGTAAAGAAATCTTATATCAAATATATGAGTTCTCTTGTATTCTATAAATAGATATGAGATGAGATAGGATGTGATAAGAGGTGTATAAGATGTGATAAGAGGTGATAAGATGAATTAAGATGTGATAAGATGTGTATGGGATGAGGTAAGAAGTGTATGTGATAGGATAAGATGTATATGGGTTGTGATAGGGCGAGAATGGATGTGATGTAAATGATTAGATGTGAAGGCATATGGGGTTATATGAATGGGAATGTGAAAATGGATGTATGTATGTGGATGTGTGGATGTGGAGATGGGAGTGTGGATGTATGAATGTGAAAATGGATGTATGCATGAAGATGTATATGCATAGATGTGAATGTGGATGTGGATGTAGATGTGGCTGTATAGATGTGAAAATGAATGTGGATGTAGATGTGGCTGTATAGATGTGAATGTGGAATGTGGATGTGGATGTATGTGAATGTGGATGTAGATGTGGATGTGGATGTATAGATGTGAATGTGGAATGTGGATGTGGATGTATGTAGATGTGGATGTATAGATGTGAATGGGAATGTGGATGTGGATGTATGTGAATGTGGATGTAGATGTGGATGTATAGATGTGAATGTGGAATGTGGATGTGGATGTATGTATGGATGTGGATGTATAGATGTGAATGGGAATGTGGATGTGGATGTATGTGAATGTGGATGTAGATGTGGATGTATAGATGTGAATGTGGAATGTGGATGTGGATGTATGTATGTATGTGGATGTATAGATGTGAATGGGAATGTGGATGTGGATGTGGATGTATGAATGAGGACGTGATAGTGGATGTATGCATATGGATGTGGATATGGATGTGTATGTATGAATGTGGATATGGGTGTGGATGTATAAATGAGGATGTGAAAATGGAGGTAAGCATGTAGATATGGATGTATGGATGTGGATATGGATGTGGATGTAAGGATGTGGATGTGGATATGGATGTGAAGATATGATATGTGATGTGAAGGAATCTGAAGTAAGGAGATGGAAAATGATGTGATTGGATGAGTACACATATAAATGGAATGTGGAATAAGTAATGTGGATTAATGAGGGATAATGTGAAAAAATGAGAGTTAATATAGAAATTGTATTTGTAAACTGTTTGTAAATGGTGTTTGTAAATGGCTGTTTTATGTCAAGAATGTTGGGGAAGCATTTTGACCGTCTTGTGATTAAGGTCATGGAGACCTAACTGATAAAGTTGCAACTGCTGACGGAGAGTCAATGGAGGACGTCTCGCGTAGCAAGGTTGACCGAGGTCTTGACCAGCCTCGGTTCGATTAAAATGGTGAGCTTCCGGTACGGTGGATGAGGGACCAAGGAAGCGGCCTATGAGTGAAGCGCTAGGTCACCTGCGAAGGATCCTAGAGGGTGCTGACCATACGGTGCTCGGGCTCTGGGTCGCCTAGGATACCCACGCGTGCGTCGAGGAAGATATTGGAACAAGGAGTAAGAGTTGTTTTCTGAAACCGGACATGGATCTGGTTGATTGACCTTGCTGGTCTTCAATGGATGAGTCCATGGCTCTTTTTATGGATCTGTTGGTTGATCTTGCTGATCTTCAACGAGAGTCCATCTTGATTTTTATAAGTGATTATATTGCCAAGTATTATGGGCTAGGAACTATTGAAAAGACCCCTGAGCGTTCTAGTTGCCAATGATGCCATAGATACTCTGATGAAGGAATGATTGGAAATTATGAATCAACCGGATAAATTGGAAGATTGTGATCAGTGGTACTATGGTTTCATTAAAGGATTGTTTTAAAGTTAGTTAGCTGATGCTAAGAAAAAGGCAATTTCATATTGGGTGTGTAAGTGGTGTGGCTAGTTTTATGTTTGCATAAACTTCCGGCTAGGGGGCCTTGGAACTCTTTTCCTTGGTACCCGGGACAAAACCTAACCAAATTCCAAATTAGATCCCATCACTACAGTGGTAGGGTAACCCATGGGATCGGATGGGGTTAGGCTGGATTGATGGATCCGTAAATCGAGACTCAATTTCTGTTACTACGATAGATAAAGTAAATCCCGGATAGTAATTGTTCTATGGATAGGAATCAACGGCTGTGCCTCTTGATGGGAAAAAAAGCGTTGATCTCAATGATCCAAGTGCAAGTTTCTTCCTTGATCTGACCAAGTATCTTTAGAGGTGCAGTCGGATCAGTTTGATCACTAATGGTCTTGACTACGTTAGAGTAAAAGTTATCCTGGAGGAATCGCCCGTGCTTTTCGGATAAGGGAAGTTTTTCCGGGTTCGGTTTTGGAAAAACCGACGGATTAGTCTTTTGTCCAGATATCCGTGGACGAGGCCCCGAGTGTGGGACCCTGCCTCGCGCATGAAGTGCTACTTCCGCTGCTAGTACCCCGAATCCGTTGTGTGGTGGAAACAGGGATCTCACAAAATTTGATTCTTTAGAATCTAAAGTTTTGAATACAAAATTTTAAGAGTTCAAATACTTACAAAATGAGCGAGAAAAGATGGCCTTCCACCTAATTCCAAATGAGAAGCCCCTCTCGTATGCATGCATACTTGGGCTGCTTCTCTTTGTTGCTTGAATAGTTTGGGATTTTCCAGGTACATCTTTTTGTCCTTCTTCCAATATTCTTATTAGGATTGGAGTTTTACATATATTGAAAAATGACATGTATTGATTGCATACAATTGATTTATATCCAACACAAGATGACAAGCATTCGTTCATTTAATCGACTGGTTTCAATGCAAGTAGACATGTTTGGACACACACAATCAATTGATAACTCATAGAGAAAAGAGAAAAAAGGAAAGAAAAGACAACAGAAAAAAGGTTAAGCTCCCACCTCGAGGGGCTTGGGTAGGCCGTTGAAGGCGGTTGAAGGCGGTTGAAGGCGGTTGAATGTAAGTTGAAGGCGGTTGAAGGTGGTTGAAGGCGGTTGAAGGCGGTTGAATGTAAGTGCGTGATGAACACAAATAGCTCTCACATGATGAAGAGACGACTCTCACATAATGCAAAGTGACGAAAAAAGAAGAAAATTTGATTTTATAACGCAGTCGTCGGACAAGGCGACTATGTTTAATGAAAAGCCACGTGTCATTACATAATTGGCTGTCGCAGTTTTTGCCATTTCACGGCGTGAAACTCTTTACACTCTTTCACGGAGTGAAACGCTAAACAATGATTCACAATGTAACGATTGTAGGGTAGTTCACACGGCGTGAACCATTTTCTTGTAGATCAAATTTTTATCTTCCATGCTCAAACACTCACATATGCATATGATGATGCATTGCTTACCTTGTACCTTTGATATTACCATGAAAACCAAGGGTTCACCTAGGCACTTTTGGGCATTTGCTGATGCAATCTTTTTAGTTCTATGTGGGAGCTCCTTATTGTTCCTTCCACCCAACTAAACAATTGTGTTGCTGCGTCTGGTTGTGGATGGTTTTCATTTGGAACCTCTTTGCTTCTCTCTTCACATTTCTTGTTCAATTATGTAGTCCGAGTAGGTATTGTTGTTGCCTTGGTCATTCTTAATTTAGTTGGCTGAATTTGCTTTCTTCTCTACACAAAAGCAGGTGTGGTGCATTGGCTCGATCGGGGAGTTGATGTTGTAAGCCATCACATCTCTTTTTGTATATTGATTCAAACCTTTTGTGGTTTTGGCCATGGACTTGGGTTTGGGTACCCATATTGTTGCATTGCCTTGATAGTAGCCTTGTGCTCATAGTAGGTCCTTTCAGACCCATTGCTGCTAACGATAGTCATGAGGCCTACAAAGTGCTTGGAGTTCTGCCACTTGGTACGTGTTGGCAATCGTCGACTTTTGAATTGTATTTTCCCCTGAGTGCTTTCATTACTCATTGTGTCCTTCCTCTCTAGTTGATCCTTAAGTTGATTTTTGAGCACCCATTTATGTGTACCTTTGTATTTTGGGTATTGTGTAGGCAAACTCAGCATAATGGGTGTAGGTTCTGTTTTCCAAGGTGTTGCCTCTACAGTGCTTTATTTCCCTTGATTTTTCGAGTTCCATAATGGTATGGAGATGACCTTCTCACCAATGCTCAACGATGCTGTTCTTTCTTCCCATTGGATATTGTACTTGTTGGCATAGATCCAAGATCATCTTAGGATCATCTCCTCCATTGTACATGTAGGCATCACAAAGTACATCTAGCGGAGACTAGAGAGAGAGAGGGGGAGGAAGAGAGAGAGAGTCGTGACAGATAGAGAGAGAGAGAACATTAGATGACATTTTCAATAGTTTTGTGAGTTCCTAAAGAGAGGAAAATAATGTTTAGTATTGTTTTATATTTTAAGAAAATAGAGGGAGAAAAGGTAATTTATTAGGGATTATGTATATTTTAAGAGAAAAAAAAAAGAACTCCTCATCTACACACCTATCGTGACACACAGAGAGAGAGAGAGAGAGATAGTTGTGAAGTGTATCATGTGAAGTGTATCATGAGAGAGAGAGGGGGGAGAGGAAGAGAGAGAGAGAGAGATATATTCATTTTTACGAGTCACGACATCATGAAATTCAACTTAAAGACAATATGATGTAAACTTTGATCCATGAAATACTCATGCCACGTTACCAACCAAGTATCGCATGGATCACACACAATAAAAACAATACAAGCCGCATCACGCAAATTTACGGCATTTTTTCGACTGCGTTAATAACGATCAAATGCCGCAATATGCAAAAAACAATATACACACTAGCGGATGACACCAACTTGCCGCGTTAACGACAAAATGCCGCTCGAATCTATGGGAATACGAATAGGATCCGGACATACACTGGCCGCGTTACCGACCATATGCCCGCATTTGACAAAGGAAAGGGAAGGGAAGGTGACATCGCCATAACGATACTATGCTTGCCGCGTTACCGAGACTAGTACCGCTACGGCGTGCCATACTTACCATAGGACACAAACCAGCCGCGTTACCGACTATGTGCCCCACGATAAGCACCATTCCGAAGAATGGCCTTACACACACACACCCCTCGTGTGGTGGACCACCCACATCCTGCCATGCATTGCGACCATGGGCGGCTGCCCGCACGAACACACACATACCCACACACACCCACACACACACACACACCCACAATTGTCATTACCTGTGTATACTGTCAGCAATGAACTCCCAAAGGGCCCCCTCGGGCCCGTATATATACAAAAATGTAGCCCGACGGGCTAAATGAGACCTCGGCAAGCCCAGCGGGGTTTTAAAATTCCCGGCGGGACCGCCCGGTATTGCAAAAATCCCGGCGGGATTTTAGCCGGTTACCAGCAGGGATCGGCTTTTTTGGGAGCATGTTAACATGTTAACATGTTAATAACATGTTAACACATGTTATTAACAAAAAAAAAATTATGATCACGTGAATATAAAATCATTGGTTGGCACTTTTATACCCTCTAGACACTCAAACCAAATATGGATCTAGCCTTATAACTCCTTGGCTACCTGCTGCTGATAATAGCAGACTCACAACAACTGCCCCAGAAATCCCATTAGACCACTAAGCCTTCTTACTCCTCTCCTGCTAACTCCAAATTGTCAGCTTTAAACTACAAGAACCTCTCTCAACCTCACGCAAGCCAATCCAAGACAAATACACCTTCAGCTGATAGTTTTGATGCTCATCTGACACTCAACTCACTCTATACCTCTCAATGAAAAGCTGATTGAGTCAGAACCGACTCAGAAGCAAGTCCCTGGACTTCAAATTCAGACTCACATGTACATAAACTTCATCAACTCTATTAAATAAACACACATATCACAACTGAAACAACAAAACATAATCTTAGGTATCCACTCTCACAACTGATGCAAGAAGCCAATCTCTTTGGATTCTTCACATAGACAAAACATAGAAGTGTCTCAATAGCGTTGAGACATGGGTGCCAACATAAAAAGAAATTGCAAAGGTAAACTAAAGGGTTCCCCTTAGGTGAACCTCGATAATACTTCAAATCTCCATCTTCAGCAACTACAATCAAGCAGATCTGATCTAGATCATGTCTCTAACAACAAAGGTTCTGCGCTTAGAGAAACCAAGGGTCCAAATCTCCCCACACAGAGCTAGCGGTCTTCACTACGAATTGAAAGAAGATGCAGGATCTCTAGCATGCATATTCCATTATGAAAATAGACCTGCAGAGCAGGAGACCACTCCACTCAGAAGTCTGCACTCTCCTCTCTCTCTGATGAACTCTACCCACACCTCTACTTGGACAGTCCCCTTAAATGATCTCTCTCCCTCTCTTCAATCTGCATCGCCACTGTCATGCATCTTTATGGAGCCCTACACCGCTTGATTCTTTTGCCCTCCTACACCCTTACTATTTCCATTTGTGCACATGCGCTTGATCCTCTTAGTTGCCATGCATCTTTCGCCATCTTAGATTAACCAACACAGACTACCATATACACACTCTATTTACCTTTACATTGTGTTTGTGAGGGGCTCAAGATTCCCCTTACATATAGCAACAACAAATAAAGTATGAAAACATAACTACCATACATAGAAATACTTTATTGTAGCCTATCCCCCAGGGTCAAATGGCATCACATGCCAGTATTAAAATAACTACCAACCATACAGGCCTTAAGCATAAAGCTATGCATGAGGCCTTATGCATGATGCCTTATGCATAAAGCTTATGCATAAGGCTTATGCGCAAACCTACAAGGCTTATGCATAAAGCTTAAAGCATAAGGCTTATGCATAAAGCACTATGCATAAGGCCTTATGCCTAAAACTATGCATGAAGCCTTATGCATAAAGCATGCATGAGGCCTTATACATAAAGCCTATGCATAAAGATATGCACGAGGCCTTATGCATAAAGCTATCCACATGAGGCCTTATGCATAAAGCATGCACGAGGCATTATGCATAAAGCTATCCACATGAGGCCTTATGCAGAAAGCATGCACGAGGCATTATGCATAAAGCATTATGCATAAAGATTATGCATAAAGCTTATGCGCAAACCTACAAAACAAATCCCCAGCACCTAATGGTGCAATAATAATAGAGGAAAGAGAGGAAAGATATGCCTAAACTAAACTGTACCCCGGTACTATGCATTAAGCATGCATGCATAGAGCTTAATGCATGCATAGATAGAGCTTAATGCATGCATAGAGATCTATGCATAGAGCTTAATGCATGCATAGAGCTCAACGTATGCATAGATCTCTATGCATTATGAATGTATGCATAGAGCTTCATCTATGCATTAAGCTCTACGTATAGAGCTTAATGCATAGATTAAGCTTTATGCTTAAGCTATGATAAATCTTATGCATAAAGCATGCATGAGGCCTTATGCATAAAGCTTTAAGCATAATGCTTTATGCATGAGGCCTTATGCATAATAAAGATTTCAGCATAATGCTTTATGCATAAGGCCTTATGCATAATAAAGATTTCAGCATAATGTTTTATGCATGAGGCCTTATGGATAAAGCTTATGCATAAAGAATTATGCATAAGGCTTATGCATAAAGCACTATGCATGAGGCCTTAAGAGTATGAGGCCTTAAGCATAAAACTACAAAACAAATCCCCAGCACCCAAGGGTGCAATAATAATAGAGGAAAGAGAGGAAAGCACTTACCTCTTTTTCGTGATGTTGAAAGAGAGGATTAGAGGACCTACAAAACCAACAAAAGGGTGAGGAAAGGATTAGTAATGCATACATACAAAAGCTTATGCGAGCTATTCCGCTATGCAAGCCTTATGCAAACTATGCTGCTATACAAGCCTTATGCAAGATATGCTAAAGCTTATGCATAAAGCATGCATGAGGCCTTATGCAGAAAGCATCATGCATAAGGCTTATGCATAAAGCATACATGAGGGCTTATGCGCATGAAGCTATGCATGAAGCCTTATGCATAAAGCTATGTATGAGGCTTATGCATAAAGCACTATGCAAGCCACGCTAGCCTAAACTAAACCGCACCCCGGCACTATGCATTAAGGATGCACGCATGCATAGATTAAGATCTATGCATGCATAAAGCCCCATGCATAGAGCTTAGTGCATGCATAGAGGTCTATGCATAGAGCTTAATTTATAGATAGATCTCTATGCATTATGAATGCATGCATAGAGCTTAATCTATGCATTAAGCTCTATGAATAGAGCTTAATGCATAGATTAAGCTCTATAATTAGAGCTCTATTCATACATTAAGCTCTATGCTTAGAGGATGTACAAAACAAAACCCCTCTTTTTGGTAGATAAAAATAGAGGAAAGAGAGGATAAAAAGATAGGAAAGAGAGGAAAGATAGAAAACCACTTACCTCTTTTTGGTGATATTGAAAGAGAAGATTATAAGACCTACAAAACCAAAAAGGGTGAGGAAAGGATTAGTAATGCATACATACAAAAGCCCTAAGAACATAATGCATACATATAAAATTGAAAAGATTAAGCTCTATGCATAAATCTCTATGCATTATGAATGCATGCATAGAGCTTAATCTATGCATTAACCCACTACAAGACAATGCTGCCATACACGCGTTTCATACACGCGATAAATTACGAACGCGTGTATGGTCGCGCTTGTATTTGAATAGAATCGGGCGCGTGTATTTTAGCATTTAAGTTCGCGTGTATATTTGCATTTATCAACGCGTGTATAAACGCGTTTATATACACGCAGTAATACACGCATAAATACACGATAATATTCACGGGATAATACTCGCTATTATACACGGATAAATACACGCTACTATACACGGATTAATACACGCATGGCAGAGAAAAACTGAAAAAAAACTGAATTACTTTACAAAATTAAAAACTATTTTCCTTAAACCATCTCATAGTACATTACAGTATACATCATTACACAATCCCACTACATGCATTTACAACAATGAAATATATTCAAAAATAAATCATGCATATGAGATGATAGAAATGTCATCAATTTAGAACATACAGTGACGGATTGGTTAGGGTTCGATCTCATCTTCAATAAGATCCATCCTTGCCAAACGATCAACATCAATATCCATTTGATCAATTGGTAAGGCTACGATTAAATTTATTCCACTATCGATATTCTGTACTCCATTGATAATGGTATCGATGTCCTGATCATCCTCATCAACATCACCATCATCCTCAATGGTAGGGTCATTCTCATGATCATGAGAAATGGCATGCTCATCCTCATTATCATGATCATCTCTTATTTCTTGATCATCGATCACAACATCTTCAATGGCATGTTCGACGTCATCTTCATTGCGGCTTGTTACATCCTCCATATGCTCCATATCAGTGAATGTATTATACATCACTTTGGAACGTGGTGCAATAGGGATGACGTACCACCATTTGATGTCATACCACCATTGGAAGATGTGCATGGGATCAAGAAGATGGTTGATCTTAAGATGGGTCCAATATGGCAGCCGGAAAAAAATGGAGTACCTGCACAAGGGATTGCTCTATGTGACCTTTAATCCAATTAGAGACTACACAAAACAAGATTGAAAAAACATCACTATACCTGTTCATGCCATCTGGAGGAAGAATAGTTATAGACTCCCAAATACGCTTCCAATCTTTTGCACGAAGTGTTTGTGGAGGAATGTTACTCTTACTAGCAACATATTTAGGATGATCTGAGGGGAGAAATCGATGATGATTATCGAATATAGTCTTACACAAACCATCAGCATACTCATGTACTAACGAAGGGCCACAAACAGGACATGCATGTTTACCCGATGTTTTCAAACCTGTTAAAATATAAATAAAAGTTAGAATAATAAAGTCAAACCGTCTAATTAATATATATAGCCAATAGTAATAGAGTAGGGAGGTAATTAGAATTCTTACCAGAACAATCGCTGTATCCTGGAAAGTCATGCATTGTCCACATCAACACTGCTTTTAAGTCGAAGTGTCGAGAGAAGGGAGGCCTACTAATGTCCACCACCGCAACACCTCTCCATAGTTCCTCCAACTCATCAATCAGTGGTTCAAGATAAACATCCATATGCTTGACTTTATGTTTCCCTGGAATTAGAAGGGATAACATAAGATGTCCCTTCTTGATCGCCATTGATGGTGGAAGGTTGTAATTCACCAACACAACTGGCCACACGCTGTATGCGGTGCTTTTGAAACCAAATGGATTCACTCCATCCATACCCAGGCCAAGTCTCAAGTTTCTGGGCTCTGTTTTAAAGCTGGGCCACTCATCTTCAATATGCTTCCAAGCAGGAGTGTCTGCGGGAATTCTCCACATGCTATCATCCGATCGATGTGAGGAATGCCATGACATGAGCTCTGCTATGGATTTGCACTTGAACATGTGTTTGATGCGAGGAATTATAGGAAAGTGTCGCAAGACTTTACGAGGTACATCAAAACTCTTCATATCTGTTCTGTACCTTGCTTCACCACAAGTGGGACAATGTAGAGCCTCCTTATGCGTCCCACGAAAGAGAATGCAATCATTGATGCATGCATGTATTTTATCATAATCCAGTCCTCCAAGAGATGTCACATAGCGCCTCGCTATGTCTCTTGAGGTGGGTAGTCTATTTTCCTTTGGAAGCATGTTTGATAATAGCCTGCATCCAATATCATCAATTATAATTAGTCTTAAATCCTAAACCTTAAACCACTAATTCAAATTTGTAAGTTAGAATGCTTACTTCAACAATGCGTCAAGACTTGCATTGGTCCATCCATAAACTGTTTGTATATTAAGTAGTTCAAGTGAAGCACGTAAAACTGAGAATGTGCACCCTTCAAACACCGGTGTCGATGAAGCCTTATAAAGATGCTCTTGTTCCATATCATCGTCGTCCATACCTTTGGGATCATCCTTAAAAAGATTCCGCACCATATCATCAAGCACCTCCTCTTCCACAACTTCGTGGGGTGCAGGGCTATTGTCGTCCCTTTTCCACTCATCTCTGACAATAGATCCTGAAGCTCCAGCATCATCTCGTCGACGCTTTACGTGCTCTCGTCGCGCGTAGGGTACCATGTTAGGGTGTGGTACTGCATCCTGCTTCAATTTATCAAATTATATGTTACAACTCTATTAATTTAATTTGGATACCATGAGTCATTTGAATACCATCAATTTACATCTACTCACCTCTAAACCTGTTTGATTCCATTCTCCATACATGGAGATGTGATTCAAGGTAATTCGACGTGCTCGTACAATGCATCCTTGACATCGATTACACATACATTTGATCCGTTGTCCCAACCACACATCGCGATTACGATGACGCATTGTCTCATCTTCCCCAGAACTGCTTGAAGAGGTTGATGACATCCTGTGTACAAATCAGAAAACACAAAATCATTATATGTTTTTAATGAAAGCACAAAAATCGCGTGTATTGACGCGGCTATTTCCTAAAAATTGAGTGTATTAACACGGCTACTTCCTAAAAATCACGTGTATTCACGCGGCTAATTTCTGCAAAACGCGTGTATAAACGCAGCTAAAATCACATACACGCGAATATATCCGCGTTTATAAATGCGAATATAAACGCGGCGGTATGTTTAAACTAAAAATAGCCCGCCTTCTTCAAATATAGATTTTGAACTAAGAAATCAATTGTGCATGCGTTTTCGCCTGTTTTCGCCTCTTCCAACAGCAAGGAGGGAGCAGAGAAAGGAGCACACACGGGAGAAGGAGGGAGCAGAGAAGGAGCAGAGAAGACTCACTTTTTCAGAGGTGAGTCACTTTGTCCTGTGCCTTGTCTCTTTTGTCAGATTTGTTTACTTTGCTCTTTGCTCTTTGGGTTTGTCCTTTTGCACACGATTGGGTTACTGCATCCTGACAGGGGCGACAATGGCTGGTCCTTTTATAAGGACATTCTGTCTTTGTCGGGGGGTCGGTCTTTTCGAGAAAATTTTTTCGCAGGTCGCGTGTAGAAGCGCGTGTAACCTGTCTGCAGAGTATGTTCACGCAGATATACACGCGTTTCTGGACGGGTGTATACACGCGTTTTTTGACGGGTGTATACACGCGTTTCTGCAGATAGAAAACTGCGGCGTTTCAGATTTCATGATTTGCAGGCAACTGACTTGAATGATGATATTTGTGTGAGTCAAGAGATAGCCCATGATGTACATGAAGATGTTTGTTGCAGGTTCTTTATGGATATTCCAGGTTCTTCATCCGATCCATTTGCGTACAGCAATTGGCTGATGGAGATGCTGAATCACTTTGGGCGCCAACCTGGTCCGGTTGAGCTTACAGAGTATATGTATGCCCATCCCCCTCCTTCCCTGCCTGGTGTCTATACCCCTACCGCGAGTATCCAGGGCACTCCAGTGCCGTCTATTCCTCCGAGTCCGACGAGACGGCATGCAGCTTCTCCTCTTCCACGTCCACCGAGGAGACATACCTCGTCCCAGACACACTCACGTACACCCTCACAGCCACCATCACGTGCTCCCTCAGAGCCACCGTCACGTCGTCAGGGCTCACAGCCACCGTCACGTAGACAATCCCCCAGTCGTGACTCCACCCGCAGCAGTAGGAAGAGTGGGAGTGGAGGATGCGGCGGGTGCTTTGGTGGGGGAGGTGGGGGAAGTGGGGGAGGTAGTAGGGCACGCGGTGAGAGAGGAGATAGAGAGAGAAGAGTTAGAGGAGACAGTTCGGAAGAGGAGGAGATGAGAGAGATAGAGAGAGTAGTCTGCTATGATGTGACGGATAGGGGCGGGATAGTGATGGATGCGAGGGGGAGGGAGGTAATGGAGTACATGCGTGGGGTAGTATCAAACTCATATAGAAATTATTTTATTAAATTTAAAGATCAAAATAGCCGATTAGTTGGGGAGGTGATAGAGGCTGTACATAGTCGGTACCCCAATCCCCCACATGCTACATTCTCGGATGTATGGGGAAGGACGCGAATAAGGGAGATCTTAAGTAATAAAAGATCTCACCTTAAAAAACTCGCGTACGATGACCGGCTAAATGTAGCTGCGGGTGGCTATCCTGCCGAGAAACCTGCCACTGCGCACAAACGCGAGTGGAAGGAGGCAAAGAAACGAGCAGAGGGTGGCGTTGAAGAGCAGGCAGCATGTGGAGGCACGACGGATCCAGATGGAGACCATTGGATCTTCGCATTTCGGATCTGGCGGCGTCGAGTCATGGGAGGCAGAGTTCGTAAGTATCCTGCCACTTTATTTGATTGTTTACTTAATTCATTGATTCTATGATTGTTTTAATCTTACAAATTGTGTTGATTATGATACAGTGACGGGCTACGGGGAGGAAGCCCACAACCCACGATACTGCGTATGCTCGCCGGCATAGCAGACGTGACATGTGGGCCATCTTCAGAGCCGAGGGACGTATTACGGACGCGCAGTTTGAGATGGCCATGAGACCATACGGTCGACAGGTACTTGAAAATTCGTAACGAATGGTTTTGGTTTATTGAATTGCATATATATATACTTATATACTATATATTACTTGAACAGGCACAAGCTGCTAATGATCCACCGGCCGCCGCTGCAGAGGGTGGACGTGAGCACTACTCCTCGGACATTCCGACCGATGTGAGCTCATCTGAGCATGGGGGGAACACCGAGTCATCATCTGGATCTGAGTAGTACTCAGACTTATAGTATCACATTCCATATTGAGGATGTGATTGTATATATTTTTTTGTAAACTCAAGCCATGGGCTACTTCGAGATATGGACTCCCTTGTATACATGTATGAAATTTTGATAGTAATATTGAATTGACTGATCGATAGTATTACATTCATGTCTGTCCTGAATCGTGTAATGACAATGTATGCATTCATGTCGTTCTTGTCTTAATCTCCCTCGTGCATATATTCTTCGTGGATGGTCTAATGGGATGGTCTAATGCACAAAAAAAAAAACCAGAGAGTGCTATTGGGTGCTGGAATGCTGGAACAGTATTCAGGCACCAAATAGCACTCTCTGGATTTTTTTTTTTGCTCTCTGTTCGCGTGTATAAACGCGTCAGAACTCCTAAAACTCGCGTGTATCTATGCGGATACCCTGGAAAATACGCGTGTATTAATGCGTATAAACTGGCAATTACGCGTGTATAAGCGCATCTAAATTAAAGAAATGCGTGTATAGACGCAGGTATAAACGCGTCTGGGACATTGGAACTGAACACGATGCGGCTATACACCCGTGTATAAGTGCATCTAATATAAGAAAAAGCGTGTATAGCCGCGTGTATCAACGCGTCTGTGTAAAAAACACGGCTACACACCCGTGTATACGCGCGTCTGAGTGGTACTATACACGCGGTTTTACACGCATGTCTCTGGCCGCGATGATACACGCGCTGATACACGGGCCCGCTACTTTTTTTCACAAGTCATTTTTAGCGGCTAAGAGCGCGGGTATGAGCCCGATCCCTTGTAGTGACCTCTACAGATTACGCTCTAAGATTAGAGCTCTATTCATAGATTAAGCTCTATGCATACAGGATCCACAAAACAAAACCTTTCTTTTTGGTAGATAAAAATAGAGAAAAGAAAGGATAAAAAGATAGGAAAGAGAGGAAAAATAGGAAAGTACTTATCTCTTTTGGTGATGTTGAAAGAGAAGATTAGAAGACCTACAAAACCAACAAAAGGGTGAGGAAATGATTAGTAATGCATACATACAAACACATACAAAATCAAAAAGAGAGGAAAGAGAGAAAAGCATTTACCTCTTTTTGGTGAAGTTGAAATAGAGGATTATAAGACCTACAAAACAAAACAAAAAGTTGAGAAAAGAATTAGTAATACAAAACCGTAAAAGTGTGAATAGCATGGATACACATGCAGGTTTAAGCCTTATGCATAAGGAGGTTTAAGGAGGGTGAGGAAAGGATTAGTAATGCATACATACAAAAGCCCTAAGAACCTAATGCATACATATAAAATTGAAAAGATTAAGCTCTATGCATAAATCTCTATGCATTATGAATGCATGCATAGAGCTTAATCTATGCATTAACCCACTACAAGACAATGCTGCCATACACGCGTTTCATACACGGGATAAATTACGAACGCGTGTATGGTCGCGCTTGTATTTGAATAGAATCAGGCACGTGTATTTTAGCATTTAAGTTCGCGTGTATATTTGCATTTATCAACGCGTGTATAAACGCGTTTATATACACGCAGTAATACACGCATAAATACACGATAATATTCACGGGGTAATACTCGCTATTATACACGCATAAATACACGCTACTATACACGGATTAATACACGCATGGCAGAGAAAAACTGAAAAAAAACTGAATTTCTTTACAAAATTAAAAACTATTTTCCTTAAACCATCTCATAGTACATTATAGTATACATCATTACACAATCCCACTACATGCATTTACAACAATGAAATATATTCAAAAATAAATCATGCATATGAGATGATAGAAATGTCATCAATTTAGAACATACAGTGACGGATTGGTTAGGGTTCGATCTCATCTTCAATAAGATCCATCCTTGCCAAACGATCAACATCAATATCCATTTGATCAATTGGTAAGGCTACGATTAAATTTATTCCACGATCGATATTCTGTACTCCATTGATAATGGTATCGATGTCCTGATCATCCTCATCAACATCACCATCATCCTCAATGGTAGGGTCATTCTCATGATCATGAGAAATGGCATGCTCATCCTCATTATCATGATCATCTCTTATTTCTTGATCATCGATCACAACATCTTCAATGGCATGTTCAACGTCATCTTCATTGCGGCTTGTTACATCCTCCATATGCTCCATATCAGTGAATGTATTATACATCACTTTGGAACGTGGTGCAATAGGGATGACGTACCACCATTTGATGTCATACCACCATTGGAAGATGTGCATGGGATCAAGAAGATGGTTGATCTTAAGATGGGTCCAATATGGCAGCCGGAAAAAAATGGAGTACCTGCACAAGGGATTGCTCTATGTGACCTTTAATCCAATTAGAGACTACACAAAACAAGATTGAAAAAACATCACTATACCTGTTCATGCCATCTGGAGGAAGAATAGTTGTAGACTCCCAAATACGCTTCCAATCTTTTGCACGAAGTGTTTGTGGAGGAATGTTACTCTTACTAGCAACATATTTAGGATGATCTGAGGGGAGAAATCGATGATGATTATCGAATATAGTCTTACACAAACCATCAGCATACTCATGTACTAACGAAGGGCCACAAACAGGACATGCATGTTTACCCGATGTTTTCAAACCTGTTAAAATATAAATAAAAGTTAGAATAATAAAGTCAAACCGTCTAATTAATATATATAGCCAATAGTAATAGAGTAGGGAGGTAATTAGAATTCTTACCAGAACAATCGCTGTATCCTGGAAAGTCATGCATTGTCCACATCAACACTGCTTTTAAGTCGAAGTGTCGAGAGGAGGGAGGCCTACTAATGTCCACCACCGCAACACCTCTCCATAGTTCCTCCAACTCATCAATCAGTGGTTCAAGATAAACATCCATATGCTTGACTTTATGTTTCCCTGGAATTAGAAGGGATAACATAAGATGTCCCTTCTTGATCGTCATTGATGGTGGAAGGTTGTAATTCACCAACACAACTGGCCACACGCTGTATACGGTGCTTTTGAAACCAAATGGATTCACTCCATCCATACCCAGGCCAAGTCTCAAGTTTCTGGGCTCTGTTTTAAAGCTGGGCCACTCATCTTCAATATGCTTCCAAGCAAGAGTGTCTGCGGGAATTCTCCACATGCCATCATCCGATCGATGTGAGGAATGCCATGACATGAGCTCTGCTATGGATTTGCACTTGAACATGTGTTTGATGCGAGGAATTATAGGAAAGTGTCGCAAGACTTTACGAGGTACATCAAAACTCTTCATATCTGTTCTGTACCTTGCTTCACCACAAGTGGGACAATGTAGAGCCTCCTTATGCGTCCCACGAAAGAGAATGCAATCATTGACGCATGCATGTATTTTATCATAATCTAGTCCTCCAAGAGATGTCACATAGCGCCTCGCTATGTCTCTTGAGGTGGGTAGTCTATTTTCCTTTGGAAGCATGTTTGATAATAGCCTGCATCCAATATCATCAATTATAATTAGTCTTAAATCCTAAACCTTAAACCACTAATTCAAATTTGTAAGTTAGAATGCTTACTTCAACAATGCGTCAAGACTTGCGTTGCTCCATCCATAAACTCTTTGTATATTAAGTAGTTCAAGTGAAGCACGTAAAACTGAGAATGTGCACCCTTCAAACACCGGTGTCGATGAAGCCTTATAAAGATGCTCTTGTTCCATATCATCGTCGTCCATACCTTTGGGATCATCCTTAAAAAGATTCCGCACCATATCATCAAGCACCTCCTCTTCCACAACTTCGTGGGGTGCAGGGCTATTGTCGTCCCTTTCCCACTCATCTCTGACAATAGATCCCGAAGCTCCAGCATCATCTCGTCGACGCTTTACGTGTTCTCGTCGCGCGTAGGGTACCATGTTAGGGTGTGGTACTGCATCCTGCTTCAATTTATCAAATTATATGTTACAACTCTATTAATTTAATTTGGATACCATGAGTCATTTGAATACCATCAATTTACATCTACTCACCTCTAAACCTGTTTGATTCCATTCTCCATACATGGAGATGTGATTCAAGGTAATTCGACGTGCTCGTACAATGCATCCTTGACATCGATTACACATACATTTGATCCGTTGTCCCAACCACACATCGCGATTACGATGACGCATTGTCTCATCTTCCCCAGAACTGCTTGAAGAGGTTGATGACATCCTGTGTACAAATCAGAAAACACAAAATCATTATATGTTTTTAATGAAAGCACAAAAATCGCGTGTATTGACGCGGCTATTTCTTAAAAATTGCGTGTATTAACGCGGCTACTTCCTAAAAATCGCGTGTATTCACGCGGCTAATTTCTGCAAAACGCGTGTATAAACGCAGCTAAAATCACATACACGCGAATATACCCGCGTTTATAAATGCGAATATAAACGCGGCGGTATGTTTAAACTAAAAATAGCCCGCCTTCCCCAAATATAGATTTTGAACTAAGAAATCAACTGTGCATGCGTTTTCGCCTGTTTTCGCCTCTTCCAACAGCAAGGAGGGAGCAGAGAAAGGAGCACACACACGGGAGAAGGAGGGAGCAGAGAAGGAGCAGAGAAGACTCACTTTTTCAGAGGTGAGTCACTTTGTCCTGTGCCTTGTCTCTTTTGTCAGATTTGTTTACTTTGCTCTTTGCTCTTTGGGTTTGTCCTTTTGCACACGATTGGGTTACTGCATCCTGACAGGGGCGACAATGGCTGGTCCTTTTATAAGGACATTCTGTCTTTGTCGGGGGGTCGGTCTTTTCGAGAAAATTTTTTCGCAGGTCGCGTGTAGAAGCGCGTGTAACCTGTCTGCAGAGTATGTTCACGCAGATATACACGCGTTTCTGGACGGGTGTATACACGCGTTTTTTGACGGGTGTATACACGCGTTTCTGCAGACAGAAAACTGCGGCGTTTCAGATTTCATGATTTGCAGGCAACTAACTTGAATGATGATATTTGTGTGAGTCAAGAGATAGCCCATGATGTACATGAAGATGTTTGTTGCAGGTTCTTTATGGATATTCCAGGTTCTTCATCCGATCCATTTGCGTACAGCAATTGGCTGATGGAGATGCTGAATCACTTTGGGCGCCAACCTGGTCCGGTTGAGCTTACAGAGTATATGTATGCCCATCCCCCTCCTTCCCTGCCTGGTGTCTATACCCCTACCGCGAGTATCCAGGGCACTCCAGTGCCGTCTATTCCTCCGAGTCCGACGAGACGGCATGCAGCTTCTCCTCTTCCACGTCCACCGAGGAGACATACCTCGTCCCAGACACACTCACGTACACCCTCACAGCCACCATCACGTGCTCCCTCAGAGCCACCGTCACGTCAGGGCTCACAGCCACCGTCACGTAGACAATCCCCCAGTCGTGACTCCACCCGCAGCAGTAGGAAGAGTGGGAGTGGAGGATGCGGCGGGTGCTTTGGTGGGGGAGGTGGGGGAAGTGGGGGAGGTAGTAGGGCACGCGGTGAGAGAGGAGATAGAGAGAGAAGAGTTAGAGGAGACAGTTCGGAAGAGGAGGAGATGAGAGAGATAGAGAGAGTAGTCTGCTATGATGTGACGGATAGGGGCGGGATAGTGATGGATGCGAGGGGGAGGGAGGTAATGGAGTACATGCGTGGGGTAGTATCAAACTCATATAGAAATTGTTTTATTAAATTTAAAGATCAAAATAGCCGATTAGTTGGGGAGGTGATAGAGGCTGTACATAGTCGGTACCCCAATCCCCCACATGCTACATTCTCGGATGTATGGAGAAGGACGCGAATAAGGGAGATCTTAAGTAATAAAAGATCTCACCTTAAAAAACTCGCGTACGATGACCGGCTAAATGTAGCTGCGGGTGGCTATCCTGCCGAGAAACCTGCCACTGCGCACAAACGCGAGTGGAAGGAGGCAAAGAAACGAGCAGAGGGTGGCGTGAAGAGCAGGCAGCATGTGGAGGCACGACGGATCCAGATGGAGACCATTGGATCTTCGCATTTCGGATCTGGCGGCGTCGAGTCATGGGAGGCAGAGTTCGTAAGTATCCTGCCACTTTATTTGATTGTTTACTTAATTCATTGATTCTATGATTGTTTTAATCTTACAAATTGTGTTGATTATGATACAGCGACGGGTTACGGGGAGGAAGCCCACAACCCACGATACTGCGTATGCTCGCCGGCATAGCAGACGTGACACGTGGGCCATCTTCAGAGCCGAGGGACATATTACGGACGCGCAGTTTGAGATGGCCATGAGACCATACGGTCGACAGGTACTTGAAAATTCGTAACGAATGGTTTTGGTTTATTGAATTGCATATATATATACTTATATACTATATATTACTTGAACAGGCACAAGCTGCTGATGATCCACCGGCCGCCGCTCTGCAGAGGGTGGACGTGAGCACTACTCCTCGGACATTCCGACCGATGTGAGCTCATCTGAGCATGGGGGGAGCACCGAGTCATTATCTGGGTCTGAGTAGTACTCAGACTTATAGTATCACATTCCATATTGAGGATGTGATTGTATATATTTTTTTGTAAACTCAAGCCATGGGCTACTTCGAGATATGGACTCCCTTGTATACATGTATGAAATTTTGATAGTAATATTGAATTGATTGATCGATAGTATTACATTCATGTCTGTCTTGAATCGTGTAATGACAATGTATGCATTCATGTCGTTCTTGTCTTAATCTCCCTCGTGCATATGTTCTTCGTGGATGGTCTAATGGGATGGTCTAATGCACAAAAAAAAAAAACCAAAGAGTGCTATTGGGTGCTGGAATGCTGGAACAGTATTCAGGCACCAAATAGCACTCTCTGGATTTTTTTTTTTGCTCTCTGTTCGCGTGTATAAACGCGTCAGAACTCCTAAAACTCGCGTGTATCTACGCGGATACCCTGGAAAATACGCGTGTATTAATGCGTATAAACTGGCAAATACGCGTGTATAAGCGCATCTAAATTAAAGAAACGCGTGTATAGACGCAGGTATAAACGCGTCTGGGACATTGGAACTGAACAGGATGCGGCTATACACCCGTGTATAAGTGCATCTAATATAAGAAAAAGCGTGTATAGCCGCGTGTATCAACGCGTCTGTGTAAAAAACGCGGCTACACACCCGTGTATACGCGCGTCTGAGTGGTACTATACACGCGGTTTTACACGCATGTCTCTGGCCACGATGATACACGCGCTGATACACGGGCCCGCTACTTTTTTTCACAAGTCATTTTTAGCGGCTAAGAGCGCGGGTATGAGCCCGATCCCTTGTAGTGACCTCTACAGATTACGCTCTAAGATTAGAGCTCTATTCATAGATTAAGCTCTATGCATACAGGATCCACAAAACAAAACCTTTCTTTTTGGTAGATAAAAATAGAGAAAAGAAAGGATAAAAAGATAGGAAAGAGAGGAAAAATAGGAAAGTACTTATCTCTTTTGGTGATGTTGAAAGAGAAGATTAGAAGACCTACAAAACCAACAAAAGGGTGAGGAAATGATTAGTAATGCATACATACAAACACATACAAAATCAAAAAGAGAGGAAAGAGAGAAAAGCATTTACCTCTATTTGGTGAAGTTGAAATAGAGGATTATAAGACCTACAAAACAAAACAAAAAGTTGAGAAAAGAATTAGTAATACAAAACCGTAAAAGTGTGAATAGCATGGATACACATGCAGGTTTAAGCCTTATGCATAAGGAGGTTTAAGTATAAGCCTCTTATGTATAAGAGGCCTCTTATGTATAAGCCTCTTATGTATAAGAGGCCTCTTATGCATAAGCCTCTTTCTTAGGCTTATGCATAAGAAAGAGAGAGACATAAAGAAGAGAATACTATTCAAAAATTTAAAAATAAAAAACTTATGTATAAGAGAGAGAGAGAAGGAGAGAGTGAAGAGAATACCGATCAAAAACCCTAATTCTTAACATACCATTAAAAAACCATGAATATATGAAGAGGTGGGAGAGACAAGTGGGATAGAGATTACCTTTTGATGAGGAATCGTCCCTGGAAGGATACTTGGGAGGAGACTTGAGAGGAGACTTTGTGAGGAGAGGACAAAGGGTGCAGTGCAGCCATTATGATAGGAAGAGGTATAGCACAGGGAGCAGAGGGAAGGGAAGCAAAAATAGTTGCGGCGTCGACGCAGGCGGCGGGATTATTCGATTTTTTATTTTAACAGAGTATCTATAGGTGCGTCTATACACGCATCTATAAGCGTGTCTATATCAGTATAAATGTACTTATAGATGTGCCTATAGACGTGCTTATAGATGCGCCTACTATAGACATGAGTATAGACACACCTACTATAGACGTGCATATAGCCGTTTAAATAACTGTGTAAATCTCACAACATCGTAAATTCGCCCATCATGTCCCCTCTCTCATTTCCATCTCTCTCTAGTTTGCATGACTATGTTCTCATTCTCTTGTAGTGTCTTTTCTCTTTGTACACAAAGACAGTTGTGAGGTGAAAAAAAGAAAAAAGACCACGCCTCTATAGCCCTTCACCTCCCAAACTTTGAAAATACTAACACAACGGAGGCACCACCAGAACCGGCTGGAACACTTCTCTCTGTTCACCACCCACCCACACGAGAAAGATAGCTCAAAACCACGATAGACAATTGATCATTCAGCAAAAACATACACAGCACCATCCACACAACACTTTGGAAAATCCAGTCCCATCTTCATCACACTTCAAACAAACTCAGTAATTACACCAAAAACCAAGACTCTGGCCAGGATTTACTACCAAGGGAATTCACCCTTGCGTGACAACCAAGCCTCTGTCTCCCGGTCTCTGCTTCTCTTCAGAGGGCGCCCCACCAACAACCGTCCTTCACTTCCAACTTGTCCCCTCTTCTCTGCTTCACTGCCATCAGCCCTCGACACAAAAACCGGCCACTTCTCACCTATCTTCGGCACTACCAACCACCTCTGCTAGCTACTTTACGTGCTAGTGACACTTGAGACGGCTTCCAACTCTGCACTGCCCTCCAGGCTCTCTCTCTGGTCAGCATCCACTCTCTGCCTCTGCAGTCATCGCCCACACAAAACCAGCCACTTCTCTCTTCAGAGGGTGCCCCACCAGCAACCCTCCTTCAGCAGCTCTCACTCTCTATGTGTCGTGACCAACAGCTTCGCCAACCACAGAGCCTCTGTAGCTTTCCCCAGCAAGGCTTCTACCTGCAAGGCGGCTACCTTTAGCGTGTCTACAATGCCTGCAGCTCTTCTCGCTCTGCTGCTCCAGTCACCACCGCTAGCCAGTATACGCTACTCCCCTGTCTACTGTGCTGCGGCTCCAAGATCTCACCAGAGGTCTCTCCACTGCAAGGCGACAACTCACTTGCTCGTGCTCTTCGCTTGCACCTACGGCTGCGCTCCACGCTCCCCAGAGCGCCTGCACTCTCTCTGTCGTCTCGCTGACGACCAGCCTTTCGCACCCAGACGGCTCCTTGCCTTCCCAGCTATCCCTGCTATATCACCAGCCAGGCGTCCCATTACACCAGGCGGCTGCCTTTCGAATCTTCGCCAGCCTCTAGATGGCCTCGCTGCTAGCAGCGCACCAAGCCTCCATGTGGCTCCAAAATTATTAGCCATGTTATATCATTATTTTCTTTGTTTCAAAACTTCAATTAGATGGCCACACAATGCTACAATGGCCCCTCCTTCTCCTTGCTTTTTCCTGAACAAACGGCGCCCACAACCTTCCAAAACAAGAGCTGCCCATGGCCATCATCATCAGCATTACCAAAACACGATCATTGCTGTCAGTGCCCTGCATTTGGTAACCACCCGCACACCACACTGTTGCAATAAAAAACTTCCAAATCTCCAGCATCTGCTCCGAAAAAAACAACACACATATACTAGCTCACTACAAAACCACCTGCTCTATACATTTGCCAGGGCATTCAAAGCAAAGCTTATCCGCAAACCATGCATCCCATATGTACACAGACCCAAAACACTTCTCATATTTTTACCTGACATACTTTGCCCAACCCCTAGCCTGCTGAATCATTCATGATCAGCAGCAAAAAGCATATGACCACGTTTCCCTCCGTCAATCCTTTGAGCATCATACAATGTAACCAAAATATCTCTATTCCATGTGATCAAAGAAACTCTGTCATCTTCCCAAGGCATGTCTTGCCATCCCACTTCCCACAACATATCATAAGAACTTCTAGAAACAAAGCTCTTGACATACACACCATCCTGCCTCATCTCAATTCCAAAATCACTGATATGATCAACACCAATATTGGAGAACCAGTGAAGCAATTCCTGCTGAAGGTAATAATTGATGAAAGCTTCATCAAGAAAAACCTGCTGTGCTATAACACTCTCTTGTTCATCAACATAAGAAGCATCACCATCAAAGCCAACCACTGCAGGCAAAACAAACTCCCCTTCAAAAGGCACCACTGCCAAAGCATTCGCCTTAGTTCTTGTATGCTCATCTTTATCAAGGCCAATAAGAAATTCATCTATCACAGCATCCATAGTCTCATCCATAGCATCAACATCATTCATAGACTTCTGGTGTTGCTCCTCCTTCACAGCATTAATTCTACTTATGGATTTCTTAACATTAATGCACATCTGATCATCCAACTCCAACTCAGGTTCATCATCCTGCAGACTTTCTATATCCCACTCATCCCACAAAGGTTTATCATCCAAAGAGTCAAGAGCATACTCTTTCAAATCACATGCATACCTTTTCTCATGATTCACTTGTACCTCCTCGCATTCTTCCTGTATGGCCTCTTCTTGTTGAGCAACCTCATCACCAAGCACTTCCTCATCAATAACCAGGGCATCCATGTCTACATCCTCCTCACTAGATGAAGTGTCTTCTGTCCCCTCACTAGTAGTGGTGCTACTGGTCGTGTCATCAACACTCGAATCTGCTTCACTTTCCTCTTCATCATGAACAGGCTTCTGGTTATCCATATTAAACTGCTTTTTATCCCCTCTCCTGTCATACAGAGTAATGACCCCTTTCGTCCAATCCTGAACAGCCTTCACCGCTCTCAGCCATGGTCTTCCGAGAATGATGGGGAATGCACCCATTCCTGTAGGCATAACATGACAATCCACAAGCACCTTTACATCAAAAGCTTGCAGTTCTAACTCCTTGATCATACCCAAGCATTTGACCTTCTGATGATTGGCCAGCCGAATACGAAAACCAGACACTTCAGTAAAATTAAGACCAAGCCTCTCCACAGCTGCTAGTGTGATTACACAAATTTGCGCACCACCATCTATGTATGCTTCTCCCAGATTCTTTCCTTTATACCAAACATTCACCACCACAGGACATATATCAGGCAACTCCTGAACAGATAAAACAGTCACTATCCCTTTGGCAGGCTCCTTCTCTCTCGGGTTTACAAGTCTTCTCCATTGACGCTTCAATTTGGTGGGAGTTAACTCTATCAATTGCCCAAAAGTAATATTAGCTTTCCTTCCAGTCATGTCCTCCTGTAAATTGTAGCTTTTCTGCCCAACCCCTAGTGGAAAATCAGTCACTTGAAACTTCCTACGAGACTTTTGCTTCCGCTTGACCTTTACATCCCCTCCTTCCTTCACTTTACCTTTCTTCTTGCTAGGCCCTGCAGCATCCCTACCTTCCCTTTCCTGTGGCATCCGTTTCCCCAAAGGCATCACATTAGCTTCTGTCTCCTTCGTCTTCTCAAGGGTGACCACATCTGTCACCTTAGTTTTGCCCTTTTCCTCATTTGCCAACCCACCACTGGTCCCTGCTTCACCTCTAATTTCAATTCCATAATCATTTGCCCTATTGGGAATCTGAGAGGGTAAGGGATGCATATCACCCCCCATTCGCTGAGGCTTATCACAATCTGTACTTAGATGTCCAAGTTCACCACAATTCCAGCATGTAGGAATGAACCATCTACCCCTGCCAAAACCACGGCCACTTCCATAGCCTGTTGTCTGACCTTCAACCCCTTCCTGATTATAACCTCTGCCTCGGGAAAATCCACCACCTGTGTTCTCCATCATCTTCAAGCTCAGATTCTTCATACAATCCACCATTTGCCTCATGTCCTGTTCCTTCATCAGAAGCTGTAATAGCTGTGGGTGCTACCTTTGTCCCCTGTGGTATGGCATTACTCACTTGAGCTTCTGTCGGTTGCACTCTTTCCAGCACGGTTCTCATTGGTACCGCTTCTACTCTTCTCATTTCAGGCCTCACTGCCACTGGAACCATCCCCACCAGCTGGTTCATCCACTGCAATTTCCAATCCTTTGATTTGGCTATCTCCACTGCATCCTCATAAGACCTGGGCTTCTTTAACTCCACCTTCCAGCGAATGCCTCCAATCCTGCAATAAAACGATCCTTCTTCATCATGTTCGGAGGTACTTGATCCTCTCCCAAAGCCCTGCACAAAGTCTCCCACAACAAAGAGAATTTCTTCACATAATCATCAATTGGCTCCAATTCGCCCTGTATCAATCCCTGCACTTCATGCCAAACTCTATCTGGATCCTCAACCTTCTTGAACCTGTTCAAAAGAGCAGTCTTCAATCCATCCTCAGTCATTGAAATGCATGGCTCAGCATCCTTTAATGACTCTTCAAAAGATCTGGACCATGCCCTCGCATCTCCCTTCAAACATATATTCAGCAACCGCAATACCTGTACCGGCTCATTGATGTGGTTGCTTATGCATGCAACCTCCATCCTTTCTAGAAAATCTGCCACATCTTCATTAGGACCACCAAAAAACTCTGGATACGACATCATTTTTTATCCCCAAGCTTCACTTCAAATCCAAAGAAAAACTAGAAACACCTTCCTTCAATCTCTTACTCTGGGACATACACCCTCGTAAGAGAAATACCTGAGCTCTCCTCAGCAGGGGCACTAGAAAGAATGTGAGGTGAAAAAAAGAAAAAATACCACGCCTCTATAGCCCTTCACCTCCCAAACTTTGAAAATACTAACACAACGGAGGCACCACCAGCCCTGGCTGGAACACTTCTCTCTATTCACCACACCAGAAAGACAGCTCAAAACCACGATAGACAATTGATCATTCAGCAAAAACATACACAGCACCATCCACACAATACTTTGGGAAATCCAGTCCCATCTTCATCACACTTCAAACAAACTTAGTAATTACACCAAAAACCAGGACTCTGGCCAGGATTTACTGCCAAGGGAATTGCGTCTTACAACCAAGCCTCTGTCTCCCGGTCTCTGCTTCTCTTTAGAGGGTGCCCCACCAGCAACCCTCCTTCTGCAGCTCTCACTCTCTGTGTGTCGTGACCAACAGCTTCGCCAACCACAGAGCCTCTCTGCAGCTTTCCCCAGCAAGGCTTCTACCTACAAGGCAGCTACCTTCAGCGTCTCTACAGTGCCTGCAGCACTTCTCACTCTGCTGCTCCAGTCACACCGCTAGTAGCTAGTATACGCTACTCCCCTATCTACTGCGCTGCGGCTCCAAGCTCTCACCAGAGGTCTCTCCACTGCAAGGCACCAACTCACTTGCTCCTGCTCTTCGACCTGCACCTACAGCTGCGCTCCACGCTCCCCAAAGCGCCTGCACTTTCTCTGTCGCGCTGAGACGACCAGCCTTTCGCACCCAGGCGGCTCCTTGCCTTCTCGTCTATCCCCCGCTGATATATCACTAGCCAGGCGTCCCATTACACAAGGTGGCTGCCTTTCGAATCTTCGCCAGCCTCTAGATGGCCTTGCTGGCAGTGCACCAAGCCTCCATGTGGCTCCAAAATTATTAGCCACGTTATATCATTATTTTCTTTATTTCAAAACTTCAATTAGATGGACACACAATGCTACAATGGCCCCTCCTTCTCCTTGCTTTTTCTTGAACAAACGGCGCCCACAACCTTCCAAAACAAGAGCTGCCCATGGCCATCATCATCAGCATTACCAAAACACGATCATTGCAATCGGTGTCGTGCATTTGGTAACCACCCGCACACCACACTGTTGCAATAAAAAACTTCCAAATCTCGAGCATCTGCTCCAAAAAAAAACAACACACATATACTAGCTCACTACAAAACCACCCACTCTATACATTTGCCAGGGCATTCAGAGCAAAGCTTATCCGCAAACCATGCATCCCATATGTACACAGACCCAAAACACTTCTCAGATTTTTACCTGACAACAGTTTTGCAAGCAAAGATTGCATCTCTCAGCATCCTTCGCATATGTCCTCCAAATAATTATAGCCAGACTTCATTCTACACTACCCTTAAACAAACCATCTCTCAACATCCTTCACATGTACTCTAAATAAATATAACTAGAGCTCATTCTTCCTAACACTACTCTTAGATATACCATCACCAACATTCATGATAATGGCTATCTGGATCAAATATCAACACATGCATACTATGAATTTTTGCCACCACCACATATGTACATGATATAGGCTACAATTTCTTCCCGCCACCCTTATCCAGATTACATAACAAGAATTTCTTTTGTGAAAACAAATGCCTATGTGGATCAAAATTTACACCCATAGGCTATATGATGTCTACCTCTCAAATTATCCTGCTAAAATTAATTTCAAATTTCTACTCTTTTAACATGCTTAGGTTTACTCAGAGGCTCCGTAATTACCATCTTCTACATATATATATATGAATACAAGTCTACCTTTGCACACCTATAAGTTGATCACTTTAAACTCTTAGCACATATATATATGTATACAAGTCTACCTTTACTCAGAGGCTCCGTAACTACCATCTTCTACATATATATATGAATACAAGTCTACCTTTGCACACCTATAAGTTGATCTCTTTAAACTCTTAGCATTGGTTGTATATCATGCCCACTATCTGCAAATAATAGAGCAAATAATTATGTCATGCAAATTGTCAAGGTAAGTATATACTAAACACTTTGCTATTTGGGTTTAGAAATAAACTTAAGGATGTTTGTAGAATTTTCATGAATTATGAAGCTTATATTGTTGTGTATTCTAATAATTTTTGAGTGCTTGTTAAATAATATGTATATTTATGCATAGTGGTAGAATTTGTCCCCCAAGAAAGTCCTTTTTAAAAAATGTCTTACATTCATGAAATATATAAAATAAATTTTTATTTGAAAAAGATTGATATTTCTTTAAGTTTCAGAAGCTGGAGGGAGGAATCTGATATTCTACCTCACTTAAAAAACGTGAGATGTCCTCATCTCACAAAATTAGAGGATAACTCTTTTCCTTAAGATCTAACTGATTCTGGGATTCCTTATAGTCTAGTGAACCCAACAGAATCCTGGGATAAAGATCCCTTATATAGAACTCATCATTAGATAACAATTCACTCAGATTATAACATTCAAATCCTTATCACAATAATGGTCCATTAGACCAAACTTTCTATCTATACAAATTTTTAATTTGACATCCCTTAACTTCATCTACTGGGTCAAGTGTTAAAAGGAGCAATCTGTCAGCATAATCAACTAATCTCATAGTGATTTGCTGAAGTCATTAACGTCATTCTAGTTATGAACATCATCACAGGGACTCGTCCCATTCATCCTCATTATGGTTTTGCTCAGCTTATTACCTTTCAATCAAAATTCAAGAATCATTATTTTTCAATCAGAATCATGTTCTCAATATTGAAAAAAAAAAACAAAATTCATGTAATTTTTAAATTTATACATGGAGTTCTAGATGTGTTTTCAAAAAACTATGTTTTTAAGCCATTTTTGAGATTTCACACATTTTGGGAGGGAATCTTTTTATGTAACCCTTGTGAGTTACCTATTTTCTTTTCAATGGTGTTTTTAACCAAGCATGAGCTATACTAGGCATTGAAAACCCTTAGATAACATTGATTGTAGAGCCATGCCTTTACTTGTTTTGCATTTCTACTTATCCATGCCTTTTGGGAAACATTTTGGATGAATTTATTAGAAATCCCAACATTCTTTTTGCTTGATATACCATTTGGATATATAAAAGCATTTTTCCTACTTTTATGTTTGCATATTAAAATTATAACTATTAGAAAAATTTCAACAATGTTTTGATCAAGGTAATATTTAGATATGATTTTATATACATGGTTTTCATAATTTATATGAAAAATATTATTTTATGAAGTTTTAAACTTATCTATGACTTCACTTAGTCGCTCAGATTGCTCGTGTGTTTTTACTCGAGAAATGCTCGTCCCCCAAATCATGGGTCCCATAATTGACTTCATAGGGTTTCAATTTGTGAGAGGTGTAAGCCATGGGCCTTCCTTCTTGGATTACGATGTCACCAAGTGCAAGGCTACTAGCATCAGTGACAAATTCTCAAACTCCTTGGTGAAATCAGGGAGCTTCAGGAACTAGCACTAAAGTAAGGATGGCTTTAAGCTATCAAAACTAGCTTGGTGGACTGGTAACCACACTATTCTACACTCCTTTTTTAGGAGGTCAATCAAGGGTGTGGCTATCATGGAATAATCCTTAATGAAGGTGTAACTTATCATGGCATAATCCTTGATTAAGGTGTGGCTATCATGACATAATCCTTAATGAAGATTTTTTACCATCTTGTGAATCATCTTAGAAATCCATGAATTTCTTTAACTAAGCTAGGGGGTGCCCATTCCAATATATCCTTCACTTTGGTGGAGTCCACCTCTGAGATGCTATCTAGGGAGATAATGAACACTAGATATTCAATTTGAGGAGTGAAGAAGGTACACTTACTCTTCTTGGCATAGAGGAGTGAAGAAGGTATACTTACTCTTCTTGGCATAGAGTTTATGTTCACACAATGCTTGTAGCACTACACGTACATGCTCCTCATGTTCCTCCACTAACTTGGAATAGAAAAGAATGTCCTCAAAGAAGAGGAGAACAAATTAATCCAAGTAGGGTCAGAATATATCATGCATTAGTAGGGGATTGAAGGTAGCTTGGGCATTGGTTAACCCGAATAGTATTACTGTAAACTCATACTGGCCATAGTGGGTATTGAAAAGTGTTTTGCAAATATCTACTTCTTTGATCCTAATCTCTGATAGTAGCGCGATATTAAATCTACCTTGGAGAATATCTTGGACCCATAAATCTTGTGAAGAATTTTGTTGATGCAAGATATGGGGTACTTGTTTTTGTTAGTTACTTGGTTTAGCCCTCGGTAGGTTGATACAAAGACAAATCGTATCATCCTTGTTTTTTTGAAAAAGGACAGATGCTCCCCATGGAGATTTACTAGGGAAAATAAATCCTTAATCAATGAGTTGATGAAGCTGTTCCTTGAGCTCAATGGCTTTAGAAAGGGACATCTTGTAGGGTCTCTTTGGGACTGGTTTGGTCCTAGGTATTACATCAATCCAATGATCTACTTCTTGAGATGGTGGGAGCTCTGTAAGTTCCATAGGGAATACATCAAAAAATTCTTGGAGCTTATATAAGAGGGTCTTGATTCTGAACTAGATTCTTGTACCTTTGACAAGAAAGATCTCATTAGGAATTTTTTGGACCCCAAAAAGGGCCTCCTAAAGGATTCCTAATTTTAAGGGATTAGAGCTTAAAAAGTTGGGCTTAAGGGAGACAAAGACTATGATGACCCCTATTTTTTTCCTTGCCACATCAGCCATACCCCCTAGTTTCACTTTTTAAAGGGAATATTCTCATACTCTCTTACTTTTTAACTTTTCTCATACTTTCTCTCTTACTTTTTGAATTTTTTATCTTCACTCTCTACAAAATGAATCTTTCTTATCAGTTTGAAATCTCCTTTCTCATTAACTCCCACCATATCTCCCTTCCACTTCAGTAAAACATTCTCGTATTTAGGTGGGCCCCAAAAAGTGAAATTTTTTTATTTTCTATTTTTTTACATTTTGAGGTGGAAAAAACACCACCCAAGCAATATGTATGATGAAAATAAAAATTTCCCTCCAAAAAGCTTGTAATTCAAGGGTCACGTCAAAAGCCTGTCAGGAGCCAGTACATCCATAACTAACCGTCAGGTCCCCACAACCCCATAAACATAACTATTTGTCTCACGAACCACTATATCCATGAGATCCTGAAATTGTGGGGACCCCAAAAATTATTATTTTTTAATTTTTCTCATAAATGTAATTTATTGATGAAAAACTCCATGTTAGTATATTTGTATATCAAAAATATCATTTTTTACTTAGAAAAACGGATTTGTGTTAAACCTGCAGCAACAACAAAGTTTTAACAGTCTCTCTCACTCACTCACTCTCTCTCTCTCTCTCTCTCTCTCTCTCTCTCTCTCTCTCTCTCTATCTCTCTCCCCCTCTGAGGATCTCTCTACTTTAGCTTCTTCCTCTGCTTAGCTATGGAGCCTTTGCAAGCTGTGTGTGTAGCCCCTTGTGAACCTAGAAAACGGAAGGTTGATTTACACATTCGTATTCTGGAAGAGTATGGCAGCTCTAAAAAAACCCATCCTACTAACGCACAATATGTCCAAGTGTGTAGGATAGCTAAGGAGAAAAATGTAGATCTTTGGGTTGATGGGCATCTCTATCTAGCTGACCCTCCATTAAGAGCCAACCCTCCTTTTCGCAATTTATCATCTTTTATACAATTTGTTGGTGAAGGAGAGCTTGGCTTGTTAGGATACTGCAGAAGATTGACTACAAGGTGAGCTTAGCAAACCCATATTCTCCAATCTCAATTGCAAGCATCACAATTCAGCCTTTTACAATGTCAAGACGGACTTAAAACATCATCAGATAAAATGCCCATCAGATAAAATAAAAGAGATCCTTGAAGAGAATGTGGAGAAGGATGCAAAGATTCAAAGGCTAGAGAAACTTATCAAACGACTCAAAGCAATGCCAAATGGTGCTCGTGAACGTAAAAAGACATTGGCTGGTATAGAATCTCTTGCGTTTAAAGGTGGAGCACGGAAGAAAAGGATTTGTACAACAAAGTAAGTAACATAAACTTTCATCATGCACTCAGTGATTTAAACAAAATAGTCATGATTTGTGTTCTGCCCGGAATTTTCTACAAAGGGGTGTGTGGTTCCAGTGAAGAGGTATGAAATGATTTGGTCAAAGCCATTCTGAATGCTAAGGATATTCTGTCAATTATTACTAACTCTCATCATCCTAAAATATGCCAAGTTGTTGTCAGCAATGTGGTTAGTGAGATTACCACCTCCATCGATTCTTCATTAATTCAACATGCTTGTGATGCGGTTGGAATCAGCATGAAGGGGTACCAAGCAATCCATCAGTTTGTAAAAGATGCATTTCTAAGACAAGGAATCACTGGCACTTTATTTCCTACACTCAAGGTGATTCACAATGTCAAGCATATCAATAATGATGATGTGCAGCGAGCTATAGGACAGTTTTATCATGTTGAGGGCACACTAACATTAGACACAGGATCGAGCAAAAAGAAAATCAAGACAACAAGTACATAACTTCACTATGATGTTTACAATAACATCTTTGTTCATATTGAGAGACTACAACAAGCTATGGTGAAGTTCTATGGTCTTTCACCAGAAGGTGAGAACTTGCAATTGCTACTACTATTCATGTTTTTCAGTAGAAAATAAAGATGACTATTTTGTTTTGAACATTGTAAATTACCGTTTATTTGCAGTTCTGGGGAGCACACTTTCATTTGTGCTCAAGCTAGATGAGTGCGAAATTGTGAAAGGACGGAAGCTGGAACGTATGAGTATTACGCTCATGAATGAGGCCATGATCTATGCATGGGAAAAGACTACCAAACCAAGTTTTAGTGTGCAATCTGAGAAAGAGGTTTGGTGGCTTGGTGCATTCGAGGTACCGAAGGAGACACATGAGGTATTGACATGGATGTTTGAAAGGAGACACATGAGGTATTGACATGGATGTTTGAAAGGATGTTGCGTGACGAGTGGTGATCAATGCAAGGATGCAACACAAAGATGCAAGCAGGAAAACAAGTGACATTCTTATTTAGGGCTCTTGTAAAGAGTTCCAAGTTGTAGATAAGTGTGGGAGTGGGCTTAAGAATAATCCCACATGGGAAGTTTTGGGAGTTTTAGGAGTTTTAGTATAAAAAGTGGCTCATTTGAGAGCTTAGGCACACTTTGGGCTAAGTTCATACAAGAGCTCCTTTGAGAGAGCTACTCTCCCTCTTCTCCATAGAGGTGAAGACTCTTCTCTCACCCCATCTACATCTTTGTATGATAAATCTCTTCATTGAATCAATACCAATGTCATGAGTCTTTCTCATCCTCTTCTCTAATCATTTTACTCTTATGCATGCTTTTAGTATTTCGTTTTTGTGTATGTGGGCTGATTTGAAGCTTTCATAGAAGCTTGATGCTTGAGTGTGTGCATGCTTGTAGGAAGATAGGAGTGGAGTGAGGTCTTTCTCTTTGCTTGTGTGCATAGTGATTGTGTTCCTCTTGCTTGTATTTGTGAATGAATGGGTGTGTAGGAATGAGGGCAAGTTGAGCTTGTGTGTGTGCTTAGTCTAGTGTCATGTGATGGTAGCCATAAGCATTCTCTCCATTTGTGGATAACCTTTTGTGCACCGGTACGGGTTGAATCCCTAGCTCTGAAAGGGGATGCAAATCCCATTGGATTGAGCTACACGTGGATCATGCTACTCTTGCTACAAGTGAGAGAGTTTTCCGTCTCTCCATTGGCGCGCTGCCGGGGAGAAGACTCAAAACCAGTTGAGAAGCTTGCATTACTACCACTATTTCTTTTTGTTTTTAGGTTTAGGGTTAGCATAAGTGTGGAATCTCGGAGCTAGTGATTAGAAGAGAAAAAATAGATTAGTACTTACTTGTGCGGTTGAGATCTACTCCTGCTAATGTTTTCTCATTCATGTATATGCTTTCCATGGTTGTTTTCATCGTTGTGTTCATGTTTTGTTCATAGAATAGAAACAAAATTTGCATAATGCATTAAGCTCAATGCTTTATGTGTGAGCTTATGTATTATGCATTAAACTTGTGCTTAATGTATTAATGCGTTATGGCTTAAGCTTAATGCATTATGCAATAATGTAATAGATTAATGCTTAATGCATTATTGCTTAAGCTTAATGCATTATGCAATAATGTAATAGATTAATGCTTAATGCATTATTGCATAAGCTTTATCCTTATTATTACATTATGCATTCATGCTTTCAGCTTATGCACATTACGTATTATGCATCAATGCATTAAGTGTATGCTTTTAATGCAATATTAGCCGGCTGCAGCTGTGAAGGACGGTGCGGCGGCGGCTGGCTGTAGAGCATACGAAAGCAAAGGAGGCGAAGGTTGAGCCAACAGCAAGAAGTTGACCGGCTACACAGCTGTTGGCTGACGAAGTAGGTGGCGTAGGCTTTGGGATTGTGTAGGGTGGCCACGTGGAAAGAGCGCAGGCCGGTACGAAGGTAGTGGTGGCCGAGCCTTAGCAGAAAGCAAAGGGCTGGCCGACGAAAGAGACGGCGAGGTGGTGACCGGTGAGAGGCAGGCCGCTGAACGCAGCTGGCATAGAAGGCAGCGAGCTTTAGCTATTGGCTGGCGAAGAGGTGAAGGGGCTGCAAGCGAAGGCTGAAGAGAAAGTGAAGAGCTAAGGCGGCAAGTAAAGGCGGTGGTGAAGAAGCGAAGACGGTGGAGTGGCCGGTGTGGAAGGTGAGACGACCGGCTGCCAGCTGAAGCGCAGAGGATAAGGTAACCGCACCGCGAGGAGGCGAACACGTCAGCAAAGGCGAAGGAGAAGAATTCGGCGAGGATAAGGCTAAAAAGGTTAGTATTTTTTTAAAATTTTTTATTTTTATTCTTTTTTTTAAATTTCCATGTTCTTTGCATTTTTTTAAAAAAAATAAAGAAAAATAAAAATAAAAATAAAAGAAAAAAATAATAAAATAATTAAAAATAATTTTTTTAAAAAAGATAAAGAAAAAAGAAAAATTCTGTAAATTATGTGTTTTTTTAGGAGTCCACATTTTTTGCATAATTTGTATTTTTTTGCATAATTAGTGTAACTTGCATTTTTTTTAATTTTTGTAATTTTGTGCATAATTAGTATTTTTATGTAATTAGTAAATAATAAAATAATAATAAAAAAATAGGTATTTACACACATATTCAGGTTAGTTGCATTTAGTGGTTAGGTAGGGTTTAAAAATATATATATATATATATACACAAATATATATATATATATATATAAACAAACAAACCTTAAAATTTTGACCTTATGCACTTGTGGTCGGGACGTCATATAGACACTGCCATAGGGCCTAGGGCACCTTCTAGAGTACCTACGTAGGAAAGTGGGACCCAATCGGTAGGAAATTTGGCAGATATTGCTGAAACCTTTTCCGAATCCCAATCTGATACCCTTTCCAGAACAACTAGCTCATTGTCCATGGACAATCTAGGGCCGTCAAATAGTCATCCCTTAGCCCCAAATAGGACACCCACAAGATATTTTAATCCATTTGAAGCCGACACCATGGGGTTACCACTCAATGTGAGACTTCAATATGTCTACACGAATGCTCAAGGAGCTGAGATCTTTAGGGATCCACAACAACGGTATCTTGTTAAGATCGCAGACTTTTTCTCAGAGCTTGATAGAGCACCTCTAGTCAATGACCAGGGTAACATGTACATGGGTGGAGATGGTGTTGGTGTCTCGCTACAAAGTCACCTATCATCCAGAGAATGTAGACAAATTAGGGGAGCTCTCTAAAAGCGAGTTCTTAGACTTATCAAAGCTTTCCAGAGCAAGGGAGTCTAGAGATGATTGGCTCATTGAGCCGGACATGCTTGGACCATCCAATGCCCAGTCCTCAAAGCCATCCATAGATGATTTACTTCTTGTAGATCTAAATTTGGAAAGGGATAGGAAAGGCAAGAGCAAAATGGATCAGGGGGTTGAGAACCAATGGGAGTTTGTACGACAAATTCCAGTGACAAAGATCTTACAGGATGACCCACTTCAAGAGGTCTATAAGGACTCTTTAGAAGGATATTATGCCACAACTAGATTGCCAGAGCTAGATCTTCCTCTAGCACTTGTGGTGGTAGTCAAGAAGCTTGTAGAATACAAGAACCGAATCGTTGATAAATGGGTCAATGAATACCGAACCTTAGATTGGAAGGAGATTCGGGAGCTCACGTGGAAAGGACAACCATGATTCATGGAAGTGTTCTCAACAACAAATACAACTAAACCAGGAGAGATAGCCTTTCTTGGAGAAACTGCTGCTCCTCCCCTATGAGAGTTCATTAGAGAGGGACCCTCAACATCAAAGTGGACCACTGCAAAGTAGCCCAACTCTAGCACCAAGATATTATCCTACACCAAAAGTGCGACCACAGATCACACCACAACAATGTTTCTCTCACTATGACAATCGGAGGGTAGGGGAGCCAACTCGGCCTCCCATAAATGCACCTCCTGAAATGTGAGTAACAAAATCTTTGGAGGGGGTGGTGAGGCAGGTAATAGGGGACCCACACCAATTTGGGATGCATGTGGACCATCTTACCAAAGAGAGGAACAATTCCCACTAAGAGTGAGAGGCCGTAGGCCCAATGATGAGTATTCAAGACAAGTAAGGCCATCAACTCTTCAGAAACTGGTAAAGAAGTACGAAGGGTCGGGAGATCCATATGACCATGTAGCAGCATTTAGGCAAGCAGTGCAAGTGACTGACAAGCACACTGACGCAAATTGAAGGATTTGGGCTCACTCTTGAGGGAAAGGCCCTTGCTTGGTTTCAGGCACTAGAGGCTTCAAACAAATCTTCTTTACGAGTTCTGGAAGAGAGATTCATTGCTCCTTTTTCCTTGATGGGAATTCAACATGACACGGTAGCAAACATCTACTCTTTCAAGCAAGGCGAGACTAAGAGTGTTAGGAGACTGTGTAAATAGGATGAAGTAGTATATTAATCATTGCCCAGAAGATGAGAAGCCCACCCAGAGTCAATTAATTTCTCTCTTCTTAAAAGGACTCAAAAATTCAACACTACATACACATCTCTATGCAAAGAAGCATACAAATTTCAATGAGTGTTGCCATGATGCTATGGATTTCACAGATAACTTCAAATTTCAAGATGGTTCTGGCCCTGAGGTGCAACCTAGGGATCAGTGGGGTGATGACCAAAGTTCAGGGTCTAGTGCGCTAGTAAATCCAGACCAGATAGCTAACCTAGTACTAAGGAGATTGGGACAAACCTATCGCCCACCCATGCAGCCACAACAACAGCAGCAGCGAATGAGGAGTGTACTACCTACAGGTCCTCATCTTTGTGGAGCATGTGGCGGTAACCATAAAACCGAAGAATGTAATACCTTTTCTCCTCTAGTCACAAACCAACCCACAAAGAAGTGGTGCCAGGCCTATGCTTGGAACTTTACCCACACCACACAGGAATGTACTCGCATTGCAAGAATGAGACAGGAGTGTGAGCAGCAAAGGGGTGGAGTGACTCCACAAATGCATCAACAGTATACTAATTTTGAACGTAAGCCACCAATGGCACAAGAGCAAGCACGACCTGTTCTTGGAGCTCAACCTCCTGCTCCTGGGACTGCTCCTGTGAGGGTTGTTGACTATGACAATTCAAATATGTGTAGAGACTTGGCAAACCCAGGCTATGTGGAGGAGGAATATGCATCATATTCATCCAAGGAAAATCTCTTTGAAAGTCTCGCATATCCAAGCAAGCACTGGCCAGGGGAACAAAATTCTTTGATGTTGCTAGGTGGCTACCAACCTAGGACTCCAGGCCCCTCAGGTCAATGGCAGCAAAGGAAAGTAGAAGCTAAAATAATGGGCCCCTGTTATGAGTGCGGAGAACCCCATTGGGCTCGTGATTGTCCACATCGCTCAAGGCAAGCAGCTCGATCCAATACAACAGTACCACAGTTTTCACCAATTGAAAGATATTGTCTAGGGTGTTGTGTAGAACACTTCCCAAAGGATTATTTGCTGAGACCACATGAGAAAGGCACCTCTCAACCAAAGGTCTCACTCAACCTTGTAGGGACAGTTCCATCGCCACCTTCATCAGAGAATGAGAATGTCGTGTCATGACTAGATCACAAACACAAAATGCCAAAATGCAAACTGATGAGACACCTCGAACTAGGGATGCAAAGGCAAATCTAGTGGACAAGACCCTACATTCCAATAGAAAAAGGACCACTAGGAGGAAAAAGAACCGCAACAAGCGAACTAAAAGTGCATCCACTAGTTCTTAAGAACTCTATTAACAAAACATGAGGGATCAAGCTTTTACATCCCAAGAAGTGTATGAGGAGCATCAACCTCAACCTGGGCCTAGTGCTAAACAAGATGAGGCTAGTACAACCGAGGATAGTTTTGGGGGTTCTGTTTTTGTGGATAAGGTGAACGAGACTCTAGATGCCATCATTGATGCTCATAGAAGTCGCATTGCAGCTTTATCTGAGCTACCCAAGAAGAATACCCAAACCCTCGTGAGGAGAAGATCAATCTAGCTGTACATCAGCAACTCATTAGGGAAGCTCAATCAATACTTGTTGAGGGCCCACATCCACCTATCCCTCGGGGCCCAACCTCTCTTAAGCCAACATTAGAAACCATACCAGAAGTGTCATCAAGTTGGGAAATGAAAAGTGAGCTGATCTCACAAGCTCATAGCGAGAAGTCTGCACCAATTGCCACCCCATTGAAAGAAGGGGTAGCAGTTCATGAGAAAGTTAATGAGAATATGTCCTCTATTATTTCACCTCCAATCTCTGAGGTGGATTTTACCAGGGGCACAGAAAAAAACTTTAGACGCCCAAGCATCTAGGAGGAAGTTCAAACAATTGTTTCTCCTAGAAGTAAGCATACAATGAAATCCTTACCATCATATTTGGGAGAATATGAGAACTGTTCTCAAACCTTGAGGATACCCTCCATACCCTCCATGCATAGAAGGTTGACAAAGAAGATGGATATGGGTATCTGTTAATCCATGGCGGACATTGCGACGTACTATATTTTACGTCATTAATTTAAATATTCTGAGTCATGGGCCGGGCTTGTCGGCACCATATGTTAAGGATGAAGGGATTGGGTGATCGCCGATGAGAGGCGCACCTTGGATATCAGTAGGATAAGGGTTAGGGTCGGCCGGCCATGTATGGGCGCCCAAGTGTGAATGGCCAAGTCACCTATAAGAATCAAATGTAACCCTAAAATCCTCATTCTCATGTGTTGTGAATACAAGAGTGCTCTTGCCTTATCTCTTTGGTTTCCTTCTCCTGCGTGTGTGAGAGAGAGAGAGAGAGTGAGAGAGCAATCGAGCACTGTGTAGCGGCACGGCGGCAGAGAGGCGGTAGAGCGGCGACGGCGGCTCCTCCTTCACGGCTGCGACGCGGGAATCCTTCAAGGCGGTGGTTGAGCGGTGAGTGACACACCTTTTGCATTCTGTTGTGAGCTTCCTTCCCTGGTTGTATGCTTGTAGCCATTCGTGGCTCGCATACGGTGTCTGGCAAGTCCCCAGCTACGACCTGTGCGACAAAAGTGCACATTTTTGGCGCCGCTGCCGGGGAGTTGCCCTGCACCAAGCTCCAGGTTACAGCTCGGCTGCTGCGTGAAGTTTAATCTACACTGTAGGAAAGCGATTGTGTGTTTGTTGTTAAGGTGTTTCTGTGTTTTGCAATCTGTTTCTGCAATTTGTCTGCTGCATTTCTGTTTCTTTTGTTATATTTTCGCTCCGCGTGTGGGCGTGCGATCTGTTATCTGGTTTCTGCGTGTGAGAGGGATTTCTGAATCCCCAGATCTGTGCTGTGTGTGCGAACTGCACCGCGGCCAAGGCTGAACCCTAAGGAAACCCTAGAAAACTTATCTTAAAAAAAAATAGAAAATAAAAAATGTAAGATTCCTCCCCAGCCTCTCAAAATGTCCAGCATCTTCCCCTATAATCAATCCCTCTTCAGAAATATAAAAGACTTGTTTCTAACTGTTTTAACCTAGAGAGAGAAAATATTCTAGAGAGAGAATATTCAAATTTTTAATATTTTTGGATAGAAAATTATCTCATCTTATTAAAATAAGTTCCCCTGAAACAGAAATTCAAAAAGAACTTTCCAATGTGCAATTGGAATTAATTAGAAATGGGTATAAAGGACCTTAGCCTAAGGGTCTAGATTTTCAGAAATTTTTGGATTATGGTCCAATTAAGGTTCCTATGGGCCAATAGCATCAATCCATGTATAGGAAGGAGATAAATCCAATTTGTAAAAGAAGATACCCAAAAATGAGTAAATGCTCACATAAGATGAAGAGTTGAAAATGTACAAGGTTTATTAGTAAAAAACTATGAGCAATATTAAAAATATGAGATATTTTGGGTATCCAAAAATGAGTAAATGCTCACATAAGATGAAGAGTTGAAAATGTACAAGGTTTATTAGTAAAAAACTATGAGCAATATTAAAATGATTCCATTATGACACATATGTAAGGAAGGGGAGTTCTTTAAAGGAGGTGCATATTTCACATAAGATGAAGAGTTGAAAATGTACAAGGTTTATTAGTAAAAAACTATGAGCAATATTAAAATGATTCCATTATGACACATATGTAAGGAAGGGGAGTTCTTTAAAGGAGGTGCATATTTCACATAAGATGAAGAGTTGAAAATGTACAAGGTTTATTAGTAAAAAAAACTATGAGCAATATTAAAATGATTCCATTATGACACATATGTAAGGAAGGGGAGTTCTTTAAAGGAGGTGCATATTTCACATGCTTGAATGAGTTTTAAACTCATAAAAATTGAGATATTTCATCGCTCCTCTCTCCTCATTTAAGTCTAGTTCCAAAAAGTTAGCTTAACTGACCTAAAAATGGTCAAATATTGACCAAACTGATTTCGAAAATTCTAGAATCAGTTTGTTTGGTTAGGAGCTCAATTTTTCCTATAAATAGAAGCCTCCCCCTTGTTGAAAAATATATATTATTTATGCATCGTTACTCTACTCCACCTAAGTCAAGAACTGTGAATTCATTTAATAATTCACTAGTTTTTGGAGCTTCCCTCTTTCTTCAATCCCCATTAGTGGCTCCATCAACATACTTAACCAATTGATTGGTTGGGGGCCTCTACCGTGAACAAAGAATCAAGCAAGTTGTAAGGTAATTAGTGAATATTGATCTTTCTATAATTTCTCAATGTTTCTCTCTTCTCAACCCCTCTCAAGCTTGAGAAGTTTAATTGGTATGGTTTTTTTTTTAAATTCTATTGAAGTTTGAATAGTAGTGAAGAGTTACATAATTTAATAAATGCTATTGAAGTTAATTTTCATTTATGTTTAAATTCTAATGATTTTTATGTAAATTCTCTCTCTCACTCAAGAAATGGTCATACTCATGACCCGTTCTCAATCCAAATCAAGATTTTCATAAAGCTTTTCCTTAACCCAAGATTAAGCTATGCTTGAGGCCAAATTAATGGCTTTTTTCTATGCTTTTAGTTTATGTATATTGATGATTCAATCCATTATGGATTAATAATCCAATTAGAGATCATTTTAATTATTTCCTTAATGATAAGCATTATCCCTTAGAAAAATTGAGATTTATCAGTCATAGCAGCGGAGCTATGGCAAAATTTTTATAAAAATTATGCATAAAATAATCTCATTCAAAGCATAAAAAGAGGACTTCCTACCATATTCTAGGAATTATCATCCTAGATTAATTGAAAGAATTTCATTACAATCATGGAGAAATTGAATTTTAATATCATGCATAAAGGATAAGTTTTTATATCAAAAGTGTTATTTTTACCATTTTTATTTCATGCATAGAAGTATGCATAATGGATAAATTTTTATATCACAAGTGTTATTTTTACCATTTTTATTTCATGCATAGAAGTATGCATAATGGATAAATTTTTATATCAAAAGTGTTATTTTTACCATTTTTATTTCATGCATAGAAGTATGCATAATGGATAAATTTTTATATCAAAAGTGTTATTTTTACCATTTTTATTTCATGCATAGAAGTATGCATAATGGATAAATTTTTATATCAAAAGTGTTATTTTTATCATTTTTAATTTTCATGCATAGAAGTATGCATAAAAGAAAATTTTTTATATCAAAAGTGTTACTTTTATCATTTTTAATTTTCATGCATAGAAGTATGCATAAAGGAAAAATTTTTATATCAAAAGTGTTACTTTTATCATTTTTAATTTTCATGCATAGAAGTATGCATAAAGGAAAATTTTTTATATCAAAAGTGTTACTTTTATCATATTGGATTTCATGCATAGAGGTATGCATAAAAGTTGATTATTTTATTATAAAAGTGTGACTTTTATCATAATTGAATTTCATGCATAGAGGTATGCATAAAAGTTGATTATTTTATTGTAAGAGTGTTACTTTTATCATATTGGATTTCATGCATATAGGTATGCATAAAAGATATTCTTTTTATACTAAAAGTGTGATTTTCCTCATAAATGGATTTTATGCTTAACTTAGATGCATAAGAGAAATTCTTTTATTCTAAAAGTGTAATTTCCTACCAAATTGAATTTATGCATAAGAAGATTCATAAAAGATTGATTTTAATTTCGAAAGTGTTAGTCTCCTTAAATGGAATTTATGTATAAATAAATGTGTAGAGAAATCTTATATCAAATATAAGAATTCTCTTTTTTAAAAAAAAAGATATGAAATGTGATAAGATGTGATAAGAGGTGTATGAGATGTGATAAGAATTGATAAGATGCGTATGGAAAGTGATAGGATGTGATAAGAGGTGTATGAGATGTAATAAGAATTGATAAGATGCGTATGGAAAGTGATAGGATGTGATAAGAGGTGTATGAGATGTGATAAGAATTGATAAGATGCGTATGGAAAGTGATAGGATGTGATAAGAGGTGTATGAGATGTAAAAAGATGTGATAAGATGTGTATGAGATGTGATAAGATTTGATAAGATGCGTATGAAAAGTGATAGGATGTGATAAGAGATGTATGAGATGTAAAAAGATGTGATAAGATGTGTATGAGATGTGATAGAATGTGTTAAGATGAGTTAGGATGTGTTAAGATGTATATGGGATGTGTTAGGACGAGAATGAATGTAATATGGTTGTATGAATGTGATGTGGATGTATACATGTAGATGTATATGTATGAATGTGAATGTTGATGTGGATGTGGATGTATGGATGTAGATACGGATGTGTATGTATGTATGTGGATGTGTATGTATGAATGAGGATGTGAAAAAATGGACGTATGTATGTAGATGTGGATGTATGGATGTATGTATGTAGATGTGGATGTATGTATGTAGATGTGGATGTATGGATGTGATTGTGAATGAAGAGGTGGATGTGAATGTATGGATGTAGATACGGATGTGGATGTATGTATGTGAATGTGGATGTATGAATGAGGATGTGAAAATGGATGTATGCATGTGAATGTGGATGTATGAATATGAATGTGGATGTGTGGATGTGGAAATGGAGGTATGGATGTATGAATGTAGATGTGGATGTATGCATGTAGATGCGTATGTATGAATGTGAAATTGGATGTATGATGTGGACGTACGAACATGGATATGTATGTAGAATAATGAATATGAAGATGTATGTGAGATAATGTAGTCTATATGAGTGAATGGATGAGAATGAGTACACACTGAATGGAATGTGGAATAAGTAATGTGGTCCGAGAGTGGATAATATGGAAAGACAAGAGTTCGTTATAGAAACTGTATTTGTGACTGTTTGTAAATGACTGTTTTATGTCAAGAATGCTGGAGAAGCATTTTGACCGTCTTGAGGATTAAGGTCATGAAGACCGAACTGATAAAGTTGCAACTGCTGACGGAGAGTCAATGGAGGACGTCTCGCGTAGCAAGGTCGATCGAGGTCTTGACCAGCCTCGGTTCGATTTAAATGGTGAGCTTCCGGTACGGTGGATGAGGGACCAAGGAAGCGGCCTATGAGTGAAGCGCTAGGTCACCTGCGAAGGATCCTAGAGGGTGCTGACCATACGATGCTCGGGCTCTGGGTCGCCGAAGATACCCACACGTGCGTCGTGGAAGATATTGGAACAAGGAGTAAGAGTTGTTTTCTGAAACCGAGCATGGATCTGGTTGATTGACCTTGCTGGTCCTCAACAGATGAGTCCATGGCTCTTTTATATGGATCTGTGGGTTGATCTTGCTGATCTTCCACGGAGATTCCATTCTATTATATGAATATATTGCCGGTTACTATGAGCTAGGAACTATGGAAAAGGCCCCTGAGAGAACAGGTGGTGAGCGTTCTGGTTGCCAATGATGCCATAAGTACACCGATGAAAGAATGACTGGAAATAAGGATTCAACCAGAGACTTTGAGGATTGTCATCAGTGACATAATGGTTTTATTAAAGGATTGTTTTAAAGCTAGTTGATGCTAAGAAAAAGGCAATTTCATATTGGGTGTGTAAGTGGTATGACTAGTTTTATGTTTGTATGAACTTCCGGCTAGGGGGCCTTGGAACTCTTTTCCTTGGTACCCAGGACTAAACCTAACCAAATTATTAATTGGATCCCATCACTACAGTGGTTGGGCGGTTGGCTAATCCATGGGATCGGATGGGGTTAGGCTGGACTGATGGATCCGTAAATCGAGATTTTAATTTCTGTTATTACGATAGATAAAGTAAATCCCGGATAGTAATTGTTCTATGGATAGGAATCAACGGCTGTGCCTCTTGATGGGGAAAAAAGCGTTGATCCCAATGATCCAAGTGCAAGTTTCTTCCTTGATCCGACCGAGTATCTTTATAGGTGCAGTCGGATCAGCGTGATCGGTAATGATCTTGACTACGTTAGAGTACAAAGTTATCTGGTGGAACGCCCATGCTTTCCGGGCAAAGGGAGTTTTTCCGGTTTCGATTTTGGACAAACCGACGGATTAGTCTCTTGTCCGGATATCCGTGGGCGAGGCCCCGAGTGTGAGACCCCTACCCGCGCAAGATGTGCTACTTCCGCTGCTAGTACCCCGAATCTGTTGCGTGGTGGAGACTGGGATCTCACAAAAAATAAAAAAATCATAAAAAATAAAAAAAGAAAAAATTAAATTTTATTTTCAAAGAAAGAACCGAACGTGTGGAGAGGAAAGAGTTTCTAATTGGAGAAAAATTTTTTGAAAAGAAAGAACCCCAATTGACCCACGACCCACGGCCCCGGCCTCGGTCTCGGTCTTTTGATATATATATATAGGAGTGTGAGCCTCCATAGCTTTCTTTCAAGTGAGAGCTTATGGGAAGTTGTGCCCTATATGTAGCCCACTCCCCAAGGAGTAAAGTGAGTATGTGGGATAAAGCCCTCACCCTTTCCTCCACAAGCAAATAGGCTTTTGCCCCTTCCCCCCAAGGGAAACGGACTGTTTTGAGGACTACAGGAGCTCTAGATAGGCGAACACGGTGCTGTAAAGCACACTAGGACCCTTTGAACAATACGCTCGTTTCGAGCTATCGTACGCCCTAGTCCAAGTTCGAGTAAGGGGGTCAAAAACGGGTTAAAAACAAGTAAAAATGGGGTGCGAAACACCTAAGAAACCACTTGTGTGAGTTTCAAGGGTAGTTACCAACGCACGTAGGGTACCCACGTCACATGCATCTACGCTCTGGTCGGGTGCTGGAGTCTGAGCCACTAGAAAGCGTTTCAGTCTACGCAGGCTCACACCATCCCTCCACGTTAGCATCTTGGCCTTCGGCTGGAACCCAAGGGAGTACGACCCAAGATCCACGAATAGTGGATAGTGACTCATCTTCTGACTCCGAAGCCATGGAAGGACACCCTACCAAGAACCCTGAGGAGACAAGCCAAAACATGCCAGTGTGGGCCCCACAACCTGGATCTAGCATGTTTAGTCGTCTAATAGAGACTTTTAGTAGAGCTACACGCTCTGAACATGCGACAAGCGAAGTAAATGAAGAAGGAGGGGTAGTGGATTCGCCATTCACATCTTATGTAGACCCTACCCTCCCAAAGAGTGTCCATGTGGATATTCTACCCACTTCGTTTAATGAGGGCCCTACTGAGCTACCACCTTCCGATACTCTTCCTAAAGTAGAGGTCCCTAGAAGCCAATCCATAAGAAGTGACATTGCGTCCACTTCAAGAGAACCGTTTGGCACACCAACTCTAAATGGGATATTTCTCAATGAAAATTGGGAATATGATCTACACACAGAGACTCTAACGGACCTATACACGGGTTACACATACCATGTAGGTTGGTTAGAAGTCCTACGATCTACATCTAGCGCCACTAATCTAGAGGAGCAACAACACATGATATGTGATGTTATTCATAGAATTATCCAAATCGAGAGGCAAAATAGGGGAGTGGACCTAGTTTCCACTGGCCCTATGAGGTTTTTGGATACGGGCAAGGCCAAACAACCAACCCTATCACAATTGGAGACTCCCTCGGTGAGTCCCATAGACCCTTCATATGTTGTTTCGCCTAGAGTCTCAATGCAGGTTGAGCCCACGAGTAGTAACTTTAGCTTTCCAACCTTGGCTCAACTTCCCATTAGGGAATCCGCAATGCCTACCCCAATGATGAGCATAGCTTGCACCTGTTACCGCTGTAGTTAGTACGACACCGCTACCTAGTGGAACAGTACCTACAACAGTGCGTGCCAGTGCCTATCGACCCTATGTATCTATCGCTACTCATGCTCAGGTAGCTCCTACGCCTCTTAGTATGCCAATGGCGTATGCTCCACGACCGCCTTATCACCACCCTTATCCAAGAGGAGCTAGGCCTAGCCACATATCATATCCTACGTCATTTGCCAACCTACTCAGACCAATGCCAACTCCTATCAGCCAGGCTATCCCAAAAGTGCCTCCACCAACTATGCCTGCTCACTTAGGTGATCTCGCAGCATTTGCTCAGACGATCGGACGATCCATTGCAGAAAACATGCGGGGCATGCCTGAGAGAGAACCTAGAAGCAAGGCAGTACAAGTGGCTAAGCTCACTCAAAACTTCAGTGGTAACGAGGATGTTAGGAAGCACATTGAAGTCTTTGAACACGTGTGTGATTCCTTGGAAGAGCACAATGAGCTGCATAAGTGTAAAGCCTTAGGCTTAACCTTAAGTGGGAAGGCCGGAGATTGGTATTGAACCTTAAGGGTTGAAGAGCGCACTCACTACCCCACTCTCAAGAGATTGTTCTTGAAAGAATACATACGTGAGGGTGTGCTTTGGGGAGTAGCATCTCAACTCCAAAAAGCTGAACGCGAGGAAGGGGAGTCAGTGAGAGACTTTATAAGTCGATTGAAGCATCTAAATTCTCGCTGCACTCCCGATGAACGCTTCAATAACAACCAACTCCTCGATAGATTCATCCGAGGATTGCGCCACGAGGACATTTACAATGGCCTAGTCATTAGAGGTCTTACAACGTGGGAAGCAGTCACTGCCAATGCAATCCAGTTAGAAGACAACTTGATGATTACAGGTAAAAAGGTGTCTTCAGAAACAAAATCCGTTAGTTCGCAAGTATCTGGGCATGAGCCAATGACGGTAAAACCTATTGCCAAGGAGCCCAAGATATCTGAAATGTCTGTGACCGACCTTACTAAGGCTCTCCAAGAATACTTTAGGGGTAATCGAGCTCCTCAGAATAGTCATATGTACCCAAGGAGAGAGCAACAATGGTGTTCGGTGTGCTTAGGACCACATAGCACGAGTGAATGTCCCACATTTAGAGTCAAATTCAATGGGAATTGCAATGCATGTGGTAAGTATGGCCATCAATCTAAAGATTGCCTAACACTTAAGCGAATGTTGGCAAACCAAGCACCAGTAGCTTGGTCAAACACACCTCAAGTACCCGCGCTAATGCCTGCACAACCTATCGAGCAACCGTCACAGCACATAGTTCCAAGGAATCCGAATGTAGTCCAGTCTGTGCCGTTACCACCGCCAGTGCTAGGACCACAACCTCCACATCCAAGGATTACCCCTATAAACCAGATGGGTTGTGAGTCACATAGTGCATGTGGGGATTATGAAGAGGAGATAGACCCCACTGCTCCATACGGGATTGATACGTTTGAGATGATTCCCCAGTACTACATGGAGGATCATTTCGGGCAAGTTAAGCCTGTATATCAAGCGGCTGCTCTCGCCACAAGAGGGAAAAACCTTAATACCTTGGCGAGGAGACCACCTCTTCAATGCTATGAGTGTGGTGGACCGCATCGTGTAGCGGAGTGCCCTAATAGGCTACAGAAGATCGCTACTCAAATGCAACCAAATCAAGGGAGCACATCGGGAATGCCGGTACTTACATGTAATCGTTGTAGCATAGATCATTTGATCGCTCAATGTCCACATAATCCTAATGCACCCAAGATTACGCCATTGAATTTGGTTGAGGTCACCAACCAAGCACGAAGAACCACACCCGTTGTACCCGCGAATGTAGTTACACGGTCAATGCTTCAAAATCAAAACTACATTCTTGAAGAGAGGGATACTGCATCAATCGCTCAGGCAAAGAAAAAGAAAACACGGCGAAAGAGATCGCTTAATGCCACGAGCTCCAAGCCCAGTTCAAAGACTAACATAGGGACAGGAGACGACCCTGTGTATATGAATGATCCTGAAGACGATTCTGATTCAATAGAAACCATGGGGACCAAAGCCACTACCTTAAGGGAGGAACCCACACGGGAGCTCAATGAAGGAGAATCAAGCGAGTACATAAATAAGGGGAAACAAAAGGAAACTTCCTCGGCCCCACAACCAAGTCAGTTAATGCCCTCTCGACCACCCAAACTGACTGAGACTCCCCAAGACAAGCCACGTGGGCCAAAAACCCTCAAGAAAAAGATTGGAACTTACCCAAACCCAGTTGAGGAGATTGAACAAGTACAACACTTAAGGGGTTTGGTGGAAGAAACACAAAGAGAACTAGAGCCAAACCTGAGAAAAGTCAAAATTTCAGACACAGTGTTTCCTACGCAAGTTCAGCCTCACCGGAACCATAAACCGTTAGCTATACCGAGTATCATTCGGGAAGAAAGTGAGGATATGACATCCGGAAGTGGGCAAACACCCTTCTTGCTGGAAAGAATGTTTAGTGAGGGAATGCTTGACCCCGTCGAAGAGGAAGTGATTCCATCTTCACTAGTCCCTAGTCAAGGGGCGATGTCTCGAAAAGTACCGTTGAATGTGTCCAAGCTAATGGATTTCATGTCCTCTAAGATCAGAACCACGATCATATCCAAATTATACGGAGATCCTGAGCTATTCTTAGCTCTTCGGGCATTTCTCAATGGAGAACTAAAGGCGGGGTTACCACAATTTGCAAATATGGATAGACCCGACACGCTTCAAGATGAAGGGGAGCATTGGGATCTACAACCCAACTTTGATGAAGATTCGGTCGTAGAAATACCTGTGAACAAGTTGGGACAGTACTTTGAAGGTGACGAATCTAATGCCACCCTCCCCATTACTACCAAGGGATTAACTCTAAAGGGAATCCTTGATGGTGGTGCTGGAGTGAGCATTGTGACTAAAAACTGTTGGGAATCTATGGGAAGGCCTCACCTCGAAGTCACAAACATAGTGGTTAAGATGGCAAACGAAACCATAGCTAAACCTATTGGAATGTTAAGAGACCTTAAGATCAAGGTCCTGGGATACAAGGTAAAACATACCTTCATTGTAATGGATTTCTCCAAGCATCCTATGTCATATCAAATGATCTTAGGACGTCCTTTCATAAGGGAAGCACAAATGGTGCATGACTGGTCGAAAAACCATGTCTATCTACAATTCCAGGACTCTGTCATTCGAGTTGATCTTGAGAATGGTCGTGCACATCCTTTAGGAAGCAAGGTTATCATTGATAATCGATCGGATACCACTATTCACTCCGCCCCATTAAGGTATTGCTATACATGCAAAAAAGAGACTGATGATGGGAAGGATTCTCCTTACATGGATGTCCTACCGGGTATGACTGAGTCGGATAACGTGGATTGGGTACACCTAGCGGCAACCATAGACACATGGGGAAATAGAGGCACAAGTTGGGTAACACCTGCTGAGGGGCAAGATATGCCACCGTTAGTGCCAATAAACATGATAGGTGTTATGCACTTGACTCCTGATGGCGAGAACGTGGCAAACTCCACCGACACTGAAAGTAGCGAAGACTCTGACCAATGCAACTCTGAGTATGAATCTCAAGAAGAAATTGACCCTGAGCCTGATGGGGAAAATGAATCAAATATTCACCCAAATGTGGAAGCAAGGTGCTCAAGGCCTAGGACAATGACCTCCTGCAGTTCATCCGAAAGTGAAGATCGACCAAGTGAGTTCGAATCTGATAGAAACAAAAATCAAAAACTTGGTAAGAAGAAAACGAGACATAAGCGCCAACGCTATCGAGCTAATGTACGAACTGCAATAAACAAGGAGCGATCCACTGCAGAATGGCTTAGTTATGTAGGAGCCATTGATGCTCATCGGTTGATGCTCATCGGAAGATAGCGGATAATTGGGGACAATACCTCCAAAGTGTCATGTGGTGTATTCCACAACCTCATGACGTCGCCCAATTAGAAATCGAAGAGAAGCCAAAACTAAGTCGTACTGCAAGAAGGCGGCAAAACCAAGAGTTGGCTCAACAACAAAAGGAGGCGGAATTAAAAGAAAAAAACCGGGCACAACAAGAACCAGTAGACTTACACCCCGCACCCGAGCATTTCAAATCATTCACCCCCACAGGGGAACGTAAAGTAGTCTACACAAAAGCCCAACGAACGCCTACCAATGGGAGTAGCGGTGTCTACGATGGCCCTGCGGTAGTCAAGGAGATAGACTTAGCAGATCTAGGTGAGGAGTTTAAACCAGTTTTTATTGCTGAAGACCTCACCAAGGCGGAAGAAGCTGCACTTACGAAGCTTCTTAAAGAATTCAAGGATATATTTGCTTGGACATATCATGATATGAAGGGTGTTCCACCCTCGGTGGTGCAACACACGATTCCAATGATTAGCACTGCTAAACCAGTCCAGCAACGTCCCTACCCAATGAATCCTAAGTACGCAAAGATTTTACAAGAGGAAATTGAAAAGCTGGTAAAATGTGGATTCATATATCCTATTGAGCACTCAGAATGGGTTTCTCCGATAGTCATCGTGCCAAAGAAGAATGGGAAACTCAGAGTGTGCGTTGATATCAAAAAGGTTAATGCAGCCACCAGAAGGGATCATTAACCCTTGCCATATTCTGAACATGTGCTTGAAAGAGTGGCAGGCAAGGAGGCATATAGCTTTTTAGATGGGTACTCGGGTTACAATCAGATCACAATTGCAGTCGAGGACCAAGCTAAAACAGCATTTATCACGGAGTTTGGAGTGTTTGCCTTTCGCGTCATGGCTTTTGGCTTGACCAATGCACCTGCAACATTCCAACGATTGATAAACACGGCCTTTAAGGAATATCTAAGGGACTTCTGTGAAGCTTTCTTAGATGATCTTTGTGTTCATTCCTCCTGGGACGAGCACCTGATGTGTTTACGAAAAATATTTGAAAGGTGTAGATTATATCACATCTCCTTGAATCCTTTCAAATGCCAATTTTGGGTTAAACACGGAGTTATCTTAGGGCATATAGTGTCCAAAAATGGGATTTCCACAGACGAGAGTAAAATCAAGGTCATTCTGGAATTACCCCCACCCACCAACTACAAGGGAGTCCAATGCTTTATGGGCCACGTTGGTTATTATCGAAGGTTTATTCTCTTCTTCGCCGAGATAGCTCGACCATTGTATAAGCTTCTCATCGAGTTTATTTGGACCGAAGAATGTGACCGTGCCTATGAGCTATTAAAGAAGGCCTTGGCGAGTGCTCCAATCTTGAGAATGCCTAACTGGGATTTACTCTTCCATGTGCATATTGATGCATCAAACTTTGCTATTGGGTGTGTGTTGACTCAACCTGGAGAACACAAGCTAGACTACCCCATTAGCTTTGCCAGTCGCCAGTTGAACGATGCTGAGATGAACTACACCACTACGGAGCGAGAAGGGTTGGCAATGATATATGCAGTAAGGAAATTTCGTTATTACCTCCTTGCCACCAAGTTTGTTTTCTATGTGGATCATCAAGCATTGTTGTATCTGGTAAACAAACCATGCTCCACAGGAAGAATCACACGATGGCTATTGATTCTCCTTGAGTTTGATTTCACGGTTGTTGTGAGACCTGGCAAGAAACATGTTATGGCTGATCATTTGTCTCGCATACCTAATGGTGAGGCTCCTACGGGGGTTGATGATGACTTACCTGACACTTCCCTGTTCATGGTGGAGACAATGCCTGAATGGAGTGAGAAGATTGTTAACTTTTTGGTTAATGGCTTTCCACCCAAGGAGCTTCGTAAAGATCTAGCTCGAAAGCTAATCAAAGAATGCGAACCCTATTGCCTGATAGCAGGGACTCTTTATAAAAGAGGAAAGGATGACATTCTTAGGCGTTGTGCCCGAGAGGATGAGTATCTATACATTTTGCAAGAGGCACATATGGGCGTAGCCGGTGGTCACTTCTCAGGAGACTTAACTTCTTACAATCAGGGTATTGGTGGCCCACTATGTTCCAAGACGCATCACTCTTTGTGAAGGGTTGCGATGAATGCCAACAATATAAGAAACCCCAGAGGAAAGATCAGATGCCCCTACATCCGATCAAAGTAAACCAACCATTTGAAAAGTGGGGTTTAGACTTTGTAGGTCCAATTAGTCCAGCGGCCCGAAACACACAATCTCGCTATATTATTGTGGCCACTGACTATATGACCAAATGGGCTGAAGCGAAAGCGACACATAAGGCAGATGCGAGGACAACAGCCAAGTTCCTCTTTGAAAATATAATCACACGCTTCGGTTGTCCTTTTGAACTTGTGAGCGACAATGGTACGCATTTTATAAATGAAGTGATTAAGGAGCTCACAACAAATTTCATGATATCCCATCATAAATCTACTCCTTATTATCCGCAAGCGAATGGCCAAGTCGAGAGTACAAACAAGACATTAATCTCTGTTTTGACAAAGACAGTTGAATCTCATCGCACGGATTGGGATCTAAAGCTCACGACAGCTTTATGGGCCTATCGTACTGCGTACAAAGTGGCTATTAATTGCACACCATTCAAAATGGTATATGGCCAAGAAGCAGTCATGCCGTGGGAATTTGTCATTCCTAGTCTTCGTGTTGCTACTCAAGAGGGTTGGGATGGTAATCCCTTAGTAGAGCATCTATATATCCTTGAGCAGCTAAACGAAGAAAGACAATTGGCTGTGTACAATGCCCTTGTGGAGAAGGATAGAAGGAAAAAATGGTTTGATCGCCACCTAAAGGACAAGGACATCAAGGTTGGGGATAAAGTCCTGATGTATGGAGTGCGTAACGAAAAGAAGAAGCTCAAATATGCTGGTAAGGGACCGTATAGAGTATGTGAAATTACCCCGCAGGGTACCATCAGAGTGGAGACTCTCGACGGAGTTGAAACCATTGGATTCCTTAATGGGAGTAAATTCAAAAGATACTATGACCCCCTGAGCCAAGAGGAGTTACATGCAATCCATCAAAAGAAGGCAGCTAAAGAACAGGCTGAGCTTAAAAAGATACAAGCGAGAGTCGAAGCCAAAGAACGTCAACAGCGTGCTAGGAGACAACGAGAAGCCAACTTGGGAATTACGCAAGTATTTTTCGAGGAAACAGAGGAGGATGCACTGGAATCTGACCCACCTCTAAGATACCCAATTGAGTTACAGAGTCCTTACGGGGAGGTGCTGTATAATGCATTATTGGATACAGGAGCTCAACACAATTTGCTATCATATGGTGTGTGGTGTCAAGTGGGAAAACCACCTTTAACCAAGAGTTCTATCCAAGTTCAAGGAATCAACAAGAAGAAAACCCCTGTCTCAGGAATTTTGCACACTCCGGTTGCTTATGACAAGGGAACAATAATTCAAAGCTTTTTGGTTATGCCTGCTGGTACAATGGAAGGGACTGTAAACTTAGGGTGCAAATGGATGATGGCCACCAAGTGCAATATCGATTGGGCAACCAGACAAGTCACAACGCAAGAACCAACACTAGGTCTGACCGCTCAAAATCCCGCACCTAAGTCATCCACTCAAATATTAGATAATGAAAAATCACAAAGTCCAGTGGCAAAACCATCTTTGATTGTAGGCCACCCCTCTAACGCTTCAACGCCAAGAGTGGAAACAGGCAGGGTGGTTCCTAAAGCTTCGCTTACTATGCCAAAGAGTACATACAAATGGGTCCCCAAAGCTTCGTTAACAGCTACTTCCCCTGCTCAATCTCGTTCAACCACCAAGAAGCCTCGTAAAAGGAAAGCAGCTATCCACCCGAGAAAGGGCAATGTAACATCGCGATGGATCCCTAAAAAATTATTAGTAGCCCAAGGGTACTACGAGGGGAATGACCAGATTTGGGTCCCTAAACATAAGCTGAATCCCTCTACATCACCTGTAAAACCTTGCAAACCAATTGTTGCCACCCCAACGATAATTCAAGATCGTGGTAAGGGAAAGGTAACAGAGTGCTCCACACCACTTCTTCCAGAGTTAGTTTGGATTCCCAAACGATATCGATCATTACCACCTAGCTCAGGAAGGGGGGAGCCACATGAAGCTTCTAGCTCCTCATGCCAGGCACACGCTGATATAGAAGTTTCTACATGCTCTACACCTACTCTTGCCAACACCCAACAAAAAACCGATGAGTCTACGTCTCCCCTTGTAATAGTATCATCGGAAACCATTTCCTCCATTCGTCAATGGGAGCGTACACTACCATCTTTGCAATTGGATGTGGCCACAAGGGTCATAAAAAGCTATCTGCCCACATCACAACCTATGACCCGCTGGACAAATTGGTTCCAAGAGGCTGCAACATCATTGCAAATAATATGATCTACCCAAGGAAAGGGGGAGCATGTACTCACGCTCGACATTCTAATGCTTCCTCCTTAACCTTCTCCCCTGACCATGTAATTGCCAAATTCAAGGGGATGTATATATATAGCTTCATACATTATATAAAAAAAACAAAAAAAAACAAAACAAAGAAAAGAAAAACAAAAAATAGTAAAAAGAGCAAGAGCACAAAAAGAGGATAAATATCCGTATACAATCAAGAACTAGATTGACCTGTCTCACAAACCTACTGATGCTATATCTGTGTTTGCAGATATGGCAGATGCATGATCATCATACACTTCATCCACTCCCGCCTTTGATGAGAGGTATCATCTATACCTTTCTCAGATATTTCACATGTGCTATCCTGTAATTGAAACTGAATGGGATCATATAGATGTATTAGCCAGAGAGGAAAATGTTGAGGAATTAGAATGGCTAATTTGCCTATTAACCATGACTGACCCCTACTCCGTAGAGGACATATCCCCGATAGCCCAATGCTTTCCTTTTCCACAAGATGACTATCCTCGCATGGTTACATTCTTGATGAGTTTATGTGGATGGGAAAATGAAAAGGAAATATCTGACAATGATGAATGGACGGATGAAACTCATGGCACTACTGAGGTTGATTTTATTTATTTGGATGATGCGGATAGAGACTTAGCCTTAGGGCTAGAGCCAGGACTCTACAACATCCTCTTACCGTATCCTCACAGTAGTAGTGTGGTGACTGGTAGGTAGGTTAGTGTTTTCAAGTTTTTTCTAGTTTAGATTCTTTAAACGAGTCTTGAAATTTTCACACTGATGTGCCTCTCGAGGTATAGTGCTTGTTAGTTGATTGTACAGGTTAAAAAGTTTGAGGTGGGTTCGCTTTCAAGTCCTGAGACTGTCGCAACGTTCATCAAAATATATCTACATCAAATTGCAAGCTGTCTCATCAAATCAAGGACATCTCCAATTACAGGTGTAATTCTTCCATACCCACTCTCTTCCGTTTTTACTGTTCAATTAATTTCATAAACTATAAGGCATGACCACATGGAAATTGTCAATGTACTACTTAGTTTTTGAAGTTGCTTGCATGCTAGTGTAAATCATTAATGAGCTTAACTTTATTGGAAATATTCCTAGGCAGCATGACGTCTTTAGTTAACCTTGGAATACGATTGTCTTAGGTCTAGGGTCAAACCATCTTAATGTTTGAACACCTGGCTGTGTGTGTGTTGACCTCTAGGACATAGCTTTTACCCCTTGTCAAAAGGATGTAAGAACACATTTTAGTTCAGGAGCGAAGATCAAAAGAAACTTTTAAAAAAAAAAGCCTACAATAAATGGCAATACAAGTCTATGATGTGCTTTAATGTTGGCCTATCGCCTTATTGATACTTGGTAGGCGAGGAGTATTCTACTCCAGACCGATGCCTTGGTTGGTAGGGGGTAGCCTTGCCTAAAGTGAGCAAATAGATTCCTGGATAATGCCTTGTGTTAAACATGGTACCAAGATCGATGTTAGTTTTGCCTTAGGAAGGTCGCCATTGTGTATAAAAATTGTCATGTGCAAAAAAAATAAAGGCAAAAGGCTCCTGTAACTCTGATGTTTCTTGTGTCCCTAGGCTCGTGGTAACTACTTGTTCTTAGAGTAGACACAGTATGGTCATCTGTTTATTTATTAAGCTTGGTTATTTTTCTTGACTTCGGCCAGTTATAAACCTTGATTAACCTTTGACACCTTGCTAACTCTTGAATTCCTTTCAATAATTTTAAACTCCTATTAATTTGCTACACTAGCTCACTCATGTGACCCTTAAACTAAGTTCTCATAGCAACATCCATTGTGGTCTCACATGCTTGAATTTATACACTTTATATCTTTTGAATTCCAGCATACCTTCACTCTACTTCCCTGTTTTGCAGACGGTCTACCACAACAACCCTCTCGAGCTTACCATACCATAGCTTCCGACGAGGACGGAATCTACATCAGGAAGGGGGGCATGTTAACCCATGGCGGACATTGCGACGTACTATATTTTACGTCATTAATTTAAATATTCTGAGTCATGGGCCGGGCTTGTCGGCACCATATGTTAAGGATGAAGGGATTGGGTGATTGCCGATGAGAGGCGCACCTTGGATATCAGTAGGATAAGGGTTAGGGTCGGCCGGCCATGTATGGACGCCCAAGTGTGAATGGCCCAGAGTTGAGATGCTACTCCCCAAAGCACACCCTCACGTATGTATTCTTTCAAGAACAATCTCTTGAGAGTGGGGTAGTGAGTGCGCTCTTCAACCCTTAAGGTTTGATACCAATCTCCGGCCTTCCCACTTAAGGTTAAGCCTAAGGCTTTACACTTATGCAGCTCATTGTGCTCTTCCAAGGAATCACACACGTGTTCAAAGACTTCAATGTGCTTCCTAACATCCTCGTTACCACTGAAGTTTTGAGTGAGCTTAGCCACTTGTACTGCCTTGCTTCTAGGTTCTCTCTCAGGCATGCCCCGCATGTTTTCTGCAATGGATCGTCCGATCATCTGAGCAAATGCTGCGAGATCACCTAAGTGAGCAGGCATAGTTGGTGGAGGCACTTCTGGGATAGCCTGGCTGATAGGAGTTGGCGTTGGTCTGAGTAGGTTGGCAAATGACGTAGGATATGATATGTGGCTAGGCCTAGCTCCTCTTGGATAAGGGTGGTGATAAGGCGGTCGTGGAGCATCTAAATTCTCGCTGCACTCCCGATGAACGCTTCAATAACAACCAACTCCTCGATAGATTCATCCGAGGATTGCGCCACGAGGACATTTACAATGGCCTAGTCATTAGAGGTCTTACAACGTGGGAAGCAGTCACTGCCAATGCAATCCAGTTAGAAGACAACTTGATGATTGCAGGTAAAAAGGTGTCTTCAGAAACAAAATCCGTTAGTTTGCAAGTATCTGGGCACGAGCCAATGACGGTAAAACCTATTGCCAAGGAGCCCAAGATATCTGAAATGTCTATGACCGACCTTACTAAGGCTCTCCAAGAATACTTTAGGGGTAATCGAGCTCCTCAGAATAGTCATATATACCCAAGGAGAGAGCAACAATGGTGTTCGGTGTGCTTAGGACCACATAGCACGAGTGAATGTCCCACATTTAGAGTCAAATTCAATGGGAATTGCAATGCATGTGGTAAGTATGGCCATCAATCTAAAGATTGCCTAACACTTAAGCGAATGTTGGCAAACCAAGCACCAGTAGCTTGGTCAAACACACCTCAAGTACCCGCGCTAATGCCTGCACAACCTATCGAGCAACCGTCACAGCACATAGTTCCAAGGAATCCGAATGTAGTCCAGTCTGTGCCGTTACCACCGCCAGTGCTAGGACCACAACCTCCACATCCAAGGATTACCCCTATAAACCAGATGGGTTGTGAGTCACATAGTGCATGTGGGGATTATGAAGAGGAGATAGACCCCACTGCTCCATACGGGATTGATACGTTTGAGATGATTCCCCAGTACTACATGGAGGATCATTTCGGGCAAGTTAAGCCTGTATATCAAGCGGCTGCTCTCGCCACAAGAGGGCAAAACCTTAATACCTTGGCGAGGAGACCACCTCTTCAATGCTATGAGTGTGGTGGACCGCATCGTGTAGCGGAGTGCCCTAATAGGCTACAGAAGATCGCTACTCAAATGCAACCAAATCAAGGGAGCACATCGGGAATGCCGGTACTTACATGTAATCGTTGTGGCATAGATCATTTGATCGCTCAATGTCCACATAATCCTAATGCACCCAAGATTACGCCATTGAATTTGGTTGAGGTCACCAACCAAGCACGAAGAACCACACCCGTTGTACCCGCGAATGTAGTTACACGGTCAATGCTTCAAAATCAAAACTACATTCTTGAAGAGAGGGATACTGCATCAATCGCTCAGGCAAAGAAAAAGAAAACACGGCGAAAGAGATCGCTTAATGCCACGAGCTCCAAGCCCAGTTCAAAGACTAACATAGGGACAGGAGACGACCCCGTGTATATGAATGATCTTGAAGACGATTCTGATTCAATAGAAACCATGGGGACCAAAGCCACTACCTTAAGGGAGGAACCCACACGGGAGCTCAATGAAGGAGAATCAAGCGAGTACATAAATAAGGGGAAACAAAAGGAAACTTCCTCGGCCCCACAACCAAGTCAGTTAATGCCCTCTCGACCACCCAAACTGACTGAGACTCCCCAAGACAAGCCACGTGGGCCAAAAACCCTCAAGAAAAAGATTGGAACTTACCCAAACCCAGTTGAGGAGATTGAACAAGTACAACACTTAAGGGGTTTGGTGGAAGAAACACAAAGAGAACTAGAGCCAAACCCGAGAAAAGTCAAAATTTCAGACACAGTGTTTCCTACGCAAGTTCAGCCTCACCGGAACCATAAACCGTTAGCTATACCGAGTATCATTCGGGAAGAAAGTGAGGATATGACATCCGGAAGTGGGCAAACACCCTTCTTGCTGGAAAGAATGTTTAGTGAGGGAATGCCTGACCCCATCGAAGAGGAAGTGATTCCATCTTCACCAGTCCCTAGTCAAGGGGCGATGTCTCGAAAAGTATCGTTGAATGTGTCCAAGCTAATTGATTTCATGTCCTCTGAGATCAGAACCACGATCATATCCAAATTATACGGAGATCCTGAGCTATTCTTAGCTCTTCGGGCATTTCTCAATGGAGAACTAAAGGCAGGGTTACCACAATTTGCAAATATGGATAGACCCGACACGCTTCAAGATGAAGGGGAGCATTGGGATCTACAACCCAACTTTGATGAAGATTCGGTCGTGGAAATACCTGTGAACAAGTTGGGACAGTACTTTGAAGGTGACGAATCTAATGCCACCCTCCCCATTACTACCAAGGGATTAACTCTAAAGGGAATCCTTGATGGTGGTGCTGAAGTGAGCATTGTGACTAAAAACTGTTGGGAATCTATGGGAAGGCCTCACCTCGAAGTCACAAACATAGTGGTTAAGATGGCAAACGGAACCATAGCTAAACCTATTGAAATGTTAAGAGACCTTAAGATCAAGGTCCTGGGATACAAGGTAAAACATACCTTCATTGTAATGGATTTCTCCAAGCATCCTATGTCATATCAAATGATCTTAGGACGTCCTTTCATGAGGGAAGCACAAATGGTGCATGACTGGTCAAAAAACCATGTCTATCTACAATTCCAGGACTCTATCATTCGAGTTGATCTTGAGAATGGTCGTGCACATCCTTTAGGAAGCAAGGTTATCATTGATAATCGATCGGATACCACTATTCACTCCGCCCCATTAAGGTATTGCTATACATGCAAAAAAGAGACTGATGATGGGAAGGATTCTCCTTACATGGATGTCCTACCGGGTATGACTGAGTCGGATAACGTGGATTGGGTACACCTAGCGGCAACCATAGACACATGGGGAAATAGAGGCACAAGTTGGGTAACACCTGAGAGGCAAGATATGCCACCGTTAGTGCCAATAAACATGATAGGTGTTATGCACTTGACTCCTGATGGCGAGAACGTGGCAAACTCCACCGACACTGAAAGTAGCGAAGACTCTGACCAATGCAACTCTGAGTATGAATCTCAAGAAGAAACTGACCCTGAGCCTGATGGGGAAAATGAATCAAATATTCCAAATGTGGAAGCAAGGTGCTCAAGGCCTAGGACAATGACCTCCTGCAGTTCATCCGAAAGTGAAGATCGACCAAGTGAGTTCGAATCTGATAGAAACAAAAATCAAAAACTTGGTAAGAAGAAAACGAGACATAAGCGCCAACGCTATCGAGCTAATGTACGAACTGCAATAAACAAGGAGCGATCCACTGCAGAATGGCTTAGTTATGTAGGAGCCATTGATGCTCATCGGAAGATAGCGGATAATTGGGGACAATACCTCCAAAGTGTCATGTGGTGTATTCCACAACCTCATGACGTCGCCCAATTAGAAATCGAAGAGAAGCCAAAACTAAGTCGTACTGCAAGAAGGCGGCAAAACCAAGAGTTGGCTCAACAACAAAAGGAGGCGGAATTAAAAGAAAAAAACCGAGCACAACAAGAACCAGTAGACTTACACCCCGCACCCGAGCATTTCAAATCATTCACCCCCACAGGGGAACGTAAAGTAGTCTACACAAAATCCCAACGAACGCCTACCAATGGGAGTAGCGGTGTCTACGATGGCCCTGCGGTAGTCAAGGAGATAGACTTAGCAGATCTAGGTGAGGAGTTTAAACCAGTTTTTATTGCTGAAGACCTCACCAAGGCGGAAGAAGCTGCACTTACGAAGCTTCTTAAAGAATTCAAGGACATATTTGCTTGGACATATCATGATATGAAGGGTGTTCCACCCTCGGTGGTGCAACACACGATTCCAATGATTAGCACTGCTAAACCAGTCCAGCAACGTCCCTACCCAATGAATCCTAAGTACGCAAAGATTGTACAAGAGAAAATTGAAAAGCTGGTAAAATGTGGATTCATATATCCTATTGAGCACTCAGAATGGGTTTCTCCGATAGTCATCGTGCCAAAGAAGAATGGGAAACTCAGAGTGTGCGTTGATCTCAAAAAGGTTAATGCAGCCACCAGAAGGGATCATTACCCCTTGCCATATTCTGAACATGTGCTTGAAAGAGTGGCAGGCAAGGAGGCATATAGCTTTTTAGATGGGTACTCGGGTTACAATCAGATCACAATTGCAGTCGAGGACCAAGCTAAAACAGCATTTATCACGGAGTTTGGAGTGTTTGCCTTTCGCGTCATGGCTTTTGGCTTGACCAATGCACCTGCAACATTCCAACGATTGATAAACACGGCCTTTAAGGAATATCTAAGGGACTTTTGTGAAGCTTTCTTAGATGATCTTTGTGTTCATTCCTCCTGGGACGAGCACCTGCTGATGTGTTTACGAAAAATATTTGAAAGGTGTAGATTATATCGCATCTCCTTGAATCCTTTCAAATGCCAATTCTGGGTAAAACACGGAGTTATCTTAGGGCATATAGTGTCCAAAAATGGGATTTCCACAGACGAGAGTAAAATCAAGGTCATTCTGGAATTACCCCCACCCACCAACTACAAGGGAGTCCAACGCTTTATGGGCCACGTTGGTTATTATCGAAGGTTTATTCTCTTCTTCGCCGAGATAGCTCGACCATTGTATAAGCTTCTCATCGAGTTTATTTGGACCGAAGAATGTGACCGTGCCTATGAGCTATTAAAGAAGGCCTTGGCGAGTGCTCCAATCTTGAGAATGCCTAACTGGGATTTACTCTTCCATGTGCATATTGATGCATCAAACTTTGCTATTGGGTGTGTGTTGACTCAACCTGGAGAACACAAGCTAGACTACCCCATTAGCTTTGCCAGTCGCCAGTTGAACGATGCTGAGATGAACTACACCACTACGGAGCGAGAAGGGTTGGCAATGATATATGCAGTAAGGAAATTTCGTTATTACCTCCTTGCCACCAAGTTTGTTTTCTATGTGGATCATCAAGCATTGTTGTATCTGGTAAACAAACCATGCTCCACAGGAAGAATCACACGATGGCTATTGATTCTCCTTGAGTTTGATTTCACGGTTGTTGTGAGACCTGGCAAGAAACATGTTATGGCTGATCATTTGTCTCGCATACCTAATGGTGAGGCTCCTACGGGGATTGATGATGACTTACCTGACACTTCCCTGTTCATGGTGGAGACAATGCCTGAATGGAGTGAGAAGATTGTTAACTTTTTGGTTAATGGCTTTCCACCCAAGGAGCTTCGTAAAGATCTAGCTTGAAAGCTAATCAAAGAATGCGAACCCTATTGCCTGATAGCACTGACTCTTTATAAAGGAGGAAAGGATGACATTCTTAGGCGTTGTGCCCGAGAGGATGAGTATCTATACATTTTGCAAGAGGCACATATGGGCGTAGCCGGTGGTCACTTCTCAGGAGACTTAACTTCTTACAATCAGGGTATTGGTGGCCCACTATGTTCCAAGACGCATCACTCTTTGTGAAGGGTTGCGATGAATGCCAATGATATAAGAAACCCCAGAGGAAAGATCAGATGCCCCTACATCCGATCAAAGTAAACCAACCATTTGAAAAGTGGGGTTTAGACTTTGTAGGTCCAATTAGTCCAGCGGCCCGAAACACACAATCTCGCTATATTATTGTGGCCACTGACTATATGACCAAATGGGCTGAAGCGAAAGCGACACGTAAGGCAGATGCGAGGACAACAGCCAAGTTCCTCTTTGAAAATATAATCACACGCTTCGGTTGTCCTTTTGAACTTGTGAGCGACAATGGTACGCATTTTATAAATGAAGTGATTAAGGAGCTCACAACAAATTTCATGATATCCCATCATAAATCTACTCCTTATTATCCGCAAGCGAATGGCCAAGCCGAGAGTACAAACAAGACATTAATCTCTGTTTTGACAAAGACAGTTGAAGCTCATCGCACGGATTGGGATCTAAAGCTCACGACAGCTTTATGGGCCTATCGTACTGCGTACAAAGTGGCTATTAATTGCACACCATTCAAAATGGTATATGGCCAAGAAGCAGTCATGCCGTGGGAATTTGTCATTCCTAGTCTTCGTGTTGCTACTCAAGAGGGTTGGGATGGTAATCCCTTAGTAGAGTGTCTATATATCCTTGAGTGGCTAAACGAAGAAAGACAATTGGCTGTGTACAATGCCCTTGTGGAGAAGGATAGAAGGAAAAAATGGTTTGATCGCCACCTAAAGGACAAGGACATCAAGGTTGGGGATAAAGTCCTGATGTATGGAGTGCGTAACGAAAAGAAGAAGCTCAAATATGCTGGTAAGGGACCGTATAGAGTATGTGAAATTACCCCTCAGGGTACCATCAGAGTGGAGACTCTCGACGGAGTTGAAACCATTGGATTCCTTAATGGGAGTAAATTCAAAAGATACTATGACTCCCTGAGCCAAGAGGAGTTACATGCAATCCATCAAAAGAAGGCAGCTAAAGAACAGGCTGAGCTTAAAAAGATACAAGCGAGAGTCGAAGCCAAAGAACGTCAACAGCGTGCTAGGAGACAACGAGAAGCCAACTTGGGAATTACGCAAGTATTTTTCGAGGAAACAGAGGAGGATGCACTGGAATCTGACCCACCTCTAAGATACCCAATTGAGTTACAGAGTGTCCTTACGGGGAGGTGCTGTATAATGCATTATTGGATACAGGAGCTCAACACAATTTGCTATCATATGGTGTGTGGTGTCAAGTGGGAAAACCACCTTTAACCAAGAGTTCTATCCAAGTTCAAGGAATCAACAAGAAGAAAACCCCTGTCTCAGGAATTCTGCACACTCCGGTTGCTTATGACAAGGGAACAATATTTCAAAGCTTTTTGGTTATGCCTGCTGGTACAATGGAAGGGACTGTAAACTTAGGGCGCAAATGGATGATGGCCACCAAGTGCAATATCGATTGGGCAACCAGACAAGTCACAACGCAAGAACCAACACTAGGTCTGACCGCTCAAAATCCCGCACCTAAGTCATCCACTCAAATATTAGATAATGAAAAATCACAAAGTCCAGTGGCAAAACCATCTTTGATTGTAGGCCACCCCTCTAACGCTTCAACGCCAAGAGTGGAAACAGGCAGGGTGGTCCCTAAAGCTTCGCTTACTATGCCAAAGAGTACATACAAATGGGTCCCCAAAGCTTCGTTAACAGCTACTTCCCCTGCTCAATCTCGTTCAACCACCAAGAAGCCTCGTAAAAGGAAAGCAGCTATCCACCCGAGAAAGGGCAATGTAACATCGCGATGGATCCCTAAAAAATTATTAGTAGCCCAAGGGTACTACGAGGGGAATGACCAGATTTGGGTCCCTAAACATAAGCTGAATCCCTCTACATCACCTGTAAAACCTTGCAAACCAATTGTTGCCACCCCAACGATAATTCAAGATCGTGGTAAGGGAAAGGTAACAGAGTGCTCCACACCACTTCTTCCAGAGTTAGTTTGGATTCCCAAACGATATCGATCATTACCACCTAGCTCAGGAAGGGGGGAGCCACATGAAGCTTCTAGCTCCTCATGCCAGGCACACGCTGATATAGAAGTTTCTACATGCTCTACACCTACTCTTGCCAACACCCAACAAAAAACCGATGAGTCTACGTCTCCCCTTGTAATAGTATCATCGGAAACCATTTCCTCCATTCGTCAATGGGAGCGTACACTACCATCTTTGCAATTGGATGTGGCCACAAGGGTCATAAAAAGCTATCTGCCCACATCACAACCTATGACCCGCTGGACAAATTGGTTCCAAGAGGCTGCAACATCATTGCAAATAATATGATCTACCCAAGGAAAGGGGGAGCATGTACTCACGCTCGACATTCTAATGCTTCCTCCTTAACCTTCTCCCCTGACCATGTAATTGCCAAATTCAAGGGGATGTATATATATAGCTTCATACATTATATAAAAAAAAAAAACAAAACAAAACAAAGAAAAGAAAAACAAAAAATAGTAAAAAGAGCAAGAGCACAAAAAGAGGATAAATATCCGTATACAATCAAGAACTAGATTGACCTGTCTCACAAACCTACTGATGCTATATCTGTGTTTGCAGATATGGCAGATGCACGATCATCATACCTTTCTTTCACTCCCGCCTTTGATGAGAGGTATCATCTGTACCTTTCTCAGATATTTCACATGTGCTATCCTGTAATTGAAACTGAATGGGATCATATAGATGTATTAGCCAGAGAGGAAAATGTTGAGGAATTAGAATGGCTAATTCGCCTATTAACCATGACTGACCCCTACTCTGTAGAGGACATATCCCCGATAGCCCAATGCTTTCCTTTTCCACAAGATGACTATCCTCGCATGGTTACATTCTTGATGAGTTTATGTGGATGGGAAAATGAAAAGGAAATATCTGACAATGATGAATGGACGGATGAAACTCATGGCACTACTGAGGTTGATTTTATTTATTTGGATGATGCGGATAGAGGCTTAGCCTTAGGGCTAGAGCCAGGACTCTACAACATCCTCTTACCGTATCCTCAGTAGTAGTGTGGTGACTGGTAGGTAGGTTAGTGTTTTCAAGTTTTTTCTAGTTTAGATTCTTTAAACGAGTCTTGAAATTTTCACACTGATGTGCCTCTCGAGGTATAGTGCTTGTTAGTTGATTGTACAGGTTAAAAAGTTTGAGGTGGGTTCGCTTTCAAGTCCTGAGACTGTCGCAACGTTCATCAAAATATATCTACATCAAATTGCAAGCTGTCTCATCAAATCAAGGACATCTCCAATTACAGGTGTAATTCTTCCATACCCACTCTCTTCCGTTTTTACTGTTCAATTAATTTCATAAACTATAAGGCATGACCACATGGAAATTGTCAATGTACTACTTAGTTTTTGAAGTTGCTTGCATGGTAGTGTAAATCATTAATGAGCTTAACTTTATTGGAAATATTCCTAGGCAGCATGACGTCTTTAGTTAACCTTGGAATACGATTGTCTTAGGTCTAGGGTCAAACCATCTTAATGTTTGAACACCTGGCTGTGTGTGTGTTGACCTCTAGGACATAGCTTTTACCCCTTGTCGAAAGGATGTAAGAACACATTTTAGTTCAGGAGCGAAGATCAAAAGAAACTTTTAAAAAAAAAAGCCTACAATAAATGGCAATACAAGTCTATGATGTGCTTTAATGTTGGCCTATCGCCTTATTGATACTTGGTAGGCAAGGAGTATTCTACTCCAGACCGATGCCTTGGTTGGTAGGGAGTAGCCTTGCCTAAAGTGAGCTAATAGATTCCTGGATAATGCCTTGTGTTAAACATGGTACCAGGATCGATGTTAGTTTTGCCTTAGGAAGGTCGCCATTGTGTATAAAAATTGTCATGTGCAAAAAAAATAAAGGCAAAAGGCTCCTGTAACTCTGATGTTTCTTGTGTCCCTAGGCTCGTGGTAACTACTTGTTCTTAGAGTAGACACAGTATGGTCATCTGTTTATTTATTAAGCTTGGTTATTTTTCTTGACTTCGGCCAATTATAAACCTTGATTAACCTTTGACACCTTGCTAACTCTTGAATTCCTTTCAATAATTTTAAACTCCTATTAATTTGCTACACTAGCTCACTCATGTGACCCTTAAACTAAGTTCTCATAGCAACATCCATTGTGGTCTCACATGCTTGAATTTATACACTTTATATCTTTTGAATTCCAGCATACCTTCACTCTACTTCCCTGTTTTGCAGACGGTCTACCACAACAACCCTCTCGAGCTTACCATACCATAGCTTCCGAGGACGGAATCTACATCAGGAAGGGGGGCATGTTAACCCATGGCGGACATTGCGACGTACTATATTTTATGTCATTAATTTAAATATTCTGAGTCATGGGCCGGGCTTGTCGGCACCATATGTTAAGGATGAAGGGATTGGGTGATCGCCGATGAGAGGCGCACCTTGGATATCAGTAGGATAAGGGTTAGGGTCGGCCGGCCATGTATGGGTGCCCAAGTGTGAATGGCCAAGTCACCTATAAGAGTCAAATGTAACCCTAAAATCCTCATTCTCATGTGTTGTGAATACAAGAGTGCTCTTGCCTTATCTCTTTGGTTTCCTTCTCCTGCGTGTGTGAGAGAGAGAGAGAGAGTGAGAGAGCAATCGAGCACTGTGTAGCGGCACGGCGGCGGAGAGGCGGTAGAGCGGCGACGGCGGCTCCTCCTTCACGGCTGCGACGCGGGAATCCTTCAAGGCGGTGGTTGAGCGGTGAGTGACACACCTTTTGCATTCTGTTGTGAGCTTCCTTCCCTGGTTGTATGCTTGTAGCCATTTGTGGCTCGCATACGGTGTCTGGCAAGTCCCCAGCTACGACCTGTGTGGCAAAAGCGCACAGTATCGTGCAAGCTATTTTGTCAGCACCAGTGGCTTGTACCTTACCTTTGCTTGATTTGATAAAGCTTCGACCTGAGTTGTGGAATGATATTGCCACATGTTTGTCAGAGCAGGTATTGCTACAAAAGGGTCACCATCATTGTACTATACACCCTGAGACAAAGCATGTTATGCCAGTTCCTATCAACAAAGTCGAAAAATTTTGTGAGGACGATCAGGGAAATGCTACCCTCCCATTAGAAGTGCGAAAAGTAGCTTCAACTGCAATACTTGATAGTGGTGCAGGAGTGGGCATTGTGACAAGGTCCATTTGGGAAAAGTGGGGCAAACCAGCTCTTAGGAGTACCAGGATGCGCTTGCAGCTAGCAGATGGAAGCTTAGAACATCCCCTTGGGCTGCTTGAGAACATATTGGTCACCACATGTGGGATTGAATATGAGCACACCTTTGTAGTAGTGGATTTTGGAAAACATCCAAACTATGAAGTGATATTGGATAGACCATTTATGTGACAATTTCAAATGATTCAAGATTGTTGGGGATACAATTATTTGTACCTCCGACATGATTCTGTCATCACAAGGGTCAACCTAAAGAATCACTCATATCATGATGTAACAAGGTCTCCAATAGATGAGTTTGATTATGCTTCATCTGAGGGCTCAAGAGTTACATTGTCAGATGGGTGAGAAGATCTGTGGATGTGTGGAGCCTCATATAGGGATTTCAACACTGAGAGACTTAAGGGTAATCGAAGTGTATCAGATGAGGCATACATTCCACAACCCTTTCCTGAGCATTTTAATTGATCCACTAGAATGGAGTCATGTCCTTGCAACATTATCAACATGTGCTTTACCTAAGCTAATTCAATTTTGTGACTCAGATGGATATGACATTATTCCTATACGAATGGTACAACCACGTGACCTTCTAGATGTTTTGTACTATGAAGATGCATCCACAACAGCACTGCATGTAGAGGAAGTCTTACTGGAGGATTTAACCCTCGAATCTGCTAATGATGTTGATAAGGAAGATGGATGGGACTCTAATTTTGATAATGATGTGATAATCCCTGAGGAAGAGTTAGGAAAGGCACGCCTACTCTTGAGAGGAAGGGAGGTTCAAATAGAGATCCCTCAAACAAGATAGTATCAAAGACCAAGTAAAACGATCAGATGGATTCCAACTAAGAGAAAATCTAAAAACTGTTAGCAAAAATTGTAAAAAAATGAAGAAACAAAAACCAAAACTCAAGTCTAAAACCGATTCAAAAGAGAATGTCGCAAGTGCAAAGATAACGGTTGAACAGAATTTATCTATGAGATTGAACACACTGAATGGGTCTCCCCTATTGTAGTGGTGCCCAAGAGAAATAGAAAACTTCGAGTATGTGTAAACCTCAAGAAGGTAAATGCAGCTACTGTACGTGATCATTACCCACTTCCAATCACGGATCATGTTTTGGAATGAGTTGCAGGGAAAAAGGCATATAGTTTCTTGGATGGATTCTCCGGTTATAACCAAGTTTCAATTGATCCAAAGGATCAACACAAGACAGCCTTTGCTACTGAAGATGGCATCTTTGCCTATCGTGTTATGCCATTTGGTCTAACAAATGCACCAACAACCTTTTAGCGGTTAATGAGTCATGTATTCAAGGAGTACCTTAGGCAATTTCTTGAGATCTTCATGGATGATTTATGTGTTCACTCAAAGAGCGTGATGATCATATAGAACACCTCAAACTTGTGTTTCAAAAGTGTCAAGTTTATCGTATATGCTTGAATCCTGATAAGTGCAAATTCATGGTAAGACAAGGGAAAACTTTGGGCCATATTGTTTCTCGCAATGGGATTTCAATAGATATGGATAAAATTGATGTCATTATCTCATTACCTCAGCCTATCAACCCTAAAGGGGTACAAATATTCATGGGACATTGTGGCTATTATCGTCGATTCATCTACATGTACGCTATCCTAGCCAGACCATTATATGCTCTTCTTGTAAAGTTTAATTGGACTAATGAGTGTGAGGAATCCTTTGAAAAGTTGAAGCAAGCATTAGTGACTGCACCCATCTTACGGGCACCAGATTGGAACCAAATCTTTCATGTCAATATTGATGCTTCAAACTTTGCAATTGGATGTATTTTGGCTCAATCAGGAGAACATAATAAGGATTTCCCAATCTCATATGCTAGTCGACAATTGAACAATGCTGAGAAGAATTATACCACAACAGAAAGAGAAGGTTTGTCCATGATATATGCAGTGAAAAAGTTTCACCTACCTTTTGGCAAACAAATTCATATTTTTTGTGGACCATCAAGCACTGCTATATTTGGTGAATAAGCCTTGTGCAACTGGAAGGATTGTGAGGTGGTTTGTCATCCTTCTTGAGTTTGATTTTGAAGTGGCAGTCCGAAAAGGAACAACTCATCTTAGGGCAGATCATTTGTCTCGAATCACCTCTGGCGAAGCTCCTGTGGGTGTGGATGATAATATGTTAGATTCAACACTTTTCCTTACAGAGACAACTCCTAAATGGTCTGAACCCATCTTAGAAATTTTGACAAGTGGGCAGATACAACTAGCGGGTCCTAATGTGGACCTATGGCAACCATTCAAGTTAATCTCTGGGAGATTATATCGTCAGGGTAATGATGGAGTGTTGCGGCTTATACCTAACCCTGACCAATATGAGGAGATCTTGGAATGGACACATGCGGGTATTGGTGGAATCCATGTAAGATTCCTCCCCAGCCTTCGAGGTATACAGGAGTAAGAATCTCCCTTTCTGATCTTATAATTATTCCCTCTCTAAAATAAAAGAAAGTTCTGTTTAAAAAAGGAAGACCCTTTTCCTAGAATACTTCTCAGGAGTCCCACCTGTTTTAAGGATTTAGAACAATGAGTCAGAAGTGAGAATCGGTGTTTTGGATACCAAGGTTTTGGTTTTCATTCGAGTACGGCCCAAAAGAAGTTCTTTATCTCTTGGGGAGTATAAGAAGTTATCCTCCAGATATTGTGACCTTATATCTGAATTCAATGAAAGTAGGTGACTTAGCCTACAAGTTTCTTTTATCTCCTCATCTCAAAATTCTTAATGCCTTCTATAGAAAAATGTGTCAAACTCAAATCATGGAAAGATGGTAAAACTTCAGTGGTAAGTTACCGTTGGCTTCTAGGTTACGCTAGCTCCCTCCTTTATATAAGTCGTAACTTTACTTGTCGCTCACAGTAATCTTACTCCCATCAATCTCCTTTCTTTCTTAATCTCCTTCATGGCTTGGCAACAGGAATTAGTTTTATCCCTGATGATTTCTCACCTTTAAGACGCAAGAGAGTCTGTGAAGAAAGACTTTATAGAACAGTATGAGCGCTCACTTTTTCCTCACCTAGGAACTTTTGTAGCGCAGACCAAATGGCGGACCTATCAAAACATAACTAGGGTAACACCCTGGGGTCAGCAGCACTTTTGTAACAATATCCGCTTGGCCATGGTTATTGAAGCTTTGGGTTTGGGTCCCTGATACAACTGTGTCATGAGATCAAGGCATCTTGGGTTTTCTGAGCGGGTCTTCTTACTGGCATGTTTTCTTCCTCATGAGAAGATATGCATTTATCCCGTTTTTGGCTTGCCTCTCAGAGGTCCTTTTGTTAGATCACCTCATACCACTGAGATAGGTGCGGCAATAACCAGCAGAATCATTCCCATAGATGAGTTACCCTATACTTGTGCAGCTTGTGAGGACTGCTTTTGTGACCATATGATGGACAGGCTTATGGAAGTGTAAAGAGTTCTTCTATCTTTACTGTATAAGTTCCGAGAATGAATAAAGTTTAAATCTTGTTCTTATCTTGCTCTCTTTAAGACTTTTCTTAGTGGTTAATCTTGATTAAAATTTTTCTCTAAGTCTCATATTCGTGCATCTTGCGAAATTATCCCAAGTTGCGAGATGAGGACATCTCGCGTTTTTTAAGTGGGGTAGAATGTAAGATTCCTCCCCCAACCCCCTTTTTTTATGTCTAGTATCTTCCCCTATAATCAATCCCTCTTCAGAAATATAAAGGCCTTGTTTCTAACTGTTTTAGCCTAGAGAAAGAAAATTATTCTAGAGAGAGAATATTCAGATTATGAATATTTTTGGATAGAAAAATAACTCATCTTATTAAAATAAGTTCCCCTGAAACAGAAATTCAAAAAGAATTTTCCAATGTGCAATTGGAATTAATTGGAAATAGGTATAAAGAACCTTAGTCCAAGGGTCTAGATTTTCAGAAACTTTTAGATTATGGTCCAATTAAGGTTCCTATGGGCCAATAGCATCAATCCATGTGTAGGGAGGAGATAAATCCAAATTGTAAAAAGAAGACACCCAAAAATGAGTAAATGCTCACATAAGGTGAAGAGTTGAAAATGTACAAGGTTTATTAGTAAAAAACTATGAGCAATATTAAAAATATGAGATATTTTGGGTATCCAAAAATGAGTAAATGCTCACATAAGATGAAGAGTTGAAAATGTACAAGGTTTATTAGTAAAAAAAACACATATGTAAGGAAGGGGAGTTCTTTAAAGGAGGTGCATATTTCACATAAGATGAAGAGTTGAAAATGTACAAGGTTTATTAGTAAAAAAAAACTATGACACATATGTAAGGAAGAGGAGTTCTCTAAAGGAGGTGCATATTTCACATAAGATGAAGAGTTGAAAATGTACAAGGTTTATTAGTAAAAAACTATGAGCAATATTAAAAATATAAGATATTTTGGGTATCCAAAAATGAGTAAATGCTCACATAAGATGAAGAGTTGAAAATGTACAAGGTTTATTAGTAAAAAAAAAACACATATGTAAGGAAGGGGAGTTCTTTAAAGGAGGTGCATATTTCACATAAGATGAAGAGTTGAAAATGTACAAGGTTTATTAGTAAAAAAAAACTATGACACATATGTAAGGAAGGAGAGTTCTTTAAAGGAGGTGCATATTTCACATGCTTGAATGAGTTTTAAACTCATAAAAATTGAGATATTTCATCTCTCCTCTCTCCTCATTCAAGTCTAGTTCCAAAAAGTTAGCTTAACTGACCTAAAAATGGTCAAAAAGTGACCAAACTGACTTGGAAAATTCTAGAATCAGTTTGTTTAGTTAGGAGCTCAAATTTTCCTATAAATAGAAGCCTCCCCTTGTTGAAAAAAATATAGTGTCTTATGCTTTGTTACTCTACTCCACCTAAGCCAAGAACTGTGAATTCTTTAATAATTCACTAGTTTTTGACACTTCTCTCTTTCTTAAATCCCCATTGGTGGCTCCATCAACATACTAAACCAATTGATTGGTTGGGGGCCTCTACCGTGAACAAAGAATCAAGCAAATTATAAGATAAGTATAGTGAATTATGATCTTTTCTATAATTTCTCAATGATTCTCTCTTCTCAATGATTCTCTCTTCTCAACCCCTCTCAAGCTTGAGAAGCTTAATTGGTATGGTTTTTGAAATGCTATTGAAGTTAATTAATTAATGATAGTAAATAATTACATAAATTTTTATTTATGTTTAATTCTAATGGTTTTTCTCTCTCTCACTTAAGAAATGGTCATACTCATGACCCTTTTCAATCCAAATGAAACTTTTCATAAGGCTTTTTCTTAATCCAAGATTAAGCTATGCTTGAGGCCAAATTAATGGCTTTTTTTCTATGCTTTTAGTTTATGTATATTGATGATTCAATCCATTATGGATTGATGATCCAATTAGAGACCATTCTAATTATTTTCTTAATGATCCAATTAGAGACCATTATGGATTGATGATCCAATTAGAGACCATTCTAATTATTTCTTTAATAATGAGCCTTATCCCTTAGAAAAAATTGAGATTTATCAGTCATAGTAGCGCAGCTATGGCAAAATTTTTATAGAAATTATGCATAAGATAATTTCATTCAAAGCATAAAAAGAGGACTTCCTACCATATTCTAGGAACTATCATCCTAGATTAATTAAAAGAATTTTATTATGCATGGAGATGTGGATGTATGCATGTAGATGTAGATGTATGGATGTGAGTGTGAATGTGGAGGTGGATGTATGCATGGAGATGTGGATGTATGCATGTAGAAGTAGATGTATAGATGAGAGTGTAAATGGAGATGTAGATGGATGCATGTAGATGTAGATGTATAGATGTGGATGTGAATGGAGATGTGGATGTATGCATGTAGATGTAGATGTATAGATGTGGATGTGGATGTATGCATGGAGATGTAGATGTATAGATGTGGATGTGGATATGAATGGAGATGTGGATGTATGCATGTAGATGTAGATATATAGATGTAGATGTGGATGTGAATGGAAATGTGGATGTATGCATGTAGATGTAGATGTAGATGTATAGATGTGGATGTGGATGTATGCATGTAGATGTAGATGTATAGATGTGGATGTATGCATGTAGATGTAGATGTATAGATGTGGATGTGGATGTGGAGGTGGATGTATGCATGTAGATGTAGATGTGGATGAGGTGGATGTATGCATGTAGATGTAGATGTATAGATGTAGATGTGAATGTGGAGGTGGATGTATGCATGTAGATGTAGATGTATGGAGGAGAATGTGAATGTGGATGTGGATGTATACATAGAGATGTGGATGTATGCATGTAGATGTGAATGTACTCATATAGATGTGGATGTATGGATATGAATGTGCATGTAGATGTGGATGTATGGATGTGGATGCATGAATGTACATGTAGATGTGGATGTGAAAATAGATGTATGGATGTAGATGTGGATGTATGAATGTGAATGTGGATGTGGATGTGGATGTGGATATATGTATGAATGTGGATGTGGATGTGGATGTATGGATGTGGATGTGGATGTATGGATGTGAATGTATAGATGTGGATGTGGATGTGGATATATGTATGGATGTGAATATATAATATGTGATGTGAAGGAATCTGAAGTGATGAGATGGAAAATGATGTGATGGGATGATTATACATATAAATGGAATATGGAATAAGTAATGTAGATTGATGAGGGATAATGTGGAAAAATGAAAGTTAAAATAGAAATTGTATTGTAAATTGTTTGTAAATGACTGTTTTATGTCAAGAATGCTGGGGGAGCATTTTGACCGTCTTGTGATTAAGGTCGTGGACCTAACTGATAAAGTTGCAACTGCTGACGGAGAGTCAATGAAGGACGTCTCGCGTAGCAAGGTCGGCCGAGGTCTTGACCAGCCTCGGTGCGATTAAAATGGTGAGCTTCCGGTACGGTGGATGAGGGGCCAAGGAAGCGGCCTATGCGTGAAGCGCTAGGTCACCTGCGAAGGATCCTAGAGGGTGCTGACCATACGGTGCTCGGGCTCTGGGTCGCCTAGGATACCCACGCGTGCGTCGAGGAAGATATTGGAACAGAGTTGGAGTTGTTTTCTGAAATCGGGCATGGATCTGGTTGATTGACCTTGCTGGTCTTCAATGGATGAGTCCATGGCTCTTTATATGGATCTGTTGGTTGATCTTGCTGATCTTCAACGAGAGTCCATCTTGATAAGTGATTATATTGCCGAGTATTAAGGGCTAGGAACTATCGAAACGGCCCCTGAGCGTTCTAGTTGCCCATGATGCCATAGATACTCTGATGAAGGAATGATGGAAAAATTAAGAATCAATTGGATAAATTGGAAGATGGTGATCAGTGATACTATGGTTTTATTAAAGGATTGTTTTAAACTGGTTGAATCTGTAAAAAGGCAATTTCATATTGGGTGTGTGAGTGGTGTGACTAGTTTTATTTTGCATGAACATCCGGCTAGGGGGCCTTGGAACTCTTTTCCTTGGTACCCGGGACAAAACCTAACCAAATTCTTAATTGGATCCCATCACTACAGTGGTTGAGCGGTTGGCTAATCCATGGGATTGGATGGGGTTAGGCTGGACTGATGGATCCGTAAATCGAGACTCAAACTTTTGTTTTTACGATAGATAAAATAAATCCCGGACAGTAACTGTTCTATGGATAGGAATCAACGGCTGTGCCTCTTGAATGGGGAAAAAAGCGTTGATCCCAATGATCCAAGTGCAAGTTTCTTCCTTAATCTAACCATGTATCTTATAGATGCATTTGGATCAGCTCGATCAGAAATGTTCTTGACTACGTTAGAGTAAAAAGTTATCCAGGTGGAATCGCCCGTGCTTTCCGGTAAAGAAAGTTTTTCCGGGTTCGGCTTTGGAACAACCGACGGATTAGTCTCTTATCCGGATATCCGTGGGTGAGGCCCCGAATGTGGGACCCCTGTCCCGCGCGAGAAGTGCTACTTCCGCTGCCAGTATCCTGAATCCGTTGCTCGGTGGGAACAGGGATCTTACAGCTGGTATCAGAGCATTTGGTTAATAAAGATCAACTGAGAAGACAAATATGTCAAAAATTTATCAAGAAACACAAAAAGGTTATAATTGTGTGAGATAATTCATACAATTTGATATTCAAACTGAAACTCGTAATTTGGTAATTGGGTCTTCAGATGGAAGTACCGCAATTATATAGAATCCCTGACTTGCTTGAGGCCTAGACATGATAGTATTTACCTTATAATTCCAAGGGCCGTGACTACCCGTATATACCGAGAGTATACTGCAGCTCTTTACTGACAGTATATACGAGTAAATCTAAGACTTGAAATTATAAGCGTTAATGCTATCTAGATGATGATTTTGAATGTGATTGATATGATTTTAATTCTGTTTGAGAATTGATGAATTGATTTGGATTCTGATTGAAAATGCTGATTGGAAAATGTTAATTTCTAAAAATTAGTTGAAATATAATGAAACCTCAATGAGGGGGAATGGGACGAGTCCCTGTGATGATATTCATATCTAAAATGATGATAATGAATTCAGCAAATCACTATGAGGTTAGTGGGTTGTGCTGTTAGATTGCTACTGTTAATACTTGACCGGTAGATCAAGTTAAGGGATGTCAAATTGAGAACTTACTTGACTGAAATTTCCGTGGAGGAATGTTCCGAAGGAAACTTTTCGGTCTAATGGACCATTATCATGTTAAAGATATGAATGACATGATCTGAATGAATTGTTATTTAATGATGAGTTCTATATAAAGGATATTTATCCTAGTGTTCTGTTGGGTTGACCAGAATATAAGGAACCCCAGAATAAAATTGGATCTTAAGAAAAAGAGCTGTCCTCTACCTTGCGAGATGAGGACATCTCGCACTTTTTAAGTGGGGTAGAATGTAAGATTCCTCCCCAGCCTTCGAGGTATACAGGAGTAAGAATCTCCCTTTCTGATCTTATAATTATTCCCTCTCTAAAATAAAAGAAAGTTTTGTTTAAAAAAGGAAGACCCTTTTCCTAGAATACTTCTCAGGAGTCCCACCTGTTTTAAGGATTTAGAACAATGAGTCAGAAGTGAGAATCGGTGTTTTGGATACCAAGGTTTTGGTTTTCATTCGAGTACGGCCCAAAAGAAGTTCTTTATCTCTTGGGGAGTATAAGAAGTTATCCTCCAGATATTGTGACCTTATATCTGAATTCAATGAAAGTAGGTGACTTAGCCTACAAGTTTCTTTTATCTCCTCATCTCAAAATTCTTAATGCCTTCTATAGAAAAATGTGTCAAACTCAAATCATGGAAAGACGGTAAAACTTCAGTGGCAAGTTACCGTTGGCTTCTAGGTTACGCTAGCTCCTTCCTTTATATAAGTCGTAACTTTACTTGTCGCTCACAGTAATCTTACTCCCATCAATCTCCTTTCTTTCTTAATCTCCTTCATGGCTTGGCAACAGGAATTAGTTTTATCCCTGATGATTTCTCACCTTCAAGACGCAAGAGAGTCTGTGAAGAAAGACTTTATAGAACAGTATGAGCGCTCACTTTTTCCTCACCTAGGAACTTTTGTAGCGCAGACCAAATGGCGGACCTATCAAAACATAACTAGGGTAACACCCTGGGGTCAGCAGCACTTTCGTAACAATATCCGCTTGGCCATGGTTATTGAAGCTTTGGGTTTGGGTCCCCGATACTACTGTGTCATGAGATCAAGGCATCTTGGGTTTTCTGAGCGGGTCTTCTTATTGGCATGTTTTCTTCCTCATGAGAAGATATGCATTTATCCCGTTTTTGGCTTGCCTCTCAGAGGTCCTTTTGTTAGATCACCTCATACCACTGAGATAGGTGCGGCAATAACGAGCAGAATCATTCCCATAGATGAGTTACCCTATACTTGTGCAGCTTGTGAGGACTGCTTTTGTGACCATATGATGGACAGGCTTATGGAAGTGTAAAGAGTTCTTCTATCTTTACTGTATAAGTTCCGAGAATGAATAAAGTTTAAATCTTGTTCTTATCTTGCTCTCTTTAAGACTTTTCTTAGTGGTTAATCTTGATTAAAATTTTTCTCTAAGTCTCATATTCGTGCATCTTGCGAAATTATCCCAAGTTGCGAGATGAGGACATCTCGCGTTTTTAAAGTGGGGTAGAATGTAAGATTCCTCCCCCAACCCCCTTTTTTGATGTCTAGTATCTTCCCCTATAATCAATCCCTCTTCAGAAATATAAAGGCCTTGTTTCTAACTGTTTTAGCCTAGAGAGAGAAAATTACTCTAGAGAGAGAATATTCAGATTATGAATATTTTTGGATAGAAAAATAACTCATCTTATTAAAATAAGTTCCCCTGAAACAGAAATTCAAAAAGAATTTTCCAATGTGCAATTGGAATTAATTGGAAATAGGTATAAAGAACCTTAGTCCAAGGGTCTAGATTTTCAGAAATTTTTAGATTATGATCCAATTAAGGTTCCTATGGGCCAATAGCATCAATCCATGTGTAGGGAGGAGATAAATCCAAATTGTAAAAAGAAGACACCCAAAAATGAGTAAATGCTCACATAAGGTGAAGAGTTGAAAATGTACAAGGTTTATTAGTAAAAAACTATGAGCAATATTAAAAATATGAGATATTTTGGGTATCCAAAAATGAGTAAATGCTCACATAAGATGAAGAGTTGAAAATATACAAGGTTTATTAGTAAAAAAAAACACATATGTAAGGAAGGGGAGTTCTTTAAAGGAGGTGCATATTTCACACAAGATGAAGAGTTGAAAATGTACAAGGTTTATTAGTAAAAAAAAACTATGACACATATGTAAGGAAGAGGAGTTCTCTAAAGGAGGTGCATATTTCACATAAGATGAAGAGTTGAAAATGTACAAGGTTTATTAGTAAAAAACTATGAGCAATATTAAAAATATGAGATATTTTGGGTATCCAAAAATGAGTAAATGCTCACATAAGATGAAGAGTTGAAAATGTACAAGGTTTATTAGTAAAAAAAAACACATATGTAAGGAAGGGGAGTTCTTTAAAGGAGGTGCATATTTCACATAAGATGAAGAGTTGAAAATGTACAAGGTTTATTAGTTAAAAAAAACTATGACACATATGTAAGGAAGGAGAGTTCTTTAAAGGAGGTGCATATTTCACATGCTTGAATGAGTTTTAAACTCATAAAAATTGAGATATTTCATCTCTCCTCTCTCCTCATTCAAGTCTAGTTCCAAAAAGTTAGCTTAACTGACCTAAAAATGGTCAAAAAGTGACCAAACTGATTTGAAAAATTCTAGAATCAGTTTGTTTAGTTAGGAGCTCAAATTTTCCTATAAATAGAAGCCTCCCCTTGTTGAAAAAAATATAGTGTCTTATGCTTTGTTACTCTACTCCACCTAAGCCAAGAACTGTGAATTCTTTAATAATTCACTAGTTTTTGACACTTCTCTCTTTCTTAAATCCCCATTGGTGGCTCCATCAACATACTAAACCAATTGATTTGTTGGGGGCCTCTACCGTGAACAAAGAATCAAGCAAATTATAAGATAAGTATAGTGAATTATGATCTTTTCTATAATTTCTCAATGATTCTCTCTTCTCAACCCCTCTCAAGCTTGAGAAGCTTAATTGGTATGGTTTTTGAAATGCTATTGAAGTTAATTAATTAATGATAGTAAATAATTACATAAATTTTTATTTATGTTTAATTCTAATGGTTTTTCTCTCTCTCACTTAAGAAATGGTCATACTCATGACCCTTTTCAATCCAAATGAAACTTTTCATAAGGCTTTTCCTTAATCCAAGATTAAGCTATGCTTGAGGCCAAATTAATGGCTTTTTTTCTATGCTTTTAGTTTATGTATATTAATGATTCAATCCATTATGGATTGATGATCCAATTAGAGACCATTCTAATTATTTTCTTAATGATCCAATTAGAGACCATTTTGGATTGATGATCCAATTAGAGACCATTCTAATTATTTCTTTAATAATGAGCCTTATCCCTTAGAAAAATTTGAGATTTATCAGTCATAGTAGCGCAGCCATGGCAAAATTTTTATAGAAATTACGCATAAGATAATTTCATTCAAAGCATAAAAAGAGGACTTCCTACCATATTCTAGGAACTATCATCCTAGATTAATTAAAAGAATTTTATTATGCATGGAGATGTGGATGTATGCATGTAGATGTAGATGTATGGATGTGAGTGTGAATGTGGAGGTGAATGTATGCATGGAGATGTGGATGTATGCATGTAGAAGTAGATGTATAGATGAGAATGTAAATGGAGATGTAGATGGATGCATGTAGATGTAGATGTATAGATGTGGATGTGAATGGAGATGTGGATGTATGCATGTAGATGTAGATGTATAGATGTGGATGTGAATGGAGATGTGGATGGATGCATGTAGATGTAGATGTATAGATGTGGATGTGGATGTATGCATGGAGATGTAGATGTATAGATGTGGATGTGGATATGAATGGAGATGTGGATGTATGCATGTAGATGTAGATATATAGATGTAGATGTGGATGTGAATGGAAATGTGGATGTATGCATGTAGATGTAGATGTATAGATGTGGATGTGGATGTATGCATGTAGATGTAGATGTATAGATGTGGATGTATGCATGTAGATGTAGATGTATAGATGTGGATGTGGATGTGGAGGTGGATGTATGCATGTAGATGTAGATGTGGATATGGATGTGGAGGTGGATGTATGCATGTAGATATAGATGTATAGATGTAGATGTGAATGTGGAGGTGGATGTATGCATGTAGATGTAGATGTATGGAGGAGAATGTGAATGTGGATGTGGATGTATACATAGAGATGTGGATGTATGCATGTAGATGTGAATGTACTCATATAGATGTGGATGTATGGATATGAATATGCATGTAGATGTGGATGTATGGATGTGGATGCATGAATGTACATGTAGATGTGGATGTGAAAATAGATGTATGGATGTAGATGTGGATGTATGAATGTGAATGTGGATGTGGATGTGGATGTGGATATATGTATGAATGTGGATGTGGATGTGGATGTATGGATGTGGATGTGGATGTATGGATGTGAATGTATGGATGTGGATGTGGATGTGGATATATGTATGGATGTGAATATATGATATGTGATGTAAAGGAATCTGAAGTGATGAGATGGAAAATAATGTGATGGGATGATTATACATATAAATGGAATATGGAATAAGTAATGTAGATTGATGAGGGATAATGTGGAAAAATGAAAGTTAAAATAGAAATTGTATTGTAAATTGTTTGTACATGCTGTTTGTAAATGACTGTTTTATGTCAAGAATGCTGGGGGAGCATTTTGACCGTCTTGTGATTAAGGTCGTGGACCTAACTGATAAAGTTGCAACTGCTGACGGAGAGTCAATGAAGGACGTCTCGCGTAGCAAGGTCGGCCGAGGTCTTGACCAGCCTCGGTGCAATTAAAATGGTGAGCTCCCCGGTACGGTGGATGAGGGGCAAAGGAAGCGGCCTATGCGTGAAGCGCTAGGTCACCTGCGAAGGATCCTAGAGGGTGCTGACCATACGGTGCTCGGGCTCTGGGTCGCCTAGGATACCCACGCGTGCGTCGAGGAAGATATTGGAATAGAGTTGGAGTTGTTTTCTGAAATCGGGCATGGATCTAGTTGATTGACCTTGCTGGTCTTCAATGGATGAGTCCATGGCTCTTTATATGGATCTGTTGGTTGATCTTGCTGATCTTCAACGAGAGTCCATCTTGATAAGTGATTATATTGCCGAGTATTAAGGGCTAGGAACTATCGAAACGGCCCCTGAGCGTTCTAGTTGCCAATGATGCCATAGATACTCTGATGAAGGAATGATGGACAAATAAAGAATCAACTGGATAAATTGGAAGATGGTGATCAGTGATACTATGGTTTTATTAAAGGATTGTTTTAAACTGGTTGAATCTGTAAAAAGGCAATTTCATATTGGGTGTGTGAGTGGTGTGACTAGTTTTATTTTGCATGAACATCCGGCTAGGGAGCCTTGGAACTCTTTTCCTTGGTACCCGGGACAAAACCTAACCAAATTCTTAATTGGATCCCATCACTACAGTGGTTGGGCGGTTGGCTAACCCATGGGATTGGATGGGGTTAGGCTGGACTGATGGATCCGTAAATCGAGACTCAAACTTTTATTTTTACGATAGATAAAATAAATCCCGGACAGTAACTATTCTATGGATAGGAATCAACGGCTGTGCCTCTTGAATGGGGAAAAAAGCGTTGATCCCAATGATCCAAGTGCAAGTTTCTTCCTTAATCTGACCATGTATCTTATAGATGCATTTGGATCAGCTCGATCAGAAATGTTCTTGACTACGTTAGAGTAAAAAGTTATCCAAGTGGAATCGCCCGTGCTTTCCGGTAAAGAAAGTTTTTTCGGGTTCGGCTTTGGAACAACCGACGGATTAGTCTCTTATGCGAATATCCGTGGGTGAGGCCCCGACGAATGTGGGACCCCTGTCCCGCGCGAGAAGTGCTACTTCCGCTGCCAATATCCTGAATCCATTGCTCGGTGGGAACAGGGATCTTACAATCCATGCATCAGCTACTACTACTTGTGTGCGATGTATATCTCAGGATGGGCAATGGTGGCCTACCATGCATGCGGATGCTGAAAAATTTATTCGTAACTGTGCTTCATGTCAAATTCAATAGCTAATTCATAATGTCACATTATTCCAAATTTCAACTACACCAAGTTGGAGTAAGTATATTGTGGACTATCTTCAGCATGGTCATACTGATCGAAAAATTCCTAAATATCGAAAGCATGCTATTGAAGTTGAAGCGGCAAACTATATGCTGATAGAGGGTCAACTCTACAGGAGGGGCAAGGATGGCAACTTACGCATGTGTGTATGTAAAGCTGACTACTTGAAAATCTTGACTCATGCACATGCAGGTGTTGGGGGTGGACACTTTTCGGGCAATACCACAGCTAAGTTGATTAGGTGGTCTAGGCTTTGGTGGCCAACCTTACAAATGGATGCCAAAGAATATGTAAAACGTTGTGACGATTGTCAAAGGACCAAACCTCCCATCACAAAGGACAATATGCCATTGTGGCCTATGTTAAGCACACGTGCTTTTGCAAAATGGAGTATTGATTTTGTCGGTCCCATTAAACCTCCAGCTCGTCACACTCATGCCGAATATATTATAGTCGCAACTAACTATTTGACCAAATGGGTAGAGGCAAAGGCTGCAGTTGAAAATGATGCTAGAACCACAACCAAGTTCTTGTATGAGTACGTGTTTACACGCTATGGCTTACCTATTGAAATCGTTAGTGATCAAGGTGTGCACTTTGTGAATGAGGTCATAGAGTTTTTGCTTCAAGAATTTATGGTAATCAAGCGTTCTGCACCCTATCATCCCCAGACCAATGGACAAGCTGAGAGAACTAACAAGATTCTCTGCACAGCACTCACAAATATTGTTGAGGGACATAGGACTGATTGGGAGCAAAAGTTGCACTCAGTTCTTTGGGCATATAGGACAGCCTATAAAACATCTGTGGGCACAACCCCATTTGAGCTTGCTTTTGGGCTAGATGCAATTCTTCCCATTGAATTTCTTGTACCTACTCTACGAGTTGCTAACCAATTGGACTGGACTGGTCATGAGCTTTCACAATGCAGTGATGAATTGGAAAAGCTTGATGAGACCTGCTTATTGGCAGTAATGGGGATGTATGCCGAGAAGAGGAGACAAAAGCGATGGTATGATAGAAATGTAACAATTGGTCGATTCAAAAAAGGGGACCTTGTGCTCTTGTACACACTTAAGAAGCATAAGAGAAAGCTCAAGAAACGTGGCCTAGGACTGTTTGTGATTAATGAGCTTACTCCAAGTGGTGCAGTGTGTTTAGAGACACTAGAAGGTGAGCAAATGCCTAACTTCATTAATGGAAGTCGTCTCAAGAAATACAATGAACCATTAACTGAAGACATGCTTCAACAAATGCATGCTGCACACACACGGAAAGAAGCACATGACCTACTTAAACGTCAGGCACAAGAAGAGGCTAACGCTAGAGTTGCAAAAGCCAAGGAGCGTCGCAATGCTTCTATGTTGGCCTTACAATTGGCTACTGATGATCCTTTCAATATTCAAGTGTGTCTTCATCTTCATGAGACTACCTACTTTGTCTTTGCCTTAATTGACTCTGGTGCAGATTATAATGTTCTCTCATTTGACACATGGATAGCCTAGGGACAACCAACACTTGTGCACATTCCTATTGACTTACAAAGCTTCTCAGGTGAAGATAACCCTATAGAGAAAAAATGTGTCATTATGATGTCCATTCAGTATCACCAGATATCAGTTCCCTTTTATGTGGCAAGTAAGTCCAAGGCAATGGTAGAGGTTGTTCTCGGTCAATCATGGTTAAGTGCTACCAATTATTCTTTAGATTGGAAGAATAGACAATATAAATTGCAAATTGACTCTGATTGCATCTGGGGATCTGCTGCTCCATGAGTTTTATCATATCAAAAGGGTGGTAGTTCTACCTTACACAATCCACTTTCAAAATCTGCTCTTGAAGCTCCAACACAAATGATGTGGATAATCGATGAGTCCTCAAGTGAGGGCCATGGCTGGCATGTTCCAACTACTCTAGTCACTGCTCAAAGAAGGCCAGGCAAGAAGGAATTATCAATTTGGCTACCCAAAGATACATACAAACTTGTACCATCTAGCCTAGTTGCTAAGCCACCTAACAAGCACATCTTTTCCAAGCCTAAACCTCAGATTGTTACTCATTGGGTCCCAAAGCATGTTCTTAAAGCACAAGGCTATTATGAGGGTGCAACAGCACTTTGGCTTCCCAAATGCCATGGTTTGCTAGAGGTAAAAGAGTGTGTCAATAAGATTCCAAAAGCCACCCTTGGTTTTCCATATCAGTGGGTGCAAAGGAAATCAACACAACCTCTTCAAGATAGGATCGGTGGTTGTGATAGCACCTACAAATCTCCTTGTGTTGACCTTCCCAAAACATGTATTGAATCACCAGTTGTCCCAACTTCTCCTTGTTACACAATTCCACCATCAACTTCTGTACCTAAGACAAATCCAACTTTACATGAGTCTCCTTTGAGGATAGATTCTAGCACTTCAATGCCTAAATCCTCTTATCTTGCTCAAATTCCTCGACAATTGCTAACCTTCCCACCTCTTAAGAAGGACATACCCAAAACCAAAGGTAAGGCATTAACACTACAATTGAAGCTCTTTGGTAGATTAGTCATTAGGAAGTGAATGGGTTCTTCTTGGGCCCTTTAATTTGCCCAAGCCTAATCAAGGTGATGAAGGAATAGCCAAATGGGGGGTTGCCATGTGGACTGAAATGTTAGGTTTATAAGAGAGGTGTAAGAGTGGTCAAAGGGTGCACTTTTTCCCCCAAAAAGGGGGGGAGGCAATTTTACAATTTTCGGACCTCCATAACTTCTACATACAAGCTCCGATTTGAGCGGAGATTATAGATCCGTGATCTACGCATCAAGAGCTTTCCATAGATATGTTACATGATATGGTTTTGTCTGCTAGATTTTAAATTTCATTTTCCCTCCAAAATTCAAATTCGAATAAAGTAGCCGTTTTGAAGCTTCTAATTAGAAAACGTTTCTTCTTAAGAGAAAAGGTTTGACTCCTTAAACTGCCAAATAAAAGGGCCCAAGAAGCCTTCCATTGAGGTCCTAATGGTTTGAATAGTCTCACATTTACTAATGTGGTTCCTTATGCCTTTAGGGGATTGTGTTCTTTTTGAGATAATCTTATCTACAATGTTTTTGATTGGGATTGTAATGATGGATATGAGTGTATAAAGTTTGAAGTTTCTAAATTTCATTGTTCTATGACCAGATACCTCTTGATGGATACTTGGCGAGATACATGTCCACCATGCATTGACCCTGATAGTACTCAACCTGAACATCGCGGGGGTTATAGTGCTTCTCCTTTTCAAACTCATTCTAGGTACTTTTATGCTCCCTTAGGTGAAAATTGCTGTGGGCATCACTTTGTCACTTTATTCTATCAACAGCATCACCCATTTCCACGTTGTCAAGAGTGTGCACGACTCGTATTAGGAGAAGCTTCACACATTTGTTGGCTATGCCGTTCTTACTTTCGACGATATGGTACGGGCTTAATGAAACAAATTGTAGGAATTACACCCCAATGCCATAACCTTCTTGATGTGAGAGTACCAGAGAGAGAACCAAATCAACGTAGATTACCTGAGGAGGTTCAAGCACAACAATGGAGGGATACATGCATAAATGACTTGCAACCACCTATCTTGCAAGCCCTCCTTCCCCAAGCCTCAACATGTCAATTTTGGATCACTATGAGTACCTATTTTGAGCAGTTTCAAAATCGAAATTGTCTACTTAACCTTCCCATAGAACCAATGCCATATTTTAGCAAGGAAGCACTCCTTCCTCTACCACCTTCTCCAGAGATCGATTTTTGTACAGGGTTGTTTTTGCATCCTGAAGTGATTGATACCATCTGTCCAACAGAAGTGGACACGAATCCACCACCAGTACAAGGGTAAGCTCATCGACTCCACAATAAGATCAACAAGCCAGGGCACTTTTCTCCCCATTGGGTTTTTCCCCTCGGCTATATTCGGTTGATTGGCACCAATAACAAATTTTATTCCTTTCTTTTCTTTTCTTGTTTGTTAATAAACATTTTGCAGAGATCTCAGCTAAACAAGAGCATACAAACATGCCCCAATAGTCCACCTACCGTGCACACAAATTAGGAAGAGGGGAGACATGCAATGCCTACAAAGAGCAACAAAGAGAAGTAATCTGCACAACATCAACAATGCATCAATGCAAATGCACAATATCAACGAGCACTACAACAAGTGTATTCAAATCATAATCTTCTTTTCTTTATGTGCTTTTAACTTTTGGATATATTGTTTGCATGTTCACACACAGTTGGCTGGTTTAAGGTTTAAATTAGTTGTTAAAATGTGGTGAGTGATTTCTAGATTCTTAGAGGACTTAGTAGAAGGTATTTCTATTTGAAGACGGTGTAGGATATATACCAACGGAGTATGCCAAGTTCTTATGCTTTTGAAGTATATTAGTTATCCCTAGTGGTAGCTACCTCTTAGGTATGGGCTAGGTGCTAGGATTAATAAAAAATTTACGAAAATCATGCCCTAAAAAACATATACAAGTGAATCAAGACATGACGTGTCTACAGCCATGTGGAATGCTTTGGTAGGACCTGGGGTTGTCTTAGCACCTTGGGGCCGATGCCTTGGTTTCTATGGGGTGAACACTGACGTCTAAAAGGTTAAGAAAGACCTTCAAGGACTCTATCGCCTTGATGGATGCTGGTAGGACTCTGGGGTACATTATGGGCCCTCGAGACCGATGCCCTCATCTTCATGGGATACTCCTTATGTCAAAAAGAAAGAAAAGGGTCTGTCGCCCTTGAGATACTTATTAGCGACCTTTAGATTCTCTTGGCGGAGGTCTCTTGGCCATTGCTTGGGTCTCATTGGGATGGAATCTTCCTCTTTATCATCTTTTACACACACACCCAAAAAAAAAAAGAGAGAAAAGAAGAAGAGGTCCAATCACCATTGCTCATATTTAGGAGTAGGTTTGCCACTTAGGAATAACTTAAATACTTGTAGGACATTGAGATTGCGGTCATAACCTGTGGTGGTGTACAAGCACACTTGCCTTTGCATAGCACTATCTACCACTTAGTCTCACTTTGACTAGTCTTTACTCGCCTCTTTCAGCACTCTTTAAAGCTCTAATCAGCCTTTCACTTGTATGCTCACGTGTGAGATTATCATTGCTGGGTTTTTTTTTCTAATAAAAGGCTTTACTTGTATCCATTGTTTTTTGCAGCTTTTGCTTCTACCGCGCTTGAGGACGTGCGCAAAATAGAAAGGGGGGAGTGTTGCGTGACGAGCGATGATCAATGCAAGGATGCAACACAAAGATGCAAGCAGGAAAACAAGTGACATTCTTATTTAGGGCTCTTGTAAAGAGTTCCAAGTTGTAGATGAGTGTGGGAGTGGGCTTAAGAATAATCCCACATGGGAAGTTTTGGGAGTTTTAGGAGTTTTAGTATAAAAAGTGGCTCATTTGAAAGCTTAGGCTTACTTTGAGCTAAGTTCATGCAAGAGCTCCTTTGAGAGAGCTACTCTCCCTCTTCTCCATAGAGGTGAAGACTCTTCTCTCACCCCATCTACATCTTTGTATGAGATAAATCTCTTCATTGAATCAATAGCAATGTCATGAGTCTTTCTCATCCTCTTCTCTAATCATTTTACTCTTATGCATGCTTTTAGTATTTCATTTTTGTGTATGTGGGCTGATTTGAAGCTTTCATGGAAGCTTGATGCTTGAGTGTGTGCATGCTTGTAGGAAGATAGGAGTGGAGTGAGGTCTTTCTCTTTGCTTGTGTGCATAGTGATTGTGTTCCTCTTGCTTGTATTTGTGAATGAATGGGTGTGTAGGAATGAGGGCAAGTTGAGCTTGTGTGTGTGCTTAGTCTAGTGTCATGTGATGGTAGCCATAAGCATTGTAAGGTCCCTCCCAAGCCATGTATGTATATGTCTCTTTTAATATAGAATTCAATAAGGAAAGAGAGTGTAATTAGAGAAGAGTGAGACAACAAGGCTAGAAACATTAGGAAAGTGTTAGAATAAAAATATTATCTCCAAAAAATTCTAAAAGAAATAAGAACATAAGAATAGTTCTATTAAGAGATAAGTATTCTCAAAAATAGAATTTCGAGTTTAGGTGATAAGAGGTCATATTTAGAGTACCTTTACACATTTAGAGTCCATGCATACTAAAAATGTGAAAAAACAACGCATTTCTAAAGATGGCACGTTTGTGGCTATATACAGACGTTTTTGCCTATTCTGCTCGCGCTAGCGTGTAGACCAGATAGCTTCCCGTTCTTTTAACTGGCTATATGTCTATATTATGAGTTTTTGTCAAAGAGTTATGGCCAAAACAATTTTCTATTTCTGTCACGGTCTCTACACAGAGAAAACTGTGAGAAGGCAGCAAGTAGCCTCAAGACAGAGAGAAGAGTCATAGTACGAGTAAGAGGAGATGAATCTTGGGAATGATCGGATGATTTCAATCATAAGAGAAGGTATTAGAAGACTCTATTCTCATATGTCAAGTTCTAAAGCTCTTGTTAATGAGCAAAGGCAACGATAAACGATAAATTTCTATAAGGTATATACATATTTTGTTTTTCAATTATATATCATTCTTAGGGGTTGAGGTACGGCCTCGGCTTCTCTATTGATTATAGTGATCTATTTGATTGATTTACTATTTAAAGTTTGTATTCTTTTAAACAACAGCATATGTCTTAATAAAGAATGTCTTATCGCAATCTCAAGTTGAAATGCTAAAATCTGTGTGAGAAAAGAATTGTTTTCTTAAGAAGGTAACATGGATTCTAGTCCTATGGTAAATGGATTGTTATCTTGGTTAAATTAAGGTACAGGTACAACTTCTCCCTGCCTTGACGCTGCCCCGTTCTTGTGCTTGTATAGCCGGATGGCGGAGACATTAGTAAGGGCCGGAGTTGGCGCATGGTATCCCTCATACCATTGGGATAATGAGGTTTGTCGATTGAGGCGAGTGATTATGATGCTGCCTAGTTCTGAGGGCCCAGGCTAGTGCGGTGAATTAGCCCACCCTAGTGCGCAGACATCCCTGTGAGAGGTGGGAGGCTCGAGCGATGGAGCCTGAGAGGGCGACAGGCCGACTTGAGTCCTCGCGCCGGCCGACGATAAGGTGTATGGTCCCATAGGGTTTTGCCCAGCATGTAAAGGCTGAAAGGCCGAATTCTAGATCATTGGCGGTATAAAGGAAAAGAATAAGAGAGCCGGTTTGGCTTGTATGAAATTGATTCATGTTTAAACTTTGTTTTTATAAATCTTATCTTTGGTATGATTGTATTGTAGAAAAAGGCTGTTTTAACAAACCTTGTGAAAAGGGCCTTAATTAAGGAACATGTTTATTTATGTGTCAAACAGTGTGGTAGGATTAATTAGAAAACAAATTGACGCGTGAGTAGGGTGAAAAGTGAGAATGCCCCGACGGCACCATCCTACGGACGAGTGGACCTGATTAGTCGGGTAGCTTTCCAACAGATTAAGTGAAAGCCCTACGCTAGATAAATAGGTTCTCGGGCAACTCTATTTTAGAAGACTAGGCCAGCGGCTATGCCTTGCATGGATGAGGAAAAAAGCGTTGCCTCTAGAAATCAAGTCTTGTAGTTGCCCAATTTATGTAATCAATTACCCTATGGGTGATTTGATTTTAGAAGACCACGCTCCCCCTACGGGATAGAACTAGGTCTTACCTATGAATTGTATCCTTGAATCTCTGTATGGTCAAGGTATCGATGAGTAGGAAATTTTCTCTAAGATAAGACTTAGTGGACTATCTTAAGTGTTTTCCCTATTTGTGGAAGGGGGGAACCTTACAAGTGGTATCAGAGCCGATCTTAGTTCCTAGGATTTGTTTTTCAAAGGTTAACTGTCAAGGGATTAAAACAAGTGATTGTTTATCATATGAGGATGAATCAATCATCTCTACTGGCCATAGAAGTGATTTGAATATCCTCACATGTTGAGACAATCATCTTATGAAATTGTGCTTGTATCTTGGGGGTGCACACGCAAGATATTTGTATAATAAATTTAAGAAATGAGATTGGGGAGAAAACCTTTTGTGAGGAAAACATAGGGTGATCAAATTAAGAAACTAGTCAGAGACTGAATGACTAGAAGGATAGACCGAAACTTTGTTTAGAGAAATTTTTAGGATATCTCATTAATTTGTGTATTATAAATTATTAAGATTATAACTCCATTAAGATTTGACATGTGAATGCCATCCATTGGATGCTTTACACTAGGACGATCATCCAAGATCTAGAACCCATTTAATACAACATGAATCTCGAATGTGTAATTCCCAAAGGATCATGCTCTTAGATGTGTTAATCCCTAGATACTAGGTATGTAATTTTCAAAAAGCTAATCATCTTAGATATGTCAATCCTGATAATCTTTGGATGTGTCAATCCCAAGGCACCAGATGTGTAATTCTCAAGAAAATGAAGATCTCAGATGTATTAATCCTGACTGCCTTCAAATGTGGTGCTATGATAAGTATTTGATAGTTTTGAACTTTTAATGGATATAATGAAAGAAGCAAGCTCACCCTTGCTCGCGTCTAAAAATCGTAAGAAATGCCAAATTAGTTGGAAGCATTGTTGTCAATCTAACCACCATTGGAGCTAAAAAGTTAGAAGCATTGTTGTCAATCTAACCACTGGAGCTAGAATCAGCTATGAGATGCCATGAAAGTACACCTTCGTGAAAGGTTTTGTCCTCTAGGATTTCAAGAGGATAAAATGAATGAATTTTTGGAGCTAACCCAAGAAAGGAAGACCCTGAAAGAATACCACCAAACTTTTGTTAAACTTCTCCGATTTGCTCCAGAGATGGATGAGGTAACTCTTCTCCATCAATTCATTTGGAAGCTTAATCTACCTTTGAATAACCTCATCAAGAATGTAAAACCATCCTCTATTCCAGAAGCCATAATTATAGCCAGAGACTATGATAAAGTTTTTTTATATAGAAAGCATCGAGAAGGACATGAGTCCTTCCATGTTAATCAAGAAGAGGTCCCCTACTAATTCAAGAGGAATGTCAAGCCCAACCCTTGGCTATAAGGAATCATGAGCTAGAGCAAAAATTAGGTCAAGAAATAGGGATAGCAAAATTAAAGATAACCAAATTCAACAAGTATTTCTATGAGTAAATAGAAGAGGATTGGTGCAAGATTCATGTGAAGTAATGTGCATGATGAATGGAGGTATTCTAAAAGACGGTACTAAGATTATGAAATTACTATCATAGGTTAGATTGCATAAAGGATTGATTCCCTTACGTTTCTCCATGACAATTTGTTAAGTACCATATTACATGGGTGTATAGAATAAGGAATTCGAAGGTTCATAGCATATGAAAGGTATATGGATGCATGAAATTAGAATAATAAAGACCTTTTGGAGGCACAACAAAACGAGCTAAGCACATGAAATAAACGAATCTTTAAGAATAATATTCAGATAAAAGAAGATTTTTACCTAGTGGGGACACCACTTTGAAAGAGGCAGGAGGATTTACTTAGATACTACCCCAGCTCGTGAGATGAGGACATCTCGAATCTTTTAAGTGGGGAAGATTGTAAGATCCCTCGCAAGCCATGTATGTATGTGTCTCTTTTAATATAGAATTCAATAAGGAAAGAGAGTGTAATTAGAGAAGAGTGAGACAACAAGGCTAGAAACATTAGGAAAGTGTTAGAATAAAAATATTCGCTCCAAAAAATTCTAAAAGAAATAAGAACATAAGAATAGTTCTATGAAGAGATAAGTATTCCCAAAAAAAGAATTTCGATTTTAGATGATAAGAGGTCATATTTAGAGTACTTTTACACATTTAGAGTCCATGCATACTAAAAATGTGAAAAAACAATGCGTTTCTAAAGATGGCACGTTTGTGGCTATATACAGACGTTTTTGCCTATTCTGCCCGCGTTGGCTTGTAGACCAGATGCCTTCCCGTTCTTTGGACTGGTTATACAACTATATTCTGAGTTTTTGTCAGAGAGTTATGGCCAAAACAATTTTCTGTTTCTGTCAGGGTCTCTACACAGAGAAAACTGTGAGAAGGCAGCAAGTAGCCTCAAGAAAGAGAGAAGAGTCACCGTACGAGTAAGAGGAGATGAAGCTTGGGGATGATCGGATGATTTCAATCATAAGAGAAGGTATTAGAAGACTCTATTCTCATATGTCAAGTTCTAAAGCTCTTGTTAACGAGCAAAGGCAACGATAAACGATAAATTTTTATAAGGTAAATACATATTTTGTTTTTCAATTATATATCATTCTTAGGGGTTGAGGTATGGCCCCGACTTCTCTATTGATTATAGTGATCTATTTGATTGATTTACTATTTAAAGTTTGTATTCTTTTAAACAACAGCATATGTCTTAATAAAGAATGTCTTATCGCAATCTCAAGTTGAAATGCTAAAATCTATGTGAGAAAAGAATTGTTTTCTTAAGAAGGTAACATGGATTCTAGTCATATGGTTTAGTGAGTAAATAGATTGTTATCTTGGTTAAATTAAGGTACAGGTACAACTTCTCCCTACCTTGACGCTGCCCTGTTCTTGTGCTTGTATAGCCGGATGGTGAAGACGTTAGTAAGGCCCGGAGTTGGCCCATGGTATCCCTCATACCATTGGGATAATTAGGTTTGCCGATTGAGGGGAGTGATTATGATGCTACCTAGTTCTGAGGGCCCAGGCTAGTGCGGTGAATTAGCCCACCCTAGTGCGCGGACATCCCTCTGAGGAACGGGAGGATCGAGCGATGGAGCCTGAGAGGGCGACAGGCTAGCTTGAGTCCTCGCCAGCGGTCGACGATGAGGTGTATGGCCCCGTAGGGTTTTGCCCAGCATGGATAAGGAAAAAAAGCGTTGCCTCTAGAAATCAAGTCTTGTAGTTGCCCAATTTATGTGATCAATCACCCTATGGGTGATTTGATTTTAGAAGACCACGCTCCCCCTACAGGATAGAACTAGGTCTTACCTATGAATCTTATCCTTGAATCTCTGTATGGTCAAGGTGTCGAGATGAGTAGGAAATTTTCTCTAAGATAAGACTTAGTGGACTATCTTAAGTGTTTTCCCTATTTATGGAAGGGGGAAACCTTACAAGCATTCTCTCCATTTGTGGGGATAAGCTTTTGTGCACCGGTACGGGTTGAATCCCTAGCTCCGAAAGGGATGCAAATCCCATTGGATTGAGTTACACGTGGATCATGCTACTCTTGCTACAAGTGAGAGAGTTTTCCGTCTCTCCAAAGGACTCCCTAGATAACAAATGTAATCAAAAAGTAAATTGATAGGTCAACTTTTAGATGTAGAAAACATAGGAAAGTTCAAGGTGGATTGGCATCTTGGGGGAGATTTGAAGACAATTAAATGCATGATGGGTTGTGCTCAAGGCGCGACATCAAGATGGCCTTGTCCATACTGCAATGCTCATATTGATATTCCTAGGTAGAAAAAGACAAATGGAAAAGGTATACAAAAGGTTGGTTCTGTTGGGAAGGATGCCTCGAAAGGTCCCAAGAAAGGGAAGAAGAAACAAGAAGATGCAGTAGATCCAACCGAGTCAACTGATGATGAAGATGAGAAACAACCAAATGCAAGATGGGTGGAAGGTGTCATGTCTCCTGATATGCTAGGAGAACCAAATAGGAATTCAAATTGGAGCCCCATCATTAATTTTCCACTAAAGAATATTCACTTTTGCACACTTCATTCATTCATGAGAATCTTTGATCGATTGCTTAAGCGCCATATCGATTATACATTCACAATGCCTACACAAGAGAGGAAAGTTGCAACCCTAATTGGTAAATTAGAGCATCTTTTGAATTCTCTGGGCTACCATGGCAGAAACGTGAAAATTGAAGTGAATAAGAAGGCCTCTGGTATGTCATACGAGGTTGCTCAAAAGGTCTCCCCATGACTGGATCAAAGGCAATGAGATTTTTGGAGAAGCCAGCAAACATAGAGAATTCAAAGAAGACTTGGGGACTCTGGAGAGACCTGTGTGCAATCACCACAAATGTAGATTATCCAATGCTAGCTCTTGTATATATGCGCAAACAACTTTGGATAAATTTCAATAACATGGTTCGCATTATGAATCAAAGTAGCATAACTGCCCAAGAATGAGCATCATTCCAACAACATATCATAGAATTCATCAAAAGTGTGCTAGGTGCTTGGGGAGAGTAAAGTAACACACTATATGGTAAGTTGTACAGTACAAAAATAAACTGGTGTTTTTACCTTGACTTTTTCTCATTAAATTCTATTGTCGTGTACAACACATAGTTTATGCACATGGTGCGTATTTCATGAACAAGTATGGATCGCTCGACATTTGGAGTACCCAAGGGATGGAGAAATCACATTATAAAGTAAGAGGGGTTTATTTCAAAAATACAAGACATGGAGGTGGAGCTTCTGTAGGAGGCACACATACAAACTATCTACAAGAGATGTTTAATTGGTTTTATCGCACAACCTTTGGAAGGTATTGGTTAGGGAGCGGGCCCAACAATCTAAGATTGCGCAAGAGGCACGCAAGGTTGCAAAAGTAATGCTCGTCTTGAATGGTTGCAGAAGACCAATGCTCCCCATAGGCATGGTGCTTGGCGTGCAGCACGAATGAGGAGACAAGGGAGGCATTGGGTTGTGCACGCACCAAAATAAATCTAGATGTAATAAAGCTAAGAAAATAAGTTTAGTTAGGTTTTTTTTGCCCTTAAAAAAAACTATTAATAGTTCCTTCTCTTACTTCATTTTCATTTAACTTTTTTAGAGAGCTTGAGCTCAAGATCTACGTAGACACCCACGTAAGGACACCAGCACATCACCATGTTAGCATAGTCATACATGGATATGGCATGCACCAAGAACACCACACGTGTTACCATGCCTTCACAAAACACAGTGCAAGGCACCCAACGACCACATACTAGCGACACCACAGAAGAGAGTGAGCCCTTGGATTCTAGGATATGCCCAATGGGATCACCAGAGTCTAACCCACCTTCCACAGCAACACCAACGCACACACATGTAGGCCCTTCTAGTGGGAGCAAGCGTGTGAAGAAGACCCCACAATAATGCAACCACCCTAGAGATCAAGGCAGAGAGGCTGATGAAGAGTAGTTTGACTAGGTTGGTGAAAACATTCCTACATTGCGCAGCACCATAGGTGGCAAGACCCTACTACCAGGACAGGGTTCCCTACCTACCCAGGAGGAACTTGATACACAGGCACCACAGCAATAGGAGGAGGAGGATTCAGACTATGAGTGAGACCAAGAGGAGGTTCTTGCAAGTGCGCACAAGCATAGAAAGGTCAAGCTCTTCAAGCCAAGGAAGTCCCAACCTCGCCAACGCACTAACACAACACAGAGAGCTCCACCAAGGAGAAGGATGCACAAGGGGCATAGGGCTCCACAAGAAATCAAGTTTTATCAGAGGAACACTAAGTTGCTAATAAGAAGAGCCCCTTTCGCTCGCACATTGAAGGAGATTCTCCAATGATATAGAACAGAGTTCCGTGTGCAGGGGATTACCCTTGAAGCATTGCAAGAAGCCTCCGAGGCTTACCTTGTTGGGCTTTTTGAAGACACCAACCTCCTTGCAATACATGCAAAGAGGATTACCATATCTGCCAAGGACATGCAACTAGCTTGGCGTATTCGAAGGCAAGCAAGACACGATCTAGAGATCTTAGATGTTAACCTTTTTTTTTAAGCAACTCTTTTGTTTCAAACCCCCCTTTGTAACAAGCCTATCTGGCTTTCATTTGTAACCTTCTGATAATTAAAATTTTAAGTTTCTCTTACAATGTCTCGCGACGGTGTCATCATGTTTGTTTAACATGGAGTATCTATCATGTGCCAGTTTGTCACCCAATGCTCCTGGAGGACTGAGGAAGCTGAGCCAGAACAATGCGAATTTGGCCTCTGCAACGGCGATGTAGGCTCAAAATTCGCACTGTTTTGGCACTTCTCCCCTAGCCACTTAGGATCATTTTTGATGCATTCATAATGAAGTTGAGCACACTAATTGTGAGAAATAGTAGTTTATAACATAAAAACACCTTTAGTCATGTGTAAAAATATAGTGTTTATCATCTAATGCATCAGAATTGCTCCTGGAGGACTGGGGAAGCTATGCCAGAACAGTGCAAATTTAGGCTCTACAGCTGCGATGGAGGCTCAAAATTTGCACCGCTCTCCTAGCCACTAAGAATCATTTCTGATGTATTTATAATGAAGTTGAGTACACTAATTGTGAGAAACAATAGTTTATAAGATAAAAACAGCTTTAATCATGTATAAAATTACATTATTTGTCATCATCTAATGCATGAGAATTGCTCCTGGAGGACTGGGGAAGCTATGCCAGAATAGTGCGAATTTAGGCTCTGCAAAACAGCAGCGGTGCAGGCTCAAAATTTGCATTGTTCTGGCACTGCTCCCCCAGCCACTCAAGATCATTTTTGATGCATTTATAATGAAGTTGAGAACATTAATTATAAAAAACAGTAATTTACAAGATAAAAAGACCTTTAATCATGTGCAAAATTACATTATTTGTCATCCAATGTATCAGAATACCTCCTGGAGGGCTGGGGAAGCTATGCCAGAACAGTGCGAATTTCGGCTCTGCAGTAGTGGTGCAGGCTCAAAATTTGCACTGTTCTGGCGCACTGCTTCCCCAGCCACTCAGAATCATTTTTGATGCATTTATAATCAAGTTAAGTACATTGATTATGAGAAACAGTCATTTACAAGATAAAAATACCTTTAATGTGTGTAAAAATACAATATTTGTCATCCAATGCATTAGAATTGCTCCTGAAGGGCTGGGGAAGCTGTGCCAAAACAATGCAAATTTGGGCTCTACAACAGTAGTGCAGGCTCAAAATTCGCACTGTTCCTGACACTACTCCCCCAGGCTCCCAGGGTCATTTCTAACGCATTCACAAAAACATTGATGGTACAAACTAGAAAAAACAATGATATACTTGATGAAAATAAGTTTGTAAAAATTGTATTGTATTCATATTAAGAAGTGATACATCATCTTTACAAAAGCTTTCTTACAATATTGAGCTTCCTTCTCTTGTTATTGGTGGGCAAAGTGTGCTCAAAGAAAGTGTGCTCAAGGAGTGATTGGGCTATTTCTTGAGGATCCTCTATGCCTATGCTTTTGGCTATACCTATACGAGCAAGAAGCTTACCCCTAAATCCACAACCAAAAACATTGATGAAGGCAAGGAATTTTTTAATCAGAACTATACATTTGGTGCTCTGTGCCATAGAGGCTACACAGAGCACCTTAGAGAGGGCTTTCAAAAAGAAGAGAGTGAAGGCAGACTTAGGGGTGTAGTTGTCACGTAGGCTGTAATGCCTGTGAGACCGACGACAGCAGACCGGATGGCCATGTCCGGGGTTCAGTGGGAGAGGACACCCATGCGGAGTCATGGGCGGCCAGGCTAGTGTGGACGGCAGGCCACACACTATATAGCCTGGGGGATGAGGGGCAATCCTCATTTTTCCTCTATGGCTGTGGGTGGTGAGCCAGAGGCCGTCCCCTCTTGTGGTAATGCCCGTAGTAGCGGCATTACGGGAATGTAACACTGGTATCAGAGCGTGGTTCGATGGGATCGTCAGAGCCCACGCGTGATCGGGGGACCGGAGCCCACTCGATGGTTTTCGACCATTCGTCTCCTTATCCTTATCTCGAATGGAGGGTGTGGAGGGAGGCGGCCATGGAAGAATGGAGGGGAAGAACTCTCTCTCTCTCTCTCTCTCTCTCTCTCTCTCTCTCTCTCTCTCTCTCTCTCTCTCTCTCTCTCTCTCTCTCTCTCTCCCCGTCACACACAACAATAAGTATTGCAATTAAGAGCTCATTTTTTCTCTGCGTTGAAGTTTTATGCGAAATAAAATTTCTTTGATAATGAAGCTTGTCTGCGAAGATCGTTGAAGCTGTGTGGAAGGGGGGGGCGCAGACCCGAAAGCGTTGAAACACACAGGGGCGCAGACCCGAAAGGGTTGAAACACACGACTGTGTGTGGGGAGCGAACACCAGCCCCGTTGCCAGCTGCGAAAGACGTTGAATGGCAAGCAACAGCCCCAATGTGCAGAGCAGCCCACCAGTGTGCGAAGACCACGTCTGAGTGGGTGGGGGCGAGTGCTGCTGAGACTGGGTGGGCGACTTGCGCTGAGTGGGGGAGGCGAAAACACGACCTGCTGGCTAACACAACCTGCTGGCTATTTTCTCGAAAGCAGCCCCACGCTACAGCGGGCGTGTGAAGGATGGCGCTGCTGCTGTGTTGCCTGAGCCATGGGCCAGCAGGCGGCCAGCCCAGGCAGCGATGGCGGGTGTGTGGAGGTAATGCGTTGTTTGCCTAAGCCAGGCGGCCAGCCCAGGCGGCCTAGGCGGCCAGGCCAACCAGGCCAGCCAGGGGCGGCTGCATCCAGGCAAGCCCAGCGGCCAGCTAGGCGGCCAGCCGGCCAAGCAGGCGGGTGGCCAGCCCAGGCCACCGGCCAGCCAGGTAAGCGGCCAGGCGGGCGGCCAGGCGGCCAACATCCATCAGGCAGCCGACCAACGCACCCAAAAAAAAAAACCCATATATTTTAATGGTTCATTTTTTTCCATTAAAAATGAAACGGGCGGCCAGCCCAGCAGGCAGCCAGCCAGCGGGGCGGCCAGCCCAGCAGCCAGCCAGCGGGGCGGCGGCGGCCAAAAACTCGGCCCTAAGAACGCTCCCCCCCACGGGCGACGGGCGGCCACGCCCGAAGCTGCGAGGGCCGGCCCGACCCGTTATTTTTTTATTATTTATTTTATTTTATTTTTTTAAAAAAAATAAAAATAACACCCAAAACAACGGCACACTTCATGAAACAAACCCAACACGACTATCGTGCCATGTGGCCGTAGTGCCTGTTTTCCACGAAAGAGTCCCACCGCACACGGCCGTAGCGCCGCATGCTAAGAGAGAGACAAATCCAACGGCCGTAGTGCCGAGTCCTTCGAAAAGAGCCGTTCTATGGCCGTTGTGCCTGGTGAACACGTCTATGGCCGTAGCGCCGCGAGGGTAGCACTATGGTGATCACACATTTGGTTTAGAGAAACTAAATTTAAGCTGAGCATAGACTTAGTATTGACCATCAAAGTCACGTAGTTTGGCTATAGTGTAAATCTAAAACTGCGGTGTGTTTTACTTGGGCTAAGAGGACCGGCAATGGCGTCAGTTGTGCCCAAATTAGACGGAGTGCTTATCACGAGAAATCAAGGTAAGCCTAATTGAGCCGTAGTGCTCATAACCCTTCACAATCTTTTAACAGATGTTGGAAGATTGTGATAAACTTTGGCAAATGAGAACCATGTACAAGCGTAGTCTTGATGTGGTTATGCCTCGTGTCCAAACAAGTTGCTTACTGTTTGTAGCAATAAAAGGCCTTGGCCCGTAGAGGCAAGCTGGCCCTTGTTGGTAGTAACAAAATAGTGTCACTACTTGGGCCTAGAAAGTAGTGACTAGTTTCATTTAGTCACGTACATTGCCTGGTAAAAGTAATCCCTAAGATGTGTATTACTTGGGATAAAGGGGCTAGCAGTGCTACTAGCAGTACTCAATTGAATGGTTTATCTAGGAGTACTAATAATAATAGCAGATTTAGGATTGATTGGTAGAAATCAAAGATAAATCTGAAAGGGTATAGTCTTGAGATGTAATGCTCAATGCCCTTATAAATTTGATCGAAGAGAACTATTCTTAAACTCACTAAGCATGTTTTTCTCTTCTTTTTATTGCCATGCGTCGACATCCCACTGCTCGAGAGTTTGTGGTGATCTTTCGAGGGGGGAAAGAGCCTTTTTATATGTCACATCAATTGGTTTGGTGGTAATTTGATGGTATGGGACATCAAATTCTCACGGAATCGATTGTAGTCTTGGTGGAATGGGACGCCAAGGCTTGTGCATGTAACTGACTCTTTGGCAGGTCTGTATGTACACTTGTCTGTAGTGATAAAGTGTGCAAGATAAAATTTGAACTTTGAAATTTACCAAATATAGCCATAAGTTGGGATAAAACCCAGTTACAGAGTTTGGAGAAGCTCTAGGTAGCAAGACCATGATGGTGTACTAGTGCTAACAGAGTGATTTAGTTCCGGAGTGATCTAAATCTAGAGGTTAGCAGTAAGACTAGTTTGGTTGGACAGTTTCATGCATGGGGGACGCCCTATAGCATTTTGCAAGCGTAGTCTTGCCTATGTTCAACATAAGTGTGCGATTGTGAGCACATTTTAGTTGCTACCATATGAATTTGGGAAATATATTACTTTCCTACATAAGCAATTGTAATATTGCATGACAGGCTATTTTGCTTACAAAGTTCATGTGCGTGTAAACCCTATAAGTCGTATGACCCCTGGGGAATGAGTGGAGCATTTCTAGGATTTAATGAGGTTTTACATGGCAATAGTGAGAGTATCTCACTCCAGATGAGCCTGGTTGTTGTTAGTATCGGATCCGACATATGAAGTGTACATAAACTTGGGCTGAGTTAGGATAGAAGGCTAAGCCGAAGAGCTTAGTGGTAAATCCTACTGTAACTGGTGAGTTTTGACTTAACCGGAGTGCTAAGAAGTAAACTCAAAGTCTGGGGCTGAACTGGAATGTTCGGAGGCAGACATATCTTTTGTTAAATCGGAGAATTTAGCAACAAATGAGCTTGGGGTGAACCATGGTACCCAGGAAAAAAGCTCTTCACACTAAAATAGTGCACAATGATTTTAGGGTGATAAATATCCATCGCAGGAATGTTTTACAACTTTCCATAGATTATAGATGAAGACCATGTACTTTACGGAGTTAAAGTACATAGGTGGTGACTTTGGCGCCACATTTTTTGTAGGAAGTCACCAGTGGTGTGGTTAGGTCAGCCGAGACTCCAAAAGACCTATGCACTAGTTTTTAAGTTGACCTCTATGATAAGGACGTCCAAAAATTCGTGTTGTAATACCAGAAATTGTACTGCAATGTGCAATGGAGGGGTCAATTTGTGTAGTCACTTCTTAGCAGCAAGTGACTTAAGCATCTTGTTATAGATGGTTGTATATGGTACTCCCACCATTGGGTACGGGGGAGGTACACCATTGGGTACGGAGTTACTCACTGACTAGTATGGAGCTACTAGTGTGATGATAGTGGGTACGTAGTTACTCACTACTAATACATAACTGCTAATAACATTAAGATCCTCGAGTGAAAGATACTCTAGATCAACATTTTAAATTACCGAACCACAATCCATGAGTATCGAGGTACTCATAAATATGTTGACGTTGCTCAAATCGAGGGACCGATTTGTTCGATGGTATGGAATAAGCAAGGAGAGTGGAGTAACTTAAAAGTTACACATCACTAGTCCTAGTGAGTTGTCGAGGTCATCCGTAGTTTGATGATCCCCTCTACCTAGATAACATTCAATTTTGCAAGCCCTGCCATTTAATCCGTAGTGATTATGAGTTTGGTGTGAGATATGGTTATGAAGTTCTTACAAGAGTACTCGTTTATTTGCTTGTCATTGGTTATAGCTTGGTAGAGATTGCCACCTGTAATGGGTAGGTAGCTTTGCCGCTATAATGAGGAGGCAGCAAATAATGTTCTCATAGTTATACTTCATACCAACACCAAACAGGGATAGGATGAAATTCCTAAGTTCATCATCACGAAGTACTGTGATGTTTGCATTTATATTGAATGTATGATGTAATGAGACATTGGGCTTGTGTAATTACCATCAATTATCTAGCAACCTATGGCTTTGCAGCAAGCTCAGTCATTTTTTTGTGGATTGATATGTGGTTATTAGTAGTTTGGAATTTTCTTGATAAATGGTACAACCCACGCAAATAATTCATAAGTGTGTAACCACTTATGAAGGGTAATAATATGCAACAATGAAGCACTTTGTTACAAGTGTGAAACCACTGATCTGTTGCAAAACTGTTTATCAATAGTACCACCATATGTGCGTAGACACTATACTACATCTTCGTTGCAAGATGTTTAAAAGTTTTTTGGAAGGACTCAAGAATATAACATATGATATTTAACACGGTCTAGATTTGTTCTTGGACCTATGACACTAGCGGGTAGTCCGCTTGAGAGTAGAGTTTTTGAGGACAAAAACCTTTCTTGAGGGAAAGGAGGGATATCCTCAAATATCACATAAACTCGAATAGTTGTGTGAGTCCAGACAATACTTGAAGGGATGTGTCTGGTAATAGCAACAAAGAATTGTAAGTGATTGGATGTAACTCCAGACACCCGTAGTGGTGCAAGAATCTTTATCAAACATCTCCACATACTATATGATCTGCTCGCATATATAGTATGGCATAAGAGATAGGAAGTTTGATTGTTATATTTGAATGGAAATTTTCAAAAAAGTTACATTTACTCTGAGTTAGAGTGGAGTTTAACCATCCGTAGATTGATGGTAGTTAGAAACTCAACAAGGTTCTAGAGCATATGCTTGTGCAAAGATGTTACTCTAAGAGAGAAAGTATCTCTCAACTTTGGAACTAATCCTTGTGATGCATGATTAGATTGACTCTAGTTTATTTCTCCTATGGCCATAGAGCTTTCCAAGGAGAAGTTTTAACAAGCTGGTAATGCAACATGGTAGCGTAGTCTACAAATATCTAGTAGCATAGTCTAAGAACTTGCGCTACTAGAGTGCTCTCTAGTACATTAGCTTCTGTGCCAATGACATGATGCAAAATCAAGGCATGAAATTTGCCTTGGGGTTTTGGTTGAAATACCAAATCATGGCTTGTGTGAGTATGATCCTATCTTTACAGAGGTCTGGCGCGCTGAAGGCGTACGCACTTTGTCACAGCCTCACCCACCTTCCTCGCCGGCACGTAATGCTAGGCCGGAGAGACTGGCCGTAGGTGCGGCGGATAGTGAAGCGAGAGTGAGTCCAAAAAGGCTAGCCGAGTCTTCAGGGTATAGTTTTAATAGTCCAAGTGCGGGTCACCCTGGGATTCAGAAGACCTATGCACTAGTATAGTTTTAATAGTCCAAGTGCGGGTCACCCTGGGATTCAGAAGACCTATGCACTAGTAAAAAGACAGTTTTATTGGCCTAGTTTGTTTAAGAACGTCCAGACTTATGTGCTGAATGCAGTAAGTGCCAAGTCAATAAACAGAACGTCTTAAAGTTGGAGGACTACTCCATCCGCTGGAGATTCCTCAAGGAAAATGGGAAAGCATTTCCATGGATTTCATTACCGGTTTACCCAAGACGAGTCGAGGGAATGACTTGGTGTGGGTAGTAGTGGACAACTAAACTGGCAAAGTTTATTACCACGAAGAAAACTGTAAAAACGCCAGAGTTGGCAAAACTCTTTATTGAACATCTCTACAAGCTATATGGCCTGCCCACAGATATAGTGTCAGATAGAGATAGAAAGTTCAACAGTCATTTTTGGAGGGAAATCTTCAAAAAGTTGGATACTACTCTGAGTATGAGTACGGTAGATCATCCGGAGTCTGATGGTCAAACAGAAAGGGTTAACCAAATACTCGAGGATATGTTGCGTTCTTATGTCAGTAAGAAGCAATCTAATTGGGAAGAGTACTTGCCCTTATTGGAGTTTGCCTATAACAGCTCCAAACACTCAACGACTGGATTTACACCATTCATGTTAATGTATGGATTCCAACCAAGATCTCCGATGGCTGTAGGCCTAGAAAAGGAGAAGATTCAATCTGTCAAGGATTCCCTTGAAGATATGAATGATATGCTCAAAGCTACACGCGAGAGCATTCGTAGCGCACAGGATCGCGCTAAAACATTTGCAGATAAAGGACGCAGTCAAGTGACCTTTGCAGAAGGTGACTTTGTATTTTTAAAAGTTCCTGCGCAGTCAGCAACCATGAAAACGGGAAAGTGTGATAAACTTTCTCCTAGATATTGCGGTCCTTTCAAGGTCCTTAAGAAGATTGGGGACGTAGCCTACAAACTTGAGTTACCGGAGAGTTCTCAAGTTCATCCTGTCCTCCATGTTAGTAAACTGAAGAAATTAGTTCACGGGTTAGAGAACGTAGTTTCTCTAGATATTTTGGTGGAATTGATCACTCCACCAAAGATACCACATGAACCGGAAAGGATTCTTAGTATCATGACAGAGAAACCTGACATAAAGTGTACCAGGAGGTACTTGTTAAATGGACAGATAGGGATGAGGAGGTAGCAACCTGGGAACGCCGTAGTGCAATTTCCAAAAGGTTTCTCCAGCGAAAACTCTTCTTAAGGGGGGGGGTAATGTCACGTAGGCTGTAATGCCTGTGCGACCGACGGCAGACCGGATGGCCATGTCCAGGGTTCAGTGGGAGAGGACGCCCATGCGGAGTCATGGGCGGCCAAGCTAGTGTGGACGGCAGGCCACACACTATATAGCCTGGGGGATGAGGGGCAATCCTCATTCTTCCTCTATGGCTGGGTGGTGAGCCAGAGGCCGTCCCCTCTTGTGGTAATGCCCGTAGCGGCGTTATGGGAATGTAACAGTAGTCCTTGTGGATAATGGCGATGCCATCCACACAGGAAGTCGACCAAGATAGTGCGCCAATGCAGCATCATGTCCATGGACCTTGGCCTGGTCTCTACTGCCGTCGCCTCTCCCAGAGCAAATGCGTCAATTTCAACCACCCTTTGCAATCAAAGGAAAAATCAAAATATTTTCCTATACATAATTACAAATGTTTCTAGGTTCTAAAAGATCGATTATTACCTCTTGCTCAATGTCTTCTTTTGCCAAAGTGTTGGTGGGGGTAGGGAGGTCAATCGAGGAATTAGCCTCATCCTTTTTTGGTGCTTTGGTCTCCTCCATCACTCCAACAGCAAGGGTATCCTTTTCAGCCTCTAGCTTGTCTTATAAGGTTGTGAATTCCTCCTCTGGAACTAGCTTGCTCTGCGGTCTCAACCACAGTTTCCTTGACCAAAGCAATTGTCTCTCCAAGGGGTAATATAGCACTATCTAGGTGAGGATCGAGGTTGGACGTATCAAGGTGGTCCACCTCACATCGGGTGCATATAATTCCCAAGCATTCATCCATTCTCAAGCCTGCTGCTTTTTCAAGGTCATGAAGAAATAAGTATTCTTCACCTTCCACCACAATGGTGCTCAAGAGATTGATCTCAAGCTCTGGCAGCACCTTGCTCTCCTCGTGTGGAAAAGATGGCCCCGCATCTTCTACTACAGTGGGCTATTCAGCTGCAAATTGTGCACTCTGTGGAAAGTGCTCTGATGTGCAAGCTTCTCTTCGACACCAGCACTCGTTCCTACTACCTTCACTTCCTTGTCATCCCTCAAATACCCTACCAAGTGCAATGCAGGCATCTCTATCTCCTCATCCGAATCCTCATCATCGCTAATGAGGAACGCAAAAGTGGCGAGCCACGAGAGGAACCTAGTTCCTAAATTGCCCTTCCCTAACCTCTTCACCTCCTGCTTATTGAATGTACAATAAGCTCCTATGGGGATGCAGATGTCGATGAAGCGTTCAAGGCACTAGATGTAGAGGTGGGCATATTGTTGAATGTACTTAAGCAGCTCAACATGCACCCATCGATCATTGGGGCAATGGGGAAAGGAGATGGAGTGGGGAGCCAAGTATTGTTCCATGTATGCAGTCTGCGTCTCATAATGTTGGGATGCAAGGGCAAGCGACTTTTCAAAGTCGACTTCATGAGAGAACATGACAAAGAGCTTGCTCTTGCTTGCCCACGGGGTGGTGGAGAGGAACTCATAGAAGTTGTCAAAGTGGGTAGCAATGTGAATGCAAAGAGATAGTGTGAGCTCGTGCTTGGTTTCTATCCCTGAAACGGGGTGGTGGAGAGGAACTCATAGAAGTTGTCAAAGTGGGTAGCAATGTGAATGCAAAGAGATAGTGTGAGCTCGTGCTTGGTTTCTATCACTGAAAATGAGAAAGAAGGCACCTTTGGTTATTTATCATTAAAATCTAAAGTTTGGCCTTTTCACACTAGATCGCTAGACCAAAAAATTATAGTTTGCAAAAATATTAAGATTTCAATTAAATAAAGATTGGTTAAAAAAGATACTGCTACAAAATTACAAGCATGTCATCTAATCTAAAATTATTATAATGTCTTCATTTTTTGCCTCTCTTGTGACATTTACTTCATGTTGATCTGCATCTCCTTGTTGACTTGAAAGCTTGTCATTGCCTTCACCTCGATTCTGAAACTCTTGCCCCTCACGTGCATCCAAACAGAGGCTATTTTCCCATATACCCAGTTCATCTTCAAGCTATGCACCTTGCTGCTGAAAATTCAAGGTCCCCTATTTGCCATGATTCTGAGACCATGGTTGTCCCCTCCTTACGCTTCCCAATTTGTAAAAATATAGAAAGTGGCACAATAACCAGAAAGTGTAAGAGTTAATTCTAGACATGTAGTGGAATCAGATATACCTTTCTTCTCATCAACTTGAAACCTGACTCTTCCACATTGTCAAAGCCCATGATTCTAAAGTGTTGACGTAGGTTTGCTAGGATCCAATGCTTGCTTGTTGCCACTCGCTCAATCCATCCATTTTGCATCATCACAACTACCTCAATAGGCATAATTTCTTCTTCTGAGGCTTGAAGTGGGATCCATGTCCCATGCTTTTGCATCCACCTTTGGTAGTACAGACGCATGTACAAAATAGAGCGTGCCTTCAAGAACCTGAAAGACACTGTAGAATCTACTACATTGCACTTGTACATATCACCTTGATGTGACCTCTCATTAACCTCCCAACCCTCTCCTAGTAATCCTTGAATGAGGTCAGATCGTACCTCCTTACAAATATACATTGTTTTTGTTTGGTGCATTGGCATGGAATTGAACATGTGCACAAAAACATGTAAAGGACAAAACCAATTTAGCCCTACTGACCTAGATGCCTTAGAAAACTTGAGTGATGTCTTGATATCACTTACCATCTTAAACTTTAAGCATAAGATGGTTAAGCATCAGGTTTGGGACATTCGGGATTGTTAAGAGGGGCGTTGGGGACCTCTTCTAGCTTGCCAAATAAACCTGGTTTTTTTTCTACAAAATATGAGTGAGAAAAGAAAAAGATATTGTTCTATACAAGATCACTTGGGCTTTGAGATACAAACATTGCCTCTCCAATGGATGCATGCATAACATAGAAAACTCCAGTGAGGCTTTGGAGTGGTTGTTCCTCAACATAATTAGAGGGGAAAATATCTGCAGAGAGACATAAGAAAATGGAGAATCATAAGAAAATTTGAAACAAAAAATCCAATATTAGCATGTTGTTAAAGCTGTGTTTATGTTACACTGACAATTTGAAGGAAACCTTGGTCGTTAGCCTTGAATGTATAGGTCTCCAAGGGTATACACATGTTGCACTGACAATTTGAAGGAAACCTTGGTCGTTGGCCTTGAATGTACAGGTCTCCAAGGGTATACACATGTTACACTATGGCAACCAGTCCTTCCTTCTTAGTATGCTTGAAGCCTTGTTGCTGTCCCTTCCAATGATGTAGCATATTCCTTAGTTGCCACGTTCGATGTGGTCCCTTAGAGCTTCGCTACATGTAGACCCAAGCCCCAACCCTGAATCTTGTTGGAGCCCAAACTCCATTCTCATCTCTTGTGTTATGGCATCTCTCATGATAGTTGGCCACCATAAGCTTGCTTGTAAAAAAGATTAGGGTGCTATTTCACCACCCATGTGTCCTCTGGTAATGCCCTAGTGTGCTTCCCTTAGCACCATTGGTTGTTCATGATCGAGAACACCTTCGAAGAATTTGATCTATGATTCTTTTGTAAAGTTTCTCGGCAATCGTGTTGAAATTTCTATACCCCTCTAGAAAAGACCCATCTTCCAAAAAATGCATTATGTCATAATACCAATCTTCTTCTACTCTAGATGATGCAACTGTGAACAAGTTGGCATCTAAAAGTTGAAATTTCTGCTTCGCATGGAGATTCTCTTCTTCCTATATCAGCAATATACCCCTCCAGAAAAGACCCGTCTTCCAACAGCTGCATTATGTCATAATACCCGAATCTTCTTCTACTCTAGATGATGCAACTGTGAAGTTGGCATCTAAAAGTTGATTCTCTATACCCTCCAAATCATGCTCTCTAGAATCTAGTCTCGACAGAAAGTCTGCCACTACATTTTCTTTTCCAAGTGTGTACTGAATGGTGAACTCAAACTCCTAAAGTAAGAGCATCCATCTTGCCATTTTACCTAGTAGGAAGGGTTTGTTGACCAGATAGATGAGATCTTGATGATCCACATGGAAAAAGAATTTGTTTCCCAAAAGGTAGTGCCAGAACTTGTTCACAATAAAGATCATGGAGAGGGATTCTCACTTTGTTGTACTGTAGTTTCTTTCTACTCTTGTGAGAGCCTTGCCGGCATAATGTATAGGGTGCATGTACCCTTTTTGTTTCTCCTACATGAGTGCACTTCCTAGTGCTCTATCTGAAGCATCTACATAAACATGAAATATCACATTCCATTCAGGATTGATCATTATCGGCATAGACGACACCATGCACTTTAGCCAGTACAATGCCTTCTGACATTTGAGACTCCATTCATATTTAGAACTCTTTCTGTAAGCGCATATAATGGATATGCTACATGGGCCAAGTATTTCAGAAACCTTGTATGGCACTTCACTTTGCTAAGAAATATTTCAAGATTCTTTATGTTCGGGGAGCGAACATTTTGGATGTGGCCTCCGCCTTAGCCTGATCTATGGCCAATCCTTGGGCTAACACAATGTGTCCTAATAGTGTTCCAAATTTTAGTGCAAATGCACATTTGGCCGGATTCAACTTCAGCCTTGTATCTCTACATCTCTACAAACATAACCTTGAGTGATAGATGTGTTTATCCTTATCCCTAGACACACTAAAATCATCCACAAAAGCTTTCATGAAATATGTCAGGTAGTCATAGAAGATTTCCTATACCATTCTCTGGAAAGTTGCTGGTGCATTTTCAAGCCAAACATCACGACAGCAGCCACACAGGGCCCCCCATTCAGTGAAAAAACAATCTTTTCTTGGTCTTCTAGAGCCATCTTCACTTGGTTATATCAACTGAAACCATATAAGAAGCAATACATCTCTTTTCTAGCTACCTCATCTAGCACGAAATCCGTGAATGGGAGCAAAAAAGGATCTGAATTGGTTGCTGCATTCATTTTTCGGTAGTCCACATATTTTGATTTTCATGTTCTTTTTGGGAACTACTAAACTAGGAGATATCCATGTAGCTTTTTCCACTAGTACAATGAAACCTACCCTCAATAATCTGTCAATTTCATCTTTTACTTGTTTGGCATAATTTGGGTTCATTCTGTACCTCTGTTGCCTGGCAGGTATAGTTCCTTCTTTTAAATTGATTTTGTGGTGGAAGAACTTAAGGTCATTTCTCTCCATGTCTTCATATGACCAAGTGAAGACATCTTTGTATTCCTTTAGAGCAGAGTGATACTAGCTCCCGTTTGGATTCATCTTCTAGTTCTAGGCTGATCTTTACATTCCTTTCTTATTTTCCATCCCTTAGATTTACTTTCTGTAGTTTGTCCGGGCTCACCTTAGCTGCATTGTTTTCCTGGTTCTCCTTTTGCTTTTTCACCCAATCCCGTATCTCTTGGATCTCTTCTTCTTGCTCCAAATTTCGAGCAGCTTAATTTATTCCATTGCTTTCTCCTGCAAGGCTTTGCTTATCTTTGAGCCTTTTGCTTTCCAAGAATTTGCTTTTGATTTCTTTGATTAATCATTAACTACCTCTGTGCTTGTGGCCTTTGTTTTTGTGTGTTGACTTATTGCCTCATCCACATTTGCCATGTACAATAGTATCAAGTCTAGTTTCTCGTGGAGTATTTTGGTTTCTTCATCATCATTAAAACCTTCTAACATTTTATATGTTTTGGCATGGACTGGCCTCTGAGCATATTTTAGTGGTTTCTTAGTATCTGTGAGATCCACATACACCTTCTACTTACCCTTTCTGATGTAATTTTGTTTCTACCCCAATCCTATTTTACCTTACCATGTCTCAGTCGCCGTGCCAGGGTCTTCCTAGTAATACTTGGTAGGACCCACTGTGATTTTCTACAGTGATAACCACAAGATTGACCTTGAAGTAAACGTGTTTAATTCTCATTGAGATATTTTTTATAATTTCCTTTGGCACTACTATTCTGTTGCGCGACATCCTTATGTTGATCTAAATGGGCTCCCACTTAAGTCCTAGACCTAATGCAATTTCTTCTGTGACCACATTCACTCCAAATCCTCCATCCAATACTGCATCATTAATAAGAACATTGTTACATTAAATCATAACTTTAGCCACTTCGTCATCTTTGGATGCTGGTGGTTCTTCTTCTTGCATATTGCTACATTCCAAGGTCTCTTCCTCCACAATGTGCTTTAATTCTCTACTAAGTCCTTCAATGCCAGATTTTGGCCTTGAACCTTGGGCAAATCCAATACTTGTTTCAGTCGAACTTGTCGACCGAGCAGTAATGACATCACATTTGATTGCAACCAGTCAGCATCTTTGAGGTTTTATTCTAGGCATTCCTTGGTTGAAGTGCTCCATAGGCTTGCTTCTAGAATATCTATAGGGATTTCTCTTGAGTCATCATCCTTTTGCTTGCCTTGCCTTCTTTCTATTTCCTTTGAAGTTTGGATTCACACCTTTTCCTATTGTTCCCAATCCAAAGCTGCCTTTTTGTGGCTTTTGGGTGAGTCACTAATCGAGGTTATCTCTACCTTAGATTCGCTTTCCTTAGTCCTTATTACTGCTAGGATGTCATGCACCTCCATTTGTATGTCTTCTTCCTACATCGTGTTGGCACTTGGCAGATTCTCCTTGAGCTACATCAATTCTACTTGCCTTTCTTCATGTTTTTTCTTCATGGCACATCATGTTGGCACTTGGCAGATTCTCCTTGAGCTACATCAATTCTACTTGCCTTTCTTCATCATGTTTTTTCTTCATGGCACATTCCGCTTTGGTATGTCCAAGTTGTTGGGCAATAATAGCATATGAAGTTAGTGATTCCTATGAAATGTCGTTGGCCTCTTCTTGTAGAAAAATTTCCACAACCTCTATTCCCAAACCTTCCCAATCCAGTTCTTCTTACCACTCTCTCTATGTTGTTCACCATAGGATCTCTATTTTTCATGTTGTACATGTAGTTCCATGTATTGTGGTTGTACATGTTACAAATTGAACAAGTTGGTGGAGGTACAATGCATTCCTCTTTAAGGTGGCCTTCTTGTTTGCATTGTGAGCAAAACACATTTTTCTAGAAATCTCCTCCTTTTCCCTTTTTCATTTCTTGTACTGCCAGCTGCTTTACCTGCTGCATCAATTTTGTGGAACTTTCTTGTAACTTTCCGGACTTCTTTTTTTTGTATTTCTTTTCTGCTACTACCACCCGGAGTGTCTTGTGAAGAGTGGCTTCAATTGCCCTCTTCAATGGTGACGCTCTTCCTAGGCTTCCTCTCTTGTCCCCTTTCTCGGCTTCTTTTGTCTGACCTTTTGGCTGATTCCACCAATTCCTCAAACTCTTCTTTCATTTCCGCTTACTTTGTGTTGACTATACTACATGAATGTCCGGCGTAAGCCCTTGGACAAGCCAGTGAGCAACAATTTACATCGAGGGTCAAGTTTTCTCTGCCACTCTTGGCCTCAAGCTTAATAGCTTTGTTGCATAAGCTTCCACATCCATGTCCTCTTCACGAAGCTCTCTCATTTGATCACAAAGTTGAGTTGCAGATTTGATCTTACGAAATCTTCCTAGAAAGGCGATCATGACTTCTTCATAGGTCTGGAAGTGGTTTTCCTAATATCTTGACATGCACTCCGTTGCTTTTTCCTTGAAGGTATTCATGAAGGCATCTCTACGAATTTCACTCAGCTCTAGTTCTTCTAATTCCCAAGGTCTGGCCACTTTCTAGTATTGCTGAAACCTCCTTACATTCAGGTCTGCATCTTCCCCTTTATCGCCTCAGAACACAGGGAAATTTTTGGCTAGTGACGCCATGGCTCCCTTGAACCTTCTATGGGGGTTTATTACTTGTGGTTTTCCTTATTGATTTGGTTTCTCCACCCCTCCTAGATTTTCCAGACCTGGATTGTGTGCTGCTTCTCTTTCTTGGCACTCCTTTTCTTGGTCCGGATTGTATCCAAGTTTTGAAGCCTCCTCTTTCTCGTGTGGGTTAGCATATATTTCCACACTATCTTCTTGTTGATGATGCAAAGTACTCCCAGCTATGAGCTTCCTAGAGGGCCTCTTGGGAGGCATTACTTCTCACCTCTTCTAGTTACTTGCATATAAGAGCGGTATGCTGGAATGTGTTTGGGTTGTGCGGTGAGCAGCTCTTTCTATTGAGTTTTTTAGAAAATTCCTTCAATATTGTAGTTTCACCGTGTGTCTGATATCCAAATGGGTACCTCTTACCCTTGCATATTGGTGCAGATTTCTATGATTGTTGAAGTCCCCAAACTCTCTAGTAAATCCCCAGTAGGATCTCTAAGTGTTTGTGCTACTTTTCCTATCAGCAGAATGGCAAGATAACAGTCTGGTGTGATAGACTAGTTAGGCAATGCCATGGGAGATGTGAAGGCTCTTGCTAGAGGTTCTGGGTTCAAACACCAACTCTCAAGTGGTCGTGGGGGGAAAGTATCGGACTTCTCTCTTGTGGGAACGCTTAAGCATAGTGGATCCTAGCAAGCATGCCTTTTGATCCATTCCCAGAAGCATTAAAAAGTGACACGGAAGAGACACCCAATACAATTACCAATTGCCAAACTCTGACATTTTAACAAGCTCCATGTCATGCCAATCAATTAACACTATGAGCTTACAAGGCTACATTGCAGTACACAGACCGCGAGTTATCACACACACACCCCAGCACTCTCTCTTTATCCATCTCTCTCCTCTATAGTAGTTGATTACTCTTTTAAGTTGTGCCTTCTTGATCTTGGCAACGACTTCATGGTGGTTATAGACCTCCGTCTTACACATGTGACATCGAGGTGGTTCTCACATCATGCATTGTGGGTTGACCGCTCTGCCAACTGCATTGACCATTTTGCTGCCATTGCACTGCCAGGTGCAACATAGACACATAAATTTTATGCACAGTTACATCCCCCTTATGCTAGAGAGAAAATTGTGAGGGCCCAACACCATATTGGGGAATATGGGAATTTCCCATAAGTTTGGGACACGTAGTCAAATCTTTGGATTAATCATAACTTGAACACCGTTACTCCAAATTGAGTGCTCTATAGCTCATTAGATTCCATTTTCCAAGCGCTTTCCAACAATAGGTCACATGATATGGTTTTGAAAAACTTATAGGCATGTTATCTAGGTCCCACCTTTTTAGTATTCAAAAATGGGAGTTGGGAAATTCCCAAACTCACGAATATAGTGTTAGGCTTGAAAATTAGAGATGATTTTGGAGCCTCATAGCATCATTGATTTGTGTGCTTAATTTTACCACGAGCTTTTGGGCACTCCGAGGTGCCATCTAATGATTTTCATCAAGCACAGACTAGTATTCTAGCATTGGTGCAACATCAAGTGTCTTTGGACTCGGCCAACATTTTAGATGTTGATATTAGGAGGTTGGCTTTGTGCTTGCTTATTTTCCCAAGGACAGGAGCCTAGGTTGGGATGGCATTACTAATGATTTTTTTTCCAAGTATGCGGATCAGTTTAAGGGTCCATTGACATCCATTTGTTAGGAGATCTATAAATCTGGAACTATGCGTGATTTTTGGAAATTGGGCGTGATTTGGTTGTTGTTGCCAAAGATGCACACACATCGCTCTCTCACATCGCACACACACACACATCACCTCTCTCTCTCTCTCTCTCTCTCTCTCACTCACACACACACACATCACCTCTCTCTCTCTCTCTCTCTCTCTCTCTCTCTCTCTCTCTCTCTCACTCACAAACACCTCTCTCTCTCTTACTACACGCACACACACATCCCTCTCTCACATCGCACACACACACACATCACCTCTCTCTCTCTCTCTCTCTCTCTCTCTCTCTCTCTCTCTCTCACCCACTAACTCATCACAAAACCTATTTTGAGTCCCTGATCATGTATATACAACAAATAAGAACGTCCTCTAATGCAATGAACAGAAGTAACATAAAGCTACAAATGATGCGAGGTAAGAGATGACATAGCTGGATGGATGAACAAGGGGGTGTGAAGCGGAGGAGAAGTAACATAGACGGCGATAGCTGGCAATTGTGCGTTTCAAGGGCAGAGGGCGTGGATGCAAATCAAATGTCTCCTGCAAATTCACAAGAGCCAGCTATTTTGAGTTTTTTATATATATTTCTAGGGAGTCGTGTAAACAAAAACTATGGATGTTGCTTAAGCGACACTTTGTAGTTTACAAGAGTCACTTTAGGTGGCGTCGTTTATACAATGCATAATAACGCGTCGCTTATGTGACCTCCAATGTAGCGGGGTTTACAACACGTCAACATTCTCACATTTAAAATGTGTCACTTATGTGATGCCCTTCATCGTTGAAACGACACGTTTGGAAAAACGCATCATTTTAGGCCCGTCTCACTAAGGGGGGGTTTTGTTGTAGTGCAATCCTCTCCTCCACATACAGTGAGAAACTCTCTCTCACATTTTTTTGGCAATAAGCTTTATGTTTATGGTTTATGGTTCATGTGTTTGTAGTTCTTTCTTTTTTTTGATCCAACACCTTGTGCCGTAATTCCTCTATATTCAGATAAGCTCGAAAACCTAAACCCTTTCGACTAATTGTACACCTTTAAGAGCTACGAGAGTTTTTTTCATGTTGCTAGTATGCATAAACAGGCATCTATGCATAGAGGACTCTATACATAAAGAGGTCTCTATGCATAGTGATATTATGTGTAAGAGGTTTATATGCATGCATATTAGAGCATAGTACACATAGATCTACGCATAGAGGCCTAAGTATGCATATTAGAGCTATGCATGCATAGAGAATACATATGTTCTATGCATGCTTATTAGAGATGTTCCCAAGACTTGTAGTTAAAAAAACGCTCCTATTTTTGTTGTTATACCTTCATTATGTTGTAGTGGGATTAATCTTTTTTGGCCCAATCCGAGATGTTTTTCTTTAGAGATTAAGTAATGAAAACTATATTTGGCCTCAATCTCTTACAAGATTTGTTGTCTTTCATCTTTCAATATTTATATGTGAATATGATTATCTTCAGCTTTACTGGCACATGCACACGCATGAAAATAAGGGATTTCCCTTACATGCACTATAGGAACTGCAACTAGCATAGGGGCTTCCTATCTTGGTTTATGGTCTGGGATTATCTTTTTATAATATGTTGTAAATGTGCATTTTCTCATATAAATGTGTATTTTCTTCATGTAAATGTGTTTTTTCATGTTTTAGTTTTTTATTTTTTTGTGGGGGGGACATAATGGGAGCGAGATAAGCAAATATGATCTATTTTGTCTATCACCCATTCTATCCCTCCCCCCAATTTGTTTTGCTTAGATTGCAGTGCAGGTTATGACCACAATTATATGTACGGTTATACCCATGGCTATATACATGGATGTAGCTCCAAAATTAATTTGTTGAAGCACGATTGTGCAGCACATGGCTATGCCCTCATCCTCTTCTAGTGGTAGCATCCATTTTGATGAAAAGGGGAAGCAAGATATTTCAAGAACGAAGAATCTTGTAAACCTAGAGTTTAGAAACTCATTCAACCCTTGGAAGAAAAAAGATTTAGGTTCCAAGTAATACACATGTGAGGAATGAAGAATATTGTAAACTTTACAAATTCATTCAAGCCTTGGAAGGAACAAGATACAGATTCTAAGTAATACATATGTGATAGATTGAAGGAGGACTTTATGATTCCACACCCTATCCTTGAATTTAATTATGATGTAATAAAGGAGAAAATGAAGCTTATCTTGCAGTCTAATAGAAGAGGAGACATAAAAAGGTGTGTACACAAAATAAGGATAAACCACCACACTTCTCTCAGAAACAATAAGGATAAACAAAAAAAAAGGATAAACAAATACAGTTCTCTAAGAAAGATGAGAAGAATGCTAAGAGCGAGGTTATGCGATTCCCAAACAAGTACGAGCAATAACAAGAGGCTAGTGCCTCTTGCCTAAAAAAGCATGGAGCTTCACATATAGGGTTACGAAGAAAGAACCACTTGTGAGCGTGAATTGTAATAAGCGACCTAAATTTCTCTTTCCTCCCTTTAAATCTTATATACATATGTTAATTTCAATTTTGATAAATAAATTTTTAATTTTTGTAGAAAGAGGTTATTCATCGCTCCCCCACAAAGGAGGATTATGTATATGGCTATGGGCACAAAATGGAGAGCACTTATGATTGGTTACATGCTCCTAGAGTTGAGTTGTGTGTTAATAATAAGAATGTAAGTGGTCTCCTTGTTTATTAAGTACATAATAAAAATATGATATAAGTCCATTTATGTAATTTTTGTGTTATATATATTAATTACATTATTTAATTATATTTGGTGTATGTAGGGAGATATGATACCTAAGGATGTGGAGGATCCAGATTATGCAGAGAATGTAGGGAGATATGATACCTAAGGATGTGGAGGATCCAGATTATGCAGAGAATGAGGGCGATAATGATCAAGGGAAAGATGCTCAGTTGAAGACCTAGTGGACAATGAATGATGAAGATGTTGATGAATTATCTCCCATCCTTTGAGTCCTTTTTATTGGCTTGTATTGTTTAGTCATAAATAATTTTTCCTTTATTTTCTTAACCATAGGCTTGGAGTTCAATTTGCAATGTCTATATCTTGAACTCTAATATATATGCAATCACGAGAATGTCTTACCTTTCATAAGTGGATGTGTGATATTTTTTTTTAAATCTGATACACACCTTCTCTCTCTCTCTCAATCAATAAAGTTGGGGTAGATTGGGGAGTCACCGAAGTATGGTGACAACATAACTTGTCACAAATTTGTTTTAAATAGTTTACTACTAGTATCACTATCAAGTGAAATTAGCAGCACAAGCAAGGAGGTTAGAAGCGAACAGAGCACCATGTATGTTCTTGATTCCTGCTTTGTTGGTATGCCTCGGCATGTTGTAATGTGTTGATTCAAGATCTTTGACAAATCCATCTTAAGACTCGTCTCCATCACATGGTTTTCCAACGACTATGCATGATGTTTTCCAACGACTATGCATGATGTTTCTTTCCACGCTCGGGTCCCGGACATGACTATTGATGGCTTGCCCATTGCCTAAAGCTGACAAATATTTGGAAGGGTTGTAGTCCCTTGTAGGTTTGTGTTTGACTAACAATGGTGCTTGTACACATCTCCACTTATATATTACCATAAAACAAGATGCGAGTTATCATAAAAATCACTAAGGGTGTTTACAGACTACGTGCTTACCCACAAAAAATGTTGAGAGTTGTGGGCAGGCACATTAACAATTGTTGGGTGACAATACCCTTTACCGTGGGCATGCCCACGAAAAAGGCGTCTTTCAACTGAGAGCTGTGGGCCAGCTATTCCTCCCGAAACTAGAACACTGGTTGTTGGGCTCTAGTCAGCAAACACATCAGCACTGAGGGTGCATGGGCATGGTCACAGTTTATAAATAAATGTCAGACACGCGGGTGATTGTGGTGATCGGATTGGTTGAGAAAAACTTTTTCGTGGGCTTTCACCCAAGTGTGTAAACACCCTAAAGCAAGGCCTAAAATTGACGAGTGTTTTGCCTATCAAAGGCATTTTTACCTATCAAAAAAGGTTTAAGTTTTTTTTCCACGTCAAAAAACATGCAGTAACTTAAAAACTGCATGTCATTGTGAAATGTTTTATTTAAAAATGCATTTCATTTGACATGCTGGTCAAAAATAATTGCTTTTCATTTTTTTAACCTCATATATTTATAAGGCCTATATATATATATATATAAAAGCCTTATAAATAATATTATATCAAAATAATATATAATGTGATTTGAATTTTGTATTATAAATAAATTTTTTATTGTTAATCGTCCGATTATACAAAAATAGAGATGAACATTGGATGCCTGGCCCCCATAATTCATGCTCTTAACTTAAAGCATGTAAGTTTAATTGCTGGCACGGTGCTCCTACCACCTCATCTATCCATCCCTCTTCCTTGCTTTAGTTGTTACATCTTGCATACTTCTTATATACCGCTTGGTCGCCTCCTTTGCAATGTGCATATGGTACTGCATGCATTGAGCCCTGCTCTTATCTACCGCCTGTTTTAGGCCCTAGTCGACTGCGTGCCTCCTACGTGCTATTGTCCAAGCCTCATGCTTCTCTGTAACCCTCCAACGAGGTCGGGACGACTCAGGAGCAGCACATCTCCCTCTGGTTTGACGGTCCACCCCTTTGCATGCGTTGCCCGTTGCGTGCTCTTGGCCAAGCCTCATGCTTCTCTATAACCCTCTAACACGGGAAGGAATTAGGAGCGCATCTTCCTTTGGTTCGATGGTCAACCCCTCCGTTGATTTTTACATAGTTGGTCCCTTGCTTTAGCCTTTGAATGGGTTGAGGTCCCCGGTCCATCCGCTGCCGCCCGCGTGTTGTTGGCCAAGTCGGCTCTGTGTAACCCTCCAACGGCATGGGTACATCTTCCTCTAGTTTGTCTATCGCATGGGTGTTGTTGGCCAAGTCTGCTTCTCTCCAATGACATGGGCACATATTCCCCTACTGGTCCAAGGAATGCATGATGCATCGATGGACGATTGGAAGGACCTGCAGTGGCAACCTGCTCATCCATTTGGCAAAACAGCAGTGGGTCGTGGCCATCACTGATCAGGTAATCTTCTTTTTTTAAAATTCACATTTCATCCTACTTGTGGTCTACAAGAAATATCTAGTTTAAGTCCTATTTTTTTCATCCTTTTATCAGTACAAAACAAGGGGTTTGTGAATCGTGAGCACTGAGAGGTGGTAGGCAGAGAAGAGTGGTTTGAGGGAGTGAGGCGGGTGGGTTGTGAATTGCTTGGTTTAGGCCCCTATGAATAGTTTTGGGGGAGTGATATTGATTCTTAATTCTACCAAGCTTTGCTTTGAAATCCAACTATCCTCACCCTCTAGAATATGCAGTGTTGGGTCTTCTTTGGCTCCACCTTTGTCCTCTACAACATGCCACTATCCTATACTATGAAATCCATGCTCTGAACATACTTTGAGAAACCCCGGATCATTACTAAATTCTAATATCTCATATTTGGTGCATGCCCCCATCCACTCTACTCTTCCTTGGGAGTAGTCCATGCCTATGGAATTGTTCTCTCTATGTCTACAATCATCTAGGCAGTTGTCTCAAATTTTGATTAAACTTGATGTGGCTAGTTAGGTATTATATTGGATTAACTTGAATTTGTGTAGTTTTCTCTACTCCATGGTGATAAATTTGACTTACTTGATGATGATTGAGTGTGGGCAGAAAGGAGGCAGAAAGGGAATGTTAGCAAACTCCATGGTGATAAATTTGACTTACTTGATGATGATTGAGTGTGGGCAGAAAGGAGGCAGAAAGGGAATGTTAGCAAACTCAAAATAATTGCATAATGCATTCTTGCAATATTGTAATTTGTAGGCAATTCATCTTGGTAACTTTCTTACTGTGGTTACACATCTATCCCTACTTAACATAATTAAAGCCTTATTTTAAAGTAGTTTCCTTGGGAGAATGGGGAATGTATTGTAAAAGTATTGAGCTTGATTTGATCTTTTATCTTTCTTCATGCTAATGTATTTGGCAACCAAAGAGAGAGAGAGAGAGAGAGAGAGAGAGAGAGAGAGAGACTTATTCACCTTCGTCTTTAGATATGGAGGGTCGGTCTATGGTAATGTCTCATAGGGGGAGACATAAAAAGAGTAAATCTCAGCCCTCAATAGCCTCATTCATGTCCAAAGTGGTCAATTGTTAATGCAAGACATGAGAGTGAGAGCTCTCCAAATGAAGCTCCAATTTCTTCAGAGTCTTCATCAAGCAAGCCCAAAAAGAGGTGGAGAAATCAATGGAATCTTCTTCATCCTTGGCCATACTTGTGCAAGTCCTCATGTAATGAGGATAGGATCAAATGTACATGGTGTCAAGATATAGACAAAGTTAATACATTTACAGAGGGAGAGTCCCAAAGCATTCAGCTTTTAGCATTGAATGAGCATGCAAAATCAATTGATCATAAAATGGCAGCAAGATTAAATGAGGGTATTGAAACTATAGTACATTCTGAACAATTAAGGATTGTAACTTGCATGAAATTGGTCCAGTTTTGTGCATGCAATGATATTGCATTGGAAAAATATCTAGTTTAATGTAAGCTCCAAAGGGATCTTGGTACTCCCCATATGCCGGCATCCGATGAGTATGGTGCTTATACTAATCCTATTTCTGGAAGGCAATTCTTGATAGCCATGAAGGATTACATTAGAAATGGGTTGCGTGATGAAATTTGTGAGAGTCCTTTTTTTCAGTCTTGATTGTTGATGAAAGTACGGATCAAACCATGGAGAAGCATTTGATCATCTATGTAATGTATTTGAATGGTGGTGGCAAAGGACAACCTACTTGCAAGTTTATGGGTCTACTTCCCATAGACAATGAATTTGGTGAGGCAATCTACAATGATGTCTAAGCATTTATGATAGAGACCAATTCAGACATGAATAAACTTATTTCATTTGCAATGGATGGTGCTTCAGCATGCACGGGTCATAGGACTGGTGTGGTGGCACGATTTCAAGCATCAACTCCACGAATCATGGGTGTGCATTGTATTGCACATAGGCAATCACTCGCAACAAAAGATGGTTTTGTGTCAAATCCTTATGTGTTTGCCTTTGTTGAGAAGGTAGCAAACAAGGTGTATGCATGGTTAGGGAAGTCAACAAATAGGCTTGTTGAGCTATGAAAATTGATACATGATTTTCACGTTATGGATTTGAAAGTGTTGCAGATTCATACCATTCGATGGTTGTCTAAAGGGCAAGTTATGGAGAGGTTGGTTTCTTCAATGCCTGCTATTTTGGAGCAATGGAGAATGCATGAGAAGAAGTGGTATGCCTATGCTATGATCTTTCAAGTGCAATTTGTAATCCATTTGCTAGCTGATGTTCTTATTGAGCTGAATAAGTTGAATGTGTAGTTTCAAAAAGAGAACATTGATGTCACAATGATTGGTGTATATTTGGATTTGACATTTGAGAAGTTAACAATGAGATATATAACTTCTGATGCTAATTTTGATGTGGGCACAAAGCATCTTTCTAAGTTTCTAGACATGTCAAAGGAAGGGAGTCTAAAATATGTTGATTGTAATGGGCACTCATACACATGTATTAAAGTTTATCCCAATCCCAAAACAAGTTAGGAAAAAGAAAAGAACTCGAGCATCAAGTGGTAGCAAAGATGAGGAGATAATGCTTAATTTGAATGTGTTGTCCGAGGATGTTGAAAGAGAAGTAGGTTCTCTTACTGAATCCATCTCTATTGGAAAAGCATATGTACAAAATGTGTTGGATGCTTTTAATAATAGGTTTCTTGACCTTGGAGTCTTCAACTCAATTAAGCTATTTAATCCTTCCACATATCCTCTAGATCCAATTGATAGGGGAAAAAAGACCACATAATGGTTGGAAAGGCTTATCAATAAGTTGAACGTTGATAGTCCAATCATCGACATCAAAAGGTGTCTTGTGAGAACGAGAGGATTTTGTAGGTATGCTATATAGAGTGGCTAGAAACAGGGGTATGTATGATTCTTGGAAAATTCGCAGCAATACAAAAACATGGTAGGATACGTATCCAGGGTTGATGCACTTGTGGCAAGTAAGCATTTTTGTTCCGGCTAGCACATCATCGTGTAACGGGGCTTCTCTCGTCAAAATGCTATTAAAAATAACTTGAGATGTGGTTTGTGCTTGGAAACCCTTGATGCCTTGATGTTATTATCACTTAATGCAAGTGAAGCATCTCAAATTCACTAGAATGATGTCTTTAGTACTTGGTTGGAAAGCAAAGATAGGCAGGCAATGCCATTACAGTGATGTATGCTTTTTTGCCATTGCTGGACTGTATAGCTTGCAGGTTGCATTTGGATAAAAAAGTCATGCAGGTTGGAGGTTGCATTTTGGAAAAATATTCATTTGGAAAGTGGTTGATTGCTGGTTTTGGGAAAAGTTGATGGTTCGGCAGTAAGTATTTTATCACATTTCAGAAAATGAACACGCATAACATATGCATTTGTGGGATAGGTAGTTGAGGACTCTACATATACTAGTTTTGGGGCCATTTTAGCCACTAGTATGCGTAGCACATGCATGTGGCTGCATTGGTAATCCTTTGGTAGTGAGGCAAAGTAAATTGCAACATTGCATGCTGTTTAACATACGTATTGCCTATTTTATGGTGATGAAGCAAAGTATATTACAGCATTGCAGGTGTATCAAAAGTATCTTCGACATGTATTTTATTCGAGCATATCTATAAAGGGCAGTATGTACATGTGGTGCTTGTGAAGGGAAGCACTTTTAAACATGTACATGTGGTGCTTGTGTTGTTGGTACTTTTTTCCAAGCTCACTCATTCATGTGTATGATGACTAGTTTAGTATCACGAGTTTCAAGGTGCTTGGTAAGAATTTAAACCTAAGTTTTATCTTATATCACAAAATTTAAATATTTATATATATTTTGATTTTTTGTCTACTTTGTACTAACTTTCTAGTGTGAGAGGGGGGAGTCAGTTCTCTTCCATGGTTATGGTGAAGAGAACCAACTTCCTTTCTCCCGAAGAGAGCTTAGTGTAGCCACTCCATGTGGTGAAGGGGTTCAACTCCCCTACTCTCTCTCTTTATGAGTTAAAGGGATGGGTCCTCACCATCGACAACAACATTGGAGATTGTGATCTTGGAGATGTTCTTATTCGAGGCCACTTACATCATCTTTCCTATCATAGGTAGGCTTGAATCCTATCTACTTTGCTATTCAAATTTTTTTCCATATGCATGAAAATTTAAGATAATACTTGGACTTTGTGTTAATCAATGTGATAATTTTGTTGTGAAAAAGAAGTCAGCCACTTTGAATATTGCTAATATATTATGGCAGTTTTATTTAAAAAAAAACCTTTCATATTAAAATAATACTTGTCATTTAAAAATTTTAAGTTGTATGCAAAGGAGTGATAAAAGATACATGTCAATTGAAATTGTAAGACACCCCTCAAATTTTAGGCCCTGTCCTAAAGGATAGTTTTTTTTCTAGCATGGACTGGTCTTATAAATGGGTCAACAGCTGGGTCAGAACTTGGACTTACTTTTTCTTAGCATTAGAATTTGTACCTACCCTCTAATTTTTTTTAAAAAATGGTAGAACGTAGTGTGTCAAACACAATAGCCGAGAAAGCCAGCTCACGAGTTGCAAGTTGCCCCGTCCATAGGATCGGAATACATAAAAAAATCTGGTCACGGAAGGTGGGCGCCGTCGGGTTGGAGTCTGCGATACCGTGTACGGCGAAGAAAGCAAAGCCACAGAAACTATATGGGTAACCGAGCGACATGCACGCTGCACGCATGAACAGCAGCCGTTGTGGGTTTCAACTTTCGAGTTAAAGGCTTCGAATCTAGTCTTTGTTGGTTCCACCGGAGAACACACTGCACAGGTACCTAAGCGAGCGGCTTTCCTTATGCGTATCTGCTTGAACCTAGCTATAATACTGAATCAGCCGTAAGATTAGGAGGGCTCCTTAATTATTTAATCAGTAGGTACATAAGTAAGTGCACCCTACGGATTTGCTGCATATTCTATTTTCTCCGTTAAATCTCTATAGCTAGGCAGCACAGTGGCAACATGTCTACGAGAAGTACAAGATTTGCTCAGCAGCTCAGCACTTGCATTGTGGAGAGTTCTCCACTTCGAAGTCCTGCTCGCTGGATAGACTCCACTAGCTTATACTCTACGAGTCGCAACTGCAAGCCGCGCATGCCTCCTCCTCGCATGATGGAGTCTAGGCGTCTCAGCTGCAGCCTCTTATGCAAGCGTATTAGAAGATCCTGTGGCCGTGTAGCTTTTGCCCTTCTCACCGGCACAAGGGCGCATTCACATGCACCTTCTAATAAAGCAGCCATGGCCTTGCCCATAAGCCCCTCCTGCAGCAGCACTAAGTATAATACCTGGAATGCCACTCAAAGCTGCTGCCCAGGTGCTGTCGCCGAGTGTATCGACTTCATGAAGAGGTCGGCACTCTCGGATCACTCATTTACGTAACTGGGGAAATCGCTTTGTCAGACTTGCTGCTCACTTGAGGTTGTAGTTCCAACTTCTGATGCAATCTCAAGCTGCTTCCCAACACTAGGACTATATTAGATCCTCGACCCTGCCTCGACCTTAACAAAAATCTCCACCCATCACCAGGAAAGACGTGATTATCCATTGCATGCAACTGTGTAGTGATTGTAAATGTGTAATCCATTACATCCAACTGTGTATTGTGCTTACAATTTTCTGTGGCGGGTATGATTCTATGCACGATCGGGGCCGGCCTTGGGCCACCTGACTACAACATACTTGAATGACGCTTCTTTCCAAACGTGCCAGAAAACAGATTTAGGAACAACAAGCTGGGCAGCAATTTAGGAACACTCTTACAGCTCTGTCGAACCATGCATTCCTAAATCTTGTAGATAGCAACGACGCCTTTAGGTAGTTGGCATTGACATTTACATTTTTAACCAATAGTAAAACACCCAATTTATCATGAATCATGATGTGATTTATATTTTTCCCCACCTCTCGTAGTGTATGCTATTTTTCTTTTTTCAGCGAGCTTTTGTCAAATGTTGAGCTTGTCATTGGGCTTCAAGCAAAGCGACCTTTTATTGAATTTTTATTGATCGACACACTACTGCGTTCCTAGCCACGCTAATAGTGAGACGAGAATCATCTAATCAAGACATTAAAAGTGCCCATTAAAAAAAGGCGGCAAATTTCTCTTGTGCCTGCTTTCCGTTCCCTCCTCCTTTTCTGCATCCTTCTTGAGGGCTCCTCCTTTCCGCCTCCATCCTTTCTCCACTTATTTCCCTTGCGTCCTCTCTCAAGTGGTTGGTTTTTTCATGCAAGCATGGAGGGGAATAGACACCTCCTGATCATATGCGGATGCTATGACCTTCATTGGGATTTATGCCAGTCGAGCCGGTGGACGAGACCTTCGCCGAGCTACAAGATCTGTTACCCAATGTCTTGTAGGGAACGTTTCCTTTACTGAACAAATCGCTAATGGCAACCAAGATAGCCTAGAGAGGATCCATCGGGCATAAACGACTCTGAGGAGCCACCAGTCATTACACAGGAGACCTCAATCACCACACACGAAGGCCCTACAGGTTCGAGGGTAGACGACATGGCCGAGGGTAGTGCACAGTACAGTTCAAGTGGGTAACAACAATTTTATTGGCGTACAGACCCGTAAATAGCCTGAATTCACTAGAATATCTTTAAAAAACCAGTAATCAAGACTTGGTTTTATGGGTTTAACAGCCAGAAATCGAGCCATACCCTGGCCCAGGTCCTAGCTGCATAATCTGCCCCTCGCAACCCTCCGTGGTGCTTATTGGGCTCACAATAGGGCAAACTGGCCTTTGTTTCATTAGAAATTGTTACCTCGTTCTCCTGGGCCTGGTGCGTAGATCAGACATTTAGCAGTTGATCATTTGCAACCTATACCTATCCTAAATACCTTAATATTTATAAAAATGAATGCTTTATGTGATGGTATTTTTGAAACACACAAGCTTGACAGACATTCGAGAAAATAAAAAGTGCTAATAGTATTCGACAAGATATTAAAACCAGAATATTGATTCTGCTGTTAAAAAAATTGATTACAAAGCACTATGTCTGCATTACAACTGGAAAGACTAGGTAATACTAGGATTCAAAGACCTATCGGCACAGAGCCGCTTAACTACTTGTAGATCCTTGGGTATTAGAGTGACCTACTTGGCATCGATGTGGCAAGGTAATACTAGGATTCAAAGACCTATCGGCACAGAGCCGCTTAACTACTTGTAGATCCTTGGGTATTAGAGTGACCTACTTGGCATCGATGTGGCACAAGACGTAGTCCTCAAATAGCCTACCAAAATCTCTTCAGAGGCCTACTGAAGAGCCATTTACATTATTTGCTTGGACTTTGTGGTCTACTAAGCCTACCTTGTCTGTGACCTCTTTTATTACTCTCGTAAAACATACCTTCGATATCAATAAATCTCTACTTTTTTTATATTTTTGTATCTCCTTGAGTGCTTTAATTCCAATTTGGCTTTACCTTCTTTGCCTTGGTGGAATGATTGGTGGTGAGGGTGGCCTTGGCTGATCGTGCTGATGGGGCGTGATCGTTTTGAAATTTTATTCTTCTTTAGTGCTAGGCTTGCGTTGTGTCGTCCTCCTCCTTCCGCTTCTGCTCTTCCTCCATTTGGTGGAGTTTCTTCTTCTTGTTTGCGCCATTGCTCTTTCTGACGGGCTGCTTCTTCCTCTACTTGGTGTGTTGTTGCCTCTAATCACTTGCAATCTTTCCTTGCCCTCTTCCTGGATTTATAAGCTTCGTGCTCTTCCTTGGACATTCTGGGTACTTCGTGTTTGCCTGGTTTCATCTTCACTCTTTAACCTATAGCTTGAGCTCATGTTGGATGTTCTTACCTTATCTCCTTGATGTTCCCTAGGTTCGAAATAGGAGCCATGTCTTGCAAGATTTCATGGGCACTGTGGCTACACTTGCTAGGACTATGGGGATTGCATCCTTATTTCTCTAGCTGGTTTCTCACCTATGGTATCAATGATGCGAATTATTTCTAATCCTTAATGCGAGGGAACCATCCCATCAAATCCAACCACCGACTCGGTAGATTTGGGCTAAGGGGAATGATAGGGTTAGGGATGGGGGGGTTCTCAACTGTGGTGATTCTGAAATAGAGGTGGGGGGGTTCTTAACTATGGTGATTGGAATAGAGGTGGATGTTGTAATGATGGGGATGATGGGAATAGGGAGGATGCAAGGATTCAAAAGGTCGTCTATAAAAAACTCATTTACGGTTAGGAGATGGTGGGCTATCAGGGTTAGTGCTCATAGTTGCTGATGAGGTTTATGAGCTAAATATATATCTACATTGCCTACATGAATATGAACGTGCATGTCTTACTATAGTGCTACTTGCAACACAATATTAGTCAGTACAAAGACAACATGCCATGTAGTTTGCTTTGTCCTTGCCATACAATGAATAAAATTGGGAGAGAGAGCTATTTATAAGGAATGGCCACTCTATAAGTGACCTACCTTTAAGTAGACCCATTTATATATTATTAGTAGTGCATCTCCATAACTCTTGACAAAAGTTTAGACCATGGAGTTTATTGGCAACAACCACTTCTTGCCATGTTAATTTCGTGTTGCAAACCATTATCGTTGGACTTCTTGTGCACGTGAGGCTATCCATGCAGAGTCTCTTGGTGAACTTATGACCTTTTTTACAATAGAACATAAGGGGGATTTGTTTTTGGGGTATTGCATGCGTTTCTCTTGGTGAACTTATGACCTTTTTTACAATAGAACATAAGGGGGATTTGTTTTTGGGGTATTGCATGCGTTTCCTTCCACTCAAACTTCTAAAGGACCAATTGAACATCTCATGGAGGGCATTGCTCTTCCGAATTCCCCTGTTGTGGCTAGTGTTCTTGAAGAACTGTCCTTCACAAGATAAAGAGACTGCTCGTTGAGGAAAAATGGAACATGTGCATATAACATATGCTAAAAAACACAAAAAAAATAAAATAAAGAAATTCAATTTTGATGTACATGTTAGCAAGATCTTTCTTACCTTGTAATCTAAAATATGTGTTTCTCCCTATGCATCGACCATGGCCGTAATAATAATTAACTCATCGATCCTCTTCTTGAAGGTGTTTGCCTCTTCCTCTGTAAGTCCAATTGCTTTCTCAAGTAGAGGAACAAGAGAATCAAGGCAAACCCATATCTTTGTGTGCTTCAATGCCATTTTAGCCTCCTTTCTTCTATGTTCACAAATTTTATTCCACACCTTAAACTCTATATAGCTTTCAACATTTGCATGGCTAGATAGGAGATGCCTTTTCTTTGAGCCACCCATGCAAATGTTACTAGGCTCATCTTGTTTTGTCCTTGATGTTGTACATCCTTAGTGAATTGAATTCATCCTCCATGCAAGCCCATGTCCCTCTTCTAGCTCCATTTTCCATGCATAGTTGACATGCAACATGAGAATCTTGTCTAGTATCCTAAGCCTTACAATTAGTGTACATGGATGGACGTGATGAAGATGTTGGTGGGAGAGTCTCTTGGGCCAAGGGGTTACTCAAAAATATGTAAGATAACACATGAGTTCAACAAAGGGGGTGTTTTTCTCTTGTGGAGTTACATAAAATTTACGTACGTAAGGGGATTTTTAATTCAAATGGTGAAAATTTTGGTATAGAAGGAGTATTTTTATTGTAAAAAGTGTTATAATAGGGGTTTTTTAATTTTCAAAAAACTATAAGTATGGGGTTTTTTAAATACCACTTGAATGCACGTGCTATATATAGGGGGTTCATAAAGTGACCCCTTGAGGAGAGTCTCCCCCAATCACCTCATCCTGTCATCCACTCACCCAAAGTGTGTTAGAGGGATTAGAGAGGACTAAGTTTGAGTATTGTATATATATTATATTGTCCAAGGACACAATCAACATGTGGGATATACCTCAGCCATGTGTCAACATGAGGCAACGACCTTCCAATACCCCCCTCGGTTGAATACTAGATACACACACACCCTTTTCCATGACGGCTCATAGGTTTGCCGGATCCAGTGTGATGATAGCAGGAGTCGAAATAAGCGTCGAAATAGGCATCAAAATGTAAAATAGTTTTTTGATAGTTTTATCAACGGATATTTTGATGCTTATTCCAGAAAGAAGCATGGCATCAATGCAGGTTGAAGAGGCATGAGGGAGATGATTTGAGGGGACTCTCAAAGTAGAGGTGTGTCTAGAGTTCACCAGAGAGAGAGGAGAGTGCAGATCTCACTGGAGTGGTCTCTTACAAGTCTATTTCCATAATGGAGTATTCAAGACAGAGATCCTCTAGCTGTTTTCAGTTTGGAGTGAAGACAACGTGGTGTGGGAATATTTGATTAGATTAGAGTAGAGGGAGGAAGCAAACCACAGAATTTTCGAAGGTGTTACCCTTGGGTCCTATGAGTAGAACCTCTGTTAGAGACATGATCCACATCAGATCTGACCGGTTGTAGCTACTAAAGATGGAGATTTGAAGTACTATCAGTGAGGTTCACCTAAGGGGAACCCTTCAGTTTACCTTCATAATTTCTTTTTATGATGGCACCAATGTCTCAGGGCTATTGAGACACTTCTATGTTTTGTCTATCTAAAGAATCTCAAGAGATTGGCATGCATTAGTGAGAGTGGATACCTAAGCTTCTATTTTATTGTCTCAGTTGTGATATGTGTGTTTATTTGATAGAGTTGATGAATTTTGAGTACCTGTGAGTGTGAGTTTGAAGTCTGGGACTTGCTTCTAAATCAGTTTTGACTCCATCAGCTTAAGTTGAGAGGTACAAAGTGAGTTGAGTGTCAAATGAGCATCAAAACTATTAGCTGAAGGTTTATTGGTCTTGGATTGGCTTGCATGAGCTTGAGAGAGGTTCTTGTGGTTCAAAGGTAACAGTTTGGAGTCAGCAAAGAGGAGTCAGAAGGCTTAGTGGTCTGATGCGATTTCTATGTCAGATGTGAGTCTGTTGTCATCAGCAGACTCGCAGCAGAGGGGAGAGAATATGCATATCAAGTGTGTCAGGTTAGTTGGTTGGTTTGGTACATATAGATCTCCGGAAGTTGTGGATCAGCTCTATAGTCAGTAGAGAGCTTGTAGTGTGATATCCTTGCAAGTTTAGAGGTGCCGAAGGGCCTATGCATGTCTAAGGATGTTTGGAGAACATTTTTGCATTAGTAAAGGGTTATGAGTCAGCAGGTTCTGTGTTAGATTATTGAGACAAAATTCAGACAGGTTCAGTTAGAGAGTGGTCACTTAGAAGATGGTCAACAGGTTGTCCTGGGAGGTCATGGGGATGTGGAAATTGTTGAAATTTGAGCATAATGATGAGCTATGGTGGATCAAACACTAGAATCAACATCATTAACAAAGTGATTAAGATGTAATTAGTGGTTGACTCCAAATAAAACTTGGAGGAAGATAGAAGTGTGTATGTATGATGATGAGTTTGTGGCTGATTTTTGGCGAGGTTTGAAAATGTTTTACATGGGAGAGAGAAGTTGTCCATTCTAAAGAGGTGTCTTGGCCTGAGTTGTATGGTACCTATACGAAGATGCTTAAGGTATAGACAATGATCAGTCACATGAGACCAGCATTCATGAGGGAGAAGCTCGAGTATAAGAGGTGTCTTGGCCTAAGTTGTACAATACGTATATGAAGATGCTCAAGGTATAGACAATGATCAATCAAAGCCTCAAATAATATCTTGAGTATAAGAGACTTGAAATCCTGAAAGAGACCTAAAAGCTCTTGAGAGGCTTGAGTATAAGAGACCTAAAAGCTTGAAAGAAGCTCTTGAGACTGCTTGCAAAAAGGAGAGGAAGCTGAGGTTTTGTGCTAGTTTGAGTCGTCGACTAGCACTATTCAAGGTCTTGAGTTTGTGGATGCATCTTATGATAGAGCATTGGAGTCAAAAAGTTTGCAGGTATAGGAAGAGGTTGAGTTGTCAAATGCATTCACAGGGATTAGGTTGTTTCTCATGTTTCTGTAGGCCTAGATGTGGTGTCAAGTGACCTAGAGATTAATGATGATGAGAATGTGAAGAGAAAGAAGGCCTGGTTGAGAGTGATGAGATGACTTGTTGTAGGCTGATGTGGGAGATGGTGCATATGTTGATGTAGAATCAGGTCAAGAGAGCCTCGACGAGATTGAAGAGCTACCTAAGGTTTTGGAGATGAGGATGCCGGAGAGAGATAGTGAGGATACAAGAGTGTTTGAAGTTGGAAATGATGAGAGTGATGTGAATATGTGGTTAGCAGGTGCTATCGAGATTTCTCTCTTTGTATGATGGTGATGATTTGCCTTTGTTGGGTATTTTGGGAGATTATTTCTTTGAGAGAGAGAGGATGCAAGGTGAGTTTTCTAAGCCCAAGGACGTGAGTGACATTATGATTTAATTAGGCGGGCCATATTTCGTGTGTAAGGATGGTGCTGGGAGCTATGGTGGTTTGTTTAGTTGAGGAGTTTGTAGGTATGCCCTCCTATGGTGGGTGGTCAAGTGCGATTGTGGCAAAAAACACAAAAAGTTCCCTTTCATTTAGTAATGGTAAAACATACAATGGTGATGGGGGTGTGGGTACCTATCAGGATTTAGAGGTACAGAGAGATCATGTGATGAGCCATGATGAAGAGGAAGATGTGGGTGTTTTTTTTCACAGTTGTATGCCTCATTTTGGGCAAGTGATGCCATTTGACCCTAGGGGATGGGCTACAACAAAGTATTTCTATGTATGGTTGGTAGTTATTTTAATACTGGCATGTGATGCCATTTGGCCCTGGGGGATGGGCTACAATAAAGTGTTTCTATGTATGGTAGTTATGTTTTCATACTTTATTTGTTGTTGCTATATGTAAGGGGAATCTTGAGCCCCTCACAAACACAATGTAAAGGTAAATAGAGTGTGTATAGGTTAATCCAAGATGGTGAAAGATGTGTGGCAACTAAGAGGATCAAGCGCATGTGCACAAATGGAAATAGTAAGGGTGTGGGAGGGCAAAAGGATCGAGCAGTGTAGGGCTCTAGAACGATGCATGACGGTGGCAATGCAGGTTGAAGAGAGGCATGAGAGAGATCATTTAAGGGGATTGTCCAAGTAGAGGTGTGGGTAGAGTTCATCAGAGAGAGAGGAGAGTGCAGACTGCAGTGGAGTGGTCTCTTTCTCCAGGTCTGTTTTCATAATGGAATATGCACGCTAGAGATCTTGCATCTTCTTTCAGTTTGTAGTGAAGACCGCTAGCTCTGTGTGGGGAGATTTGGACCCTTGGGTTCTCTAAGCATAACCTTTGTTAGAGACATGATCTAGATCAGATCTGCTTGATTGTAGTTATTGAAGATGGAGATTTGAAGTACTATCACCGAGGTTCACCTAAGGGGACCCCTTTAGTTTACCTTTGTAATTTCTTTTTATGTTGGCACGCACCCATGTCTCAAGGTTGTTGAGACACTTCTATGTTTTGTCTATCTGAAGAATCCAAAGAGATTGGCTTGCATCAGTTGTTATGAGAGTGGATACCTAAGCTTATAATTTGTTTTTTTAGTTGTGATATGTGTGTTTATTTAATAGAGTTGATGAAGTTTAAGTACATGTGAGTGTGAATTTGAAGTCTAGGGACTTGCTTCTGAGTCAGTTCTGACTCAATCAGCTTTAAATTGAGAGGTATAGAGTGAGTTGAGTGTCAGATGAGCATCAAAACTATCAGCTGAAGATGTATTTGTCTTGGATTGGCTTGCGTGAGGTTGAGAGAGGTTCTTGTGGTTTAAAGGTGACAATTTGGAGTTAGCAGGAGAGGAGTAAGAAGGCTTACTCATTTAATGGGATTTCTAGGGTAGTTGTGAGTCTGCTGTTATCAGCAGCAGCAGCAGCCAAGGAGTTGTAAGGCTAGATCCATATTTGGTTTGAGTGTCTAGAGGGTATAAAAGTGCTAGCTTACTTTAGAGGAGAGAGAATCTACATCATCAATTGTGTCAAGTTAGTTGGATAGTTGGGTACAAGCAGATCTAAGGTAGCTGTATCAGTTGTAGTCAATAGAGGGCTTATAATGTGATATCCTTGCAAGTTTAGAGGTGCATGAGTGCATGTGCATCTATGAGGATATTTGGAGAACATTTTTGCATCAGTAGAGGGTTTTGAGTCAGTCGGTTCTATGTCAAATTGGTGAGGGATGATTCAAACACGTTTAGTTAGTCAGAAGAGAGTCAACAGGGTGTCCAGGGAGGTCCGAGCTAGGGGATGTGACAATAAGGTGAGCTGATGGTGGAGGACTATAAAGGACCCTAGAGGATAGATTTCTGATTAGGAACAAGTGAAAGCCATTTGAAGGAAGAATCATGTTGTTATGCATCAGCTGGGAGTGATTTTGGTCAGCTAGTTTGTCAGCTATGGTCAGGAGAGGGTCTTAGGTGGAAGGTTAGAGCTTCTGGAGATTTGTGCTGACCTGAGAGGATAGATGGAGGAGATAGCGGGCCAGAAACAAAGTCTCTGCTCAACTCTTCCCCTTATTCTTCTCCCATTTAACCCTTGCACACCCAAAACAGGCAACATCATGCTGGAACTTGAGCCTCTATCCTCCACTTCTATTCAGGGAGGTGGATAAGCATTCTAAATGGCTGGAGAGGGTAGGACTATAGGGCTTTGCTAAGCTGCCCTCGCAGGAGATACAACAAAACTACACAGCCGTGAGAAGCTACAGAAATCCAACACTATCACAAATCCATAGGGGGAGAAAAGGATGTTCAATCCCCTATATGTGGCAAAGGTCTTCAAACTACTGAGACTGAAGGAGAAAGAGAGATCAAGCCAACCGACAAAGAAGACTTGATCAAGGAGTTTCTCCGGTTGTAAGGTAAGGCCAAAGAGTTCAAAATTATAGGAACTTCAGATGAGGATAGGTAGAAGAGTATGCGCTTCATGGTGGAGATGATGAATCTCACCCCCACAAGCCATAGTACATGTCCAAGAAAGCCTTTGGATTGGTAAAGGCAGTGGAGGTTGGGACGAAGGTGGCTTAGGCAGAGGTGCTTTTTTATAGTAACCACAAACACCAGATCGGGAAGGTCACTTGTCCAAACACAATGAAAAAGAACACCCCCTATCTAACAACACTTTTTGAAGCACAACAAAGAGATACAAAGGAGGAGGAGTGCCGAAAGGAGGAAGCAAGAAAAAAAAGGAGACGTAGGGTGCAGGGACGAGACAAACGCAAGACACAAGAAGGGAGTTTCAGGCAGTCAATGTCCAGAATGAAGAGAATTTTTTAGTTGAGGGAAAAGAATAAGGACAAGAAGGGGATGACACTAGAATAAAAGAACAATAAGAAGTTAAAGGAGGACTTTGTTGACATCCGCAAGTCAATACTTACATAGAAGCTATAAGGGTAGTAGGAAACATCAGCCTCAGAAATGCCCACGTCCCAAATTGGCACATCACAAGGCCATAGGCAAAAAATGCCTGCAACTAGGATAGGAACCACAAAAGATCATGGTCACAGAACCCCTGCAAATGGAAGCACAAGATGAGCTCCTTGCACCCCGTCTTGTAATTTTTTTAAAGTGCTTTGGGTGCAGGGATGCCTCAATTATTTGCAAAGGTGTATGGTAGATGGAATGGACAACACTAAGCTATAGGATGCAATCATCCAAGCCATGAGGAGCCAGAAAGAACCTCTCTAAGAGGAGTTGAATAGAAGGAGGAGAGGAAATGCAAAGACAACTACTAAAGCTCTAGAAAAACAAAGAAGAGACAAAAAGAGAAATGGTAGTGTGATACAAGGGGCACTCAGTGGCCCAAGAAAAGCCAAAGTAAATCCAAAGCTAAAGGAAGAGTCAAACAAAGAAAGGAAATCCAGGCTAGAGATGAAGGTAATATCCTCTTGATCAAAGAAGAACATACCAAAATTATAAGAGACACCAGGTGCAAGCCAGGGCAGATAGAGACAAAGTGGAGCTAGTCGACAGAAGCCTGACTACTAGTAGTTGTAGATGCTGATGAGGAGTTTCTGAACGTCTATGAACTAGAAGTAGAAAAAATGGAACAATGGGAAAGACGCACCATGGAGTACCTAAAGGAGGTGTGGGGTGAATATCTAAAGAAACTGACACCAGGTAGCAATGCAATTCCCCACACCTACCTATAGGCAAATAGTTCCCTTTAAGAGGCAAGATGAAGATCCATATGGAGGATCTGGAAATCCGGGCATAGGAAAGAAGACAAGAGCCCTCAAAACTGCCGCTCACTACCAAGGAGATAAGGAGCTAGGACCCAATGGAGTAGACACCAGCAAAGAGAAAGAGACACAAGCTCAAAATGACTAGCTCAGACTAGAATTAGAGACATGGGAGAAAAGATTCACCCAACTGATAGGGGATGGGAAGAGGACATAGGAGTAGCCTGAGGGGAAGTAAAATTGAAAATATGCAGGGGAGAAGAGAGCTTGAGCTCTTGCAAGCACACACACACACTCACAAAACCCTAAAAGAGAACACACAAGGTGAGAGGATGAAAATCTTCTTCTCCTTCACACAACACTCAACACACCATATACAAGGATAAGAGTATACACATATGAAAAAGTACTCAACCAAATACATACTAAGGTTCTTTATAGTGTGAACCCAACTAAATGAGATGGCGCTATAACTATGCCAGTCTCTAGAATGGTTGTCACACAGCTTGTCATCCCACTAGCCGCATATCACCCATGATCTCACCAACCATGCTAGTGGTGTAAGTGTGGGGTCTATCCCCCTCATCAGTGTTGTCCATCGCCTCACTAGATGAGCTTGATATCTCAACACTCCCCCTCGAGCTCAACTCCATCTCATGTACACTAAGCGAAGCCTTGAATCTGCGGAGCTTCTCTGTACCCAATGCTTTCCCCCAGTTCTTTTTCCAAGGACTCATCTCCTTCACCCACCCACACATTTTCTTTGACCATCCTACCCACCCCCTCCAGGATAACCTCATAAGTTGGTCACATCTACTCTGGTTTGGGATGTCGTGGGACCCCAACAACCTCATTGATCTCTCCATCCCTAGAAGGCTTGTTTCCGTACCCCTACACCTCCCAAAAGACAGCAACAGCCCTTCGCTACCTCAACCGCAAGGGTTCGGATATAGTGAATCGTGCGTAGTGCTCCCTTTGCAGAGAGATGACCTCCCCCCTTACTCCATAGTTGGATTACTAATCCTTTATTGAAGATGCTATATCCAGATGGAGGTGATGGAAGCCATGGGCATCATGCAATTTGATGAATCGCATGTGGCATTCCCGTTGGAGTTCACCCCAGAGGAAGTTGCAGAGGCAAAGACATTCTTCTGATCGCATGCCCCAGCATACTCCGATGAACGATGACAACGGCAGTGACCATGACGGCCTCGATGGCAGCGATGGAGCCCCTAGAGCCCAACCCCCTCAGCCTCCACCATCATCTCCCCCCCATTACCCGCCACCACCCCCCAACCCCTCTCACCCAAGCACCAGCACCCAACCCCATCTGGCACCACAACCCTATGGGCAGCCAACCATTGTAAACTAAGAGCTCTTGTATATAAAACATTTTATGAAATATGAAAAGGTATAATCCCATTAGTCTCATTTGAGTTTTGCCTCTCTCTCACTCACTCTTATGGGCTCATGGATGCATGCTTGCTTGTTGTTGCTTGTATGCTTGATTGTGGTTGTGTATGCTTGTAGGGATGGTGATGATCTAGCTTCTCTTCTCTTTTCTCTCTACCAAGCTCCCTCTTGCATGTATGCGGCATGCAGTGAAAGTTGAGATTTCCATAGCTCCCTCCTTCTTGCTCTCTACCTAGCTCTTGAATCTCCACATGGGTGACACAAGTGGAGATGGAGTGAGTCCCAAGTAGCCTCACATAGGGGAGTTAACCCTCATTAGGGTTGGCTAAGTACACATCTCCGATCTCGACCCTTACATGGTTTTTTCTTCTTCTTCTTTTCCTCTCTTGTGTGCAAGGTTGTATGTTAGGATTAACACACACATGCACACACAAACACAAATATGCACATATACATGCACACATGTACACACACGCACATGCACAAATGTACACAAACACACACACTAATATGTGCACACACTAATACGTGCACAAACGTACACAAACACACACACACACACACACACAAATACACACGTGTACACACATGCACACACCTTACCCGAGGGGCGGGGGTGCACACACACACATTAATATATATTCACACACGTGCACATATATATACACACATATGTGCACACACACACACACACACACAAGCACTACCCTAGGAGAAGGGGCACACACACAAAAATACACACATGCACACATAGTACTCGAGGGGCAGGGGTGTACACACATAAAATAATACACACAGACACGTGCACACACAAACAGACACACATAAATACACACACACACACACACGCACATGTACACACTAATATACACACACGTGCACATATATATAAAGACACATATACATGAACAAACACATACACACACTCATACACACGCACAAGCATTGCTCTAGGTGCAGGGGACACACACACACATACAAATACTGTACACATGCACACAATACCCGTTTTGGGGGTCAAGGAAAATGCACTTTATAGCGCCTCATCACACCATGAAAACTATGTTTGCCCTATCTTACGGTTGAATGCAAAATCTTAATATGGGACATTCTACATGGAATTTCAACCACAACAGCGTAATATGGGACATTCTACATGGAATTTTGACCCACATCGCATTGTTGTGTGGCTGTTTTGTGTCCATATTCAGTGTTTTGTCATTTAAACTATATTCAACGAAGATTTTATCAGAAATTAACCATACTTTTTTTAATCCAGGAAGAGATATGGACTACCAACACACCTGGGGTTTTAGGTAATTTCCCAACAACGAGGAGTCATTTCTTAGTCCTGCTGCATGATGAGCTCGAGACGCACGAAGGATAAACGGATCCGTCTCCACATACAACTGGAACATAAAATTTTAGAAATGATTACTTGCCAAACTCAATCACTTATAAATCAATAAGGCTACTACAAATGCGTACCTTCTGATTTTCATCTTCAACAACAATGTCTAGTTTCCATAGATTGACACAAGTTCTGTTTTCAACTGCGTAACTCAACATTGTAGCATCTACTGTGAGATCCCTGTTCCCACCGAGTAACAGATTCGGGGTACTAGCAGTGGAAATAGCACTTCTCGCGCGAGACAGGGGTTCCACATTCGGGGCCTCGCCCACCACGGATATCCAAACAAGAGACTAATCCATCGGTTTCTCCAAAACCAAACCCGGAAAAAACTTCCTTTACCCGGAAAGCACGGGCGATTCCACCAGGATAACTCTTTACTCTAACAACGTAGTCAAGACCATTACTGATCAAACTGATCCGACTGCACCTATAAAGATACTCGGTCAGAAAAAGGAAGAAACTTGCACTTGGATCATTGGGATCAATGCTTTTTTCCCCATCAAGAGGCACAGCCGTTGATTTCTATCCATAGAACAATTACTATCCGGGATTTATTTCATCTATCGTAATAACAGAAATTTAGTCTCGATTTACGGATCCATCAGTCCAGCCTAACCCTATACGATCCCATGGGTTAGCCAACCGCCCAACCACTATAGTGATGGGATCCAATTAGGAATTTGGTTAGGTTTTGTCTCGGGTACCAAGGAAAAGAGTTCCAAGGCCCCCTAGCCGGAAGTTCATGCAAACATAAAACTAGTCACACCACTTATACACCCAATATGAAATTGCCTTTTTCTCAGCATCAACTGACTTTCAAACAATCCTTTAATAAAACCATTATGTCACTGATGACAATCCTCAAAGTCTCTGGTTGAATCCTTATTTCCAGTCATTCATTCATCGAGGTACTTATAGCATCATTGGCAACCAGAACGCTCACCAATTCTCGCCCTACAATCCATATACATCTTATCTCATCACATACACTTCTTATCTCATCCCATACACATCTTATCACATCTTAACTCATCTTATCACATCCTAACTCATCTCAGATGCATCTTATCACATCTCGTACACCTCTGATCACATCTCATACACCTCTTATCACATCCTAACTCATCGCATATACATCTTATCACATCTTAACTCATCTTATCACATCCTAACTCATCTCATACACATCTTATCACATCTCGTACACCTCTTATCACATCTCGTACACCTCTTATCACATCTCATACACCTCTTATCACATCCTAACTCATCTTATCACATCCTAACTCATCTCATATACATCTTATCACATCCCGTACACCTCTTATCACATCCTAACTCATCTCATATGCATCTTATCACATCTCGAATACCTCTTATCACATCTTGAGCATACACCTCTTATCACATCCTAACTCATCCTTTATGCATACATCTATGCAAGAATTTCAATTGTGATAAAAGTAACACTTTTACAATAAAATAATCATTTTTTTGTAATATTTTTATAATAAAATAATAATTTAATTTTCTTTCATTTCTATGCACGAAATTCAATATTATGATAATAACATTTTTATAATAAAATAATCATTTTATTTCTTTACAGTTTTACAGTAATACTATTATAATAAAATATTCATCTTTTATGCATACCTCTATGCATGAATTTCAATTATGCTAAAAGTAACACTTTTATAATAAAATATTAATCTTTTATGCATACCTCTATGCATGAAATTCAATTATGCTAAAAGTAACACTTTTATAATAAAATATTCATCTTTTATGCATACCTCTATGCATGAAATTCAATTATGCTAAAAGTAACACTTTTATAATAAAATATTCATCTTTTATGCATACCTCTATGCATGAAATTTAATTATGCTCAAAGTAACACTTTTATAATAAAATATTCATCTTTTATGCATACCTCTATGCATGAAATTCAATTATGCTAAAGTAACACTTTTATAATAAAATATTCATCTTTTATGCATACCTCTATGCATAAAATTCAATTATACTAAAAGTAACACTTTTATAATAAAATAATCATCTTATATGCATAACTCTATGCATAAAATTTAATTAAGCTAAAGGTAACCCTTTTACAATAAAATATTCATTATAACAACTTGACATTAATCAACTAACCATTCACCTAGGATAGAGAATGGTTGGTTTTGTTAGAAAAGAGAGGGAATTACCTTTTTGTAATGAGATATAACATTTTTAAAGAAGGCATAAAGCATAAAAACCATTAAAGCCATAAAAGCATAAAATAATTACAAAAGAAGAATCACCAACTTACTAATGACTTTGAGAGCTTTCCTTTGGCTTGATGGTTTGAGGGTTCAACTCTTGTTTGGACAAGAGTGGCCAACCAATCTTTGGAAGAGGGAAATGTCAAAAACTAATGAATTATTAATAAATTCATAGTTCTTGGCTTGGGTGAAATAGAGTAACAATGCACTAAACACTATATATTTTTAACAAGAGGGAGGCTCCTATTTATAGGAAAATTTGAGCTCCTAACCAAACAAATTGATTCTAGAATTTTTCAAGTTAGTTTGGTTACTTTTTGACCATTTTTAGGTCAGTTAGGCTAACTTTTTGAAACTAGACTTGAATGAGGAGAGAGGAGAGATGAAATATCTCAATTTTTTATGATAAAAAACTCCATTTTTCCATGTGAAGTAGGCGCCTCATTGAAGGCCTCCCCTTCCTTACATATGTGTCAAAAATGGAATCATTATATTCAAAATATCTCATATTTTTAATATTGCTCATAGTTGCTTATTAATAAACATTGTACATATTTTTAATATTGCTCATAGTTTCTTATTAATAAACCTTGTACATATTTTTAATATTGCTCATAGTTTCTTATTAATAAACCTTGTACATATTCAACTCTTCACCTTATGTGAGAATTGAAGGGACTCCCCTTCCTTACATATGTGTCAAAATGAAATCATTATACCCAAAATATCTCATATTTTTAATATTGCTCATAGTTTTTTTACTAATAAACCTTGTACATTTTCAACTCTTCACCTTATGTGAGCATTTACTCATTTTTGGGTATCTTCTTTTACAAAATTGGATTTATCTCCTCCCCACACATGGATTGATCTTATTGGCTCATAGGACCTTTAATTGGACCATAATCCAAGAATTTTTGAAAATCTAGACCCTTAGGCTAAGGTCCTTTATACCCATTTTCAATTAATTCCAATTGCACATTGGAAAGTTCTTTCTGAATTTCTGTTTCAAAGGAATTCATTTTAATAAGATGAGATATTTTTCTATCCAAAAATATTCAAAATCTGAATATTCTCTCTCTAGCATATTTTCTCGCTCTATGCCAAAATAGGCAAAGACAAGATCTCATATATTTCTGAAGAGTGAATTGATTACAGGGAGAAGATGCTGGACATTTTGAGAGGCTGGGGAGGAATCTTACATTCTCTCCCACTTGAAAAACGCGAGATGTCCTCATCTCCCAAACTTGGGATAATTTCGCAAGATGCACGAATATGAGACGTAGAGAAAAATTTAATTAAGATTAACCACCAAATAAAAAGTCTCAAGGAGAGTAAGGGTTGACAAGAACAAGATTTAAACTTATTCATTCTTGGAACATATACAGTAAAGATAGAAGAACTCTTTACACTTCCATAAGCCCGTCCATCATATGATCACAAAAGCAGCACTCACAAGCTGCGCACGTATAAGGTAACTCATCTATGGGAATAATTCTGTTGGTTATTGTCGCACCTATCTCAGTGGTATGAGGTGATCTAACAAAAGGACCTCTGAGAGGTAGGCCAAAAATGAGGTAAAGGCATATCTTCTGATGAGGAAGAAAACACGCCAGTAAGAAGACCCGCTCAGAAAACCCAAGATGCCTTGATCTCATGACGCAGTAGTATCGGGGACCCAAACCCAAAGCTTCAATAACCATGGCCAAGTGGACATTGTTATGAAAGTGCTGCTGACCCCAGGGTGTTACCCTAGTTATGTCTTGATAGGTCCGCCATTTGGTCTGAGCTACAGAAGTTCCCAAGTGAGGGAAAAGTGAGCGCTCATACTGTTCTATAAAATCTTTCTTCACAGACTCACTTGTGTCTTGAAGGTGAGAAATCATCATGGATAAAACTAATTCCTGTTGCCAAGCCACGAAGGAGATTAAGAAAGAAAGGAGATTGAAGGAAGTAAGATAAGATTACTGTGAGTGATAAGTAAAAGTTACGACTTATATAAAGGAAGGAGTTAGCGTAACCTAGAAGCCAGCGGTATCTTGCCACTGAAGTTTTACCATCTTTCCATGATTTGGTTTTGGCACATTTTTCTATAGAAGGCATTAAGAATTTTGAGATGAGGAGATAAAAGAAGTTCGTAGGCTAATTCACCTACTTTCTTTGGTCCACAATATTTGGGGGATAACTACTTATACTCCCCAAGAGGTAATGAACTTCTTTTGGTCCATACTCAAATGAAGACCATATCTGCTTCTTTGAATTCTCTAACTATCCTCTTCTTATCTGTATATTGTTTCTGTCGATCCTGGACAGCTTTTATATCTTTATGAACTACCTGCATCTGTTGCTCTATGTCGCCAAGCATTTGACTGGTCATCTCGACCCTAATCAATGGGTCAGAAGGAATTGGTCTCTGAATTTGGGTTCTAGACTTCCCTGTGCCCTTTTGATGGTAGGAGTCGGTTAGTCTTTTAACTGATGACCAAAACCTTGGCATCCAAAACACCGGTTCTCACCTCTGAACTCCTCATTCAGAATCCTTAAAATAGGTGGTCTCCTGAGAAAGTATTCTGGGAACAGAATCTTTCTTTTATCTTAAAGAGGGAATAATTATAAGATAAGAAAGGGAGGTTCTTACTCATGTATACCTTGAAGGCTAGGGGAGGAATCTTACATTCTACCCCACTTAAAAAAGGTGCGAGATGTCCTCATCTCGTAAAGTAGAGGACAACACTTTTTCTTAAGATCCAATTTATTCTAGGGTTCCTTATATTCTGGTCAACCCAACAGAATACGGGGATAAACATCCCTTATATAGAACTCATCATTAAATAACAATTCATTCAGATAATATCATCCATATTTTTAACACGATAATGATTCATTAGACCGAAAAATTTCCTTCTGATTCCTCCACAGGAATTTCAGTTAAGCAAGTTCTTAATTTGTCATCCCTTAACTTGATCTACCGAGTCAAGTATTAACAGTAGCAATTTGACAACACAATCCACTAATCTCATAGTGATTTACTGAAATCATTCCAGTTATGAATATCATCACAGGGACTCGTCCCATTCATCCTCATTGTGGTTTCGCTCAGCTTATACATTTCAACTAAATTTCAGAATTCATCCTTTTCCAATCAGAATCCAAATCAATTTCATCAGTTCTCAAACAGAATTAAAATCATATCAACCACATTCGAATTCATCGACTGGATAGCATTAATGCTTATAATTTTAAGTCTTAGATTTCCTCGTATATACTGCGGGTAAAGAGCTGCAGTTATACCCTCGGTATATACGGGTAGTCATGGTACTTGGAACTATAAGGTAAATACCATCATGTCTAGGCCTCAAGCAAGTCAAGGTTCCATACAATTGCGGTACTCCCATCCGAAGACCCAATTACTAATTTATGAATTATTAGTTTGAATATCAAATTGTATGAATTATATCACACAATTACAACCTTTTTGTGCTTCTTGATAAAATTTTGACATAATTGGCTTCTCAGTTGATTTTTATTAGCCAAATGCTCTAATACCAACTGTGAGATCCCTACTCCCACCGAGTGACGGATTTGAGGTACTAGCAGCGGAAGTAGCACTTCTCGCGCGGGACAGGGGTTCCACATTCGGGGCCTCGCCCACGGATATCCGGACAAGAGACTAATCTGTCGCTTTCTCCAAAACCAAACCCGAAAAAAACTTCCTTTACCCGGAAAGCACGGCCGATTCCACCAGGATAACTCTTTACTCTAACAACGTAGTCAAGACCATTACTGATCAAACTGATCCAACTGCACCTATAAAGGTACTCGGTCAAAAAAAGGAAGAAACTTGCACTTGGATCATTGGGATCAATGCTTTTTTCCCCATCAAGAGGCATAGCCGTTGATTCCTATCCATAGAACAATTACTATCCGGGATTTATTTCATCTATCGTAATAACAGAAATTTAGTCTCGATTTACGGATCCATCAGTCCAGCCTAACCCCATCCAATCCCATGGGTTAGCCAACCACCCAACCACTGTAGTGATGGGATCCAATTAGGAATTTGGTTAGGTTTTGTCCCGAGTACCAAGGAAAAGAGTTCCAAGGCCCCCTAGCCCGAAGTTCATGCAAACATAAAACTAGTCACACCACTTACACACCCAATATGAAATTGCCTTTTTCTCAGCATCAGCTGACTTTAAAACAATCCTTTAATAAAACCATTATGTCACTGATGACAATCCTCAAAGTCTCTGGTTGAATCCTTATTTTGAGTCATTTATTTATCGTGGTACTTATAGCATCATTGGCAACCAAAACGCTCACCACCTGTTCACTTAGGGGCCTTTTCAATAGTTCCTAGCTTATAGTACCCGACAATATTTTTACATATAAAATCAAAATGGAATCCTCGTTGAAGATCAGCAAGATCAACCAACAGACCCATATAAAAGAGCCATGGACTCATCCATTAAGGACCAGCAAGTTCAGTCAACCAGATCCATGCCCGATTTAAGAAAACAATTCTTACTCTTGTTCCAATATCTTCCTCGACGCACGCGTGGGTATCCTTGGCGACCCAGAGCCCGAGCACCGTATGGTCAGCACCCTCTAGGATCCTTCGCAGGTGACCTAGCGCTTCACTCATAGGCCGCTTCTTTGCCCCTCATCCACCATACCGGAAGCTCACCATTTTAATCGAACCGAGGCTGGTCAAGACCTCGGTCGACCTTGCTACGCGAGACGTCATCCATTGACTCTCCGTCAGTAGTTGCAACTTTATCAGTTAGGTCTCCATGACCTTAATCCATAAGACGGTCAAAATGCTTCCCCAGCATTCTTGACATAAAACAGTCATTTACAAACAGTCACAAAATACAGTTTCTATATCGAACTTCCGTCTTTCCACATTATCCCTCCTCAATCCACATTACTTATTCAACATTCCCTTCATATGTACTCATTCTCATCCATTCACTCATATCGACGATACATTATTTCCCATACACATTCATATTCATTATTCTTCATACCCATCCATGCATATATCCATTTTCACATCCTCATTCATACATCCACATCCACATACATACATCCATACATACACATCCACATGCATACATCCACATCCACATTCGTACATCCACATCTACATGCACATTCATGCATCCTCATCCATACATCCACATCTACATGCACATTCACATCCATAAATCCACATCTATATACATACATCCGCATCTACATGTATACATCCACATCCACATTCTCATTCACATCCATACTTCTACATTTACATGCATACATCCACACCTCCATGTATACTTCCACATCCACATTCTCATTCACATTCATACTCCTACATCTACATGTATACATTCACATCTCCATGTATACATCCACATCCACATTCTCATTCACATCCATACTTCTACATCTACATGCATACATCCACATCTCCATGTATACATCCACATTCTCATTCTCTCTCACATCCATACTTCTACATCTACATGCATACATCCACATCTCCATGTATACATCCACATCCACATTCTCTCTCACATCCATACATCTACATCTACATGCATACTTCCACATCCCATGTATACATCCACATCCACATTCTCATTCACATCCATACTTCTACATCTACATGCATACATCCACATCTCCATGTATACATCCACATCCACACTCCCATTTTCACATCCACACATCCACATACATACATCCATTTCCACATCCCCATTCATATAGCCCCATACTCCTTCACATCTATTCTTTTACATCACATCCATTCTCGCCCTATCACAACCCATATACATCTTATCTCATCACATACACTTCTTATCTCATCCCATACACATCTTATCACATCTTAACTCATCTTATCACATCCTAACTCATCTCATATGCATCTTATCACATCTCGTATACCTCTTATCACATCTCATACACCTATTATCATATCCTAACTCATCTTATCACATCCTAACTTATCTCATATACATCTTATCACATCTTAAATCATCTTATCACATCCTAACTCATCTCATATGCATCTTATCACATCTCGTACACCTCTTATCACATCTCATGCACCTCTTATCACATCCTAACTCATCTTATCACATCCTAACTCATCTCATATACATCTTATCACATCTCGTACACCTCTTATCACATCCTAACTCATCTTATCACATGCTAACTCATCTCATATACATCTTATCACATCTCGTACACCTCTTATCACATCTCATACACCTCTTATCACATCCTAACTCATCTTATCACATCCTAACTCATCTCATATACATCTTATCACATCTCGTACACCTCTTATCACATTTCATACACCTCTTATCACATCCTAACTCATCTCATATACATCTTATCACATCTCATACACCTCTTATCACATTTCATACACCTCTTATCACATCCTAACTCATCTCATATACATTTTATCACATCTTAACTCATCTTATCACATCCTAACTCATCTCATATGCATCTTATCACATCTCGTACACCTCTTATCACATCTCATACACCTCTTATCACATCCTAACTCATCCCTTATGCATACCTCTATGCAAGAATTTCAATTGTGATAAAAGTAACACTTTTACAATAAAATATTTTTTTTGTAATATTTTTATAATAAAATAATAATTTTTTTCCATCTCTATGCACGAAATTCAATATTATGATAATAATATTTTTATAATAAAATAATCATTTTATTTCTTTACAGTTTTACAGTAATACTTTTATAATAAAATATTCATCTTTTATGCATACCTCTATGCATGAAATTCAATTATGCTAAAAGTAACACTTTTATAATAAAATATTCATCTTTTATGCATACCTCTATGCATGAAATTCAATTATGCTAAAAGTAACACTTTTATAATAAAATATTCATCTTTTATGCATACCTCTCTGCATGAAATTCAATTATGCTAAAAGTAACACTTTTATAATAAAATATTCATCTTTTATGCATACCTCTATGCATGAAATTCAATTATGCTAAAAGTAACACTTTTATAATAAAATATTCATCTTTTATGCATACCTCTATGCATGAAATTCAATTATGCTAAAAAAAACACTTTTATAATAAAATATTCATCTTTTATGCATACCTCTATGCATGAAATTCAATTATGGTAAAGTAACACTTTTATAATAAAATATTCATCTTTTATGCATACCTCTATGCATAAAATTCAATTATACTAAAAGTAACACTTTATAATAAAATAATCATCTTATATGTATAACTCTATGCATGAAATTTAATTAAGCTAAAGGTAACCCTTTTACAATAAAATATTCATTATAACAACTTGACATTAATCAACTAACCATTCACCTAGGATAGAGAATGGTTGGTTTTGTTAGAAAAGAGAGGGAATTACCTTTTTGTAATGAGGTATAACATTTTTAAAGAGGACATAAAGCATAAAAACCATTAAAGCCATAAAACCATAAAATAATTGCAAAAGAAGAATCACCAACTTACTAATGACTTTGAGAGCTTTCCTTTGGCTTGATGGTTTGAGGGTTCAACTCTTGTTTGAACAAGAGTGGCCAACCAATCTTTGGAAGAGGAAAATGTCAAAAACTAATGAATTATTAATAAATTCATAGTTCTTGGCTTGGGTGAAATAGAGTAACAATGCACTAAACACTATATATTTTTAACAAGGGGAGGCTCTTATTTATAGTAAAATTTGAGCTCCTAACCAAACAAACTGATTCTAGAATTTTCCAAGTTAGTTTGGTTACTTTTTGACCATTTTTAGGTCAGTTAGGCTAACTTTTTGAAACTAGAGTTGAATGAGGAGAGAGGAGAGATGAAATATCTCAATTTTTGATGATAAAAAACTCCATTTTCCCATGTGAAGTAGGCGCCTCATTGAAGGCCTCCCCTTCCTTACATATGTGTCAAAAATGGAATCATTATATTCAAAATATCTCATATTTTTAATATTGCTCATAGTTTCTTATTAATAAACCTTGTACATATTCAACTCTTCACCTTATGTGAGAATTGAAGGGACTCCCCTTCCTTACATGTATGTGTCAAAATGAAATCATTATACCCAAAATATCTCATATTTTTAATAGTGCTCATAGTTTTTTTACTAATAAACCTTGTACATTTTCAACTCTTCACCTTATGTGAGCATTTACTCATTTTTGGGTATCTTCTTTTACAAAATTGGATTTATCTCCTCCCCACACATGGATTGATCTTATTGGCTCATAGGACCTTTAATTGGACCATAATCCAAGAATTTTTGAAAATCTAGACCCTTAGGCTAAGGTCCTTTATACCCATTTTCAATTAATTCCAATTGCACATTGGAAAGTTCTTTCTGAATTTTTGTTTCAGGGGAATTCATTTTAATAAGAAACACCATATTGGGGAATATGGGAATTTCCCATAAGTTTGGGACATGTGGTCAAATCTTTGGATTAATCATAACTTGAACACCGTTACTCCAAAATTGAGCGCTCTATAGCTCACTAGATTCCATTTTCCAAGCGCTTTTCAACAATAGGTCACATGATATGGTTTTGAAAAACTTATAGGCATGTTATCGAGGTTCCACCTTTTTAGTATTCAAAAATGGGAGTTGGGAAATTCCCAAACTCACGAATATAGTGTTAAGATGAGATATTTTTCTATCCAAAAATATTCAAAATCTGAATATTCTCTCTCTAGAATATTTTCTCTCTCTATGCCAAAATAGGTAGAGACAAGATCTCATATATTTCTGAAGAGTGAATTGAGTACAAGGAGAAGATGCTGGACATTTTGAGAGGCTGGGGAGGAATCTTACATCTACTCCCATATGGGAAATGTTTAGCCTCTCCTGATAGCCCTAAATTCTCAGAGGGCAGAGTGGACTTGAAACATTTGACAAAGGGTATCTTCCACATACAAGAACTCCCTTTTCTTTAGTTTTCTATCTATTTGGAGGTATTTGTGGTCTGCATGCTAGACAAACCCTTCATCTTCGTTTTGAGATGTTGAGAAATGATGGCAAGGTAGTAGTCCTCCCACAAATTGAATAGAGACTGTATGTATGACAAGAGGACATAATGACTGCCTTTAATAAAAAACAAGGGTAAAATTGACAAGGACACATCCCCAACATCCTCGTCTACATGCTGGTGTGTGTCCTGCTCGACAGGAATGATGGTGTCACAATGAAGAGCCTAGATGTCAACATTCTGGGACTCCCTCCTCTCCTCCTCCCAATCAATATCGTCCTCTATTTCTAGAGCTTCCTAATCTCTATCTTGGAGAAGACCACCTTCACCTTGAGATCTAGGCAAATCCTCAAAGTTCTCATCCAGTTGCAAATGGAGGCAGATGATGAATCCCTCATAAAAGTGAACAAAGCTTCGTAATCTCTATCTTGGAGAAGACCACCTTCACCTTGAGATCTAGGCAAATCCTCAAAGTTCTCATCCAGTTGCAAATGGAGGCAGATGATGAATCCCTCATAAAAGTGAACAAAGCTGCATTTTCTTTTATGCAGTGGGCATTTGTTATGGTCATTTTTTCAAGTAACTTATGAACCCTTAACGACGGTAAAAAGCAAGATATACTGACGCTATAACTTAGAATGACCACCAAGACGCGACGGTGGCCATTCTTATAAGAAGAGTAGTAGACAACTACTCAAAGCTTAAACAAACAAGAACATGACAAAAAGTTGAGAATAGTAGACATTCTCTCTTTAAAAATAACCACAACAACATGACGGGAGTTCATCTTAATGGAAAGAATATGCCTCCTCATGTTGTTATGGTCGTTTTTGGGATAATATGCATAATTCTATCCAAACAAAGAGAAATATGAGGAAATTGAAAGGCACAAACACATAAAAGGGTAAGAGTTACCTCCATAATGGATGACAAGAAAGGATTTAGGTTTGATGAAGGCACACTGAGGGACTCAGATGAAGACGAAGGGCAACTAATGAGGAAACGACAAAAAAAGAAATGAGAGTGGGAACGTTGGGTAGGCTCGAGTAAAGGGCTCAAAGACTGACTTTTTCCACGTGGCCCAAAACTAATGGAAACTCCATGATGTGATTGACATGGTGCATTCAATGCCAATTAATGCTATATTTAATTTTGCATGCAATCACTTTCATCATCATGGGCCTCCCAACCTCTGTTTCTTCTATGTCCTCATCTTCATCTTTGTCTTCACTAAAAAGATCCACGGGAGAAGAGAGCTTGAGCTCTTGCAAGCACACACACACTCACACAAACCCAAGAAGACAACACACAAGGTGAGAGGCTGAAAATTCTTCTTCTTCTTCACACAGCAAAAGAGGTCTACAAAGAAGATAAAGTGACTAACACACATAATAGAGTATATACAAGCGATCCATAATGTGAACATGTTAAGAGCAGATGTGGACTAGTCAGTGTAGTCCAGCTGTAGAATCTCTGGCAAAGATATGTTAGTGCCAGCTACTACCAAACCCACGAGTGAATTAAATGTCGAACGGTCATGCAAGTGCCGTGTGAGTGTCAGTTGAGCTTGGCATCTCCCTACTCCCCCTCAAGCTCATAAACTCCAAGCATATCTCAAAATCTTCAGAGCTTCTCAGCTCCCAAGGCCTTCGTGTGAGAAGATGTCAGTGACTTGATTCTATGTGCTGACATAGACCAAGTCAATGTCGCCTACTAAGACTCTCTTCCTGATGAGGTGGTAATGTACCTCAATGTATTTTGTTGATGCATGAAAAACTGGGTTCTTAGCCAACTCTATACTGCTAAGATTGTCACAGTATATGACAACCTTTCTCTCCACATACAGCCCCAAATCAGCACAAGTAGCTTGCATAACCAAGATACCTCACATGCTATCATCGCAGCTCCTCTGTACTCTGCCTCTGTACTTGACAAGCAAGGCAACTATGGGCTACTTCTTGCTGCTTCATGTCACAATAGCACTCCCCAATGAAAACATAAATCCACTGATAGATCTCCTGACTGAGATGCTACCTACCCAATCTGCATCTGTGTACCCATATAGCTCTAATGGTACACGTGCTCTGCTGTTGCATAAAAAATGCATAATCAACAGTGACCCTCAAATACCGAAGCATGTGTCACACACTTTCAAGATGTGGTTTGAGCTGAACCTATATAAACTGGCTCTCTAAGCTAATAATGTAACTCAAATCTATCCTGCTAATCGTCACATAGATCAAACTCCCCACAATCTTCCTGTACATAGTGGGATCCTCCAACACAACCTGCATCCGCACTAAGCTTGCCATTTTGATCTAATGGCACTGAGATTGTCTTACAATCAACCATCCCATACTTGGACGACATGTACAATGCATATTGTCTCTATGACAGCCAAATACCCTGAGGTGTGCGAATGACCTCAATTCCCAAAAAGTAGCGCAGATCTTCCAAGTCCGTCATCTTAAACTTCCTTTTGAGAAGACTTTTCACATGGTCAATCTCATCCAAGTTGTCACCCCTAACAATAAGATCATCTACATAAATGGTGATGATCACAATACCCTTATCACTCTTGCACACATACAAGGAATGATCTACATCTGCCATATGAAAACCAATAGTGACAAGATACTCAATAATCTTGTCATGCCATGCTCGTGGAGCTTGCTCCAGCCCATACAAGGACTGATGAAGCTTACATACATACTCTGGGTGACCTATATCCTCAAAACCTGGTGGCTAATCCATATACACCTTGCAAGTCACCATGCAAGAACGCATTTTTTACATCCATTTGATGTAAAAACCAGCCTTTAGCTATAGCCATCGCAATCACAACTCTCATAGTTTCCGTCTTTGCAACTGGGAAAAATGTCTCCTCATAATCAATCCCATGTGTGCGCATATCCTTTGGCTACCAATCTAGCCTTGTACCTGCTTATGTTGCCCACCATCAATGTTATTTTTCACCTTATACACCCACTTACAACCAATATCTTTCTTGCCTTTAGGCAATGGCACCAAATCCCAAGTCTCATTTCAACACAATGTGCATCCATCTCCTCATCCATAGATTTCTCCCAAACATATTTCCAATAGTCTCATCAAAACATGTGGGTTCTACAACAACCTACACAATTTTTTCCATACAAGCATAGTGATGTGCCACATAACCATCATAAGTCAACCTCTGCACAGGGTTCTTAACTTTTCCAGATCTTTGTAACTTTGCATTCATGGCTTCCATAGCCTTCTTCACACTAGGTGTACTTTGCTGGAATCCCAAGCTCCTCATCAAGGCTCATCTCCGAGCCACTAGAATTTTCATCACCAAGATAATGCCCTGTAGAAATATCAGGCATACCAAGGGGCTCAACCACTTTCTCTTTACCTTTATGTGATGTAACAACTACATTTTTAGGACTGGTACTATGATGCAGCCTGTTACTCGTGATGAAAAACAGGTAGAGGGAGAGGAGACACACACACACACACAAGAGCAAACCTTAATGTATTAATCAAACCCTAACCATAGAGAGAAGCCATGTCCCTTCTCACACAATGCATAAAAACCATAATCCATAAGCTACAACACACTACATGTGTTGTGTCCACACATAGCTAACCCTAGCTAATGTCCACACACTATGACTAGCTAGACGTGGTCATTTATGTCTCACACATGTTACTAGCTAACATGCCAGCACATAGTACAATTGGCACAAGCTGACATTGAGCTTGGATCTCAACAGCCCCTCTCAAGCTCATGATTTATTGCCATAGATGAAGACGAAGATGAGCTTGGGCTATCAAAGCTCTCAACACTAGCCAATTAATGACCCTCTGTTTCACTAATCACTATATATAAATTGTTTAATCAGCTCATAATTAGCTCCAAAATGCATAATTATGGCTATTGAAGGCATATGTAGGTTCCCAACACTCCTAGGCATGCACACAATCCACCAATGTGTTGATTTTTGCAAAAGACCTTCTTCAATTTTATCATAAATGGGCCTCTATTCTCTGTTTTTGTGAGGTCTTCAAAAAAGGAAATTTCCAATCACTCCAATGCATCAAACTTGCTCCAAATTCAATATAGGGCTTACACATGAGTTGCCAACACATTCCCATTTGCCACATACATGATTCTTTGTTAGATTTGCAACCATTTGCCTCATACATTCACCACACTACTCAAGCTTCAATGGAGAGCTTGCAAAACATAATTCTATCCTTTGCTTTGGGCAACCCAAATCTGATATTGTTTGTGTTTTTTGCACCTGCAATCCGCTCAAGGATGTTTAGTATTCCTTACCCGATAGACCAAGCGAGGCACAGCCGTTGATTCTTTTCCATAGAACAATTACTATCTGGGATTCACTTCATCTATCGTACCATAATAGAATTGAGTCTCAATTTAGGGATCCATCAGTCCAGTGGGATCCATTTAAGAATTTGGTTAGGTTTTGTCCCAGGTACTAGGGAAAAGAGTTCACAGGCCCCCTAGCCAGATCTTCATGCAAACTTCAAGCTAGTCACACCACTTACACACCCAATATGAAATTGCCTTTTTCCACAGATTTAGCTGTCTTTAAAAACAATCTTTTAATGAAACCATAGTATCACTAATCATAATCCTCCAAAATATCTAGTTGAATTCTAATTTCCAATCATTTCTTCATCGATGTACCTATGGCATCATTGGCCAACCAGAACGCTCACCACCTGTCCACTCATCAGGGGCCTTTTCAATAGTTCTGAGCTCATAGTACCCGGCAATGTATTCACTTATAAAAATCAAAATGGAATCTCTGTTGAAGATCAGCAAGATCAACCAGCATACTTAATCCACATCTAATTCATATGTATTCCCATTCTAATCCAATCACATCATTTTCCATCTCATCACATCTTTCCTTATTTATCCTCATCACATCTCATCCACTCGTATTTACCCATTCCCATTCTCATCCAATCACATCATTTTCCATCTCATCACATCTTTCCTCATTTATCCTCATTTATCCTCATCACATCTCATCCACTCGTATTTACCCATATCCACATCTCATCACATCACATTCATTCACATCTTATCCATTCATATCTACCCCGATCCACATCACATCCATTTCACCTCACATCTATCCCGATTCACATCCCATCACATCTCATCCATTCACATCACATCTGATTCATTCACATCTATCCCGATTCACATCTCATCACATCTCATCCACTCACATCACATATCATTTATTCACATCTATCCCGTTTCACATCACATATCATCCATTCACATCTATCCCAATTTACATCACATGTCATCACATCTATTTCACATCACATCTCATTCATTCACATCCCGTTTCACATAACATCACATCTCATCCATTCACATCCCATATCATTCATTCACATCCTGATTCACATGACATCACATAACATCACATCTCATCCATTCACATCCCATATCATTCATTCACATCTCGATTCACATGACATCACATCTCATTCATTCACATCCCGATTCACATCACATCACATCTCATCCATTCACATCACATCTCATCCATTCACATCCCATATCATTCATTCACCTCCCGATTCACATGACATCACATCTCATTCATTCACATCCTGATTCACATCTCATTCACTGACATCTATCCATTACACATCACATCACCTCCATCACATCACTTTCATTCATATCCATCACATTCATTCTCATCACCATCTCATCACATATATTCTATCTACATTACATCACATCACATCTATCCACATCTCATATCTCATTCATCCCATCAACATCATGTCTCATTCATACACATCTCATCTCATTCATCCACATCCATCTAATCGTTCACATGTACAACTACCCACATATATCCATACATTCATATTTATCACTTCACATCCACATATATTCATGTCATCACATCTCTTTACATCACATCACATTCTTTCACATACACATCCACATCCATTCTTTCACGTACACATTCACATCCATTCTTTCACATACACATCCACATCCATTCCTTCACATACACATCCACATCCATTCCTTCACATACATCCACATCCATTCTTTCACATACACTTTCACATCCATTTTCATCAAATACACATCCACATCCATTTACTTCCCATCTCACCCTTTCACATATCCTCTCTTCTCATTCTCATCTCATCATTCACATCCACATCCATTTACTTCACATCTCATCCACATTCATTTTCATTACACCACATCCCTTTTACATCTTATCACATCCTATTTACATCTTATCACATCTCATTTACATCCATTCACATCCTATCGCATCCCGTTTACATCTTATCACATCCCTTCATATCCTATTACATCCCATTTTCATCTTATCACATCCCTTCACATCCTATTACATCCCATTTTCATCTTATCACATCCATTCACATCCTATCACATCCCATTTACATCTTATCACATCTATTCACATCTTATCACATTCGTTCCACATCCTATTCCCATATAGTAGTTTTTACTACTTTGACACCGATAATGGGACTTTTTCTAAATTTTTGCCAATTGCTTGGCCTAGATAAAGGTTCTTTTTCTCGATGACTATTTCCATATTCCTTCTCAATTCCTCAATTGAATTATATTCAATATTCCTCTTTTGAATAAAAGAATTCATGGGATTTACAAAAATCAATTCTACCCATATTTTCACTTTTGATGAATAATCATAAATTGAACTATACTAAAATTCATCTTCTTCCCATTTGATTTCATGAATCTCAAATACCATGGGAATTCCTCTTTTTGCATTTAATTATTTGCATTTCAATGTCATGGGAATTCCTCTTTTATCATCAAATATTTCTCATAAAATAAATTCATCTAAAATAAAATACCCATTAATTCAATACGCCAGGAATTTCTCTTTTCCCATCTAAATGATTAAATTCCTCTTTTATCATTAAATATAATTATCGTAATTTTCTTATTTCTTAATTATTTAATTACATAGAAACTTAAAAATTAGTTTTCCATTGAATGTGACAAAAACCATTCTTTTAACCTAGGATATTCAATCCTAGAATATGATAGGAAGTCCTCTTTTCACGTTATGCATAAGAATGAATTATGCATCAATTTCTTAAAAAATTTACCATAGCTCTGCTGCTATTACTAGCAAATTTTAATTTTTATGAAAAGAATAAGACATAGTAAAATAATTATGATAGTTTAACTATCTTTTAGCATTAGATCCAATTTATGGATTTATCCCATAATATTACCATATTTTTCAAGCATATAAGTATAAAAACCATTTTCTTAAACCTCTAGCTTCACAAGCCTTGAGTTTGATTTGTGAATAGAGATTTTCTCCATGAGAAGCATTTATTGAATACAAAATAGGTCATAGGAATGACCATTCTTTGGGGGGAGAGAGAGATATGCTAAAAAAATATTTTAATTTAAGCATAAATGAAAACTTTGTGTTTAATCACTAAAATCCATTAGAGAGCTTCAATTGCATTAAAAAGCCATTCAATTGAATACTTCTCAAGCTTGAGAGGGGTTGAGAAGTGAGAAACATTTAGAGATTAAGAAAAAAGACCATAAAATCACTCTTTACCTCTTGTTTTGCTTGATTCTTTAGTCGTTGGTGGAGAGGCCCCCAACCAATCAATTGGTTTAGTATGTTGATGAAGACTCCAAAGAGGGTTGAAGAGAGAGAGAGAGAGAGAGAGAGAAACTCCATTCTCTCCAAATTGTAGAGGATTTTTAGAGGATAATAGAAAATATCATTATTTCAGTATATGGTATAGTTCACATATTTTTTTACAAAGGGCTAAGGATCTATTTATAGGTGAGGGAGGCCTCTAACCAAGTCCAACTAGTTCCTAGAATTTTCCAGGTTCAGTTTGGCTGAATTTGGACAAGATTTGGACCAGTTTGGCTCCCTTTTTGATTTCGTTTGATCCAGGAGAGAGGAGAGATAAAAATATCTTATTATTTTTTAGTTTAAAATTCCATCACATGTGTGAAATAGGTGCCTCCTTGAAGTGCCCCCTTCTCCTTACCAAGGTGTTAAAAATGTATCATTATACCCAAAATATCTCATTTTTTAGTCATATTCATAGTTTTTTACTAATAAACCTTGTACTTAGTCAACTCTTCATCTTATGTGGGCATTTACTCATTTTTGGGTATTTTTCTTTTATAAACTGGATTTATCTCCTCCTCGCACTTGGATTGATCCTATTGATCCTATTGGCCTATAAGAGCCTTAATTGGACCATAATCTCAAACTTTCTAAAATCTAGACCCTTAGGCTAAGGTCCTTTATACCTATTTTCAATTAATTCCAATTGCACATTGGAAAGTTATTTATGAATTTCTGTTTGAATCGAAACCATTTTAGACACTAATTTTTATATCCAAAAATATCTCAATTTTGGATTACCTCCCTCTAGACATTTTCTCTCTCCACGCCAAAATAGGGTAAAACAGGATCTTTCTTTTATTTCAGAGAGTGAAATAATTATAAGATCAAAAGGGGAGGTTCTTACTCCTTTACACCTCAAAAGCTAGAGGGAGTAATCTTACATCCTATCCCACTTAAAGAACGCGAGATGTCCTCATCTCGCAGCTGGAGGTCAAACTCTTTGTCTTAAGATCCATCTGATTCTAGGGTTCCTTATAGTCTGGTCAACCGAATAGAATCCTAGGATAAAGATTCCTTATATAGAACTCATTATCAGATAACAATTCCTTCAGATCATATCATTCATATCCTTAACACAATAATGGTCCATTAGACCGAAAATTTTATCTGAACATTCCTCCATGGGAATTTCAGTCATACAAGTTCTCAATTTGTCATCCCTTAACTTGATCCACCGGGTCAAGTGTTAATAGTAGTAATCTGTTAGCACAATTCACTAATCTCATAGGGATTTGCTGAAGTCATAATCATCATTCCAGTTATTATCATCATCACTGGGATTTGTCCCATTCATCCTCATTGTGGCTTTGTTCAACTTATCGCTTTTCAATCAAAATTCAGGAATCATCATTTTTCAATCAGAATCCAAATCAACTCATCAATTCTTAACCACAATTTTAAAATCAAATCAACCATATTCAAATTCATTATTTGGATAGCATTTTTGCTTATAATTTCGAGGTCTTAGATTTACTCGTATATACTGCCAGTAAGGAGCTCCAGTTATACCCTTGGTATATATGGTTAGTCAAGGTCCTTGGAATTATGAGGTAAATACCATCATGTCTAGGCCTCAAGCAAGTCAGGGATTCCATACAATTGCGGTACTTCCATCTAAAGGCCCAATTACCAATTTATGAATTTCGTCACACAATTTCAATCTTTTAACTGGTACTTCATAAACTTTTGATATTTCTGGCTTCTCGGTTGATCCACTTTAGCCAATTTGCTTTGATACCAGTTGAAAGATCCCCGCCCCCTCCACACAACGAATTCGGGGTGCTAGAAGTAGAAGTAGCACTTATTGCGTGGGGCAGGGCCTCTCACTCGGGGCCTCGCCCATGGATATCCGGACAAGAGACTAATCCCCTGGTTCTTCCAAAACCGAACCCGAAAAAACTTTCCTCACCCAAAAAGCACGAGCGATTCCTCCAGGAGGATATTTTTACTCTAACGTAGTCAAGGTCATCACTGACCAAACTCATCCCACCGAACCTATAAGTCACTTGGTGAGATCGTGGAAGAAACTTGCACTTGGATCATAGAGACCAACGCTTTTTTCCTCATTGAGAGGCACTGTCGTTGATTCTTTTCCATAGAACAATTACTATCCAGGATTTACTTCATCTATCATACCATAACACAATTGAGAGGCACAGTCGTTGATTCTTTTCCATAGAACAATTACTATCCAGGATTTACTTCATCTATCATACCATAACACAATTGAGTCTCAATTTAGGGATCCATCAGTCCAGCCTAACCTCATCCAGTCCCGTGGGTTAGCCAACCGCCTAACCACTATAGTGATAGGATCCATTTAAGAATTTGGTTAGGTTTTGTCCCCCGGGTACAAGGGAAAAGAGTTCCCAGGCTCCCCACTACAAGGGATTGGGCTCATACCTGCGCTCTTAGCCACGAAAAATGACGTGAAAAAAAAGTAGCGGGCCCGTGTATCAGCACGTGTATAATTGCGGCCAGAGACATGCGTGTAAAAGCTCATGTATGATGCCCATTAGATACATTGATACTACACAAGCTTATACACGTGTTTTACCAGTTGTTTTGCTGTGCCGATACACGCATTTTTAACAGATTTTTGGCACATATAAATGTGACTTTGGCAAACTTTACACGCATATACATGCAAACAGAGAGCACAAAAAAAAATCCAGAGAGTGGTATTTGGTGCTTGAAATCTATTCTAGCATTCCAGCACCTAATAGCACTCTCTGGATTTTTTTTTGGTGCATTGCACCATCCATGGAGAACATTTTGTGCATTGTCAATACACGATTCAAGAAAGACATGAATGCAATACTATCAAAATTTTATGTGTGCTGAAATAAGCCCATGGCTTTCATTATATACAAACATATATACGAGGGAGTCCACATGTCGAAGTAGCCCATGGCTTCAATATAAACAACATATATACAAGGGATCAGATGAGCTCACATCGGTATACATGTTCGAAGAGTAGTGCTCACCCTGTCGTTCATGTCCAGCAGGAGTAGGAGCAACGGGGCGGCAACAGGTGGATCATCAGCGAGACAGGAGCATCAGTAGGTACAGCAGTAGCTAGTGCCTGCTCAAGTAATATATCATATATAAGTATGTATATATGTAATTCAAAATTTAATAAACCAAAATTATTTCTTTAGATTTTTCAAGTACCTGTCGATCGTACGGTCTCATGGCCATCTCAAATTGCGCGTCCGTAATACATCCCTCGGTTTTGAAGAGGGCCCACATGTCACACGTCTGCTATGCTGACGATATATGCAGTCTCGTGGGCTGTGGGCTTCCTCCCCATAACCCGTCACTGTAACATAATTAACACAATTGTAAGATTAAAACAATGAGCGCACCAATTAATTAAGTAAAAAATAATCAGCGCATCAATCAACACAATCTCCCTACTACGGCATCTCCTCTCCCTACTGCGATGTCTTCTCTCCTATGTACTGCAGGTGGAGTCACGACTACGGGTTTGTGTACGTGACAGTGAGCATGACGGTGGCTGTGATGGAGTACGTGATGGTGGCTACTGTGAGCCCTGACATGACGGTGCCTGGGAGGGGGTGCGTGAGTGTGTCAGGGAAGGGGTATGTCTCCTCGCCGGACTCGGGCATAAAAGGTTGTGGAGTGACATGGGCACTTGGGAGCGGGGCGACTATACCACGGAATCTAGGAGGAGGATGGGCATACATATACTCTCTAAGCTCAATTGGGATGACAGGGTGGCGCCCAAAATGATTTAGCATCTCCATCATCCAAGTGCCGTACGCAAATGGATCGAATGAAGAACTTGGATCCATGAAGAATTTGCAATAAGAATCCATTTGTATGCATCATGTATCATGAAGTGTGTCATGCATCATGAAGTCGCATGTAAATGAGCATGTCAAATCCCATCCAAGATCACGTGTATCTCCTCGTGAAAAAACTATCTAGCAGAGTACACGAAAGCATACACGCGACTATGCGAAAAAAAGTGCCAAAAAAAGGCCGCCTATACCGACCAACATCACTTTTGCATAAAGAAAAGGACACTTGCATAAAGAAAAGGTACACTTGCAGGAAAGAGAAGAAAGGATAGGGACACTTACATAAAGAAAAGGGACATTTGCATAAAGAAAAGGAAGGGAAGAGATAGGACCAACTGACTCACCTCTTGATGACAAGTGAGTCTCTTTTTTTGGCTTTTGTATGCACCCGTGTGTATGCTCCTTCCACTCGCCTACAAGTGTTGAGAGAGGGAGAGAGACGAGACAAGAGACACCACATATGCTCCACAAGAATGAATCATATTAGTCACAACTCACATATATATAGGCAAGACCTAGAGTGAGTTAGGGCTAGCTATATATAGCTCCAACACCCCCACTCAAATAAAGGTCGTGTTTTTATATACGAAGTACAAAGAATAAATGTACATGATCTGAAGTAATGTGTGAAGTGTCCTAAAGTCTATAGGCTATGTACAAGTCTACACAAAATTGACATGACGTGAGATGTGCTAATCTCCAAAAAGAGAGGCCATCTCGCAACTCCAAGTTCTGATTGCAAAGATGTAAACCGAGCTTCATGGAGTCCTTTGGTGAGAATGTCTGCAATCATTTGATCAGTTGGACAATGTTCTACCATTATTGCTCCTTTCCTTACTTCATGTCGAACATAGTGATAATGAACTACAATATGCTTGGACTTGCTATGTTGCACGTAGTCCTTGGCTAGACTAATAGCACTTTGGTTATCACATCTAAGAGGAGTGCTTGAGGAAGGAGAATGACCAATATCAGTAATAAGCAATTGTCGAAGCCAAACCACTTCACGAGCTGCTAAAGATGCATCTACATATTCAGACTCTGTAGTAGTAGAAGCTGCAATACAGCGTTGTTTCTTGCTAGCCCAAGATACCAAACAGCCATTGATAAAGAAGCGATTACCACTGGTGGATTGCATGGACAAGTTAGAGCTTGCCCAATTAGCATCTGAATAACCCAAAAGATTAAGAGAAGTTGATGAAGATATGTCTTCTTGATGGTGATATACAAGTCCGAAATCTGTAGTGCAAGACAAGTATAGTGTCATTAGCATAAAGGGACAATATCACAAAATGGTTATCCACATTGCGCTTGATATAAAGATTTGGATCAGAGAAGCAAGAAACAAACCCTTGAGATGTGAGAAATTGATCAATCTTGATATAAAGATTTGGATCAGAGAAGCAAGAAACAAACCCTTGAGATGTGAGAAATTGATCAATCTTGATGTACCATGATCGTGAAGCTTGTTTTAGTCCATACAAAGCACGGTGGAGTTGGCATACAAGATGTTCCTTTCTAGGAATTGTAAATCCTTCAAGTTGCTCTATATATATTTCCTCCTTTAAGTCTCCATTAAGAAAAGCCGTCAAGTAACATCAATTTGATGTATTTCCAAATCAAACTGAGTTGCAAAAGCTAGTAGCACTTGAATTCTTGTACTACGAACTACGGGTGAAAAAGTGTCATGATAGTCAATCCTTGCAATTTGTGAGTATCCCTTCGCAACTAAACGAGCTTTGAATTTATCAAAGGATCCATCTGCCTTTGTTTTACACATCTCATGTAGACCCTACCCTCCCAAAGAGTGTCCATGTGGAGATTTTAACCACTTCGTTTAATGAGGGCCCTACTGAGCTACCACCTTCCAATGCTCTTCCTAAAGTAGAGGCAAGCCAATCCATAAGAAGTGACATTGCGTCCACTTCAAGAGAACCGTTTGGCACACCAAGTCTGGATGGGATATTTCTCAATGAGAATTGGGAATATGATCTACACACAGAGACTCTAACTGACCTATACACGGGTTATACATACCATGTAGGTTGGTTAGAAGTCCTACGATCTACATCTAGCGCCACTAATCTAGAGGAGCAACAACACATGATATGTGAGGTTATTCATAGAATTATCCAATTTGAGAGGCAAAATAGGGGAGTGAACCTAGTTTCCACTGGCCCCATGAGATTTTTGGATACGGGCAAGGCCAAACAACCATCCCTATCACAATTTGGAGACTCCCTCAGTGAGTCCCATAGACCCTTCATATGTTGTTTTGCCTAGAGTCTCAATGCAGGTTGAGCCCACGAGCAGTAACTTTAGCTTTCCAACCTTGGATCAACTTTCCATTAAGGAATCCACAATGCCTACCCCAATGATGAGCATGACAGAAAGCGCACCTGTTACCACAGTCGAGCTCCTCAGAATAGCCATATGTACCCAAGGAGAGAGCAACAATGGTGTTCGGTTTGCTTAGGACCACATAGCACGAGTGAATGTCCCACATTGAGAGTCAAATTCAATGGAAATTGCAATGCATGTGGTAAGTATGGCCATCAATCTAAAGATTGCCTAGTACTTAAGCGAATGTTGGCAAATCAACCACCACTAGCCTGGTCAAACACACCTCAAGTACCCGCGCTAATGCTTGCACAACCTATCGAGCAACCGTCACTCACAGCACATAGTTCCAAGGAACCCAAATGTAGTCCAGTCTGTGCCGTTACCACCGCCAGTGCTAGGACCACAACCTCCACATCCAAGGATTACCCCCAGGGATTTCATTAACGTCTTCACAATTTCGTGATCACGTTAACAAAACCTAGTATTAACATATTAAAACTTGTGATCACATTGTATATTCACATGACCTGAGAAATGACCTGCCGGAACCCACTAGTCCAATAACACCTCCGGGCTTTTATCTTTCCCGGCGGGCCCGCCGGGGTGTATAGTTTTCCCGGCGGGCCCGTCGGGAAAGATAAAAGCCCGGCGGGCCCGCCGAGAAATAGAAGGAACACCAGCGGGGTATTATTCTGTATATAAACACTGCCCGATACCCATCGTACAACTTTTGGGAAGATAGTCCTTGTTTTGTGGGGGCGTGATATCTCTCCTCAAAGTACTTGTAGAGCTCTCGAGTTGCTAGAAGTGTCCTCTTGGGAAGAACGTCCTTATTTTAGGGGCTGTCGTCTTTCCTTGTAGGCACTCCTAAGGCTATTGAGCCACTCGTCCTTAGTTCTTTGAACTGGGGGCAGGGTGTGGTTCGTAGCTAATACTTGCGGAGATTTAGGGACAAATTTGGAGTCATTCAGCTTTGCATTTGAGCCATGTACGTAATCTACCTCATTCTGCTTTATGAATGGTTTGATGGAGCCAAGAGTCCTGCTTAGGGGCTTGTATTGCTTCTTGATACTTGATATAGTTTAGAGTAGACAAGGGTCTATTGTCCTATACTAGAGTATTGGGCAAGCATAGATCTTTGATTTTTTTTGTGAATGTTAGAGAAGGTCTATTGTCCTATACTAGAGTATTGGGCAAGCATAGATCTTTGATTGTGTAAAGTATCCTTAATTGGGTACAAAAGGCATCCTTCATTGGGGGTGCAATGTGCATGATAGTTTCGAAGTAGTTTTGTAGTAAGACCTTGCAAGATAGTTTGAAGTAGTTTTGTGTTATGTGATGATCTTTTGTATTTGTCAAGATAGTTTCGAAGTATTTTGTCTGCTAATGTATGTTTTGTTATACGTGAGTGATTTGTTGTTTTTTCATTTGTGTATTCATTGTTATATGCTTGGTTGAATAGGTTATTTGTTGAGATGGAGGACAATGTTGGATCCAGTGATACCTCCAATAGAGTCCAAATTTCAAATAGCAGGAAAAAAAAGGCACCTGGGATAGAGTGGCAATATGCAATTAACGTTGGTGATCGATTCATAGATTGGGAGTGTAAGCTATGCCATGCAGTAAAATCAGGTGAGGCGCCTCGACTAAGAGAACACTTTTTAGGCGGACCGAAGAAAAAGTCATGTACCCACCCCTCTGCACCTATAGTGGCCAAACGCATAAGAGAAGAAATTCAAAAGAAAGATTCAAGAAAACATGACACTCCTACCGTTAATGTATCAAGGCAGCAAGAACACTGTTGTTCTAATCATCAAACTCCCGCTACATCGCCTACTTGTACCCCGAACGGCAATGTGCAACCAGAAAGTAATCTACCCAGTGCATCTTCTTGCAAGCGAAACTTTGACGTAGGAAATATACCCATGCGTCAAACTTCATTGCAAGAAAGCCTACGTCAAGGTCGACTCGATGATGCACAACTCGTCCTTGCTGAAGCGATTTACTTTTCTGGGAGTGCTATGATGATGGTGGACAGTGAGCATTGGAAGAGAGCATGGAAGAAAATTGGTGAGTTTGGACCAGGGTTTTCACCGCCTACATACCATGCTATGCGAAATGATCTATTAGAGAAATGTTATGCGCAGGTAAAAGAACGTGTACAAAGAATAATTCTTAGCAATATAGAGCTTTCTGGATGTAGTATAGTAAGTGATGGATGGTCTAATGTGCAAAGAAAACCATTAATTAATGTAATGGTTATTTCACCTAGAGGTGAGACGTTCATCCGTGCCGTGGATTCAGCTGGTTCAATCAAAACTGGGGCTTACATTGCTCAAGTCATTAGCTCTGTGATAGAGGAAGTGGGTGCCAAAAATGTAGTCCAAGTCGTCATGGACAATGCAAAAAATTGTAAAAATGCATCCAGAATCCTACAGCGACAATATCCACATATTTTTCTGGTAGGATGTAATACTCATAGTTTGAATCTTGTATTAAAAGATTGGTATAAATCTGATGATACCAAATGGTTTGCCTCAATCGTCGACACTGCTCGCCAGCTTGTGAAATTCATGCTCAAGAGACAGAGAGTTTTAGATATGTTTCGACCTCGCATGTCAGTTATGTTAAAGCTTCTAGCGGAGACTAGGTTTTGCACTCACTTTTACACTTTTGAGTCTCTTCTTAGAAATAAAGATGCAGTTTGTGAAACATTTACATGCATGGCATTTCATGACTGGGAGAACACTCAACTTGAAAAAGTGAAAGAGAAAATCAAAGTCTTGAAGGGAGCGCTTACGAGAAGAAGTTGGTGGAACAGTGTGATGGATGCATACCATGTAATGATGCCTGTTATGTATGCTGTACGAAGTCTTGATCAAAGAGCGCCTAATCTCGGAAAAGCATGGATGCAATGGTGGACTGTCCAGCGGAGTTTGGAGTGTCCTGAGAAATTAGAGCATTCAGTGGTGGTGGAAAAGCAATGGCGTGTACCATTCTCCAGTAGACAAAGAAAAGTTCTGTTGAAGTACTTTCATGCTAGATGGATTGGAGCGCATTCACCACTGCACAGTGCTGCTTACATGTTAGATCCTGAATATTGGAATATGGATTTGATGTCCAACGTTGAGGTGGTGCAAGATTTTTATAAAGTGGTAAACACTTTCTATAATAATGATGATGATCGTGTACAGTGCATAAAGGAGATGACCTCATTTCGGTTGAAAGAGGGTTTATTTTCCAACTCCCTTGTTCAAGAAATGGCTAAAGAGCAACCTGCATGGAAGTGGTGGATGATGAATGGTGGTGAGCATTATGCTTTATTGCGCAACCTTGCGATGAAGGTTCTAAGTCAGTGCTCTTCAAACTCAGGCTCAGAAAGAAACTGGAGCATGTATAAATATATTCATAGTACTATTCGCAATCGACTTCTTGCAGATCGAGCAGATAAACTTGTTTACATGTACTGCAATGAAAAGATCTTGCAAGACATTGAAAGCGAAGAGTATGAAAAAGATATGCCCAGATGGATGTACAATTGTGATGATGTAGTAGACGAGAACTTTGATGTTGGACGTACGTTGTGCACCACCCTTGAGATAGAAGACAATTTAGACATTGACTTAGATGAGCTTAATTTAGCAGACGAGAGAGTAAACTGTGAAAGAATTTTGGAGCAAGATACTGACATAGAGGAAGAAGTCACTTCATTAATTTAATAAAAAGTACTTGTACAAATGATCATATTTGGAGAAATTATCAATACAAAAGTAGGATTTGTTTTTCTTAGCTCTCATCTTGAAATAAATTACGAATTGCACTAGGAGTTGCATCTAAAGGTCCTGGTGGTTTATATTTGCTAGCCATGCCGAACACTGTATAAATACCTTGATTTATTGGGACATTGCACAATGCACATGTGGAAGTATTTTGCATTTGTCTCACTAAACATATTAAGTGGTAGTAGTGTCCACATGGTAGTATATACTGGCCGCTCCACCCATCGAATACTTTGTAACATACAGGACATTGGGGGGTGGAGGAACTTGTAGCCTCAGCAGAAACTCCCACAAGATCAGGATGTATCAAAAAATGAGAGATGTGGTTTCCTTGGCGCACAGGAGCAATACGTGAAGAGATGCTCTGCACATCTTGGCTGATCTTTGTTAGCTGCTCTTGAATCCCTCTATTGGCCGGGGGAGGAGTTGATGCTTGAGTTAATCGGTCAGCTTCTTTCTCCTTCTCTGCTAGCTGTGCCCCTAAGCTTTCTTTGACCTGGTTTAACTCAAATCCAGCGCCCTCCACCATGAGAGAAAGTTCTTCTCTTGTGAATGTCACTGTCTCTTCACGTATGTCGTGGGTGTTGACAGTGGCCTCTCTGGAGGCGAAGTCCACTGGAGTTTCTAGGATAAATTGAGCATATAGCATTTTAGCAAAATAGAGTGGAGCGTCGGCGTTATGGAGAGGACGACCGTACACCTCCAAGAAAATGCGCTCGGCATTAGTTTTGATATCATTGTGAGTGTAACGAGAAATCTTCCATCTTCCCTTCTTATCTCGCCATCTGGACATGGCCATATTTCCTTTATCATCTCTGTGGTTATGCGTTTGTTTATGTCTTTCCATTGGGCATAAGTTGGATTTGTCCATTTCGATAACCTGCATGCTGTTCTTGTAGCTTCGCGGGCTGTCAGGCCATGTGCAAGGGCCTTCATTCACTCGTATGCCTTCTTGGCTAACTCCTGATGCTCGTTCGCTTGCGCCTGCTCCATATCTGCATGAACGTAAATGACTTTAGGATTTTAATGAACTGTAAAGATCAACGTAAGATAAATTGACCATTACTCTCAAAATCTTGAAGTCAAACACCACGAGAGGAGATATGTATTGCAAAGACTCGATGAGAAATATCCACTTGACTCCAAAAACACTTCAAACAATGCTCGCACATCAAATTTTGAAGAGAAAACATAAACTTAAACACCACAAGAGGAGAGAGATATTGCAAAGACTCAATGAAGAGAGAAACAAAATTTTGAAACATTGGACACATCAAATTTTGAAGAGAGAAACAAAATGCCATTCCTGAAACTTAATCTCTTGATACTGTATCATTACAAAGTTGGGGTGAATGCCACCGATAGCTCTACAAGAGGACGTTGTGCCCTCGTAGGGTCAGTATTTAGTGATCTAAAAAATTCAACTACTTGCAAAATTGATTTTCGCTCATCGCGATTAGGCAGAAACATCCAATTTTTGACTCTATGAATAATAGTATCCATGGTAGCTTTGTCATGGGAACTATTATCCATCCACAACTCTTGCACTTTCTGCCAAAAGTCATATAAAGTTTGTAATAAATATCCCAAGCCAAAAACATCAGATGCAGGAGTGTATGCATCTGCCAAAAATGGATCATAAAGCTCTGGGGCTCTCCACGGCCGTTTATTTCGCTCTCTGTCTGCGTAGGAGACTGCCTGTGCCACCTTCTCAGCGTTCTTGTCTGCTTCAAATACAAAATTGAGAGACACCCATTTTTTGGGCGCTCTCAGCAGCAACCCCCAATCGATAATACCTATGCGTGGCGTTAGCTCTTTTGTATAATCCAACACTACATTGAATGGATGTAGGTCGGTATGTACAATACCTGCCACATATGTGCTACCGCTAGGCCTTCCACCAGGGCATGCATAATATGTGGCATGCTTATTACTATTTGTTTTATTTTTGAAAGTTCTAGATGACTTAAAGGGATATTATCAGGCGGGGGTTGTCTCCATCCTCGATCCAAACGAAAAATTGCTCTGGTGAACTCACTGAATCTGAAGGGAACCTTTAGAAGAGTATCACCAAGAGCGCCGCCATTATAGTACAGGAAAATTGTGATCCAAGGAGCCTCTTTTGTAAAGGCAATGCACCGGACAATCGATGGATGTAGCACTTGCATACCCTGCTCTGCCTGGAAGCTCTCGAACTTCGCGCTGCCTTCTCCTTTGTAGTGCTTTCCGCAAAAAGTGATGTGCTCCGGTAAAAATGATATACCTTTAATTGTATATTCTTTTACTGTTCCAAAAACACCGGAGCCTATTGTTCGCCCTTCGAACAGAGCCTCGTGCGGGATGCCAATAAGATGTGTGCACATAGAATTGTAGATGGTACGATTAATGACACCTGTACCACTTGCATCTGCCTGACTGGACGTTGCAGCAATGTCCTGGGCAATGCGCACTCTTTTGGGGAGGGACTCTGCATCCAACGCCTTCATGCACTTGCTCTTGGCTCTTTGCTCGCTCCATACAACGTCCCATAACTGTAGACGTTGCATATTGGCTTCAGGCGGGGCAGCATCTCTAAGATCACTGCATGCTACACGCATGCTCCCCAAAATGGTTCATGTTATGTGTTGATGGTTGAAATCTGCTATCTTCTGTCTATCAAGCAACTCAGCGTTGCCTCCGACGCTGTGCATTTTCCCATATTTGGTCTATTAGATCTCGCATGAGTATCTCAGACTCATTGATCTTTTTGACGACATCATCAGTACATTGTGACACTGTGATGACCGCTTCAATGCGAATTGCTCGCAGAACAATTTTACACTCTTCGGGGGAAAGCATGTTTTTTTGTCTTCGTAAATCTAGCAAATATCACTAAACACAAAAAAACAGAATATCAAACATTACTGAAATAAACATCAAGCAAACGTGAGAGAACAGCAACAAGTATATCAATATCGTCAATGTTCATACAAAAACGGAATATCAAATAATTTTAATGAACTCAACATCATCCAATACATCATCAAACGTGAGAGAACAGCAACAAGTGTATCATTACTTATCAATGATCAAACAAAAACAGAATATATCAAACAATATTACTGAACTCAACATCATGCAATACATTATCGAACGTGAGACAACCGCAACAAGCGCATTATTACTTACGAAGTGTATACATTATCGAATGAGAGAGAGAGAGAGAGGGGGAGGAAGAAAGAGAGGTGTGACAGATAGAGAGAGGAAAAATTAAATGACATTTTTTATAGTTTTGTGAGTTCCTAAAGAGAGAAAAATAATGTTTTGTAATCCTAAAGCACTCCTCATCTACATACCTATCGTGATAGAGAGAGAGATGTGAAGTGTATCATGAGAGAGAGAGAGAGAGAGTTGTGAAGTGTATCATTGCGAGAGAGAGAGAGAGAGAATTGTGAAGTGTATCATGAGAGAGAGAGAGGAGAGGAAGAGAGAGTTGTGACAGATAGAGAGAAGAAACATTAGATAACATTTTTAATGTTTTTGTGAGTTCCTAAAGAGAAAAATAATGTATTGTTTTAATTTTTAAGTAAATAGAGGGAGAAAAAAGAAATTATTAAGAATTATGTATATTTTAAGAGAAATAAAAAAAATTATTATCTACACATCTATCGTGTTGTGAAGTGAATCATGAGAGAGATAGAGAAAGAGTTGTGAAGTGTATCATGAGAGAGAGAGGGGGGTAAGAAGAGAGAGATTCATATTTTTCGAGTTACGAATCATGATATTATAAAATAAAACGTTTAGACAATATGATGTAAACTTTGATCCATGCTCATGCTGCGTTAGCAACCAAGTATCGCATGGATCAAACACAATAAAAACAATACAAGTCAAATCAAACAAATTTACGACATTTATTCGATCGCGTTAACGATCATATACCGAAATACGCAAGCAAATTTACGACACTTTTTCGACCGCGTTAACGATCAAATGTCGCAATATGCAAAAAACATTTTATGCACTAGTGGACGACACCAACTTGCCGTGTTAACGACAAAATGCCGCCCAATTCTATGGGAATACCAATAGGATACGAACATACACTGGCCGCGTTACCGACCATATGTCCGCATTTGACAAAGGGAAGGGAAGGGAAGGTGACATCGCCATAACGATACTATGCTTGCCGCGTTACCGACTAGTACCGCTACGGCGTGCCATACTTACCATAGGACATAGACTAGCCGCGTTACCGACTAAGTGCCCCAGGGTAAGCACCATTCCGAAGAATGGCCTTACACACACACCAGTCGTGTGGCGGGCCACCCAAATCCTGTCGCGCATTGCGACAATGGGCGGCTGCCCGCACGAACTCACCCACACACACATCCCTCGTGTGGCGAACCACCCACATCCTGCCGTGCATTGCGACAGTGGGCGGCTGCCCGCACGAACACACCCACATACACACACACACACACACAAGTTTTCATTACCTGTGTATGCTGTCAGCAATGAAATCCCAAAGGGCTCCCTGGGCCCATATATATAGAAAATTGTACCCCGCCGGGCTATATGACGACCCCGCAGGGACCTGCCGGGCTTTGCTTTATCCCGGCGGGCCCACCGGGTACAGCAAAAGCCCGACGGGATTTTTCCTGGTTACCAGGTCGCTTGCCACCGGCTTTTTTGAGAACATGTTAACATGTGAACATGTTAATAACATGTTAACACATGTTATTAACAAAAAAAATTTTGTGATCACGTGAATATAAAATTAGAGATTACCCCTATAAACCAGATGGGTTGTGAGTCACATAGTGCGTGTGGGGATTATGAAGAGGAGATAGACCCCACTGCTCCATATGGGATTGATACGTTTGAAATGATTCCCTAGTACTACATGGAGGATCATTTCGAGCAAGTCAAGCCTGTATATCAAGCGGCTGCTCTCGCCACAAGAGGGAAAAACCTTAATACCATGGCAAGGAGACCACCTCTTCAATGCTATGATTGTGGTGGACCGCATCGTGTAGCGGAGTGCCCTAATAGGCTATAGAAGATCGCTACTCAGATGCAACCAAATCAAGGGAGCACATCGGGAATGCCGGTACTTACATGTAATCGTTGTGGCATAGATCATTTGATCGCTCAATGTCCACATAATCCTAATGCACCCAAGATAACACCATTGAATTTGGTTGAGGTCACCAACCAAGTACGAGGAACCACACCCGTTGTACCCGCGAATGTAGTTACACGGTCAATGCTTCAAAATAAAAACTACATTCTTGAAGAGAGGGATACTGCATCAATCGCTCAAGCAAAGAAACAAAAAACACGGCGGAAGAGATCGCTTAATACCACGAGCTCCAAGCCTAGTTCAAAGACTAACATAGGGACATGAGACGACCCCGTGTATATGAATGATCATGAAGATAATTCCGATTCAATAGAAACCATGGGGACCAAAGCCACTACCTTAAGGGAGGAACCCACTCGAAACCTCAATGAAGGAGAATCAAGCGAGTACATAAATAAGGGAAAACAGAAGGAAACTTCCTCAGCCCCACAACCAAGTCAGTTAATGCCCTCTCGACCACCCAAACTGACTGAGACTCCCCAAGACAAGCCACGTGGGCCAAAGACCCTCAAGAAAAAGATTGAAACTTACCCGAACCCAGTTGAGGAGATTGAACAAGTGCAACACTTAAGGGGTTTGGTGGAAGAAACACAAAGAGAACTGGAGCCAAACCCGAGAAAAATCAAAATTCCAGACACAGTGTTTCCTACACAAGTTCAGCCTCACAGGAACCATAAACCGTTAGCTATACCTAGTATCATTCGTGAAGAAAGTGAGGATAGGACATCAGGAAGTGGGCATACACCCTTTTTGCTTGAAAGAATGTTTAGTGAGGGAATGCCTAACCCCATCGATGAGGAAGTGATTCCATCTTCACCAGTCCCTCTTCAAGGGGCGATGTCTCAAAAGGTACCGTTGAATGTGTCTAAGCTAATGGATTTCATGTCCTCTGAAATCAGAACCACGATCATATCCAAATTATACGGAGATCCTGAGCTATTCTTAGCTCATCGGGCATTTCTCAATGGAGAACTAAAGGCGGGGCTACCACAATTTGCAAATATGGATAGACCCAACACGCTTCAAGATGAAGGGGAGCATTGGGATCTACAACCCAACTTAGCCTGCTTACCCTCAACTCACATGTAGCAGGGTTATAACACCTGTATCCCTTTTGCTCAAGGGAATATCCAATAAACACACATTTTTCAGCTTTTGGATCCAGCTTAGTTCTTAGTTCATCTGGCACATGCACATATGCAATGCATCCAAAGACTTTCAGATGAGACAAATCTGGTTTTCTGCCAGTAAACCTCTCCTCTGGAGTTACATCATGTATGGCTGCAGTTGGAGTCCTGTTCATGATGTATACTGCTGTAGAAACAGCCTCAGCCCAATAGCAATGCGGCATATTCTTCTCTTCCATCAATGCTCGCGTAATCTCAGCAATGTGCCTGTTTTTCCGCTCAGCAACTCCATTTTGCTGCGGAGTGTATCTGCATGTATACTGTCTCCGAATACCATTCTTCTTCAAATATTCAGAGAACTCATTGGAGAAGTACTCTCCCCCTCCATCTGACCTTAGGCACTTTACATATTTCCCTGTTTGCTTTTCAACCAAAACTCTGAAATTCTGAAAGTGAGTGAACACCTCACTCTTCTCCTTCATGAAATATACCCACACTTTCCTTGTGTGGTCATCAATGAAAGTCACATAATACCTGCAGCCTCCCATAGATATGGTCTTCGTAGGACCCCATACATCTGAATGCACAACATCTAGTGCATTTCTGCTCACATATCTCTTACGTGGAAACACATGCTTTGTTTGCTTCCCAAATTGGCATGCTTCACAGATTTTATACATGCCTTCCACTTTAAATTTTGGCAGCCCTGTCACAATTCCTTTTGTCTGCATAGACTTCAATCTCTGCACATTCACATGTCCAATTCTTTTATGCCATATGTCTGTGTCTGCAACAATTCCTGAACCATTTGCAAACATCGCAGCACTCATCTCAGGCATGTCTACATCCAACGTAAACATTCTGCCCACTCTGTTGCCTTTTACAACCAACCTGCACTTGTCTTTAAAATCTTCAACATAACATCCATCAGGGTTAAACCGAACCTGCAAACCCTGCTCAATCATCTGGCCAACTGAAACCAGATTCTTTGTTATGTTCGGTACATGAAGTACATCTGCAAGGTACTTCACTTTGCCATCCTGCATAGACAATGGCACATCTCCAATGTGGGCAATTGGATGAGCAGTGTCATCCCCTGTTTCCACAAAACCTAGTCTTTCCGGGTTTTTCATCTCCTTGAACCACTCCCTATGACTCGTCATGTGGTTCGAAGCGCCTGAATCCACATACCATACATTATCTTTTTGTGCTGCATCAACATTTTCAGACATGGCATTCACGACATGCTGCATAACAAACAACCTCTCATTATCCTCATTATTTCTGCTTGAGGATGCATAGTTGTTTTGCTGCACTTTCCCATTTTGCATGTCAGCTTGCTTTTTATAACATTCTGCCTGCACATGTCCAAGCTTACCACAATAATAGCATTCACGTGCATCATTGTACTGCCTTTGCCAATTTCCACGTCCTCTTTGACTCCCCCTGCCTCTGAATTTGCCTCTTCCACCTGCGTGTTGTTGTTGTTGTTGTTGATTCTGGGACTGTTGTTGCTGCTGCTGCTCTGCTGACCATAATTCTGATTACCTGTTCGGCCACCTCCTTGACCGCGTCCACGGCCTCCTCTACCTCGTCCTCTTTCTGAACTCGTGTAGAAGGCCTGTTGCTCTGAACTGTTTTTGCTTTGTGAAGACTGTTGGTCTTCACCCAAGCTCTTCTCTTAATCAGCATAGACACCAAATCTGTAAAGTTGGGAATGTTTTCCCGAGTCTGAATAGACGTCTTAAACGCCTTGTATTATGGCCCGAGACCACGTAGACAGACTTCCACCTTGTCATCATCATCTACTGACACACCAATAGATGCAAGGGATTCCACAATACCCTTTATCTTCAACGCATAGTCATTCACAGACATGCTCTTTTTCTCCACAGTATGAAGTTCATTCTTCAACTGTATCTTACGTGCCTTGGTATTTGTTTCATAAAGCTTTACCAAGGTGTCCCACGCCTCCTTGGGGGACTTGGCATCCTGAATGTGTCCAATCATGGTGTCCTGTATACTAATGGATAGCCAATACATAACCTTCCTGGCTCCTTGGTTCCAGTCTTTAAACTCTTTCACATCTGCAGAGCAGTAGGATTTATGTCCGGTATCTCTGGTGCCTCTTCATGTTCACCTTCTATGTAGTCCCAATAGCCTTTTCCCATCAGGAAATTAGTCAACCTGAACCTCCAAGCATGGAAGTTATTCTTATCCAGCTTCTCAGCCACAATCTGTGTTATGCCATCATTAGACATCTTGCCAAACACACAATTTTACCAGAAACTGCACTCTGGTTTTCCTGCACAAATGCTGTATTTTCTCCACAGCGGTACTGTAGTACTCTCAAATGTCACAACCAGTGACTTCAATGTGCATACATACACCCAATGGCAACTGTAGACCTCTTTGCAGCACCCACAGTGTCTGCACAGTCAATCTGTCTTCCTGTAGTTCTTAAAACAGAGTTCTGCAGAGAATCGATGACTTACCCGCAGTGCTCGAAATCGCCTGCTTTCTGAAAAACGGAGGTCCAGACGCGCCCGAAACGCGTTTTCGGCCCGAAAATTTCAGTCCGAAGGATCAGTCCGAAGGACTGTATAGTTGCCCTATAGCTTTACTCCCGCGAAGAAAGCTCCTCAATCAGAGACCGTTTGCCGGTGCCTCCCGTAGAGCTCCCGACAAGGGTGTAGTCACCAACACAATAGGGAAGAGTAGTTGAAGCTCTTACCCTCGTACCGCTTCCTGTGGTTCTCTTGCTTGCAGCTCAGCCCTTAGCACGAACCAGGCTCTGATACCATGAAAAGATGCAGGGGGGAAGAGAGCTTGAGCTCTTGCAAGCACACACACACACTCAGAAAACCCTAATAGAGAACACACAAGGTGAGAGGCTGAAAATCTTCTTCTTCTCTACTCAACACTCAACACACCATATACAAGAATAAGAGTACTCACAATATGAAAGGTACTCAACCAATACATACACGGGTTCTCTATAGTGTGAACCCGACTAAATGCGCTGGCGCTATATCTATGCCAGTCTCTAGAGTGGCTGTCACACAGCCTGTCATCCCACTGGCCGCATATCACCCAAGATCTCACCAACCATGCCAGTGGTGTAAGTACGGGGCCTATCCCCCAGGCGGGTCATCAGTGTCCACCGCCTCACTAGAGCTCGATATCTCAACAAATGGGAGTAGCGGTGTCTACGATGGCCCTGCGGTAGTTAAGGAGATAGACTTAGCAGATCTGGGTGAGAAGTCTAAACCAGTTTTTATTGCTCAAGACCTCACCAAGACGGAAGAAGCTGCAGTTACAAAACTCCTCAAAGAATTCAAGGACATATTTGCTTGGACATATCATGATATGAAGGGTATTCCACCCTCGGTGGTGCAACACATGATTCCAATGATTAGCACTGCTAAACCAGTCTTGCAACGTCCCTACCCAATGAATCCTAAGTACGCAAAGATTTTACAAGAGGAAATTGAAAAGCTTGTAAAATGTGGATTCATATACCCAATTGAGCACTCAGAATGGGTTTCTCTGATAGTCATCATACCACCAAAGAAGAATGGGAAACTCAGAGTGTGCGTTGATCTCAAAAAGGTTAATGCAGCCACCAGAAGGGATCATTACCCCTTGCCATATTCTGAACATGTGCTTGAAAGAGTGGCAGGCAAGGAGGCATATAGCTTTTTAGATGGGTACTTGGGTTACAATCAGATCACAATTGCAGTCGAGGACCATTGGAGTGTTTTCCTTTCACGTCATGGCCTTTGGCTTGACCAATGCACCTACAACATTCCAACGATTGATAAACACGGCCTTTAAGAAATATCTAAGGGACTTTTGTGAAGCTTTCTTAGATGATCTTTGTGTTCATTCCTCTTGAGACGAGCACTTGATGTGTTTACGAAAAATATTTGAAAGGTGTAGATTATATCGCATCTCCTTGAATCCTTTCAAATGCCAATTCTGGGTTAAACACGGAGTTATCTTAGGGCATATAGTGTCCAAAAATGGGATTTCCATGGATGAGAGTAAAATCAAGGTCATTCTGGAATTGCCACCACCCACCAACTACAAGGGAGTCCAACGCTTTATGGGCCACGTTGGTTATTATCGAAGGTTTATTCTCTTCTTCGCCGAGATAGCTCGACCATCATATAAGCTTCTCGTCGAGTTTATTTGGACCGAAGAATGTGACCGTGCCTATGAGCTATTAAAGAAGGCCTTGGCGACGAGTACTCCAATCTTGAGAATGCCTAATTGGGATTTACTCTTCCATGTGCATATTGATGCATCAAACTTTGCTATTGGGTGTGTGTTAACTCAACCTGGAGAACACAAGCTAGACTACCCCATTAGCTTTTCCAGTCGCTAGTTGAACGATGCTGAGATGAACTATACCACTACTATGGAGCGAGAAGGGTTGGCAATGATATATGCAATAAGGAAATTTCGTTATTACCTCCTTGCCACCAAGTTTGTTTTCTATGTGGATCATCAAGCATTGTTGTATCTGGTAAACAAACCATGCTCCACAGGAAGAATTACACGATGGCTATTGATTCTTCTTGAGTTTGATTTCACAGGTGTTGTGAGACCTGGCAAAAAACATGTTATGGCTGATCATTTGTCTCGCATACCTAATGGTGAGGCTCCTACGGGGGTTAATGATGACTTACCTGACACTTCCCTGTTCATGGTGGAAACAATGCCTGAATGGAGTGAGAATATTGTTAACTTTTTAGTTAATGGCTTTCCACCCAAGGAGCTTCGTAAAGATCTAGCTCAAAAGCTGATCAAAGAATGCGAATCCTATTGCCTGATAGCTGGGACTCTTTATAAAAGAGGAAAGGATGAGGTTCTTAGGCATTGTGCCCGAGAGGATGAGTATCTATACATTTTGCAAGAGGCACATATGGGCGTAGCCGGTGGTTTCTTCTCAGGAGACTTAACTGCGTGAAAGATCTTACAATCAGGGTATTGGTGGCCCACTATGTTCCAAGATGCATCACTCTTTGTGAAGGGTTGCGATGAATGCCAAGGATACAAGAAACCCCAGAGGAAAGATCAAATGCCCCTACATCCAATCAAAGTAAACCAACCATTTGAAAAGTGGGGTTTAGACTTTGTAGGTCCAATTAGCCCAGCGGCCCGAAACATTATTGTGGCCACTGACTATATGACCAAATGGGCTGAAGCGAAAGCGACACGTAAGGCAGATGCAAGGACAACAACCAAGTTCCTCTTTGAAAATATAATCACACGCTTTGGTTGTCCTTTTGAACTTGTGAGCGATAATGGGACGCATTTTATAAATGACATGATTAAGGAGCTCACAACAAATTTCATGATATCCCATCATAAATCTACTTCTTATTATTATCCGCAAGCGAATGGCCAAGCCGAGAGTACAAACAAGACATTAATCTCAGTTTTGACAAAGACAGTTGAAGCTCATCACACAGATTGGGATCTAAAGCTTACGACAGCTTTATGGGCCTATCGTACTGCCTACAAAGTGGCTATTAATTGCACACCATTCAAAATGGTATATGGCCAAGAAGCAGTCATGCCATGGGAATTTGTCATTCCTAGTCTTCGTGTTGCTACTCAAGAGGGATGGTATATGACCAAGAAGCAGTCATGCCATGGGAATTTGTCATTCCTAGTCTTCGTGTTGCTACTCAAGAGGGTTGGGATGGTAATCCCTTAGTGGAACGTCTATATATCCTCCTTGAGCAGCTAAACGAAGAAAGACAATTGGCTGTATACAATGCCCTTGTGGAGAAGGATAGAAGGAAAAAATGGTTTGATCGCCACCTGAAGGACAAGGACATCAAGGTTGGGGATAAAGTCCTGATGTATGGAGTGCGTAACGAAAAGAAGAAGCTCAAATATGCTGGTAAGGGACTGTATAGAGTATGTGAAATTACCCCACAAGGTACCATCAGAGTGGAGACTCTCGACGGAGTTGAAACCATTGGATTCCTTAATGGGAGTAAATTCAAAAGATACTATGACTGCCTGAGCCAAGAGGAGTTACATGCAATCCATCAAAAGAAGGCAGCTAAAGAACAAGCTGAGCTTAAAAAGATACAAGCGAGAGTCGAAGCCAAAGAACGTCAACAGCGTGCTAGGCGACAATGAGAAGCCAACTTGGGAATTACGCAAGTATTTTTCGAGGAAGCAGAGGAGGATGCACTAGAATCTGACCCGCCTCTAAGATACCCAATTGAGTTACAGAGTCCTTATGGGGAGGTGCTGTATAATGCATTATTGGATACAGGAGCTCAACACAATTTGCTATCATATGGCGTGTGGTGTCAACTTGGAAAACCACCTTTATCCAAGAGCGCTATCCAAGGAATCAACAAGAAAAAAACCCCTGTCTCAGGAGTTCTGCACACTCCGGTTGCCTATGACAAGGGGACCATAATTCAAAGCTTTTTGGTTATGCCTATGGGTACCATGGAAGGGACTGTAAACTTAGGGTGCAAATGGATGATGGCCACCAAGTGCAATATTGATTGGGCAACTAGACTATTGAAAGAACGGTAGAGGGGGAGGAGACACACACACAGGAGCCAACCCTAATGTATATTGCAAACCCTAACCATAGAGAGAAGCCATCTCCACTCTCACACAAAGCATAATGCACTAATCCATAATCCACACAACACACTATGAGTTGTGTCCACACTCATCTAACCCTAGCTAATGTCCACACACTATGAGTTGTGTCCACACTCATCTAACCCTAGCTAATGTCCACACACTATGACCAGCTGGACACGCGGTCATCTATGTCTCACACATGTTCCTACCTAATCTGCCAGCACATAACATAGCTGGCTCATACTGACATCGAGCTTGAATCTCAATAGCCCCTCTCAAGCTCATGATGTACTGCCGATGAAGATGTAGATGAGCTCGGGATATCAAGACTCTCAACACTCCCCCTCAAGCTCATCCCATGTACTCCCAACATAGTACGGAAGTACTCAAACTTTTCCCTGCTAAGTGGCTTTGTGAAGATATCAGCCACATGCTCATCAGTCTTCACATACTGAAGATCAACTGTACCATCCAGCACCTTTTCTTTGATAAAGTGATGTTTGGTCCTCGCATGAAACACTGGATTCTTTGCCAACTGTATACTGCTCATGTTGTCACAATGAATGACAACTTTGCCATCAATAGGCTCACATAAATCTGTCAAGAGACCCTTTAACCATACTGCCTCACAAGTAGCAATGGCTGCACCTCTATATTCAGCCTCTGTACTGGATAAAGCAACTGTAGGTTGCCTTTTGCTACTCCAACTCACCACAGCACTTCCAAGTGTAAAAGCATAACCACTAGTAGATCTCCTGTCATATGCGCTACCTGCCTAATCAGCATCTGTGTAGCCATGTATGTCCAAGCTTTTACCACTCTCATAAAGTAGACCATAATGTGCAGTGGTCTTCACATATCTCATGATGTGTCTCACTCCATCCAAATGTGGTTTTCTAGGGCTCTGCATAAACTGGCTGACTAGCCCCACAGCATAACTCAAATCCAGGCGTGTGATAGTCATGTATATGAGACTACCAACCATCTTCCTGTACATAGAAGGATCATCCAATTCATCACCATAATCAGCCCGCAACTTCACATTTTGCTCCAAAGGTGTACTCATAGGCTTACACCCTGTCATGCCATACTTTGCCAACATATCCAATGCATATTGGCGCTGTACTAACCATGTACCTACATGATCTTTTACCACTTCAATTCCAAGGAAGTATCTCAACTCACCAAGATCTTTCATGTCAAATTACCCACTCAAAGCTTTCTTGACATGCATCACATCTGCACCATGATCACCTATGATAATCAAGTCATCCACATAGATGACGAGTAAAACAATCCCATGCTCTGATTTCTTCACATAGAGTGAAGAATCTGCTGTAGAAATCTGAAAACCAAGTGAGATAAGATATCTGCTCATCTTATCACTCCAAGCACGAGGTGCTTGCTTCAGACCATACAATGCCTTTTTCAATCTGCATACGTGAGTGGGATATCTTGGGTGTACATACCCTTCTGGCTGTGCCAAGTACACTTCCTCTTGTAGATCGCCATTTAGAAATGCATTTTTGACATCCATCTGATGCATTTTCTAGCCATTAGCTGCAGCCATAGCAATGACTGCTCTCACTGTGCCCATCTTAGCCACTGGACTAAAGGTTTCATCATAGTCCAAACCTTGGGTTTGTGCATAACCCTTTGCTACCAATCTTGCTTTATGTCTCTCAATAGAACCATCAGATTTGCACTTCACTTTGTAAACCCATTTACATCCAATAACATTCTTGTCCTTTGGTAATGCAACCAAGTCCCATGTATCATTATGGACCAATGTGTCCATCTCAACATCCATTGCTTTCTCCCATACATGCTCTCCAATAGCCTCTGTATAGCATGTAGGTTCCACATGCTTCACCATAGATGTCATATATGCATAGTGCATAGCAAAATCTCTATATGTCAATCTGTCAATGGGATATCTGACCCTCTGGGATCTCCGCAATGCATGCGGGTCACTCTATACACCTGTAACTGTAGCATGTGGTGGCACATATCTATCCTGTCTAGCACCAGGTGTGCGTAAAACAGGTATGCCAAGCTCCTCATCCAAACTCTCTGAACTAGATGACTCATAACCTGTGATTCCAATTCCTTCGACTTTCTTCTTTCCTTTATCCATAGCACTACTCCCAATGCTCACACTCTCATTCCTCAAACGTCCTGACCATGGACGTACACTGCTACTCTCAGCCTCTGCTGCTGCTGGCCCAGACATAGTAGTAGAACTAGAACTTTCTTGTGGCAAGTTCACAGGCACATCAGCCTCAACAAGTGACTCAATGACTCCCTCATCTTTTGCTTTGTACCAACTAGCAAGCTCATCAAACACCACATCTCGTGAGATGACCACTTGTCTAGTTTGTGGATTATAACATTTGTATGCCTTTCGATCCTGTGCATATCCAACAAATACACATTTCTCTGCCTTAGGATCCAACTTCCTTCTTCTTTCATCAGGCACATGTACATAAGCTATGCATCCAAAAACTTTGAGATGTCCAATGTCTGGCCTATAACCTGTAAGCCGCATCTCTGGCGTGCTTCCATGAATGGCTACTGTAGGTGTTTTGTTCAGTATATACACTGCAGTAGGACATGCTTCTGCCCAATAGTAATCTGGCATGCTCTTTTCATTGAGCAGTGCCCTAACCACTTCACATATAACTCTATTCTTTCTCTCAGCCACACCATTCTGCTGAGGTGTATACCTGCAAGTCAACTGTCTTCTTATTCCATGCTTCCTCAAGAAATGCTCAAAAGCCTTTGAGGTGTATTCACCACCTCCATCTGTCCTCAGACATTTAATCCAACAGCCATATTGCTTTTCTACAAAAGCTTTGAAATCCATGAACTTTTCCAACACTTCACTCTTCTCTCTGAGAAAGTATATCCATGTTATCCTGCTGAAATCATCTATGAATGTAACATAGTATAAACTGCCTTTGATAGATGGGTTTTGTGCAGGACCCCATATATCACTGTGTACTATCTCAAGTGGCCTGTTACTCATATTTTCTTCTCTAGGAAACCTCAACCTTGCCTGCTTTCCAAACTGACAGGCTTCACAAACATGCATATGTCCATCATATTTGAATCTAGGCAATCCACTGACAATGCCTCTTGTTTGCATGTTCTTTAATATCTGTATATTGACATGTCCAATCCTCTTATGCCACATATCAATGTCCTGTACCACATTTTTACTTTTGGAGAACATGGCTGATTTTAGCTCAGGAATTCCAGCATCCAGCTTAAACAATCTGCCTTCCTTCTTGCCTTTAGCAATGACTCTACATCCATGTTTAAAATCTTCAACGAAGCATCCATGCTCGTTGAAACGAACCTGTAATCCCTGTTCCACCATTTGACCAACTGAGGCCAAGCTCTTTGTGATCGAAGGCACATACAATACATCAGACATAGACTTTGTTTGACCATTGTGCATGACCAATGGTACACTTCCAACATGTGTAATGACATGCTGGGTATCATCACCTGTTTCCACATAGCCTTTTACATCCATAGGCTTCATATGCTCGCTTCATATGCTCAAACCATTCACCAATGACATGTCATATGGTTTGATGCTCCTGAGTCCATATACCATGTGTCATCGTTCTCAGCATTTGTCATCATAGAATCCACAACATGCTTCATGGCAAACAAATGATTTACAGTGCCATCATTACTGCTTGATGCATAGTTTCCACCACCATGTTGTGCATAATTTCCACCATAATGACCACCACGTTGTGCTCTACCCCCTCTCAAATCATTCTGTTTGTTGCGGAAACAATCTCTCGCCATATGACATATTTCCCACAATAATGGCATTCAACATCTTGCATAGATGTTTGTTGGCCTTGCCAACGTCCTCGACCACGGGGGTTACCTCTGCCTCTTTGAGGAGTATATCCACAACCACCTCGAGCAATAAGGCTGAAAATTCTGTTGTGGAGGCCTGTCCTACCCCATCGACGACCATTACCACCACGTCCACGTGATGCGAATCTCCCCCTGCCTCTAAAGCCTCTCTGTGAATAGAAAGCCTGATTTCTGCCATCATCATGGCTAGTAGATGCATCCAAAAATGAATCACTGAGTTTGATTTCCTCAACCAACAAGAGTGAAACCAACTCATTGAAGTCGGGTAAACCTATACTCCTCACTGAGATAGATGTATCAAATGATTTATATTCCTTGCCAAGACCACGCAAGGTAATATCCACCAAATCATCATCAGGCATGGGGCCATTTATTGTGGCCAATGCATCTGCAAACTTCTTGATTTCCTGCACATAATCATGTATGCTCCTTTTATTCCTTTTCACATTATGTATCTGCTGTCGCAACTGAGACTTGCGAGCACTCGTATCTGTATCAAACATCTTGACCAAAGTATCCCATGCTGTTGGAATATGTGATCAATGTCATGGCCTAAGGTTAAGGCACACAAGGAAATGTAAAAGGACCATGTAATATGAAGAGAATCTAGGTGAATGAAGGGTAAACCCCCACTTGTAAGAGGCGAGTTTCAGAAGATGCTCTAGAGGCTATATTCTAGGGAGCCATGTGGGGGGAGATGGCCTTGGATGCCCTTGATGATATGTAAGCAATGATGTCACTCAACCTTGTACACTTTGGCTATAAAATGATGGCCCTCCTAATGAGAAAAATACGAATTTCTATGCTATGTGAAGCTCTTCATTATGCTGCTATTTTGTTCCCTTAATCCTTGATTAAGTACTAATTAATTACCTTTTTGCTCATGTGACCACCATGGCTTATCTTGAACCACCATGGCTTATCTTGAACCACCATAGCTCATTTATCATCCCTTGCTCACATTAAGCTTGCATTATCACTCATTATGCTTTTACCAACATGGTATCAGAGCCTTGGTTATCCTTAGGCATAGTAATTAACACCATTAATCATATTTCTCAGTTTTGCAAGCTTTCCATTAAAGCTCCAACTCACCCCCTGCTGGTTTTTTGCTTCATACGGGCTCTATAATCCATCAAATCACAAGATTCTTGATTCAAACGAAAGCTTGCAGCCGACTCCATCGACGCCTAGCTCCATGTGAGCTCCCACGTAGTCTATGCGGTGCAATCAACTCTGCAACAACAGCACGCTGCTTTCTAGCGAAATTCGTCTAATTCGCGTTGTACAGTGAATGGTTTGCTAATTCCTCTTGTGAGCATAATGTTGATGCTATGAAGCCCCCACGTGTTGATTTTCATGAGCAATGGTCCACTATATCTGCTGTTTGAACTAATTTATCAGTAGAAGTACATGCTGTGTTGCAGAGAAGATTTCCAGAGATTGAAGCAGCATCTTGACATGTTTGAGTGCTGAGTTTAAAGCCAACACCTTGGTTTTCACTTGGTTTAAAGCATTTTATGTTTCTCATTTGGGAAGAGCTTCATTCAATTGCTCAAAGCTCACTCTGTTTTTTGGGGCAGTTTTCCCTCTTTGAATTAATCACCTCCACTAATCATCATGTACTTAATAGTAATTATCTATTGTGATGACATTTTAATATGCATATTGAGTTGAATACCTCTTTGCAATCATGCCTTCGGATGCGGAATCATCTAATGAAGCTTATATCAAGAAATCATTGATTAGAAAACCTAGGATGAAAATCAAGTCTAGGCCCAGTTATTATTACTATGCAAAGGCTTATGGGTTTGGGGAATTCTTGAGTAATAACATGCATCTATATGGTGATGAGGGATTCTAGCTTTTAATACTTTGCATTGTTCAATTTCAATCATGGAGTCAACATTTTCATCATCCTCTTTCATCAAGAAATTCAACCACACTTGGCAAGTCAAAATGAGGTTCTTACTAAATGATGAAAGAAGGAGTTTGGGGATAGTCAATGGTACTATACCTAAACCTGCCACACGAGAAGGAGAAGTCTCTTGGCAAACCAGGGATGAGAAAGCATTAGCTCTCATTACCCTTGGAGTTGAAGATAGTTATATACATTACATTGGTAATGGAACATCTTCACAAATTGCTTGGAATTCATTGGATAAATCCTTTGGTGCTCAAGGCCTCCACAGCAAAATCAGTCTCAAAGTAGGCTTTTACAGTCTAGAGTTCAAGGTTGATGAGACACTTGCGTCTCACATTGTTAAAACCCTAAGATCTCTCTAGATAATTGTTATGCATAAACATGCATAAATCAGGCATAAACTCAACCACCCAACCACCCCCGAGCCCAAGGGATGCACACATGAATAATGAATGAAATACATCATACCTCTACCTTGATGTCCCATACCATAAAGAGGTATAACTCCAATCCAATAGCATGTAGCTAAAGTGTGAAATGGTAGAAGAGTAGATATGAACCTCTACAAAGAGAGCATAACATAGCCTTGGCCTCATGGAGCCCAAACCTCCAAGCCCCCAAGCTCCCTTGAGTGTGCCCCATGCCCCTATTATATAGGAGGGCCCTCAAGTGACTCTTGACTTTCCATTCCTCATGTGTGACCCTTGGATGCCTGACCCTAACCTTAAACCTTAAGGTTAGTCCTAACCCATGCTCCACTAGAGCTTGTTCCCATGCTCCCATGCTCACAAGCCTAATTTGGGTTAGCCTCCTAGTGTATGCACACATAATGTGTATATAACATAGCACACATAATGTACATATAACATACTTCCCCTCTCTCAAAACATTGCACTCTTGCAATGAAAAGAAGGAGAACTGCGCTGAACAATCTCAACCGACTCCCAAGTCGAATTCTCAATTTCCTTATCTTTCCACCTAATTTTAACCTCAGGGATTAGTCAACTACAAAGTTTCCTTTCCTTAAATTCAAGTACCTTATCAGGTTCATGTGGAACATAGGATAATTCATCGACTTCAACGAGTTCTTGAGGATTAACTGTGTTATCCTCACCTCCCAGTTTCCCTTTCAATCTATCGATATGAAAGACTAGATAAACCCTAACAATTGGAGGTAGTCTTAGTTCATACGCAACCATGCCAATCCGATATATAACTCGAAATGGACCACAATATCTAGGAGATAAATTCGAGCATTTTTCCATTGACAAAGTCTGAGAATCTTTAAGAACATTAAAATAAATCAACGCTCCTGGTTCAAAAGACCGAGATGAGCGTCCCCTATCAGCATAAAATCGTGCCCTATCATGAGCACTCCTAATAGAATCCCGAGCTTCGGTCAGAATTTCCTACATATCTCGCAAGAAATCCCTCGATGCATCAAGCTCGATGTCCTTAAGAGACTGACATCAATAGGTGCCCTGAGTTAATACCCATACATAAGTATGCACGGACTAAAAAAAATAATAGCCGTAAATTTAGAACTGTTATAGGTAAATTCCATCATTGGAAGATATTTTTCCCAATATGATGATTTTCTAGAGACATATACATGAAGCATATACTCTACAATCTGATTCATACACTCTGTTTGCCCAAATCAGACTATTGCGGATGATCAGAATAATTCACATTCAAAGTAACTTCCTCATTGTAAACCATTCGGAATAAAGTAGGAAAACATGGCATTATAACAGCAGAAACCAGGGATTCATCGGCGCCCCGACATATCCACATCTGCATATGGAATAATCAACGTCTCGAGTTATCCATATCAACATAGAGAATCATCAACGTCTCGATGCGACACATATGTCCATCCGTAAACCTATCAGGTTGATTGTGTAAATCACCTAAAGTACGGAACTAAAGAAAGAAATGCCAACAAAGGAAGAATCCAAATTTCCTTATCCGAACACAACAAGATAAACTTGTTTGAACTCTAAAGAAAGAGATTTCAACAAGTGAAAATGCCGATGAGACTGCCCTCATCACAACATGTAGGTTATAGATAAAAGAAGTTTATCTAGAGAATGCCCACAGTATAACTTCTAGTGAATTTAGAAAATAAGATTGTCTTTGAATGTTGAGGTCAACATGCTAAGTGATGTAAGCAAAGCAACAATCTTGAGCCCAAATTATCCCATAAGATAATATATGTGAGGGATCCCTAGCGTCCCATACCACCATGATACCACCCATACATACCTTAACAATTTGAAACTCTCTAGTATGCCGTCTAGGAAATATGAATAAAATCCTGTATAAAAGGAATAAGATGGCCTTATCCAGACTTTCACATACTAAACCTGTCTCTATATACTTGAGACTACATCAAGGAATAATTCCTTATGAGTACATCATTAGAAGAGAAATTGAATTATTGGCGCCTTTCTAATGATAACTACCCAAAACACAATAAAGTTAGGGTAGAAAAATAACTCACCTAGATATATAAGTAACTAGGTATCTGAGTTGGAAAATGTACAAGAGTACAAAAATATACTTCAAAATTACGTGCAAAAAACGAAGGCAAATTGTAAGATTCCTCCCCAACCCCTTTTTGATGTCTAGTATATTCCCCTGTAATCAATTCCTTTTCTAAAATATAAGAGATCTTGTTTGTGGCTGTTTTAACCTAGAGAGAGAAAATATTCTAGAGAGAGAATATTCAGATTTTGAATATTTTTGGATAGAAAAATATCTCTTATAATTCAGATGAATTTCCCTGAAACAGAAATTTAAAAATAATTTTCCAATTTGCAATTGGAATTAATTGAAAATAGGTATAAAGAACCTTAGCGTAAGGGTCTAGATTTTCAGAAATCTTTAGACTATGGTCCAATTAAGGTTTCTATGGGCCAATAGCATCAATCCATGTGTAGGGAGGAGATAAATCCAAATTGTAAAAAGAAAATACCCAAAAATGAGTAAATGCTCACATGAGGTGAAGAGTTGAAAATGTACAAGGTTTATTAGTAAAAAACTATGAGCAATATTAAAAATATGAGATATTTTGGGAATAATGATTTTATTATGACACATATGTAAGGAAGGGGAGTCCCTTAAATGCTCACATAAGATGAAGAGTTGAAAATGTACAAGGTTTATTAGTAAAAAACTATGAGCAATATTAAAAATATGACATATTTTGGGAATAATGATTTTATTATGACACATATGTAAGGAAGGGGAGTCCCTTAAATGCTCACATAAGATGAAGAGTTGAAAATGTACAAGGTTTATTAGTAAAAAACTATGAGCAATATTAAAATGATTCCATTATGACACATATGTAAAGGAGGTGCATATTTCACATAAGATGAAGAGTTGAAAATGTACAAGGTTTATTAATAAAAAAACTATGACACATATGTAAGGAAGGAGAGTTCTTTAAAGGAGGTGCATATTTCACATGCTTGAATGAGTTTTAAACTCATAAAAATTGAGATATTTCATCTCTCCTCTCTCCTCATTCAAGTCTAGTTCCAAAAGTTAGCTTAACTGACCTAAAAATGGTCAAAAAGTGACCAAACTGACTTGGAAAATTCTAGAATCAGTTTATTTGGTTAGGAGCTCAAATTTTCCTATAAATAGAAGCCTCCCCTTGTTGCAAAATATATAGTGTCTTATGCCTTATTACTCTACTCCACCTAAGCCAAAATATATAGTGTCTTATGCCTTGTTACTCTACTCCACCTAAGCCAAAATATATAGTGTCTTATGGGTTGTTGCAAGATCAGGGTATCCAGTTTTGTCCAGTTTATGCAGAACTGGGACATAGCTTGGAGAGCAAATTTTGGGGGGCAAGGTACTTAAAATTAGATCAAGCAAATAATAAAAAATACACTTGCCCTTAAATTAACCTAATATAACTTAAATTAATATAAATTAGTCTAATTAATCAAAATTAATCAAAAATATGATGAAATAATAAACAAATGATCTTTCCATACTTAGAGTGATCCAATTTATTTTTCCATAGATGCACCATTACAAGTACACTAGTCCCTATAGGTTTTAGATGATTCACATCAAAAATGTAATTTTACTAATTAGATTATTAATATTTGCAGGCCTTCTGATAGTCGGGAAGAATTTTGAAAAAGAGATCATTAAAAATCCAACCATTGGATTTGCTATTTTTACTAACCACCACATTCTACTAATGTCTCAGTATCTACCCACCCTTTTGATCTACAAGATTGAGGATTTTAAGTGGTAGCTATTGTGGGTACAAAAACAGGCGTATATTATAACACTTTAGAGACCTTGAAATATTTAAAGAAAATAGACAAATATCTTAAAATTTTCTTGAAAAATCAAGTTAAGCTCCATATAATGTGAAGATCTAAGGTACAAAGTGGGAATCTCATATGAGTTTATATGTAAAAGATATTAGCATTTTATGGAATCAGTTCAAATTTGGGACAGGGTGTATACATTGACTTTGTACCTAAGAAAATGAGGACTTTTGACCATCTAATGCTTAATCAAATTATGCAACTATATTTCCAACTTTGAATATGATGTTCCAACAAAAGAACTTGAAACGAAATTCCTTCATTTACTAGGAGAGATTAGCCACTAAAGGTAAACAAATGTCTGTTTTTTTACTGTTTACAGAGTGCCTGAGTGGACAAAACTGGGCACCCTGATCTTGCAACCACCCTTATGCTTTGTTACTCTACTCCACCTAAGCCAAAATATAGAGTGTCTTATGCATTGTTACTCTACTCTACCTAAGCCAAGAACTGTGAATTCTTTAATAATTCACTAGTTTTTGATACTTCTCTCTTTCTTCAATCCCCATTGGTGGCTCCATCAACATACTAAACCAATTGATTGGTTGGGGGCCTCTACCGTGAATAAAGAATCAAGCAAATCATAAGGTAAGTATGTTGAATTTTGATCTTTTCTATAATTTCTCAATGATTCTCTCTTCTCAACCCCTCTCAAGCTTGAGAAGCTTAATTGGTATGGTTTTTTTTAAATGCTATTGAAGTTAATTGGTGAATAGTAGTGAAGAGTTACATAATTTAATAAATGCTATTGAAGTTAATTTCTATTTATATTTAATTCTAATGGTTTTTCTCTCTCTCACTTAAGAAATGATCATACTCATGACCCTTTTCAATCCAAATGAAGCTTTTCATAAGGCTTTTCCTTAATCCAAGATTAAGCTATGCTTGAGGCCAAATTAATGGCTTTTTTCTATGCTTTTAGTTTATGTATATTGATGATTCAATCCATTATGGATTGATGATCCAATTAAAGACCATTCTAATTATTTCCTTAATGATAAGCTTTATCCCTTAGAAAAAATTGAGATTTATCAGTCATAGTAGCCGAGCTATGGCAAAATTTTTATAGAAATTACGCATAAAATAAATTCATTCAAAGCATAAAAAGAGGACTTCCTACCATATTCTAGGAACTATCATCCTAGATTAATTAAAAGAATTTTATTATGCATGGAGATGTGGATGTTGCATGTAGATGTAGATGTATGGATGTGAGTGTGAATGTGGAGGTGGATGTATGCATGGAGATGTGGATGTATGCATGTAGAAGTAGATGTATAGATGAGGATGTAAATAGAGATGTGGATGGATGCATGTAGATGTAGATGTATAGATGTGGATGTGAATGGAGATGTAGATGTATGCATGTAGATGTAGATGTATAGATGTGGATGTGGATGTATGCATGTAGATGTAGATGTATAGATGTGGATGTGGATGTGGAGGTGGATGTATGCATGTAGATGTAGATGTGGATGTGGATGTGGAGGTGGATGTATGCATGTAGATGTAGATGTATAGATGTAGATGTGAATGTGGAGGTGGATGTATGCATGTAGATGTAGATGTATGAGGAGAATGTGAATGTGGATGTGGATGTGGATGTATGCATAGAGATGTGGATGTATGCATGTAGATGAGAATGTACGCATATAGATGTGGACGTATGGATGTGAATGTGCATGTAGATGTGGATGTATGGATGTGGATGCATGAATGTGCATGTAGATGTGGATGTGAAATTAGATGTATGGATGTAGATGTGGATGTGTGGATGTGAATGTGGATGTGGATGTGGATGTGGATATATGTATGGATGTGAATATACGATATGTGATGTGAAGGAATATGAAGTGTTGAGATGGAAAATGATGTGATGGGATGAGTATACATATAAATGGAATATGGAATAAGTAATGTGGATTGATGAGGGATAATGTGGAAAAATGAAAGTAAAAATAGAAACTGTATTGTAAACTGTTTGTAAATGCTATTTGTAAATGACTGTTTTATGTCAAGATTGCTGGGGGAGCATTGTGACTATCTTGTGATTAAGGTCGTGAGACCTAACTGATAATGTTGCAACTGCTGACGGAGAGTCAATGAAGGACGTCTCGCGTAGCAAGGTCGGCCGAGGTCTTGACCAGCCTTGGTGCGATTAAAATGGTGAGCTTCCGGTACGGTGGATGAGGGGCCAAGGAAGCGGCCTATGAGTGAAGCGCTAGGTCACCTGCGAAGGATCCTAGAGGGTGCTGACCATACGGTGCTCGCGCTCTGGGTCGCCTAGGATACCCACGCGTGCGTCAAGGAAGATATTGGAACAGAGTTGGAGTTGTTTTCTGAAATCGGGCATGGATCTGGTTGATTGACCTTGCTGGTCTTCAATGGATGAGTCCATGCTCTTTATATGGATCTGTTGGTTGATCTTGCTGATCTTCAACAAGAGTCCATCTTGATAAGTGATTATATTGCCGAGTATTATGGGCTAGGAGCTAGGAAACGGCCCCTATGTGGACAGGTGGTGAGCGTCCTAGTTGCCAATGATGCCATAGATACTCTGATGAAGGAATGATGGAAAAATTATGAATCAACCGGATAAATTGGAAGATGGTGATCAATGATACTATGGTTTTATTAAAGGATTGTTTTAAACTGGTTGAATCTGTGAAAAGGCAATTTCATATTGGGTGTGTGAGTGGTGTGACTAGTTTTATTTTTGCATGAACATCCGGCTAGGGGGCCTTAGAACTCTTTTCCTTGGTACCCGGGACAAAACCTAACCAAATTCTTAATGGGATCCCATCACTACAGTGGTTGGGCGGTTGGCTAACCCATGGGATCGGATGGGGTTAGGCTGGATTGATGGATCCGTAAATCGAGACTCAAACTTTTGTTTTTACGATAGAAAAATTAAATCCCGGACAGTAACTGTTCTATGGATAGGAATCAACGGCTGTGCCTCTTGAATGGGAAAAAAAGCGTTGATCCCAATGATCCAAGTGCAAGTTCTTCCTTGAACTGACTAAGTATCTTATAGATGTAATTGGATCATCTCGATCAGAAATGATCTTGACTACGTTAGAGTAAAAAGTTATCCTGGTGGAATCGCCCGTGCTTTCCGGTAAAGGAAGTTTTTCCGGGTTCGATTTTGGAACAACCGACGGATTAGTCTCTTATCCGGATATCCGTGGGCGAGGCCCCGAATGTGGGACCCCTGTCCCGCGCGAGAAGCGCTACTTCCGCTGCCAATACCTTGAATCCGTTGCTCGGTGGGAACAGGGATCTTACAGTTGGTATCAGAGCATTTGGTTAATAAAGATCAACTGAGAAGACAAATATGTCAAAAATTTATCTAGAAAGACAAAAAGGTTATAATTGTGTGATATAATTCATACAATTTGATATTCAAACTGAAACTCGTAAATTGGTAATTGGGTCTTCAAATGAAAGTACTGCAATTATATAAAATCCCTGACTTTCTTGAGACCTAGACATGATGGTATTTACCTTATAATTCCAAGGGCCGTGACTACCCGTATATACAGAGAGTATACTGCAGCTCTTTACTGACAGTATATACGAGTAAATCTAAGACTTGAAATTATAAGCGTTAATGCTATCCAGATGATGATTTCGAATGTGATTGATATGATTTTTAATTCTGTTTGAGAATTGATGAATTGATTTGGATTCTTGTTGAAAATTCTGATTGAAAAATGATGATTTTTAAAATTTAGTTGAAATATAATGAAACCACAATGAGGGAGAATGGGACGAGTCCCTGTGATGATATTCATAACTAGAATGATGATAATGAATTCAGCAAATCACTATGAGGTTAGTGGGTTGTGCTGTTAGATTGCTACTATTAATACTTGACCGGTAGATCAAGTTAAGGGATGTCAAATTGAGAACTTGCTTGACTGAAATTTCCACGTGGAGGAATGTTCCGAAGGAAACTTTTCGATCTAATGGACCATTATCATGTTAAAGATATGAATGACATGATCTGAATGAATTGTTATTTAATGATGAGTTCTATATAAGGGATATTTATCCCAGTGTTCTGTTGGGTTGACCAGAATATAAGGAACCCCAGAATAAAATTGGATCTTAAGAAAAAGAGCTGTCCTCTACCTTGCGAGATGAGGACATCTTGCACTTTTTAAGTGGGGTAGAATGTAAGATTCCTCCCCAGCCTTCGAGGTATACAGGAGTAAGAATCTCCCTTCTGATCTCATAATTATTCCCTCTCTAAAATAAAAGAAAGTTTCTGTTTTAAAAAAAAGGAAGACCCTTTTCCTAGAATACTTCTCAGGAGTCCCACCTGTTTTAAGGATTTAGAACAATGAGTTCAGAAGTGAGAATCGGTGTTTTGGATACCAAGGTTTTGGCTTTCATTCGAGTACGGCCCAAAAGAAGTTCTTTATCTCTTGGGGAGTATAAGAAGTTATCCCCCAGATATTGTGACCCTTATATCTGAATTCAATAAAAGTAGGTGACTTAGCCTACAAGCTTCTTTTATCTCCTCATCTCAAAATTCTTAATGCCTTCTATAGAAAAATGTGTCAAACACAAATCATGGAAAGACGGTAAAACTTCAGTGGCAAGTTACCGTTGGCTTCTAAGTTACGCTAGCTCCTTCCTTTATATAAGTCGTAACCTTTAACTGTCGCTCACAGTAATCTTACTTCCATCGATCTCCCTTCTTCTTAATCTCCTTCATGGCTTGGCAACAGGAATTAGTTTTATCCATGATGATTTCTCACCTTCAAGACGCAAGCGAGTCTGTGAAGAAAGATTTTATAGAACAGTATGAGCGCTCACTTTTCCCTCACTTGGGAACTTCTGTAGCTCAGACCAAATGGCGAACCTATCAAAACATAACTAGGGTAACACCCTGGGGTCAACAGCACTTTCGTAACAATGTCCGCTTGGCCATGGTTATTGAAGCCTTGGGTTTGGGTCCTCGATACTACTGCGTCATGAGATCAAGGCATCTTGGGTTTTCTGAGCGGGTCTTCTTACTGGCGTGTTTTCTTCCTCATGAGAAGATATGCCTTTACCCCGTTTTTGGCTTGCCTCTCAGAGGTCCTTTTGTTAGATCACCTCATACCACTGAGATAGGTGCGGCAATAACCAGCAGAATCATTCCCATAGATGAGTTACCCTATACTTGTGCAGCTTGTGAGGACTGCTTTTGTGACCATATGATGGACGGGCTCATGGAAGTGTAAAGAGTTCTTCTATCTTTACTGTATAAGTTCCGAGAATGAATAAAGTTTAAATCTTGTTCTTATTTTGAATCTTGCTCTCTTTAAGACTTTTCTTGGTGGTTAATCTTGATTAAATTTTTTCTCTAAGTCTCATATTCGTGCATCTTGCGAAATTATCCCAGTTGGCGAGATGAGGACATCTCGCATTTTTTAAGTGGGGTAGAATGTAAGATTCCTCCCCAACCCCTTTTTGATGTCTAGTATATTCCCCTGTAATCAATTCCTTTTCTAAAATATAAGAGATCTTGTTTGTGGCTGTTTTAACCTAGAGAGAGAATATATTCTAGAGAGAGAATATTCAGATTTTGAATATTTTTGGATAGAAAAATATCTCTTATAATTCAGATGAATTCCCCTGAAACAGAAATTTAAAAAGAATTTTCCAATGTGCAATTGGAATTAATTGGAAATAGGTATAAAGAACCTTAGCCTAAGGGTCTAGATTTTCAGAAATCTTTAGACTATGGTCCAATTAAGGTTTCTATGGGCCAATAGCATCAATCCATGTGTAGGGAGGAGATAAATCCAAATTGTAAAAAGAAAATACCCAAAAATGAGTAAATGCTCACATGAGGTGAAGAGTTGAAAATGTACAAGGTTTATTAGTAAAAAACTATGAGCAATATTAAAAATATGAGATATTTTGGGAATAATGATTTTATTATGACACATATGTAAGGAAGGGGAGTCCCTTAAATGCTCACATAAGATGAAGAGTTGAAAATGTACAAGGTTTATTAGTAAAAAACTATGAGCAATATTAAAAATATGACATATTTTGGGAATAATGATTTTATTATGACACATATGTAAGGAAGGGGAGTCCCTTAAATGCTCACATAAGATGAAGAGTTGAAAATGTACAAGGTTTATTAGTAAAAAACTATGAGCAATATTAAAATGATTCCATTATGACACATATGTAAAGGAGGTGCATATTTCACATAAGATGAAGAGTTGAAAATGTACAAGGTTTATTAATAAAAAAACTATGACACATATGTAAGGAAGGAGAGTTCTTTAAAGGAGGTGCATATTTCACATGCTTGAATGAGTTTTAAACTCATAAAAATTGAGATATTTCATCTCTCCTCTCTCCTCATTCAAGTCTAGTTCCAAAAGTTAGCTTAACTGACCTAAAAATGGTCAAAAAGTGACCAAACTGACTTGGAAAATTCTAGAATCAGTTTGTTTGGTTAGGAGCTCAAATTTTCCTATAAATAGAAGCCTCCCCTTGTTGCAAAATATATAGTGTCTTATGCCTTGTTACTCTACTCTACCTAAGCCAAAATATATAGTGTCTTATGCCTTGTTACTCTACTCCACCTAAGCCAAAATATATAGTGTCTTATGCTTTGTTACTCTACTCCACCTAAGCCAAAATATACAGTGTCTTATGCATTGTTACTCTACTCTACCTAAGCCAAGAACTGTGAATTCTTTAATAATTCACTAGTTTTTGATACTTCTCTCTTTCTTCAATCCCCATTGGTGGCTCCATCAACATACTAAACCAATTGATTGGTTGGGGGCCTCTACCGTGAATAAAGAATCAAGCAAATCATAAGGTAAGTATGTTGAATTTTGATCTTTTCTATAATTTCTCAATGATTCTCTCTTCTCAACCCCTCTCAAGCTTGAGAAGCTTAATTGGTATGGTTTTTTTTAAATGCTATTGAAGTTAATTGGTGAATAGTAGTGAAGAGTTACATAATTTAATAAATGCTATTGAAGTTAATTTCTATTTATATTTAATTCTAATGGTTTTTCTCTCTCTCACTTAAGAAATGATCATACTCATGACCCTTTTCAATCCAAATGAAGCTTTTCATAAGGCTTTTCCTTAATCCAAGATTAAGCTATGCTTGAGGCCAAATTAATGGCTTTTTTCTATGCTTTTAGTTTATGTATATTGATGATTCAATCCATTATGGATTGATGATCCAATTAAAGACCATTCTAATTATTTCCTTAATGATAAGCTTTATCCCTTAGAAAAAATTGAGATTTATCAGTCATAGTAGCCGAGCTATGGCAAAATTTTTATAGAAATTACGCATAAAATAAATTCATTCAAAGCATAAAAAGAGGACTTCCTACCATATTCTAGGAACTATCATCCTAGATTAATTAAAAGAATTTTATTATGCATGGAGATGTGGATGTTGCATGTAGATGTAGATGTATGGATGTGAGTGTGAATGTGGAGGTGGATGTATGCATGGAGATGATGTGGATGTATGCATGTAGAAGTAGATGTATAGATGAGGATGTAAATAGAGATGTGGATGGATGCATGTAGATGTAGATGTATAGATGTGGATGTGAATGGAGATGTAGATGTATGCATGTAGATGTAGATGTATAGATGTGGATGTGGATGTATGCATGTAGATGTAGATGTATAGATGTGGATGTGGATGTGGAGGTGGATGTATGCATGTAGATGTAGATGTGGATGTGGATGTGGAGGTGGATGTATGCATGTAGATGTAGATGTATAGATGTAGATGTGAATGTGGAGGTGGATGTATGCATGTAGATGTAGATGTATGAGGAGAATGTGAATGTGGATGTGGATGTGGATGTATGCATAGAGATGTGGATGTATGCATGTAGATGAGAATGTACGCATATAGATGTGGATGTATGGATGTGAATGTGCATGTAGATGTGGATGTATGGATGTGGATGCATGAATGTGCATGTACATGTGGATGTGAAATTAGATGTATGGATGTAGATGTGGATGTGTGGATGTGAATGTGGATGTGGATGTGGATGTGGATATATGTATGGATGTGAATATACGATATGTGATGTGAAGGAATATGAAGTGTTGAGATGGAAAATGATGTGATGGGATGAGTATACATATAAATGGAATATGGAATAAGTAATGTGGATTGATGAGGGATAATGTGGAAAAATGAAAGTAAAAATAGAAACTGTATTGTAAACTGTTTGTAAATGCTGTTTGTAAATGACTGTTTTATGTCAAGATTGCTGGGGGAGCATTGTGACTATCTTGTGATTAAGGTCGTGAGACCTAACTGATAATGTTGCAACTGCTGACGGAGAGTCAATGAAGGACGTCTCGCGTAGCAAGGTCGGCCGAGGTCTTGACCAGCCTCGGTGCGATTAAAATGGTGAGCTTCCGGTACGGTGGATGAGGGGCCAAGGAAGCGGCCTATGAGTGAAGCGCTAGGTCACCTGCGAAGGATCCTAGAGGGTGCTGACCATACGGTGCATGGGCTCTGGGTCGCCTAGGATACCCACGCGTGCGTCGAGGAAGATATTGGAACAGAGTTGGAGTTGTTTTCTGAAATCGAGCATGGATCTGGTTGATTGACCTTGCTGGTCTTCAATGGATGAGTCCATGGCTCTTTATATGGATCTGTTGGTTGATCTTGCTGATCTTCAACAAGAGTCCATCTTGATAAGTGATTATATTGCCGAGTATTATGGGCTAGGAGCTAGGAAACGGCCCCTATGTGGACAGGTGGTGAGCGTCCTAGTTGCCAATGATGCCATAGATACTCTGATGAAGGAATGATGAAAAAATTATGAATCAACCGGATAAATTGGAAGATGGTGATCAATGATACTATGGTTTTATTAAAGGATTGTTTTAAATTGGTTGAATCTGTGAAAAGGCAATTTCATATTGGGTGTGTGAGTGGTGTGACTAGTTTTATTTTTGCATGAACATCCGGCTAGGGGGCCTTGGAACTCTTTTCCTTGGTACCCGAGACAAAACCTAACCAAATTCTTAATGGAATCCCATCACTACAGTGGTTGGGCGGTTGGCTAACCCATGGGATCGGATGGGGTTAGGCTGGATTGATGGATCCGTAAATCGAGACTCAAACTTTTGTTTTTACGATAGAAAAATTAAATCCCGGACAGTAACTGTTCTATGGATAGGAATCAACGGCTGTGCCTCTTGAATGGGGAAAAAAGCGTTGATCCCAATGATCCAAGTGCAAGTTCTTCCTTGAACTGACTAAGTATCTTATAGATGGAATTGGATCATCTCGATCAGAAATGATCTTGACTACGTTAGAGTAAAAAGTTATCCTGGTGGAATCGCCCGTGCTTTCCGGTAAAGGAAGTTTTTCCGGGTTCGGTTTTGGAACAACCGACGGATTAGTCTCTTATCCGGATATCCGTGGGCGAGGCCCCGAATGTGGGACCCCTGTCCCGCGCGAGAAGCGCTACTTCCGCTGCCAATACCCCGAATCCGTTGCTTGGTGGGAACAGGGATCTTACACAAATGCTACCTTCAAAGCACATGTAATTATTCAAAAGATCAAAAGATCCTTATAAAACCATGGATAAAAGCATAGAAGCTCCTCAAATCCATAAACACCATAGTTGAACATAAAAATCAATGCATACTATCTAATGGACATAAATCATGCCAAAAGAAGCATTAAAATTGGTGGTGGCCAACTCATCAATCCGGAGTATATGAACATTGCGTTGTTCAAATGAAACTCCAAAGTAAGAAAGTGAAACACATGTGTGTGACACTCAATGAAAAACCCCTAGATACAAGTGATCTAGGCAGAACCTGATGAGTCCATAAAAAACTTGGAAAACATCCAAAATCCACCAAAATAAACCGATCAACTAACCCATGATAGAGTTTGTTTTAGGCTTAAGAAATTAAGCACAATCCACACTTTAATAAGTCCCAAAATAAATTATCATGGAAAAATATCAAAGGTGAAACACACTTTGAACGAAAATTATAGCCATCAAAAGAAATTAAGGAACATGTCCAAAAAGAATGGCTAAATCATGGTAAAAAATCATGAATACATCGTTTAGAATTAATCCAAACATAAATATCCATTAATACGAGATATAATCGTATTAATAATATGCGAATAACACGCATCTATCTAATGTCAGTACGAGAAAACGTACTTCAACATTAAATAACCCTCGAAAATATTAAATTCTCGAGAAAAAAAATTATCATGATTTTTTCTAATTTTTCCAAATTTTACAGGGCCTCAAAATATAATAATTTTGAATTCCACCAAACCTATCTTATGGCATTCGAAACCTATATTTTTCCAAAAAAAAATTAGCAATTTAATTTGCCAAAATACCATTGATATTTTAAAAATACCAATTTTTTAGGATTTTTAAAAATAATTTCTAGAAATTTCCTAATTTTCCCTGAGAATCCCATCGTTCACGAAATTTCCAATTCCGCCCGACAATTCTCAAATCCAATGAAAATTTTCAATTTTAATGGATTTTTCTAATTTTTTGGATCAAAAAATATAATTTTAAAGGAATTTGAATGGTCACGGGCGCCCGAATGGACACACCACATGCCAAACACCAACCCCACATTTTTCCAAAATTTAAAATAACCTTTGTCTAATTTTCCACTAATTTTTAGGAATTTTTTGAAATTTTTAAATTACCCCGAACGCATTTAGAATACGAACGGTCAAAAAATTTCGGAATTCCAACGGTTTTCTCGGGATACGGAAAGCCAAAAGTTTTGGGAAAATGAAAAGACAAAAAAAATCGGAATGTGAAAGGTCAAAGGTTTCCGGAATACGGAAGGTCAAAAGTTTTTCCGGAATTCGGAAAGCCAAAAGGTTTCGGGAAAACGGAAAGCCAAAGGTTTTCCGGAAGTTGAAAAGCCAAGAAATTTTAAGAAGAAAATTTCAGAGAATTTTCAGAGAATTTTTTTCTCAAATCCCCTATTTTTCAGTATTTTCCAAGCTTATTTTCAAGCTTTTTTCTGAAATATATTCAAAAGCTTTTTTTAAATAAAAAACTCATTTTTTTTAAAAAAAATGAAAAAAATAAGCTTTAATAAGCTCATATCTTGGTTTTGATTTTTTAGGGGGGGGGGGGGCGTTTTTTTCCGCCCGGCTGCAGCGCAGCCCCCCCCCTCCCGTCGCTGCCTGCGCCTAAGAGAGAGAGAGAGAATTTGATTCTCTCTTCTCCCCTCTCTCCTCCCTTTCCTCTCCATTTCTATCTCTCCTCCAATCTCTTCTCTCTCTCTCTCTCTTAATCAGAGAGAGATTAGCTTAATCTTTGATTAAGCTTTTTTTTAATTAAATCCTTAATCATAATTAACATTAATTATGATTAATGCTAAAAAAATTATTTTTAAGAGAATTTTCACCCGAAAAAGAGAAAGAAAAATCAGATTTGAGAGGCGGAGAGAGTCCCACGCACACGGGAGAGCATCTCATGCATCAACACGCTGTCCCCTACTGAATTTCAGTAGAAATTGACAAAAATTTGATCGCATTCCCGCGGAAAAAACCCGCAAAAAATGTATAAAAATACATTTTTAATCATAAAAATGCTCAAAAAATTCCTAAAAAATTAGGAAAAAATTTCTAAAAATTTTAGAAATTCAGAGAATCCATTCTACAAAAATATCCACCATAAACTTTATGGTATTTTTGTAAAAAATTCCATTAATGCTCGATTTTAACCATAAAAAATAGAGAAAAATAGCATTATCTCACGGTATTCCCCCGCAACGTCGATTCGTCCATTGAATTGAAGTAACACACGTTCCAATCACCATAACGATGATCCATGTGCATTTCATCAACACAAATCAATAAAATAATATTTTATTAGTAAATATTAAAATTTACTAAAAAAAAATCAACAATTAAATAGAGATTGCTCTGATACCACTGTTAAAACCCTAAGATCTCTCTAGATAATTGTTATGCATAAACATGCATAAATCAGGCATAAACTCAACCACCCAACCACCCCCGAGCCCAAGGGATGCACACATGAATAATGAATGAAATACATCATACCTCTACCTTGATGTCCCATACCATCAAGAGGTATAACTCCAATCCAATAGCATGTAGCTAAAGTGTGAAATGGTAGAAGAGTAGATATGAACCTCTACAAAGAGAGCATAACATAGCCTTGGCCTCATGGAGCCCAAACCTCCAAGCCCCCAAGCTCCCTTGAGTGTGCCCCATGCCCCTATTATATAGGAGGGTCCTCAAGTGACTCTTGACTTTCCATTCCTCATGTGTGACCCTTGGATGCCTGACCCTAACCTTAAACCTTAAGGTTAGTCCTAACCCATGCTCCACTAGAGCTTGTTCCCATGCTCCCATGCTCACAAGCCTAATTTGGGTTAGCCTCCTAGTATATGCACACATAATGTGTATATAACATAGCACACATAATGTACATATAACACACATCAACACCATGAAGAGCTTGATGGCCCAGCTCGAAGCCATCAATGAACCAGTCAAGGAGAGTGATGCCATAGCCATCCTCCTAAAGTCAATGCCATCCGAGTATGATACACTTATGCCAACCTTAAAGTACATGCAGGATCCCACTTTGGAGGGGATAGAGAGTGTTCTCTTGGAAGAAGAGAAGAAGTTGAAAGGTAGGGCCATTGATCTTGTCTCAACCCAGGCATACCTTGTTCAAAAGCAAGCCAGCAAACCACTCCAATGTACACATTGTGGAAGCACTACAAGGGATCGGGCTCATACCCACGCTCCTAGCCGCTAAAAATGACTTGTGAAAAAAAGTAGCGGGCCCGTGTATCAGCGCGTGTATCATCACGGCCAGAGACATGCGTGTAAAAGCGCATGCATAGGACTGCGCAGACACGCTCATACATGGGCGTATACACGCATTCTATCAGTTCAGATGCATTTAGACGCATTGATACAAGCGTCTATACACGCGTTTTGTTAATTTAGATGCGCTTATACACGCATATTTCTCAGGTTTGACGCGTTTATACACGCGTGCTTTACAGATTATCCACGTATATACACGCGAGTTTTAGCAATTCTGACGCATTTATACACGCGAACAGAGAGCAAAAAAAAAAATCCAGAGAGTGCTATTTGGTGCCTAAATGCTATTCCAGCATTCCAGCACCCAATAACACTCTCTGGATTTTTTTTTTTGTGCATTAGACCATCCACGAAGAACATATCCACGAGGAAGATTAAGACAAGAACGACATGAATGCATACATTGTCAATACACGATTCAAGACAGACATGAATGTAATACTATCGATTCACGATTCAATATTACTATCAAAATTTCACACATATATACAAGGGAGTCCATATCTCGAAGTAGCCCATGGCTTCAGTTTACAAAAAAAAATATACAACCACATCCTCAATATGGAATGTGATACTATAAGTCTGAGTACTACTCAGACCCAGATGATGACTCGGTGCTCCCTCCATGCTCAGATGAGCTCACATCGGTCGGAATGTCCGATGAGTAGTGCTCACGTCCACCCTGTGCTGCAGAGTGGCGACGGGTGGATCATCAGTAGCTTGTGCCTGTTCAAGTAATATATAGTATATAAGTATATATATATGTAATTCAATAAAACCAAAACATTCGTTTAGAATTTTCAAGTACCTGTCGACCGTATGGTCTCATGGCTATCTCAAACTACGCGTCCGTAATACGTCCCTCGACTCTGAAGATGGCCCACGTGTCACGTCTACTATGGCGACGAGCATACGCGGTATCGTGGGTTGTGGGCTTCCTCCCCATAACCCGTCAATGTATCATAATCAACACAATTTGTAAGATTAAAACAATCATAGAATCAATGAATTAAGTAAACAATCAAATAAAGTGGCAAGATACTTACGAACTCTGCCTCCCATGACTCGACACCGCCAGATCCGAAATGCGAAGATCCAATGGTCTCCATCTGGATCCGTCGTGCCTCCACATGCTGCCTGCTCTTCACGCCACCCTCTGCTCGTTTCTTTGCCTCCTTCCACTCGCGTTTGTGCGCAGTGGGCAGGTTTCTCGGCAGGATAGCCACCCGCAGCTACATTTAGCCGGTCATCGTACGCGAGTTTTTTAAGGTGAGATCTTTTATTACTTAAGATCTCCGGGACCCTTATTCGCGTCCTTCTCCATACATCCGAGAATGTAGCATGTGGGAGATTGGGGTACCGACTATGTACAGCCTCTATCACCTCCCCAACTAATCAACTATTTTGATCTTTAAATTTAATAAAACAATTTCTATACAAATTTGATACTACCCCACGCATGTACTCCATTACCTCCCTCCCCCTCGCATCCATCACTATCCCACCCCTGTCCGTCACATCATAGCAGATCACTCTCTCCACCTCTCTCATCTCCTCCTCTTCCAAACTGTCTCCTCTAACTCTTCTCCCTCTATCTCCTCCTCTTCCAAACTATCTCCTCTAACTCTTCTCCCTCTATCTCCTCTCTCACCGCGTGCCCTACTACCTCCCCCACCTCCCCCACCAAAGCACCCGCCGCATCCTCCACTCCCACTCTTCCTACTGCTGTGGGTGGAGTCACGACTGGGGGATTGTCTACGTGATGGTGGCTATGAGCCCTGACGTGACGGTGGCTCTGAGGGAGCACGTGATGGTGGTTGTTTGTGAGGGTGTGCGTGAGTGTGTCTGGGACGAGGTATGTCTCCTCGGTGGACGTGGAAGAGAAGAAGCTGCATGCCGTCTCGTCGGACTCGTAGGCATAGACGGCATTGGAGTGCCCTGGATACTCGCGGTAGGGGTATAGACACCAGGCATGGAAGGAGGGGGATGGGCATACATGTACTCTGTAAGCTCAACTGGACCAGGATGGTGCCCAAAATGATTTAGCATCTCCATCAGCCAATTGCTGTACGCAAATGGATCGGATGAAGAACCTGGAATATCCATAAAGAATCTGCAAAAATAATCCTCATGTACATCATGGGCTGTCTCTTGACTCACACAAATATCATCATACAAGTCTCCTATCAGCCTGCAAACCATAGAAACAGGAAACGCAGCGTCCAGAAACGCGTGTATACACCTGTCGAAAAACGCGTGTATACACCCGTCCAGAAACGCGTGTATATCCGTGTGAACAGACTGTGCAGACAGGATACACGCGCTTTTACACGCGTTTCTACACGCGACCTACGCAAAAATTTTTTTGAAAGGGACCGACTCCGACAATGTGTCCTTATAAAAGGCCCACTGTCGCCCCTGTCAGAATCGTTCACCCAAAATCGTGTGCACAGAAGCAAAAGGACGGTGACAAACCCAAAAAGCAAAGAGAAAATAGCATAAACAAATCTGAGGAAGGAGACAAGGCAAAGGACAAACTGACTCACCTCTGAAAAAGTGAGTCTTCTTTCTTGGTCGGCTTCCTCTCGTGTGTGCTCCTTCTCTTCTCCCTCCTTGCACTTAGGTTTCGTTTCTGTTGGAAGAGGCGAAAACGAAAAAGAACAGTATTGTTAGTTCAAAATCTTTATTTGGGGAAGGCAGGCTATTTTTAGTTTAAACAGACCGTCGTGTTTATAAACGCGTGTATGTTTGCGTGTATGATAATTTAGCTGCGTTTATACACGCGTTTTACAGGAATTACCCGCGTTAATACACGCGATTTTTAAGAAATAGCCGCATTAATACACACAATTTTTAGGAAATAGCCGCGTTAATACACGCGATTTTTATACTTTCATCAAAAACATATTATGATTTTGTGTTTTCTGGTTTGTACATAGGATGTCATCAACCTCCTCAAGTAGTTCTGGGAAAGATGAGACAATGCGTCATCGTAATCGCGATGTGTGGTTGGGACAACGGATCAAATGTATGTGTAATCGATGTCAAGGATGCATTGTACGAGCACGTCGAATTACCTTGAATCACACCTCCATGTATGGAGAATGGAATCAAACAGGTTTAGAGGTGAGTAGATGTAAATTGATGGTATTCAAATGACTCATGGTATCCAAATTAAATTAATAGAGTTGTAATATATAAACTCTAATTGAAGCAGGATGCAGTACCACACCCTAACATGGTGCCCTACGCGCGACGAGAGCACGCAAAGCGTCGACAAGATGATGCTGGAGCTTCGGGATCTATTGTCAGAGATGAGTGGGAAAGGGATGACAATAGCCCTGCACCCCACGAAGTTGTGGAAGAGGAAGTGCTTGATGATATCACATCTCATTTACATCTTATCACATCCATTCACATCCTATCGCATCCCGTTTACATCACATCCTATCACATCCCATTTACATCTTATCACATCCATTCACATCTTATCACATCCCATTAACATCTTATCACATCCGTTCCACATCGTATTCCCATATAGCAGTTTTTACTACTTTGACACTGATAATGGGACTTTTTCTAAATTTCTGCTAATTGCTTGGCCAAGATAAAGGTTCTTTTTCTTGACAACTATTTTCATATTCCTTCTCAATTCCTCAATTGAATTATATATCTTATCATGTCCATTCACATCTTATCACATCCGTTCACATCTTATCACATCCGTTCCACATCTTATCACATCCGTTCCACATCCTATTCCCATATAGTAGTTTTTACTACTTTGTTGATACACCGATAATGAGACTTTTTCTAAATTTCTGCCAATTGCTTGGCCTAGATAAAGGTTCTTTTTCTCGATGACTATTTCCATATTCCTTCTCAATTCCTCAATTGAATTGTATTCAATATTCCTCTTTAAAAGAATTCATGGGATTTACAAAAATCAATTCTACCCATATTTCCACTTTTGATGAATAATCATGAATGGCCCTAAGTCCATTATATACCTTCTTGTGCCAACTTTTGGTGTATATTAGAATGGCTTTAGGGCCATTCTCTACATGTGCATGTATAAAATAACAAGATTCAATGGACATAGGGCCATTCTTGTAAGTGTAATAATGTGGTAGGAATGGCCCTACAGCCATTCTAAGGACATCATGGATGAAAGAATGTCCCTAGGGCTTTCAAATGCATTATGCAAGGAGAATGGCCCTAAGGCCATTCTATAACACATTCTTACAAATGATGGCCCTAATGCCATTCTACCATTCATAATGTTAATGTTTTATGCATGCACATGTAGACATTGTCCCTAAGATCATTCTAAAATTCACCCAACAGTTGCCATAAGAAGAGAGTAGACAATGGCTCAGACTAGGGCCATACAGACTAGGGCCATCCTTGGAAGCACAATGTGCTTTATAATGGCACTAAGGCCACTCTACGATACACAATGTGCTTGAAAGACTGGACCCATGCCCATTCTAAAAGAATGGGCCTAGGTCCTAAGGCCACTCTACCATGCACAATGTGCTTGAAAGAATGGACCTAGGCCCATTTTATATGGTGTTTATATTTTTTTTTTGTGATAATGAAGTTTCAATGGTGTTTTAATGTTGAAAATGATATGAACATTATAAAGCTTTGAATTGAACTGCCCTAGGGCCATTCTAAACCAGAATGGAAGAATGGCCCTAGCGCCATTCTATAACTCCTTGTGCCAACTATTAGTTCATGTTAGAATGGTCCTAGGGCTATTCTAAATAACATTGTGCTTAAGTTGCAAGAATGTCCCTAAGGCTATTCTCTACTCTCTTGTGCCAACTAGTGGTGAATATTAGAATGGTCGACCTGGGGTCATTATTTAAACGTGCATGCATAAAATATCAAGATTGTGCATGCATAAATTATCAAGAATCTATGTGGTGTTAGAATGGCCCTAGGGCCATTCTTTCACTCACAATATGTTTTAGATTCACAATGTGTTTCTAGAATGGCCATTCTATAATGTACAGTGTTCTCGAAAGAATGACCCTAGTGCCATACATGATTTTTTTTAGAATGGCTCTAGGGACTAAAGAGAGAGAGAGAGAGAGAGAGAGAGAGAGAGAGATTGTAATTACATCTAAAAACCCAATGGGTCTTACATATGTTCCATGTGTAAATTGGAAATCATATACATAGAAAAACAAAAGTCACAATCAAAGGTGATGCAAGTTTGCATGTGCAAGAGAGCGATAGAGAGTTGTATGTGTGTTTCTTCCAAAGTTACGTTACTACAAGGGGAAAGAGGGGTAGGGGGAACATGTTTTTGTATCTTGTTTTTTTCTTTTTTCTTTTTAGTAAATGAGTGAGGGAAAATGTAAGAAAACTAAAAAACAACAAAGAGATTTACATGGGGGTTTTTTTTTAAATCACTCGTGGGTCCTTTTTCCTTTTTTTTTTGAAATTACACATGGTCATGGGTGTATGGTCATGGGTGTGTGATACTATAGTGCTTAAGCAAAGTGATATGAACAAAATGTTGAATGTTGTGTGATGGAGTAGATGATAGAGTGACTGTAAGAAAACTCTTCTAGGTGGGCTAAGAAAGGCATTGATGATGTACATGGTGTTAAGAGGACAAGGCAAATATAGCTTTTATATGTGGATCTAAATTACTATATATGGGGGATAGAGCATAAGAAAGGTGTACCAACAAAGACCCTTTAACTATCATAATTAGTGACATGGTCAACATTTGAGGGATTAGGAGGGCGCTCAAGGGATCCTAATGAACTCGGTTTGGTGGGGTACCTTGTGAGAACCTTGAAGAGTCGGCCTTCTTATGTGTATGAGAATTGTGGTGAGTGGCGACACACTAAACCAGGGAGTGGAGCAACCAAACAAAAGTTGCATCTTAGAGTCTGGCATGCATGTAACATATAACATTTGAATTCTATTCTAGCTTGGGTTGAAGTAGTAATCAGCTTACAAATCCAAGAAAGGTTTTGACTTGCGTGATGGTCTTTAACATTGGTCATTTTCAGACTTCCTCATACTCAATATCAATATTATTTATATATCCAACATATAGAAGCTAGTGTTTAAAGAGTTTATGCTTAGTTTCTTTAGCAAATAGGATTTCACTTTTGAGAACTACAAAAAATAGGGTAAGCTAGGGCTAAGCTTGGCCACCTACCTCTACAACATCTTGAAAGATCCCTGTCCCCTCCGCGCAACGAATTCAGAGGTGCTAGCAGTGGAAGTAGAACTTCTTACGCGGGGCAGGGTTCCTTACTCGAGGCCTCGCCCACGGATATCGGAACAAGAGACTAATCCCTCGGTTCTTCAAAACGGAACTCGAAAAAACTTCCCTCGCTCGAAAGCATAGGCGATTCCTCTAGGATATTTTTACTCTAACGTAGTCAAAAGCCTTAACTAATTGAACTAATCTGACCGAGCCTGTAAGTCCCATAGTCGGATCAAGGAAAATATTGCACTTGGATCATAGAGACCAACGCTTTTTTCCTCATTGAGAGGCACAGCCGTTGATTCTTTTCCATAGAACAATTTTTATCCAGGATTCACTTCATCTATCGTACCATAACAGAATTGAGTCTCATTAAATAGGGATCCATCAGCCCAGCCTAACCCCATCTAGTCCCGTGGCTTAGCCAACCGCCCAACCACTGTAGTGATGGGATCCAATTAGGAATTTGGTTAGGTTTTGTCCTAGGTACCAGGGAAAAGAGTTCCCAGACCCCCTAGCCGGATATTCATGCAAACTTAAAACTAGTCACACCACTTACACACCCCAATATGAAATTGCCTTTTTCACAGATTCAGCTGTGAAAAAGGCAAACTTAAAACTAGTCACACCACTTACACACCCAATATGAAATTGTCTTTTTTCACAGATTCAGGTGTCTTTAAAACAATCATTTAATGAAATCATAGTGTCACTGATCATCATAATCCTCAAAATCTCCGGTTGAATCCTAATTTTCAATCATTCCTTCAAATCATTCCTTCATCAGTGTACCTATGGCATCATTGGTACTAGAACGGCCTTTTCAATGGTTTGTAGCTCATAGTACTCGGCAATATATTCACATATCAAAATGGAATCTCTGATGAAAATCAGCAAGACCACCAACGAAACCATATAAAAGAGCCATGGACTCATCCGTTGAGAACCAGCAAGGTCAATCAACCAGATCCATACCCGAATTCAGAAAGCAACTCATACTCCTTGTTCCACTATCTTCCACGATGCACGTGTGGGTATCTTCGGTGACCCAGAGCCCAAGCACCGTATGGTCAGCACCCTCTAGGATTCTTCGTAGGTCACCTAGCGCTTCACTCATAGGTCGCTTCCTTGTTCCTTCATCCACTGTACCGGAAGCTCACCATTTAAATCGAACCAAGGCTAGTCAAGACCTCGGCCAACTTTGCTACGTGAGATGTCTTCTGTTCACTCTCTGTCAAGTGTTACAACTTTATCAGTTAGGTCTCCACAACCTCATTCACAAGACGATCAAAATGATTTCCCAACATTCTTGACATAAAACAGTCATTTAAAAACAGGTCATAAATATAGTTTCTATATAACAAACTCTCGTATTTCCACATTGTTCCACATCAATCCACATTATTTTATTCCACATCCATTTCATATGTATTCCTATTCTCATCCAATCACATCATTTTTATCTCATCACAACTTTCCTCACTTTATCCTCATCAGATCTCATCCACTCGCATCTACCCATATCCACATCTCATTACATCATAATCGTTCACACCACACATCACATCTATCTCCATTTATATCACATCACAATCATTCATATCCATCACATTCATTCGTTCATATCCACCACATACATTCTCATAACCATCCCATCGCATACATTCTATCCACATTATATCACATCACTTCTATCCACATCATATTCATACACATCTCATCTCATTCATCCACATCCATCCAATCGTTCACATGTACGACTTCTCACATCTATCCATACATTCATATCTATCACTTCACATCCATACATATTTATGTCACATCACATCTCTTTACATCACATCACATTCTTTCACATACACATCTATATCCATTATTTCACATACATCTATATCCATTCTTTCACATACTCATTCACATCCATTCTTCACATACACATTCACATCCATTTTCATCACATCCATTCTTTCACATACTCATTCACATCCATTCTTCATATATACATTCACATCCATTCTTTTACATACATCCCCTCACATCCCATATCATTCATTTACATCGTAATTCATTCACATCCATCTGATTCACATCACATCTATTCACCTCATATCTCATAAACTCTATTCACATCTATCTGATTCACATCACATCTATTCACCTCACATCTCATCAACTCTATTCACATCACATCCATCCATCCATTCATTCACATCCATCTGATTCACATCACATCTATTCACCTCACATCTCATCACATCTATTCACATCTATCCATTCATTCATATCCATCTGATTCACATCACATCTCATCACATCTATTCACATCACATCCATCTATCTATTCATTCATATCCATCTGATTCACATCATATCTCATCACATCTATTCACCTCACATCCCATCACCTCTATTCACATCACATCCATCCATCCGTTCATTCACATCCCTCTGATTCTCATCACATCTCATCACCTCTATTCACATCACATCTATCCATCCATTCATTCACATCTACCTGATTCACATCACATCTATTCATCTCACATCTCATCACCTCTATTCACATCACATCCATCCATCCATTCATTCACATCTATCTGATTCATATCACATCTATTCACCTCACATCTCATCACCTCTATTCACATCACATCCATCCATCCATTCATTCACATCCCTCTGATTCTCATCACATCTATTCACCTCACATCTCATCACCTCCATTCACATCACATCCATCCATCCATTTATTCACATCTACCTGATTCACATCACATCTATTCACCTCACATCTCATCACCTCTATTCACATCACATCCATCCATCCATTCATTCACATCTATCTGATTCATATCACATCTATTCACCTCACATCTCATCACCTCTATTCACATCACATCCATCCATCTATTCATTCACATCTATCTGATTCACATCACATCTATTCACCTCACATCTCATCACCTCTATTCACATCACATCCATCCATTCATTCATTTACATCTATCTGATTCATATCACATCTATTCATAGAATTTAAACATAGAATTTAAGAGAATTCTAATTTTGATATAAAGATTCTTTACGCGCATCTATTTACGCATAAAAATCAACTTTAGTGAGAATAACACTTTTATAAAAATCCTTTTATGCATCTATTTATGCATAAAAATCAACTTTAATGAATAACACTTTTGAAATAAAAATAAATTCTTTATGCATCTTTCTATTCATAAAATCAATTTTAATGAGAATAACACTTTTGAAATAAAAATAAATCCCTTATGCATCTTTCTATGCATAAAATCAATTTTAATGAGAATAACACTTTTGAAATAAAAAGAAATCCCTTATACATCTTTTTATGCATAAAATCAATTTTAATGAGAATAACACTTTTGAAATAAAAAGAAATCCCTTATGCATCTTTCTATGCATAAAATCAATTTTAATGAGAATAACACTTTTGAAATAAAAATAAATCCCTTATGCATCTTTCTATGCATAAAATCAATTTTAATGAGAATAACACTTTTGAAATAAAAAGAAATCCCTTATGCATCTTTCTATGGATAAAATCAATTTTAATAAGAATAACACTTTTGAAATAAAAATAACTCCCTTATGCATCTTTCTATGTATAAAATCAATTTTAATGAGAATAACACTTTTGAAATAAAAATAAATCCCTTATGCATCTTTTTATGCATAAAATCAATTTTAGTGAGAATAGCACTTTTGAAATAAAAATAAATCCTTTATGCATCTTTCTATGCATAAAATCAATCTTAATAATTAATATTAGTGATATCCATGCATATTCATAGGTCAATATGTACATGGAGTAAATTAGAATATTTCTTTTAGAATGCATAAACGGTGCGAATTACTCTTTTGGAATAACATAAAAATAAACTTTTTTTTCTAAAAAATTCTAGAAAATTTTACCTTAACCTCCTTTATATGGTTGACCATTTCTCATTTTTATCATTCTATTTTCAACTTAAAGTAACCCAAATTAGATGTAGATGACTCTAATCTACACAATTTTTAATATCCAAGAGAGTAAACAATAAGAAAAGTTTAATTAATCTTTTTGTTAATCATTCTAGGATAAAGAAGGGCTGAATTGTAAAGAAGAGAAGGGGTGGCCTTTTCATCAAGGCATAGCATTATAATTTACTTCAATCACTATAAAACAAGAAATTAAGAAAAACCATAGATTTTAATTTAAAAAGTAAGAAATTTAGCTTACATAGAGTTGTAAGCTTTCCTTTGGCTTGAGGGATTGAGGGTTCTACTCTTGTTTGAAGCAAGAGTGGCCATCAATTACTTTGGAGAGGATTAAGCCAAAAATAATTGAATTATCAAGAAAATTCAATGTAAATGGCTCTGGGTAGGAGTAGAGTAAGAGTGCATAAACACCATTACGCTTTTACAAAAGGGGGAGGCTTCTATTTATAGAAAAAAGTGAGCCTCTAACCAAGAAAACTGATTCTAGAATTTTCCAAATCAGCTTGGTCAATTTTTGACCACCCTATCTTATCCTAATTAGAATTATATCAAAGAAATGTAATTGTTTTTGGTGTGTACATGGTGTCGCAAGCTTTCTATAGAGTCAATTGGTTTGTCAATCTGATATTCCTACAAACAATTATGTCATTTCAGATAAACAAAACTTAAAATAGAAAAACAGGCAACCTGCAACTCGTGCAGTAAATTATGAGTATTGGCTCGGCTTCATGGGAGTTCGAAGTTGAAAGTTATGGTGTTTTTTGTGCAAGACTTTTGCTCATTTTTCGTGTACTACACGCTTTTCATATTTTAATCCAAAAATAGCCAATTTTTGGGCTCGTCCACGTCTCAAAATAGCAGTACTCCAATTAATTTTGGAGTTACTCTCTGATATCACGTTTCGTTTATTTTCAAGTACTACTTTTCATCTCGCCACTTGCTTTTCGTAACTCGTAAATTATGTTCTATATTTGACGAGTTCATTTCCACTCGCTTTTCTTGCACGTATCTCATATGACTTTCACGGTCCTCCTTGTTTATGTTCTCGTTCCATGGTCTTAAAGTTCTATGATCTCATTCTATACATATTCTTGCAATCCGAGATGGCAGCTTCTATTCTTGTTAATGGTTTTCCCTTTAGGGGAAGGTTGAGGTCTATAGGGGCCCTTTAAGCTGCCATATTATGATTTGAATGACTTTTTGTTAAAATGTTAAGTTTCTTTAACTTTAGACACCTTCTTATTCTTCAAATAGCTAGAAGTTTGAATTTCAAAGTTTCCCGCCAAAATTGAATTTAAAATTGAGTGGGCAAAACCATATCATGTGACATATCTATGGAAAGATCTCAGCGAGTAGATTCTGGATCTCTAATCTCCGACAAATTTTGAGCTCATATGTAGAAGTTATGGATGTACGGAATTTCAAAAACTTTTTCCCCACTTTTTAGGAATGAAAAGTACAAAAAGGCATCTTCTAGAGAATCTTTTGACCACCTTTAATCACCCAACATTTTTGAATACATGGCATCACATGATTGGCCCTTTTCCTTAATAACCTTTTAATCTTATGGCATCTTAAAGGGCCCCTATATACCTAAACCTTCCCCTAATGATGGTCAACGATCTGTTCCCTTGTTTCAAGGCTAAGGATTTCCCAGATGGAAGGCCAAGATGATGTTGATACTTGAAGGTGACGATCTTTTTGATATTGTTTTGGGAAATCTTGTATGTTTGTCTCAACCTCTTGATGTAGAACAGGATAACACTCTTATTATTTTTGGTTCTATTTTTGAGAAATGGCAAACTGAGTACTCGAATTGGATCCGTCTCATGATAAAGCTGCTCATTGGTAAATCTTATCTGCTCTTCATGATCTCTCTTATGCTGGATGTATTCAATCTTCCTACTTCTCATGATATATGGCAATATCTTCTTACTACTTTTGAGAAGAAATCTATTACAGAAATTCCTTATCTTGGTAATCTCCTGAACAATTTACAATACAAAATCGGTACTCCTATGACTTCGCATATTGAATCCTTCAAAGACATTGTCAATCAACTTGCTGCTACTAGTGCTCCTATTGCGTGAAATCAGTTCTTCATACGGTCAAGGATCCTTCATATGATAATATTGTCACTATTTTGTCAACAAGGATGACATTGATGACATTGCTTCTATTTCTCTCGTTGAATATTCTCAACAACGTGAACATCGTACAAAAAATTCTGACACTGTTTTGAATACACAAGAAGCTGCAGATTCCTAAACGGCTTGTATTTCTCGTAAGCATTCCTTTTTGCGTTGTACTTGTGGTGGTCGCTCTTATCAAGGTGGAAATTCTTCTCAACTTTCCTATCCTAATAAACATTGTTCCTATTGTGATAATAATGGTCATAGTGTCTTTGATTGTTGGGCACGCCAATATGATGAGGAACATGGCATTGCCACACCAAGCGACCTTGTTTGAATTCCTCCAAAAATCGTACTCCTTGTGACTGTTTTGGTCCTACAGATCATCCATCTCATCATTGTTTCAAAAGGTGATATGATCAAGATCGCAATCATGCATGCTCAACATCCAAGTAGTGATGAACATAATCATCAGGAGGTAACTTGTGTTCATCATGATATTTCTCCTAGAAGAGTACTTCTTGTTTGGGATGGTTCTCTTTCTAGTGTTGAACCCTTTCCTTTACCAAACCATTGCGAGGAGTTTTGCATGTTCCAAAACCTCAAAGGATTCTTCTTTTTGTTGCCTGCCTTGTTGATCTTGGTCTTTGTTTTTTGGTTTTAATCATACAAAGTGTTCAATTGAGAAGGATGGGCATACTATCGCAGGAGCTCCTCGGCATGGTAATCTGTTTGAGCTCTCTTTGAATGATGATGGTGCAAATGTTGTTATTTCTCCAAGAGATCTTGATTGCAAGTTATGGCATCATCCATTTGTCCATTCAGAGTTTGCAAAGCTTCTTGATATTCATCATCATGATCTCCTCAAAGGTATGGATCTTAAAGCTCGTCCTCATATGGGCATCCATGAGTATTGTGCTCTTGGCAAGCATCATCGAAACCTTTTCATATCTCTACCTCTACACATTCACATGCCCTTTTAGATCTCATTCATATGGATATTTGTGGACCTTTTCCTCCCTCCAAGTAGTAGAACTTCATACTGGTCACTCTATCAAGACTCTTCGTAGTGACAACGTTGGAGAATATATTTCAAATCTCTCCTATGACTATTGTATTGAAAGAGGAATTCATCACATGAGTTTAGGGTTTCATATTCTCGTCAACAAAATGACATTGTAAGCTTAAGAATCAAATCATTCTTAATGCTATGAGATGTATGCTTATTCATTCTGGATTATACAAGACCTTTTTGGGCTGAAGCAGTTCATACACCAGTCTTTGTTCAAAATTATCTTCCCATAACTACACCTGCTAGTAAGATTCCTATTACAATTTGGAAAAGGAAAACTATGCTCTTGGTTTGAAAGTTATATTTATTCGATATACTTTGTTTTTGTGAATACCCCCTCCCCTGCATGGGTACAAAAGGATTTGAGACTTCATCTCATTGTTTGCCAACATCATGTAGGACCACATTTCCGTCCACTACTTGGTATCGAGAAACGACAAGGATTGGGGGTAGAGGGGTTTGTGTTGAAGCAACGGGGTGAGTGCGAGTGTGATGTCCACTCACAAAACTGGTAATGGGTGGGTTCTCTTGGGTAGTGAGGGGGAGAAGCATTTGTGCAGTTACCACTATTGGAGCTATATATATCACACCCTAACTTGACCTAGATCTCACCTATATATACAAACTCATAATCAATATGAACTAGTCTTTTGGGAGCGTATATGGTATAACTCTCTTCCTCCTCCTCTCTCTTTGAGTCACTCTGTCCCTATCTCTTCGTGTTCGTGTATGTCCAACATGGTATTAGAGCATCATCGATCTTGCTATTGTGAAAAGAAGAGAAAGGAAGTATCAATTGTGTTAATTCCATTCATGTGCATGTTCTATGTTTCATTCAATCTCTTATTCATGTTTTGTATAATTCCAGTTATTAATCACTATTAACAAGTTTATGCATGTCCTTGGATGGTCGATCTAGACCACCCTATCTGGTCCTAGTTAGAATTGTGTTACAGAAATGTAATTTTTTTTGGTGTGTGCATGGCATCCCAAGCTTTCTATATAGTCAATTGGTTTGTTAATCTAATATTCCTATAAACAATTATATCATTTCAGATAAACAAAACTTAAAATAGAAAAATAGGTAACCTGCAGCTCTTGCGATAAATTATGAGTATTTGCTCGGCTTCATGGGAGTTCGGAGTTGAAAGTTATGGTGTTTTTCGTGCAATAGACTTTTGCTCATTTTTTGTGTGCTACACACTTTTCATATTTTAATCCAAAAATAGCCAATTTTTGGGCTCGTCCACGTCTCAAAATAGCAGTGCTCCAACTAAATTTTGGAGTTACTCTCTTATTGCATATCACGTTTCGTTTATTTTCGAGTACTACTTTTCATCGCCACTTGCTTTTCGTAACTCGTAAATCACGTTCTATATTTGACGAGTTCATTTCCACTCGCTTTTCCTGCACATATCTCATATAACTTTCAAGGTCCTCCTTGTTTATGTTCTCATTCCATGGTCTGAAAATTCTATGATCTCAGTCTGTACATATTCTTGCAATCTGAGATGGCAGCCTTTATCCTCGTTAATGATTTTCCATCTGGTCAACGATCTGTTTCCTTGTTTCAAGGCTAAGGATTTCCCAGATGGAAGGCCAAGATGATGTTGATACTTGAAGGTGACGATCTTTTTGATATTGTTTTGGGAAATCTTGTATGTCTGTCTCAACCTATTATGTAGAACAGGATAACACTCTTATTATTTTTGGTTCTATTTTTGAGAAATGGCAAAGTGAGTACTCGAATTGGATCCATCTCATGATAAAGCTGCTCGTTGGTATATCTTATCTGCTCTTCATCATGACTCTCTTATGTTGGATATATTCAATCTTCCTACTTCTCATGATATATGGCAATATGTTCTTACTACTTTTGAGAAGAAATCTATTACACAAATTCTTTATCTTGATAATCTCCTGAACAATTTACAATACAAAATCGGTACTTCTATAACTTTGCATATTGAATCCTTCAAAGACATCGTCAATCAACTTGTTGCTGTTGCTAGTGCTCCTATTGCACAAAATCAGTTGGTTACACATCTTCTTCATACGGTCAAGGATCCTTCATATGATAATATTGTCACTATTCTGTCTAACAAGGATGGCATTGATGACATTGCTTGTATTTCTCTCCTTGAATATTCTCAAGGACATGAACGTCATAACAGAGAATTCTGACACTTTTTTGAGTACACAAGCTGCAGATTCCCAAACGGCTTGTATTTCTCGTAAGCATTCCTTTTCGCATTGTACTTGTGGTGGTCGCTCTTATCAAGGTGGAAATTCTTCTCCATTTTCCTCTCCCAATAAACATTGTTCCTATTGTGATAAGAATGGTCAGTGTCTTTGATTGTTGGGCACGTCAATATGATGAGGAACATGGCATTACCACCAAGCAACCTTGTTTGAATTCCTCCCGCGCATATAATGCTCAACATACAAGTAGTGATGAACATAATCATCAGGAGGTAACTTGTGTTCATCTTGATATTTCTCCTGGAAGAGTACTTCTTGTTCGGGATGGTTCTCTTTTTAATGTTGATTCTGGTGCTACTGATAATATGACTTACCAATCTCATCGCCTTCATAATTATCATGCTCTTCTAATTAAGAAATTGGTAGATCTTGCTGATGACACTACTTGTCAAGTTATGGGTGTTGGTGATCTATATCTTGGCACCCTTTCCTTTACCGGAACATTGTGAGGAGTTTTTCATGTTCTAGATCCTCAAAGGATTCTTCTTTCTGTTGCCTAGCTTGTTGATCTTGGCCTTTTTTTTGGTTTTGATCATACAAAGTGTTCAATTGAGAAGGATGGGCATACTATCGCAGGAGCTCCTCGGTTAGGTATTTTGTTTGAGCTCTCTTTGAATGATGATGGTGCAAATGTTGTTATTGCTCTAGGTGATCTTGATTGCAAGTTATGGCATCATCCATAATTTGTCCATTTAGATTTTGCAAAGCTTCTTGATATTCATCGTCGCTTGTGATCTCGTCAGAGGTATGGATCTTAAAGCTCGTTCTCGTATGGGCATCTGTGAGTATTGTGCTCTTGGCAAAGCATCATCGTCGACAACCTTTTCATATCTCTACCTCTACACATTCACATGCCCTTTTAGATCTCACTCATACGGACATTTATGGACCTTTTCCTCCCTCCAAGTCTCACTATCATTATTTCATTACCTTCATTGATGATTTCTCTTATTGCACATATGTTTTTTTCTTGAGGCATAAGTCTGAAGCCATATCCATATTAAAGCAATATCAGAAAATAGTTAAACTTTATACTAGTCACTCTATCAAGAATCTCCGTAGTGACAAGATTGGAGAATATATTTCAAATCACTTCAATGACTATTGTATTGAAAAAGGAATTCATCATGAGTTCAGTGTTCCATATTCTCGTCAACAAAATGACATTGCAAGCATAAGAATCGAATCATTCTCAATGCTATGAGATGTATGCTTATTCATTCTAGATTATCCAAGAGCTTTTGCACTAAAGTAGTTCATGTTCAAAATTATCTTCCCACAACTACACCTGCTGGTGGTAAGATTCCTATTACAATTTGGAAAGGGAAAACTACTTCTATATCACATTTTCGCACCTTTGGATGCATTTCTTATATTCACGTACCAAAAGAAATGCGACAAAAGTTGGATTCTCCTGGTTTGAAAGTTATATTTATCAACCTCCGATCCTCCAACTTTCTTCTGTGAAGCATCTTGATGCAAAATATAAAGTTTTATGGTAGAGTTTATGTTTTGCATCGAGTTGTATGAAATAGTTAATGTTTTGAATCAACTCGATGTAAAACATCAACTTTTAGCCTAAAAGTTGATGTTTTGCATCAACTTTTAGTCTAAAACATCATTTTTTAGGGGGCTTTTTTTCCACTTCGAAAATTTTGTACATTTTTTATGAGATTTTTTTAAATTTGTATCACTAATAAATCTATAAAAGCTCATTCCAAATAGTAAATAGTAGCCAATAAAATTTAAAAAATCTTACAAATCATAGAATTAATGAAAAAATATGCTTAGGATAAGGTGATATAGGTAGAACATAGATTTAGGGCTAAGGACATGAAAAACACATATGGTCCTAACCTTTGATTACAAATTTGAGAGGAGGTCATTAAAAAAAATGCTTGTCTATGTAACCATGTAACTTTTGTATCATAAATAATATCGCTAAGTAGTAGATGCTAAAAATTCATGATAGCAGAAGAGATAGATGAGATAATCCATGATGACCTGTAATCCATTGGTTTTCATCTAGATGTGCAAGACTCCATTGATTTGGAAAACCAGGAGTCACTTGATTCGCCAATCTTGATTTTTGTTTTATAATTCAATTTTAAAGTGGAAGAACTATAAGCAAATACACATGGTGGGACCATCTATGTTGAAGAGGGAGATGCATGTGAGCCTGGACTCTGCTATGCCTATGTGTAGTGGATTGTTTACCTGCTTGTTTCCTACTCTGAAATGGAAGTTGGAATGCAATTTTTTTGGCTCTCGTCCATGATATCTTGTCGTCTGTAGACAACAGTTTTCACCAATAGTTACCATTGAAATCACTCTATCATTGAGTTTAATTGCAATTTCAATTAGAGCATTCTCATCCATCTCATCCATGTCTTGATCCATTGGCACTAATTTGTTATGTACTCTATGTATATGTCTGTAGTAGAAATACATGATGAAGTTTTGACTATGAATGACATACCTACAACACATTGTCTTCATTACCACATAGCAAATTACATTTCTCTCTTCTTTTGTATCCCATCCTTTGTCAAGCATTTCAAGAATATCCATGTTTTGCATGTCGTAGGCAAAACATTGTTTTTGTAACCCATATTTGTGACTTTGTAAACTAATCCACAAATACCGTTATCAGCATTGTGAATGCTACTCGAACAAGTCTCGTAGAGATCTCTCGTTTGAGATTACATTGTAGCTCCTGGAAAAGTTTTGCTCGATCGACGATAACTTTCACTTATCGGTGCACTTGGTAACTCCCGTGACTCTAGACTTGTGAATTCAGGTAGAGGAGCCTTACTCAATGTGCCAAAAGCTGTCATTCTAATATAAATTTGGAAATAGTGGTCGTAAAAGAATATACCTGCTGCCAGCTAATGATCTTAGAGAGCAAAAGAAATATAATTAAAGAAATATTTGTGCATCATCCACAACATGATGGATCAAAATAAGAGAGCCATTCCTAGACTATGGATGGTACCAAAGGATATGGATTCAACATGGCAAACTATGGGTGGCATTGATTGGTATGATCACTATGGGTATGGAGAGGATCATTATGGGCACTTTGCGCTAAATGGTTTATGGCCGTCTAACCCCAATCTCATAGTTGGCTCCATTTCATTCTGTTTACATAGCTTAGAGAGGATGGATAAGCACCCTGTTGGTGATCTAGCAACAAATGGGCTTTTGAGAAGAAATGTTTCACTTCTTGGTGCTTTTAACTCAAAGGAAGCTTTAGACTACCACAATATCAGTGATGGTAAAGCATCTATTGTTAAATAGGTGCTAATTAATAATTTGCATTCCACTTCCATAACTAGGAATCCCACACCACCTTTTGAAGCAGCTACTACCTCGCTATTAGCAGATCAAGCAAGCTGTTCTACTTCCAATGATGCAGGGCCCATAGTATCAAGATCACCAACCACACCAATGCCTATTCTAGTTGAGCAACCATCTACAAATGAGGGTGCTTTATCATTCTATAAGTTGCTAGAGAACTTGTTGCTATATAGGAAGATAAATGTGCACGTGAAAACAAAAATCGGTACTTGTTTGCATATTTGTCTCTTCTGTTTGCAAGCAGTGTTTTCAAGGTTGTACAATTGGGTTTTTTAATGGTTGGACACACACATGAGGACATAGATGCAATGTTTACTAGGTTTTCTAAGAAATTGAGAGTTGGCTAGACCTTCACTTTACCACATTTGATGAATACCTTAAGGACTAGCTCAACTTCCTCTCTAGCACCCTTATTGCTTACAAAAGTCCTCCACTTTAAGAGATATTGTGATGGCAACCTTTGTGATGGGAAAGAAGCACTTATAGGCCACTCAAAACCATTTAAATTTAGGTTCCTTGTGAAGGGGTACACACCGGTAACGCAATATAAAGTGCATCTAGTGATAGTTGAGTGATAGAGGTATCCTAGTATGGAAGAAAGACACTGAAGGTAAGCCAATGCTACCACCGGGGAATCCACCTCTATTGCCAATGACAGAGCATGTAAAGGTGCATGAATATGTGATATCAAGAATAAAATATTACATAAAATTTGGGTAGAATCTTAGAAATGGTTCATGTGTGCCAAGATATTATAAGCGTGTGATATATTATTGGAATAATGTAATCCAAGAGCTTGAGAAACCAATAGCATCAAAGGCTAGATTGTACACAAAGTTTTGTCCCCAAAATTTGCTCAATAGCTGGATGATGTGGATGCTCGAATGGATGTTGAAAGATTCTTAGGTTACGACGAGGAGCACAATGATCATTATTGTGGGCCTCAATGGGAAAATCCAAGGGAAGAATTCAACCCAATGCATGATGTTAAGCAAGGGGAATTTATATTGTTGCACCCAAATAATAGAGACACCTATGCCACTTGGCTTATTATGGCTGAATCAGAGATTGATATGGACATGATATCACCAAACTACAAGAAGCTTTTGATACAGTATTGGGGACCATGTGCAAGGAAGAATGGTATGATAGATGCAAAAGCCTACACTGATTGTTGGAAGGGGTCTTGGATGAAGAACAAGGTAGATCCAAGATGAGTGTGGGAAACAACTGATGCAATTGTTTGGTCATAGAGACCCAAAAGACTAGGGCCATATACAAGAATCAAGATACTAATCAGGGAAGCCAAAAAAGTACAAGAAGGCTTCTACCTCACTATCGTGGATGAACTTGACGGTGCCCCCATTGAGCAATAGTAGAGTCTTGAGTGAATTTTGAGGTGTTGGAACCATCTTTTGTGCCTATGATGTTGTTTTGTCTTAACAATGTTGATATTTATTAAACTGTTTCATAAAATTTGTGCCATTGACTATACAGTTTCTTTTTAAATTTCTAAGTTTTACTTTTTTTCAATGTTGAATCTAATTGATGTAGGTCTATGCAAGAGAAAAATACCACTTCCTTGTTATTAATGGTGTTTTTCAACACCACCTTTCTACATGATCTATCAATCACCTTGCAAATATGGATCTCTATAACTATGTATGTTTTCCCACATTAAGTGGGAGATTGTAACTTTAAATTGGACCCCCTCAACAAAAGGGCGAGTGTTTCCCTAAACATTTCTCGATAACCTTTTAGTTCAGGGGAATGTTCATCAAAGACAACTTAGTGATATCTTCTTTAGACCCCCACGAATTTCATTTACTAATATCTTCTCTAAATAGCCCCCACAAGTTCCCTCTAAATAATGCATTCTAAAAAAGTCATCTCTCATGTTAGGAAAGTTGATGTCTCTTCTCAATAAGAAGATTTGTTGGAGATACCCTTTATAGAAGAGGAATTTATGGCAATGATAAAGCTTCTGACAAATAGAAACATTGATGGCATTGATGCTCTTGCTACTAGAGTTTTTAAAGTTTTTTGGTTCTCAAATTCTAATATAAAATATTATGAAATTATGGGAGTTTCTTAATCAACATGAGACCCTCTTGCACAACCCCAATTCAATGAATATAATCCATAGGATCCATGAGCTACTGCTATCCTTTACCAATTGTAGACCACTACTCATGCCCCACATAATTTATTTAAAAAAAATCAAAGCCTTAGATAAAATATTTACCTGCCACATGCACAAAGGGTTTACTAAAGATATATTTATTTTAGATTCCATTGTTTTTATGTAGGAGCGCATAAAGTATATCAAAGAATCCATTCACAAATCTTCTTCCTTAGAAAAGAATTTACAAAGACTTATGAGAAATTTGAATGACTTTCTATGATTCAATCACTTCATGATATTGGTTTGGAGTAACCCTGCATTGAAAATCTCTTTTGGCAAAATATATAAGTGGAATATATAATTGGGGTCTATCTAATTTATGAAAATTAGTTGGTAGGGTAATTTTAACGTTTGTAACACCTTAAATGCACATACTATATGGGGTTTATGCATGAAAACATCACCCCCCCAATCAGCTTGGGATGGTGGTAAGGGCTCCAAGGAGTTTCCATCTGATTTGAAATCACTTATTAGCATTAAAAAGATGCTCTATGGGTTTCAAAGAGAATCAGATAGAATATGAAGGGTGGAGGGGAGAATCTTGGTTTTGAGGCATTTGTTAATCCTATAATAATCTATTTCTTCTCATGCTAAAGGCCCTCCCATGATGATTCAAAATCTATAACAGCTTTTTGTTTCTTTTTAAATCATTTGTCTAATATGCATGTTTTTCTATAATTATGTTAGGTAAATGCTCATTCCCCTCGTTCTAGGGTTGTTGGCCTTCACTTCGAGTGGATATTAGAACTAATCATCTTGTACTACCTTATTCAAATATACAAGATATACAATTTCAACTCTTTTTCTTGAGTTTCCTTAATAATAATTAGCCTCGTTGAAAACTGAAAGTTATCTGAAATTTTCACTCATATATTTTATAGTTAAGTAAAATGTAAATGCTAGCAAATTTCTGGAAGCAACAAGAGTTCTTTTCTTCTATTACAATTAGTCTCTCAACTTTAGAAGAAGTTTTACATTTGAGCACGCGCGTGCACGCGCACACACACACACACACACACACACATGCGTGCACACATCATGTGTGTGCATGTGCAAGTGTGCAAGCTTTTACACAGTCAAATATGATGTGTATGTAAGTGTGTGTGTGTGTGTGTGTGTGTGTGTGTGTGTGTGTGTGTGTGATGCACACGCACATGCATGTGCGGAGAGAGAGAGAGAGAGAGAGAGAGAGTTTATATGCATATTCTAGGACTCCTCTTACTTTTTCATACCAATGTAAGTCAAATGCCATTGACGTAGTTAAGACCATTACTGATCAAACTGATCCGACTGCACCTTTAAAGGTACTTGGTCAATCAAGGAAGAAACTTGCACTTGGATCATTGGGATCAACGCTTTCTTTTCCCATCAAGAGGCACAGCCGTTGATTCCTATCCATAGAACAATTACTATCCGGGATTTACTTCATCTATCGTAATAACAGAACTTTGATTTAAAGAAGTGTATTTGTCAATGTTTATTGAGTCTGAGTTGAGTGCCTATATATCTTATAATTCATGCACCTAGTGATGGGATCCAATTAGGAAGTTGGTTAGGTTTTGTCCCAGATACGGGAAAAGAGTTCCGTCCCCTAGCTTCATGCAAACATAAAACTAGTCACACCACTTACACACCCAATATGAAATTGCCTTTTTCTCAGCATCAACTAACTTTCAAACAATCCTTTAATGAAACCATTATGTCACTGATGACAATCCTCAAATTCTCTGGTTGAATCCTTATTTCCCGTCATTCATTCATCGGTGTACTTATGGCATCATTGGCAAACTAGAACGCTCACCACCTGTTCACTCAGGGGCCTTTTCCATAGATCCTAGCTCATAGTAACCGGCAATATATTCATATAACATAATGGAATCTCCGTGGAAGATCAGCAAGATCAACCCACAGATCCATATAAAAGAGCCATGGACTCATCTGTTGAGGACCTGCAAGGTCAATCAACCCGATCTATGCCCGGTTTCAGAAAACAACTCTTACTCCTTGTTCCAATATCTTCCACGATGCACGTGTGGGTATCTTCGGTGACCCAGAGCTCGAGCACCGTATGGTCAGCACCCTCTAGGATCCTTCGCAGGTAACCTAGTGCTTCACTCATAGGCCGCTTCCTTGGTCCCTCATCCACTGTACCAGAAGCTCACCATTTAAATCAAACCGAGGCTGGTCAAGACCTCGATCAACCTTGCTACGCGAGACGTCCTCCATTGACTCTCCGTCAGCAGTTGCAACTTTATCAGTTCGGTCTTCATGACCTTAATCCTCAAGACGGTCAAAATGCTTCCCCAGCATTCTTGACATAAAACAGTCAGTTACAAACAGTCACAAAATACAGTTTCTATAATGAACTCTCGTCTTTCCACATTATCCACTCTCGGACCACATTACTTATTCCACATTCCATTCAATGTGTACTCATTCTCATCCATTCACTCATATAGACTACACATTATTTCACATACACCTTCACATTCATTATTCTACATACATATCCATGTTGGTACGTCCACATCATACTTCCAATTTCACATTCATACATACACATCTACATGCATACATCCACATCCACATTCATACATCCATACTTTCATTTCCACTTCCACACATCCACATTCACACTCATATATCCACATTCACATGCATACATCCATTTTCACATCCTCATTCATACATCCACATTCACATACATACATCCACATCCGTATCTACATCCATACATCCACATCCACATCTTCATTCACACTCACATCCATACATCCACGTCTACATACATACATCCATTTTCACATCCTCATTCATACATCCACATCCACATACATACATACACATCCGTATCTACATCCATACATCCACATCCACATTCACATTCATACATACACATCTACATGCATACATCCACATCCACATCCATACATCCACATCCACATCCACATCCACATCCACATTCATACATCCACACTTCCATTTCCACATCCACACATCCGTATTCACATTCATACATCCATATCTACATTCATACATCCATATTACATCCATTCTCGCCCTAACACATCCCATATACATCTTATCCCATCAGATACACTCTCTACCTCATCCCATACACATCTTAACACATCCTAACTCATCTTAACACATTCTATCACATCTCATACACATCTTATCACATCTTTTTACATCTCATACACCTCTTATCACATCCTATCATACACCTCTTATCACATCTTTTTACATCTCATACACCTCTTATCACATCCTATCACTCCCCATACGTATCTTATCACATCTCATACACCTCTTATCACATCTTATCACATTTCATATCTTTTTATAGAATACAAGGGAATTCTTATATTTGATATAAGATTTCTCTACACATTTATTTATGCATAAATTCCATTTAAGGAGACTAACATTTTCAAAATAAAAATCAATCTTTTATGCATCTTCGTATGCATAAATTCATTTTAAATGAAAATTATACTTTTGAATTAAAATTCCATCTCTTATGCATCTTCTTATGCATAAACTCAATTTAGATGAGAATTGACACTTTTGAATTAAAAATCCATCTTTTATGCATCTTCCTATACATAAATTTAATTTGGATGAGAATAACACTTTTGAATTGAAATTCCATTCTTTTATGCATCTTCCTATGCATAAATTCAATTTAGATGAGAATGACACTTTGAATTTAAAAATCAATCTTTTATGCATCTTCTTATGCATAAATTCAATTTGGTAGGAATTACACTTTTAGAATAAAAGAATTTCTCTTATGCATCTAAGTTATGCATAAAATTCATTTATGATAAAAATCACACTTTTAGTATAAAAAGAATATCTTTTATGCATACCTCTATACATGAAATCCAATATGATAAAAGTAACACTTTTATAATAAAATAATCAACTTTTATGCATACCTCTATACATGAAATTCAAATATGATAAAAGTCACACTTTTATAATAAAATAATCAACTTTTATGCATACCTCTATGCATGAAATTCAATTATGATAAAAGTCACACTTTTATAATAAAATAATCATCTTTTATGCATACCTCCATGCATGAAATCCAAATATGATAAAAGTCACACTTTTATAATAAAATAATCAACTTTTATGCATACCTCCATGCATGAAATCCAAATATGATAAAAGTCACACTTTTATAATAAAATTATCAACTTTTATGCCTACCTCTATGCATGAAATCCAAATATGATAAAAGTAACACTTTTATAATAAAATAATCAATTTTTATGTCTACCTCTATGCATGAAATCCAAATATAATAAAAGTAACACTTTTATAATAAAATAATCAATTTTCATGCATACCTCTATGCATGAAATCCAATTATGATAAAAGTAACACTTTTACAATAAAATAATCATCAATTATGCATAACATAAAAATCAATTTCTCCATGATTACAATAAAATTCTTTCAATTAATCTAGGATGATAATTCCTAGAATATGGTAGGAAGTTCTCTTTTCATGCTTTGAATGAAATTATTTTATGTGTAATTTTTATAAAAATTTTACCATAGCTCCGCTACTATGACTGATAAATCTCAATTTATTTTGAAGGATAAAGCTTATCATTAAGAGAATGATTAGAATGATCCCTAATTGGATCATTAACCCAATAATGGATTGACTCATCAATATTCATGAAATACATAATTTAAAAACATAGAAAAAAGCCATTAATTTGACCTCAAGCATAGATTAATCTTGGATTAAGGAAAAGCTTTATGAAAAGCTTCATTTGGATTGAGAATGGGTCATGAGTATGACCATTTCTTGAGTGAGAGAGAGAAATTACATAAAAACCATTAGAATTAAGCATAAATGAAAATTTATGTAATTCTTTACTATCATTAATCAATTAACCTCAATAGAATTCATCAAATTAAGTAATTCTTCACTACCATTCATCAATTAACTTCAATAGAATTCAAAAACCATTCCAATTAAGCTTCTCAAGCTTGAGAGGGGTTGAGAAGAGAGAAGCATTGAGAAATTATAGAAAAGATCAAAATTCACCATTTACCTTACAAATTGCTTGATTCTTTGTTCACGGTAGAGTCCCCCAACCAATCAATTGGTTAAGTATGTTGATGGAGCCACCAATGGGGATTGAAGAAAGAGGGAAGCTCCAATTTCTTCAATTTGGAGAGAATTTTAGAGAATAGTAGAAATTAGCATTATTTCAGCATAACTCTAGTATAGTAAAATTCTTCCATTTTTTTTCAAAGGACTCATGTTCTATTTATAGGAGAGGGAAGCTCTAACCAAAGCTAACTGAATTCTAGAATTTTCCAGATTCAGTTTTGTTAAATTTGGACTAGATTTGGATCTAGTTTGGTTCCTTTTTGATTCGGTTTGGTTCCATTTTGATTTGGTTTGATTCAAGAGAGAGGAGAGATAAAAATATCACATTATTTTTTACTTTAAAACTCATTCAAGCATGTGAAATATGCACCTCCTTTAATGGACTCCCCTTCCTTACATATGTGTCAAAATGGAATCATTATACCCAAAATATCTCATATTTTTAATATTGCTCATAGTTTTTTACTAATAAACCTTGTACATTTTCAACTCTTCATCTTATGTGAGCATTTACTCATTTTTGGATACCCAAAATATCTCATATTTTTAATATTGCTGATAGTTTTTTACTAATAAACCTTGTACATTTTCAACTCTTCATCTTATGTGAGCATTTACTCATTTTTGGATACCCAAAATATCTCATATTTTTGATATTACTCATAGTTTCTTACTAATAAATCTTGTACATAGTTTCTTACTCATAGTTTCTTACTAATAAATCTTGTACATAGTCAACTCTTCATCTTATGTGAGCATTTACTCATTTTTGGGTATCTTCTTTTACAAATTGGATTTATTTCCTCCCTACACATGGATTGATGCTATTGGCCCCCCATAGGAACCTTAATTGGACCATAATCCAAAAATTTCTGAAAATCTAGACTCTTAGGCTAAGGTCCTTTATACCCATTTCTAATAAATTCCAATTGCACATTGGAAAGTTCTTTTTGAATTTCTGTTTCAGGGGAATTCATTTTAATAATATGAGAAATTTTTCTATCTAAAAATATTCAAAATCTGAATATTCTCTCTCTAAAATATTCTCTCTCTCTAAGTTAAAACAGTTAGAAACAAGGTCTTTTATATTTCTGAAGAGGGGATTGATTACAGGGGAAGATGTTGGACATTTTGAGAGGCTGGGGAGGAATCTTACACAAAAGGAAATTGTTATTCGAGATGCTATATTCAATGCGCAATTGATGGGAAGTTCTTGGTCCATAGATGATGCTGATGATACAAAAAAATTACTCACTTCTTTTCCTCTTCTACTTTTCGACAATGATTTGCATGATGACAACACTCTTTTGATGGATATTGGAGACAAGTCTATTGATGTTCATCCTACGGTTTCAAAGGAGACTGCTACAGATCTTGATATCTATGTTGATCTTTCTATATTGAACTTGAGCACGGTGCAAATCATGTATATGATGATGATCTTGAAACCTTTAATCACATATTGGCTGTTTGTGAAGATCCTTCAACTTATGCAGAAGCTATGTCCTCTCCACAAAAGGAACAATGGAAGGAAGCCATGGAAGCTGAATATGAGTCTTTGATCTCGAAAGGTACATGGGTTCTTACCAGTCTACCTTCTGATCGTACTCCTATCAATACTCCTATCAAATGTACATGGGTTCTTACCAGTCTACCTGCTGATCGTACTCCTATCAAATGTAAGTGGGTTTAAAAGACTAAAACAAAGGCAGATGGATACTTTGATAAATTCAAAGCTCGTTTAGTTGTAAAGGGATACTCACAAATTACAGGGATTGACTATCATCACACTTTTTCACCCGTAGTTCGTAGTATAAGCATTCGAGTACTACTAGCTTTTGCAACTCAGTTTGATCTGGAAATACATCAACTGGATGTTAAGATGGCTTTTCTTAATGGAGACGTAGAGGAGGAAATATATATGGAGCAACCTGAAGGATTTACAATTCCCGGAAAGGAACATCTTGTATGCTATCTCCACCGTGCTTTGTATGGACTAAAACAAGCTTCACGATCATGGTACATCAAGATTGATCAATTTCTCACATCTTAGGGGTTTGTTGCTTGCTTCTCTTGTCCAAATCTTTATATCAAGCGCAATGTGGATAACCATTTTGTGATATTGGCCTTTTATGTTGATGACACTATACTTGTGTCTAATAATCTATCTTTCATGCAACAAGTAAAAAAGGTTTTATCCTTAGCCCTAGATTTTCTCTTTCTAGGCCAAAACTGGTAGAAACAAGATCTTTTATATTTCTGAAGAGGGATTTGACTACAGGGGAAGATACTAGACATCCTGAGAGGCTGGGGAGGAATCTTACATTCTATCCCACTTAAAAAATAAGAGATGTCCTCATCTCGCAGGTGGAGTATGATCTCTTTCATCTTCTTCTTCTTCTTCAATCACTTCCAGTGTTACTGCCTTGGAAGTGGATTTCCCTGATTTTGGGGATAGAACCTGATTACTCTGGATAGAAGGGGCTGGAGTCTGGAATCTTGATCCCAGATTCTCCTGCCCTAACAACCTTGATCCAAAAGGAGTTGGGTAATCCATGCTGCGATGTCCAAACCCTTCACAGCTATAGCATTTCACTCTCTTGTTCAAGGGTGGAAATTCTGAAGTTGAAATCCAGGGGATTGAGTTTCGGGAAAAGGACATTTCTTCCATTCTGGAACTTCCCATATCTTGGGTTTGACCCTGATATCTCTTAGGCAGAGGAAGGTTGGAAGCACATTCTGGGAATAAAAACCTTTTGAAAGGTGATGGTGCTGGATTTGGTGGGACTTTGAATCAAAGGCCTTGGCGAAATCCTTTGCCATCCAAACTGCTTCGGCCATGGAAACTGGCTTGGCATTCTTCACCAGGATATTCAGGTTCGTTCAGTCCCCGAATGAACTTGGCCACCATCAGTTGTTCTTTATCCAGTGGAGGCGAGTATTTGAGGAGGAGAGCGAATGCTTGGTGATATGCTTCAATAGTTCTACTCCCCTGGGTTAACTCTAAGAACTCATTCATCTTTGTTTCTAAAAAGCCGGGAGGATAGAACCTCGGCCTTAGATAAATTTTGAGATCAGTCCAGGTTTGGGTATTTCGGTCGAGACGGTTTGTCTCGCAGTGGTTTCTTCATGCCACTCTAGCTGACTCCACTATCTTTAGTCTTGCAAGAGCCATTTTGCTCTTCTCATTGTACTTAGTGACATCGAAGTATTCTTCCATTGATTCGATCCACTTCTCCACAGCCTTGCCCAAGTTTTCCCCTTCTCCCTTGAAAGGAACAATGGAAGGAAGTCGTGGAAGCTGAATATGAGTCTTTCATCTCGAAAGATACATGGGTTCTTACCAATCTACCTTTTGATCGTACTCCTATCAAATGTAAGTCAGTTTACAAAACTAAAACAAAGGCAGATGGATCCTTTGATAAATTCAAAGCTCGTTTAGTTGCAAAGGGATACTCACAAATCACAGGGATTGACTATCATGACACTTTTTCACCCTAGTTCGTAGTACAAGCATTCGAGTAGTACTAATAGCTTTTGCAACTTAGTTTGATTTGAAAATACATCAAATGGATGTTAAGATGGCTTTTCTTAATGGGGACTTAAAGGAGGAAATATATATGGAGCAACCTGAAGGATTTACAATTCCTGCAAAAGGAACAACTTGTATGCCAACTCCACCGTGCTTTGTATGGACTAAAACAAGCTTCACGATCGTGGTACATCAAGATTGATCAATTTCTCACATCTCAGGGGTTTCTTTCTTGCTTCTGTGATCCAAATCTTTATGTCAAGCGCAATGTGGATAATCATTTTGTTATATTGGCCCTTTATGTTGATGACACTATACTTGTGTCTAATAATCTATCTTTCATGCAACAAGTAAAAAAGGTTTTATTCTCAACCTTTGGATATGGTGGATCTTGGCGACATCCGTTCATGCCTTGGTATTCAAGTTCAAAGGTATCGTCTCACAATGGTGTTTTGCTTCTTCTTCAAATAAAGTTTATCCAAGATATTGTTCAAAAGTTTGGATTGGCTACTGCACATTCGGCAAACACTCCTTGTCTTACAAGCTCTACTAGGAGTACTTCTGCAAATATTGAGACTGAATTATTAGCTTTAAATCAACCCTATGCTAATCTTGTTGGTTGTCTTCAATTTGTGGGATGAGCACTCATCGTCATGTTCTATTTGCAGCAAATCTGTTAGGACAATACTTATCCTCTCCATCTACAAGACATTGGTCTCAAGCTAAACATGTTTTGAAGGGCACTGCAGATTTTAGACTTGTATATCGCCGTCAAGAAGACATATCTTCATCAAATTCTCTTAATCTTTTGGGTCATTTAGATGATGATTGGACAAGCTCTAACTTGTCCATGTGATCCACCAGTGGTAATTGCTTCTTTATCAATGACTTTTTGGTATCTTGGACTAGCAAGAAACAATGTTGTATTGCAGTTTCTACTACAGAGTCTGAATATGTAGCTGCATCTTTATAGCAGCTCGTGAATTAGTTTGGCTTCGACAATTGCTTGCTGATATTTGTCATTCACCTTCCTCAAGCACTCCTCTTAGATGTGGAACCAAAGTGCTATTTGTCTAGCCAAGGACTACGTGCAACATAGCAAGTCCAAGCATATTGCAGTTCATTATCACTATGTTCGACATGAAGTAAGGAAAGGAGCAATAATGGTAGAACATTGTCCAATTGATCAAATGATTGAACACATTCTCACGAAAGGACTCCATGAAGCTCGGTTTACACTTTTGGGATCAGAACTTGGAGTTGCGGCGGCCTCTCTTTTTGGAGATTAGCACATCTCACGTCATGTCAATTTTGTCTAGACTTGTACATAGCCTATAGACTTTAGGATACTTCACACATTACTTCACATCATGCACATTTATTCTTTGTTTTTTGTATATAGAAGCACATTGCATATGTAGGAGCTCGGGTTTTTCCCTTGTGCTCCCAAGGGTTTTTTTACTCGTAGCTGGAGACATTTATTTGAGTGGGGGTGTTGAAGCTATATATAGCTAGCCCTAACTCACTCTAGGTCTTGCCTATATATATGTAACTTGTGATTAATATGATTCATTCTTGTGGAGCGTATGTGGTGTCTTTTGTCTCGTCTCTCTCTCTCTCTAAAAAAAATGATTAATTTTAGGGTTCCTTTTGTGGTTTCAAATTCTAAACATTAGTCTTCAAAGTACATTTATGGACAAGAATCTTAAAGATTACTACTAGTATTTTCTAAATTTACCTAAAATTATCAAAAAATAAAATAAAAAGTGGTATTAAAAGCACTCTCAAAGACATTGCTTTTTGTACCACCTATCCATGCTTTCACCTAAGTATGCATATTATTGTTTATGCATGCTTTAAGCACACATAGAGCATGCATAGCTATAATATGTAGCATGCATAGAACATATGTCTTCTTGGATGAATACATAGCTCTAATATGCATACATAGCCCTCTATGTGATTCAAGGTAATTTGACGTGCTCGTACAATGCATCCTTGACATCGATTACACATACATTTGATCCGTTGTCCCAACCACACATCGCGATTACGATGACGCATTGTCTCATCTTCCCCAGAACTGCTGGAAGAGGTTGATGACATCCTGTGTACAAACCAGAAAACACAAAATCATAATATGTTTTTAATGAAAGTACAAAAATCGCGTGTATTGACGCGGCTATTTCCTAAAAATTGCGTGTATTCATGCGGCTACTTCCTAAAAATCGTGTGTATTACCGCGGGTAATTTCTGCAAAACGCGTGTATTAACGCAGCTAAAATATCATACACGCGAATATACACGCGTTTATAAACGCGATGGTATGTTTAAACTAAAAATAGCCCGCCTTCCCTAAATATAGATTTTGAACTAACATATCAACACTGCTTGCGTTTTCGCCTGTTTTCGCCTCTTCAAACAGCAAGGAGGGAGCAGAGAAAGGAGCACACACGGGAGAAGGAGGGAGCAGAGAAGGAGCAGAGAAGACTCACTTTTTCAGAGGTGAGTCACTTTGTCCTGTGCCTTGTCTTTTTCCTTAGATTTGTTTATGCTATTTGCTCTTTGCTTTTTGGGTTTGTCTCCGTCCTTTTGCTTCTCTGCACACGATTGGGTGAATGATTCTGACAGGGGCAACAATGGTCCTTTTATAAGGACACTTTGTCTTTGTCGGGGGTCGGTTCTTTTGAAAAAAAAAATTTGCAGGTCGCGTGTAGAAACGCATGTAAAAGCGCGTGTAATCTGTCTGCAGAGTCTGTTCACGCGGATATACACGCGTTTCTGGACGGGTGTATACACACGTTTTGTGACAGGTGTATACACGCGTTTCTGCATGGGTGTATACACGAGACTGCGTTTCAGAATTCATGATTTGCAGGCAACACAACTGACTTGAATGATGATATTTGTGTGAGTCAAGAGACAGCCCATGATGTACATGAAGATGTTTGTTGTTTTGCAGGTTCTTTATGGATATTCCAGGTTCTTCATCCGATCCATTTGCATACAGCAATTGGCTGATGGAGATGCTGAATCATTTTGGGTGCCATCCTGGTCCGGTTGAGCTTACAGAGTATATGTATGCCCATCCCCCTCCTTCCCTGCCCGGTGTCTATACCCCTACCGCGAGTATCCAGGGCACTCCAGTGCCGTCTATTCCTCCGAGTCCAACGAGACGGCATGCAGTTTCTCCTCTTCCACGTCCACCGAGGAGAAATACCTCGTCCCAGACACACTCACGTACACCCTCACAGCCACCATCACGTGCTCCCTCAGAGCCACCGTCACGTCAGGGCTCACAGCCACCGTCACGTAGACAATCCCCCAGTCGTGACTCCACCCGCAGCAGTAGGAAGAGTGGGAGTAGAGGATGCGGCGGGTGCTTTGGTGGGGGAGGTGGGGGAGGTGGGGGAGGTAGTAGGGCACGCGGTGAGAGAGGAGATAGAGGGAGAAGAGTTAGAGGAGACAGTTCGGAAGAGGAGGAGATGAGAGAGATGGAGAGAGTGGTCTGCTATGATGTGACGGATAGGGGCGGGATAGTGATGGATGCGAGGGGGAGGGAGGTAATGGAGTACATGCGTGGGGTAGTATCAAACTCATATAGAAATTGTTTTATTAAATTTAAAGATCAAAATAGCCGATTAGTTGGGGAGGTGATAGAGGCTGTACATAGTCGGTACCCCAATCCCCCACATGCTACATTCTCGGATGTATGGGGAAGGACGCAAATAAGGGAGATCTTAAGTAATAAAAGATCTCACCTTAAAAAACTTGCGTACGATGACCGGCTAAATGTAGCTGCAGGTGGCTATCCTGCCAAGAAACCTGCCACTGCGCACAAACGCGAGTGGAAGGAGGCAAAGAAACGAGCAGAGGGTGGCGTGAAGAGCAGGCAGCATATGGAGGCACGACGGATCCAGATGGAGACCATTGGATCTTCGCATTTCGGATTTGGCGGCGTCGAGTCATGGGAGGCAGAGTTCGTAAGTATCTTGCCACTTTATTTGATTGTTTACTTAATTCATTGATTCTATGATTGTTTTAATCTTACGAATTGTGTTGATTATGATACAGTGACGGGTTACGGGGAGGAAGCCCACAACCCACGATACTGCGTATGCTCGCCGGCATAGCAGACGTGACACGTGGGCCATCTTCAGAGCCGAGGGACGTATTACGGACGCGCAGTTTGAGATGGCCATGAGACTATACGGTCGACAGGTACTTGAAAATTCTAAACGAATGATTTTGGTTTATTGAATTACATATATATATACTTATATACTATATATTACTTGAACAGGCACAAGCTGCTGATGATCCACCGGCCGCCACTGCAGAGGGTGGACGTGAGCACTACTCATCGGACATTCCGACCGATGTGAGCTCATCTGAGCATGGAGGGAGCACCGAGTCATCATCTGGGTCTGAGTAGTACTGAGACTTATAGTATCACATTCCATATTGAGGATGTGATTGTATATATTTTTTTGTAAACTGAAGCCATGGGCTACTTCGAGATATGGACTCCCTTGTATACATGTATGAAATTTTGATAGTAATATTGAATTGATTGATCGATAGTATTACATTCATGTCTGTCTTGAATCGTGTATTGACAATGTATGCATTCATGTCGTTCTTGTCTTAATCTCCCTCGTGCATATGTTCTTCGTGGATGCTCTAATGGGATGGTCTAATGCACAAAAAAAAAATCCAGAGAGTGCTATTGGGTGCTGGAATGCTGGAACAGTATTCAGGCACCAAATAGCACTCTCTGGATTTTTTTTTTTGCTCTCTGTTTGCGTGTATAAACGCGTCAGAACTGCTAAAACTCGCGTGTATCTACGCGGATACTCTGTAAAATACGCGTGTATTAATGCGTCAAAACTGACAATTACGCGTGTATAAGCGCATTTAAATTAAAGAAATACGTGTATAGACGCAGGTATCAACGCGTCTGAGACATCTGAACTGAACAAAACGCGGCTATACACCCGTGTATAAGCGCGTCTAAATTAAAAAAAAGCGTGTATAGCGGCATGTATCAACGCGTCTGTGAAAAGATAAGCGCGTCTAAGAGGTGCTATACACGCGCTTTTACCCGCATGTCTATGGCCGCGATGATACACGCGCTGATACACGAGCCCGCTACTTTTTTTCACAAGTCATTTTTAGCGGCTAGGAGCGCGGGTATGAGCCCGATCCCTTGTAGTGCATGAAATATACCCACACTTTCCTTGTGTGGTCATCAATGAAAGTCACATAATACCTGCAGCCTCCCATAGATATGGTCTTTGTAGGACCCCATACATCTGAATGCACAACATCTAGTGCATTTCTGCTCACATATCTGTTACGTGGAAACACATGCTTTGTTTGCTTCCCAAATTGGCATGCTTCACATATTTTCTGCATACCTTCCACTTTAAATTTAGGCAGCCCTGTCACAATTCCTTTTGTATGCATAGACTTCAATCTCTGCACATTTACATGTCCAATCCTTTTATGCCAAATGTCTGTGTCTGCAACAATTCCTGAACCATTTGCAAACATCGCAGCACTCATTTCAGGCATGTCTACATTCAACGTAAACATTCTGGCCACTCTGTTGCCTTTTGCAACCAACCTGCACTTGTCTTTGAAATCTTCAACATAACACCCATCAGGGTTAAACCAAACCTGCAAACCCTGCTCAATCATCTGGCCAATTGAAACCAGATTCTTTGTTATGTTCGGTACATGAAGTACATCTGCAAGGTACTTCACTTTGCCATCCTGCATAGACAATGGCACATCTCCAACATGGGCAATTGGATGAGCAGTGCCATCCCCTGTTTCCATAAAACCTGGTCTTTCCAGGTTTTTCATCTCCTTGAACCACTCCCCATGACTCCTCATGTGGTTTGAAGCGCCTAAATCCACATACCATACATTATCTTTTTGTGCTGCATCAACATTTTCAGACATGGCATTCACGACATGCTGCATAACAAACAACCTTTCATTATCCTCATTATTTCTGCTTGAGGATGCATAGTTGTTTTGCTGCACTTTCCCATTTTGCATGTCAGCCTGCTTCTTATAACATTCTGCCTGCACATGTCCAGGCTTACCACAACAATAGCATTCACGTGCATCATTATATTGCCTTTGCCAATTTCCACGGCCTCTTTGACTCCCCCTGCCTCTAAATTTGCCTCTTCCACCTGCGTGTTGTTGTTGTTGTTGTTGATTCTGGGACTGTTGTTGTTGCTGCTGCTGCTGGCCATAATTCTGATTACCTGTTCGGCCACCTCCTTGACCGCGTTCACGGCTTCCTCTACCTCGTCCTCTTCCTGAACTCGTGTAGAAGGCATGTTGCTCTGAACTGTTTTTACTTTGTGAAGACTGTTGGTCTTCACCCAAGCTCTTCTCTTCGATAATCAGCATAGACACCAAATCTGTAAAGTTGGGAATGTTTTCCCGAGTCTGAATGGACGTCTTGAACGCCTTGTATTGTGGCCCGAGACCACGTAGACAGACTTCCACCTTCCACCTTGTCATCATCATCTACTGACACACCAATAGATGCAAGGGATTCCACAATACCCTTTATCTTCAGCGCATAGTCATTCACAGACATGCTCTTTTTCTCCACAGTATGAAGTTCATTCTTCAACTGTATCGTACATGCCTTGGTATTTTTCATAGAGCTTTACCAAGGTGTCCCACGCCTCCTTGGGGGACTTGGCATCCTGAATGTGCCCAATCATAGTGTCCTGTATACTAATGGATAGCCAATACATAACCTTCCTGGCTCCTTGGTTCCAGTCTCTTTAAACTCTTTCACATCTGCAGTAGTCGAATTTATATCCGGTATCTCCGGTGCCTCTTCATGCTCACCTTCTATGTAGTCCCAGTAGCCTTTTCCCATCAGGAAGTTCGTCAACCTGAACCTCCAAGCATGGAAGTTATTCTTATCCAGCTTCTCAGCCACAATCTGTGTTATGCCATCATTAGACATCTTGCCAAACACACAATTTCACCAGAAACTGCACTCTGGTTTTTCCACACAACCTGTAGTATTTTCTGCAGCGGTACTGTAGTACTCTCAAATGTCACAACCAGTGGCTTCAATGTGCATACATACACCCAATGGCAACTGTAGACCTCTTTGCAGCACCCACAGTGTCTGCACAGTCAATCTGTCTTCCTGCAGTTCTTAAAACAGAGTTCTGCAAAGAATCGATGACTTACCCGCAGTGCTCGAAATCGCCTGCTTTCTGAAAAATGTAGGTCCAGACGTGCCCGAAACGCGTTTTTGGCCCAAAAAACTGAGTCCGATAGGAGTGAATAGTTGCCCTGTAGCTTTACTCCCGCGAAGAAAGCTCCTCAATCAAAGACCATTTGCCGGTGCCTCTTGTAGAGCTCCCGATAAGGATGTAATCACCAACACAAATAGGGAAGAGTAGTTGAAGCTCTTACCCTCGTACCGCTTCTTGTGGTTCTCTTGCTTGCAGCTCAGCCCTTAGCATGAACCAGGCTCTGATACCATGAAAAGATGCAGGGGGGAAGAGAGCTTGAGCTCTTGCAAGCACACACACACACTCACAAAACCCTAATAGAGAACACACAAGGTGAGAGGCTGAAAATCTTCTTCTTCTCTACTCAACACTCAACACACCATATACAAGATAAGAGAGTACTCACAATATGAAAGGTACTCAACCAATACATACACGGGTTCTCTATAGTGTGAACCCGACTAAATGAGCTGGCGCTCTAACTATGCTAGTCTCTAGAATGGCTGTCACACAGCCTGTCATCCCACTAGCCGCATATCACCCAAGATCTCACCAACCATGCCAGTGGTGTAAGTGTGGGGCCTATCCCCCAGGCCGGTCATCAGTGTCCACCGCCTCACTAGATGAGCTCGATATCTTAACATTTCCACATGCTCCCCACTATCAAAGCCAAAGGCAACTCCTCTTTTACAAGAGAAGGATAGTGAGAAGATCGAGGGCTCCCCCTCCACTATAACCACCTACTCGGGCGGATATCCACTATAACCACCTACTCAGGCAGATATCCACTCCTAACTTGACATAAGCAGAATTCTAGATGGCCTATAACAATGTCCCATATCTCTATGCATAGCCTATGCATAGCCTATGTATAGCCTATGCATAGCCTATTCATAGCCTAGCATAGCCTATACATAACCCCTCGTATAGCTTATGCATAGCCTATGCATTTTGCTATTGGGCAGCAAATTTTCATTGCTTGGTAGCAAAAAAATGTTGCTGTAGACGCTGTGCAGCAAACGGAACACTGGCCAATTTTTTGTTTACAATTATGGATAGAGTTATGTGTTTTGTATGAACCCTAAATTAGTTTTGGTAGGGTTAAAGATGTTTGGCAGTAATTATCAAGTGCCGAAAGATTTTGCCCCCTCAAAAAAATTTATTGTAGGCTTTTCAAGAAGGTTCTTCCCCAAGGATTTAATATTCGCGTGATCACAAGTTTTTTCTTGTTAATAACACATGTGAACATGTTAATAACATGTTTACATGATTACACATTCACAAAATAGCAGGTTGCTGGTTACCTGGTAACCGGCCAAAATCCCGCCGGGATTCATAAAAACCCTACGGGCCTGCCGGGTATAATTGAAACCCGGCGGGAACCGCCGGGGCCGTTAGAATTTCTACCGGGCAACATATTTCTATATATATGAAGCCCGCAGGGCCCCTTGGGGATTTATTACTTGACAGCTGTTTACACATAGGTAATGTCTTATCTACATGTGGGTAGTGTGGGTGTGTGAGTACTCGTGCGGGCAGCCGCTCGCCCACAGTCGCAATGCGCGGCTAGATGTGGGTGGTCCGCCACACGAGAGATGCGTGTGTGTGTAAGGCCATTCTTCGGAATCGTACTTATCATGGGGCACATGGTCGGTAACGCGGCTGAGTTGTGTCCTATGGTAAGTATGGCACGTTGTAATGGTATAAGTCAATAACGCGGCAAGCATAGTGTCATTATGACGATGTCACCTTCCCTTCCCTTTATCAAATGCGGGCATATGGTCGGTAACGCGGCTAATTTATGTCCGTATCCAATTTCTATTCCCATAGATTCGGGAGACACCTTGTTGGTAACGCAGCAAAATGGTGTCGTTCGCTAGTGCATATGCTTTGATTGCATATTGTGGCATTTGATCGATAACACGGTCAAAAAATGTCGTAAATTTGTTTGGTTTGCCGATAACGTAGCCTATGTTGTTTTTATTGCGTGTGATACATGCGATACTTGGTCGGTAATGCGGCCTGAGTATCATGGCCTGAGTATCACATGGGTCATAGTTTAAATCATATTGTCTACAAGTCTCATTTCATGAAATAGTAAAATCAAAGTAACAAAGTAATAACCGAAATAACACTAAAAAATAGATGATATTCTCTCTCTCTCTCTCTCTCTCTCTCTCTCTCTCTCTCTCTCTCTCTCTCTCTCTCTCTCTCCTACCTCTATCTTTACTTGGGTGATTATGGCTAAACGTCCATGTAAAGATGACAATGTAAACAAAACAATTCTACACACTATTTTAGTCTATCTTGGAGAATTTACGAAATCATTCAAAATGTCTTCTACTATTCACTCTCTCTATATCTATCTCTCTCTCTATTTTCCTTCTCTTATCTCTATCTTGACTAGGTAATTATGGTTAGATTTCCATGTATAGATCATAATGAATAAAAAACAATCATATACATTGTTTTGCATTATCTTTAAGAATTTATAAAACCATTTAAAATGTCATCTTTAAAAATTTTTAAAATTATTTAAAATGCCATAAAGGGATTATAAACATTTTTTTGCACTGTTTTTAAGAATTTATGAAACCATTTAGGAAACTATCTTTAAACATTGCATAAATTATTCAAAATGCCATCTAATATAATCTCTCTTTCCATCTGAGAGATGTGGATGCATGGATGTAGATGTAGATATATGGATGTGATGTGAATGTGGATGTGGATGTATGCATGGAGATGTGGATGTATACATGTAGATGTAGATGTATGGATGTGAATGTGAATGTGGATGTGGATGTATGCATGGAGATGTGGATGTATGCATGTAGATGTAGATGTATAGATGTGGATGTGAATGTGGAGGTGGACGTATGCATGTAAATGTAGATGTATGGATGTGAATGTGGATGTGGATGTGGATGTATGCATGGAGATGTGGATGTATGCATATAGATGTAGATGTATGAATGTGGATGTGGATGTATGCATGTAGATGTGAATGTACGCATATAGATGTGGATGTATGGATGTGAATGTGCATGTAGATGTGGATGTATGGATGAGGATGCATAATTGTGCATGTAGATGTGGATGTGAAAATAGATGCATGGATGTAGATGTGGATGTATGGATGTGGATGTGGATGTGGATATATGTATGGATGTGAATATATGATATGTGATGTGAAGGAATCTGAAGTGATGAGATGGAAAATGATGTGATGGGATGAGTATACATATAAATGGAATATGGAATAAGTAATGTGGATTGATGAGGGATAATGTGAAAAAATGAGAGTTAATATAGAAACTGTATTTGTAAACTGTTTGTAAATGCTGTTTGTAAATGGCTGTTTTATGTCAAGAATGCTGGGGAAGCATTTTGACCGTCTTGTGATTAAGTCCTGGAGACCTAACTGATAAAGTTGCAACTGCTGTGACGGAGAGTCAATGGAGGACGTCTCGCGTAGCAAAGTCGGCTGAGGTCTTGACCAGCCTCGGTTCGATTAAAATGGTGAGCTTCCAGTACGGTGGATGAGGGACCAAGGAAGCGGCCTATGAGTGAAGCGCTAGGTCACCTGTGAAAGATCCTAGAGGGTGCTGACCATACGGTGCTCAGGCTGTGGGTCACGTAGGATACCCACACGTGCGTCGAGGAAGATATTGGAACAAGGAGTAAGAGTTCTTTTCTGAAACTGGGCATGGGTCTGGTTGATTGACCTTGCTAGTCTTAAATGGATGAGTCCATGGCTCTTTATATGGATCTGTTGGTTGATCTTGCTGATCTTCAATGAGAGTCCATCTTGATTTTTATAAGTTATTATATTGCCAAGTATTATGGGCTAGGAACTATTGAAAAGGCCCCTGAGTGGACAGGTGGTGAGCGTTCTGGTTGCCAATGATGCCATAGATACTCTGATGAAGGAATGATGGGAAATTAAGAATCAACTGGATAATTTGGAATATTGTGATCAGTGATACCATGGTTGCATTAAAGGATTGTTTTAAAACTGGTTGAATCTGTGAAAAAGGCAATTTCATATTGGGTGTGTAAGTGGTGTGACTATTTTTTTTTGCATGAACATCTGGCTAGGGGGCCTGGGAACTCGTTTCCCTGGTACCCGGGATAAAAATCAAATTCTAAATTGGATCCCATCACTACAGTGGTTGGGCGATTGGCTACTTCGATCAATGTACTTTCTCGCCCTAGTTCATGTTTTGATTGTCTCTTCAACTCTTAAGGTTAAGTCCCGGATAGTAATTGTTCTATGGATAGGAATCAATGGTTGTGCGTCTTGATGGGGAAAAAAGCGTTGATCCCAATGATCCAAGTGCAAGTTTCTTCCTTGATCTGACGGAGTATCTTTATAGGTGCAGTCGGATCAGTTTGATCACTAATGGTCTTGACTACGTTAGAGTAAAAAGTTATCCTGGAGGAATCGCCCGTGCTTTCCGGATAAGGGAAGTTTTTTCGGGTTCGGTTTTGGAAAAATCGACGGATTAGTCTTTTGTCCGGATATCCGTGGACGAGGCCCCGAGTGTGGGACCCTCCCTCGCGCAAGAAGTGCTACTTCCGCTGCTGGTACCCCGAATCCGTTGCGCGGTGGGAACAGGGATCTCACAGTTGGTATCAGAGCAACTGAGAAGACGAATATGTCAAAAATTTATCAAGAAACACAAAAAGGTTGTAATTGTGTGATATAAGTCATATAATTTGATATTCAAACTGAAATTCGTAATTTGGTAATTGGGTCTTCAGATGGAAGTACCGCAATTATATAGAATCCCTGACTTGCTTGAGGCCTAGACATGATGGTATTTACCTTATAATTCCAAGGGCCGTGACTACTCGTATATATACCGAGAGTATAACTACAGCTCTTTACTGACAGTATATACGAGTAAATCTAAGACTTGAAATTATAAGCGTTAATGCTATCCAGATGATGATTTCGAATGTGGTTGATATGATTTTTAATTGTGTTTGAGAATTGATGAATTGATTTGGATTCTGATTGAAAAATGATGATTTCTGAAATTTAGTTGAAATATAATAACCTAAGCAAAACCACAATGAGGATGAATGGGACGAGTCCCTGTGATGATACTCACAACTAGAATGATGATAATGATTTCAGCAAATCACTATGAGATTAGTGGATTGTGCTGTCAAATTGCTACTGTTAACACTTGTCACGGTAGATCAAATTAAGGGATGACAAATTGAGAACTTGCTTGACTGAAATTCCCGTGGAGGAATGTTTAGAAGGAAATTTTTCAGTCTAATGGACCATTATCATGTTAAAGATATGAATGATATGATCTGAATGAATTGTTATTTAATGATGAGTTCTATATAAGGGATATTTATCCCAGTATTCTGTTGGGTTGACCAGAATATAAGGAACCCCAGAATAAAATTGGATCTTAAGAAAAAGAGTTGTCCTCTACCTTATGAGATAAGGACATCTCGCACTTTTTTAAGTGGGGTAGAATGTAAGATTCCTCTCTAGCCTTCGAGGTATACAGGAGTAAGAATCTCCCTTTTTTATCTTATAATTATTCCCTCTCTAAAATAAAAGAAAGATTCTGTTTAAAAAAGGAAGACCCTTTCCCTAGAATACTTCTCAGGAGTCCCACCTGTTTTAGGGATTCAGAACAATGAGTTCAGAAGTAAAAATCAGTGTTTTGGATATCAAGGTTTTGGTCTTCATTCGAGTACGACCCAAAAGAAGTTCTTTATCTCTTAGGAAGTATAAGAAATTATCCCCCAGATATTGTGGGCCTTATCTGAATTCAAAGAAAGTAGGTGACTTAGCCTACGAGCTTCTTTTATCTCCTCATCTCAAAGTTCATAATGTATCTCATGTAAGCCTTCTATAGAAATATGTGCCAAAACCAAATCATGGAAAGATGGTAAAACTTCAGTGGCAAGATACCCCGTTGGCTTCTAGGTTACGCTAGCTCCTTCTTTTATATAAGTCGTAACTCTTACTTGTCGCTCGCAATAATCTTACTTCCATCAATCTCCTTTCTTCTTAATCTCCTTTATGGCTTGGCAGCAGGAATTAGTTTTATCCATGATGATTTCTCACCTTCAAGACGCAAGCGAGTCTATGAAGAAGGATTTTATAGAACTGTATGAGCACTCACTTTTCCCTTACTTGGGAACTTCTGTAGCTCAGACCAAACGGCGGACGTGTCGAGATATAACTAGGGTAACACCGTGGGGGCGACAGCACTTGCGTAACAATGTCCGCTTGGCTATGGTTATTGAAGCTTTGGGTTTGGGTCCCCGATACTACTGCGTGATGAGATCAAGGCATGGTGGATTTTCTGAGCGGGTCTTCTTACTAGCGTGCTTTTTTCCTCACCAGAAGATATTTTGGCTTACCTCTTAGAGGTCCTTTTGTTAGATCCCCTCATACCACTGAGGTAGGTGCTGCAAAAACCGGCCGAATTATTCCCATAGATGAGTTACCTTATACGTGTGCAGCTTGTGAGTGCTGCTTTTGTGACCATATGATGGACGTGCTTATGGAACTGTAAAAAGTCCTTCTATCTTTGCTGTATATGTTCCAAGAGTGAATAAAGTTGAAACCTTTGTTCTTGTCTTGAGTCTTGTTCTCTTTGAGACTTTTCTTGGTGGTTAATCTTAATTAAATTTTCTCTTAGTCTCATATTCGTGCATCTTGCGAAATTACTCCCAGTTTGCGAGATGAGGACATCTCGCGTTTTTCAAATGGGAGAGAATGTAAGATTCCTCCCCAGCCTCTCAAGATATCCAGCATCTTTTCCTGTAATTAAATCCCTCTTCAGAAATATAAAAGATCTTGTTTCTAACTGTTTGAACCTAGAGAGAGAAAATATTCTAGAGAGAGAATATTCAGATTTTGAATATTTTTAGATAGAAAAATTTCTCATATTATTAAAATAAGTTTCCCTGAAGCAGAAATTCAAAAAGAACTTTCCGATGTGCAATTGGAATTAATTGGAAATGGGTATAAGGGTCTACATTTTTAGAAATCTTTGGATTATGGTCCAATTAAGGTTCCTGTGGGCCAATAGGATCAATCCATGTGTGGGAAGGAGATAAATCTAATTTTGTAAAAGAAGATACCCAAAAATGAGTAAATGCTCACATAAGATGAAGAGTTGTGACTATGTACAAAGTTTATTAGTAAGAAACTATGAGTAATTTTAATAGTATGAGATATTTGGGTATAGTGATTTCACTTTGACACGTGTAAGGAAGGGGAGTCCCTTCAATACTCACATAAGATGAAGAGTTGACTATGTACAAAGTTTATTAGTAAAAAACTATGAGCAATATTAAAAATATGAGATATTTTGGGTATCCAAAAATGAGTAAATGCTCACATAAGATGAAGAGTTGAAAATGTACAAGGTTTATTAGTAAAAAACTATGAGTAATATTAAAAATATGAGATATTTTGGGTATAATCATTCCATTTTGACACATATGTAAAGAAGGGGAGTCCATTAAAGGAGGTGCATATTTCACATGCTTGAATGAGTTTTAAACTCAAAAATAATGTGATATTTTTATCTCTCCTCTCTCTTGAACCAAACCAAATCAAAAAGAAATCAAACCGAATCAAAAAAGTAACCAAACTAGGTCCAAATCTAGTCCAAATTCAACCAAACTGAATCTGGAAAATTCTAGAAATCAGTTAGCCTTGGTTAGAGCCTCCCTCTCCTATAAATAGAACATGAGTCCTTTGAAAAAAAAAGGGAGAGGAGAATTTTACTATTCTAGAACTATGCTGAAATAATGCTAATATTTACTATTCTCTAAAATTCTCTCCAAATTGGAGAAATTGGAGCTTCCCTCTTTCTTCAATCCCCATTGGTGGCTCCATCAACATACTAAACCAATTGATTGGTTGGGGGCCTCTACCATGAACAAAGAATCTAGTAATTTGTAAAGTAAGTGGTGAATTTTGATCTTTTCTATAATTTCTCAATGTTTCTCTCTTCTCAACCCCTCTCAAGCTTGAGAAGCTTAATCGGAATGGTTTTTGAATGCTATTGAAGAAATTAATGAATGATAGTAAAGAATTACATAAATTTACATTTATGCTTAATTCTAATGGTTTTTATGTAATATCTCTCTCTCACTCAAGAAATGGTCATACTCATGACCTATTCTCAATCGAAATGAAGATTTTCATAAAGCTTTTTCTTAATCTAAGATTAATCTATGCTTAAGACCAAATTCATGGCTTTCCCTATGCTTTTAGTTTATGTATTTCATGAATGTTGATGATTCAATCCATTATGGGTTAATGATCCAATTAGGGATCATTCTAATCATTTTCTTAATGATAAGCTTTATCTTTTAAGAAAATTGAGATTTATGAGTCATAGCAGCGGAGCTATGGTAAAATTTTTATAAAAATTACACATAAAATAATTTCATTCAAAGCATGAAAAGAGGACTTCCTACCATATTCTAGGAATTATCATCCTAGATTAATTAAAAGAATTTTATTGTAATCATGTAGATGTGGATGTATGCATGTAGATGTAGATGTATAGATGTGGATGTCAATGTGGAGGTGGATGTATGCATGTAGATATAGATGTATGGATGTGAATGTGAATGTGGATGTGGATGTATGCATGGAGATGTGGATGTATGCATGTAGATGTAGATGTATAGATGTGGATGTGAATGTGGAGGTGGATGTATGCATGTAGATGTAGATGTATGGATGTGAATGGGAATGTAGACGTATAGATGTGGATGTGAATGTGGAGGTGGATGTATGCATGTAGATATAGATGTATGGATGTGAATGTGGATGTGGATGTGGATGTATGCATGGAGATGTGGATGTATGCATGTAGATGTAGATGTATAGATGTGAATGTGAATGTGGATGTGGATGGATGCATGGAGATGTGGATGTATGCATGTAGATGTAGATGTATAGATGTGGATGTGAATGTGGAGGTGGATGTATGCATGTAGATGTAGATGTATGGATGTGAATGTGAATGTGGATGTGGATGTATGCATGGAGATGTAGATGTATGGATATGAATGTGAATGTGAATGTGGATGTGGATGTATGCATGGAGATGTGGATGTATGCATGTAGATGTAGATGTATAGATGTGGATGTGAATGTGGAGGTGGATGTATGCATGTAGATGTAGATGTATAGATGTGGATGTGAATGTGGAGGTGGATGTATGCATGTAGATGTAGATGTATGGATGTGAATGTGAATGTGGATGTGGATGTATGCATGGAGATGTGGATATATGCATGTAGATGTAGATGTATAGATGTGGATATGAATGTGGAGGTGGATGTATGCATGTAGATGTAGATGTCTGGATGTGAATGTGAATGTGGATGTGGATGTATGCATAGAGATATGGATGTATGCATGTAGATGTAGATATATGGATGTGAATGTGAATGTGGTTGTGGATGTATGCATGGAGATGTGGATGTATACATGTAGATGTAGATGTATGGATGTGAATGTGAATGTGGATGTGGATGTATGCATGGAGATGTGGATGTATGCATGTAGATGTAGATGTATAGATGTGGATGTGAATGTGGAGGTGGATGTATGCATGTAGATGTAGATGTATAGATGTGGATGTGAATGTGGAGGTGGATGTATGCATGTAGATGTAGATGTATGGATGTGAATGTGGATGTGGATGTGGATGTATGCATGGAGATGTGGATGTATGCATGTAGATGTAGATGTATGAATGTGGATGTGGATGTATGCATGTAGATGTGAATGTACGCATATAGATGTGGATGTATGGATGTGAATGTGCATGTAGATGTGGATGTATGGATGAGGATGCATGAATGTGCATGTAGATGTGGATGTGAAAATAGATGCATGGATGTAGATGTGGATGTATGGATGTGAATGTGGATGTGGATGTGCATATATGTATGGATGTGAATATATGATATGTGATGTGAAGGAATCTAAAGTGATGAGATGGAAAATGATGTGATGGGATGAGTACACATATAAATGGAATATGGAATAAGTAATGTGATGAGGGATAATGTGGAAAAATGAGAGTTAATATAGAAACTGTATTTGTAAACTGTTTGTAAATGCTGTTTGTAAATGGCTGTTTTATGTCAAGAATGCTGGGGAAGCATTTTGACCGTCTTGTGATTAAGTCCTGGAGACCTAACTGATAAAGTTGCGACTGCTGAGACAGAGAGTCAATGGAGGACATCTCGCGTAGCAAAGTCGATCGAGGTCTTGACCAGCCTCGGTTCGATTAAAATGGTGAGCTTTCGGTACGGTGGATGAGGGACCAAGGAAGCGGCCTATGAGTGAAGCGCTAGATCACCTGCGAAAGATCCTAAAGGGTGCTGACCATACGGTGCTCGGTACCCACACGTGCGTCGAGGAAGATATTGGAACAAGGAGTAAGAGTTGTTTTCTGAAACCGGGCATGGATCTGGTTAATTGACCTTGCTGGTCTTCAATGGATGAGTCCATGGCTCTTTATATGGATCTGTTGGTTGATCTTGCTGATCTTCAACGAGAGTCCATCTTGATTTTTTTAAGTGATTATATTGCCCAGTATTATGGGCTAGGAACTATTGAAAAGGCCCCTGAGTGGAAAGGTGGTGAGTGTTCTGGTTGCCAATGATGCCATAGATACTCTGATGAAGGAATGATGGGAAATTAAGAATCAACCGGATAATTTGGAAGATTGTGATCAGTGATACTATGGTTGCATTAAAGGATTATTTTAAAACTGGTTGAATCTGTGAAAAAGGCAATTTCATATTGGGTGTGTAAGTGGTGTGACTAGTTTTATTTTTGCATGAACATCCAACTAGGGGGTGTGGGAACTCTTTTCCCTGGTACTCGGGACAAAAATCAAATTTTAAATTGGATCCCATCACTACAGTGGTTGGGCGGTTGGCTAACCCATGGGATCGGATGGTTAGGCTGGACTGATGGATCAGTGAATCAAGACTCAATTTCTGTTATTACGATAGATGAAGTAAGTCCTAGATAGTAATTGTTCTATGGATAGGAATCAACGGCTGTGCCTCTTGATGAGGAAAAAAGCGTTGATCCCAATGATCCAAGTGCAAGTTTCTTCCTTGATTTGACCGAGTATCTTTATAGGTGCAGTCGGATCAATTTGATCACTAATGGTCTTGACTACGTTAGAGTAAAAAGTTCTCCTGGAGGAATCACCCGTGCTTTCCGGATAAGGGAAGTTTTTTCGGGTTCGGGTTTGGAAAAACCGACGGATTAGCCTTTTGTCCGGATATCCGTGGACGAGGCCCCGAGTGTGGGACCCTACCTCGTGCAAGAAGTGCTACTTCTGCTACTAGTATCCCGAATCCATTGCGCGGTGGGAACAGGGATCTCACATCATCGACACCGATTTTTGAAGGGTGCACATTCTCTATTTTACGTGCTTCACTTGAACTACTCAATATACAAACAGTTTTTGAAGGGTGCACATTCTCTATTTTACGTGCTTCACTTGAACTAATCAATATACAAACAGTTTATGGATGGAGCAATGCAAGTCTTGACGCATTATTGAAGTAATCATTCTAACTTGAAAATTTGAATTAGTGGTTTAGGGTTTAGGGTTTAGGACTAATTGATGATATTAGATGCAGGCTATTATCAAACATGCTTCCAAAGGGGAATAGACTACCCACCTTAAGAGACACAGCGAGGCGCTATGTGACATCTCTTGGAGGATGGGATTATGATCGCATACATGCATGCATCAATGATTGCATTCTCTTTCGTGGGACGCATAAGGAGGCTCGACATTGTCCCACTAGGTATAGAACAGATGTGAAGAGTTTTGATGTACCTCGTAAAGTCTTGCGACACTTTCCTATAATTCCTCGCATCAAACACATGTTCAAGTGCAAATCCATAGCAGAGCTCATGTCATGGCATTCCTCACATTGATCGGATGATGGCATGTGGAGAATTCCCGCAGACACTCCTGCTTGGAAGCATATTGAAGATGAGTGACCCAGCTTTAAAAAAGAGCCCTGAAACTTGAGACTTGGCCTAGGTATAAGTGAATCCATTTGGTTTCAAAAGCACCGCATACAGCTTGTGGCCAGTTGTGTTCCTTCCACCATCAATGGCAATCAAGAAGGGACATCTTATGTTATCCCTTCTAATTTCAGGGAAACATAAAGTCAAGCATATGGATGTTTATCTCGAACCGTTGATTGATGAGTTGGAGGAACTATGGAGAGGTGTTGCGGTGGTGGACATTAGTAGGCCTCCTTCCTCTCGACACTTCGACTTTAAAGCAGTGTTGATGTGGACAATGCATGACTTTCTAGGATACAGCGATTGTTCTGGTAAGAATTCTAATTACCTCCCTACTCTAATACTATTGGCTATATTAATTATAACTATTGACTTTATTATTCTAACTTATATTTATATTTTAAGAGGTTTAAAAACATCAGGTAAACATGCATGTCCTGTTTGTGGCCCTTCATTAGTACATGAGTATGCTGACGGTTTGTATAAGACCATATTCAATAATCATCATCGATTTCTCCCGTCAGATCATCCTAAATATGTTGCTAGTAAGAGTAACATTCCTCCACAAACACTTCGTGCAAAAGATTGCAAGCATATTTGGGAGTCTACAAATATTCTTCCTCCAGATGGCATGAATAGGTATAGTAGTGTTTTTCAATCTTATTTTGTGTAGTCTCTAATTGGATTAAAGATCACATAGAGAAATCCCTTGTGTAGGTACTCCAATTTTTTTCGGCTACCATATTGGACCCATCTTAAGATCAACCATCTCCTTGATCCCATGCACATCTTCAAGAATGTGGGATCTGGTATTTGGGAACATGTTATTGGTAAACGAGACAATGTTAGCGTACGGGAGGACTTGCGGGTCGCAGGATGTATGCGTCAAGCTTGGCCAAATGAAGGGGGCATAAAAGCAAAGATTTGGAAATGACAGGGCTCCGTCTCCATGAGATACTTCACGATGTCCACCCTCTCACTCCTCTTTATGGGCTCTCCGTACTACTTGCCCAAGCCCACCCCAATAACCACCACGAGAGGAGGGTGGGCACGTTCGTCTTCCGCCTGCACCATGGATTATATCAAAGAAAGAGGAGAAGCAAGTAAAGAAGGCCATCACCACTTTGCATACTCCCACTGGATGCATGAGATCATTGAAGGGAGCCTTTACAACCACTAAGAAAAGAGGCATTGAGCAACTATATGGGTTGAAGTCCCACGATTGGCACAAGATGCTCCAAGTGTTTTCCAAGTCTTGTACGTTGAAATTAAATTTTGTAATGCCATAAACCATACATACATGTGCTCTTATTATGTGCGTAGTTCATACTACCTACTAGCATCAACCATTGTGCAAATAAGAGTTTGAAAAAATGTATTTATAAGATGGGCGAGCTTGTGAGGTATGTAAAACCCATGTGAGATCACCCTTCATTATACCTTGCAAAATGAACATGCATGAGGTATATTCATTTATTTTTCAGATATGTTAGTTCCAAAGCAATTGATCCAGCCACGTTGAATGATGCGCGTGTTATGGCAGTGGAGGTGGTTTGTTTGGTAGAGGAGACTTTTCTGCGAACCATTCTCACAAGTCAACTACATCTCATTGTGCATTTAGTGGACGAAATTGCTTTATGTGGCACTGTGCATGCACGTTGGATGTTCTTCCTAGAGCACTTCATGAAGACCTTAAAAGAATTTGTGAGGCAAAGTGCAAGGCCCGAAGGAAGCATGGCCGAGGGTTGGTTGATACAAGAGTCTCTTGTATATATTTCAGAATTTCTTGGTTAGGTGGACAGCTCTTTGCCACGACTATGGAGCAATGAAGAGGACTTGAGGATGACCTCTATTGTGCCTCAAGGAGAAGGACAGAGTAAAGTAATTGACAGAACATTGATTGATGATCTCAATTTCACTTGCATCCTTAATAGTGATGTGATGAGCGAATGGGTTACAAGATATGAGGATGCAAAGACAAAAAGGCAAGTAGAAAGAGCTCTCTTTTGGAGGCAACATGGCTCTCCTAAGGCATATCCTAAGCATCTAGCAACACTTCCGAATGATATCCATGTTGATTGGTTGCATGAGGAAATGGAGAGCGCAGAGAGCGACGAGGGGCTGCATATCACGGCGGAAGAATGGGAGTATGCACGAGGATGCATGTTAAAGGTACATAGAACTAATGTTTTGCATTAGTTGTAAGTGATTTGCTTTTAATATTTATTCACATTGCTTACACAAGTATTGCTTCTATTTTGGTCTAGTGCACTATGTTCAATGCTATATGGTGTGAAGGCAAGCATTTTCGAACACAAAGAATTGATGAAAAGAGGAATACACAAGATTGCGGTGTCATTAGTAGCTTTGAGGGAGCTAATGGAAAAATGGATGATTATTGTGGCACAATCCAAGACATATTTAGGCTTGACTTTCGTCGCTTCTTTGTGTATGTTTTGGATGTCAAATGGCAAATGAACGTGGTGGAAAAAGGGTCTAATGCAACGATAAAACACCATGCAAGTGGCTATGTAACTATTGACTCTACAAAGTTTTGGCAAACAAAGAAAGATAGGCTCGTATTGCCACAACAATGTGAGTAGGTATGCATTTTTTTACTAATGTGTTTCATGTACATATATATCTAAGCTCGCGTACACCTTGACTTTTGATATGCTAATTAATTACTGCAGTATGTGTATTTGAGTAGGTTATCTATCTACCAATGGTGCATGACATTAAATGGTGGTACGTTATCCCTAGTCATCCCTATTGTGTCATCCCTATTGCACCATGTTCCAAAGTGATGTATAATACATTCACTGATATGGAGGATGTAACAAGCCGCAATGAAGATGATGTTGAACATGCCAATGAAGATGTTGTGATCGATGATCAAGAAATAAGAGATGATCATGATAATGAGGATGAGCGTGTCATTTCTCATGATCATGAGAATGACCCTACCATTGAGGATGATGGTGATGTTGATGAGGATGATCAGGACATCGATACCATTATCAATGGACAGAATATCGATAGTGGAATAAATTTAATCGTAGACTTACAAATTGATCAAATGGATATTGATGTTGATCATTTGGCAAGGATGGATCTTATTAAAGATGAGATCGAACCCTAACCAATCCATCACTGTATCATTCTAAATTGATGACATTTCTATTGTATATGTTGTCTTTTAATTATCATCTCATGATTTATTTTTGAATATATTTTCATTGTTATAAATGCATGTAGTGGGATTGTGTAATGATATATACTGTAATGTACTATGAGATGGTTTAAAGAAAATAGTTTTTAATTTTGTAAAGGAATGGAGTTTTTCTTAATAAAGCACTCGCATGTAATAATGTGTGTATATTTGCGTGTATATGCACGCACTAATACACGCGTTTTTGAAACCAATATACACGTGATTTTAGATGCCAATATACACGCACTGGTAGACGCGTTTCTGAAACTTCAATACACGAATTTAGATGCTAATTTACACGCGCCCGATACTACTCATATACATGTGCGACCATACACACGTCCATAACTTATCGCGTGTATTGAACGCGTGTATGGCAGCAGTGTCTTGTAGTGCAAGAATATGAGACAAAATGTGAGAAAGCCAGACGTGGAGTAGAGCAAACATTTCGAGTAGAGCCCGATACTACTCATATACATGTGCGACCATACACACGTCCATAACTTATCGCGTGTATTGAACGCGTGTATGGCAGCAGTGTCTTGTAGTGCAAGAATATGAGACAAAATGTGAGAAAGCCAGACGTGGAGTAGAGCAAACATTTCGAGATAGAGCGTACAAGATGCTCATAATTGCAAACCCATCCAATGGTGATGTATTCTTTCAACTCGTATATAACTATGATTGGTCTAAGAAGGGATTGGTTACTCTGACCAAAGAAAAGCTCTACACAGTCGCCATATCTCGGATTTCAACTCAAAGGTATGTCACATGTCAATAAACCTCCCTTAACATAAACTAACCTTAACATTTAATCTCTTATGGCTTTGGTATGATGCTGAAATAGGAAGACGGAATTGCTTCAAATGCTTATGTGACCAGGAGGACAAAGGACAAGGTAATTTCGGAGATGTTTGGGGATAACAAAAAGGCGTTGCTGCATATGAAGAAAGAGTTGTATTGGGAAGAGCTAATAGGGGAGGCGAACTCTATTTTGGAGGGTTTATTGATATATGATGATGTTATCTACGTCCCACCATTTATGCAATGGGTGCAAGAGGAGCGATCGAAACACATACCATGGGTCTTCCATGAGGTGTGGGCAAAGATTGGAAAAGTGAAGGAAGACCAAAAGCAACCTCAGGTTGAGAATGCCACAAAGAGGGTTGTCTACAGGTATATATCTTCTAATGCCATTCTATTTTTTGCAAAAAATACAATGTAGGTGGGTGCAACTACTCATTGGCCAAGGTCTAATGGACGAAGAGACGGAAGCAATCAAAGAATGAGTAGATCCAAATTCCTTGGAAACAATGTATCCAAAGGAATGGGTTGAGAAAGGGGTGTCTGATTGGGAATATAAGAGATGTCCTTGGTGGTTGGACTATCCTCTAAATCATGTGCCTCCAAGTGAGGAGCTCCTAGACAAAGGTACTTTTTTGCTTTCTTATGCATGTAAATGTAAATGTATATGTATATGTAAACCTTCCTACCTATACAAATACATACCTATACATACATATAAATATATATAAACTATCCATATGCATATACATATTAGATACATATACAAATACATATGTAAACATATATGTGCATATACATATGCATACATAAATACATACCTACTACATACATACACTAAATTATATACTAAATTCCTACATACATACAAAGTTCATGTTACATTTAAGATTTGGCATGTTAAATTTTAAAGAAACATTGTTAAGTTTTGAAGTTTATTTTGGGATTTTTTAGAAAATACAAAGGAGATGCTGTCCAAATTTTTTGCAAATTTGTACATACATACATACATACGTACATACATAGTTCATGTTACATTTAAGGTTTGGCATATCAGATTTTAAAGAAACGTTGTTAAGTTTTGATATATACATATACCTTCATACATATACATATAAATAGATACATATACCTACATACATATAAATAGATACATATACCTACATACATATACCTACATACATATAAATAGATACATATACCTACATACATATACATACACATACATATACATAGATACATACCTACATACATATACATATGCATATGCATATACACATACATATACATTTACATATACATATACATAGATACATATACATCTACATACATATACATATACAAAAAGGTCTAGAAATTTCTACCTTTTTACTAAATTATCTTGATCTATTTCTTGAAGAATTTAAGAATTGCCAATCTGAGCTTGAAAGAGAGCCCCAAACTCAAGAAGACTCTAGAATACCTTCCCCACAACCAACAAACTTGACCCGGTCTAGTAGTTGGATCCTCGCGCGTGGCCCCAAAACCATCCACACCACTGTCACGAGTGCCACAATCACACCAAGAGCATACATCTACATCATCTCAAGTGCAACGTGAGCAATGAACAAAGAGACGTCTTGACATTATGCATGATGTTCAAGAGGGAGACCCCACAAATGAAGATCAAGAGAGAGACCCTCCAAAGCATCTTCAAGAGGGGGAGGTGTCAGGAAAATGTGACATCATGGACATGACTAGTAAGAGTACTTTCCATCGCAAATTTATTTTGAGAAGTGTGTGCTTTCGAAATGCATCTCATTTTTTGTCTTGTTTACTTGCAGGTGAGAGATGTTCTTCACACATATTGCTGGTAGACGTCCACACTCTTTTGGAGGGCTCACATAGGTAAAAAGAATAATTTCACCATATAATTAGTTTTCCAAGTTATACTTACCAAAACCAAACATCATAAATCTTTTATGTAGTGTGGAAGAATTCTTGATGAAGATTCCCAAGGCTCTATCTCATAGAGGTGCTCCCTCAGATACATTGGCTTGCCTCGTATGGGCTGACTTTCCTACAGGTTCACAGGTTGTTGATGTAGATACAGATGGGTGTCCCTCATGGAATCAAGTTTCTTCATCATTGATACGTGCCACACTCAGTTTTGTTGGTTTGTTTGTGGTGGCTGATGAGGGTTGGTTTGTGTGTTTGAGTCTAATGGATCAACTTCCTAAAATATATTCCATGGGAAAGAAAGTTGGATTGGTCATGCATCGAACAATGTCTGTTCATGTGGAATCAAGTTATTTGTATGAGAATGGAGAATGGGTAAGTCATAATCTCTCAAATATTTTCCTTTATGTATACATGTTATGTGGTATGGATATCCAAACATAATGTTTTCTCGCTATGGTAGGTGGATACATTGGTGCTTAGTATGTTCTATCGAGTAACTTGCCATGTCCCTATTATCGATCGTGAGGCTGGGCAAAATGTTTCAAAGAAGTTATTCAACGCTCAACAAAATTTCATTTTTGAGAAGAATAAGAAGCATCCATTCCAACGCACGATGGTCTTGGAGCGCTACATTCAAGGTGGTGCAGAAAGATCTCCTATGTTCTTTAGGTGAGACAATTTTCATTCTGTTCATTTTCATAGCTACTTTTTCAAAATACTTAGATGCACGTTTATGATTGCATTTCATTGCAGGTGGCTAGTGGAGACCTTCTCAAGTGAAGGAGATGGTGTCTTGGACGTTTTTGCGAGATGTGGAGGCTTGGGACGTGCATGCCAAGAATTAAAAAGGCACTATATGGGGATAGAGAATGACATGGAGGTAGCCAAAGCATGTCTAGGAGATTTCTCATTAGGTCAGGATGACACGTAGAAGAATGCTATAATTTGTGGATCAAAAGACTTTGTAATCGAGATTGTCATGGTTTGGAAGTTTAAAGATCGATATATACATTTTTGATCTTTTAAAGATTGTGTTATATATTTAAGTAAGTAAGAAAGTGTGTATGTAATGTATGTATATATGTTAGCACTGCGTAGGTAGCTCTTGTATGTATGTATGTATGTATATGTATATGTATGAGGTGTATGAATTTAGGTAGATATATGTATATATATAATTATATCAATAAGTATGATGTGCATCAAAAGACTTTGTAATCGAGATTTTCATGGTTTGGAACTTTAAAGATCGATTTATACATTTTTTATCTTTAAAGGATTGTTTTTTATATTTAAGTAAGTACGAAAGTATGTATGTATGTATGTATGTATATATGTTAGTATGTAGGTAGCTCTTGCATGTATGTATGTATATGTATATTTTGTATGTGTATATGTATGAGGTGCATGAATTTAGATAGGTATATGTATATATGTAATTATATCAATAAATATGATGTGGATCCAAAGACTTTGTAATTAATATTTTTATGGACTAGATCTTTAAAAGATTGAAATTTATATTGTTGATCTTTCAAAGCTTGTTATTTATATGTAAGTAAGTTCTTGGTTCTTTACAAAGCTCATAGTAAGTTCATGGTCCTTTGCAAAGCTCGGACTCCTTGTTCATTGCTCGAAAAAGCTCGGCAAAAAAAGCTCGTAAAAAAAAAATCCCCCCTTTTCAACAACAAGTGGCGGGGTGAGTGACTATAGAAGCAAGGGGCTTCACGCTTCGGCTCCGATGGAAAATCCTCCTTTTTTTCTCGTTTCGTAAGTAATCATTTCTTCTCTTCTTTCATTTTTTTTTGTACTATATTATTTTGTTGAAATATCTGTATATTTTCTTAATTGTTTTTTATAGAGGAAGATTGTTGGGCGTGACACAACAAAGGAGGAGTATGACTATGGGTATAAATCCCCTCATCCGCAAATGTGACTGTGGATGCGTACGCTTGGATGAGTCCATTTTGGGGACTCAAGTTGATGAGGTAAGTCAGCCTAAACCATTCGCTTTTCTAATTGTATTTTAATGCTCTTGTTTACCTTACGCTTTTTGATGGCATGTATGTAGGATGAAGGGGAAGAAGAAGAGGAGGATCCAGATTATTAGCGCATGAAGAGGACGAGGAATCGGATGATGAAGATCACTTGGAGTCCGATGAGGATTCCAGTTAGACACCTCGTCAAACCTCTTCATTGTAAAAACTTTATGTATATATGACCAAAGGCCCAACAATTTCTGAAATATAATAACTTTTTGAGCTCAATTGCATTCTCCACAATGTATGTGTTTCTTATATTTGTGTTTGTGTTACAAATCTGAAACTGTGACTTTGTTTTAATTTTTAAAAAAAAGAGCTAGGTCAGACTGGGGAGTCTTGTGTAGACTCCCTAGTCTTCTGCAGCTCTTTTTTTGTTGCGCAGAGCGTTTGCTACTCAACTACAAAAATAGCTGAGCAGTGATATTTCGCTGTTCTGCGATGAAATGTTGGTGCTCAACAGTGATATTTTGCTGATGTTTTCGCTGCTCTGCTGAGTAGAAAACCCATTGCAGCAGCGAAAATAGCAATGTTTTTAGCAGTGTTTGTAGCAGTGTTTTTAGCAGCAAAAATGGCCCAACACCTAGCTACCCTTCTAGTTATAAAAATGCTGCTATTTTCTCTGCTAGACCCTCATTCTATTGTAGTGTCTTCGCCAAAGATTCTACGTTGGACTACACTGACTAGTCCACACCTACCCACTCCACTTAGCATGGTCACATTATGGACTGCTTGTATATACTCTATTATGTGTGTTAGTCACTTTAACTTCTTTGTAGACCTCTTCTTTTGTGTGAAGAAGAAGAATAATTTTCAGCCTCTCACCTTGTGTGTTCTCTTATAGGGTTTATGTGAGTGTGTGTGTGCTTGCAAGAGCTCAAGCTCTCTTCTCCATTGCATCTTTTCAGTATTTTGGGTGCCAAGTTTAGTTAGCATTTAGTTTTCCTATCTTTGTAAGTTTATCTCTTCACCTAAGTGTTAATTTCATTAAATGGTTGATATTGTTTTCATGATGTTTTGTTCAAGATTCACTCTCAAGGGGTTCACTTAAAAATATATGTCTACTATGTGCGATAATTAGGAGGGGATTTTAAAACCAAGATTTGGAGAAAATTTTATAAAAAATACTTACATAATGGAGTTTTAAATTGCATTAAAAGAAACCATAAGTCTATAAAGAAAAAGGGATTATTTTATTAAGTAAAAGTTTGTAGAAAAAAGGTTTTTTTTAATACCATTTGAATGCACATTGTATGTAGGTCTTCCTAAAACTACACCCCCGACGAGGATTTATTCCATCACATTATGTAATCAGATATTGCCTTACCTCTAAAGTGCTAGCGAAATGATGTTACTTATGTGTAAGATCCCAAATTGGCATATATTGATGTCTTAGGGATGATGTGATGTGATGTCATAGGGATATTTTTGAGATATTGAGCTCAACTAGTACTACACTAGACATTTAGCTAAATGATGTTACTTATGTGTAAGATCCCAAATTGGCATATATTGATGTCTTAGGGATGATGTGATGTCATAGGGATATTTTTGAGATATTGAGCTCAACTAGTACTACACTAGACATTGATGAACTGCTTGGGTGATAGCTTCCACACTTATACCACTGGCACAGTTGGTGAGATTATGGTTGATATGCTGCCAGTGGATGATAGACTATGTGATAGCCACTTTGTAGTACTAGAGTTATGGCATAGTTATAGCACCATAGTTATGACAGACTATGTGATAGCCACTTTAGAGTTATGGCATAGTTATATGCTGCCAGAGGATGACAGACTATGTGATAGCGACTTTGGAGTACTAGAGTTATGGCATAGTTATAGCGCCATCTCATATAGTCAAGTTCACACTATGGACCGACCATTTGTATGTTATTGTACAAGAGTAACTTTCCTTTATGTATGTACTCTTATCTTTTAGTTATATAGATATAGCTAAGAGAAGAAGATAGAAAACAATTCAGTCCCACCATCATCTCCCTCTCTTATGACTTGCACTCTCTTGTATGTGTGTTTTCTTGCAAGGAACTCAATCTCTCACTCCCTTTAATTCCCTTTATGTTGAGAGAGGGAGAGAGACGAGACAAGAGACACCACATACGCTTTATGTATGAGCCCTCATGCATAGCTTTATGTATGAGCCCTCATGCATGCTTTATGCATGAGCCTTATGCATAATGCTTTATGCATAAGGCCTCATGCATAGCTTTATGCTTAAAGCTTTATGCATAAGGCCTCATGCATGCTTTATGCATAAGGCCTCATGCATGCTTTATGCATAAGCTTTAGCATAGCTTGCATAGCGGTAAAATTTGCATAAGGCTTGCATAAGCTTTAGCATAGCTTGCATAAGGCTTGCATAAGCTTTTGTATAAGGCTTGCATAAGCTTTAGCATAGCTTGCATAAGCTTTTGTATGTATGCATTACTAATTCTTTCCTCACCTTTTTGTTGGTTTTGTAGGTCCTCTAATCCTCTCTTTCAACATCATGAAAAAGAGGTAAGTGCTTTTCTATCTTTTCTCTCTTTTCTCTATTATTATTGCACCCTTGGGTGCTAGGGATTTGTTTTTGTAGGTTTGCGGATAAGCTTTATGGATAAATCTTTATGCATAAGTCTCATGCATAGCTTATGCATAAGGCCTCATGCATAGCTTTATGCATAGGCTTTATGCATAAGGCCTCATCAATAGTTTCATGCTTAAGGCCTCATGCTTAAGGCCTTATGCATAGTGCTTTATGCATAAGCCTTATGCATAATGCTTTATGCATAAGACCTCATACATAGCTTTATGCATAAGGCCTCATGCATAGCTTTGTAGGTTTGCGCATAAGCTTTATGCATAATCTTTATGCATAATTCTCATGCATGCTTTATGCACAATGCTTTATGCATAAGCCTCATGCATAGATGAAGATTGCACACTCAACAATAGCTCTTGTATTGCATATCACAATGAACCATACAATGATATAGGCATTCTAGCCTTATCCCACTTTTCACATCATCATCCATGTGGCACTCCCTTTTCCACTCTTTTGGTCAACTCTCACACACCATACAATATTACATGTGACATTCCTATCTCACCACAATATCTTGCACTCCAGGGTGCTTTCTCACATACACAACACCACGATTACATCTCTCAACAAAACCAACATGGAAACCTAAGCCAGTAGTTCAACTTAACATGGATGCTGCAATCACTAACCTGAAAAATCAAGCTCGAATTTTTTTTGGAAAAATCAAAACAAGACCCTGATTGCCATGTTGTGTAATTTGAGACGCGATGGTAGGCTAGTGGATTTGACGGAGTGTATGGCGATGCGAAAATCAAAACAAGACCCTGATTGCCATGTTGTGCAATTTGAGACGCGATGGTAGGCTAGTGGATTTGACGGAGTGTATGGCGATGCGAAAAAACAGCTTTAGTTTGAGACAACACTAGAAGGTAAGGCAATGGAATGGTTTAGTAACTTTGGTCTTAGTCATTTTGCAAATTATAATCCTTTGAAGACTGTATTCTTTTGGGGAGGTTTTGTAAAGAAAATACTCCCAATGATATCTTGGTCAAGATTAAATAAATTAAACAGAGGATATGTTGGTGGAAGAGTATGCATAGAAGTTCAAACAGCTCATGTGAACAGGTTGGTGGGTAAAGAAAGACCGACTAATGAGATGTTAGTAGGATATTTTTTGAAGAGATTAAGAAAGGATTTGAAGAATGCAGTTTGCTGGAGTCAACATTGCAGGTGGTTTTGATGTGTTGGTGGTAGTAGCATCAAGATTTGAGAAGAGATTAGCGGATCCCCTATGAAGGATAAGAAGAAGAAGAAGAAATCAAAATCTAATTCGGATAGTGAGACAGACAATGAATCAGATAAAGATTTAGATGGAAATTGTAGTTCTGATGAATCACAGGACTCAGATGTAGATTCTGAAGATGAGGAGGACAAAAAGAAGAAGTAGAAATCTAAAAGCAAGAAGAAGGACAAGAAGAAATCTAAGAAGAAGGCCAATGACCTAGAAATGGAGAAGCTCATTACAAAAAGGATCAAGGAGTTGGGCTTAATAGCCGCCGCCGCGCAGGGAGTCTTGAAAAACCTTTTCGTCAAACATGTGAAAGAACAGGGCATAATACACCAGGTTATTTGGTATAACCCTACTTTTAGGGGTACAGCTTTTATGGAAAGCCTTGTATGGCTTGAAGGAGACACCCAGAGCGCGGTCAAACAAGATGGGGGAGTATCTTGTTACCATTGGATTTCAAATATCAATGCAGTTTTTTCACTTTACACTATAAGAGAATGAGAACATAGTCGTGCAACATAGCTATCCACAAACTAGAGAGAGATGGAAGTGAGAGAGGGGCCATGGGTGAATTTGCGATCTGTGAGATTACGAGACTATATGCGCAGCTATTTATGGTGCAAATAGCTGCGCGGCTATTCAAATAGCCATGCAAATAGCCTCGCTTTGTTATTAAAAATTTTGAATAATCCCGCCTCGATTCCGCAACTATTTTCGCTTCCCCTCTACTCCATCTGCTATACATAACCCTAAGTTTTTGCAACCCTCTCTTCTTCATGATGGCTGCACCTCACCCCTTGTCCTCTCCTCAGAAAGTCTCCTCCCCACCACCCTTTGTCCTCTCGTTATTACAAAGTCTCCTCTCAAGTCTCCTCCCCAACACCACCCTTTGTCCTCTCGTTATTACAAAGTCTCCTCTCAAGTCTCCTCCTAAGGAGGATTCCTTACAAGGTAATTGAACGTCTCTCCCAAGGACGATTCCTCACAAGGTAATCTCCATCCCACTTGTCTCTCCCACCTCTTCATATATTCATGGTTTTTGAATGGTATGTTTAGAATTAGGGTTTTTGATTGGTATTCTCTTCACTCTCTCTTTCTCTCTCTCGCATGCATAAGCTTCTTATGTTTAAATTTTTTTAATGGTATTCTCTTTTCTATCTCTCTCTCTCTCTCTCTCTCTCTCTCTCTTTCTTATGCATAAGCGTAAGAGGCTTATGCATAAGAGGTCTCTTATGCATAAGAGGTTTAAGCATAAGAGGCTTATACTTAAACCTCCTTATGCAAAAGGCTTAAACCTCCTTGTGTATCCATGCTATTCACACTTTTAGGGTTTTGTATTATTAATTCTTTTCTTAACTTTTTGTTTTATTTTGTAGGTCTTCTAATCCTCTCTTTCAACTTCACCAAAAAGAGGTAAATGCTTTTCTCTCTTTGCTATCTTTTAGATTTTGTATGTACGCATTAGGTTCTTTGGGCTTTTGTATGTATGTGCATTACTAATCCTTTCCTCACCCTTTTGTTGGTTTTATAGGTCTTCTAATCTTCTCTTTCAACATCACCAAAACGAGGTAAGTGCTTTCCTATCTTTCCTATCTTTTTATCCTCTCTTTCCTCTCTACCAAAAAAGAGGGGTTTTGTTTTGTAGGTCCTCTAAGCATAGAGCTTTATCTATGAATAGAGCTCTAATCATAGAGCTTAATCTATGCATTAAGCTCTATTCAAAGAGCTTAATGCATAGATTAAGCTCTATGCATGTATTTATTATGCATGCATAGATTAAGCTCTATGCATGCATTCATAATGCATAGAGATCTATGCATAGATTAAGCTCTATGCATGCATTAACCTCTATGCATAGAGCTAAATCTGTGCATGCATTAAGCTCTATGCATGCATGCTTAATGCATAGTGCTGGGGTATGGTTTAGTTTAGGCTAGCGTGGCTTGCATAGTGCTTTATGCATGCATTAAGCTCTATGCATGCATTAATAATGCATAGAGATCTATGCATAGATTAAGCTCTATGCATAGAGCTCTATGTATGCATGCTTAATGCATAGTGCCAAGGTACGGTTTAGTTTAGGCTAGCATGGCTTGCATAGTGCTTTATGCATAAGCCTCATGCATAGCTTTATGCATAGGCTTTATGCATAAGGCCTCATGCATACTTCATGCATAATTCTTATGCCATAAGCTTTATGTATAAGGCCTCATGCATAAGGCCTCAGGCATGCTTTATGCATAAGCTTTAGCATAGCTTGCATAGCGGCATAGCTTGTATAAGCTTTTGTATGTATACATTACTAATCCTTTCCAAACCCTTTTTTTTTGTTTTGTAGGTCCTCTAATCCTCTCTTTCAACATCACGAAAAAGAGGTAAGTGCTTTTTTATCTTTCCTCTATTATTATTGCACCCTTGGGTGTGCTGGGGATTTGTTTTGTAGGTTTGCGCATAAGCTTTATGCATAAGTTCTCATGCATAGCTTTATGCATAAGGCCTCATGCATAGCTTTATGCTTAAGGCCTTATGCATAGTTATTTATGCATAAAGCATTATGCATAATGCTTTATGCATAAGGCCTCATGCATAAAGCATTATGCTTAAAGCTTTATGCATAAGGCCTCATGTATGCTTTATGGATAAGCTTTAGCATAGCTTGCTTAAGGCTTAGGGCTTGCAAGGGGATTGCATAAGGCTTAGGGCTTGCAAGGGGCTTTTGTATGTATGGATTACTAAACTTTTCCTCACCCTTTTGTAGGTTTTGTAAGTCCTCTAATCCTCTCTTTTAACATCACGAAAAAGAGGCAAGTGCTTTCATATCTTTCCTCTATTATTATTGCACCCTTGGGTGTTGGGAATTTGTTTTGTAGGTTTGTGTATAAGGTTTATGAATAATGCTCATGCATGCTTTATGCATAAGGCCTCGTGCATAAGCTTTATACATAAGGCCTCATGCATAGTTTTATGCTTAAGGCCTCATGCATAGCTTTATGCATGAGGCCTTAAGCATAAAACTATGCATGAGGCCTCATGCCTAGCTTTATGCATAAGGCCTCATGCATAGTTTTATGCTAAGGCCTCATGCTTAAGGCCTTATGCATAGTGCTTTATGCATAAGGCCTCATGCATAGCTTTATTCTTAAGGCCTCATGATTAAGGCCTTATGCATAGTGCTTTATGCATAAGCCTTATGCATAAGGCCTCATGCATAGTTTTATGCTCAAGGCCTCATGCTTAAGGCCTTATACATAGTGCTTTATGCATAAGCCTTATGCATAAGCTTTATGCATAAGACCTCATGCATAATTTGTTCTTAAAGCTTTATGCATAAGGCCTCATGTATGCTTTATGCCATGCTTTATGCATAAGGCCTAATGCATAATGCTTTATGCAAGGCTTGCGTAACGGCTTGCATAATGCATCGTGCTTTAAACATAATGCATAGTGTTTTAAGCTTATGCATAATACTTTAGACATAATACTTGCATAAGGCTTCTCTAGCTTGAATAAGGCTTGCATAGCTTATGCATAGTGCTTTAAGCATAATTCTTGCATAGCGGCTTGCATGTTTGTGTAGCTTGCATAGCTTGCATGCGGCTTGCATAGCAGGGTCATTTGACTTAAAGAGACGGGACTAGTTGTTTAAATTCCCGTGGTGGTTATTGCATTGTCTATGTATTAATTCCCAGGGTCATTTGACTTAAAGAGTCAGGACTAGTTTTTTTTTTGAATTCTTGGTTTGTTTTTTTTTTGGAGAATGAGATGATTCCCGGGGTCAATTGACTTAAAGAGTCGGGAAGTCTTCATTTAATAATATTTTCTTAATATTTGATTATTTTTTGTGTTTTGAGGAATGAGATGATTCGTAGGGTCAATTGACTTAAAGAGCCGGGAAGTCTTGATTTCATAATATTTTCTTTATTTGTATAGATGTGGCATGGGTCCTCATTCTCTTATCCCACAGACCTATAGGTTGAGGCTCTCATCGAGTCTCAATGAGACGGTTTGCTAGGGAGGTAGAGGGCATCTTTGGCTATACTCCCACTCCCGAGCAGTTAGCAGCCTATGTAGTAGCAAGCACCCCTTTACCATCAGGTCCCTGCCCACATCCCAATACAGTCCCTTGCTAGGCACTTCACCCTTACCAACTAGCACTTCACCTGCCTTTACATTCACCCCTCATCCGTTAGCCCCAGATAGTGCTATAGCATCTCCTACACCTCCACCTTCCAGAGATGTGACACCTCACAGTTATCATGGCTCTCATGAGAGTGGCAGCCATCATCGTAGAGGGAGGGTAGTCATGGGAGATAGTGGCAGTCATACCTGACGCTGCACTAGCACTAAGAGTGGAGGTAGAGGAGATAGGGGATGCCTAGGGCAGTGCTTGGGGGTGGGGATAGTTCTTTAGAGTCACCACCACATCATAGTGATATATCATATTATGATATCACACATGGGGGTGATATAGTTGATGACTCTCGTGGAAAGGAGGTGGTAAACTACTTGCACCAAGTAGTTTTTGCACACTATAAAGACTACTTTAAACATTTTCAGCAACAAAGGGAGATCCTAGTGGATGATTGTATTAAAGCTGTCCACATGAAGTAGCCTAATCACGCCCAAATGTTTAACAATAGATAGGCATGACAATATCAAAGACATACTTAAGAATAAGAGGTCTCTCGTAATAAGGAGACATGTAAAGGAGGAGAAAGCCCAAATAGATGCCAGTCAAAATGGACATGGTAAGCCATCTAAGAAGGATCTCTTAGAAGGAGTAGTGAACCAACAACAAAGAGAAGTGCGACGAATATAAATGGAGCGATATGGATCGTCGCACTTCAGATCTGGAGGTCGTGCATCACGGGAGGCCGAGTTTATATATATAGTGCAACTTCATGTCTTTTCTTTGTATGCTCTCTATTTGAGTTGTGTTATAATTGTTGTAATGTTTGTCTTGTGATGTAGCATGACATTGTGGGTAGAGATCCTACCCCAGCAAAGACTGGCTACCATCGTCACCACAGTAGAGGAGATACATGGGACTACCTTCACACAATGAAGGGATCATCTCTGACAAAAAATACAATCGAGCAAGGAGAACACCAATGCAGGTAATACTTTTTATTTTTATTTACAAAACATGTTTCGACCTTTAAAATAATTTCTATTTTTATTTATATATATCTTCACTTTGTGTAGGCACAAGGTGGACAAGAAGACTTGGAGAGTGATGACTCCCCGAGTAGTCACCCACTAGTTTTTCTTCATGTATAGTTTTGGTTTATGCAACTATGTTTCTTTTTCAAGCTTCATGTGGCTACCATCATGTATGGACAACTTCTTGGATATAAGATAAAAAATTTCTTCTTTATGTATCTATGTTTTTATTCAAGCCTTATGTGGCTACGATCATGTATGGACAATTTTTGGATACAAAATGTAATTTCTCATCTTTTTTAATCAATATTCGAAGTGTGTTCACAAATCTTTTTGTGCATATCTATCTTTAATTTAAGTGTTTATGTTGATATCTTTACTGATCTTGATTCTTCTATATACAAGTAAGTAAAACCTTAAACTAGAGAGCTACTTATGCAAAAAATACAGCAGCATGTGCAAACAATGTAGCTGTACAACTGCACAAGTAGCTCTCTAGAATTTTTTTAAATTCGAGAGCGCATCTATTATGCAGTATAGATGCGCTTATAGACGTGCATATAGATGCTCTTATAGCCTCTATTATAGACAAGTCTATATGCGTATCTATTATGTAGTATAGATGCGATGCGCATATAGATGCGCTTATATACGTGCATATAGATGCTCTTATAGCCTCTATTATAGACAAGTCTATATGCGCATCTATTATGCAGTATAGACGCGATGCACATATAGACGCTCTTATAGCCTCTATTATAGACACATGTCGGTAGATGCAATTTTAGACGTGCTAATAAACGCGCCCGTAATATTTTAAACCACGTTGTCAAACGCGCCTATAGTCTCTTTTCCTTATAGTGTTATATGAAAAAGACAGATACAAGAATCATGCAATTAGTCATCTATGTGGATGACTTGATTATCACTGGTGATAGTGATGTTAACATACATGATGTCAGGAGGCTTTTGAAGCAGAAATTTGAGATGAAGGATTTGGGTAAGCTATGGTATTTCTTGGGCATAGAGGTGGTGAGATCACCTCATGGCATTTTGTTGCAAAGGCAGTATGGCTTGGACATGTTGTCCAAGTGTGTATGACATGTTGTAAGCCTATTTCAGTGCCATTGGAGTAGAACACAAAGCTTTCTACATATGCGGATGATCTTTTGGAGGAACCCACTACATATAGGCACATAGTGGGTTGTTTGATCTACATGACCATTACTAGGCCAGACAGCCACACTTAGATACGGATAGACGGATTCTCAAGTACATAAAGACCATAGTTGATTATGGACTTTTCTATGAGGGCAGTATAGAGATAAAGCTACATGGGTACACATATGTAGATTATGGACTTTTCTATGAGAGCAGTATAGAGATAAAGCTACATGGGTACACATATGTTGATTGGGCTCGTAGTGTTGCAGAATGGAGATCTACCAGTGGTTTTATGTTCTCATTTGGGAGTGCTGTTGTGAGTTGGAGTAGTAAGAAGCAACCAATAGTTGCCTTATCGAGTATAGAGACAGAGTACATGGGTGTTGTTATGGCAGCTTGTGAGGTAGCTTGGTTTTAGAAGCTACTTCGTGATATGGGTGAGCCCGTGGATAGGGAATTTGTCATTTATTGTGAGAACATGAGCAACATATAGTTGTCCAATAACCCAATATACCATGCTAGAACGAAGCACATTAAGGTGCACTATCACTTTGTGAGGGAGAAGGTTCTAGTAGGTGATGCTGATCTGGTATATGATAGCACAGAGGATTAGGTGGCTGACATCTTTATGAAGGCATTGGGCACAGAGAAGCTTCATAGGTTTAGGAGCTTACTTGGAGTGCAGTGTGGATGGATCTGAGCTCGAGGGGGAGTGTTGAGATATCGAGCTCAACTAGTGCTATGGTGGACATTGATGACCCGGGTGATAGCCTCCCCACTTATGCCACTAGCACGATTGGTGAATTATGGTTGATATGCCGCCAATGGATGGCAGGCTATGTGACGGTCACTTTGGAGTACTAGAGTTACGGCATAGTTGAAGCGCCAGCTCATATAGCTAGGTTCACACTATGGACCGACCATTTGTATGTTATTGTAGGAGACTACTTTCCCTTTATGTATGTACTCTTATCTTCTAGTTATATGGATACAGAGAAGAGAAAAAGGTAGAAGAAAATTCAGCCATCCGTTTCTCTCTCTTGTGTCCTGCACTCTCTTGTATTTGTGTTTGCTTGCAACAAGGAACTCAAGCTTCCTATCTCCCCCGCATTCCCTCTAGATATTGGGATGTGTCCTATGTGTGTGTGTGTGTGTGTGTGAGAGAGAGAGAGAGAGAGAGAGAGAGAGAGACTTAAAGCTTCATGGTCTCAAGAGCATGCACAAAAAAATTTGTTAGGGCTCGATCACATGAGCTTCCACAATAGGAGCACAACTATGTTAATTAGCTAAAATTTTAAAAGTAAGTTGCAATTGTACATGATGTAGTGGATGTACGTACCGACGTGTCCATTACAACATTCACCATTTTTTAAAAGTTAATTGCAATTGTACACAATATAATGGATGTATGATGTGTCCATTACAACATGCCAAATTACAATGCCTTATACTACATTCAAAACTTGAAAACATTATTCTTGGAGAGGACCTTGTGCGACTCCCTTAAGCAAGTCTTGAATTTTGAAGAACCGCAAGCAATGCAAGCCACATTATTAATTTAAAAAACCTTCGTTGAAATGGTAGAAACTCTTTAGATCGAATAGATGTAGAGTTAGGATATTAATAGATTTGCAAGGCCTTGGAAAATAAATTATGAAGGTTATTGAAGTGTCAAATACACGTGGTGTATGAATTTTAAGAGCAATGATCCGTTTGGAAGCAATGATCCGTTTGGAAGCAACATATCCAAGGTGGTATAACGTTGATCTTCGGTTTTGTAGATGTTGGGAAAAACAGACCATGTACAGACAAGGGAGCCGAATGGCGATGGGCCATGGCTATAAGATGTGCTGTGAGAACAGAATGCTATTATTCTGGAGAGATGAATTGTGCTATATTATTGCGGCCTAGAGGCTGGACATGCGCCGCAGAAGTTCTGAGGTAGGCGATGCAGTCGGCTACAGCTCCCGGGTAGGCCCTGGAGCTTCTGTTCATGCTCTGCGAGGTAGTGTAGCTACTGCAAGTGCCTTGGCAGCCAGTTGTCGTCATTTTTCTCCTGGTAGGCGGGCGCCTAAGGGCTGTCGCTAGCTGGACACGAAGCCCGGCCGCGCGCCCCCACGACCTCTTCATCTTGCCCACCACCACGCAGACAATGGTAGAGAGGGGAGAGGTGATGGGGCTAAGGCTATGCAGCTCCTGCAATCTGTAACCCGCTGATATTGTGAGCCACTTCCTGTGCTGCTGCCTTAGCAGCTCCCTTGAGTGCACCCAGCAGCTCACTAGCTTTACAGGACGAGGAGCAGTACAACTGCGCAAGGGACTCAGTGAAGCGTACGTGTTGGACCTCATCGTGCTATCCGTGAAGCTTTGAGCCAGTCTGTACTGCTGATTGGAACTACTGTTTGTAGACATGTTTGTGGGCTGCTTCCTTAAATCAATATGCTTTTACATGCTACACAGAAATGCGATGCTGTCAGGAAGAGCTTTGGGAGCTATATATATATACATGTTCTGAGATGAGCTAGGAGCATTGTTATAACTTAGCACGCACTGTCATCGTGGTACCTAGCTGCTCGATATTGCTGAACCTTTGGTCTGGGTTTCAAATTGAATTAGTTTATTCTTAGAAAGACGACTCCTGCGGTGTCCCGATTCATCTTCCCACAGATTCCACACTCCACGCGTCAAGTCAGAACTTAGAAAACTACCGCTCATTTATACTCAATATTACACGAGCACGAGTATCAGCTTCTTATTCAATGCTTATATTACTAGATCCAATACCCCCATCACTATATTACTAGATCTAATACTACAAAGGGTCAAGAGTGTGTAACTATTTTTTTATTTTTTAGGGGACACCTAAAAAAGGGTATCAAGTGTTGAGAGAGATCCAAAGCCATGCATCCTTGGTTTTAACGATTAGACTCCCTCATAAGTCACATGTGGCAAGGTGCAACATGAGCTGGAGTCAGGGCATGGCATAAGACAAGTCAAACACTAGTAACTTTCTTAAAGCCAATTTTTCATAGATTATTGGTCCCGATATGCTCTTTTAGAGTCACATGGCCTTAAGTGCAAGCCATTTTGATAGTAATTTTAGGAGCATTATGGAAATTACCATCATAGTATGCTTTTGGCCTACGTTTTGGAAACATTTTCCTAGCCCAACCTCAATGGCATTTGACTTACATTGGTAGGAAAAAGTAAGAGGAGTCCTAGAATATGCATATAAACTCTCTCTCTCTCTCTCTCTCTCTCTCTCTCTCTCTCTCTCTCTCTCTCCGCACATGCATGTGCGTGTGCATCACACACACACACACACACTTACATACACATCATATTTGACTGTGTGCAAGCTTGCACACTTGCACATGCACACACATGATGTGTGCACGCATATGTGTGTGTGTGTGTGTGCGTGCACGTGCGTGCTCAAATGTAAAACTTCTTCTAAAGTTGAGAGACTAATTGTAATGGAAGAAAATGTAAGATTCCTCCTTAGCCTCTCAAGATGTCCAGCATCTTCCCCTGTAATCAAATCCCTCTTCAGAAATATAAAGGATCTTGTTTCTACCAGTTTTGGCCTAGAGAGAAAAAAATATTCTAGTGAGATAATATTCGGCCACTCTTGTTACAAACAAGAGTTGAACCCTCAAACCATCAAGCCAAAGGAAAGCTCCAAGAAATTATGTAAGTAGAGATTCTTGTAATTTTCTTTATTGATTTTATGTTTTTCTAATGTTTATGATTGTTTGAAATGATAAATGGATGATATGCCTTGATCGAAAGGCTTTTCCCCTCTCTCTTCTTAGAATCAACCCTTCCTTATCCTAGTTAAGTGATAATTGTTGGAATTAAACTTTTTATAATGTTTTCTCTTTTATAAGTGAATTTTGATTAGTATAGATTACTTTAAATCAATTAGAGTTAATCTTTAAGACAAAATTAAGTAAAAAAATTTAAAAAATGGTCAGCCATACAAAGGAGGTTATGGCGAAATTTTTAGAAATAAGAATTATCTTTTATTATGCTAAAAGAGTAATTCCTATCAAATCTATAGTCTAAAAGTGTCATTTTCATGCATAGAAGATGCATATTGATTATTATTATTTTTATGCATAGAAGATGCATATTGATTATTATTATTTTTATGCTAAAAGAGTAATTTAATTTCTTCTCAAAAGTAGTAAGAAGATATTCCCATATATCATGAGAAGTAGGAAGATTGAATACATCTAGCAGAACATAATCACAAAGAGCCGATAAGATATACCACAACGAGCAGCTTTATCATGACGGATCCAATTCGAGTAATCAGTTTGCCATTGGTCAAAAATAGGACCAAACAATATTAGAAAGATCGTCACCTTCAAGAATCAACATCATCTTGGCCTTCCATCTGGGAAATCCTTGACCTTGAAACAGGGGAACATATCGTTGACCAGATGGAAAACCATTAATGAGAATATAAGCTACCATCTAGGATCGCAAGAATATATAGAGAATGAGATCACAGAATTTTTAGACCATGAAACGAGAACATAAACAAGGAGGACCCTGAAAGTTATATGAGATACGTGTAGGAAAAGCGAGTGGCAATGAACTCGTCAAATATAAAACATGATTTACGAGTTACGAAAAGCAAGTGGTGGCGATGAAAAGTAGTACTCGAAAATAAACAAAACGTGATATGCAATAAGAGAGTAACTCCAAAATTAGTTGGAGCACTGCTATTTTGAGATGTGGACAAGCCCAAAAATTGGCTATTTTTGGATTGAAACATGAAAAGTGTGTAGCACACGAAAAATGAGCAAAAGTCTATTACACAAAAAACACCTTAACTTTCAGCTCTGAACTCTGATGAAGCCGAGCAAATACTCAGAATTTAACGCACGAGCTGCACATTGCCTATTTTGCAATTTTAAGTCTTGTTTATCTGAAATGACATAATTTTTTATAGGAATATCAGATTGACAAACCAATTGACTCTATAGAAAACTTGCGACGTCGTGTACACACTAAAAATAATTATGTTTCTATAATACAATTCTAATTAGGATAAGATAGGGTGGTTCAGATCGACCATCCAAGGACATGCATAAATTTGTTAATAGTGATTAATCACTGGAATTCTACAAAACATGAATAAGAGATTGAACGAAACATAGAACATGCACGTGAATGGAATTAACACAATTGATACTTCCTTTCTCTTCTTTTCACAATAGCAAGATCGATGATGCTCTGATACCATGTTGGAAGTACACGAACACGAAGAGATCGGGATAGAGTGGCTCAAAGAGAGAGGACGAGGTTCAAGAGAGTTATACCATGTACACTCCCAAAAGCATAGTTCATATTGATTATGAGTTTGTATATATAGGTGAGATCTAAGTCAAGTTAGGGTGTGATATATATAACTCCAACAGCGGTAACTGCACAAATGCTTCTCCCCCTCACTACCGCGAGCACCCACCCATTACCAGTTGTAAGGGGACACCACACTCGCACTCATCTTGTTGCTTCAACACAAACCCCTCTACCCCCAATCCTTCTCGTTCTTGATACCAAGTAGTGGATGGAAATGTGGTCTCTTGGATGATGTTGGCAACGAGAATATAGCCTTTGCCAACAACTTCATGACTACATGGCATAAACTTGATAGTGCAAAGAAAGAACAAGTCTTCAATGAAATCAAGAGTGAGTTTATGCCAACACCAGGTAGTGAAGAGGTCCATCCTAGATGGACTAAAGATCACATGGTGAACATGGTGAAGCACTGGCACAACGACATCACACGCAAGGTAAAGATAGGGAGACAAAATCCTTGGAATTATACACAAGAGATTTGGGAAGAGGAGTGCAAAAAGCACAATGCAAATCCCAAAGGTATAAGGAGCAGGACAAGGATGCAGTGAAGTGAATGGAGAGCATAGGGAGCTCCAATCTTGGAAGCAGTGGCCAGGATGCTTTCCACATGTGCTTTGTAAGTATTAGTTGTGACATCACTCACTTTTTGGGCATAATGGGCATTTCATTTTGTTAATATGTATTTGTGAGATCCCACTGCTCCCTCTGCGCACTGGATTCCTGGATGGTAGCAGCAGAAGTAGCTTCCTCTTGCGCGGAGCAAGGGTTTCTCACTCGGGGCCTCGCCCTCGAATGTCCGGGCACGAGACTAAGCTGGTGGTCATTCCCAAAACCGAAACCGGGAAAATTTCCCATGCTCAGAAAGCGGGGATGATTCCACCATTTTGAATTTCTTAACGAATTTTTCTAACGAAGTCAAGATTGATCTAACCTTCATCTGAATAAACCAAATAGAAGGGAAACTATAACAGACTTAACTTGAGAAATCAATGCTTTTTTCCTAATTGAATTAGGCACAATCGTTGATCTATTCATTTGAGAAGTCTTCAGGTTATTATTTAACTATTCGAGTTCTAAGCGTAATCTTAACTATTCCGAGAAGAGGTGGCCACTACCCGAATCCTCTGAAAGGTGCACTCTGCAACCAAAGGCGACTCCACCTCCACTCTCTGGAGTCTGCCCTCATCCCGAATCTCATAGTAGAGGCAACTGCTATCCTCAGTGCAAGCTCTGACAGTAATCAGGATCTCCAATTGTGTAAAGGCTCCCATCCACCATGGGGTCACTGGCTCGAGAGGCGTGAACCACTCCTCTGTGAGTGCCTCCTGAATATCATCCCTCATAATCAACCCCCCTCTAAAGTGACTCAGCCTCTCCACCTGGATCTCCTCTGGTAGACTGCAAAAGGCCTGCCAGTCTCCAAAACTACGAGCTGGGCCTGCCGCTAAAGGCCCCCAAGCTAGACGAGGCCGAGAACCCAGCATATGACCCTGCTCTGTGCGAACCGCTGGGCTCCAGATGAGCGGCTATCTAGCCCGCTCCTCAACACAAGGAGGAGGTCGCTGAGAGAGCCCTGGTCTCAGCAAGCTCTCAGGATACTCAAAGCAAATCTGTCCTCCCATCCTCTACTGAGGCCTGTCCTCCTCATCTCTATGAAGATCTAGCGAATCTCTGGTGCCCAAGTGCCCCCTGCTGGGGACGCTCGAGCCTGCAGCCGCGCTGCAAGAGGAGCTCTTTCCAAGGCTCAGCGCCTGGAAGCAACCCCCGAACGATAAGCTTTCCCAATAAGGCTCCACTCTGATCGACTAGATCTATAATGCCCAAACCTCCCTGAGCCAGTGGAAGTGTAATAACTGCCCATGCAACCTTTACCCGAGCTGGCTGACCGTCCCGCCTAGACCACGAAAAGTTCCTGATCAGCCTCTGTACCCTGGCTGATGCAAGAGCTTGAGAAGATCCAGCAAGACGTAATGTACCACATGGTCGCTAACAGCACCTGATTTTCCACCACCACCCTCCCAGCCAAGGATAGTCGAGCTGTACTCCAATACAAAAGTTTCTTCCGAATGCTCAGAAGAAGCGGGGCAATCTGCTGCTCAGGTGACAAATTTAGGCCAATCTGGCATCCCAAATACGGCACTGCTATGCCTGGAGGAATCCATCTAAAACTGGGGTCCAGGCTCCATGCCGGAGTGGGAGCGGGGCAATCTGCTGCTCAGGTGACAAATTTAGGCCAATCTGGCATCCCAAATACGGCACTGCTATGCCTGGAGGAATCCATCTAAAACTGGGGTCCGGGCTCCATGCCGGAGTGGGAGCACTACTGATCCAAAAGGCCACTGTCTTGCGCCAATTGATCAATGCTCCCGAAGCTGCACTAAAAACCTGGAGCGACTACTCTGCCCGAAGAAGATTGGCCTCTTGGCCATGCAAAAATAAGCCCGTGTCATCTGCAAACTCAGCATCAAGCAGGTCCTCCCCCCGGCAGGACTGGGAGCTGAAGTCCTCTCAAACCAACCTCCTCTGCCGTCAAATACATGCTCATAGCCTCCGCAAAGAAGAGAAAAAGAAAAGGGGCGAGAGGACACCCTTGACGGACTGATCTAGTCAGCTCAAAACTCGGCCCCCATCCTCCTGCAATCAACACCTGACTGCAAGCTGTGGAATACAGAGCTGCCACCCCTCTGATCCATCCTGGCTCAAAGCCCAGGCGAAGCATAGTGCCCTCTAAGAAACCCCAATCAACTCTATCGTATGCCTTCTCAAAATCGAGAAGCATCACGACCAAGTCCTCGCCAAGAAATCTAGCTCGGGCCGTCGCCTCCCAGAGAGTAAAGATGTTGTCAAGGATACTGCGCTCCTTACAAATCCTGTCTGAGTAGCATGAATCAACTCCCCCAAGAAAGGCTGGATCCTCAAACTCAAGGCCTTTGCTAAGACCTTGTAGAGAGTATTGAGGATCGTAATAGGCCTCCAATGCCGAATATCATCTGATAGTCCCTCCCCCTTGGGATAAGATAGATCAAGCCCTCTGAAAAGCTCTGCGGCATCACCCTAGTGTCCAAAACATGCTGAAAGCCCCTGCGGAGGCCTGGCCCCAAAAGGTCCCAATAGCGCATAAAAAAGGCCGACGTCAGTCCGTTCTCCCCTGGGCAACTATGTCGCGGTAGGACCCTCAAGGCCTCGGCAAGCTCAATCTCTGACAGAGGCACACCTAGAATTGTACGCATACGGTCTGTGACCCTCCTCTGCACATGGACCCACACAGTCTATCTGCAAACATCTCGATCCTCAGTGCTGGCTCCGCTGAAAGTAGGTCTCTATAGAATGCAGTGGCAATGGCTCTGATCTCCCCGAGCTCAATAGCTACTGATCCATCCGGTCTACCAAGCTAGCGGACTCCTGCTCGTGCATGACGGGGTCCAGTGATCTCAAAAAACTCTCCAGTCACTCTATCACCAAGGTGCGTCCACTGAGAGGCTTGACGACGATAGTAAAACTCATGTCTTTGCTCCTCTACCTCTCGAACCTCCTGGTGTGCCTGGCTCAGTTGGGACGTCACCCACTCACATGCAGGCTGCTGCTCTTGAAGGCGCTGTAGCGAAGCAAGGCTGCATCTCAGCCGATGCTCCCGCTTGCGAATCTCTCCCAGCCATGTCAAAGCTACAGCGTGCAGAAAAGAGCTAAGATCGATGAGTCCCTGGGCACACTGGCCCGCTGCATCCTGGTCAGAGCACTGACTATCATGCCAGATCCTCTCAATGTCCTCAGCGAGACTGGGATCTGTAAGTAGCCTCTCTGGGATCCTCAACTGCAAGTTGGGCTCCCGTGTCCTCTCCTCCAATGTCAAGATAACTGGCGCATGATCTGAAAATGAGGTGCCAGTGAGAATGTCGACGGAGCCCCCTCGCTCCCCTAGCGAGTCACCCACATAAAAGCAATCAATCCGTGATAGATTAGTCCCTCCCTGCCGGCGATCCGACCGAGAGAAACTAAGACTGTTCTGAGACCGGGAGAAATCTCCATGCTGCCATGCATCAGTGATCCTCAGTGACATGCAAAACCGGTCCCAAGCTGTAAGCTCCGTGCCGTGCACTGTAACATGACTGCCTCCCACCACCCTATCTGCCGGGTCCTCAAGCATGTTGAAGTCTCCCCTGACACACCAATGTGCGGCCTCTGGCAATGCATCTGTAACCTGGGTCCAGAACTCTGCTCTGGCACTAGCATGATTGGGCGCATAGACGTTGAGCACGCCCAATAGCTCATCATGCATCCTCAGAATGACATAATGTGCTCTACCTGGCACAATGATCCCTCAATCCACAATGGCCTGCCGCCAGACATCTGCAATGACCATGCATACTCCTCCCTGTCAACCCAAAGGACCAAACCCTGCAGACCAAAAAGTGTCCCATCTACCAGGCATCACCGAACCATATCTCTGAATCCTGCTCTCACCCAAGTGGTGCTCCTGCATCATCAAAATATCAATGCTGCCACCAACCAGGCATCTCTGAAGCTCCTGCCTGAAGCAACCACAATAGCATGTAAAATGTGCTCCGCCAAGGCCCTGTACATTCCATGAGATGATCCTCATGGATGCCTTGCTGAGGTGGATGTTGTCTCAGCCGTACGGCGGGCCTTCGCAAGCGGCTTGGATGGAGAGTAGTCCCCATCCGAGCGGCTACGAATCTGCCCACCCGCCGATGTGCTGCAAGAATCCCGGATCAGGTGCCAGTGGCTGTGGGGCCCATGGCGATTTCCTCCCACTCTGACAAAGCAACCTAGTGTATACACACATATCCAGGGTCGTGTGCTAAGTCTGCCACTATGCGGACGACCAAATGCCAAATCCCTGAGGTATCCACACTCCCGGGATCCAAGAAAAAATGAGCCAACTCCCAAAGTCGGCCTATCACATCTGTCACCTCCAGATCGCTCATGTGATGAGAAAACTCAACTGCCTGAGTCTTCAAAGTGCTGAGAGCGAACTCTAGAGTCCACTCCCGGTCGCAAGGGCCACATAAAGGGAATGAGAAGGCCACCGCTAAGTCTAGTGCCTCCTCCCCGTGGGCCGGAGGTATCACTACATGAACTCGGATGGGTGCTGGCTCATGGGGGCCCTCTGCTCCAAAAAGCCGTGTGAAGGTATAATCAAAAGCCTCCGAGCGCTGTCTAATGCCAAGGAAACTCAGCCGACTGCGGATAGCTGAAATCCGTGAAGCCCTAATCGGCATAGTAGGTCTCCTCTGTGATGCTCGAGCGAGGTCAGTGCTCAGCACTCTCCGGACTGCAAGTGAACGCTAGGGAATCGCCAGGGCCTCCTGGGAAGGTGAGGCGGGTGGAGGGGGAGGAGGGGGGGCGAGGGAGTCGCTGCCGAAACCGGAGCAGAGACGGGAGGAGGCGATGGTGGAAGAACGGCGGTGGGAGGGGACGGGGGTGGGGGGTGAAGGAGGGGGTGCTGGCATCTCCTGGTCCTCAGTCGTCACCGAGGGGGTCTCATCCTGGAGGAGAGAAAAGCTATTCCTCACAGGAACCCAATGAGGCTGAGACTGTGGCTGCTGCTGCTGCAGCGGTCTCTAGGCATGCTGCTGTGGCTGTCTCCCTCGACGGCGCCCCTGTCCAGGCTGCCACTCTGAGGTCTCTGTGGCCTGAGCAGGTGTCCCGGAGGCAGCCTGCCGAGCCGAATTTGTGGGCGGGCCATCAGTAGCCTGCTATTGTGGTGAGGGTTGGGGTCTCTTGCGAGGACAGGCCTTGGCCAGATGGCCGACCTGCCTGCAAATGAAGCACTAATTCGGGAGCCCCGCGAGAACTCCACTCTCTGATCTATCCATCCCCCCTATCCTAGGTAGCTGAATGACCTTAGGAAGGGAGGAGATGTCAGACACCAACACTCTGACCGAAGGTAGCCCGGTTGCTCTGGCCACCCCCACTGAAGCAGCTGAGGGGCCAGTCTCTAGTACCGAGCCCACCAGTGCTTCGAGCCTGGAGAGAAGCGGAAGATACTCCCGGCGGAGTCCAGGGAAGCAAACTATAACATGAAAAAGGCGCTCTCCCTGCTCCGCTCTGCTGCTGGGTCAAATCCATGCTGCCAAGGTCTGAAGAAAGCCCGAACACCCTTGATGTCAAGGGGGCTCATGGAAAGGACCTTGGCAACGCTCTGGGCGCCCTCAAACTCGATCTGGTAATGTCCACGGCCCAGTAGCTGTACGTCCAGGATCTTGCCCACATCTGCAAGAAGGCGGGCCTGAAGAAGATCCCTTATCTCCCTTCTGCTAGGGCGAGTGGGTGAGGGAGGGCAGCGAGCAGAGCAAGGCGGCGGCAACGAAGGCAGGCGGAAGGGAGCGCAGCAGCGAATGCAGGCGGGAGGGGCTAGTGGGTAGGCGGTCAAAGCAGGGCGCAGCAGAGCGAAGGCAGGCGGGGGGGCTAGGGGAGGCACGAGGAGCGAGGGGAGGCGAGGGGGCGAAAGGCAGGGAAGGCGCAGCTGTGCAGGCAACGCGAGCATGGAGGGGGGGCGGGAGCTTCAGCGAGCAATCGGGATCAATAACCTCACTCTATGTGAGTGTTGATCCAAGCTTAGTGCTTAATCCATTTTCCCACTATTAAGCAACTCTCTCATTCCTCATGCATAGTTTTATGCTTAAGGCTTCATGCTTAAGGCCTTATGCATAGTGATTTATGCATAAGCCTTATGCATAAGATTTATGCTTAAGGCCCCATGCATAGCTTTATGCGTAATGCTTTATGCATAAGGCCTCATGCATGATTTATGCAAGGCTTGCGTAACGGCTTCCATAAGGCTTACATAACACATAGTGCTTTAAACAAAATACATAGTGTTGTAAGCTTATGCATAGTACTTTAAACATAATGCTTGCATAGGGCTTCTCTAACTTGCATAATATTTTTTTAATATTCTCTTTGTTTGTATAGATGTGGCATGGGTCCTCGTCCTCTTGTCCCACAGACGCACAGGTTGAGGCTCTCCATCGAGTCTCAGCAACGACGATTTGCTAGGAAGGTAGAGGGCATCTTTGACTATACTCCCACCCCCGAGTAGTTGGCAGCCTATGGAGCAGGCACCCCTTTACCATCAGGTCCGCCGCCCGTAGCCCAACAGAGTCCCTTGCCAAGCACTTCACCTGCCTTTACATTCACCCCTCATCCGTTAGCCCCATTTAGTGCTACAGTATCTCCTACACCTCCACCTTTAGGAGTTGTGACACCTCACAGTTATCATGGCTCTCATGAGAGTGGCAGTCATCTCGTCGTAGGGAGGGTAGTCATGGTGGAGATAGTGGTGGTCGTACCTCATGCCGCACTAGCACTGAGAGTGGAGGTAGAGTAGATAGAGGATACCTAGGGCAGTGCTTTGGGGATGGGGATAGTTCTTCAGAGTCACCACACCACATCATGGTGATATATCATATTATGATATTACAGATGTGGGTGGCATAGTTAATGACTCTCGTGGAAAGGAGGTGGTAAACTACTTGCGCCAAGTAGTTTTTGCACACTATTAAGACTGCGTTATACATTTTAAGCAGCAAAGGGAGAGCTTAGTAGATGATTGCATTAAATCTGTCCACAAGAAGTATCCTAATCCTCATGATGAAAGGTTTAACAGTAGATGGGTGCGATACAAAATCAAAGACATACTTAAGAATAAGAGGTCTCTAGTAAGGAGACATGCAAAGGAGGAGAAAGCCTGAATAGATGTTGGTCAAAATGGACACGGTAAGCCATTTACTGCTCATAAGGGCGAGTGGAAGAAAGCCAAGAAGGAGCTCTTAGAAGGAGTAGTGAACTAGCAACAAAGAGAAGTACGTCGAATACAAATGGAGCGATATGGATCGTCGCACTTTGGATCTGGAGGTTGTGCATCATGGAAGGCGGAGTTTGTATGTATAGTACAACTTCATGTCTTTTTTTTGTATTCTCTCTATTTGAGTTGCATTATAATGTTTGTATTGTGATGTAGCATGACATTGTGGGTAGAGATCCTACCCTAGCAGAGACTGGCTACCATCGTCGACACAGTAGAGGAGATACATGGGATTACCTTCACGTGATGAAGGGATCATCTCCGATGAACAATACAATCGAGCAAGGCAAACACCAATGCAAGTAATACTTTTTATTTTTATTTACAAAATATGTTTCGACCTTTATAATACTTTCTATTTTTATTTCTATATATCTTCACTTTGTGTAGGCACAAGGTGGACAAGAAGGAGGACAAGATGACTCGGAGAGTGATAACTCCTCTGAGTAGTCGCTCGCTAGTTTTTTTTCATGTATAGTTTGGTTTATGCAACTATGTTTCTTTTTCAAGCCTCATGTGGCTACCATTATGTATAGACAACTTCTTGGATATAAGATGAAATTTTTCATCTTCTCTATGTATCTATGTTTTTATTGAAGCCTTATGTGGCTACGATCATGTATGGATAAATTTTTGGATATAAAATATAATTTCTCATCTTCTTTAATCAATATTTGAAGTGTGTTCACAAATCTTTTTGTGCATATCTATCTTTAATTTAAGTTTTTATGTTGGTATCTTTGCTGATCTTGATTCGTCTATTTACAAGTAAGCAAAACCTTAAACCAGAGAGCTGCCTATGCAGAAAATACAGCTACATGTGTAGAAAATGCAGCTATACATCTGCATAGGGAGCTCTCTGGAATTTTTTTAAATTCCAGAGAGCGTCTATAATGGAGGCTATAAGTGCATATATACTCATATAGACGTGCTTATAGACTCCTGTTGGTAGACGCGATTTTAGACGCGCTTATAAACGTGCCCGTAACATTTTAAACCACGTTGTCAAAACATGTCTATAAACGCACCTACAGTCACTTTTCCTTGTAGTGTTGACAAGTAGTGTCATCAGCAAGATACACCAGTTTCTTAATTGGAAGAGCATGATAATTATGAAGCCATCGAGATTGGTAAGTCATATTATCAGTAGCACCAAAATCAAAAATAAAAAGAGAACCATCCCAAACAAGAAGTACTCTTCCAGGAGAAATATCATGGTGATGAACACAATTTACCTTCTGCTGAAGATTATGTTCATCACTCACTTCTTATATGTTGAACATCATATGCATGATTGCGATCTTGATCATATCACCTTTTGAAACAATGATGAGATGGATGATCTGTATGACCAAAATAGTCACAAGGAGTACGATTTTTAGAGAAATGCAAACAAGGGTAATACCATGTTTCTCATCATATTGACGTGCCCAACAATCAGAGACACTATGATCATTCTTATCACAATAGAAAGAATGTTTATTGGGATAGGAAAGTCAAGAAAAATTGCCACCTTAATAAGTGCGACCACCTTAAGTACAACCCGAAAAGGAACGCTTACGAGAAATACAAGCCGTTTAGGAATCTAAAGCTTCTTGTGTATTTAAAATGGTGTCAAAATTCTTTATACGACATTCATGTCGTTGAGAATATTCAATGAGAGAAATACAAGCAATGTCAAAATAAATGCCATCCTTGTTAGATAGAATAGTGACAATATTATCATATGAAGGATCCTTGACCGTATGAAGAAGATGTGTAACCAACTGATTTCGTGCAATAGGAGCACTAGCAACAGCAAGTTACTTGACGATGTCTTTGAAGGATTCAATATGCGAATTCATAGGAGTATAGATTTTGTATTGTAAATTGTTTAGGAGATTACGAAGATAAATAATTTTTGTAATAATTTCTTCTCAAAAGTAGTAAGAAGATATTCCCATATATCATGAGAAGTAGGAAGATTGAATACATCCAGCAGAATATAATCACAAAGAGTAGATAAGATATACCACAACGAGCAGCTTTATCATGATGGATCCAATTCGAGGAATCAGTTTTCCATTGCTCAAAAATAGGACCAACAATAAAAAGAGTGTTATCATGTTCTACATCAACAGGTTGAGACAAACAACAAGATTGCCCAAAACAATATTAGAAAGATCATCACCTTCAAGTATCAACATCATCTTGGCCTTCCATCTGGGAAATCCTTGACCTTGACATAGGGGAACATATCGTTGACCAGATGGAAAACCATTAATGAGAATATAAGCTACCATCTCGGATCGCAAGAATATATAGAGAATGAGATCACAGAATTTTCAGACCATGAAACGAGAACATAAACAAGGAGGACCCTGAAAGTTATATGAGATACGTGTAGGAAAACCGAGTGGCAATGAACTCGTCAAATATAAAACATGATTTACGAGTTACAAAAAGCAAGTGAAAGTTTTGAAAAGTAGTACTCGAAAATAAACAAAATGTGATATGCAATAAGAGAGTAACTCCAAAATTAGTTGGAGCACTGCTATTTTGAGACGTGGACAAGCCCAAAAATTGGCTATTTTTGGATTAAAACATGAAAAGTGTGTAGCACACGAAAAATGAGCAAAAGTTTATTACACAAAAAACACCTTAACTTTCAACTCCGAACTCCGATGAAGCCGAGCAAATACTCAGAATTTAACGCACGAGCTGCACATTGCCTATTTTGCAATTTTAAGTCTTGTTTATCTGAATAGACATAATTTTTTATAGGAATATCAGATTGACAAACTAATTGACTCTATAGAAAACTTGGGACATGGTGTACAGAAGCGAGGCGGAGGAGAAGGCATGGGGGGTAGAGAAGGCGGGGGAAGAGATGGCGGGGGGAGGAACAGATGGCGGGGGAAGGAAGCGAAGGCGTGGGGGGAAGGAAGAGAAGGCGAGGGGGGAAGAGATGGCAGGGGAAGGAAGCGAGGAAGGAGGCAGGGGGGGAGAAATGGCGGGGGAGGAAACGAGGAAGGAGGCGGAGGAGGAGAAGGCAGGGGGAGAGAAGGCGGGGGAGGATGCGAGGAAGGAGGCGGGGGAAGATGCGAGGGAGAAAGCGGGGGAGCGATGGCGGGGGAGGATGCGAGGCAAAAGGCGGGGGAGAGAAGGTGAGGAAGGGTGCGAGGAAGGAGGCAGGGGAGAGGACGGAGGAGAAGGCGGGGGACAGGCGGGGAGAGGGGGGCGTGACGGTGAGAAACAGCGGGAGGGGGAGAGGCGGAGCTCGCAGGCGCAGTCTCTTCAGCGTTTTTTTCGATAAGTTCTTCATACGTCATCTTTATGTGCTGCTTCAACATTTTCAGACATGGCATTCACGACATGTTGCATAACAAACAACCTTTCATTATCCTCATTGTTTTTACTTGAGGATGCATAGTTGTTTTGCTACAATTTCCCATTTTGCATGTCAGCTTGCTTCTTATAACACTGTGCCTGCACATGTCCAGGCTTACCACAATAAAAGTATCCACGTGTGTCATTTTACTGCCTTTGCCAATTTCCATGACCTCTTTGACTCCCCCTTGCCCTCTGAATTGGCCTCTTCCACCTACGTGTTGTTGTTGTTGTTGTTGTGAATTTTGGTGTGATGTGAATTAGATAAATGTGTGAATGAATGGATGGATGGGTGTGAGCATGAAGGTGCAATAACTCTAAGTTCTCCATGTAAAGATGTGAATCAAGCTTCAATAAGTCTTTTGGTGAATATATCTACAATAAGTCCTTTGGTGAATATATCTACAATCATCTAATCTATGGGGGCAATGCTCATCATTATTGATCCTTTCTTCACTTTGTATCAAACATAATGATAATGAATAGCATTATGCTTGGATTTGCTATGTTGAACATTACCCTTGGCAAGAATAATGGCACTTTGATTGTCACATATAAGTGGAGTACTTGATGATAATGGATGTCCAAGATCAGTAATAATTAACGAATCCATACCAATCCACGAGCTGCTAAACATGTAGCTACGTACTCAGATTCGGTTGTAGAGATTGCAACACAACATTGTTTATTGCTAGCCCAAGAAATGAACCAACCAGTAATAAAGAAACAATTTCCACTTGTAGATCGCATAAACGAGTGAGAACTTGCCCAATCAGCATCCAAGAAGATATAAAGAATACGAGAGAGAGGATTCTTGTTGGCGGTGATAGATGAGTCCAAAGTCTTTAGAGCCTTTCAAATGTTTAAGAACACATTTGGCTGTAGTCTAATGCCCAAGAGAAGGAGAAGCAAGATATTGCTCCAAGAAATTAGCCGCAATGAGAATATTTGGTTTGGTGTTTAAGCTAATAAATTGTAAACAACCAATGATATTAGCATAAGGTTGATGTGGGGCTAATGCTTCGTCACTCACACGTCGTAGTTGTATACTTGGTGGAGCTTACAAGACATGGAGTATTTACAACATGAGCATTGACCAAACTAAACTTTTCAATAATATTGTAATTGAATCTTTATCCGACGCAGAAACAAGATACCTCTTTGGTGATAGCACTGAACTTGAATACCAAGACAAGAGTGAATCTCACCAAGATCCACCATCTCAAAAGCTGATGACAAAATCTTCTTTTTCATCGACGTATGGAGCAAGAATAACAAATAGAACACCTTCGCCCTTAATATATATATTAGGATCAGAGAAACAAGAGATAAAACCTTTCGATGTGAGGAAGAGATCAATTTTAATATACTAAGAATGTGATGCACCTACTTTAAACCATAAAGAGCACAATGAAGATGACACCCAAGATGTTCCTTGTTGCCAGGAATTGAAAATCCTTCTAGTTGTTCCATAAAAATCTATTCTTTGAGATCACCGTTAAGAAAAGCACTTTTCACATCCATCTAATGAATCTCCAAATCAAAATGACTAGCAATTGCCAAAAGGACGCGTATGTTAGCCATGCGAACAATAGGAAAAAATGTATCATGATAATCAACACCTACAACTTGTGAGTATCTTTTTGAACTTATCAAAATATCCATCAGCCTTTGTCTTTGTTTTATATACCCATTTTCACTTGATAGAAACACAATCAGGAGGCAAATCAGTAAGAACCCATGTACCTTTGGAAATCAAAGAATCATATTCAGTTTGCATAGCCTCTTGCTAGTGATCCTTTTGTGGGGAAGAGATAGCTTCTATATAAGTTGCCAAATCTTCATCAACATTCATAGCATCATCAAAGCTATCATCATAGACATGATTTGAACCATGTTCAATATCAATGGGAAGATCAATGTATATATCAAGATTATCACTAGAATCCTTCGTAGGTTCCTCAAAATCCTTCATAGGAGAAGAAGGATTTACAACATCTTGAGAGATACAATAGTTATCAAACAGAAACCAAAAAGCAGTGATTAAGGATTGTGTATCATTAGAATCCTTACTAAACCATGTACCTCCCATCGAACGTTCATCGAATAGAACATCATGACTGATGATGGCTTTCTGAGAAGTAGAATCATAAAAGTTGTATCCTTTAGAATTATCAGAATATCCAATAAATATAACTTTCCAATATGACTGATGATGACTTTCTGAGAAGTAGAATCATAAAAGTTGTATCCTTTAGAATTATCAGAATATCCAATAAATATAACTTTCAAACCAAGAGGATCCAACTTTTGTCGCGTTTCTTTTGGCACGTGAATATAAGCAATGCATCCAAAGGTGCGAAAATGTGATACAGAAGGAGTTTTTTCTGTCCAAATTGTAATGGGAATCTTACAAGCAGGTGTAGTTGTGGGAAGATAATTTTCAACAAAGACTGCTATATGAACTGCTTCAGTAGCCCAAAAGCTCTTGGATAATCCAGAATGAATAAGCATACATCTCATAGCATTAAGAATGGTTCGATTCTTACGCTCGACAATGCCATTTTTTTGACGAGAATATGGAATAGTGAACTCATGATGAATTCCTTTTTCAATACAACAGTCATCGAAGAGATTTGAAATATATTCTCCACTATTGTCACTATGGAGAGTCTTGATAGAGTGACTAGTATGAAGTTCAACCACTTTTTGATATTGCTTAAATATGGATAAGGCTTTAGACTTATGCCTCAAGAGAAAAACATATGTGCAACGAGAGAAATCATCAATGAAGGTAATGAAATGATGATAGTGAGACTTGGAGGGAGGAAAAGGTCCACAAATATTTGTATGAATGAGATCTAAAAGGGCATGTGAATGTGTAGAGGTCGAGGTAGATATATAAAAAGGTTATCGATGATGCTTGCCAAGAGCACAATACTCACAGATGCCCATATGAGGACAAGCTTTAAGATCCATACCTCTAAAGAGATCGACGATGAATATCAAGAAGCTTTGCAAAATCAGAATGGACAAATCGATGATGCCATAACTTGATCAAGATCTCCTGGAGCAGTAACAACATTTGCAACATCATCATTCAAAGAGAGCTTATACAGATTACCACATTGAGGAGCTACTATGCGATAGTATGCCCATCCTTCTTAATTGAACACTTTGTATGATCAAAACCAACAAAAAGACCAAGATCAACAAGCTAGGCAATAGAAAGCGAATTCCTTTGAGGATCTCGAACATGTAAAAACTCCTCGCAATATTCTGGTAGAGGAAAGGGTGCCAAGATATAGATCACCAACACCCATAACTTGCATTACAAGAGAATGAGAACATAGCCTCACAAACTAGAGAGAGATGGAAGTGAGAGAGGGCACATGGGCAAATTTGCGATCTGGCGGGGTTTACGTGGCTATTTACGCAGCTATATGCACGGATATATGTGCATCTATAAGCGCGTCTATAAGCACGTCTATACTGATATAGATGCGCATATAGATGCAAGTATAGACGCGCTCTGTTAAAAAAATTTTGAATAATCTCGCGTCAACACCGCAACTATTTTCGCTTCCCCTCGGCTCCCTCTGCTATACATAACCCTAAGTTTTTGCACCTCACCCTTTGTGCTCTCCTCACAAAGTCTCCTCTCAAGTCTCCTCTCCCAGACGATTCCTCACAAGGTAATCTCTATCCCACTTGTCTCTCCCACCTCTTCATATATTCATGGTTTTTGAATGGTATGTTTAGAATTAGGGTTTTTGATTGGTATTCTCTTCACTCTCTCTTTCTCTCTCTCTCATGCATAAGCTTCTTATGTTTAAATTTTTTAATGGTATTCTCTTCTCTCTCTCTCTCTCTCTCTCTCTCTCTCTCTTTCTTATGCATAAGCCTAAGAGGCTTATGCATAAGAGGCCTCTTATGCAGCATAATGCTGCATAAGAGGCCATGCAGCATAAGAGGCCTCTTATGCAGCATAATGCAGCATAAGAGGCCATGCAGCATAAGAGGCCTCTTATGCAGCATAAGAGGCCTATACTTAAACCTCCTTATGCATAAGGCTTAAACCTCCTTGTGTATCCATGCTATTCACACTTTTAGTGTTTCGTATTACCAATTCTTTTCTCAACTTTTTGTTTTGTTTTGTAGGTCTTATAATCCTCTGTTTCAACTTCACCAAAAAGAGGTAAATGCTTTTCTCTCTTTCCTTTCTTTTCGATTTTGTATGTATGCATTAGGTTCTTAGGGCTTTTGTATGTATGCATTAGGTTCTTAGGGCTTTTGTATGTATGCATTACTAATCCTTTCCTCACTCTTTTGTTGGCTTTGTAGGTCTTCTAATCTTCTCTTTTAACATCACCAAAAAGAGGTAAGTGCTTTCCTATCTTTTTATCCTCTCTTTCCTCTATTTTTTATCTACCAAAAAAGAGAGGAGTCATCGGATTGGGAATCCGACCCACCGGGTGTGCCAAGTGTTTGGTCGTGAACTAGCTAGACTGACGTAGCTAGAATGCTACCCTGCCGTTTTCGAGCCAAATGTCAGTGCTGCCAAATGTCAGAGCCCGCTGGATTTCAGTCGGCACACTTTACCATAGAGCCGACGCTCCCTGAGGAATCACAGTACCAACGGATATTGCAAGCAAGTAGTGTAAAAGGATGTAGCCTGAACTTTACAAGGTTGGTTGCCAATTGTATCATATATTCTCCTTGGAATAAAGCAAGAATGTGAGTTTTTCTATTCTCTCTGTATATGCATCATTACATCGTGTCTCTGTATATTCATTTCTATTCACGTATTATGTGTAGTGGAGTTACATGTTAAGTCTCCGGTGTCTTCTTCTTCTTGTTTTAGTGCATAGAGCTTAATCTATGAATAGAGCTCTAATCAAAGAGCTTAATCTATGCATTAAGCTCTATTCGTAGAGCTTAATGCATAGATTAAGCTCTATGTATGCATTCATAATGCATAGAGATCTATGCATAGATTAAGCTCTATGCATGCATTATATAAGCTCTATGTATAGAGCTTAATCTTATTGATTTTATATGTATGCATTAGGTTCTTAGGGCTTTTATATGTATGCATTACTAATTCTTTCCTCACTCTTTTGTTTGTTTTGTAGATCTTCTAATCTTCTCTTTCAACATCACCAAAAAGAGGTAAGTGCTTTCCTCTCTTTCCTATCTTTTTATCATCTCTTTCCTCTATTTTTATCTACCAAAAAGAGGGGTTTTATTTTGTAGGTCCTTTATGCATAGACCTTAATCTATGAATAGAGCTTTAATCATAGATCTTAATCTATGTATTAAGCTCTATTCGTAGAGCTTAATGCATAGATTAAGTACTATACATGCATTCATAATGCATAGAGATCTATGCATAGATTAAGCTCTATGCATAAACCTCTATGCATGCATTGTGCTCTATTCGTAGAGTTTAATGCATGCATAGAGCTTAATCTATACATGCATGCTTAATGCATAGTGCTGAGATATGGTTTAGTTTAGGCTAGCGTGGCTTGCATAGTGCTTTCTGCATAAGGCCTCATGCATAGCTTTATGCATAAGGCCTCATGCATAGCCTTATGCATAAGGCCTCATGCATAGCTTTATGCATAAGGCCTCATGCATGCTTTATGCATAAGCCTTATGCATAATGCTTTATGCATAAGGCCTCATGCATAGCTTTATGCATAAGGCCTCATGTATGCTTTATGCATAAGCTTTAGCATAGCTTGCCTAAGGTTTCCATAGCGGCATAGTTTACATAAGGCTTGCATAATAGCGGCATAGCTCGCATAAGCTTTTGTATGTATGCATAACTAATCCTTTCCTCACCCTTTTTTTGGTTTTGTAGGTTCTCTAATTCTCTCTTTCAACATCACGAAAAAGAGGTAAGTGCTTTTCTATCTTTCCTCTCTTTCCTCTATTATTATTGCACCCTTGGGTGCTAGGGATTTGCATGAGGCTTGCATAGCGGCGTACTTTGAATAAGGTTTGCATAGCGGCATAGCTTGCATAAGCTTTTGTATGTATGCATTACTAATCTTTTCCTCGCCCTTTTGTTGGTTTTATAGGTCCTCTAATCCTCTCTTTCAACATCACGAAAAGGAGGTAAGTGCTTTCATATCTTTCCTCTATTATTATTACACCCTTGGGTGCTAGGGATTTGTTTTGTAGGTTTGCACATAAGCTTTATGCATAATGCTTTATGAATAATGCTCATACATGATTTATGCATAAGGCCTTATGCATAAGGCCTCATGCATAGTTTTATGCTTCAGGCCTCATGCATATCTTTATGAATAAGGCCTCATGCATAGCTTTATACATAAGGCCTCATGCATAGTTTTATGCTTAAGGTCTCATGTTTAAGGACGTATGTATAGTGCTTTATGCATAAGGCCTCATGCATAGCTTTATGCTTAAGGCCTTATGCATAGTGCCTTATGCATAAGCCTTATACATAAGGTCTCATGCATAGTTTTATGCTTAAGGCCTCATGCTTAAGGCCTTATGCATAGTGCTTTATGCATAAGCCTTATGCATAAGATTTATGCTTAAGGCCTCATGCATAGCTTTATGCATAATGCTTTATGCATAAGGCCTCATGCATGCTTTATGCATAAGGCCTCATGCATGCTTTATGCAAGGCTTGCGTAACGACTTCCATAAGGCTTACATAACACATAGTGCTTTAAACAAAATACATAGTGTTTTAAGCTTATGCATAGTACTTTAAACATAATGCTTGCATAAGGCTTCTCTAACTTGTATAATATTTTTTTAATATTCTCTTTTTTTGTATAGATGTGGCATGGGTCCTCCTCCTCTTGTCCCACAGACGCACAGGTTGAGGCTCTCCATCAAGTCTCAACGACGGTTTGCTAGGAAGGTAGAGGGCATCTTTGACTATACTCCCACCCCCGAGTAGTTGGCAGCCTATGGAGCAGGCACCCCTTTACCATCAGGTTCGCTGCTCGTAGCCCAACAGAGTCCGTTGCCAAGCACTTCACCTGCCTTTACATTCACCCCTCATCCGCCGTTAGCCCCAATTAGTGCTACAATATCTCCTATACCTCCACCTTTAGGAGATGTGACACCTCACAGTTATCATGGATCTCATGAGAGTGGCAGTTGTCTCGTCGTAGGGAGGGTAGTCATGGTGGAGACAGTGGTGGTCATACCTCATGCCGCACTAGCACTGAGAGTGGAGGTAGAGTAGATAGAGGATACCTATAGTAGTGCTTTGGGGATGGGGATAGTTCTTCAGAGTCACCACACCACATCATGGTGATATATCATATTATGATATTACAGATGTGGGTGGCATAGTTGATGACTCTCGTGGAAAGGAGGTGGTAAACTACTTGTGCCAAGTAGTTTTTACACACTATTCCTCATGATGAAAGGTTTAACAGTAGATGGGTGCGATACAAAATCAAAGACATACTTAAGAATAAGAGGTCTCTAGTAAGGAGACATGCAAAGGAGGAGAAAGCCTGAATAGATGCTGGTCAAAATGGACACGGTAAGCCATCTACTGCTCATAAGGGCAAGTGGAAGAAAGCCAAGAAGGAGGTCTTAGAAGGAGTAGTGAACTAGCAACAAAGAGAAGCACGTCGAATACAAATGGAGTGATATGGATCGTCGCACTTTGGATTTGGAGGTTGTGCATCATGGGAGGCCGAGTTTGTATGTATAGTACAACTTCATGTCTTTTTTTTGTATTCTCTCTATTATAGTTGCATTATAATGTTTGTATTGTGATGTAGCGTGACATTGTGGGTAGAGATCCTACCCTAGCAGAGACTGGCTACCATCGTCGACATAGTAGAGGAGATACATGGGATTACCTTCACGTGATGAAGGGATCATCTCCGATGAACAATACAATCGAGCAAGGAGAACACCAATGCAGGTAATACTTTTTATTTTTATTTACAAAATATGTTTCGACCTTTATAATACTTTCTATTTTTATTTCTATATATCTTCACTTTGTGTAGGCACAAGGTGGACAAGAAGGAGGACAAGATGACTCGGAGAGTGATGACTCCTCTGAGTAGTCGCTCGCTAGTTTTTTTTCATGTATAGTTTGGTTTATGCAACTGTGTTTCTTTTTCAAGCCTCATGTGGCTACCATCATGTATAGACAACTTCTTGGATATAAGATGAAATTTTTCATCTTCTCTATGTATCTATGTTTTTATTGAAGCCTTATGTGGCTACGATCATGTATGGATAAATTTTTGGATATAAAATATAATTTCTCATCTTCTTTAATCAATATTTGAAGTGTGTTCACAAATCTTTTTGTGCATATCTATCTTTAATTTAAGTTTTTATGTTGATATCTTTGCTGATCTTGATTCGTCTATTTACAAGTAAGCAAAACCTTAAACCAAAGAGCTACCTATGCAGAAAATACAGCTACATGTGTAGAAAATGCAGCTATACATCTGCATAGGGAGCTCTCTGGATTTTTTTTAAATTCCAGAGAGCATCTATAATGGAGGCTATAAGTGCGTCTATATTCATATAGACGTGCTTATAGACTCCTATCGGTAGACGCAATTTTAGATGCGCTTATAAACGTGCCCGTAACATTTTAAACCACGTTGTCAAAACATGTCTATAAATGCACCTACAATCACTTTTCCTTGTAGTGTTGACAAGTAGTGTCATCAGCAAGATACACCAGTCTCTTAATTGGAAGAGCATGATAATTATGAAGCCACTGAGATTGGTAAGTCATATTATCAGTAGCACCAAAATCAAAAATAAAAAGAGAACCATCCCAAACAAGAAGTACTCTTCCAGGAGAAATATCATGGTGATGAACACAATTTACCTTCTGAAGATTATGTTCATCACTCACTACTTATATGTTGAACATCATATGTGCGATTGCGATCTTGATCATATCGCCTTTTGAAACAATGATGAGATGGATGATCTGTATGACCACAATAGTCACAAGGAGTACGATTTTTAGAGAAATGCGAACAAGGGTAATACCATGTTTCTCATCATATTGACATGCCCAACAATCAGAGACACTATGACCATTCTTATCACAATAGGAAGAATGTTTATTGGGATAGGAAAGTCAAGAAAAATTGCCACCTTAATAAGAGCGACCACCACAAGTACAACCCGAAAAGGAACGCTTACGAGAAATACAAGCCGTTTAGGAATCTAAAGCTTCTTGTGTATTTAAAATGGTGTCAGAATTCTTTATACGATATTCATGTCGTTGAGAATATTCAATGAGAGAAATACAAGCAATGTCAAAATAAATGCCATCCTTGTTAGACAGAATAGTGCTCGGGGGGGTCACTATATGTAAATCCTCTATATCACGTGCGTTCAAGGCCTATTTAAAAAGTCCCTTATCTGTGAATTTTTTAGTGAATATAATGTATCCTTTCCTATTCAAATCTGTAATTTTTTTTTAATACAATAAATACATCCCCTCTGTAAATATATTTCTGTAAGCTTTAAATATTTAAAATGTCCTTCTGTTGAACCCACGTGATACTTACATATTTATACGAGTGACCCCCCCCCCCCCGAGGAATAGTGACAATATTATCATATGAAGGATCCTTGACCGTATGAAGAAGATGTGTAACCAACTCATTTCGTGCAATAGGAGCACTAGCAACAGCAAGTTACTTGACGATGTCTTTGAAGGATTCAATATGCAAATTCATAGGAGTATAGATTTTGTATTGTAAATTGTTCAGGAGATTACGAAGATAAATAATTTTTGTAATAATTTCTTCTCAAAAGTAGTAAGAAGATATTCCCATATATCATGAGAAGTAGGAAGATTGAATACATCTAGCAGAACATAATCACAAAGAGCAGATAAGATATACCACAACGAGCAGCTTTATCATGACGGATCCAATTCGAGTAATCAGTTTGCCATTGCTCAAAAATAGGACCAAACAATATTAGAAAGATCGTCACCTTCAAGTATCAACATCATCTTGGCCTTCCATCTGGGAAATCCTTGACCTTGAAATAGGGGAACATATCGTTGACCAGATGGAAAACCATTAATGAGAATATAAGCTACCATCTCGGATCGCAAGAATATATAGAGAATGAGATCACAGAATTTTTAGACCATGAAATGAGAACATAAACAAGGAGGACGCTGAAAGTTATATGAGATACGTGTAGGAAAAGCGAGTGGCAATGAACTCGTCAAATATAAAACGTGATTTACGAGTTACGAAAAGCAAGTGGTGGCGATGAAAAGTAGTACTCGAAAATAAACAAAACGTGATATGCAATAAGAGAGTAACTCCAAAATTAGTTGGAGCACTGCTATTTTGAGACGTGGACAAGCCCAAAAATTGGCTATTTTTGGATTAAAACATGAAAAGTGTGTAGCACACGAAAAATGAGCAAAAGTTTATTACACAAAAAACACCTTAACTTTCAACTCCGAACTCCGATGAAGCCGAGCAAATACTCAGAATTTAACGCACGAGCTGCACATTGCTTGTTTTGCAATTTTAAGTGTTGTTTATCTGAAACGACATAATTTTTTATAGGAATATCAGATTGACAAACAATTTGACTCTATAGAAAACTTGCGACGTGGTGCACACACCAAAAATAATTATGTTTCTATAATACAATTCTAATTAGGATAAGATAGGGTGGTTCAGATCGACTATCCAAGGACATGCATAAATTTGTTAATAGTGATTAATCACTAGAATTCTACAAAACATGAATAAGAGATTGAACGAAACATAGAACATGCACATGAATGGAATTAACACAATTGATACTTCCTTTCTCTTCTTTTCACAATAGCAAGATCGATGATGCTCTGATACCATGTTGGACGTACACGAACACGAAGAGATAGGGATAGAGTGGCTCAAAGAGAGAGGAGGAGGAAGAACACTATATTCGTGAGTTTGGGAATTTCCCAACTCCCATTTTTTGAATACTAAAAAGGTGGGACCTGGATAACATGCCTATAAGTTTTTCAAAACCATATCATGTGACCTATTGTTGGAAAGCGCTTAGAAAATGGAATCTAGTGATCTATAGAGCACTCAATTTGGAGTAACGGTGTTTAAGTTATGATTAATCCAAATATTTGACCACATGTCCCAAACTTATGGGAAATTCCCATATTCCCCAATATGGTGTTGAAGAGAGTTATACCATGTACACTCCCAAAAGCATATAGTTCATATTGATTATGAGTTTGTATATATAGGTGAGATCTAAGTCAAGTTAGGATGTGATATATATGACTCCAACAGCGGTAACTGCACAAATGCTTCTCCCCCTCACTACCGCGAGCACCCACCCATTACCAGTTGTAAGGGGACACCACACTCGCACTCATCCTGTCGCTTCAACACAAACCCCTCTACCCCCAATCCTTCTCATTCTTGATACCAAGTAGTGGACGGACATGTGGTCTCGTGGATGATGTTGGCAACGAGAATATAGCCTTTGCCAACGACTTCATGACTACATGGCATAAACTTGATAGTGCAAAGAAAGAACAAGTCTTCAATGAAATCAAGAGTGAGTTTATGCCAACACCAGGTAGTGAAGAGGTCCATCCTAGATGGATTAAAGATCACATGGTGAACATGGTGAAGCACTGGCACAACGACATCACACGCAAGGTGAAGATAGGGAGACAAAATCCTTGGAATTATACACAAGAGAATTGGGAAGAGGAGTGCAAAAAGCACAATGCAAATCCCAAAGGTATAAGGAGCAGGACAAGGATGCAGTGAAGCGAATGGAGAGAATAGGGAACTCCAATCTTGGAAGCAGTGGCCAGGATGCTTTCCACATGTGCTTTGTAAGTATTAGTTCTGACATCACTCACTTTTTGGGCATAATGGGCATTTCATTTTATTAATATGTATTTGTGAGATCCCACTGCCCCCTCTGCGTACTGGATTCCTGGATGGTAGCAGCGGAAGTAGCTTCCTCTTACGTGGGGAAGGGGTTTCTCACTCGGGGCCTCGCCCTCGAATGTCCGGGCACGAGACTAAGCTGGTGGTCATTCCCAAAACCGAAACCGGGAAAATTTCCCATGCTCAGAAAGCGGGGACGATTCCACCATTCTGAATTTCTTAACGAATTTTTCTAACGAAGTCAAGATTGATCTAACCTTCATCTGAATAAACCATATAGAAGGAAAACTATAACAGACTTAACTTGAGAAATCAATGCTTTTTTCCTAATTGAATTAGGCATAGCCGTTGATCTATTCATTTGAGAAGTCTTCAGGTTATTATTTAACTATTCGAGTTCTAAGCGTAATCTTATTAATAAATTTTATTATTAAAACTCTACTGATTCCACCCTGCGACACATAGGTTAGCACCTGCCCAACCACTGGAATAGTAGAACTAAACAAGTACTCACCCACCCATAATTGAAAGCCTTTCTTAACTTTTGCTTTAGAATACAGATACTCACACACTCCTCTTTAAACTTTAATTTATAAAACAATCCATTGACAAACAATTACTGGGTATAGATGTCACAACTCAAAATTTCCATTCAATCCTTGTTTCTCACAAAAAGTATCACTCTGGACTCTCCTTTGAGACCAGCACGTCAACAATAAGATCCAGTAACAGATTACAATAAGTTTCTCATCATCATACATATATATCTTCCACGACATATGCATGGGTGTCCTTAGCACCGTGAGCCCGTGCATCGCTTGGTCAGAATCCTCCAGGATCCTCCGTAGATGTCCTCGCACTTCACTCAGGGACCGCTTCGTCGGCCCTCGTCCATCGTACCGAAAGTGCACCATTTTAACCATACTGAGGCTGGTCAGGCTTTGCCGCGTGAGCCGTCCTTGAACACTCCCCGCCAGAAGCTGTTGCAACCAAACTTCCCTTAGAACACCAAATGCTCCCTCCTCCAACATTCTAGCGTAAGACAATCCTTTAAGAAAACAGGGTTTCTATGCAAGTTTTCAATTTTGATTTGCTTTTGAATACAATGAGTATATCTTAATTCCATATCTCGACTTCTAGATTACAAGTTTGGATTCCCAAGCAGAATTCCTTGAATTGTGAATTCTTGATCCTCAGATCGAAATCAAAGGTCTTAATTTAGTTTCAGATTCGATGGGTGATTTGAGTGTAGATTACTGAACTGGTCACATCATCATTTCTTGAAACTGACGAAGGATTTACGTCTTGGTCATAGTCTAATTCAGGGTTTGAGTCTAGAAAGGTTCTCCTTGAACTATCTTTCTCGAAGATAATATTTTAATTACTACTTTACTAAGTTCAAAACTAAACATGAATTCCTATGAGGAATAAATTAGTCATTCATCTAAAATTCCGACTTCGATAGTTTTTCTGAATTTTCCCATTACCATCCTAGAGAATATAAAACGGTATAATTTTCCTTCACTAAGTATTTATTTATTCATTTTTCCAATATTCATGGCATTTAAACATACGATTAAAGTGAACTCTTATTTTGATTAAAAAAATTCTTTTATGCATCATTTTATGCATAAAAATCAATATTGGTGAAAGCAACACTTTTGTAATAAAAAATTTCTTTTATGCATCATTCTATGCATAAAAATCAATATAAGTGAAAGTAACACTTTTAAAATTTAAAATTTTTCTTTTATGCATCATTTTATGCATAAAAATCCATTTTAATAAAAGTAACACTTTTATAATAAAAATATTCTTTTATGCATCTATCTATGCATAAAAATCCATTTTGATGAAAGTAACACTTTTATTATAATAAAAATATATTCTTTTATGCATCTATTTATGCATAAAATCCATTTTGATGAAAGTAACACTTTTATAGTAAAAAAATTATTCTTTTATGCATCTATTTATGCATAAAATCCATTTTGATAAAATTACCACTTTTGTAATAAAAAAAATAATCAATATGCATCTTTCTATGCATAGAATTTATTTCTATAGAAGATCACTCTTTTATAATAAAAATAATAATCAATATGCATTTTTATATGCATAGAACTTAATTCTATTGAAAATCACTCTTTTATAAATAAATAATAATAATCAATATGCATCTTTCTATGCATAGAATTTAATTCTATTAAAAATCACTCTTTTATAAAATAAAAAAAATCAATATGCATCTTTCTATGCATAGAACTTAATTCTTTTAAAAATCACTCTTTTATAATTAAAAAATAATCAATATGCATCTTTCCATGCATAGAATTTAATTCTTTTAAAAATCACTCTTTTATAATAAAAAAATAATCAATATGCATCTTTCTATGCATAGAATTTAATTCAATAAAAAATCACTTTTTATAATTAAAAAAATAATCAATATGCATCTTTCTATGCATGAACGAAAATGACACTTTTAGAATACACAAACGATGGGGATTACTCTCTTTGATTAATAAAAGATGAAATTTATTTCACAAATTTTTAGAAAATTTTGCCATAACCTCCTTTGTCTGACTGATCATTTTTTAATTTTTCTAACCTTAATCTACTTAGGAAATATCCCCAATTGGTTTAAAATATTCTAAACTAATCAATTTTCACTTCTAAGAGAGAAACAATATGAAAAGTTTAATTTCAACAATTAGATCACTTAACTAGGATAAAGAAGGGCTCATTTTAAGAATGAGAGAGGGGGAAAGCCTTTCCAAGAAGGCATAGCATCTGTTTATCATTTTAAGATAACAAACAATTTAGAAAACCATTAAAAGAATGAGAAAAAGTAAGATTTCTTACTTACATGAAATTCTGGGAGCTTTCCTTTGGCTTGATGGTTTGAGGGTTCTACTATTGTTTGCAACAAGAGTGGCCACCAATTCTTTAGAAGAGGGAATGGTCAAAAACTAGTGAATTATTAAGAAATTCAGAGTTCTTGGCTCTTAGGAGGAGTAGAGTAACAGTGCATAAAACACTATTAAGCTTCAACAAATGGGAAGGCTTCTATTTAAGGAAAAAAGTGAGCTTCTAACCAAGCAAGCTGATTCTAAAATTTTCCAGATCAGTTTGATCAATTTTTGACCATTTTTAGGTCAGTTTAGGCTACTTTTTGGAACTAGACTTGAGTTAGGAGAGAGGAGAGACGAAATATCTCAATTTTTGATAATTTTAAACTCCACCACACATTGAAGTAGGCACCTCCTTTATGAGGGGGGAATTGCCATTGTGAGGTGTCAAAAATCTATTTTTTTAGTAATTCCTTTGGTCCTTAGTCCACTCTTCATCTTATGTGAGTATTTACCCATTTATGGAGGGATTTTCTTTATTTCTTCTATTTATCTTCTCCACACATTTGGGTGAATCTGATTGGCCCCTCAAAACCTTAATTTAAAATTTTTCAAAAATCTGGACCCCTAGGATAAGGCCTCTTGAACAGATTATACTTGATTTCTAATGCACCTTCTGAAAATCTTTTTGAACTTCTGTTTCGGAGAAACTTATTTTAATAAGATTTTTCCATCCAAAAATATTCAAAATCTGAATAACCTCTCTCTAGAATATTTTCTCTCTCTAGGCCAAAATAGGTAGAAACAAGATCTTTTATATTTCTAAAGAGGGGATTGATTACAAGGGAAGATACTGGACATCTTGAGAGGCTAGGAAGGAATCTTACATTCTCTCCCACACTTGAAAAATGCGAGATGTCCTCATCTCGCAAACTGGGGGTAGTCCCGCAACAGTTCGGCTTCTTTCTCTCAGGTGGCATCTTCAAAAGGATAGAACTTCCATTTGACCAATAATTCTCTCAGAATTCTATTCCTGAGAACCTTTTCTCGAACATCAAGGATTTCTTCAGGTTGGAGTTCCATCTACCCTTGGGTCAGGGGAACTTATTTTAATAAGAAGATATATTTTTCTATCCAAAAATATTCAAAATCTGAATAACCTCTCTCTAGAATATTTTCTCTCTCTAGGCTAAAACAGGTAGAAACAAGATCTTTTATATTTCTGAAGAGGGGATTGATTACAGGGGAAGATATTGGACATCTTGAGAGGCTGAGAGGAATCTTACATTTGCTCCCACTTGAAAAATGCGAGATGTCCTCATCTCGCAAACTGGGGGTAGTCCCGCAACAGTTCGGCTTCTTTCTCCCAGGTGGCATCTTCAAAAGGATAGAACTTCCATTTAACCAATAATTCTCTCAGAATTCTATTCCTGAGAACCTTTTCTCGAACATCAAGGATTTCTCCAGGTTGAAGTTCCATCTGCCCTTGGGTTGAAGAAGTTAAGATTTCATCATCAAGTACATGATTTGGGCTTGGTACATACTTTTTTAAGAAGGCTGACATGAAATACATTGTGTACTTTGAGATGAGGAAGCAAAAGAAGCTCGTAGGCTAAGTCACCTACTTTCTTTGTGATCAGATATGGCCCACAATATCTGGGGGATAACTTCTTGTACTTCCCAAGAGGAGATAGAGAACTTCTTTTGGGGCGTACTCGAATGAAGACCATATCTACTTCTTCAAATTTTCTGTCTGTTCTCTTCTTATTTACATACTGCTTCTGTCTATCCTGGGCAGCTTTTATATATTTGCGAATTGCTTGCATGTGCTGCTCCATGTCATTAAGCATCTGTCTGGACATCTCGACTCTAATCAATGGATCGGACCAAGTTAATGGAGTTAAGTAATCTTGTCCATACAGAGCTTTGAGAGGACTCATCCCAATACTTTTGTGAGATAAGAAGCATTGTAGGTAAACTCGACTAGGTGCAGATAGCTTAGCCACTTCTTGGGTTCCCTGCCATAGCATGACCGAAGTATATCTTCGATTACTTGGTTCACCCTTTCAGTTTGACCATCGGTCTCAGGGTGGTATTTTGCTTTAGAATACAGATACTCACACACTCCTCTTTAAACTTTAATTTATAAAATAATCCATTGACAAACAATTACTGGGTACAGATGTCATAACTCAAAATTTTCATTCAATCCTTGTTTCTCACAAAACAGTATCACTTTGGACTTTCCATTGAGACCAGCAGGTCAACAACGAGATCCAATAACAGATTACAATAAGTTTCTCGTCATCATACATATATATCTTCCACGACATACGCATGGGTGTCCTCGGCACCGCAAGCCCGTGCATTGCCTAGTCAAAACCCTCCACGATCCTCCTTAGGTGTCTTGGCACTTCACTCAGGGAACACTTCATCGGCCCTCGTCCATCGTACCGAAAGCGCACCATTTTAACCATACCGAGGCTTTGCCACGTGAGCCGTCCTTTGACTTCCCTTAGAACACACATATACCAAATGCTCTCTCCACCAGCATTCTGCCGTAAGACAGTCCTTTAAGAAAACATGATTTCTATGCAAGTTTTCAATTTTGATTCTCTTTTGAATACAATGAGTATATCTTAATTCTGTATCCCAAGACTTCTAGATCACAGGTCTGGATTCCCAAGCCAAATTCCTCAAATTCTGAACTCTTGATCCTCAGATCAAAATCAAAGATCTCAACTTAGTTTCAGATTCCGTGGGTGATTTGAGTGTAGATTACTGAACTGGTCACATCGTCATTTCTTGAAACTGACGAAGGAGTTACGTCTTGGTCATAGTCTGATTCAGAGTTTGAGTCTGGAAAGGTTCTGCCTGAACTATCTTTCTCGAAGGTAATATTTTAATTACTACTTTACTGAATTCAAAACTAAACACGAATTCCTATGAGGAATAAATTAGTCATTTATCTCAAATTTTGACTTCGAAAGTTTTTTTGAATTTTCTCATTACCATCCTAGAGAATATAAAATGGTATAATTTTCCTTCATTGAGTATTTACTTATTCATTTTTCCAATATACATGGCATTTAAACATAGGATTAAAGTGAACTCTTATTTTGCTTAAAAAAACTCTTTTATGTAACATTTTATGCATAAAAATCAATATTGGTAAAAGCAACACTTTTGTAATAAAAAAATTCTTTTATGCATCATTCTATGCATAAAAATCAATATTAGTGAAAGTAACACTTTTACAATTAAAAAAAATCTTTTATGCATCATTTTATGCATAAAAATCCATTTTAATGAAAGTAACACTTTTATAATAAAAATATTCTTTTATGCATCTATCTATGCATAAAAATCCATTTTGATGAAAGTAACACTTTTATAGTAATAAAAATATATTCTTTTATGCATCTATTTATGCATAAAATCCATTTTGATGAACGTAACTTTTTTATAATTAAAAAAATATATTCTTTTATGCATCTATTTATGCATAGCATCCATTTTGATGAAATTAACACTTTTGTAATAAAAATAATAATCAATATGCATCTTTCTATGCATAGAATTTGATTCTATTGAAAATCACTCTTTTATAATAAAAAAATAATCAATATGCATCTTTCTATGCATAGAACTTAATTCTATTAAAAATCACTCTTTTATCATTAAAAAAATAATCAATATGCATTTTTCTATGCATAGAATTTGATTCTATTAAAAATCACTCTTTTATAATAATAAAAATAATCAATATGCATCTTTCTATGCATAGAATTTAATTCTATTAAAAGGCACTCTTTTATAATAAAAATAATAATCAATATGCATCTTTCTATGCATAGAATTTAATTCTATTAAAAATCACTCTTTTATATTAATAAAATAATAATCAATATGCATCTTTCTATGCATAGAATTTAATTCAATTAAAAATCACTCTTTTATAATAAAAATAATAATCAATATGCATCTTTCTATGCATGAATGAAAATGACACTTTTAGAATACACAAACGATGGGGATTACTCTTTTTGATTAATAAAAGATGAAATTTATTTCACAAATTTTTAGAAAATTTTACCATAACCTCCTTTGTATGATTGTGACCATTTTTTAATTTTTCTAACCTTAATCCATTTAGGAATTATCCCCAATTGGTTTAAAACATTCTAAACTAATCAATTTTCACTTTTAAGAGAGAAACAATATGAAAAGTTTAATTCGAACAATTAGATCACTTAACTAGGATAAAGAAGGACTGATTTTAATGAGAGAGGGGGAAAGCCTTTCCAATAAGGCATACCATCTATTTATCATTTTAAGATAACAAACAATTCAGAAAACCATTAAAAGAATAAGAAAAAGTAAGATTTCTTACTTACATGAAATTTTGGGAGCTTTCCTTTGGCTTGATGGTTTGAGGGTTCTACTCTCTTATTTGCAACAAGAGTGGCCACCAATTCTTTAGAAGAGGGAATGGTCAAAAACTAGTGAATTATTAAGAAATTCATAGTTCTTGGCTCTTGGGAGAAGTAGAGTAACAGTGCATAAAACACTATTAAGCTTCAACAAAGGAGGAGGCTTCTATTTAAGGGAAAAAGTGAGCTTCTAACCAAGCAAATTGATTTTAGAATTTTCTAGATCAGTTTGATCAATTTTTGACCATTTTTAGGTCAGTTTAGCTTACTTTTTGGAACTAGACGTGAATTAGGAGAGAGGAGAGATGAAATATATCAATTTTTGACAATTTTAAACTCCACCACACATGTGAAGTAGGCGCCTCCTTCATGAGGGGGGAATTCCCATTGTGAGGTATCAAAAATCCATTTTTTTAGTAATTCCTTGGGTCCTTAGTCCACTCTTCATCTTATGTGAGTATTTACTCATTTATGGGGGGATTTTCTTTATTTATTCTATTTATCTTCTCCACACATTTTGGGACAGCTCAGTAAGTGAGTCTTCATTAGGGACCTTGATGAGGACTCGGGCTCCTTGGACATAAGGGTTGATTCTAAACAAGGTAGGAAAATACCCTCCAAAACCAAGAGCATGGGGAATGGGACTCCATGGGAACCTATAATTCTTGAAACTAGATCACATATGATAAAACTTGGCTCTCATCCTAACCCTCAGAAGGAGATTGAGCAACTCCAAGAATTTAGTGATTTATTACAAAAACACAAGACGAGCTTGAACCAAAAACCAAGCAAGTGATGATATTGTACAACCTAGTACCTTAATGTCTACTTCTGAGATTTGCAAACCTCTAGATGTGCCAAGTGTCATCATGGAAGAGATTGAGGCATCCACTCTCATAGTTTGATCCCTGATTGGTTCAAGATTATACTTGATTTCTAATGCACCTTCTGAAAATCTTTTTGTTTCGGGGGAGCTTATTTTAATAAGAAGAGATATTTTTCCATCCAAAAATATTCAAAATCTGAATAACCTCTCTCTAGAGAATTTTCTCTCTCTAGGTCAAAATAGGTAGAATCAAGATCTTTTATATTTCTGAAGAGGGGATTGATTACAAGGGAGGATACTGGACATCTTGAGAGGCTGGGGAGGAATCTTACAGTATTCATGGTTCCAGCAAAGATGGTCGGTCGTGTAATGAGTGATGCTTAAGGAAAGGTACACCCCAATGCACAACACGCATGCCCTCCTCAAGTAGGTTGAGCGAGAGGGCATCAATGTGAACTAGACAGATGTAGTGAATATGGTAAACCTCTACATTCTCCACCCATCAAATAGTTTTTTCTTCACTTGTCATTTCTAAGTTTTTTCCTTATGAATACTCTATTGTAAGGACCAGTGCCAAACAATGAGAGCGATGATGATTAGGTCAGCCTTATGTCCAAGGCACTATGTATAGGAGTCAGGCCTCCAAATACATTTTTGTCAGCTCTACGTATAAACATATATTGTGTATATATTTTTATCGGCTCCATGAACTATTTAACTTCTACTACTTCTTCTACTTAATAAAAATTTAAGTTTTATGACCTTTGAGTGTACAGAACAGGGAATTACTCTTTAAAACTTGTATATTGGTACATTCAGGTGTAAGACTGCACCTGGGTGTACCGTTATTCAAAAAATAAATAAAACATGCATCCGTCAAAATACACATCATTGTAAGCATCGAAATGACAGTCGAAATAAGAGTTGGTGTTGGCATCGAAAAGAGTGTTGCAATAAAAGCGTCGAAAACAATGTCATAAAAAAAACAAGATCTCTTTAATTTAACTTTTTTTAATGACACGTATTTTGAGGCGTATTTGCACGTGTATTTCGATGCAAATATCGATGGTTAAATATCGACGCTTTTGGAGATTTTTTACATATTCATTTCTGTCAAAAAAATACATTAAAATTTCACCCACTTGTAATATTATTTATGTTTTCAAGCTTTACTATGTTACTATCTCTTCTGTTTTCTTTTAAAAAGGGCTATGGGGGTTCGTGTGATGAATTCCCAGTCTGTTCCCAACATTCTTTAAATAAGTTTGTATTTCACCGATTAACAAAATATTATTGTGCATGTGCAAGTATAAGCAAGTGAAGGTGCAAGACAATCATATTCACAATCAGAAGTAAACAATCATATTATTGTTTACTTATAGTGAACCCCCGGGCTATGTGCTTAGCCATGGAAATAAATTTAAAACTCCAAAATTCCTTTATTGAAGCATGGTTATGGACACGACTATGCCCTCATGGTCTTGTAGTGGTAGCATCCATTCTAATAAAAAGGGGAAGCAAGATATTACAAGAATGAAGAATCTTGTAAACTTAGAGTTTACAAACTCATTCAACCCTTGGAAGAAACAAGATTCTGGTTCCAAGCAATACATATGTGAGGAATGAAGAATCTTATAAACTTGGAGTTTACAAACTCATTCAAGCCTTGGAAGGAACATATGTGATAGATTGAAGGAGTAGTTTACGGTTGCACACCCTATCCTTTAATTTAATGATGTAATGAAGGAGCAAATGAAGCTTCTCTTGTTCAATAGAAGAGCAGAAATCAAAAGGTGTGTACTCAAAAATAATGATAAACCACCGCACTTCTCTAAGAATTTGAATAAACCACCACACTTCTCGCAGAAAGAATAAGGATAAACAATCACACTTCTCAAAGAAAGAATAAGGATAAACAAAAATAAGCATAAACATTCACAATTCTCTAAGAAAGATTAGGAGCATGCTAAGAGCGAGGGGATGTGATTCCCAAACAAGTATAAGCAACAACAAGTGGTAGTGTCTCTCCCCTAAGAAGCATGGACCCTCACATACAACGTTATGAAGCAAGAACTACTTTTAAGCGTGATTTGTAAGCTACCTAAATTTATCTTGTTTTCCTTTATATCTTAGATATGTATGCTAATTTAAATGTTGATAAATAAATTTTTAATTCTTCTAGAAAGAGGATATTCATTACTCCTCCAAAAAGGAGGAGTACGACTATGGCTACGGGCACAAAATGGAGAGCACTTGTGATTGGTTACATGCTCATGGAGTTGAGTTCTATGTTAATAATAAGAATGTAAGTGGTCTCCTTGATTATTAAGTACATAATAAAAATATAATATAAGCCCATTTATGTAATTTTTGTGTTATATTAATTTACATCACTTAATTATATTTGGTGTATGTACAGTGATTTGATATCTAAGGACGTGGTGGATATAGATTGTGCAAATGAGGGCGATAATGATGAAGGGAAAAAAATTTGGATGAAGACCTAGTTAATATAAGCCCATTTATGTAATTTTTGTGTTATATTAATTTACATCACTTAATTATATTTGGTGTATGTACGGTGATTTGATACCTAAGGACGTGGTGGATATAGATTGTGCAAATGAGGGCGATAATGATGAAGGGAAAGAAGATTGGATGAAGACCTAGTTAATAGTGAATGATGAAGCTGTTGATTATTTATCTCCCATCCTTTGAGCCCTTTTTGTTGGCTTGTATTGTTTAGTAATAACTATTTCCTCTTACTTTATTTTATTGGCCATTAGCTTGGAGTTCATTTTGTAATGGCTAAAAATTGAACTCTAATATATATAATACAATCAGGACAATGTCTTACTTTTTTCATAAGTGCATATGTGATGTTTTTAAAAAACTCTAATGCACACCTTCTCTCTCTCTCTCTCTCTCTCTCTCTCTCTCTCTCTCTCTCAATCAATCAATCACTACGAATGTTTATGATTTTTTTTGTTTATCCTAATTCTTTCTTTGAGAAGTGTGATTGTTTATCCTTATTCTTTCTGCGCGAGTAGTGTGGTGTTTATGCTTATTCAAATTCTTAGAGAAGTGCGGTGGTTTATCATTATTTTTTAGTACACACCTTTTGATTTCTACTCTTCTATTCAGCAAGGGAAGCTTCATTTTGTCCTTCATTACATCATAATTCAATTGAAGGATAGGGTGTGCAACCATAAACTCCTCCTTCAATCTCACATATGTTCCTTCCAAGGCTTGAATGAGTTTTGTATTACTTGGAACCCAAATCTTGTTTCTTCCAAGGGTTGAATGAGTTTGTAAACTCTAAGTTTACAAGATTCTTCATTCTTGTTAAAGCTTTCTTCCCCTTTTTATTAGAATGGATGCTACCAAATGGATGCTACCACTACAAGACGATGAGGGCATAGTCATGTCCATAACCATGCTTCAAGAAAGGAATTTTGGAGTTTTAAATTTATTTTCCATGGCTAAGCACATAGCCATTACATCCGTGTATATAGCCATGGGTATAACCAAGCATATAGCCGCGAGCATAACTGTGTGCATAGCCGTTTCGTGGGGTTCACTCACACTACTAGATGATAGCCTAATACCGGCGCTTATACCGACATCATTAACCGGGGTCTAAACAAGCCCCATCATCAGTATAAACCTCGGTATCTGCGTCGAAACCACGACGTCGATATTTGCATCCGGCCCTCATACCGGCGCGCATACCGACGCTCATACTGGTGAATATACCAGCGCTTATACTGGCGGATATATCGGCACTTATACCAACGAATATACTAGCATGCATACCGACAGATATACCGGCGGATATACCGACGCTTATATCGACGGATATACTGACGACCACAACAGTAATTTTTTTTGGACAGAATGGTGTTGCCAGGCTGCCTGTAGTCAACAGGACTCAATAGCAGTAAACAGACAGCACCATTCTGTCCAAAATAGAGCACAAAAGACAACCGTGCTCGTTTTTTTATTTTTCAGATAAACAAGAAACATTACTCATGAATATTTTGATCATATACCAATAGTTTAAAGGACTTACATTATGGTAATGCCTCCCAATTGATGGTCTCTCCTTCTGCTTCAAGCGTACTTCTCTTCTCGCCTTCTAATAGTTTAGAGGACTTACATTATGGTAATGCCTCCCAATTGATGGTCTCTCCTTCTGCTTCAAGAATCTCAAATAAGGCCACAAGGCCATATTTGTGAGCGTGCTTCTCTTCTATTTTTAGAAATCCTAGAAATTGGTATTTTTTAAAATATCAATGGTATTTTAGCAAATCTATTTGCTGAATTTTTTTTGGAAAATATAGGTTTGGAATGCCATAAGATAGGTTTGGTGGAATTCAAAATTATTGTATTTTGAGGCCCTATAAAATTAGGAAAAATTAGGAAGAAATCATGATAATTCTTTTTCTCGAGAATTTAATATTTTTAACCTTATGACCGACATTAATAGGTGCCCTGGGTTGATACCCATACATAAGCATGAACGAACTAAAACCAATAGGCGTATGTTTAAAACTATTATAGGCAAATTCCATCATTGGAAGATATTTTTTCCAGTTTGATGCTTTTCCAGAGACATATGCATGAAGCATATCCTCTACAATCCGATTCATACACTCTATTTTCTGATCAGACTACAAGATGATCAGAGGAATTCATACTCAAAGTAATTTCCTCATTGTAAACCATTCAGAGTAAAGTAGGAAAACATGGCATTATAACAGCAGGAACCAGGCGCCTCGACGTACCCACATCTGCACATGGAATGCTCGATGTCCCGAGTTACCCATATCAACATAGAGAGTCATTAGCGTCTCAATGAGTCACATATGTCTATCCGTAAACCATCTCGTTGATTGTATAAATCACCTAAAGTACGGAACTACAGAAAGAAATGCCAATATAGGAAAAATCCAAATTTCCTTAATTCGAAAACAATAAGATAATCTCTTTGAACTTTAAAGAAAGAGATTTCAAAAAGTGAAAATGCTAACGAGATTACACTCATCAATACATGCAGGCTATAGATGAAAGAAGTTTATCTAGAGAATGCCCACACTATAACTTCTAGTGAATTTAGAAAATGAGATTGTCTTTGAATGTTTAGGTCTACATGCTAAGTGATGTAAGCAAAGCAACAATCTTGAGCCCAAATTATCCCATAAGATAATATATGTGAGGGATCACTAGCGTCCCATACCACCATGATACCACCCATACATACCTTAACAATTTGAAAACTACCTAGTATGCTGTCTAGGAAATATGAATAAAATCCTGTATAAAAGGAATAAAATGGCCATATCAGACTTTCAGATACTAAAATTTATCTTTATTTACCTGGGCTACATCAAGGAATAACTCTTTCCGAGTACATCATTAGAAAAGAATTTTGAATTATTGGTGCCTTTCTAATGATAACTACCCACCAAAACACAATAAAGTTGGGGTATAAAAATAACTCACCTAGATATATAAGCAACTAGGTATCCGAGTTGGAATATGTACAAGAGTACAAGAAATATACTCCAAAATTAAGTGCAAAAAACGAAGGCAAATGCTACCTTCAAAGCACATGAAATTATCCAAAAGATCAAAAGATCCATATAAAACCATGGATAAAAGCATAGAAGCTCCTTGAATCCATGAAAACTATAGTTGATCGTAAAAATAAATGCATACCATCTAATGGACATTAATCATGCAAAAGAAGCATTAAAATTGGTGGCCAACTCATCAATCCGGAGTATATGAACGTGGTGTCGCTCAAGCAAAACTCCAAAATAAGCAAGTGAAACACATGTGTGTAGCACTCAATAAAAAACCCCTAGACACAAGTGATCTATGCAGAACTTGATGAGTCCATATAAATATTTGGAAAACATCCAATAAAATCCACCAAAACAAACAGATCAACTAACCCATGATAGAATTTGTCTTAGGCTTAAGAAATTAAGAACAAACCACCGAGCTATCTCACTCGCACTCTCAGTCATGAAAAACTCACACTCACACTGACACACGCACTCCCACTCGCACTCACAATCTTCTTCTTCTTCGATTTTCTATGAATTCCTCTTCTTCACACCAAAAGCCAAAAGTAGCCCTTTCTTGAGATTTCTCAAACTGCATGCCATATTTTTGGCAATGTAGCCCATTTTTGGAAAAAGCATGTTCGGGAAGTATTCTTCACACACGGTCATCATTCCCATGAGATTATGTTTTTTTTTAACACTGGGAAAACAACCCCTTTTCATGGTGAGCCACTCGAGCCTCGGTGACCCAAAGAGGATGCTCAATAGCTTATCTTGAACATTCCATCCTCCTCTTCGACTTTGTATTTATTCATCCGAGGCTAAATCTTTGTCCTTGACCTCCGTTTAGGACCTGCAATGTCTCCACATGAAAACCTAGGCACATTTTTAGCACAAACCACTCAAACACCACTTTGGAGTCACCAAACGGATGTGAAATAATGCAAATCACATCACTCAAGCAAAGTTGTTCCATGTGCAAAATGAAAAAACTCTCTCATACAAAACTTCTTCTAATTCTACCTCTAACATAATCAAAACTCACCCATGAAAATGGTAACTACCTGAAATGACCAAAACCAAAAAAATTACTACAACACATAATTTTGTCAAAAACACGTTAGATGTCCTAACAAAGCATTCTACACAATTCCTACAACATGAATTTCCAAAAAATATTTGTACGAAATTATGAAGCCTCACACAATGATCAACTCATCCATAGGCTTGGAGTGTGACGTGCATCATGTCAACCTGGTGGTGGAGAAGGAGCATGTGGAGCTCCCTCTCTCAACCATTAGGTCGCGTAAAAAGAGATCACAGGAACAAGTCCGTGGTGTCTTTTTTTCCATCATACAATTGTGAGGACTTTGTAAGAAGGGCACGCTCTGGAGAAAGATATGTGCCATGCAAACACCTTTATTTTATCTACCTCACATATTTGCGGCTTGATGCAAAGAAACATATGTTTATTTACCAAGTAGCTTTAAACATTGTTGTGGACAAAATAGGTAATATTTTCTGAAAAATGAGAAACATTTGGCATCTTTCAAAGATTCCATCAAAAAAGTGGTATATGCATGCATACAACACTACCAGAAAACGATACTATTTTGGGCACTTTACACATTTTCTACAAAAATTGACATGAAAAAAAAGACTTCGTTTTACTTACTTTTTGAGATTATAATTGAAAATCTAACAATACATTTTCAAAAAACATGCCAAAATAGCGATAATGTTTATTATTTCCATTGTAATTCAATTAAAAAAATGATACAACTATAAAAAGAAGCTATTTTCTAAACTTATAGCTTATAATGGCATAGTTATGGTTCCTCGTAATCATTGTTTGCTACACCATCACTAGCTGATGTACCTTTCCCTGAGAAGGTAGGCGAGGCATCCTCTTCTTCACTATCCACAAATACATTTTTTTTCTTTTATGTGTACACTTGAAGCTTAGACTCCTTGGTTTAGCATGGTTGAGGATGTGCTACACAGTGCAACTATAAAATTTTATTAGGTCCACGGCGCGACCACCGGCCCCCCCCCGTCGGCCCCGGCGCACCCCACACATCATATCTACGAGGTCAAACAGGCAAAAGTCGCTCCGTGGTGCACAGGGTCTACGACGCGACCACCGGCCCCCTCGGTCGGCCCTAGCGCACCCCGCACATCAGATCTACCCTTTTGGGGCCATACGCAGGAGAAATCGGCCCGTCGAGTGGAGCCAAAGTCGGACGGGTGGCAGCAGACGAGCGATCACAAAAATTGATTGAAACATCATGACACAACATGACAACAACATATAAACACATCAAAAAGATAATTAAAACTTAAAATCAGCTCAACAAACATCTTGTGTCATTAATTGTTTGATTTCCACAAAAGGCAAATGAGTACATTGGATCTTGATGAGCTTGGTGAAAGCCTCGTGGGTGAGAGTCTTTACCGATGGTTTGTCACCAATGCGTTCGGCTATCTCTTTGGCATCAGTGATGCCTTGTCCAAGGCTAAGGCCACAAAATCCTAGGAAAGACCCCGCACTTTTATCACCAAAGCTATAGATAGTTGCTTCCCTATTTACAAGAATACATTTATGGGCATTTTGGGCTATAGGGGCTTCAGACAGGATGGCGCTTATGGGCTCTGCACTTCAAAAATTCGGCTTGCGCATCATTTGAAAAGTCGTTGTGAATCACGCGAAGCATCTCAACATTGCAGCGCGGGATGTAGTGCCATAGCGCAGCATCTTTCCCCTCCACCTCCTTTCGTGCTCCACCCTTTCGGCTTGTAAACCAGACCATTTCTCTTGCCGTCTACAAATTAGATAGAAGAATGAGTTGACTTCAAAAAATTACAAATTAAGAGGGAAGCAATTGGGTGTACTACCTCAGTGGCATCATCATGATCCGCAAGGTCTGCATCACTAATATTGATGCTCCCGAGGCTGACGGAATCCGAAATGGCAAGCGGCTTTTGAGGGGCAAAGCTAGTTTTTGGCACACTCTTGTAGAAATCCTTGCACTGGGATATTTGTACAAGAGAGGTGAAGATTTTTTTGAAATTTTAAATTAAGGTTCCTATGGACCAATAAGATTCATCCAAATGTAGGGAGGAGATAAATAGAAGAATAAAAGAAAAATCTCCCAAAAATGAGTAAATACTCACATAAGATGAAGAGTTGACTAAGGACAAGGTTAATAGTTAAAAAAGAGAGATATTTAGGTGAAATGATGCATTTTGATACCTCTGCATGGGAAAATTCCCCTCATGAAGGAGGCACCTATTTCACATGCTTGAATGAGTTTTAAACTCCCAAATAATGAGATATTTTTATCTCTCCTCTCTCCTGTTTCAACTATATCCAAAAAGTGAGCAAAACTGACCTAAAAATGGTCAAAATTTGACCAAACTGATCTAGAAAATTCTAGAATCAGTTGGCTTGGTTAGAAGCTCACTTTTTCCTATAAATAGAAGCCCTCCCCTTTGTTGAAACTCAATAGCGTTTTGCACTGTTACCCTGTCTCTCCCAAGTGCCAAAACAGTGAATTGTATTCATAATTCATTAGTTTTTGACCTTCCTTCTTCTAGAAGATTGGTGGCCACTCTTGTTACAAACAAGAGTTGAACCCTCAAACCATCAAGCCAAAGGAAAGCTCCAAGAAATTATGTAAGTAGAGATTCTTGTAATTTTCTTTATTGATTTTATGTTTTTCTAATGTTTATGATTGTTTGAAGTGATAAATGGATGATATGCCTTGATCGAAAGGCTTTTTCCCTCTCTCTTCTTAGAATCAATCCTTCCTTATCCTAGTTAAGTGATAGTTATTAGAATTAAGCTTTTTATAATGTTTTCTCTTTTTTAAGTGAATTTTGATTAGTATAGATTACTTTAAATCAATTAGAGTTAATCTTTAAAACAAAATTAAGTAAGAAAAATTGAAAAATGGTCAGCCATACAAAGGAGGTTATGGCAAAATTTTTAGAAATAAGAATTATCTTTTATTATACTAAAAGAGTAATTCCTATCAATTCTATACTCTAAAAGTGTATTTTCATGCATAGAAGATGCATGATGATTATTATTATTTTTATGCAAAAAAGAATAATCTTTTTATTATGAAAGTGTTACTTTCATCAAAATAGATTTTTATGCATAAAGGAATAATTTTCTTTTTATTATGAAAGTGTTACTTTCATCAAAATAGAATTTTATGCATAAAGAAATAATTTTCTTTTATTATGAAAGTGTTACTTTCATCAAAATGGATTTTTATGCATAAAAGATTATTTTTTATTATAAAAGTGTTACTTTTATCATTATTAATTTTCATGCATAAAAGTATGCATAAAAGATTAATTTTTTATTATAAAAGTGTTACTTTTATCATATTTGACTTTCATGCATAGAAGTATGCATAAAAGATTATTTTTATTATAAAAGTGTTACTTTTATCATTAAAAGTGTTACTTTTATCATATTTGATTTTCATGCATAGAAGTATGCATAAAAGATTATTTTTTTATTATAAAAGTGTTACTTTTATCATATTTGATTTTCATGCATAGAACTATGCATAAAAGATATTTTTTTATATTAAAAGTGTGATTCATAAAGGGTTTTTATGCATAAATGGGTGCATTAAAGATATTGTTTTTATATTAAAAGTTTGATTTTCATCATAAATAGTTTTTATGCATAAATGGGTGCATGAAAGATACTTTTTTATATTAAAAGTGTGATTTACATCATAAATGGTTTTTATGCATAAATGGGTGCATAAAAGATATTTTTTATTAAAAGAGTGATTTTCACCATAAATGATTTTTTTATGATGAAAAAAGTGTGACTTTCATCATAATTGGATTTTACGCATAATTAGATGCATATAGAATCTTTATAATTAAATAAGGGTTCTCCTTAATCCTCTGTTTAATTTTTGCAAAAATTAGAAAAATGAACAAGTAGATAATCTGTGAGAAGAAATGCTATCGTTTCATATTCTCTAAGATGGTAATGAGAAAATTCAATTAAACTATCGAAGTCGGAGATTGAGATAAATGATTATTTTATTCCTCATAAGAAATTCATGTTTTAGAAACCTGTAAGCAAATATTCGCGAAATTTAGAAAAAGAGAAATTGAAATAGTACTTTTGAGAAAGATAGTTTAGAAAGAACCTTTCAAGACCCAAACTCTGATTCAGACTATTGACCAAGACCTAATTCCTTCGTCAAATTCAACCAATGACGATGTGCCCAGTTCAAGGAAAATGTACTCAAATCACTCACCGAATCTAAAACTAAGTTAAGACTTTTGATTTTGATCTGAGGATCAAGTTAACAGAATTCGAGGAATTCTATTTGGAATTCAGACCTGGTTCTAGAAGTATTGGGATACGGATTTAAGATTTATTCATGGTATTCAAACAAAATCAAAACTATAAACTTGCATAGAAACCCTGTTTTCTTAAAAGACTGTCTTATGCCAGAATGCTGGTGGAGGGAGCATTTGGCATTTATGTTTATCTAAGGGAAGTTTGGTTGCAACAGCTGGCAGGGAGGGTTCCAGGGACAGCTCACGTGGCAAAGCTTGCCGAGGTCTTGACCAGCCTCGATATGGTTAAAATGGTTCACTTCCGGTATGATGGGCGAGGGCCGACGAAGCGGTCTCTGAGTGAAGTAGCAAGACACCTAAGGAGGATCCTGGAGGGTTCTGACCAGGCGATGCATGGGCTCGCGGTGCCGAGGACACCCATACGTATGTCGAGGAAGATATTGTATGACAGACCAATGTTATTGTAATCTATCACTGGATCTCGTTGTTGACTCGCTGGTCTCAACGGGTCCAGAGTGATACTGTTTTGTGAGAATCAAAGACTCAATGGAAATTTTGAAGTATGACATGTGTAGCCAGTAAATTGTTTGTCAATGGATTTTTTTTATATTAAAGTTTTAAAGAGGAGTGTGTGCGTATCTATTTTCTAAAGCTAAAGTTAAGAAAAGCATTTCAATTATGGGTGGGTGAGTTCTTGTTTGGATCTACCGATTCCAGTGGTGGCAGGGTGGTGGCTAACCCATGGGCCGGATGGGGTTAGGCTCGAATCAGTGGAGTTTTAATAATCAAACTGAAAAATCTTAGGATTACCCTAGGATTCGAGTAGATAGTTAATTCCCTGATAAAATTCTCGATTGAGTGGATCAACGGCTGTGCCTAATCTTGATTACGAAAAAAGCGTTGAATTGCTCAAATGATCAAATTATAGCAGTGAAAGTTTCCTTCTATCTAGTTTATTCAAGTGGAGGATAGTTTAGAATCTGATCTCGTTAGAAAACTCGTTAAGAAAAATTCAAAAAGGTGGAATCGTCCCCGCTTTCTGGGCATGGGAATTTTTCCCGGTTTTGGTTTTTGGAGTGACCACCAGCCTAGTCTCGTGCTCGGGCATTCGTGGGCGAGGCCCCGAGTGAGAAACCCTGCCCCGCGCATGAGGGGGCTGCTTCCGCTCTGCTGTCAGCTACTACCGGGAGTCCGAGGGGGCAGAGGGATCTCACAGAAAAGAACTCTTGTTGCTTCAAGAAATTTGTTAGCATTTACATTTTACTTAACTATAAAATATATCAGTGAAAAATTCAGATAACTTTCAGTTTTCAATGAGGCTAATTATTATTAAGGAAACTCAAGAAAAAGAGTTGAGATTGTATATCTTGTATTTGAATAAGGTAGTACAAGATGAGTAATTCTAATATCCACTCGAAGTGAAGGCCGACAACCCTAGCATAAGGGGAATGAGCATTTACCTAACATAATTATAGAAAAACATGCATATTAGACAAATGATTTAAAAAGAAATAAAAAGCTGTTATAGATTTTGAATCTTCATGGGAGGGCCTTTAGCATGAGACGAAATAGATTATTATAGGATTAACGAATGCCTCAAAACCAAGATTCTCCCCTCCACAATGTTCTATTGTATCCCCTTTCATATTCTATCTGATTCTCTTTGAAACCCATAGAGCATCTTTAATGCTAATAAGTGATTTCAAATCAGATGGAAACTCCTTGGAGCCCTTACCACCATCCCCAGCTGATTGGGGGGGTGATGTTTTCATGCATAAACCCCATATAGTATGTGCATTTAAGGTGTTACAGACGTTAAAATACCCCTACCAACAACTAATTTTCATGAATTAGATAGACCCCAATTATATATTCCACTTATATATTTTGAGATGGTAAAGTATCCTATGGAAATTTTCATCTTTCAAATTTTAAAACCCCTTATGTAACATAATCTTTTTGTAACTCTAAAAAAATAAAACCCTAATGTCAAATAAATGCATTATCTTACATATTTTTCATGAACTCCCCATAAGGGAAGAGGGGGGAATCAATAGTTAAAGACAAAGTCTAGAAGAGCCCTAATCTAAGTCATCACACCTATTTCATTTTGATTTACAAATGATCCATATGCCTTTATAAGAAGTTTAGGCATTTCCAAATGTAGGCTATGGTTTAAGCATTATTATTTATTAATACATTCATGCCATTAGCAAACTATTATACTAAGCTCTATTATCACAAAGATTAGTATTTTTGGTTAGTCTGGCATTTAGACAAGTCATGTCAAACCATTTAGTGCTCTAATTATAAATAGTAGAGCATAAGGGGATGTGACCTTGTTTGGTAGATTTGTATATAAGATGAAACTATCAAATTATAGATTTCCAACATGTCAAACCATCTAATGCTATAATTACGTGACCTTGTTTGATGGATTTGTATATAAGATGAAACTATTAAATTTTATATTTCCAACATGTCAAACCATCTAGTGCTCCAATTGTAAATAATAGAGGCACAAGAGGACATGACCATGTCTAATAGATCTGTATAAGATGAACTATCAAATTATCGATTTTCCAACATTATCAATACTCTATTAGCGGTATGCCAAAAGAGATTTTCAATGCAGGGTTACTCCAAACCAATATCATGAAGTGATTGAATAATAGAAAGTCATTCAAATTTATCATGTCTTTGTAAATTCTTTTCTAAGGAAGAAGATTTGTGAATGGATTCTTTGGTATACTTTATGCTCTCCTACATAAAAACAATGGCATCTAAAATAAATATATCTTTAGTAAACCCTTTGTGCATGTGGCAGGTAAATATTTTATCTAAGGCTTTGATTTTTTTAAATAAATTATGTTGGGCATGAGTAGTGGTCTGCAATTGGTAAAGGATAGCAGTAGCTCATGGCTCCTATGGATTATATTCATTGAATTGGGGTTGTGCAAGAGGGTCTCATGTTGATTAAGAAACTCCCACAATTTCATAATATCTTATATTAGAGTTTGAGAACCAAAAACCTTAAAAAACTCTAGTAGCAAGAGCACCAATGCCATGAATGTTTCTATTTGTCAGAAGCTTTATCATTGCCATAAATTCCTCTTCTATAAAGGGTATCTCCAACAAATCTTCTTATTGAGAAGAGACATCAACTTTCCTAACTTGAGAGATGACTTTTTTTAGAATGCATTATTTAGAGCGAACTTGTGGGGGCTGTTTAGAGAAGATATTAGTAAATGAAATTTGTGGGGGTCTAAAGAAGATATCACTAAGTAGTCTTTGATGAACATTCCCCTCAACTAAAAGGTTATAGAGAAATGTTTAGGGAAACACTCGCCCTTTTGTTGAGGGGGCTCAATTTAAAGTTACAATTATTATTTTTATGTAAATATTATTGCTTCCAAATTGTGTACTATGTAAAGGTTGCTTCAAAGAACATTGTTGTTTTTTATGTATTTCAGAGTGTGGTAGGACCTAATTAGATAACAAAAATGAATCAGATGAGTGGGTGGATGGATTCCTTGATGGCACTATCCTATGGATAGGTGAACTCAATGAGTTGGGTAACTTTCCAACAGATTTAAGTATTATGATCAATGGTAAAAATAGGGTTCCACACGAGTTACATTTTAGGGGATCAAACCAGTGGCCATGCCTTGTAAAGAAAAAGGGAAAAAAGGCATTGGCTTCTATGAAGGAAGTGCGGACTTGTTCCATTGATCATGCACATGAGTGTCATTCGATCGGAGGAATAGATTTGTGTTAAAATAATTGTGTTTCCTCTACAAGATAGAGCTAGGTCTGTCCATTTGAGTGCAGCCTTGTATTTTCAATAAATCTAGGTGTCTTCAATTGGAGACCAAGGGACTTCACTGTTCCTATCAAAAGGATCCCCTTGCCCCACCTAGGGCAAATACCTTACACATGGTATTAGAGTATAGTTTAGGTTTAGGAAATTGTATGTTTTTGTATTCTTTGACTGCCATGCTTTCTTGTAAGAGTAATCTAGCTATGGCTAGATGTAGGATGGGATGGATTCCTATTCCCAATTTTTGGTATTTGAGTACATGTTCATGGCCACTTGCCACTCCTTGAACTTAGGGTTCTAGGACGCCATGATGTACATCATAGAAAAGCTAATCCTTCCTCACTACACTCACACTGAAACACTAACAGAATGAGGGTTTAGCAATGAAAATAGCAACGCTTTTATAACTAGAAGGGTACGGAGATGTCGGGCCTATATCGTTGCTAAACATGCTACTATTTTTGCTGCAAACGGGTTCACTGCTCAGCAGCAAAACTAGCAGTGCTTTTTCACTACTGTGAGCAATGAATGTACTCAGACTAAAAAAAAGCTAGGGTAAACTGGGGAGTCTTTACAAAACTCCCCAGTTTGGCCCAGGTCTTTTTTTTCTAATGTAGACAGTGTAAAACTAACATATCTTCACATCATCATGAACAAGTGTAATGCAAATACCAAAAATAAAAGACATTTGCAAACCATGGTTTTAGGAATGTCAAAATTCAATTACAATACTTAGCGAATTACATAAGCGTATGTTTCCAAAAAACTCATATACAAGATAAAGCATAATAAAAACATATGGAGCTAGGGGCTATCTAGATCTCATACTATGCGATTGGTATTATTCCTTGTTGTGGCCCCAGCCCTTTCGCTTATCACATTTCCATTGCTATCGATAGCTATGTTTGCACCACCGTTTTGAGTTATATGATCCTAAAATATAATAAAACTAACACAAGTGGGAATCAGTTCTGCAAAAACAAAGAGGTTTAGGGTTTTGGAATGTACTTACTTGCCATGCTTGCCAAGCATCTCCTCAAGTAATAACAATCTATCTTTTATCTTGCACCCTATCAAATTGAGCTTCCAAACCCATTGTATTGCAAAATCATATTCCTCTTGGGTAGGGGGGTGGTCCACTGCTTCAAGCTGTAGTTGTACAAACAAGTGAACATTTTAGAAAGTTGTTATTTAAGATAACCTTCTTTAATTAAAAGATAAGATACAATGTGAGGCTACTATATACTTATAAATATTGTCAAGATATTGACTCCTCCTTCATGTGTGACATCACGCGTCAAGTTATTTGCCATATATCCAAGATAAAACATAAATACTTAAAACTCTTATGCATAGGAAGCTACCAGCATGCGTAGGGTGCTACCGATGCATAAGAAGCTTCAAAAGAGAGGTGTGATGCTTCTATATTGCTAATCATAATCATTTTATAGGTTTAACCAATGACTGGCATCAATCCCAATTTAGTTCATAGCATCCCGCATATGATGAGGAGGTGCTTGTTCCCCTCCATGCTTGCATGCAAGAACAAACCGAGATAGGACGCAAGGGAGATAAAAGGAGAAAGGAAGGAGCACGCAAGGAGGAGGCAATGTAATGCAGAAAAGGAAGAGGCAACAAAATGCAGGCAAAAGAGAAATTTTTCGCTTTGTTCTTTTAATGGGAACTTATAATGTCTTGATTAGATGATTCTCGCGTCACTATTAGCGTGGCTATGTGACACAATCTATGGCGATGCTCGTCAATTTTTATTCAGGGCGTGAGCCATTTTTGAAGCCATTCACGGCGTGAAACACTTACTGTTTCACGACGTGAAATAAATCTTGCAGATTTACGTGTAGGCCAAACCAACGGATTGACAATACCAAGGCTGTAGAGGTCGGCTAAGGAAAGGGAATTTGACTAAAGGGAGGAATTTAATCTTGAGGAAAATGTTTGAGCACGTGAAAGTGCAGGAAAACCATTCACAATGTGAACCATTTCCTATAGTTTCACGACATTCTCTGCTATTTCACGCCTCCTGGGATGGGGATCCTATCCAACATGTAGAGCTTTTTGAATCCACATGTGAAACCTATGGACCGGTCAGTGATGTGACCATGATACATGCCTTCTCGCTGACCTTAGAGGGAAGAGATCATCAGAGGTTCTCAACCCTTAAGCATGAGGATAAGGTTAACTTCACAAGGTTAAAGAATGTTTTTATGCCTAGTTTTGCCTGTAGTGGCGCGAGAGATGGAGCCCTGTGGCACAACTAAATAACATCAAACAAAAGGAAGATGAGTCGATGAGAGATTATGTCTTTCGTCTGAAGCACTTAAGTTCAAGGTGCAAACTTTGGGAAAGGTTGACAGATTATCAATTGTTGCCTTGTTTTCGGAGGGTTAGAGAACATAAAATGCATGATTACCTGGTACTAGCCTGGCCAGCTACTCTTGATGCATGCTGAAAATTGGCAATTGAATATGAAGATAATATGTTAGAAATGCCACAACCTGAAGATGTTATAATCTCTATAGCAACCACAACTTCACGTGTCCCGAGTCACCAAGAAATTGGAGCTCGAAGTAAGCAAGTCGAAAACATGACTGTAGATGAACTGAGCAATGCCATATTAGAAAAGCTAAAGGTCAAAGAGGGAAGAGAGACATCTGGTCATGGGCATAGTCACCTTTACCCCCGCAGGGAATTGGTGTGGTGCTCCATGTGTAGATTAAATCATACCACCACTGAATGTCCACAGTTAAGGGCAAGTCCATTACTTTATTGTGCTCACTGTGTAAAATTGGGAAATCATGACACGAATGTGTAGATATCCAAGGTTTCAAAATGTGGCAAAGCTACTAGGAAGAAATAGAGCCCCATTGGCTTTGCCGGCACCACCTATGCAGATCACTACCACTACTGGGGACAACCCAATTCTTCTTACTTACCTAGGGGAATGTTCCGAGTACAAGACGCTTCGCCCTTACCACCACCAATTCTACCGACACAACCACCACATGCGAAGATCAATCAACAAGTAGTGCTTGAAGAGCCATCAGAAGATGTTTTGACATGGTGCGAGAAATAGAACTCAGCGGGGAATACTATGAGGACATGGTTGAGGTCACGCCAGAATACTATGACCTACATAATAACACGCCAGTACCTGTGTTTCAAACCACGGTATAGTGGAAGGGCAAGGAAATAAACTCAATTCTGAGAATAGGACCTTTACAATGCTATGAATGGACAAATGGATGATGCCATAACTTGCAATCAAGATCTCTCGAAGCAATAACAAATGGATGATGCCATAACTTGCAATCAAGATCTCTCGAAGCAATAACAACATTTGCACCATCATCAAAAAAAGGGATCAAACAGATTACCACGCCGAGGAGCTACTGCGATAGTATGCCCATCCTTCTCAATTGAACACTTTGTATGATCAAAACCAAAAAAAAGACCAAGATCAACAAGCTCGGCAACAGAAAGAAGAATCCTTTGTATGATCAAAACAAAAAAAAAGGACCAAGATCAACAAGCTAGGCAACAGAAAGAAGAATCCTTTGAGGATCTAGAACATGAAAAACTCCTCATTCTGGTAAAGGAAAGGGTGCCAAGATATAGATCACCAACACCCATAACTTGACAAGTAGTGTCATCAGCAAGATATATGAATTTCTTAATTAGAAGAGCATGATAATTATGAAGCCAATGAGATTGGTAAGTCATATTATCAGTAGCACCAGAATCAACATTAAAAAGAGAACCATCTCGAACAAGAAGTACTCTTCCAGGAGAAATATCATGATGAACACAAGTTACCTCTCCTGATGATTATGTTCATCACTACTTGTATGTTGAGCATCATATGCACGATTGCGATCTTGATCATATCATTTTTTGAAAAAACGATGAGATCGATGATCTGTACAACCACAATGCTCAAACAAGGAGTATGATTTTTGGAGGAATTCAAACAAGGTTGCTTTGGTGGTAATGCCATGTTCCTCATCATATTGATGTGCCCATTAATCAAAGACACTATGACCATTCTTATCCTCACAATAGGAACAATGTTTATTGGGAGAGGAAAGTGGAGAAGAATTTCCACCTTGATAAGAGCGACCACCACAAGTACAATGCAAAAAGGAATGCTTACGAGAAATACAAGCCGTTTAGGAATCTGCAGCTTCTTGTGTATTCAAAACAGTGTCAAAATTCTTTGTTACGACGTTCATGTCATTGAGAATATTCAACGAGAGAAATACAAGCAATGTCATCAATGCCATCCTTGTTAGAAAAAATAGTGACAATATTATCATATGAAGGATCCTTGACCTATGAAGAAGATGTGTAACCAACTGATTTCGTGCAATACGAGCACTAGCAGTAGCAAGTTGATTTTGACGATGTCTTTGAAGGATTCAATATGCGAAGTCATAGGAGTACCAATTTTGTATTGTAAATTGTTCAGTAGATTACCAAGATAAAGAGTTTCTGTAATAGATTTCTTCTCAAAAGTAGTAAGAAGATATTGCCATATATCATGAGAAGTAGGAAGATTGAATATATCCAGCATAAGAGAATCATGAAGAGCATATAAGATATATCATGAGAAGTAGGAAGATTGAATATATCTAGCATAAGAGAATCATGAAGAGCAGATAAGATATACCAACGAGCATCTTTATCATGAGATGGATCCAATTTGAGAGTCTCAATTTACGGATCCATCAGTCCAACCTAACCCCATCCAGTCCCATGGGTTAGCCAACCGCCCAACCACTTTAATGATGGGATCCAATTAGGAAATTGGTTAGGTTTTGTCCCGGGTACCAGGGAAAAGAGTTCCCAGGTCCCCTAGCCGGAAGTTCATGCAAACATAAAACTAGTCACACCACTTACACACCCAATATGAAATCGCCTTTTTCTCATACATCAGCTATCTTTAAAACAATCCTTTAATGAAACCATTATGTCACTGATGACAATCCTCAAAATCTCTGGTTGAATCCATATTTTCAATCATACATTCATCGGTGCACTTATGGCATCATTGGCAACCAGAACGCTCACCACCTGTTCACTCAGGGGCCTTTTTAATAGTTCCTAGCTCATACTACCTGACAATATTTTCACATATAAAAATCAAGATGGAATCTCCGTTGAGGACCAGCAAGGTCAATCAACCAGATCCATGTCCGGTTTCAGAAAACAACTTTTACTCCTTGTTCCAATATCTTCCACGACGCACGTGTGGGTGTCTTCGGTGACCCAGAGCCCGAGCACCGTATGGTCAGCACTCTCTAGGATCCTTCGCAGGTGACCTAGCGCTTCACTCATAGGCCGCTTCCTTGGTCCCTCATCCACCGTACCGGAAGCTCACCATTTAAATCAAACCGAGGCTGGTCAAGACCTCAGTCGACCTTGCTACGCGAGACGTCCTCCATTGACTCTCCGTCAGTAGTTGCAACTTTATCAGTTAGGTCTCCATGACCTTAATCCACAAGACGGTCAAAATGCTTCCCCAGCATTCTTGACATAAAACAGTCATTTACAAACAGTTCACAAAATACAGTTTCTATATCGAACTCTCGTCTTTCCACATTATCCCTCCTCGGTCCACATTACTTATTCCACATTCCATTCATATGTGTACTCATTCTCATCCATTCAGTCATATCGACGACACATTATCTCACATACACATTCACATTCATTATTCTACATACACATCCATGTTCGTACATCCACATCATACATCCAATCCACATCCACATTCACATCCATACATCCACATCTACATGCATACATCCATTTTCACATCCTCATTCATACATCTGCATCCACATACATACATCCACACCCATATCTACATCCATACATCCACATCCACATTCACATTCACATTCATACATACACATCCACATTCGTATCTACATCTATACATCCACATACATACATACACATCCACATACATACATCCACATCCGTATCTACATCTATACATCCACATTCACATCCATACATACACATCCACATTCATACATCCACATCCACATCTACCTTCATACATCCACATCACATCTACATTCACATTCACATTCATACATACACATCCACATACATACATCCACATCTGTATCTACATCCATATATCCATACATACACATCCACATTCATACATCCACATCCACATCTACATTCATACATCCACATCACATCCATTCTCGCCCTATCACAACCCATATACATCTTATCCCATCAGATACACTTGTTACCTCATCCCATACACATCTTATCACATCCTAACTCATCTTAGCACATCCTATCACATCTCATATACCTCTTATCACATCCTATCACATCTCATACACATCTTATCACATCCTATCACATCTCATACACCTCTTATCACATCCTATCACTTTCCATACACATCTTATCACATTCTAATTTCTTTTTTAAGAGAATTCTTATATTTGATAAAAGATTTCTTTACGCATCTATTTATACATAAATTCCGTTTTAAGGAGAATAAAACTTTCAAAATAAAAATCAATCTTTTATGCATCTTCCTATGCATAAATTCATTATGCATCTATCCATGCATAAATCCAATTTAGTAGGAATTACACTTTTAGAATAAAAGAATTTCTCTTATGCATCCTATTTATGCATAAAATCAAATATGATAAAAGTAACACTTTTACAATAAAATAATAATCTTTTATGCATACCTCTATGCATGAAAATCAATTATGATAAAAGTAACACTTTTACAATAAAATAATAATCTTTTATGCATACCTCTATGCATGAAAATCAATTATGATAAAAGTAACACTTTTACAATAAAATAATAATCTTTTATGCATACCTCTGCATGAAAATCAATTATGATCAAAGTAACACTTTTACAATAAAATAATAATCTTTTATGCATACCTCTATGCATGAAAATCAATTATGATAAAAGTAACACTTTTACAATAAAATAATAATCTTTTATGCATACCTCTATGCATGAAAATCAATTATGATAAAAGTAACACTTTTACAATAAAATAATAATCTTTTATGCATACCTCTATGCATGAAAATCAAATATGGTAAAAAGTAACACTTTTATAAATAAATATTTCTAATATACATTTTCTAAGTCTAGAATGAAAATAACCCTTTAGGAATACTCATACGATGGGGATTACTCTTTTTAACATAAAATTTAATTATTAGAATTTCTCTTTTTCTTAATTCATCAATTATGCATAATATAAAAATTCAATTTGTCCATGATTATAATGAAATTATTTCAATTAATCTAGGATGATAATTCCTAGAATATGGTAGGAAGTTCTCTTTTCATGCTTTGAATGAAATTATTTTATGTGTTAATTTTTACAAATTTTACCATAGCTCCGCTGCTATGACTGATAAATCTAAATTGTTTTAAAAGATAAAGCTCATCTTTAAGGGAATTATTAGAATGATCCCTAATTGCATCATTAACCCATAATGGATTGAATCATCAATATTCATGAAATACATAAACTAAAAGCATAGAAAAAAGCCATTAATTTGGCCTCAAGCATAGATTAATCTTGGATTAAAGAAAAGCTTTATGAAAAGCTTCATTTGGATTGAGAATAGGTCATGAGTATGACCATTTCTTGAGTGAGAGAGAGAAATTACATAAAAACCATTAGAATTAAGCATAAATGGAAATTTATGTAATTCTTTACTATCATTCATCAATTAACTTCAATAGCATTCATCAATCTATGTAATTCTTTACTACCATTCATCAATTAACTTCAATAGCATTCAAAAACCATTCCAATTAAGCTTCTCAAGCTTGAGAGGGGTTGAGAAGAGAGAAACATTGAGAAATTATAGAAAAGATCAAAATTCACCATTTACCTTACAAATTGCTTGATTCTTTGTTCACGGTAGAGGCCCCCAACCAATCAATTGGTTTAGTATGTTGATGGAGTGGGAATTGAAGAAAGAGGGAAGCTCCAATTTCTTCAATTTGGAGAGAATTTTAGAGAATAGTAAAAATTAGCATTATTTCAGCATAATTCTAGTATAGTAAAATTCTCCTATTTTTTTTCAAAGGACTCATGTTCTATTTATAGGAGAGGGAGGCTCTAAACAAAGCTAACTGATTTTTAGAATTTTTTAGATTTCAGTTTGGTTGAATTTGGACCACATTTGGACCTAGTTTGGTTCCTTTTTTATTCAATTTGGTTCCATTTTGATTTGGTTTGGTTCAAGAGAGAGGAGAGATAAAAATATCACAATTTTTAAACATTTAAAACTCAATTGCACATGTGAAGTAGGCACCTCATTCATGAGGGAAAAATCCCCATGCAGAGGTGTCAAAAATGTATCATTACTTCTAAATATCTCCCCTTTTTAACTATTAGCCTTGTCCTTAGTCAACTCTTCATCTTATGTGAGTATTTAATTCTAAATATCTCTCCTTTTTAAATATTAGCCTTGTCCTTAGTCAACTCTTCATCTTATATGAGTATTTACTTCTAAATATCCCCCCTTTTTAACTATTAGCCTTGTCCTTAGTCAACTCTTCATCTTATGTGAGTATTTACTCATTTTTGGGAGATTTTTCTTTTATTTCTTCATTTTTCTCCTCCTTACATTTGGATGAATCTTATTGGTCTATAGGAACCTTAATTTAAATTTTCGAAAAAATCTTCACCCCTAGGATAATGCCTCTTGAACCGATTATACTTAATTTCCAATGCACCTTCTCAAAATCTTTTTGAACTTCTGTTTCAGGGGAACTTATTTTAATAATATGAGAAATTTTTCTATCTAAAAATATTCAAAATTTGAATATTCTCTCTCTAAGTCAAAACAGGCAGAGACAAGATCTTTTTATATTTCTGAAGAGGGGATTGATTACAGGGGAAGATGCTGGATATCTTGAGAGACTGGGGAGGAATCTTACATTCTCTCCCACTTGAAAAATGCGAGATGCCCTCATCTCGCAATTTGGGGGTAATTCCACAAGATGCACGAATATGAGACTAAGAGAAATTTCAATTAAGAGTAACCACCAAGAAAAGTCTCAAAGAGAGCAAGACTCAAGACAAGAACAAAGATTTCAACTTTATTCACTCTTGGAACATATATAGCAAGATAGAAGAACTTTTTACAATTCCATAAGCCCGTCCATCATATGGTCATAAAAGCAGCACTCACAAGCAGCACACGTATAAGGTAACTCATCTATGGAAATAATTCGGCTAGTTATTGTAGCACCTACCTCATTGGTATGAGGTGACCTAATAAAAGGACCTCTAAGAGGTAAGCCGAAAATGGGATAAAGGCATATCTTCTGGTGAGGAAGAAAACACGCAAGTAAGAAGACCCGCTCAGAAAACACGCAAGTAAGAAGACCCGCTTAGAAAACCCACCATGCCTTGATCTCATCACGCAATAGTATCGGGGACCCAAACCCAAGGCTTCAATAACCATAGCCAAGCGGACATTGTTACGAAAGTAATGTTGACCACGGTGTTACCCTAGTTATGTCTCGATAGGTCCGCCATTTGGTCTGAGCTACAGAAGTTCCCAAGTGAGGGAAAAGTAAGCGCTCATACAGTTCTATAAAATCCTTCTTCACAGACTCTCTTGCATCTTGAAGGTGAGAAATCATCATGGATAAAACCAAGTCATGTTGCCAAGCCATAAAGGAGATTAAGAAAGAAAGGAGATCGATGAAAGTAAGATTACTGCGAGCGATAAGTAAGAGTTACGACTTATATAAAAGAAGGAACTAGCGTAACCTAGAAGCCAACGGTAAATCTTACCATTGAAGTTTTACCGTCATTCCATGATTTGGGTTTGCCACATATTTCTTTAGAAGGCTTACATGAAATACATTATGAACTTTGAGAAGAGGAGGTAAAAGAAGCTCGTAGGCTAAGTCACCTACTTTCTTTGAAATCAGATATGGTCCACAATATCTGGGGTCCCAACTTCTTATACTTCCCAAGAGATATAGAACTTCTTTTGGGCCGTACTCGAAGGAAGACCATATCTGCTTCTTTGAATTCTCTGACTGTCTCTTCTTATCTGCATACTGCTTCTGTCGATCCTTGGCAGCTTTTATATCTTTATGAATTGCCTGCATCTGCTGCTCCATGTCGTCAAGCATTTGGACATCTCGACCCTAATCAATGGGTCGGATCTAGCTAATGGAGTTAAGCAATCTTGTCCGAGACGCAGAAGTCGGGCAGTCTTTTAACTAAGGACCAAAACCTTGGCATCATCCAAAACACCGGTTCTCACTTTTGAACTCATCATCGTTCTGAATCCTTAAAACAGGTGGGGCTCTTGAGAAAGTATTCTGGGGAAAGGGTTTTCCTTCTTAAACAGAATCTTTCTTTTAATTTTAGAGAGGGAATAATTATAAGATCAGAAAGGGAGGTTCTTACTTCTGTATAGCTCGAAGGCTGGGGGAGGAATCTTACATTCTACCCCACTTAAAGAAAATGCGAGATGTCCTCATCTCGCAAAGTAGAGGACAACTCTTTTTCTTAAGATCCAATTTATTCTAGGGTTCCTTATATTCTGGTCAACTGAACAGAATACTGGGATAAATATCCCTTATATAGAACTTATCATTAAATAACAATTCATTCATATCACATCATTCATATCTTTAACATGATAAGTTCTATATAAGGGATATAGAACTTATCATTAAATAACAATTCATTCATATCATATCATTCATATCTTTAACATGATAATGGTCCATTAGACCGATTTTTTTTTTCTGAACATTCCTACACGGGAATTTCAGTCAAGCAAGTTCTTAATTAGTCATCCCTTAACTTGATCTACCGTGTCAAGTGTTAACAGTAGCAATTTGACAGCACAATCCACTAATCTCATAGTGATTTGCTGAAATCATTATCCTCATTCTAGTTATGAATATCATCACACAGGGACTTGTCCCATTCATCCTCATTGTGGTTTTGCTCAGCTTATTACATTTCAACCAATTTTCAAGGATCATTTTTCAATTCAGAATCCAAATCAACTCATCAGTTCTCAAATAGAATTAAAAATCATATCAACCACATTCAAAATCATTATCTGGATAGCATTAATGCTTATAATTTCAAGTCTTAGATTTACTCATATATACTGCCGATAAAGAGCTGCAGTTATACCCTCGGGATATACGGGTAGTCATGATACTTAGAACTATAAGGTAAATACCATCATGTCTAGGCCTCAAGCAAGTCAGGGTTCCATAGAATTGCGGTACTTCCATCTGAAGACCCAATTACTAATTTAAAATTTTTGAGTTTGAATATCAAATTGTATGAATTATATCACACAATTACAACCTTTCGTGCTTCTTGATAAATTTTTGACATATTTGGCTTCTCAGTTGATCTTTTTATTAGCCAATTCGCTCTGATACCAACTGTGAGATCCCTGTTTCCATTGCGTAACTGATTCGGGATACTAGCAACGGAAGTAGCACTTCTTGCGCGGGGCAGAGTCCCACACTCGGGGCTTCGTCCACGGATATCCGGACAAGAGACTAATCCGTCGATTTTTCTAAAAACGAACCCGAAAAAACTTCCTTTATCCGGAAAGCACGGGCAATTCCACCAGGATAACTTTTTACTCTAACGTAGTCAAGACCATTACTGATCAAACTGATCTGACTGTACCTATGAAGATACTCGGTCAGATCAAGGAAGAAACTTACACTTGGATCATTGGGATCAATGCTTTTTTTCCCATCAAGAGGCACAGCCGTTGATTCCTATCCATAGAACAATTTCTATCCGGGATTTACTTCATCTATCGTAATAACAGAAATTGAGTTTCGATTTATGGATCCATCAGTCCAACCTAACCCCATCCAGTCCCATGGGTTAGCCAACTGCCCAACCACTTTAATGATGGGATCCAATTAGGAAATTGGTTAGGTTTTGTCCCGGGTACCAGGGAAAAGAGTTCCCAGGTCCCCTAGCCGAAAGTTCATGCAAACATAAAACTAGTCACACCACTTACACACCCAATATGAAATCGCCTTTTTCTCATACATCAGCTATCTTTAAAACAATCCTGTAATGAAACCATTATGTCACTGATTACAATCCTCAAAATCTCTGGTTGAATCCATATTTTCAATCATACATTCATCGGCGCACTTATGGCATCATTGGCAACCAGAACGCTCACCACCTGTTCACTCAGGGGGCTTTTTAATAGTTCCTAGCTCATAGTACCCGACAATATTTTCACATATAAAAATCAAGATGGAATCTCCGTTGAGGACCAGCAAGGTCAATAAACCAGATCCACCGGTTTCAGAAAACAACTTTTATTCCTTGTTCTAATATCTTCCACAACACACATGTGAGTATCTTCGGCGACCCAGAGCCCGAGCATCGTATGGTCAGCACTCTCTAGGATCCTTCGCTCGCAGGTGACCTAGCGCTTCACTCATAGGCTGCTTCCTTGGTCCCTCATCCACTGTACCGGAAGCTCACCATTTAAATCGAACCGAGGCTGGTCAAGACCTCGTTCGACCTTGCTACGCGAGACGTCCTCCATTGACTCTCCGTCAACAGTTGCAACTTTATCAGTTAGGTCTCCATGACCTTAATCCACAAGACGGCCAAAATGCTTCCCCAGCATTCTTGACATAAAACAGTCATTTATAAACAGTTCACAAAATACAGTTTCTATATCGAACTCTTGTCTTTCCACATTATCCCTCCTCGATCCACATTACTTATTCCACATTCCATTCATATGTGTACTCATTCTCATCCATTCACTCATATCGATGACACATTATCTCACATACACATTCACATTCATTATTCTACATACACATCCATGTTCGTACATCCACATCCACATTCACATCCATACATCCACATCTACATGCATACATCCATTTTCACATCCTCATTCATACATCTGCATCCACATACATACATCCACACCCGTATCTACATCCATACATCCACATCCACATCCACATTCACATTCACATTCATACATACACATCCACATACATACATCCACATCCGTATCTACATCTATACATCCACATTCACATCCATACATACACATCCACATCCACATCTACCTTCATGCATCCACATCACATCTACATTCACATTCACATTCATACATACACATCCACATACATACATCCACATCCGTATCTACATCCATACATCCACATTCACATCCATACATACACATCCACATTCATACATCCACATCACATCCATTCTCGCCCTATCAAAACCCATATACATCTTATCCCATCAGATACACTTCTTACCTCATCCCATACACATCTTATCACATCCTAACTCATCTTAGCACATCCTATCACATCTCATATACCTCTTATCACATCCTATCACATCTCATACACATCTTATTACATCCTATCACATCTCACACACCTCTTATCACATCCTATCACTTCCCATACGCATCTTATCACATCCTAATATCTATTTTAAGAGAATTCTTATATTTGATATAAGATTTCTTTACGCATCTATTTAAGCATAAATTCCATCTTAAGGAGAATAATAATTTCGAAATAAAAATCAATCTTTTATGCATCTTCCTATGTATAAATTCATTATGCATCTATCCATGCTTAAATCCAATTTAGCAGGAATTACACTTTTAGAATAAAAGTATTTCTCTTATGCATCCTATTTATGCATAAAATCAAATATGATAAAAGTAACACTTTTACAATAAAATAATAATCTTTTATGCATACCTCTATGCATGAAAATCAATTATGATAAAAGTAACACTTTTACAGTAGAATAATAATCTTTTATGCATACCTCTATGCATGAAAATCAATTATGATAAAAGTAACACTTTTACAATAAAATAATAATCTTTTATGCATACCTCTATGCATGAAAATCAATTATGATAAAAGTAACGCTTTTACAATAAAATAATAATATTTTATTTATAACTCTATGCATGAAAATCAATTATGATCAAAGTAACACTTTTACAATAAAATAATAATCTTTTATGCATACCTCTATGCATGAAAATCAATTATGATAAAAGTAACACTTTTACAATAAAATAATAATCTTTTATGCATACCTCTATGCATGAAAATCAATTATGATAAAAGTAACACTTTTACAATAAAATAATAATCTTTTATGCATACCTCTATGCATGAAAATCAAATATGATAAAAAGTAATACTTTTATAAATAAATATTTCTAGTATACATTTTCTAAGTCTAGAATGAAAATAACCCTTTAAGAATACTCATACGATGGGGATTACTCTTTTTAACAAAAAATTTAATTACTAGAATTCCTATTTTTCTTAATTCATCAATTATGCATAATATAAAAATTCAATTTCTCCATGATTATAATGAAATTCTTTCAATTAATCTAGGATGATAATTCCTAGAATATGGTAGGAAGTTCTCTTTTCATGCTTTGAATGAAATTATTTTATGTGTTAATTTTTACAAAATTTTGCCATAGCTCCGCTGCTATGACTGATAAATCTAAATTATTTTAAAAGATAAAGCTCATCTTTAAGGGAATTATTAGAATGATCCCTAATTGCATCATTAACCCATCATGGATTGAATCATCAATATTCATGAAATACATAAACTAAAAGCATAGAAAAAAGCCATTAATTTGGTCTCAAGCATAGATTAATCTTGGATTAAGGAAAAGCTTTATGAAAAGCTTCATTTGGATTGAGAATAGGTCATGAGAATGACCATTTCTTGAGTGAGAGAGATAAATTACATAAAAACCATTAGAATTAAGCATAAATAAAAATTTATGTAATTCTTTATTATCATTCATCAATTAACTTCAATAGCATTCATCAATCTATGTAATTCTTTACTACCATTCATCAATTAACTTCAATAGCATTAAAACACCATTCCAATTAGGCTTCTCAAGCTTGAGAGGGGTTGAGAAGAGAGAAGCATTGAGAAATTATAGAAAAGATCAAAATTCACCATTTACCTTACGAATTGCTTAATTCTTTGTTCATGGTAGAGGCCCCCAACCAATCAATTGGTTTAGTACGTTGATGGAGCCACCAATGGGAATTGAAGAAAGAGGGAAGCTCCAATTTCTTCAATTTGGAGAGAATTTTAGAGAATAGTAAAAATTAGCATTATTTCAGCATAATTCTAGTATAGTAAAATTCTCCTATTTTTTTTCAAAGGACTCATGTTCTATTTATAGGAGAGGGAGACTCTAACCAAAGCTAACTGATTTCTAGAATTTTCTAGATTTCAGTTTGGTTGAATTTGGACCACATTTGGACCTAGTTTGGTTCTTTTTTTATTCGATTTGGTTCCATTTTGATTTGGTTTGGTTCAAGAGAGAGGAGGGATAAAAATATCATAATTTTTGAAGATTTAAAACTCAATTGCACATGTGAAGTAGGCGCCTCACTCATGAGGGAAAAATCCCCATGTAGAGGTGTCAAAAATGCATCATTACTTCTAAATATCTCCCCTTTTTAACTATTAGCCTTGTCCTTAGTCAACTCTTCATCTTATGTGAGTATTTACTTCTAAATATCTCCCCTTTTTAACTATTAGCCTTGTCCTTAGTCAACTCTTCATCTTATGTGTGAGTATTTACTTCTAAATATCTCCCCTTTTTAACTATTAGCCTTGTCCTTAGTCAACTCTTCATCTTATGTGAGTATTTACTCATTTTTTGGAGATTTTTCTTTTATTTCTTCATTTATCTCCTCCTTACATTTGGATGCATCTTATTGGTCCATAGGAACCTTAATTTAAATTTTTGAAAAAATCTTCACCCCTAGGATAATGCCTCTTGAACCGATTATACTTAATTTCCAATGCACCTTCTGAAAATCTTTTTGAACTTCTGTTTCAGGGGAACTTATTTTAATAATATGAGAAATTTTTCTACCTAACAATATTCAAAATCTGAATATTCTCTCTCTAAGTCAAAACAGGCAGAGACAAGATCTTTTTATATTTTTGAAGAGGGGATTAATTACAGGGAAAGATGCTGGATATCTTGAGAGGCTGGGGAGGAATCTTACATGTTTGATTCCATTCTCCATACATGGAGATGTGATTCAAGGTAATTCGACGCGCTCGTACAATGCATCCTTGACATTGATTACACATACACTTGATCCTTTGTCCCAACCACACATCGCGATTACGATGACACATTGTCTCATCCTCACCAGAACTGCTTGAGGAGGTTGATGACATTCTATGTACAAAAGAGCAAACACATAATCATAATCAATTTTTAATGAAAGTATAAAAAGTTTCTATATCTTGTGTTAATCGCGTGTAACAGCGCTTCTATATCCTTAAAATTGCATGTATAAACGCGAATGTATCTTGTGTTAATTACGTGTAAAAGCGCATCTCACTGTTTTAAATCGCGTGTAATAGCGCGTCTACATCCTTAAAATCACGTGTATAAACGTGACTATTTTATTATACACGCGAAAATACACGCGCTCCTACATGCGACCACCTATCTATACCTAAAATAACCCGCCGCCTTCTCCAAAAAACCATTTTCAAGAAGCTGCCATGGGTGCAAGGAGCAAATACGGGTGAAGGAAACCAGCCAAAAAGAAGACTCACTTTTTTAGAGGTGAGTCAGTTTGTCCTTTGTCCTGTCTCTTTCCTTCCATTTCTTTATGTGATTGTCTCTTTTCCTTATGCGATTGTCTTTGTCCTTCTTTGGTCATGCCTGCTTCAGTACTTTTGTGAACGATTGTGACATTCTGGGGTTTTTTTATAAGAAAGATTTGTCGATGGTCGGTCGTTTTCGAAAAAAATTTGCGCAAGCCGCGTGTAGGAATGCGTATATGTCTGCGTATACCCTGTTTGCATAGACTATTCACGCGCATATACACGCGTTTTTAGACGGGTTTTTACACGCGACTGTGTTTCACCCATGCTTGCGATCCAACTCAAGAGAGAGATGATCCCATCTGCATATGGCTTGCCTTCACAAAATCATATGTGCTAGCTTGCATTTGTGCTTTGATACACATAGAGTGATTCCCTTCATGGCGACTGTGCTTTGATACATAGAGTGTTTCCCTTCATGGATCCTTCATGTATATACTTTTATTTTTGCAGATTCTTCATGGATCCAGGTTCTTCATCCGATCCATTTGCGTACGGCACTTGGATGATGGAGATGCTAAATCATTTTGGACGCCATCCTAGTCCAGTTGAGCTTACAGAGTACATGTATGCCCATCCCCCTCCTGGATTGCCTGGTATCTATACCCCGCTCTCGAGTATCCATGTCACTCCACTGCCGTCTATGCCTGCAAGTCCGGCCAGACGGCATGCAGCTTCTCCTCTTCCACGCCCACCAAGGAGACATACCCTGTCCCAAACACACTCACGCACACCCTCCCAGGCACCGTCACGTCAGGGCTCACAGCCACCATCACGTCAGGGCTCACAGCCACCATCACGTACTCCCTCATAGCCACAGTCACGTAGACAATCCCCCAGTCGTGACTCCACCCGCAGTACAGAGGAGAGCAAACGCCGCAGTAGGAAGAGTGGGAGTGGAGGATGCGACGCGTGCTTTGGTGGGGGAGGTAGTAGGGCACGCGGTGAGAGAGGAGATAGAGGGAGAAGAGTTAGAGGAGACAGTGAGAGGAGGAGGAGGTGAGAGAGGTGGAGGGAGTGATCTGCAATGATGTGACGGATAGGGGCGGGGTAGTGATGGATGCGAGGGGGAAAGAGGTAATGGAGTACATGCATGGGGTAGTTTCAAACTTGTACAAAAATTATTTTATTAGATTGAAAGATCAAAATAGCCGATTAGTTGGGGAGGTGATAGATGTTGTACATAGTCGGTACCCCAATCCCCCACATGCGACATTCTCGGATGTATGGGGAAGGACGCAAATAAGGGAGATCTTAACACTAGTTCTGTAATTGGACACTAAAGTGTCCTGAGGACACTAAAGTGTCCTGAAAGTTAGCATTTTTCTTGAATTTTTGTGGGCAATCTATTAAGAGTTTTGAAATGCTTAACATCCATAGATGTTCCTCAAGACCCAAAAAAAATTTGAGATTTTTTAAATTGCATTTTTCTTAGCTTTTACAAGGTAATATTTTAATTTTCTTAGACGCATGCTGATAAAACGCATGATTTTTGCTGTTTTCAAAATAGTAGTAATTTGTACATAACTTTTAGAAGGGACATAGTTTGATCATGAAACTTGGCTTGATGGAAAGCCCATGATGTAAACTAAATCTTGGAATCATCAAACGATAATTATTGGATAAATTTTTGACTCGCTAATATTCAAATGATGTTTTTTATACAGGTGGAGCATGAATTTTTCTCCTTCCATATGCAAGCTAATAATGTAAAACTTGAGGTGCACCCATGTTATATAGGGTAAATACTACTTTGTTTTGAATTTTCCAAAACTTTAGAGCCACTTTTTGGGCCTCTTCTCATACATGGCCTTTTGCGCAACCTGTTTTTAATACGTAAAATATCTAATTATGAGCCTAATTTTGATTTTCATCAAAGGGGAAAGCTATGTAAGTGCATTATTTGTTGTAACTATAGGTGTAGACTACTTGTGCAAGCATAGTTATGATTAGTTTTTGAAAAAAGATGATCAAATTTTGTATTTTTGTTTTTTATAGTTTTTTTAGAACTAGGCGATAAGAACCTACTTAAGTGGAGGCTAAGTTAGTATCATACACATCAAATTATGGTTTATTTATCTCATCTCAAGCATGAAAACCAATAATGAACATTCTCATTGATAGGGCTACAATTTTTTTTAGTGGCGTGATTGAGTTTTGATAATACGCGTTACTTTTGCTGATTTTCTACAACTTTTTTGGAAAAAATTTTAGGAAAGGAAAATGATTTTTTTGGTGAACTTCTACCTCCTTGGACTGATGTATGCTATCAAAATATCTTGGGAAAAATGCTATTGATATCATTGGATTTTTTTTTTGAGAGAATGATGCTTGCATATTTGGAAAAATCCTGAAAAATCCTGAAAAATGTTCATTTTCAAGACATATGCTACTTTGTTGCTTATGTACTTCCAAATAAAAAGGCATTTTATATGTTTAGCATTTTTTACATAAGCATAGGGTTATGTTCTACATGCCCAATGAAGCATTTTGGTTTTTAAAGCCTACATTAGGAGTTTGATTTTTTTTCGCAACCCCCAAAAAAGGACACTCAAGTGTCCTGTTTTGGTACCAAACTAGTGTTAAGTAATAAAAGATCTCACCTTAAGAAACTCGCGTACGATGATGGGCTAAATGTAGCTGCGGGTGGCTATCCTGCCGAGAAACCTGCCACTACGCACAAACGCGAGTGGAAAGAGGCAAAGAAATGAGCCGAGGGTGGCGTGAAGAGCAGGCAGCATGTGGAGGCACGACGGATCCAGATAGAGACCATTGGATCTTTGCATTTCGGATCTGGCGACGTCGAGTCATGGGAGGTAGAGTTCATATCTTGCCACTTTATTTGATTGTTTACTTAATTCATTGATTCTATGATTGTTTTAATCTTACAAATTGTATTGATTATGATATAGCGACGGGTTATGGAGAGGAAGCCCATAGCCCACGATACTGGGTATGCTCGCTGGCATAGCAGACGTGACACGTGGGTCCTCTTCAAAGCCGAGGGACGTATTACGGATGCGTAGTTTGAGATGGCCATGAGACCATACGGTCGACAGGTACTCAAAAACTCTAAACGAATGATTTTGGTTTATTGAATTACATATATATATACTTATATACTATATATTACTTGAACAGGCACAAGCTGATGATCCTGCCACTGCTGATGATCCTGCCACTGATGATCCACCTGCCGCCACTGCTCCTATTGGATGTGAGCACTACTCATCGGACATGTATACCGATTTGAGCTCATCTGATCATGGAGGGAGCAGCGAGTCATCATTTGGGTTTGAGTAGTACTCAAACTTATAGTATCACATCCCATATTGAGGATGTGGTTGTATATATATTTTTGTAACTAAAGCCATGGGCTACTTCGACATATGGACTCCCTTGTATATGTGTACACATAAAATTTTGATAGTAATATTGAATCGTGAATTGATAGTATTGCATTCATGTCTGTCTTGAATCGTGTATTGACAATGTATGCATTCATGTTGTTCTTGAATTGTGTAATGACAATGCACTAAATCTTCCTCATGGATGGTGCAATGCACCAAAAAAAAAATCCAGAGAGTGCTATTAGGTGCTGGCATGCTGGAACAGCATTCAGGTACCAAATAGCACTCTCTGGATTTTTTTTTTTGCTCTCTGTTCGCGTGTATAGATGCGTCAACTCTTTAAAAGTCGCATGTATATATGCGGATATTCTATGAAAGCATGTGTATAAGTGCAGCTAAACTGACAAAACGCGTGTATACGCCCTCGTATCAGTGCGTCTGACTGCTTCTATACATGCGCTTTTACACGCATGTCTCTGGCCACGATGACACACGCGCTGATACACGGGCCCGCCGTTACTTTTTTTCCACAAGTCATTTTTCGTGGCAAGGAGCGCGGGTATGAGGCCGATCCCTTGTAGTGTATTCTACATCATAAATTTGTTGATTTGGTCATGAAGTTAACGAGAAATCTTCACTTGCATACCCTTGCAACTTAGCACTTCTTCAGAAACCTTTGTAATCAAATTCTAATTAGTAGGGGACTAACATGCACTAACTCATAAACAGACGCTACCAACATAGAACCAACATGCACTCACTCATAAACAAAAGCTACCAACATAGATCCAACTTGTACTCTAATAATCTAAACTCATTTGCCTTCATCATCACAGTCCTTCGATGTTGCCAAACTCTCCTTTGCCTTAGCACACACATTTTCTAGAATCTTAATCTTTTGTGGCACTTTTCTCCCCATAGTGACCCACATAAAAACTATCATGTCTGAAAATTCTCAATGCATAGGATCCTTCTATTACACAGCTAGAATTTATGCCAACAATCTCTATAAACCTCAGCATCACCAATATCTCTTTTTGCACACCCAATATTGTATTAAAATCCTCTTATAGTTTTTAGATAATCTATATTACTCTAATCTACACCCATCCATATATGATGTATTGATTTTGATGTAGTCAAGTAAGTGCAAAGTATCCCCTTCTAGCATCAACCATGGGCCAAAAAGCTTGCTCTAGCCTTTTACTTTGTAGTCTGCAATAGTGATCAAATTCCGCCAATCCTAAGAATTCATCATCAATATCAACAGTATATCATCCACATGTGTGTAAAGTTCTCGGCTAAAAGTTGTGTTAGTAGCCGCTATATTGGACACTTGGTCTCTCTCTAGTGCCTGAACCATCATCTCCCAATACTCAATCACTAGGCAGATGTACAAGGTGAAAGCTCATCAACCCATCTTTTCCAATATTTTATGTAGTCCTTAATTCCTTTTACCACCTCTAAGTGATTTTTAATGTACTCAAATGTTGGAACAACATATGGAACCTCCTATCGGTAGTAATCATTATCCTTCTTCCATAATTGAATACCACCATCCTTTGTAACCATTTAATGGATTTTATATTCAATGACTTGAACCCTTCTTGGATGAAGAATCTAAATTGTAATGGTGTTGAGCGCCCCACTAGCTCATCTTTTGCATTAGACAAGTACCCATCACAATGAATCCCTTGAAGTTTGGGATATTTATCAATCAAGAATGGGTTAGAGTAGACACTTGGCTATCCTTAAATATTTTCATTAAATGTGGGAAGGTGAATGTTTGGCTAGGCCTCAATTTCTTAGAAAATTAATAATCATTACATTAATATCCTCATGTGTATGACCAACCATAAAAAATCCTAAGTGGACCAATCCAAACATGATGCATAAATGTGTAATGTATGTGTGATAGTGTAAAATGCTTTTTCGAAGGTGTGTCCCTTTGCCTGAATCCAAATGGCTAGGATATTTGGGGAGTGCTTTTTTTTGCTAAAAAGGAGATACTTGGCTATCCTTGAATATTTTCATTAAATGTGGGAAGGTGAATGTTTAGATAGGCCTCAATTTCGTATAAAATTACTAAACATTACATTATGTATGCACAACCATCAAAAATCCTAAGTGGGCCACCAATCCAAACATGATGTATAGGTATGTGTAATAGTGTGAAATTCTTTTTTGGTGGCAAAGGTATGTTCCTTTGCTTGAAGCAAAATGGCTGGGACATTTGGGGAATGCTTTTTTTGCTAAAAAGGAGATATGTATTGTGAGAGACACGTGGAATCTAGAAGAAAACGTGCAATGATGAAGGAAAAAGGATGAGCGTGTGCAATTTGAACCAAGCAGCAAAAGTCTCTTCGGGAGGGAAGGGGGATGGAAAAACTTTTGGAGAAAGATTTATTTATTTTGAAAAGAAGTATGCATGATGGAGATCCATAATTATTTGATTACAGAGAGACTATCAGTACAATGTGAGTGGGTTTTTGTTTGGCCAGACCAAAGTGTGTGCCGAGAGACATGAGATCAGATAGGATGTGGTTTCCCTAGAATATTTGTTTGGCCAGACCAAAGTGTGTGCCGAGAGACATGAGATCAGATAGGATGTGGTTTCCCTAGAATATTTGTGAAGGCATTTGTTTTAGAGATGTGGTTACCCTAGAATCTCCGTGTAGGATGTGGTTCCCCTAGAATCTCTGTGTAGGCATCTCTTTTAGAGACATGGTCTCCATAGAATCTCTGTGTATGCATCTCTTTTAGAGACATGGCTCAACTCAATTCTAGTTCAATTGTGATTGGCTGCTTGAAGAAGTTTGTGTGTTTGAAGAAGTTTGCAAATGGTGGTAGTAGTTTCAGTGAGAAGATTAAAGCTATGGAGATGATGATATAGACTTGAAAACCTGATGCTAGGCTCTACTTGTGTGAAGGTTTCCCCGACTTATATGTGTTTCTTCTCTTTTGTTTGAACTCGCCATGTCTCAGGGTTGTTGAGGTTTAGTATCAACAAAGTGATAGGTGTCTTAGAGTTTTACTTTTTGTGTTCCCTAATATTGATTTTATTATATTTTCTTCTTGTGTGGTTACTGGTGGTGTTATATAAGCTATCACGGAGGACCATCGCATCGTCAATGATATGCATCATTGGAGAAGCGTATCTCCCATGAAGAAATTAGGGACATGACGCGAAGGCTTTGTTGGAGGATGGCAAGGGCGAATGCTCAGGCCCATTGTCACCATCATATCATCTTCTTCTTTTGATTCTTCATTCAAGCAAGTGGAGGGCCATAGTGAAGCTTTTGGTAAGCCCACCATGGGTATTACAAAAGGAGCCGTGCTGATGTTTGAGCTCCACCTTCATCTTCTTTTTCTCAATATTCTAATTTTTCCTCCTCTTCCTCATGAACATCTTGTGAACCTTAGAGACAACGGCCACATATTCTTCTTTCCTTTCTCGAACAAAGCTCACTTCTCGTTAGTTCACTTTTTAAGTGTTGGGTGCCCAACTTGATTGAGTATGAACGTCCATGGCCAACAAGCGGAATGTACATAAGGGACTTCACAAATGAGAAAGGGATATGTTGATTGAGAGTGTTCTCTTGCTCCTTGTTCTCTAGCTCTTTACTTTATCCTCTTATTCTCTTGGTAGTGCTTATGTGAGAGTGAGTGTGTGTGATAGTTCTCCCCTCTTGGTCTTGCCATGTCTTGCTAGTGAAAGAGTGAAAGTGAGCTATTGTCTTTGTGCGATGGAGTATAGATAAGGAGTGCAAGCTCTACATAGACAACTTTTGTGGTGAAAAAAGGACGTGGGTCTTCTCAAGTGCTATCTTGCATTCGTGTGGTTGCCTCTTCCATGAGATGACAGGTAAGCTATTAAGTTCCCCAAGACACGCGAAAGGTGAGTACTCTTCACTTGGTTAGCTTCTTCGTAATGAAAGTTGTGTATTTGGGCATTCCATTGGCATCATTGTCGAGGAGCAAGGTTGCTTTCCTTAGTATTTTTTTATACTCTTGTGTAGGATTTATCTTTTTTTTGGCCATTAGGTGTCATCCGAAACCTGTATACTCTCAAAAACCTCAGAACTCACCAAGACCCAACACAACAAACCCACATCTTATAGCAACCTATATACTCTCAGAAACCTCAAAACTCACCAAGACCCAACATAACAAACCCACATCTTACAACAACCGACATCTTGCTATATTGACTCTGATATGCCTTCAGCTCACAACTCAAAACTAACTTGCTGACTCTGAGACAACTTCAGCCCACAGCTCAAAACTGACTACTGTCTCTGAGATGACTTCAGCCCACAGCTCAAAACTGACTACTGTCTCTGAGACGCCTTCAGCCCATAACTCAAAACTGACCGTCCTCTGACTATTAGACCAAACCCCAAATAGGTTCCTCTCAACCTATAAGACTAGTTCTCACTTTCTATACACAAACCTGATAAGATCTGATGGCTAACTCACTCAGTATAACTCTATAGCCTCTTAACTAATGGGGCAATTGACTCAATTCTGACACAATAGTCTATAGACTTGCACTCACAAGTGTTCCTCATCTATAATCTCAATCATCACAATAGAAGACATATAGCACCATAGCACAAAATCTTATTAATTCACACACAACTCAAACTCCATGCATTGTTCATCATTAAAACAAAACCCGACAGTCTCATAATCCCTAAGACTTGGGGATCAAAGAAAAAATAAGAAAAGATATAAAACTTTGGGGTCCTCGGACCTCCACTCATAGACCTTTACAATAGCTCTTCACAACAACCTCTTCATCCATGACTTAAGCCTTCATAGAAATCAGCATGTAGCTGATTTCTATGAAGTCATGGGATTGAAAAATTTATAGAAATCAGTAAGCTGACACTCAGAATCTATAGTTGAGAAAGACCTAGTCTAGACCAAGTATCTAACAGAGCTGTTGCACAAAGATCCTAGGGGACACACCTTCTAGCCAATTCTATGGACTCCAGCACTTCCTCTGCTTGATCCATTCAATCTCTCTCACAGTGCACTGACCTCTTATCTATAATCTTCAAAATATGCAAGAACTCTAGCTTGGAACCTTCCACAAGTCAAACAGACATGTAAGACCTCTCTCTACTATAGTCCCTCTCTCTCTCTCTACTATAGTCCTCTCTCTCTCTCTCTCTCTCTCTCTCTCTCTCTCTCTCTCTCTCTCTCTCTCGCTCTCTCTCCCTCTTTGTCTCTCTCTCGGTGGTTTCTCTAGCCACCTTCTCTTGGAGAGTCTTTCTTGGCAAGACACACCCACCACCTCTCTCTCCATGTGGTTTATTGAAAATTTTTCCCAATTCCCCCCATAAGGCCGCTACCTTCGTTTTTCTCTAGAATGTTATGCAGCTGGCTTCCCTTGATTTCCCATACTATTTCTATTTTGTTTTCATGAATATGCCTCTACACTTGGCTACACATGCATCATTTTTTAATCCATCACACACCAACTTATATACACTCCATCTACCTTTACATGCTGTTTGGTTTGGCCTTGAGATTTCCCTCACACTGCTTCAAAAACCTCTAAAATGGGTTGCTCTATGTTTCTCTAACTCTCAGCAAAAAGATTCCACTCTCTACTTTTCTTTCCCTCCAAAGGAGCTCTCGGAAGGCTTCCCAAAAAAACCTTAGACCTTTAGTCAACAGCCCCTTTTATAGAAAACAAACACACTACTTCTCTTATCTTCCTAACTACCACACATTGCCTTTGAGCTCCCCATGCAAATTTCTTTCATCATCTAGGTCTCTTGGATCTCCCTGTATCTTCATCCATAGTCTCCCCTGCTAGTCATTGCATGGCCTTCCTATTTATCCTTTTCATCATCTAGGTCTCTTGGATCTCCCTGTATCTTCATCCATAGTCTCCCCTTCTAGTCATTGCATGGCCTTCCTATTTATCCTTTTCATACTACATCAACTACACACTATGTTCTAGACCCGCATATGTACATCATATCTCTCTATAACCTACCTTTCCCTCCTCTAGACTTGTCTATGTCATGACTCCATTAAGCTCAAAATACCGTCACTCAGGACTATCACATGTTTTGGTGCCCCCATTGAGGAATAGAGAGTTTTTAATGAGAAATTTAACCAATAGGTTGGGATCCACTTGTTGACCAACTCAAGACCCCAATGGTTGGATTGAGATATAAAGTGTTTAGAGGAGAGAAGGGAGAAGATGTCACTCAATTTCTGAGGAGGATTGAGATGATGGCTTTGAACAACAATAGTGATGGGGATGCGTATAAGTTGAGGATGGTGGATTTGTTGTTGGAAAAAGAAGACATACAGTGGTATGAGGATGTGCCTTTAGATGGTGAAAGAGGAAGGACAGATTGAGAAGAGATTTGAAGTGAAGGTATGGGAAATTCGATAGTGTTGCCATATACATAGGCAGTGATGTCACAACATGTGAACACACTTAGGACCGCCGGGGCACTTTTTCCCTCTTTAGGAGGTTTTTTCCCCTGGCTTGTATATACGCCCTTTATTCTAGGGCTAACTTATCTTTTGTACATTGACACAATCTAATACACTTTGTGTTGTGTGCATTCTTGCTTCTTCTTCTCCAAGCTTTGTGTGCTTTCCTACAACCCTAATTCCAACAATTGGTATCAGAGCAGGCATCGGCTCCCAGGGCTACGCCGCCAGCACCCTCCGACTCACGTTCTCCGATTGAGGTGAGTTTTCACGAGCGCTTGTTGCAGGTCCCTATACTCTGCAGTTTTCACGAGCGCTTGCAGGTTCTCAGAATTTGCATCTGAGGTCGTTTCGGGCTCCGTTTTTGCATTTCAAGTTCTGCACAGGTGTTTTCGTCATTTTCTGCAGAAATTTCGACAGTGCGGTTTTCTGTAAAACAGGCATACGTACTCTATTGTGGACCGTGCTACATAGCACGAGTTGTTTTCTATTCAGTCTTTGCTTCATTACAGACAACTTTTGCATCAGTTTCAGTCAGTGGCCATGGCTGATAACAGCAATGATGTATTTCGCATGTTGTCTGCTGTGGATGGAGACAGCAACTACCCACTTTGGGCATACATGATGCAGCATGTTTTGGTTGCAAAAGGAGTGTGGAACATTGTGTAGGGTATGGATGTACGTCCAGGTTCTGTGGATGTAGGATCTGTTGAGGATGTTGCAGGTTCTAGCAGCTCTACTGTTGGTGCTGTTTTACCCACTGCTGAACAAGCTCGTTGGGATGGTAAAGATGCGCAGGCTCATGCCTTGATTGCACTTTCTGTCAAACGTAACATCACCCCACATATTCGTTCAGCTAAAACAGCAAAACAGGCTTGGGATATTCTAGCTGGTTTGTATGCAGGTCGTAACGAGGCAAAAATCGCTTACCTGCATAAAGAGCTAGAATTGAAGATTATGCAAGAAGATGATGACATGAATGTTTTTCTTGCTGAGATTAAAGATCTCAAAGAAAAGTTGATTTCTGCAGGTGAGATTATTCCTGATCATTCTCTTGTGCAGACTGTTCTTGATGCTTTACCTGAGACATATCAGACTTTTGCTTCCACATGGAGACTTCTTAATGAGGACAGACCTGATGCTGTCAAGTATGATACTTTAGTCAACAAGCTCTTGCAAGAAGCGCAGTCCAGGCAAAACAGGGCCAGGCAGCGTGCAGTTGATCAAGCATTTATTGCTGCCCAGCAGCAGAGAAGAAGTGGTAAGGCAGCCCCTTCCACTGTTTCTTCTCCTATTAGTAGGTCTGCAACTTCTTCTCCTTCCACAGGTAGCAACAATAAGTATGAGAAGGCTCTTGATAAAGGCAAGAAAAAGACCAGGTGCAACTATTGTAAGGCAAATGATCATGTCATTAAGAATTGCCCTAAGCTAAAGGCTAAAGAGGCAAAGAAGAAAGAGTCAAATGCAGCCACAATAGCGGATGCTTCTACAAATGCAGATTCTGCAAATGTTGTGCAGGATACAGAATGGGCGTTTAGCGTGTATTGCCAGTATGACCCATCTGTACATGATGCATGTTTGGCAGTTTCTGTTGACTCTCATGTTTGGTATTTTGACAGTGGTGCTACAAAGCACATTACCTCGCATCGTGATATGTTCACTTCTCTTGAGGCTGTCCCTAATGGGAATACTGTCACATGTGCCAATAATGCTTCTTACCCAGTGAAGGGCGTTGGTAAAATTATGCTTACTGCTGCAAATGGCAGCGCTTTCACACTTTCAGATGCTTTGTATGTGCCAGGGATAAAGAAGAATCTATTGTCTGTCTCTGCGCTTGCTAGACTTGGACTTGTAGTCAAATTTGTGGATGACAGATGTACTGTTCATGATTTGACTTCTGGTGATACGATTATTGTATCTGGCACCTTGTTTCGTGGGCTGTATAGGCTCAATTCTTATGACAAGTGTGTGGAAGATTCAGCAAATGCAGTTTCTGATGAAAAGGCAGTTTCAGATGCAAAACTATGGCATGCTCGTTTTGGTCATCTGAACTTTGCTAGTTTGCTGCGTTTGCAGAAATTTGATATGGTTGCTTCATTGCCCCCTCTTCAGGGACCATTGAAACATGTTTGTGAAGGCTGTATTTTGGGTAAAATGCAGCGTTCTGCGTTTCCAAAGGATGGTTTTGTGCGGGCCACTCGCAAATTGCAACTTGTACATAGTGATGTATGTGGGCCTATGCAAACTCCGTCATTTGGTAAACACTTGTACTTCGTGACTTTCATTGATGATTACTCAAGGCATACATGGATATATCCACTGAAGGTAAAGTCCGAAGTGTTTTTGTGCTTCAAACAGTTTTTTCTTATGGTTGAAAATGTATCCAATTGTACTGTGGGCACCCTTCGTTCTGATCGAGGGGGGGAGTACTTGTCTAAAGAGTTTGATGCATTTCTGGCTAGTCGTGGGATAAAACACCAATGTACAATGCCATATACCCCTCAGCAAAATGGTGTTGCTGAGAGGAAAAACAGGTCACTTATGGAGATGGCACGATGTATGGTCAAGAGCCAAGCTTTGCCACATGCGTTTTGGCTTGAGGCTGTCATGTGTGCTGCATATGTACTCAACAGGTGTCCCACTAAGGCCTTGTAGTCTATTACTCCATATGAAGCTTGGCATGGTAGGAAGCCTTCTATTGGTCACTTGCGTGTCTTTGGTTGCTTGGCCTATGCTTTAGTGCCTGTGCAACAACGCAAAAAACTGGATGATAAGGCTATCAAATGCATTTTTGTTGGTTACAGTGCTGAGAGCAAGGGTTACAGATTGTATCATCCGCAGTCAAAGCGTATCTTGATTAGTCGAGATGTTGTTTTTGTGGAAGATGCTGTGCAGCCTTTGTTATCATGTACCAAAGAGACAGGTGTGAGCTCACGGGATGTATTTGATACATTGTTGCCTCTATTTACAGGTGGGAATTCAAATGTAAGTCCTAATGAGGCAAATATTCAGCCTATGCAGATTTCAAACGACATCATAGATCAGCCTATTTCTGATGCAGATATACAGGATATAATTCATGAAGATAGGGCTGAAAATGAGCAGGCTAGAAATATGCCTAAATGGCTAGTGCAAACCTTGCGTGATAGTAAAATTGATGCACCTATATCTAGTCGTACTCATTCAGGTTTTCAGCATGCCTCTTATGCATCAGATTGTTATGCTTTGGCTGTGTCTAGTATGTGTGAAGAGGAAGAACCTCTTTCATTTGATGAGGCACAAAATTCAGAAAATTGATTGGCTGCAATGTAAAGTGAATATGATGCTATAATGAAGAATGGTACATGGTCTTTGTGTGATTTGCCTATTGGTAAAAAGGCCATTGGGATGTAAGTGGGTTTTTAAGTTGAAACGAAAGCTAGATGGCAGTGTTGATCGCTATAAGGCTAGACTTGTTGCAAAGGGTTATGCTCAAGAAAAGGGCATTGATTTTGATGAGACCTTTGCTCCCACTTGTCGTATGACTACCATTCGTAGCATTTGTGCATTGGCAGCTCATAATGGTTGGAATGTACATCAGTTGGACATCAAGACTGCATTCTTGAATGGAGATTTGCATGAGGAGGTGTATGTATCGCAGCCTCGTGGTTTTGTTCAAAGAGGGCAGGAAAACAAAGTGTGCAGGTTGAAAAAGGCTTTATATGGTTTAAAGCAAGCTCCACGAGCATGGTATGAAAAGATACATGCATATTTGACTGCACATAGTTTTCAAAATAGTCCAACAGAAAGCACTTTGTATGTTAAACGTGTGGATGGTGTACATCTAATCATTGCTCTCTATGTCGATGACATGCTGCTCACAGGACCAAATGAGAGTCATATTGCTGATTTTAAGGCTGACTTGAATGCCTCTTTTGAGATGTCAGATTTGGGGCATTTGCATCATTATTTGGGGATACAATTTAAGCAGTGTGATGGAGGTATTGCTTTGTGTCAGACAAAGTATATTGAGACATTGTTGCGGAGATTTGGCCTTGAAGACTGCAAGCCTATTGCTACTCCAATGGAGACAGGTTTGAAGTTGAGTCTTCATGATGCTGGAGATCACTTTGATGTCACACTCTATCAGACAGCTGTTGGTTGCCTCATTTATGTATGCATTACGAGGCCGGACATTCAGTTTGCAGTCTCACAGGTGAGCAGGTTTATGCATAGCCCAGGGTCTCAGCATTGGAAGGCAGTTAAACGTATCTTTCGCTACTTGAGTGGCACCATACATCTTGGGTTGTTTTATCCCAAGGGGGGATCGTTGCCGCCAGATTTACATGCTTTTTCGGACTCAGATTGGGCTGGTTGCTATGACACAAGAGTGTCCACAAGTGGTTTTTGTTTCATGCTTGGTAGCTCATGCATATCTTGGTTGAGCAAGAAGCAACCTACTGTGGCCACTTCTAGTTGTGAAGCTGAGTACAGGGCAGCTTTCACAGCTACGGTTGAGTGTGTGTGGCTCAGACGGCTTATGGCTGACTTGGGTGTTGGACAGGAGTCTGCCACCTCTATCTTCATTGACAGTCAGAGCGCATTGGCAATTGCGAAAAACCCAGTTTTTCATGCTCGCACAAAGCACATTGAGGTGCATTATCACTATGTCAGGGAGAGACTCTCAGCAAGAGAGATCAGCTTGGCCTATGTGCCAACACAGGACAACCTCGCCGATCTTTTCACAAAGGCACTTCCTCGTGAGAAGTTCGAAGCTTTCCGCAAAGCTTTGGGCTTGCTTCCCTTTGTGGATTGATCTACTTCGGGCATGGCACTCCCCTATACATGAGTGCCAGCTCTCGTTCACACCATCACTCCCAGGGGGGATTTGTTGCCATATACATAGGCAGTGATGTGTGTGAACACACTTAGGACCGCCGGGGCACTTTTTCCCTCTTTAGGAGGTTTTTTCCCCCGGCTTGTATATACGCCCTTCATTCTAGGGCTAACTTATCTTTTGTACATTGACACAATCTAATACACTTTGTGTTGTGTGCATTCTTGCTTCTTCTTCTCCAAGCTTTGTGTGCTTTCCTGCAACCCTAATTCCAACAGATAGTCCTCAGGATTTGTGGAGGGGGTTGAGAGTTTGAATCTTGCTGCGATGGGGACTCTTAAATTTAATTGGAATCAAGAGAGTAACTCTAGGGTCAGTTTGGCAATCTCAATATGATTTGAGCTATAATGGGAGATAAAGAGTCCTTTGATGGATCACATGAGGAAGTAGATCTAGATTAGAGTCTATTGGAAGCAGAGGTAGAGGACCTATGTGATGATACTAATGGAACTTTGGAGCTGAATGTTGAGATGCATATTAAGAAAGCCAACAAAGGTTTGGATAATGATTTGTCCAGAGCAAGTTGGAATTGTAGAAAAATCTAAATGTGTGCTACAGGTGACATGAAATTTAGTGGAAGTGGATGATGTGTTTGATTAGGCTGAGTTGGAAGATTCTTCTATATACTTTGTTGGTACTTTCCTTGATGCTATTGATATTACTTGCCTAGAAGTGGATGATTAGGATGTTGATCCATTTAATGTTGAGCCTTTGGAGATAGGTGATGAGGATATCAAGTCAGATGACTGAGAAGATGTGGTTGAAGAGGATTGTGGCCTATATGACGTAAAATGTTTGAAAGAGATTCAAGACTTAGATGATATGAAGAGTGCTAATGATTTTCATAAGGAATATGTGGATAACATTTGGTGTGAGAAGTGGGCATGATGATGGTGTCTATGAAGATTATGTTTTGTAGGAAGATGAATGGTTTGAGAAGACCTATAGCTTTATGCTAGGAGATGATCATTTTTTCCATAAGGATTTTTTTAATGGTATGTATGTGCACAAGGATCCTCAAGATGATCTATATGGACAAATCTACTCTTATGGTAGTAGTGTTTTTTGGGAAAGAGGATAATGCTTTATGTAGTATAAAGTAGGATATAGGTGGAGATATTTCATGGTTGTAGCTTGCAGTTGTTAATTCTAAGGGATTATGGACTTTAGGGAAGTGGGATGAAGGTCAAATGGTGGCACACAAAGTTGAAGGGAATTCTACGTCCTATGGTGAGTCGAGGATGTCTGCAAAAAACAGAGGGATTGACAAGAGGGATAATAGAAAGTATGTTTAGAGTGTGCAACCCTTTGATAGGATAAAAGAATTGTGGCATGTTTTTTAGGTTGTTTAGAGGTATGTTGACCTAGGTCGGTGGATCAATCAGCTAAAAGGATTTGTAGAATGCTATTTTACCCATTTGATCTAGGTGGATGCTGGATGGTGGTGGTTGTGTTGTTATTGCAGTTGCATGAGCGTGTTTTTGAAAGAAATGTTATTTAGAGCACAAAGGAGAATGTGAAACACTTAAAATTCTTTCACCCAATGGATATGGACAATATGTGAGAGAAATCTCACACCCAATCCCAACATGATGTACAGGTATGTGTGATAGTGCGAAATGTTATTTTTTGGTGGCAAAGGTGTGTCCCTTTCCTTGAAGCCAAATGGCTCGAAAATTTAGGAAGTGCTTTTTTTTCTAAAAAGGAGATATTTATTATGAGAGACATGTGGAATCTAGAAGAAAACATGTAGTGATGAAGGAAAAACAAGGAGCATGGGCACTTTGAAATAACCAGGCAGCAACAGTCTCCTCGAAGAGGGAAGGGGGATGACAAAAACGTCTGGAGAAATATTTATTTGTTTTGAAAAGAAGTATACATAATGGAGATCCAACATTATTTGATTATAGAGAGAAGAGCAATACATTGTGATTGGGTTTGATTTGGCTAGACCAGAGGGTGTGCCATGAGACAAGAGATCAACTAGGATGTGGTTTCCTTAGAATCTCTGTGTAGGTATCTCTTTTAGAGACATCGTTTCCCTAGAATCTCTGTGTAGGAATCTCTTTTTAGAGACGTGATTGAACTCAATTCTAGTTCAATTGTGATTGTTGCTTGAAGAAGTTTGTGTATTTGAAGAAGGTTACTGATGGTGGTTGCAGTTTCAGCAAAGATTGAAGCTATGAAGATGAGGATGCAAACTTGAAAACTTGATGCTGGGCTTTACTTGTGAAGGTTTACCCAATTTATAGGTATTTCTTCTCTTTTTTTTGAACTATCCATGTCTCAGATTGTTGAGACATGTCTAATTCATCTATATGCAGAAGTGTGTAGGCTTGAGTCTCATGTGGTTTGATACGTTTTTACATGCTATAGTGTTATATTTATGTTGTTTTGATTGAGTTTGTGGAGATGGAGAGTTTGTGAGTGTTAAGTTGAAGTTTGGGAAGTGAGTGTTGAGTCAAAGCTGACTCAATCAGTATCAATTGAAGGTTCATAGGTCAGCTGGCTATCAGTTGTGTATCAAACAAAGGTCAGTTAAGGGGTTAGAGTGGTGTATTAAAAGTGTGAGGTTAGATCTATCCTGGGAGAAAAATTAGAAGAATCAATAGAGTGATTAGGTGTCTTGAAGTTTTACTTTTGGTGTTTCCTAATACTAATGTCATGATATTTTCTTCTTGTGTGGTTGATGGTGGTGTTATATAGGCTATCACTCAGGACCATCATACCATTGGAGAAGCGTAACACCCATGTGGTGGCATGACGAAAGTAGGGGCATGGTGAAGGCTATGTTGGAGGATAGCAAGGGCGAATGCTCGGGCCCATTGTCACCATCATATCATCTATGCCAGTCATGGCTCTTCAACCCATCCTTTTCTTCTTCCTTATCTCCACATAATAGGAAAAATGAAGTGCTAAGTCTAGTGCTTGTTCTAAATTTCTTGATGCCCTCCAAAAATTTTGCAAGCTCATTCTTCTCTTTTGTATTTGACACCTCTAGGTCTTCCATTGCAAGCTCATTCTTCTCTTTTGTATTTGACACCTCTAGGTCTTCCATTGCAAGGGTGTATTTTAGATAATCTATCCACATCTATGTTACTCTAAGCTACACCCAACCATATATGATATATTCATTTTGATGTAGTTAAGTAAGAGCAAAGTCTCCCTTTCTAGCATCAACCGTGGGCTAAAAGCCTTGCTTTAGCCTTTTACTTTTTAGTCTACAATAGTGATCAAATTCCTCCAATCCTAAGAATTCATTCATCAATATCAACAATTATATCATCCACATGTGTGCAAAGTTCTCGGCTCGAATTTGTGTTAGTAGCCTCCATCTTGGACACTAGGCGGATGTACAAGGTGAAAGCTCATCAGCCCATCTTTTCCAATATTTTATGTAATCCTTAATTCCTTTTACCACCTCTAAGTGATCTTTCATGTACTCAAACATTGGAACAACAAATGGAACCTCCTATCGATAGTAGTAATCACTATCCTTCTTCCATAATTCAATACCACCATCCTTTGCAACCATTTAATGGATTTTATATTGCATTACTAGAACCCTTCTTGGATGAAAAATCTAAACTGTAATGGTCTAGAGTGCCCCACTAGCTTATCTTCTACATTAGACAAGTACCCATAACAATGAATGCCTTGAAGTCTGGCGCATTTATCAATCAAAAATGGGTTAGAGTAGATACTTGGTGGATATCCTTGAATATTTTCATTAAATGTGGGAAGGTGAGTGTTTGACTAGGCCTGAATTTCTTAGAAAATTAATAATAATTACACTAATATCCTTATGCGTATGACCAACCATAAAAAAGCCTAAATGGACCAATCCAAACATGATGTATAAGTATGTGTGATAGTGTGAAATGCTTTTTCGGTGGCAAAGGTGTGTCCCTTTGCGTGAATCCAAATGACTAGGATATTTGGGGAGTGCTTTTTTTTTGCTAAAAAGGAGATACTTCACTATCCTTGAATATTTTCATTAAATGTGGGAAGGCGAATGTTTAGATAGGCCTCAATTTCTTATAAAATTACTAAACATTACATTAATATCCTCATGTGTATGAACAACCATCAAAAATTCTAAGTGGACCACCAATCTAAACATGATGTATAGGTATGTGTAATAGTGTGAAATTCTTTTTTGGTGGCAAAGGTATGTTCATTTTCCGTGAAACCAAATGGCTAGGACATTTGGGGAGTGCTTTTTTTGCTAGAAAGGAGATGTTTATTGTGAGAGACACGTGGAATCTAGAAGAAAACGAGAAGTGATGAAGGAAAAAGGAGGAGCATGGGAAATTTGAAAGAACCAGGCGGCAAAAGTCTCCTCACGAGAGGGATGGGGGATGGCAAAAACTTATGGAGAAAGATTTATTTATTTTGAAAAGAAGTATGCATGATGGAGATCCAACATAATTTGATTACAGGGAGAATATCAAAACTTATGGAGAAAGATTTATTTATTTTGAAAAGAATTATGCATGATGGAGATCCAACATTATTTGATTACAGAGAGAATATCAGTACAATGTGAGTGGGTTTGGTTTGGCTAGACCAAAGGGTGTGCTAGGAGACACGAGATCATCTAGGATGTGGTTTCCCTAGAATATTTGTGTAGCATCTCTTTTAGACATGTGGTTACCCTAGAATCTCTATGTAGGATGTGGTTTCCCTAGAATCTCTATGTAGGCATCTCTTTTAGAGACATGATTTCCCTAGAATTTGTATGTATGCATCTCTTTTAGAGACATGGTTCAACTCAATTCTAGTTCAACGGTGATTGGTTGCTTGAAGCAGTGTGTGTGTTTGAAGAAGGTTGCAAATGGTGGCAGTAGTTTCAGTGAAGATTGAAGCTATGAAGATGAGGATACAAACTTAAAAACCTCATGCTAGGGTTTACTTGTGATGGTTTCCCCAATTTATATATGTTTCTTTTCTTTTGTTTGAATTCTCCATGTCTTAGGGTTGTTGAGGTTTAGTATAATTCATCTGTATAAAGAAGTGTTTCGGCTTGAGTCTCATGTGATTTGATGAGTGTTTATGATATAGTGTTATATTTTGGTGTTTTGATTGAGTTTTTGGAGATGGAGCATGTAAGAGTGTTAATCTAAAGTTTGGGAAGTCAGTATCAATTGAAGGTTCATAGGTCAGTTGTGTATTAAACGGAGATTAGTTGAAGGGTTAGAATGATGTATTAAAGGTGTAGGAGGATAGATCTATCTTGGGAGGATAATTGTAAGAATCAACAAAGTGATAGTTTTACTTTTTGTGTTCCCTAATATTTATTTTATTTTATTTTCTTCTTGTGTGGTTGCTGGTGGTGTTATATAAGCTATCACTTAGGACCATCACATCGTCAATGATATGCATCATTGGAGAAGCGTATCTCCCGTGTGGTGGCATGAAGAAAGTAGGGGCATGACGAAGGCTCTGTTTGGAGGATGGCAAGGGCGAATGCTCAGGCCCATTGTCACCATCATATCATCTTCTTCTTTTGATTCTACATTCAAGCAAGTGGAGGGCCACAGTGAAGCTTTTGGTCAGCCCACCATGGGTATTACAAGGAGTCGTGTCGATGTTTGAGCTCCACCTTCATCTTGTTTTTCTCAATATGCACATTTTTCCTCCTCTTCCTTCATGAACATCACGTGAACCTTGGAGACGACGGCCACATATTCTTCTTTCCTTTCTCGGACAAAGCTCGCTTCTCATTAGTTCACTTTTTAAGTCCCGCGGGCGTAAGCGAAGTCGCCAGTGCCACCGACGATAGGGGCGTACTTGACGGCGTCAGTAGCGACGTCGACGCCGATAAGGCTGAAGGTGCCGTTGAGGTTATGAGTGGAGAAGGTGAAGGTCTGCACCAGGAAGAGCGTGAGACTGTCCTGGCCCACGTCGCCGTACCATCCCTGCACGTGGCCCAGCCGAGTCGAGCTCAGCGAGGCCGCGGACGTTAGCGGGTTGTCGAAGGTGTGGATGATGCCGAAAGAGTTGGGCTGCGCCTGGGCGGGCTGTGCCGACTGCACGGCCGTGTAGTTGGCGGCGGTCGGCGGGTTGTTCATGTTGCTGTTGTTCTGCACGGCGATGTACATGTAGAAGTCTAACGAGGAGGGCGTGGGTGGCCTGGTTGCAGTGGCGGCGGCAACTGGATGAAGGCTAGAGCAGCAGCAGGCCACCATCAGCGCAAGCCCGATCGTGAGCATCTGGTGACGCTTGAGAATCAATACTGTGGCCATGTTCGATTCAGACACTTGTAAGGTGCTGGCTTCTGATAGATGAAAGATGAAAAAGAGTGGCTTCTCTACGTCCTAGGTAGGCAGCTAGGAGCTTCTGCTGGATTCCATAGTTCCGTCGCTGGCAGCCTTTTATAAGAGACGCAGATTCCTAGGCGTTCGGTTTGAGCAAGCCTGGCGAATGTTCAAGGTATCAATTTTCAAAGCTCTTGAAGGACCACCCACCAGCCACTCAGTGGGTGGTCCTTCAAGAGCTTTGAAAATTGATACCTTGAACATTCGCCGGCAGTAACCGGCCGGGGACGGGCGGCGGCCGGACTTCTCGTCGTCACGTTAAGGTTGGCAGCCCCAGTCAGCTATCTACGTTATGATTCGCTCACGCCATTGCTTTTTCCCTTCATGTAAACGCTAAAACGTCTGACCTGTGGTGTTAACTTTTCTAACCTGCTGGTGTTGCCTTTTCCAACCATGCGTGAATTTAACTTTTCAACGTCGTTTACTTTTCATGTTTGGTCAATCACTGATCTCATGTAGTAATATTATGAATATAGGACGAATATTATGACGGGCTTCACTTCGTCACGTTAAGGTTGGCAGCCAACAGCCACGTAGGCTCACGTAGGCTCGCGCCATTGCTTTTTTCCTTATGTAAACGCTAAAACCTCTGACCTGTCGTGGACCACTGGTGGTCCCTGGCTCCCTGCTGGTGTTAACTTTTCTAAACTGCTACCTGCTGGTGTTGACTTTTCTAACCATGCGTGAGTTTAACTTTTCAACGTCGTTTACTTTTCATGCTTGGTCAATCACTGATCTCATGTAGCATTGAGCAATATTATGAATATAGGATGAATCATGAATCATGATTTTACCTACCTACTCGGAGACTAGGAGTTACCACTCACGAGTAAAATGCACAAACCAATTATCTCTGATAACATGTTTGCCGTTTGTCGATATGTCTTAGCAATTCCCAATTTCACACATTAGTGAAGACAAAAGCTTCTTTGCTTTGCAAGTTTCTCCCTCGCTTGATGATTATATGTTTGTCATTTGTCAATGCCCCTTAGTAAATCATAATAATAACTCGTGGATTGACATTTTTAAATTTCTACCGTGCTCCTGTAACCTGCATCGAACCTCCAAATTCTTGCCAATTTCATGAAAGTCTTCTTTCATGTAATGTATATAGAGAAGATAAGCATACCCACTTTAATTTAGCGAGGCCATAGTGTTACTTTTTCAACCCACTTTAACTTAGCCAAAAAAACCATACAATCTTGCACATCAATTTTTTTTGGCCCATCTTCATTTCTCGTAGAAGGATCCTTATCTACTCCTATAAGCAAAGTGATCTTTTTTTGTTTCTTTGCTCTCCCATGAATGAAGCCTATGCTATTATTAGACCCACACTCGTCCCATGACCACCATAAGTACACTTTTAAGGAGAAAAAGTAAATAGGAGCATTATGATTTGAAGCACTATGAAAAACATATTCATAAAATGAGTTGTTGATTGCACATCTACCTTCACATGATTTTCCATCTTTCTTGCCTCAGTCTTTGAGCACCTCTAAAAGAAGCCTCCAAGAGGAGATGGAGAAAGGTGCTCATAAAGACCTTTGAGAGAAGATGATGGTATAAAGGCTTGACCAATGTGCTTGTGCAGCACATTGGTAGGGTAGAGAGTCGTTGGTGGGGCTTCAAATAGGGTAAGAAGGCAGCAATCATTATGCACTTAATTTGATTAATATTTGTGATTATGAGAATCACATGTACTTGTGATTATTCAAGATTTTAAGAACTATTGTGTGCTCTAATGATAGAATAAATGTGGAATGTTCACATCAAATCCATTGTAAATACATTGAATATATCATAAGGGTTTACAAACATGTTGAATAATATAATCAATTCATACCTTTCATTGTTTAGGTACCTGATGATACTAATGAGGTGGATTATCAGAGAGGGGATCACTTTATATGCACATAACATAGCAAGTTAGTACACAAAGAGGGAGGGGGTCTTTTAATCAAGGGACGTACATGTCGTAAAATGAGATAATTATAACCATAAAGGCTCAAAAGTTGCTATTTCAAATGTTAAAACTTAATAAGATTAAATGACCATTCATATAAACATATTGAAAAATACTAGCTATATATTGATGTGAAAGTTTGAGATTGGTTATGGTTATGGTTATGGTTTGAGCATCATCATTAGTAAAAATAATCTTTAAGAACTTTTTATGTAGAAAAAAACAATTGGTGAATCACTTCCATGTGAATCTTTAATTGCTAGGTAGCATGGTAATCAATTAAAAATTCATGGAGCTTTCAAAATTGTAATACTTTTATCCAAAAGTCTCATGTAGATTTAGCTAGTGTTGGTGTGATGTTACATATACAAGTTACCTCTATTGTGTAGTCCACTATAACAAAGTTTTATTATAAGTAACCATTATAATCAAGAAGTGAGAAAACAATTATAAATGGATTGTTACCTTGTTGATTAGAGTGTTTAGAAGTCCTACACTCTAGGATAGAGATAATATTCTTGGTTTATCTAATTTGTCATCTACTTTATCATACAGCTATATTTATGTTTGTGAATATCATATATGTAATTTCTCTATAGTCATTTGTGGTGTAGAAAGTTGTATCAATGATTCATATTAATCCTTGATTTTCTTCATATTCATGACTGAAAGCTTTCTTGTCTCACTAAGTTTAAGAGTGCTTTCATAATGTGTCTAATTTTTTAACATGGTGCTACATTTGTCATGGGACCCTTTTTGTACTTCTTGAAGAAATAATTAAAACTTCATAAAATATAACAAAAATTAAAAAAAGACTTGAATTAAATTGAAATCCAATAACGTAGCATAACAGAAGGCAAGGAAAATAGAATAACATCACCATCAAGAAAGGATTGGGTGCAATCTCCCCTGCCATGATGTGTAGCTCCACTTCCACAACGTGAGTATTTAGAGAATTTTATTCATAAAAATAGCCCAAGGAGCTAAGAATAGATGAGCATACAAATTGGGCTTGCTTTTTCCACTTTTAGGGCATTGCTTTACATATTTCTAAGCATATCAAAATCCCTAAGGTTTGTGCATATAAAAACCTTTGCCCAAATATAATTGCTAATGGGCCTTGTTACATAAAATAATTTTTTGCACATTTGCACATATATTAATCTTGTACTCACTTGCACATTCCATTAAGCTAAATCTTGCACAAATTAAATTAAACATATTCTTGTAGGATTATGAATTTATCAAAATGTGATAAAATATATACCTATAACAACATTTGTGACCTTGAAAATCTCTAATACTTGTAATTATTGCAATCACTTTGGTTCACCTTTAAATATGTTTTGGTAGTTAAAAAAAATAGTCATTTTCACTAAAAATGGCTAATCTCACCCACTTGACAAAGAAATTTGACATTTAACTCTTCTAATAAAGCATCACATTGTTAGCCTGCACTTAAACATATGGTCCAATTGAAAATAAAAATTTTCAAAAACCAAATTTCATGCATGGCATGTCCCCCCAAACTTGAACATGTTGACATCATGATCATAAAATGATAATAACTTCCTTGTTTTTTAACTCCAATTCCATCCCCACTTTGCTCTCAAGAAAGGCATGTAATGATGATGTTAACTTGTTTTATTGAGTAATTTTTGCATGTAGTTTTTTAAAAAATAATTATTATAGTTTTTGAAGATATATAAAAAGAGTACAGATTTCATTTTTAACAGTTAGATTTTCCAAGATCTCTATTTGAAAAACTAACTTCAAAGTCTCTAAGTAGTTGAACATAATTAGTAAATTAATTATAGAAATTCATTTATGTGATTATGCAATAAAATTATGTGAGAAAGTAGTCCTAATCATGCTGAATCTATGAAAATTTTAGTTTAGTTCAAGTAATAAAAGGTCTATTTTCATCCATTTTATGTGGAAATAGCTCTACTCCTATTAGTCATAAACTCTATGGAGACACCCATTATTTTATGTGAAAATAGCTCTACTTTTGTTAGTCCCAACCTCTATGGGGACGCCCATTATTTTATCAAGGATATTTTGGGGATTGTTTTTAAAAGATGTGCCTTTTATTCATATCATCTTCTAGGATTAATGTGTTTAATTAGATTTGTGTGCTGACTAATATTATTTTGGATGTAGGAGATGATTAAGTGGTGGGTAGACCTTGGAGACAAGAACATGCTAGAGGTGAAAGTGACCACAACCATTATGATGTGGAGAGCCTTTTGCATCATTAAAGAGGCAAAAGAGGCTCCTCTTCGAGGATAAGTTACCACCTTCATTGTAAATTTAGCGTAGTTGGAGATATATGCTAGGAGAGTATTGATGGCACTTAGTGTTGGGGGTCATCCACCATCTGCGGCGCCCAGCCTTGCCACCAGCATCGCCACCCAATATATCTGTTGGGCAACAAACTCTCAGGACATGAATTTTCTTTCTTCTAACAACCTTGTAAACTGAATCTTGTCCCAACGGGTAGCACCTGAGAGAAGATGTAAAGGGGAACTATCTAGGGATGAGAGATACAAGATAGAGAAGAGAGTAGAGAAGACAATTGAGAGGGTGATACGACACTATGCTTTGGGATAAGCCTCTCAACTAGTGATACAAGTGACTTGTCCTTGCAATTCTCCATTTTCTGTATTGTATACGTCTATTTGATACCTCCTTTGTGTTGAGAAATTTCTTGTTACGATATGCCTTATCAATGGGATTTTCACTCAGAGTCATTCCTATCTGGACGTGACTCTTATCTGGAAACAGAATCAGGAGTCACGTCATGCAATCTTGACAGATGCAAAAATCCACCTCTATGCTAGCATGACTAACTCTCTTAGCTTAGGAAGATTGGTGGCACAATGCATTAGCATTAGCTTCTCTCATTAGGGCCAAAAATCTTAAAAAAGGGGGTGCATTTTAATTGCTTGTATCAGATTTGGATTAAGCTTTGGACCAATAAGAATGTGACATTCAACAACAAATATGACATTCTGTGTCATATATACTCGTGATTCCAAAGCCACCAAGTCTTGTTGTATAATTAAACACTTCAAGCCACACAAGGATAGTTCTTGAAGGAAGATCACTAGAACAACTCGCTTTCTATTAAGGCTCTATCGCTGAGAGTGCACGCAGTTCGTGGCCTACCTCCTTTTCTCCTTCCAAACCGGCTTCATGTACCCAGTGGTGTCACGCTGGATCAGGGGATAGAGGGGTATGAGCACCATAGCAAGCCCATATTCAAGCTTAATGCACATGGAACTGCATCTAAAAAACATTCCCTTTGGTCGGTGGTGGACGGCTAGCTCAGCGCAAGCGCCAAAGTCGGCCACTTGCTGCTAGGCTCTGAAGCCCTGGGGACTTCACCAACAACGACGTGGTGCACATGATGGGTGTCATAGTAAGCTTATGGGGACTTCTCATATTGAAGGCCCGTGGATAGGCCACTTTGATGTGAATGGGCGGCCAAGCAAGGGCATTCACACCCACCACAACGCCATGGCATGGCTAGCATCAACAAGCTAGATGAGGCCGCTTGATTCTTAATTACTTAACAGAGTACTAATGGGGCTTTATTTAGATGGCCACTTTGACATGAATGGGCGGCCAAGCAAGGGCATTCACACCCACCACAACGCCATGGCATGGCTAGCTTCAAGCTAGATGAGGCCACTTGATTCTTAATTACTTAACAGAGTACTGATGGGGCTTTATTTAGATGGCTAGATGAGGCCACTTGATTCTTAATTACTTAAGGGGCTTTATTTAGATGGCATCTTAATCACTGTGTTTCTTCTAGTCATGTTTCATGTGGTGTCTTCTCTTGTGGCCATGGTGATGTTTCTTGTGGTGATGCTTCTTATGGCCATGGCGATTTTTGCTGTGGTGATGCTTCTTGTGGTGGCCCTAGCCATGGTCCCAACCATCAAAAAGATTACAATGTGTGATATTACCCCCAGAAAATGCACCATTCTCAGCGATAGAGTGTCCTCCTCCTTGGTCAATGTCACTAGACACAACGCTTGTAGCCGCCATGTTGCCCCACAAGCTTAAGCGTGTGCACTCACAAGGCACACAAGAAAGAGAATAAGCATGCGAGCTCCTCCTGACCTGAGTGCCATCATCATGAAAAAGTGGGAAAAGACCAACAATTGTACTGTACATGAAAATGGTGCAGATTATCATCCTTAAATAATCGAGCAACGTTGACGACACCCCCACTATTGATGTGCCCCTCCTCTCCAATTAATCTCGTAGTGTTGGGCACCTTTATTCTCTGGTTCGGTTGGTATGGCTTCAATGGTGGCTCCTTCTTGCACATTCTGGTGCCTTACTCCTCCTCCTCCTTCCTTGGGAATTTTACAAGAGTGGGTCACACTGCTCTAACCAACCACTACCCTCTTATCTGCAGCTTGAAAGATGCCGCTGCCATGCAGTTTGGCAGCTGGCGCCCCCTTTCCCATCCCTCCCTCTTTGATTCGCTTTGTCCCTTGCCGGAGCACAACAAAGAGAGAATCACACATGCTGTTGTTGCAGAATGGTTTATCGAGCGTAATCATTTTTCATATTACTCTATCAGGGTGCAGATTTGTCTATTACCAACCATGCCATGCTACAACACCTCTAGCCAATACACTCATAGCATCTAGCGGCTTGATGTATGTGAAAACAAGAGAGAGACGTGCATGTGTACTGGGCGATTGCCAGGAGAGAGAGAGAGTGATAGGGATTGTAGAGCAGCAAGGTAGAGAGAGGGAGAGAGGGATGAAAAGAGACCTGCATGTGTATTGGGTGATCCTCTTGAACCTCCCAAAAATAGAAGGAAGCACCTATGCGATCCAGCGGCCAGCTTCTTTTAAAATTACTTCTAAAAACCTTAGATCACCTATGTAATTTGGCAGCCATATTTTATTAAAGTCCTTGAATGGTTCTCTATTTTTATCTAATTAAATGCACATAAAGATTCTGGGTGCATATATAGATGGGATTTTTGTTGGAATTAGGGTTGCAGGAAAGCACACAAAGCTTGGAGAAGAAGAAGCAAGAATGCACACAACACAAAGTGTATTAGATTGTGTCAATGTACAAAAGATAAGTTAGCCCTAGAGTGATGGGCATATATACAAGCTGGGGGAAAAAACCTCCTAAAGAGGAAAAAAGTGCCCCGACGGTCCTAAGTGTGTTCACACACATCACTGTCTATATATATATGGCAACAAATCCCCCCTGGGAGTGATGGTGTGAACGAGAGCTGGCACTCATGTATAGGGGAGTGCCATGCCCAAAGTAGATCAGTCCACAAAGGGGAGCAAGCCCAAAGCTTTGCGGAAAGCTTCGAACTTCTCACGAGGAGGCGCCTTTGTGAAAAGATCAGCGAGGTTGTCCTGTGTTGGCACATAGGCCAAGCTGATCTCTCCTGCTGAGAGTCTCTCCCTGACATAGTGATAATGCACCTCAATGTGCTTTGTGCGAGCATGAAAAACTGGGTTTCTCGCAACTGCCAATGCACTCTGACTGTCAGTGAAGATAGAGGTGGCAGACTCCTGTCCAATACCCAAGTCAGCCATAAGCCGTCTGAGCCACACATACTCAACCGTAGCTGTGAAAGCTGCCCTGTACTCAGCTTCACAACTAGAAGTGGCCACAATAGGTTGCTTCTTGCTCAACCAAGATATGCATGAGCTACCGAGCATGAAACAAAAACCACTTGTGGACACTCTTGTGTCATAGCAACCAGCCCAATCTGAGTCCGAAAAAGCATGTAAATCTGGTGGCAACAACGATCCCCCCTTGGGAAGATAAAACAACCCAAGATGTATGGTGCCACTTAAGTAGCGAAAGATGCGTTTAACTGCCTTCCAATGCTAAGACCCTAGGCTATGCATAAACTTGCTCACCTGTGAGACTGCAAACTAAATGTCCGGCCTCGTAATGCATACATAAATGAGGCAACCAACAGCTGTCTGATAGAGTGTGACATCAAAGTGATCTCCAGCATCATGAAGACTCAACTTCAAACCTGTCTCCATTGGAGTAGCAATAGGCTTGTAGTCTTCAAGGCCAAATCTCTGCAACAATGTCTCAATATACTTTGTCTTACACAAAGCAATACCTCCATCACACTGCTTAAATTGTATCCCCAAATAATGATGCAAATGCCCCAAATTTGACATCTCAAAAGAGGCATTCAAATCAGCCTTAAAATCAGCAATATGACTTTCATTTGGTCCTGTGAGCAGCATGTCATCGACATAGAGAGCAATGATTAGATGTACATCATCCACACGTTTAACATACAAAGTGCTTTCTGTTGGACTATTCTGAAAACCATGTGCAGTCAAATATGCATGTATCTTTTCATACCAAGCTCGTGGAGCTTGCTTTAAACCATATAAAGCCTTTTTCAACCTACACACTTTGTTTTCCTGCCCTCTTTGAACAAAACCACGAGGCTGCGATACATACACCTCCTCATGCAAATCTCCATTTAAGAACACAGTCTTTATGTCCAACTGATGTACATTCCAACCATTATGAGCTGCCAATGCACAAATGCTACGAATGGTAGTCATACGACAAGTGGGAGCAAAGGTCTCATCAAAATCAATTCCCTTTTCTTGAGCATAACCCTTTGCAACAAGTTTAGACTTATAGTGATCAACACTGCCATCTGGCTTTCGTTTCAACTTAAAAACCCACTTACATGGCCTTTTTACAAATAGGCAAATCACATAAAGACCATGTACCATTCTTCATTATAGCATCATATTCAGTTTGCATTGTAGCCAACCAATTTTTTGATTTTTGTGCCTCATCAAATGAAAGAGATTCTTCCTCTTCACACATACTAGACACAGCCAAAGCATAACAATCTGATGCATAAGAGGCATGCTAAAAACCTGAACGAGTATGACTAGATATAGGTGCATCAATTTTACTATCACGCAAGGTTTTGCACCAGCCATTTAGGCATATTTTTAGCCTGCTCATTTTCAGCCCTATCCTCAAAAATTATATACTGTAAATCTGCATCAGAAATAGGCTGATCTATGATGTCGTTTGAAATCTGCATAGGCTGAATATTTGCCTCATTAGGACTTACATTTGAATTTCCACCTGTAAATAGAGGCAACAACGTATCAAATACATCCCGTGAGCTCACACCTGTCTCTTTGGTACATGATAACAAAGGCTGCACAGCATCTTCCACAAAAACAACATCTTGACTAATCAAGATATGCTTTGACTGTGGATGATACAATCTGTAACCCTTGCTCTCAGCACTGTAGCCAACAAAAATGCATTTGACAGCCTTATCATCCAATTTTCTGCGTTGTTGCTCAGGCACTAAAGCATAGGCCAAGCAACCAAAGACACGCAAGTGACCAATAGAAGGCTTCCTGCCATGCCAAGCTTCGTATGGAGTAATAGACTGCAAGGCCTTAGTGGGACACCTGTTGAGTACATATGCAGCACACATGACAGCCTCAAGCCAAAATGCATGTGGCAAAGCTTGGCTCTTGACCATACATCGTGCCATCTCCATAAGTGACCTATTTTTTCTCTCAATAACACCATTTTGCTGAGGGGTATACGGCACTGTACATTGGTGTTTTATCCCACGACTAGCCCGAAATGCATCAAATTCTTTAGACAAGTACTCCCCACCTCGATCAGAATGGAGGGTGCCCACAGTACAATTGGATACATTTTCAACCATAAGAAAAAACTGTTTGAAGCACAAAAACACTTCGGACTTTGCCTTCAGTGGATATACCCATGCATGCCGTGAGTAATCATCAATGAAAGTCACGAAGTAGAAGTGTTTACCAAATGACGGAGTTTGCATACGCCCACGTACATCACTATGTACAAGTTGCAATTTGCGAGTGGCCCGCACAGAACCATCCTTTGGAAACGCAGAACGCTGCATTTAGCCCAAAATACAGCCTTCACAAACATGTTTCAATGGTGCCTCAAGAGGGGGCAATGAAGCAACCATATCAAATTTCTGCAAACGCAGCAAACTAGCAAAGTTCAGATGACCAAAACGAGCATGCCATAGTTTTGCATCTGAAACAGTCTTTTCATTAGAAACTGCATTTGCTGAATCTTCCACACACTTGTCATAATAATTGAGCCTATACAACCCACGAAACAAGGTGCCAGATGCAATAATCGTATCACCAGAAGTCAAATCATGAACAAACATCTGTCATCCACAAATTTGACTATAAGTCCAAGTCTAGCAAGCGCAGAGATAGACAATAGATTCTTCTTTATCCCTGGCACATACAAAGCATCTGAAAGTGTGAAAGCGCTGCCATTTGCAGTAGTAAGCATAATTTTACCAATGCCCTTCACTGGGTAAGAAGCATTATTGGCACATGTGACAGTATTCCCATTAGAGACAGCCTCAAGACAAGTGAATATATCACGATGCGAGGTAATGTGCTTTATAGCACCACTGTCAAAATACCATACATTAGAGTCAACAGAAACTGCCAAACATGCATCATGTACAGATGGATCATACTGACAATACACGCTAAACGCCCATTCTGTATCTTGCACAACATTTGTAAAATCTGCATTTGTAGAAGCATCCGCTATTGTGGCTGCATTTGACTCTTTCTTCTTTGCCTCTTTAGCCTTTAGCTTAGGGCAATTCTTAATGACATGATCATTTGCCTTACAATAGTTGTACCTAGTCTTTTTCTTGCCTTTATCAAGAGCCTTCTCAGACTTATTGTTGCTACCTGCTGTGGAAGGAGAAGAAGTTGCAGACCTGCTAATAGGAGAAGAAACAGTGGAAGGGACTTCCTTACCACTTCTTTTCTGCTGCTGGGCAGCAATAAATGCTTGATCAACTGCACGCTGCCTGGCCCTGTTTTGCCTGGACTGCACTTCTTGCAAGAGCTTGTTGACTAAAGTATCATACTTGACAGCATCAGGTCTGTCCTCAGCAAGAAGTCTCCACGTGGAAGCAAAAGTCTGATATGTCTCCGGTAAAGCATCAAGAACAGTCTGCACAAGAGAATGATCAGGAATAATCTCACCTGCAGAAATCAACTGTTCTTTGATATCTTTAATCTCAGCAAGAAAAACATTCATGTCATCATCTTCCTGCATAATCTTCAATTCTAGCTCTTTACGCAAGTAAGAGATTTTTGCCTCATTACGACATGCATACAAACCAGCTAGAATATCCCAAGCCTGTTTTGCTGTTTTGGCTGAATGAATATGTGGGGTGATGTTACGTTTGACAGAAAGTGCAATCAAGGCATGAGCTTGCGCATCTTTACCATCCCAACGAGTTTATTCAGCAGTGGGTAAAACAGCAGCAACAGTAGAGCTGCTAGAACCTGCAACATCCTCAACAGATCCTACATCCACAGAACCTGGACGTACATCCATACCTTGCACAATGTTCCACACTCCTTTTGCAACCAAAACATGCTGCATCATGTATGCCCAAAGTGGGTAGTTGCTGTCTCCATCCAATTTGTCATCAGCAGATAACATGCGAAATACATCATTGCTGTTATCAACCATGGCCACTGACTGAAACTGATGCAAAAGCTACCTGTAATGAAGCAAAGATTGAACAAAAAACAACTCGTGCTATGTAGCATGGTCCACAATAGAACACGTATGCCTGTTTTACAGAAAACTGCACTGTCGAAATTTCTGTAGAAAATGACGAAGACACCTGTGCAGAACTTGAAATGCAAAAACGGAGCCCGAAACAACCTAAGATGCAATTTCTGAGAACGCAAAGTCCTACGGGTATACTTGTAGAGTATAGGAACCTGCAAGCGCTCGTGAAAGCTCACCTCAATCGGAGAACGTGAGTCGGAGGGTGCCGGTAGCGTAGCCCTGGGAGCCGATGCCTACTCTGATACCAATTGTTGGAATTAGGGTTGCAGGAAAGCACACAAAGCTTGGAGAAGAAGAAGCAAGAATGCACACAACACAAAGTGTATTAGATTGTGTCAATGTACAAAAGATAAGTTAGCCCTAGAGTGATGGGCGTATACACAAGCTGGGGGAAAAAACCTCCTAAAGAGGGAAAAAGTGCCCCGGCGGTCCTAAGTGTGTTCACACACATCACTGCCTATATATATATGGCAACAAATTACATGTGTGGGTGCATATATAGATGGGATTCTGGGTGCATATATAGATGGGATTTTCACATGTGTGGTCAGCAAATGTGCTACCACGTGCATACAGTTCACGTGAAGTCGTACATGGCTGGTTCATGTGAAGTTGTACTGCCCACGGATCAATGCCACAGTCAATTATATTGGCACGTGTCTACATACTGACTTTTATGTATCAATGCCACGATCAATTATATTGGCACGTGTCTACGTATTGACTTACACGTGTCTATGCCATAGTCAATTATATTGGTATTTGTCTACATACTGATTTACACGTGTCAAGGTACTACCACGTGTCCACTATCTGACTAGTCATATTGCCATAAGGAGCTTATACATTTGCTAAGAGTAGTATAAAAAGCGATGGCCCAACATTTTTCAAAGTTCTTTACCATGTGCAAGTAAGATCGCCAGTTCTCCCAATCAAGTTCAACAATACAAAGCTCTCCCAATAGCCATTTTCTAAACATTTTAGTATGCCATAGAAGGACTGTGCTATATGAATAAATTATATTAAACATTTTACACATATCACACTCTCTTTCCATTTGGTACATTCCTATATTTTTATCTTTTTAATGTCAAAATATACTACATGGAAGGATGTTGCGATGATATGAATATTCCAATTATAACATATTGCACATATTGCGTTGTCTTTCCATGTGATATATTTATATAAACTCTTACCTTTCTAATGTCTATTTTTTGTATAGGTGTATACATGATGATGATGAAGACATTCCAGTCTTGGAACAAATAAATCATAGACTTTTTAACTTTTTACAAGGAATAGGTGCAGAAATTAGAAGACTATTGATAGCAAATGCTTATGAAGCGACTTCATTCCTCCATATGAGATTGATGAATCTTCATTCTAGTTTTATCCATCGGATTATCAATGCAAAATCCTCCCACACTATTCATGTAGCTTCAAGAAAGCTTCATCCGTTTCTTCTTATTAGAACTCTCATGTGTTGCTAGGCATGTTACACTCTTAAACTACCTAGACCTTTCCCTTAACCCAAGAGGAGTATCTTTTAGTTGGGTTTTTTGGACTGTGTGTTCCTCCAATTTTTTGTTAGTTTGTCTAAGCTCTGTCATCTCTTCTTGAGATGATTATCTAGCTCATTTACATGTTACGTTTGTGAGAGCATAATGTTTTCAAGCCCTTTAATAGAGTTTTCAAGTACACACCAAGAATAGTTTCAGCCATGTGTTTGTGTTGATAATGGGAAATGATAGCTTGCTTGTTTAATCTTGAGCAATACCCAAATAAGCCTTCTCTACTATCCCCAATGAATCGAACAAGATCATGTAAAGTGTTGAATGATGGAGGCTTACTAGTTGATGGGTTGAGAGGGTATATACCTCCTTAAACTCACAAATCCACATGGTTCTTCCCTTCTTCCACTACAACACATCAGGGGCATAGCATCATTTTCTAGTAGCGTTTATTCTGTCGGGATATCGAGGGTTCCTCTCACTGCTCCATAGCAAAGTTTCCTTCCTTAGCAATGCTTACAACAGTGAATTTTTGTTGTTCCCTAACGCTAAGGGGACAACGAAATTTTGGTGCCGAGAACTGCGTATAGCAACAAAATTTCGTTGCTATACTGTGATTTCGCTGTTGTGGAGTGAAAATAGCAACGAAATTACGCTACTATTTTTGCTGCATCATGAAATTTCAAAGAGTTGGATGCTAAAATCAAAAAATACATGTCATACACAAAAAATGATTTATAATTTAAAAAAAACATCCATTAGAACGTTAGAACCATGTTTCGAGCAAAAAAAGAGATAGTTGAAAACTTTTGAGAATCTATCCCATCTTGTAATAAAGCCAGATGTGTTGCTTCATCAATGTCTATATCTAATAGAAGCTCAATGAAAAGATGGGATTCCATATCAATATCAATATCACTATCATGATCCAATGAATCATTGTCATGATTGATAGGTGACTCATCATCTTCTTCGGATTGATGTTCCTCATGCTCTTGATCGGCCCCCTCCAAAATATTTTCTTCATCATCTTCTTCCAATGAGCCAATTTGAGGTAGTACTTGCACCTCATCTAGAGATTTGGCCTCCACATCTTGATCTTAAAAGATATATTTTGAACCAGGGGAAACTTGTATAACATACCACTACTTTGGATTAATTCGATCAGCGTGTGAAACACAACCTAATATCACAAAGCAAAGGGGTTACACTTTTGTTATACTATATCAAGATTTAATTTGGGATTCGTTGGGTTACTAACCTGTTCACAGTGTTGAGGTAGTACTTAAGTATCTTTCATAATCATTTCAAAACTTTGTGGAATCAATTTGAAAGAACCCATTTGGATGTTTCTTCACGGTTGCTTGAGGACCTCTATATATCACCTTGAACCATTTTAAATCAAAGATGAATTGACTAAATGCTCTAAATCCAACGTCAAGAATATCTTGAATAGTTCCAAAATATTGAAGATCGTCCTCTATGACATTGGTATCATGTTTATTAGCTGGACTTTCTTGCTCAAAAGTTATCATCACACCACAATCAAATGTGTCTCTTTGAGAATCCACACGCTCCATGCGAAAGTGTCTTCCCTATGACCATATTGCATCATATATTTTTTAGTAACATTAAACAAAATCATGACATTTAGTATAGTACATTAAACATGTATATACATGAGACATAGATGAAGAATGTAGTTAATTGAGAGTCACATCCTCTTGCATACTCATGCTCTTCTCTTGTGATCATCTTTGCATTTTGCGATGCCGTCGATATTGCCATACGAAGCCATTCTATATTAATCACATTTGGTAGAGGTTCCAAGCTAGGCAGGAATGGCAAGCATCTATTTGCTCTTCTAAAAGCTCTTCTCTCATCCCCTTTCATCTATTGATTGCATCCTTGTATCTCCCATTCTACTTCTCCATGATAGGACTATTTAGAATGCAGAATGTATTCACCTTGTGGCGTAATCCTTTATCTAGTCTTCATTGCTTTCCTTTTCCTTGAGGCACATTAGTGATTAGTTGTTCATCCTCCTCATTGCTCCATAATCATGGCATGGAAGGATCTAGTATGCGTTATAGATGTTTTGAGATATACACAAGAGACTCTTGGGTCAACCATCTCTCTACCATGCTCTCTTGTGGCCTGGCTCTTTGTTTCACAAAGTCCTTAAAGATTTACATGTGTAAGATTCCTCCCTCCAGCTTTTGAGGTGTACAGGTGTAAGAACCTCTCCTTCTGTTCTTATAATTATTCCCCTCTCTGAAATAAAAGAAAGATCATGTTTTACCCTATTTTGGCCTGGAGAGAGAAAATGTATAGAGGGAGGTAACCCAAAATTGAGATATTTTTGGATATAAAAATCCTCCTAGTGTCTAAAATGGTTTCCCTTGAAACAGAAATTAAAAAAGAACTTTCTAATATGCAATTAGAATTAATTGAAAATAGGTATAAAGGACCTTAGCCTAAGGGTCTAGATTTTCAGAAATTTTTGGATTATGGTCCAATTAAGGTTCCTATGGGCCAATAAGATCAATCCAAGTGTGGGGAGGAGATAAATCCAATTTATAAAATAAAAATACCCAAAAATGAGTAAATGCCCACAAAAGATAAAGAGTTGACTGAGTACAAGGTTTATTAGTAAAAAACTATGAATATTACTAAAAAAAAAGAGATATTTTGGGTATAATGATATATTTTTGACACCTTGGTAAGGAGAAGGGGGCTCTTCAAGGAGGCACCTATTTCACATGTATGGAGGAGTTTTAAACTAAAAAATAATAAGATATTTTTATCTCTCCTCTCTCATGGATCAAACCAAATCAAAAAGGGAGCCAAACTCGTCCAAATCTTGTCCAAATTCAAACTGAACCTAGAAAATTATAGAAACTAGTTGGACTTGGTTAGAGGCCTGTCTCACCTATAAATAGACCCTTAGCCCTTTGTAAAAGAATATGTGAACTATACCATGCCAGTATTATTTTGAAATAATGATATTTTCTATTATCCTCTAAAAATCCTCTACAATTCGGAGAGAATGGAGTTTTTCTCTCTTCTCAACCTTCTTTGGAGTCTTCATCAACATACTAAACCAATTGATTGGTTGGGGGCCTCTCGTTAGACTAAAGAATTAAACAAAATAAGAGGTAAAGTGTGATTTATAGTCTTTTTCTTATAATCACTAAATGTTTCTCACTTCTCAACCCCTCTCAAGTTTGAGAAGTATAAAATTTAATGGCTCTCTAATGCAATTGAATGGCTCTCTAATGCAATTGAAGCTCTCTAATGAATTTTAGTGAATAAATCTTATAAAGTTTCCATTTATGCTTAAATTAAAATGTTTTTTAAGCATATCTCTCTCTCCCCCAAAGAATGGTCATTCCTATGACATATTATATATTCAATTAATGCTTCTCATGGACAAATTCTCTATTCATAAATCAAACTCTAGGCTTGTGAAGCTAGAGATTTAAGAAAATGGTTTTTATACTTATATGCTTGAAAAATATGGTAATATTATGGGATAAATCCATAAATTAGATTTATTGCTAAAAGATAGTTATACTATCATAATTATTTTACTATGTCTTATTCTTTTCATAAAAATTAAAAATTGCCAGTAAATAGCAGCAGAGCTATGGCAAAAATTTTAAGAAATTGATGCATAATTCATTCTTATGTATAATGTGAAAAGAGGACTTCCTATCATATTCTAGGACTGAATATCCTATATTAAAAGAATGGTTTTTGTCACAATCAATGGAAAACTAATTTTTAAGTTTATGTGTAATTAAATAATTAAGAAATGAGAAAATTATGGTAATTATACTTAATGATAAAAGAGGAATTCCTATGACAATTGAAATTCAATCATTTAGATGGAAAAAGAGAAATTTCTAGTATATTGGAATTATTGGATATTTTATTTAAATTTAAAGATAAATTTTAGATAAATTTATTTTATCTATGAGAAATATTTAAATGGTAAAAGAGGAATTCCTATGACAATTGGAATTCAATCATTTAGATGGAAAAAGAGAAATTCCTAGCATATTGAATTAATGGGTATTTTAATTTAGATGAATTTATTTTATGATAAATATTTGATGATAAAAGAGGAATTCCCATGACATTCATTAAAAGTGGAAATATGGGTAGAATTGATTTTTATAAATCCTATGAATTATTTTATTCAAAAGAGGAATATTGAATAAAATTCATTTGAAAAATTGAGAAAGAATATGGAAATAGTTGTCGAGAAAAAGAACCTTTATCTAAGCCAAGCAATTGGCAGAAATTTAGAAAAAGTCCCATTATAGGTATCAAAGTAGAAAAAGCTAGTAAATGGGATGTGATAGGATGTGGTGTAATGAAAATGAATGTGGATGAGATGTGAAGAAGTAAATTGATGTGGATGTGAATGATGAGATGAGAATGAGAAGAGAGGATATGTGAAAGGGTGAGATGGGAAGTAAATGGATGTGGATGTGTATGTGATGAAAATGGATGTAAATGTGTATGTGAAGAATGGATGTGGATGTATGTGAAAGAATGGATGTGTATGTGTATGTGAAAGAATGGATGTGGATGTATGTGAAAGAATGGATGTGGATGTGTTCAAGAATGGATGTGGATGTGTATGTGAAAGAATGGATGTGGATGTGTATGTGAAAGAATGTGATGTGATGTGACATGAATATATGTGGATATGAAGTGATAGATATGAATGTATGGATAGATGTGGGTAGTCATACATGTGAACGATTGGATGGATGTGGATGGATGAGATGAGATGTGTATTAATGAGACATGATGTGGATGTGGATGGATGAGATGAGATGTGTATGAATGAGACATGATGTGGATGTGATGTAATGTGGATGGGATGAATGAGATGTGATGTGATGTAATGTGGATAGAGTGTATGTGATGGGATGGTGATGAGAATGAATGTGATGGATATGAATGAATGTGATGTGATGATGGATGTGAATGGATGGAGGTGATGTGATGTGAAATGGATAGATATGAGTGAATGAGATGTGATGTAATGTGATGTGAATCGCGATGTGAATGAATGAGATGTGATGTCATGTGAATCGGGATGTGAATGAATGATATGGGATGTGAATGGATGAGATGTGATGTGATGTGAATGGATGAGATGTGATAGGATGTGACTCGGAATAGATGTGAATGAATGAGATGTGAGGTGAAATGGATGTGATGTGGATCGAGGTAGATATGAATGGAGGCGAGGGGCTTCACACTTCGGCTCAGGAGGAAAGTCCTCCTTCATTGCTCATTTCGTAATAAGTGCCATTCTTAGTAATCATTTATTCCCTTCTTTCATTTTGTTTTATACTATATTATTTTCTTTAACTAATTTTATTTTTTTTGTAGAGGGAGGTTGTTGGGCGTGACCCAACAAAGGAGGAGTATGACTATGGATGTAGAGCCTCTCGTCTCAGCAATTGTGGGCGTGGATGCGTATGCGAGGCGTACACTTGGATGAGTCCATTTTGGGGACTCAAGAAGATGAGGTAAGTGAGCCTAAACTCTTCTCTTTTCTAAATCTAATTGTATTTTATTGCCCTTGCTTATTTGGGGCTTGATGGGAGGTAAGCAGGATGAAGGGGAAGAGGAAGAGGAGGATCATGACTATGAGCATGAAGCTGTAGGAAGCGAAGAGGATGACAAAGACAACGATGATCTTCACTTGGAATCCGATGAGGATTCCAGTTCGCCACCTCTTCATTGTAGACCTTTTTTGTATATATGACTAAAGGCCTGACACTTCGTGTGAAATAAAATAAATGTTGGGCTCAATTGCATTCTTGAATAGTTCAAGTGTTTCTTATGTTTGTGTTTGTGTCATAAAATTGAAAGTGCGACTCTGTTTAATTTTAAAAAAAGAGCTGGGGTAGACTGGGGAGTCTTATGCAGACTCCCGAGTCTATCCCAGCTCTTTTTTTACTACATCGAGCTTTCACTGCAAAGCAGCGCAAAAGTATTCAGTGAAAGTAGCCCAACATCTGCCTACCCTTCTAGCTATAAAAATGCTGCCATTTTTGTTGCTACACCCTCATTTTGTTGCAGTGTACATGTAGTCTTTGAGCTTCAGTCTTATCATGTAGAGCTTTATGATGAATACTTCTCCTAGTGCAGTAGTCTTTGTCAAGCAATAGCACCAAGTTGATATGGTTCCTTCTCTTTGAGTTAGGATCCACCTCTTGAGTCGCTGCCTGCCCTTCTAGTTATAAAAATGCTGCCATTTTTGTTGCTACACCCTCATTTTGTTGCAGTGTACATGTAGTCTTTGAGCTTTAGTCTTATCATGTAGAGCTTTATGATGAATACTTCTCCTTGTGCAGTAGTCTTTGTCGAGCAGTAGCACCAAGTTGATATGGTGCCTTTTCTTTGAGTTAGGATCCACCTCTTGAGTCGCTAGCAATAAGAGAAAAGAAAGCACTATGAAACAAAAAATGATATAAACTCAATTTATTTGGATCACAAAAACAACCATTTATGATTTGTCGGGTCTTCCACAAAGATGACTTGCTCACAGTGCTCTGGTAGCACAAATGTGTCCCTTTGGTCAGTCCATATCTTTGTGCGGTCTACTTGAAGAAATCCACACTTGTCTTTGCGTACAGTTACTTGGCCCCCTTGAGTTACCAGCTTGAACCATTTCACATAAAAAATGAACATATCAAACTTTCTGAATCCCACCTTGATAATATCTTGGATTGTTCCATAATAATCTAGCATGCCTACTTCAATATTGCCATCACTTGCACTTGAACGACTTTCTTGCATGAAATTAGCCTTCACACCACAATCAAATGTTGTTCTCTTTTTATCTATTCCTTCCACTCAAAAGTGACGTCCGTGTGACTAAATTGTCGTCCCAAGCTTACGATACTGCAAGCATAATAAATAAGTACTTTTATTGTATAAATTCATGAAACCACAACATAAAAGACAATGTGTAGATATCTCTAACTCACATACATGGAAATCACAACCATATGCAAGCTCCTCCTCCTCATCACTTATTGATCATTCATGTATAATTCTATTGATAGATGTCTGATAGTTCACCATTGCGTTTAGCTTGTAGTATGGTTTGCTCAAGCCATTTATTAGAAGGAAAGTCTGAAGAAGTGCAAGTTCTATTGAGTATGGTAGTGTGCGGGTTGTTCGACCCCTTCTAAAACTCAAACGAGCTTGGTCCCTTTCAGCCTTCACCAAGTTATATCTCTCGATCCATTTCTCCATAGCATGCGAGTTTAAGATCCAAAATTTATTGATCTTCTCATGCAATGCTACATCCATTGTTAAGGCCTTTCCCTTGTGGCTCTTCCCCAACTAGTCAATCATCTTCTTGTTGTGTCCATAATCTTGGCATATCGGGATCATACGTATACTGAGAAATTTAGTTATATATACAAGTGATTCTTGAACAAGACATCCCGCTGCCATACTACCTTCAGGACGAGATCTTTGACGAACAAATCCTTTAAGTGTCTTCATAAATCTCTCTAAGAAAAACATCCATCGGCTATGGACAACCCTAGCCACATCAACTTCATCAACCACATGAACTAGCAAGTGCAATTGAATGGTTAAAATACTTATTGGAAAGTATTTCTTAGCCATTGTAATAGCCTCGATGGAGTTTAGCCATGCTACTTCCAATGTGTCTCTACTAATCTCTTTCCTTGATATCCAACATACAACTGCACCAATTTTGTAAATTATTGCTCTAATGTCATCGTTGAGGCAATCCTTGGTGGCTATAGGAAGCACGAATTGCAAGAATTTGTGCCAATCACGACTCTTCAAGACACTAAGCTCACCGTCCTTTGTAAACGCTCCCTTCAAGGAATACATGCATCCTGTAGGGGTATGAAACTCACTAATGCACTTCTTTACCCGCCGTTGCTCATCCTTTGTCATGATCCAAGGTGCTTTTGGTAGCTTCACCTTTCCATCTACTCTTATTTGGGCTACGTTGAACCTCTTGTAAATCATCTCGTTGTGCCTTGCTCTCCTTTGCTCCTTTGATGGTTTTCCAAAGCACTTCGGCTATATTCTTAAAAATGTGCATTGGGTCAAGAAGATGGTTCACTAGAAGGTCATTCAAGTATGGAAGTTGATGGAAAATGGATAGACGCTTCATTCCTGGAGGTGTACAGGTTGGATCCAACTCCAATAAATTCCTCCAATCACTACTCTTCCATATGCGAGGAGACCTCAAATCCCTCACACAAAGGATGGTCCACTGGGAGATACTTCTTGTGGCCCTCGTATACTATCTTCTTCATAGACTTTGAGTATCGAGCATCAAGTTGCGGCCCACATAATGGACGTCCATTATACCCTGACACTGAAAGCCCTGTAGAACATCAAAAAAGATTTTAGTAGGTAAGTCTGGATGACAATCATGACTTCACATAATATGTTAACCAGCTACAGTATTACCTGAGCACTCTCCATAGCGAGGCCAATCATGCATAGTCCACACATTAGGACTTGTTTGGGGTCTTCTTGGGCCCTTTAATTTGCCCCAAGCCTAATGACAGTCATTAAGGAGTGGTGCAATGGGAGAAGGCCATGTGGAGAAAAATGTTGGGTTTCCCTGTCCCTAATATGTAGGGGTCAAACTTGAATCATACCATTTTCTTTTAAGAAAATGGGCTGAAAAATGCAAAATCTTTCAATAAAATTAAATTTCCCACCTTTTTTTAATAAAGACAGCTCAAACTGGTATAAATGATCCCACCTCAAAAAGTGGGCTAGGGCCAAAATGCCCCCCCATCATTATCCCTCATTTAAAGCTACTTTTCCCTCTCCCCACTCCCTTTTCCTCTCTCTAAAACTAGCAAGCTCGGTTTTGAGTCTCTCTCTAACTAAAAGAGTAATTTTTTGGCCTCCTCCCTCCCCATTCAGCCTTCCCCTTCCCTCCTAAAGTTAGATCTATCTTTCTGTGCCTTCTTGGCTATGGAAAGCTTGGAAAACAGTCCACTTTTTCCCCCATCAAGTCCATCCTCTCTTGCTTACACACATTCTTCACTCTCCTCTTGCTAGCTTATACACATTCTTGACTCCTCTTGCCAGCTTATATGCTCTGCTAGCATTAGGTTGCAGAGATCCTCTTACAGACCTACAACTTCATAGCATTTAGCTTAGTCGGTTAGCCAAGCACAATGACTCGCAGACCTCGTTCAAGGGTGGAGTCCTTTAGCAGCAGCAACGAACAAGACAACGCTAGCTTGTGGGTTACAAGCACCTTTGCAAAAGGAATGTGGGTGACGATGCGTCCAAGCACAAGGGGAGCCCACAAAGTCTCTCGCAAATACATAGGGTTAAAGTCGCACCATTGGAAGGGTCGCATAGTGGATCTCAAGCAAGGGGCTGACGAAAGCAAGCAGGTGATGATCCAACACGTCTACAAGGCATCGCAACTCCGTGTTGATAATGCCAATCACAAACGCTTTCCTGCAAATTGTAAGTTTTATTTGTGCTTCTTGTTTTATGGGCTCCACTGAGACATGCTAATATCATCATTTCATGTTACGGAAGCTTGATTTTTTCAAGTGTGTTCTTGTAATGTCCTGTGCAGACATCTTTCCGTCGATATTTGTGGAATGGGAGCCTTTAGAGGCCCTTTCTGGAACCTTTGAGACACACCACTTTGAAATATACTGGTTGTTCGGCATCAGAGCTTTTAGAGCGCTCAGTTTTCTTCTTTGATGCAGAGCATATTGTACCCATGTCAAGAGATGGTTCTGGGACTTTACGGAGGCTCCCTACACTAAGTCTCACGGACCATGATTGGCCAAAGCCCGACAATACTTTGGTTGCACTAACCAGACGTCGGATTGAGATTGATGTGTGCAATGCAATGAAGTGCACCTATGGGTCACATCGTGCGACTCTCACGTTCTTCATGCCTTTACATTTGTTTGTGTTTTTGTTCAAGGAGGCTGATGTTCACCGGACTCCTACAATGTGGATTGCAAAGGGAGGCACAGCAATGAGTGCCTTTTTGCCACCTTCGTGGGATTTGAAGGTTATTCAACATCAGGGTGACAAGATAAAGTGCATGGTGGTGTCGAAGAAGATAGTCGTTCGGTACCAGCTTGGAAAGCAACAACTCTCTATTATCTTTCCTTACAGACGTTGGAAGCTGACTGGAGGTGAATGGCAAGCACTTAATTCGGACATCAACGATGCAGAACAGCTTGATGTACATGTTAGCACGCAAGCTGATGTGTGGGATATCGTAGTAAATGCTGATTGGAATATGGCAAACCTAAGGGAGTACTTAGGCCTTAGGTTTGCACTCAAAGGTGACTTTTCACTTGTGATTGATAACACACCTCTACGTAAGAGGAAAGAGGCATCTTACTTTTGTAAAAGCATTCCCTTCCCTAGATGTATCCATATCAAGCAAGCTATATAACAGATTTTGAGAGATTAATTCAAAACAATTTTGGCTACTCGCAATTTGCGTTCAATTTTGTGCACTTTTAAGTTTTGTCGCGTGTTTTTATTTTTTTTGGAGGTTTTAAGTGAATTTTTTTTTAAAAAAAGTTTTAATTATAAGTCACTTTTGGCCACTTTGAGTTCATTTTCAAATTTGAAGCTCTCCTTTCCTCACTCTCTGCATCTTTGCAGTCCCCTCGCCTTCTTCGCTACACAAGCATGGCCACCCCCGCCCAAGCTCTCCTATCTCAATTGCACAAGCTCTCCTATCTCAATTGCACAAGCTTGACCTCGATCACTTGATCGAGAAGCTTGCACCCATCTTTCAGACATCTATTGACATGGAAGGCACCGCCGAACTCCATAATGACGTGTTTGGGGCGTTCACTAGCTACATGGACACATACATGGCTGAATATTGTGTCAACTTTGAAGACGAGGAGGAGACTTGGGTGCCTGTGGATCTTATCAACCATACCTACAAAGCGGATAAAAATTTCAGGTTCAGGCTTGCAAGATTCCTCAAAGGCCTTAGTAGCACATATCTAAGGGAGGAAGAAGAAGATAACCTGGTAGATCTTGGAATGGGCAACATCGCCTGCACAGCTGCGCCTTCCCTGCCTTTCGCCCCCTCGCCTCCCCTCGCTCCTCGCGCCTTCCCTAGCCCCCCCGCCTGCCTTCGCTCTGCTGCGCCCTGCTTTGCCCGCCGCCTACCCACTAGCCCCTCCCGCTTGCATTCGCTGCTGCGCTCCCTTCTGCCTGCCTTCACTCTCGCCGCCTTGCTCTGCTCGCTGCCCTCCCTCACCTTCGCGCCCCCCCTTTCTTCGCGAACTCCTCCCCTCTGCAGCGCCCCGTCCCCCTCTGCCAGCTCGTTTTCCTCACCTCCCTCTTGCGCGCAGCTCCCGCCCTCCCCCCCTAGGGTTTCTCTTTTGCCTTCTCCCCCCCGTTCCCCCTTCCTTTTTCTTGCTTCCGCCCCCAGGGGGTTTTGTTTTCCTTTTTACTCCGTCTTCTGCCTCTCTTTGTGCAACTCGGTTCTAGCAGGATCCCGCCTTCGCCTCGCCTTCATCGCAGCTTCAGACTCTGATGGAGGCTCCTCCTGCCCCGCCTCAGAGGGACTCATCCGCAGCCCCCTGGCCTGAGGACACCCCCATCAGGCTTTCTCTTTCGCCAGAAGAGGAAGCGAGCCTCACCGCAGAGGTGGAACGCCTCCACCATCTTCTGTATAGTCGGCACTCGCCCCAGCAGAGGGGAGATAAGGGATCTTCTTCAGGCCCGCCTTCTTGCAGATGTGGGCAAGATCCTGGACGTACAGCTACTGGGCCGTGGACATTACCAGATCGAGTTTGAGGCCGCCCAGAGCGTTGCCAAGGTCCTTTCCATGAGCCCCCTTGACATCAGGGGTGCTCGGGCTTTCTTCAGACCTTGGCAGCATGGATTTGACCCAGCAGCAGGGAGAGCGCCTTTTTCATGTTATAGTTTGCTTCCCTTGACTCCGCCGGGAGTATCTTCCGCTTCTCTCCAGGCTCGGAGCACTGGTGGGCTCGGTACTAGAGACTGGCCCCTCAGCTGCTTCAGTGGTGGCCAGAGCAACCGGGCTACCTTCGGTCAGAGTGTTGGTGTCTGCTGACATCTCCTCCCTTCCTAAGGTCATTCAGCTACCTAGGATAGGGGGGGATGGATAGATCAGAGAGTGGAGTTCTCAGGGCTCCCGAATTAGTGCTTCATTTGCAGGCAGGTCGGCCATCTGGCCAAGGCCTGTCCTCGCAAGAGACCCCAACCCTCACCACAATAGCAGGCTACTGATGGCCCGCCCATAAATTCGGCTCGGCAGGCTGCCTCCGGGACACCTGCTCAGGCCACAGAGACCTCAGAGTGGCAGCCTGGACAGGGGCGCCGTCGAGGGAGACAGCCACAGCAGCATGCCTAGAGACCGCTGTAGTAGCAGCAGCAGCAGCCCCACAGTCTCAGCCTCACTGGGTTCTCGTGAGGAATAGCTTTTCTCTCCTCCAGGATGAGACCCCCGCAGCGACGACGACTGAGGACCAGGAGACGCCAGCACCCCCTCCTTCACCCCCCCACCCCCGTCCCCTCCCACCGCCGTGCTTCCATCATCACCTCCTCCCGTCTCTGCTCCGGTTTCGGCAGCGACTCCCTCGCCCCCCCTCCTCCCCCTCCACCCGCCTCACCTTCCCGGGAGGCCCTGGCGATTCCCTGGCGTTCACCTGCAGTCCAGAGAGCGCTGAGCACTGACCTCGCTCGAGCATCACAGAGGAGACCTACTATGCCGATTAGGGCTTCACGGATTTCAGCTATCCGCAGTCGGCTGAGTTGCCTTGGCATTAGACAGCGCTCGGAGGCTTTTGATTATACCTTCACACGGCTTTTTGGAGCAGAGGGCCCCCATGAGCCAGCACCCATCCGAGTTCATGTAGTGATACCTTCACACGGCTTTTTTGGAGCAGAGGGCCCCCATGAGTCAGCACCCATCCGAGTTCATGTAGTGATACCTCCGGCCCACGGGGAGGAGGCACTAGACTTAGCAGTGGTCTTCTCGTTCCCTTTATGTGGCCCTTGCAACCGGGAGTGGACTCTAGAGTTCGCTCTCAGCACTTTGAAGACTCAGGCAGTTGAGTTTTCTCATCACATGAGCGATCTGGAGGTGACAGATGTGATAGGACGACTTTGGGAGTTGGCTCATTTTTTCTTAGATCCCGGGAGTGTGGATACCTCAGGGATTTGGCATTTGGTCGTCGGCATAGTGGCAGACTTAGCACGCGACCCTGGATATGTGTGTATACACTAGGTTGCTTTGTCAGAGTGGGAGGCAGTTGCCATGGGCCCCACAGTCCACTGGCACCTGATCCGAGATTCTTGCAGCACACCGGGTGGGCAGATTCATAGCCGTTCGGATGGGGACTACTCTCCATCCAAGCCGCTTGCGAAGGCCCGCCGTACGGCTGAGACAGCATCCACCTCAGCAGGGCATCCATGAGGATCATCTCATGGAATGTACAGGGCCTTGGCGGAGAACATTTTACACGCTATTGTGGTTGCTTGAGGTAGGAGCTTCAGAGATGCCTGGTTGGTGGCAGCATTGATATTTTGATGATGCAGGAGCACCACTTGGGTGAGAGCAGGCTCGAGCGTCCCCAGCAGGGGGCACTTGGGCACTAGAGATTCGCTGGATCTTCATAGAGATGAGGAGGACAGGCCTCAGTAGAGGATGGGAGGACAGATTTGCTTTGAGTATCCTGAGAGCTTGGTGAGACCGGGGCTCTCTCAGCGACCTCCTCCTTGTGTTGAGGAGCGGGCCAGACAGCCGCTCATCTGGTGCCCAGTGGTTCGCACAGAGCAAGGTCATATGCTGGGTTCTCGGCCTCGTCTAGCCTGGGGGCCTTTATCGGCAGGCCCAGCTCGTAGTTTTGGAGACTGGCAGGCCTTTTGCAGTCTACCAGAGGAGATCCAGGTGGAGAGGCTGAGTCACTTTAGAGGGGGGTTGATTATGAGAGATGATATTCAGGAGGCACTCACAGAGGAGTGGTTCACGCCTCTCGAGCCAGTGACCCCATGGTGGATGGGAGCCTTTACACAATTGGAGATCCTGATTACTGTCAGAGCTTGCACTGAGGATAGCAGTTGCCTCTACTATGAGATTCGGGATGAGGGCAGACTGCAGAGAGTGGAGGTTGAGTCGCCTTTGGTTGCAGAGTGCACCTTTCAGAGGATTCGGGTAGTGGCCGCCGCTTCTTGGAATAGTTAAGATTACGCTTAGAACTCGAATAGTTAAATAATAACCTGAAGACTTCTCAAATGAATAGATCAACGATTGTGCCTAATTCAATTAGGAAAAAAGCATTGATTTCTCAAGTTAAGTCTGTTATAGTTTCCCTTCTATCTGGTTTATTCAGATGAAGGTTAGATCAATCTTGACTTCGTTAGAAAAATTCGTTAAGAAATTCAGAATGGTGGAATCGTCCCCGCTTTCTGAGCATGGAAAATTTTCCCAGTTTCGGTTTTGGGAATGACCACCAGCTTAGTCTCGTGCTCGGACATTCGAGGGCGAGGCCCCGAGTGAGAAACCCCTGCCCCACGTAAGAGGAAGCTACTTCCACTGCTACCATCCAGGAATCCAGTACGCAGAGGGGGCAGTGGGATCTCACAAATACATATTAACAAAATGAAATGCCCATTATGCCCAAGAAGTGAGTGATGTCACAACTAATACTTACAAAGCACATGTGGAAAGCATCCTGGCCACTGCTTCCAAGATTGGAGCTCCCTATGCTCTCCATTTGCTTCACTGCATCCTTGTCCTGCTCCTTATACCTTTGGGATTTGCATTGTGCTTTTTGTACTCCTCTTCCCAAATCTCTTGTGTATAATTCCAAGGATTTTGTCTCCCTATCTTTACCTTGCGTGTGATGTCATTGTGCCAGTGCTTCACCATGTTCACCATGTGATCTTTAGTCCATCTAGGATGGACCTCTTCGCTACCTGGTGTTGGCATAAACTCACTCTTGATTTCATTGAAGACTTGTTCTTTCTTTGCACTATCAAGTTTATGCCATGTAGTCATGAAGTTGTTGGCAAAGGCTATATTCTCGTTGCCAACATCATCCAAGAGACCACATTTCCATCCACTACTTGGTATCAAGAACGAGAAGGATTGGAGGTAGAGGGGTTTGTGTTGAAGCGACAAGATGAGTGCGAGTGTGGTGTCCCCTTACAACTGGTAATGGGTGGGTGCTTGCGGTAGTGAGGGGGAGAAGCATTTGTGTAGTTACCGCTGTTGGAGTTATATATATCACACCCTAACTTGACTATATATACTCATAATCAATATGAACTATGCTTTTGGGAGTGTACATGGTATAACTCTCTTGAACCTATATATACAAACTCATAATCAATATGAACTATGCTTTTGGGAGTGTACATGGTATAACTCTCTTGAACCTCCTCCTCTCTCTTTGAGCCACTCTATCCATATCTCTTCGTGTTCGTGTACTTACAACATGGTATCAGAGCATCATCGATCTTGCTATTGTGAAAAGAAGAGAAAGGAAGTATCAATTGTGTTAATTCTATTCATGTGCATGTTCTATGTTTCGTTCAATCTCTCTCTTATTCATGTTTTGTAGAATTCCAGTGATTAATCACTATTAACAAATTTATGCATGTCCTTGGATGGTCGATCTGAACCACCCTATCTTATCCTAATTAGAATTGTATTATAGAAACATAATTATTTTTAGTGTGTAGACGACGTCGCAAGTTTTCTATAGAGTCAATTGGTTTGTCAATCTGATATTCCTATAAAAAATTATGTCATTTCAGATAAACAAGACTTAAAATTGCAAAACAGGCAATGTGCAGCTCGTGCGTTAAATTCTGAGTATTTACTCGGCTTCATCAGAGTTCAGAGCTGAAAGTTAAGGTGTTTTTTGTGTAATAGACTTTTGCTCATTTTTCGTGTGCTACACACTTTTCATGTTTCAATCCAAAAATAGCCAATTTTTGGGCTTGTCCACGTCTCAAAATAGCAGTGCTCCAACTATTTTTGGAGTTACTCTCTTATTGCATATCACGTTTTGTTTATTTTCGAGTACTACTTTTCATCGCCACCACTTGCTTTTCGTAACTTGTAAATCACGTTTTATATTTGACGAGTTCATTGCCACACGTATCTCATATAACTTTCACGGTCCTCCTTGTTTATGTTCTCGTTTCATGGTCTGAAAATTCTGTGATCTCATTCTCTATATATTCTTGCGATCCTAGATGGTAGCTTATATTCTCATTAATGGTTTTCCATCTGGTCAACGATATGTTCCCCTGTTTCAAGGTCAAGGATTTCCCAGATGGAAGGCCAAGATGATGTTGATACTTGAAGGTGACGATCTTTCTAATATTGTTTGGTCCTATTTTTGAGCAATGGCAAACTGATTACTCGAATTGGATCCGTCATGATAAAGCTGCTCGTTGTGGTATATCTTATCTGCTCTTTGTGATTATGTTCTGCTAGATGTATTCAATCTTCCTACTTCTCATGATATATGGGAATATCTTCTTACTACTTTTGAGAAGAAATTATTACAAAAATTATTTATCTTCGTAATCTCCTGAAAAATTTACAATACAAAATCTATACTCCTATGAATTTGCATATTGAATCCTTCAAAGACATCATCAAGTAACTTGCTGTTGCTAGTGCTCCTATTGCACGAAATCAGTTGGTTACACATCTTCTTCATACGGTCAAGGATCCTTCATATGATAATATTGTCACTATTCTGTCTAACAAGGATGGTATTTATTTTGACATTGCTTGTATTTCTCTCATTGAATATTCTCAACGACATGAATGTCGTATAAAGAATTCTGACACCATTTTAAATACACAAGAAGCTTTAGATTCCTAAACGGTTTGTATTTCTCGTAAGCGTTCCTTTTCGGGTTGTACTTGTGGTGGTCGCTCTTATTAAGGTGGCAATTTTTCTTGACTTTCCTATCCCAATAAACATTCTTCCTATTGTGATAAGAATGGTCATAGTGTCTCTGATTGTTGGGCACGTCAATATGATGAGAAACATGGTATTACCCTTGTTCGCATTTCTCTAAAAATCGTACTCCTTGTGACTATTATGGTCATACAGATCATCCATCTCATTATTGTTTCAAAAGGCGATATGATCAAGATCGCAATCGTGCATATGATGTTCAACATATAAGTAGTGAGTGATGAACATAATCTTCAAAAGGTAAATTGTGTTCATCACCATGATATTTCTCCTGGAAGAGTACTTCTTGTTTGGGATGGTTCTCTTTTTATTTTTGATTTTGGTGCTATTGATAATATGACTTACCAATCTCACTGGCTTCATAATTATCATGCTCTTCCAATTAAGAAACTGGTGTATCTTGCTGATGACACTACTTGTCAACACTACAAGGAAAAGTGACTGTAGGTGCATTTATAGACATGTTTTGACAACGTGGTTTAAAATGTTACGGGCACGTTTATAAGCGCGTCTAAAATTGTGTCTACCGGACAGGAGTCTATAAGCATGTCTATATGAGTATAGACGCACTTATAGCCTCCATTATAGACGCTCTCTAGAATTTAAAAAAAATCCAGAGAGCTCCCTATGCAGATGTATAGCTGCATTTTCTACACATGTAGCTGTATTTTCTGCATAGGCAGCTCTCTGGTTTAAGGTTTTGTTTACTTGTAAATAGACGAATCAAGATCAGCAAAGATATCAACATAAAAACTTAAATTAAAGATAGATATGCACAAAAAGATTTGTGAACACACTTCAAATATTGATTAAAGAAGATGAGAAATTATATTTTATATCCAAAAATTTATCCATACATGATCGTAGCCACATAAGGCTTCAATAAAAACATAGATACATAGAGAAGATGAAAAATTTCATCTTATATCCAAGAAGTTGTCTATACATGATGGTAGCCACATGAGGCTTGAAAAAGAAACATAGTTGCATAAACCAAACTATACATGAAAAAAAACTAGCGAGCGACTACTCAGAGGAGTCATCACTCTCTGAGTCATCTTGTCCTCCTTCTTGTCCACCTTGTGCCTACACAAAGTGAAGATATATAGAAATAAAAATAGAAAGTATTATAAAGGTCGAAACATATTTTGTAAATAAAAATAAAAAGTATTACCTGCAATGGTGTTCTCCTTGCTTGATTGTATTGTTTATCAGAGATGATCCCTTCATCACGTGAAGGTAATCCCATGTATCTCCTCTACTGTGTCGACGATGGTAGCCAGTCTCTGCTAGGGTAGGATCTCTACCCACAATGTCACGCTACATCACAATACAAATATTATAATGCAACTCAAATAGAGAGAATACAAAAAAAAGACATGAAGTTGTACTATACATACAAACTCGGCCTCCCATGATGCACAACCTCCAGATCCAAAGTGCGACGATCCATATCGCTCCATTTGTATTCGACGTGCTTCTCTTTGTTGCTAGTTCACTACTCCTTCTAAGAGCTCCTTCTTGGCTTTCTTCCACTCGCCCTTATGAGCAGTAGATGGCTTACCATGTCCATTTTGACCAGCATCTATTCAGGCTTTCTCCTCCTTTGCATGTCTCCTTACTAGAGACCTCTTATTCTTAAGTATGTCTTTGATTTTGTATCGCATCTACTGTTAAACCTTTCATCGTGAGGATTAGGATACTTCTTGTGGACATCTTTAATGCAATCATCTACTAAGCTCTCCCTTTGCTGCTTAAAATGTATAACGCAATCTTAATAGTGTGCAAAAACTACTTGGCACAAGTAGTTTACCACCTCCTTTCCACGAGAGTCATCAACTATGCCACCCACATCTGTAATATCATAATATGATATATCACCATGATGTGGTGTGGTGACTCTGAAGAACTATCCCCATCCCCAAAGCACTGCCCTAGGTATCCTCTATCTACTCTACCTCCACTCTTAGTGCTAGTGCGGCGTGAGGTACGACCACCACTATCTCCACCATGACTACCCTCCCTACGACGAGACGACTGCCACTCTCATGAGAGCCATGATAACTATGAGGTGTCACATCTCCTAAAGGTGGAGGTGTAGGAGATACTGTAGCACTAATTGGGGCTAACGGATGAGGGGTGAATGTAAAGGCAGGTGAAGTGCTTGGCAAGGGACTCTGTTAGGCTACGGGCGGCGGACCTGATGGTAAAGGGGTGCCTACTCCATAGGCTGCCAACTACTCGGGGGTGGGAGTATAGTCAAAGATGCCCTCTACCTTCCTAGCAAACCGTCATTGAGACTCGATGGAGAGCCTCAACCTGTGCGTCTGTGGGATAAGAGGACGAGGACCCATGCCATATCTATACAAAAAAAGAGAATATTAAAAAAATATTATGTAAGTTAGAGAATCCTTATGCAAGCATTATGTTTAAAGTACTATGCATAAGTTTAAAACACTATGTATTTTGTTTAAAGCACTATGTGTTATGTAAGCCTTATGGAAGCCGTTACGCAAGCCTTGCATAAAGCATGCATGAGGTCTTATGCATAAAGCATGCATGAGGCCTTATGCATAAAGCATTATGCATAAAGCTATGCATGAGGCCTTAAGCATGAATCTTATGCATAAGGCTAATGCATAAAGCACTATGCATAAGGCCTTAAGCATGAGGCCTTAAGCATAAAACTATGCATGAGACCTTATGCATAAGGTTTATGTATAAGGCACTATGCATAAGGCCTTAAGCATAAAGCTATGCATGAGGCCTTATGGATAAAGCACTATACATACGTCCTTAAACATGAGACCTTAAGCATAAAACTATGCATGAGGCCTTATGTATAAAGCTATGCATGAGGCCTTATGCATAAAGATATGCATGAGGCCTTAAGCATAAAACTATGCATGAGGCCTTATGCATAAAGCTTATACATAAGGCCTTATGCATAAATCATGCATGAGAATTATTCATAAAGCATTATGCATAAAGCTTATGTGCAAACCTACAAAACAAATCCCTAGCACCCAAGGGTGTAATAATAATACAGGAAAGATATGAAAGCACTTACCTCTTTTTCGTGATGTTGAAAGAGAGGATTAGAGGACCTATAAAACCAACAAAAGGGCGAGGAAAAGATTAGTAATGCATACATACAAAAGCTTATGCAAGCTATGCCGCTATGCGAGCCTTATTCAAAGTACGCCGCTATGCAAGCCTCATGCAAATCCCCAGCACCCAAGGGTGCAATAATAATAGAGGAAAGAGAGGAAAGATAGAAAAGCACTTACCTCTATTTCGTGATGTTGAAAGAGAGAATTAGAGAACCTACAAAACCAAAAAAAGGGTGAGGAAAGGATTAGTTATGCATACATACAAAATCTTATGCGAGCTATACCGCTATTATGCAAGCCTTATGCGAACTATGCCGCTATGCAAACCTTAGGCAAGCTATGCTAAAGCTTATGCATAAAGCATACATGAGGCCTTATGCATAAATATATGCATAAGGCCTTATGCATAAAGCATTATGCATAAGGCTTATGCATAAAGCATGCATGAGGCCTTATGCATAAAGCTATGCATGAGGCCTTATGCATAAAGCACTATGCAAGCCACGCTAGCCTAAACTAAACCATATCTCGGCACTATGCATTAAGCATGCATGTATAGATTAAGCTCTATGCATGCATTAAGCTCTACGAATAGAGCACAAAGCATGCATAGAGGTCTATGCATAGAGCTTAATCTATGCATAGATCTCTATGCATTATGAATGCATGTATAGTGCTTAATCTATGCATTAAGCTCTACGAATAGAGCTTAATGCATAGATTAAGATCTATGATTAAAGCTCTATTCATAGATTAAGGTCTATGCATAAAGAACCTACAAAATAAAACCCCTCTTTTTGGTAGATAAAAATAGAAGAAAGAGATGATAAAAAGATATGAAAGAGAGGAAAGCACTTACCTCTTTTTGGTGATTTTGAAAGAGAAGATTAGAAGATCTACAAAACAAACAAAAGAGTGAGGAAAGAATTAGTAATGCATACATATAAAAGCCTAAGAACCTAATGCATACATATAAAATCGAAAAGATTAAGCTCTATACATAGAGCTTATATAATGCATGCATAGAGCTTAATCTATGCATAGATCTCTATGCATTATGAATGCATACATAGAGCTTAATCTATGCATTAAGCTCTACGAATAGAGCTTAATGCATAGATTAAGCTCTTTGATTAGAGCTCTATTCATAGATTAAGCTCTATGCACTAAAACAAGAAGAAGAAGACACCGGAGACTTAACATGTAACTCCACTACACATAATACGTGAATAGAAATGAATATACAGAGACACGATGTAATGACGCATATACAGAGAGAATAGAAAAACTCACATTCTTGCTTTATTTCAAGGAGAATATATGAATATACAGAGAGAATAGAAAAACTCACATTCTTGCTTTATTCTAAGGAGAATATATGATACAATTGGCAACCAACCTTGTAAAGTTCAGGCTACATCCTTTTACACTACTTGCTTGCAATATCCGTTGGTACTGTGATTCCTCAGGGAGTGTCGGCTCTATGGTAAAGTGTGCCGACTGAAATCCAGCGGGCTCTGACATTCGGCAGCACTGACATTTGGCTCGACAACGACAGGGTAGCATTCTAGCTACGTCAGTCTAGCTAGTTCACGACCAAACACTTCGCACACCCCCGGTGGGTCGGATTCCCAATCCGATGACTCCCCTCTTTTTTGGTAGATAAAAATAGAGGAAAGAGAGGATAAAAAGATAGGAAAGCACTTACCTCTTTTTGCTGATGTTAAAAGAGAAGATTAGAAGACCTACAAAGCCAACAAAAGGGTGAGGAAAGGATTAGTAATGCATACATACAAAAGCCCTAAGAACCTAATGCATACATACAAAATCGAAAAGAAAGGAAAGAGAAAAAAGCATTTACCTCTTATTGGGAAGTTGAAAGAGAGGATTATAAGACCTACAAAAAAAAACAAAAAGTTGAGAAAAGAATTAGTAATACGAAACACTAAAAGTGTGAATAGCATGGATACACAAGGAGGTTTAAGCCTTATGCATAAGGAGGTTTAAGTATAAGCCTCTTATGCTGCATAAGGGGCCTCTTATGCTGCATAAGGGGCCTCTTATGCTGCCTCTTATGCTGCATAAGAGGCTGCATAAGAGGCCTCTTATGCAGCATAAGAATGCAGCATAAGAGGCCTCTTATGCAGCATAAGAGGCCTCTTGTGCTGCATAAGAGGCAGCATAAGAGGCCTCTTGTACTGCATAAGAGGCCTCTTGTGCAGCATAAGAGGCCTCTTGTGCTGCATAAGAGGCCTCTTATGCTGCCTCTTATGCAACATAAGAGGCCTCTTATGCAGCACAAGAGGCCCTTTATGTAGCATAAGAGGCCGCAGCATAAGAGGCCTCTTATGCAGCACAAGAGGCCTCTTATGCAGCATAAGAGGCCGCAACATAAGAGGCCTCTTATGCTGCTCTTATGCTGCATAAGAGGCCTCTTATGCATAAGCTTTTTAGGCTTATGCATAAGAAAGAGAGAGAGAGAGAGAGAGAGAGAAGAGAATACCATTAAAAAATTTAAACATAAGAAGCTTATGCATGAGAGAGAGAGAAAGAGAGTGAAGAGAATACAAATCAAAAACCCTAATTCTAAACATACCATTCAAAAACCATGAATATATGAAGAGGTGGGAGAGATAAGTGGGATAGAGATTACCTTGTGAGGAATCGTCTGGGAGGAGACTTGAGAGGAGACTTTGTGAGGAGAGCACAAAGGGTGAGGTGCAAAAACTTAGGGTTATGTATAGCAAAGGGAGCCGAGGGGAAGCGAAAATAGTTGCGGTGTCGACGCGAGATTATTCAAAAAAAATTTAACAGAGCGCGTCTATACTTGCATCTATATGTGCATCTATATCAGTATAGACGTGCGTATAGATACGCTTATAGATGCACATATATCCATGCATATAGCTACCTAAATAGCCACATAAATCCCGCTAGATCGCAAATTTGCCCATGTGCCCTCTCTCACTTCCATCTCTCTCTAGTTTGTGAGGCTATGTTCTCATTCTCTTGTAATGCAAGTTATGGGTGTTGGTGATCTATATCTTGGCACCCTTTCCTCTACCAGAATATTGCGAGGAGTTTTTACATGTTCGAGATCCTCAAAGGAATCCGCTTTCTATTGCCTGGCTTGTTGATCTTCGTCTTTTTGTTGGTTTTGATCATACAAAGTGTTCAATTAAGAAGGATGGGCTTACTATCGCATAGTAGCTCCTCAATGTGGTAATCTGTATAAGCTCTCTTTGAATGATGATGTTGCAAATGTTGTTACTGCTCTAGGAGATCTTGATCAGGTTATGGCATCATCGATTTGTCCATTCTGATTTTGCAAAGCTTCTTGATATTCATCGTCGATCTCTTTAGAGGTATGGATCTTAAAGCTTGTCCTCATATGGGCATCTGTGAGTATTGTGCTCTTGGCAAGCATCATTGATAACCTTTTCATATATCTACCTCGACCTCTACACATTCACATGCCCTTTTAGATCTCATTCATACAAATATTTGTGGACCTTTTCCTCCCTCCAAGTCTCACTATCATCATTTCATTACCTTCATTGATGATTTCTCTCATTGCACATATGTTTTTCTCTTGAGGCATAAGTCTAAAGCCTTATCCATATTCAAGCAATATCAAAAAGTAGTTGAACTTCATACTGGTCACTCTATCAAGACTCTCCATAGTGACAACAGTGGAGAATATATTTCAAATCTCTTCGATGACTGTTGTATTGAAAAAGGAATTCATCATGAGTTCACTATTCCATATTCTCGTCAACAAAATGGCATTGTCGAGCGTAAGAATCGAACCATTCTTAATGCTATGAGATGTATGCTTATTCATTCTGGATTATCCAAGAGCTTTTGGGCTACTGAAGCAGTTCATATAGCAGTCTTTGTTGAAAATTATCTTCCCACAACTACACCTGCTTGTAAGATTCCCATTACAATTTGGACAGGAAAAACTCCTTCTGTATCACATTTTCACACCTTTGGATGCATTGCTTATATTCACGTGCCAAAAGAAACGCGACAAAAGTTGGATCCTCTTGGTTTGAAAGTTATATTTATTGGATATTCTGATAATTCTAAAGGATACAACTTTTATGATTCTACTTCTCAGAAAGTCATCATCAGTCATGATGTTCTATTCGATGAACGTTCGATGGGAGGTACATGGTCTAGTAAGGATTCTAATGATACACAATCCTTAATCACTGCTTTTCGGTTTCTGTTTGATAATTATTGTATCTCTCAAGATGTTGTGCATCCTTCTTCTCCTATGAAGGATTTTGAGGAACCTACGAAGGATTCTAGTGATAATCTTGATATATACATTGATCTTCCCATTGATATTGAACATGGTTCAAATCATGTCTATGATGATAGTTTTGATGATGCTATGAATGTTGATGAAGATTTGGCAACTTATACAGAAGCTATCTCTTCCCCACAAAAGGATCACTAGCAAGAGGCTATGCAAACTGAATATGATTCTTTGATTTCCAAAGGTACATTGGTTCTTATTGATTTGCCTCCTGATTGTGTTTCTATCAAGTGAAAATGGGTATATAAAACAAAGACAAAGGCTGATGGATATTTTGATAAGTTCAAAGCTTGTTTGGTTGCAAAAAGATACTCACAAGTTGCAGGTGTTGATTATCATGATACATTTTTCCCTATTGTTCGCATGGCTAACATATGCGTCCTTTTGGCAGTTGCTAGTCATTTTGATTTGGAGATTCATTAGATGGATGTGAAAAGTGCTTTTCTTAACGGTGATCTCAAAGAATAGATTTTTATGGAACAACTAGAAGGATTTTCAATTCTTGGCAAAACAAGGAACATCTTGGGTGTCGTCTTCATCGTGCTCTTTATGGTTTAAAGCAGGTGCATCACATTCTTAGTATATTAAAATTGATCTCTTCCTCACATCGAAAGGTTTTATCTCTTGTTTCTCTGATCCTAATATATATATTAAGGGCGAAGGTGTTCTATTTGTTATTCTTGCTCCATACGTCGATGAAAAAGAAGATTTTGTCATCAGCTTTTGAGATGGTGGATCTTGGTGAGATTCACTCTTGTCTTGGTATTCAAGTTCAGTGCTATCACCAAAGAGGTATCTTGTTTCTTCATCGGATCAAGATTCAATTACAATCTGGAGATGAGTATAGTTTGCTTGTTCTAGTTTATTGGCACACCTCATGATATCTATGTGACCATCAATGAAAATTGCATGCTGCAAAATGGATGGGTTTATGATCCCATAATTTAGGTTTACCCCCTCATAGGGTTGTTTTTGCCCATAGTGCCACACATGGCTTACCTCCCCTTGTTTTAGAAACCTTGAGAGAACCCCCTTGCTTTTTCAGTACTAATTTCTCAAATCTTTGTTAGGTTTCTTAGAAAAGCTTGCCATGTAAATAAATAAGATTTGGGTTGCATAGCCCAAGTGAACCTTTAGCATGGTTTACTTGTAAATATTAGAGCTTGGAATAAAACTTTTGGATTCTCACACTCAACCCTTGTATCAGCCTAGTTTACTTGTAAATATTAATATTAGAACTTGGAATAAAAGTTTCGAATTCTCACACTCAGTGTTCTTATGATTGTTATAAGATCAAGACGCTGTGTTATGAGCGTAACCAGGATTATCAGCTTCTTGCTTCCATTGCATTATACATAAGTACACAAGAGAAAACTCTGCTCCTCTCAAACAAGTGCAGCCTCCCTCCTTGGGGGGGTGCACTACTGAGAATTTTAAAAATACCTTACTTGTGAATTTCTTATGAATAAAATGAACCCCTTTTCTTTATGGACTTACACGTTTTTTTCCCAAAATTGACTTAAAAAACCCCTTTAATAAATGTATTTCTGTCAATTTACCTTAAGAGTTTGAATTAAAAACCCCTTCATTTGAACTCATGTGCTATACTTACATATTTTTAGGTGAACCCCGCGAGCCTCCCTTAGTCAATGGGGCAGGCTCAAAGATTGAAAGGCAAAAGTTTGGATTGAGGGTATGGGCGAGTACTCTAGCTACTAGCACAGGAGCTAGAAATCAATCCATGCTTGCTAGGTTTTGTCTCACTAGAGATGTTGAAAAAATGGTGTTGAGACAAGGGGATCACTGAAGGTTCCCTGACTTGGAGTGACATTAAATATGTTGTGAAGGATCGCTACCTTCCCCCATGTCTTGAATCCATTATGATGAATGAGTTCTTTAGCCTCAAGCATATTAGCTTAACTCTAGAGGAATACTACTCAAAATTTATCACACTTTGTAGGTATGCTCTGCCTATTTTCTATTTTTGATGATTTTGTGCATGATAATTTACTAATTCTCGTGGGCAATTTTTTTTGGCTTCTCTTTTAGCCTTGAGGATTTTCTGTGTAGGATAGAGAGAAAGAGAGAGGTTTTGAGATTCGGGCGAGCGGTCCTTAGATAGGGAACGCCGAATAGAGATTGTGATTTATGGTAGAACCCAGAGTGGATGAGATTTACTAGAGGTATACCCGGGATAGCTGCAACGTCTAGAGTGGTGGTTGGGTGGATGGGCATCGAAGAAAGGCCGTGTTGGCTAGATCTTTTTTTGGTGATTATCTCTTTGTTTTTTGAGATTTTTTTTGTTTTAAGAAATTTTGTGTTAGAACATAGAACAAAATATGGGTACGTCTCTTTTAAGTTAAGTAGCCAAAAAGATTATGGAGAATTCCCACAAGGGACTTCACCGACTATCAAAAGGATCCTTTTGTCCCAGCTAGGACAAGGACCATACATGTGGTATTACAGCATAGTTTAGGTTTAGAAAATTGTATGTTGTTGTATTCTTTGATTGCTATGATTTCTTCTTAGAATAATCTAGCTATGGCTAGATGTAGGATGGGATGGATCTCTATTCTCGATTCTTGGTGTTCAAGCACATGTTCATGGCCGCTTGTCACTCCTCAAACTTTGAGTTCTACAATGCCATGATGTACATCATAGACAAGCTAACCCTTCCTCACTAAACTCACATTAAAAGGGGATACAGAGATGAGAAATAGCATCAACTATCATTATATTTCATCACATCCAAGCCAAACATGTCAGCAACCTTTCCATTAACCTGAGGTGAATCCATTATGTGGAGATGTTGAGTATAGTTTGCTTGTTCTAGTTTATTGGCACTCCTCATGATATCTATGTGACCATCGATGGAAATCGCATGCTACAGAATGGATGGGTTCATGATCCCATAATTTAGGTTTACCTCCTTATAGGGTAGTTGTTGCCCGTAGTGCCACACATGGCTTACCTCCCCTATCAGACTTATCTTGTCTTAGAAACCTTGACAGAACCCCCTTGCTTTTTTAGTACTAATATCTCAAATCTTTGTTAGGTTTCCTAGAAAATCTTGCCATGTAATTAAATAAGATTTGGGTTGCATAGCCCAAGTGAGCCCTTGTATGAGCGTGGTTTACTTGTAAATATTAGAGCTTGGAATAAAACTTTTGGATTCTCACACTCAACCCTTGTTTCAGCCTAGTTTACTTGTAAATATTAATATTAGAGCTTGGAATAAAAGTTTCGAATTCTCACACTCAGTGTTCTTATGATTGTTATAAGATCAAGAAGTCGTGCTATGACTTTAACCCCAGGATCATCAGCTTCTTGCTTCCAATGCATTATACATGGGTACACGAGAGCAAAATCTTCTCCTCTCAAACAAATGCAGCCTCCCTCCCTCGGGGGGGTGCACTACTAAGAAACCCTATGTATCATGTGTGTTCAAGGGGTATTTTAAAAATACCTTACTTGTGAATTTCTTATGAATAAAATGAACCCTTTTTCTTTATGGACTTACAAGTTTTTCCCCAAAATTGATTTAAAAAACCCCTTCCATAAATGTATTTCTGTCAATTTACCTTAAGAGTTTGAATTAAAAACCCCTTCATTTGAACTCACGTGCTATACTTGCATATTTTTAGGTGAACCCCTAGAGCCTCCCTCAGACAATGGGGCAAGCTCAAAGATTGAACGGGATGCACAAGTTTGGATTGAGGCTATGGGCAAGTACTTTTTAGCTAGTAGCACAGGAGCTAGAAATCAATCCATGCTTGCTAGGTTTTGTCTCACTAGAGATGGTGAAATAATGGTGTTGAGACAAGGGGGTCACTGAAGGTTGCCATACCTAGAGTGACATTAAATACGTTGTGAAGGACCGCTACCTTCCCCCATGTCATGAATCCATTATGATGAATGAGTTCTTTAGCCTCAAGCATCTTAGCTTATCTCTAGAGAAATACTACTCAAATTTTATAACACTTTGTAAGTATGCTCCGCCTATTTTCTATTTTTGATGATTTTGTGCATGATAATTTACTAATTCTCGTGGGCTATTTTTTTGGCTTCTTTTTTAGCCTTGAGGATTTTCTGTGTAGGATAGAGAGAAAGAGAGAGATTTTGAGATTCGGGCCAGCCGTCCTTAGACAGGGAACGTCGAATAGAGATTGTGATTTATGCCCTCTAGGAGACATTTGGTAGAACCCAGAGTGGATGAGATTTACTAGAGGTATACCCGAGATAGCTGCGATGTCTAGAGTGGTGGTTGGGTGGACGGGTGTCGAAGAAAGGCCCTATTGGTGGCAAGATCTTTTGTTGGTGATTCTCTTTGATTTTTGAGATTTTTTTTTGTTTTGAGAAATTTTGTGTTAGAATATAGAAGAGAATATGGGTACGTCTCTTTTAAGTTAAGTAGCCAAAAAGATGATGGAGAATTCCCACTTTCGTCCCCATATATGCCCTTAAGTAATGGTAATCATCAAAATTGTGAGTGAGTAATCTTACTCCAAAATACTTTATGGTTTTTTTTCTTATTGACAAGGAATGTAGCTAAGAAGATTATCATTGTTTGATGTTGTTTTCTTAATTATTGAAAAAGAAGAGAATGTTTTTTCTTGTTTCAATGGATATGTTTGCTGGTTTCATTGCTAATCTGTAGGTACATCTTCTCCTCTACTTAGCTAACTTTCTCTTTCTTATGCTGTTAGCGAGCGAAGGCAGTACAAGCCCAACAGGTGACCCAAGGTAATCCACCCTATGTCACTATGGGAAGAAGTGGATTTCTGCCCCACGAGGATGGACATTGCATTATGGATGCTACCTAGTTCTGTGGGCCCAGGCTAGTGCGGTGAATTAGCCCACCTCATGAGTAGATGTCCCCTTTTGAGGAGTGTTAGGGTTTGCTACAAGCAACAATGCCTAAGGGGGCAACAGGCTAGCTTTTCCCTTACTGATTGGCTGATTGACGAGGGACTATGGTCTGTCAGGTATGCCCAACTGATTGAGGCTAGAAGACCAAATTCTAGATCATCGGTGGTTCAATTTGGATTGGTTTGGTTTCGGATATGCTTATGAACATGGAAGCCTGTATGTGGTTTGTTGCTGACTCGATTTTTGAGTCTCTCTTTTGTAAATATTTCGTTTGTAAGTATTGTTTTCATGTAAATATCATTGCTTCCAAATTGTGCACTTTGAAAAGGCTATTTCAAGGAACATTGTGGAACTTTTTAATTAAAGAAGCTATTTTGATGGGTTTCAGAGTGTGGTAGGACCTAATTAGATAACAAAAATGAATTGGGTGATTAGGTGGAAAGTGGGTGGATGGATGCCTCAACGGCACCACCTATGGATAGGTGGACTCGATGAGTTGGGTAACTTCCAACAGATTTATCTATTATGATCCATAGTAAAAATAGGGCCCCACACAAGTTCTAGTTTAGGGGATCAAGCGAGCGGTCGTGCCTCATAAAGAAAAAGGGAAACAAGGCGTTGGCTTCTATGAAGGAAGTGCAGACTTTTTCCATCATTGATCATACACATGAGTTCCATTCGATTAGAGGACTAGACTCTTCTTAGAATAACAATGTTTTCTCTTTGAGATAGAGTTAGGTCCCTCCTTTTTCTCATATCCTTGTATTTTCAATAAATCAAGGTGTCGCCAATCGAAGACCAAAGGACTTCGCTGACTATCAAAAGGATCCTTTTGTCCCAGCTTACATGTGGTAATACAACATAGTTTAGGTTTAGAAAATTGGATGTTGTTGTATTCTTTGATTGCTATGCTTTCTTCTTAGAATAATCTAGCTATGGCTAGATGTAGGATGGGATGGATCTCTATTCTCGATTCTTGGTGTTCGAGCACATGTTCATGGCCGCTTGTCGCTCCTCGAGCTTTGAGTTCTACAATGCCATGATGTACATCATAGACAAGCTAACCCTTCCTCACTAAACTCACATTAAAAGGGGATCGAACGGAGATGAGCAATATGATCAACTATCATTATATTTCATCACATCCAAGCCAAACATGTCGGCAACCTTTCCATTAACCTGAGGTGAATCCGTATGTGGAGATGTGGAGTATAGTTTGCTTATTCTAGTTTAATGGCACTCCTCATGATATCTATGTGACCATCGATGGAAATCACATGCTACAGATTGGATGGGTTTATGGTTCCATAATTTAGGTTTACCCCCTTATAGGGTAGTTGTTGCCCGTAGTGCCACACATGGCTTACCCCCCTTGTTAGACTTATTTTGTTTTAGAAACCCTCACAGAACCCCTTTGCTTTTCCAGTACTAATATCTCAAATCTTTGTTAGGTTTCCTAGGAAATCTTGCCATGTAAATAAATAAGATTTGGGTTCCATATCCCAAGTGAACCCTTGTATCAACGTGGTTTACTTGTATTAGAGTTTGGAATAAAACTTTTGGATTCTCACACTCAACCCTTGTATCAGCCTAGTTTACTTGTAAATATTAATATTAGAGGTTGGAATAAAAGTTTCAAATTCTCACACTCAGTGTTCTTATGATTGTTATAAGATCAAGAAGCCGTGCTATAAGTTTAACCAGGATTATCAGCTTCTTGCTTCCAATGCATTATACATGGGTACACGAGAGAAAAATCTCCTCCTTTAAAAAACAAATGCAGTCTCCCTCCTTGGGGGGATGCACTAATAAGAAACCCTATGTATCATGTGCGTTCAAGGGGTATTTTAAAAATACCTTACTTGTGAGTTTCTTATGAATAAAATGAACCCTTTTTCTTTATGGACTTACAGGTTTTTTTCCCAAAAATGATTTAAGAAACCCAGTCCATAAATGTATTTCTATCAATTTACCTTAAGATTTTGAATTACAAACCCCTTCATTTGAACTCATGTGCTTACTTACCTATTTTTAGGTGAATCCCTCGAGCCTCCCTCAGTCAATGGGGCAAGCTCAAAGATTGAAAGGGATGCACAAGTTTGGATTGAGGCTATGGGGGAGTACTTTTTAGCTACTAGCACAGGAGTTAGAAATCAATCCATGCTTGCTAGGTTTTGTCTCACTAGAGATGGTGAAACAATGGTGTTCAGACAAGGGGTCACTAAAGGTTCCGAGACCTGGAGTGACATTAAATACATTGTGAAGGACTGCTACCTTCCCCCATGTCATGAATCCATTATGATGAATGAGTTCTTTAGCCTCAAGCATCTTAGCTTAACTCTAGAGGAATACTACTCAAAATTTATCACACTTTGTAAGTATGCTTTGCCTATTTTCTATTTTTGATGATTTTGTGCATGATAATTATCTAATTCTCGTGGGCTGTTTTTTTGGCTTCTTTTTCAGCCTTGAGGATTTTCTGTGTAGGATAGAGAGAAAGAGAGAGATTTTGAGATTCGGCCCAGCCGTCCTTAGATAGGGAACGCCGAATAGAGATTGTGATTTATGCCCTCTAGGAGACATTTGGTAGAGCTCAGAGTGGATGAGATTTACTAGAGGTATACCCGGGATAGCTGCGATGTCTAGAGTGGTGGTCGGGTGGACGGGCGTCCAAGAAAGGCCCTATTGGCTAGATCTTTTGTTGGTGATTATCTCTTTGATTTTTTAGAATTTTTTTTTGAGAAATTTTGTGCTAGAACATAGAACAGAATATGGGTACGTCCCTTTTAAGTTAAGTAGCCAAAAAGATTATGGAGAATTCCCACTTTCGTCCCCATATATGCCCTTAAGTAACGCTAATCACAACAAAATTGTGAGTGAGTAATCTTACTCCAAAATACTTTATGGTTTTTTTTTTTGTTGACAAGGAATGTAGCTAAGAAGATTATCATTATTTGATGTTGTTTTCTTAATTATTGAAAGAGAAGAGAATGTTTTTTTTTGTTTCAATGGATATGTTTGCTGGTTTCATTGCTAATCTGTAGGTACATCTTCTCCTCTACTTAGGTAACTCGCTCTTACTTATGTTGTCAGCAGTGGGTTTCATTGGTTCTAATCTGTAGGTACATCTTCTTCTCTACTTAGCTAACTCGCTCTTGCTTACGTTGTCAGCAGCGGGTGAAGGCAGTACAAGCCCAAGAGGTGACCCAAGGTAATCCACCCTATGTCACTGGGAAGAAGTGGATTTTTGCCCCACAAGGATGGACATCTGATTATGGATGCTACCTAGTTCTGGGTGCCTAGGCTAGTGCAGTGAATTAGCCCACCTCATGAGTAGATGTCCCCTTTTGAGGAGTGGGAGGGTTTGCTACAAGCAACAATGCCTAAGGGGGCAACAGGCTAGCTTTGCCCTTATCAATTGGCTGATTGACGAGGGAATATGGTCCGTCAGGTATGCCCCCAACGGATTGAGGCTAGAAGACCGAATTCTAGATCATCGGTGGTTCAATTTGGATTGGTTTGGTTTTGGATATGCTTATGAACATGGAAGCCTAGATGTGGTTGCTGACTTTGTTTTCGAGTCTCTCTTTTGTAAATATTTTGTTTGTAAGTATTATTTTCATGTAAATATTATTGCTTCAAAATTGTGCACTTTGAAAAGGCTATTTCAAGGAACATTATGGAACTTTTTAATTAAAGAAGCTATTTTGATGGCTTTCATAGTGTGGTAGGACCTAATTAGATTAAAAAAATGAATTGGGTAATTAGGTGGAAAGTGGGTGGATGGATGCCTCAACGGAACCACCTATGGATAGGTGGACTCGATGAGTTGGGTAACTTTCCAATAGATTTATGTATTATGATCCATAGTAAAAATAGGGCCCCACACAAGTTCTAGTTTAGGGGATCGAGTGAGCGATCGTGTTCTTAGAATAACAATGTTTTTTCTTTGAGATAGAGTTAGGTCCCTCCTTTTTCTTATATCCTTGTATTTTCAATAAATCAAGGTGTTGCCAATCGAAGACCAAGGGACTTCGCCAACTATCAAAAGGATCCTTTTGTCCCAGCTTACATGTGGTATTATAGCATAGTTTAGGTTTAGAAAATTGTATGTTGTTGTATTCTTTGATTGCTATGCTTTCTTCTTAGAATAATCTAGCTATGGCTAGATGTAGGATGGGATGGATCTCTATTCTCGATTCTTGGTGTTCGAGCACATGTTCATGGCTGCTTTTGTCGCTCCTCAAACTTTGAGTTCTACAATGCCATAATGTATATCATAGACAAGCTAACCCTTCCTCACTAAACTCACATTAAAAGGGGATTGAACAGAGATGAGCAATAGCATCAACTATCATTATATTTCATCACATCCAAGCCAAACATGTCGACGACCTTTCCACCATTAACCTGAGGTGAATCCGTTATGTGGAGGTGTTAAGTATAATTTGCTTGTTCTAGTTTATTGGCACTCGTCATGATATCTATGTGACCATTGATGTGGAAATCGCATGCTGCAGAATGGATGGGTTTATGATCCCAGAATTTAGGTTTACCTCCTTATAGGGTAGTTGTTGCCCGTAGTGCCACACATGGCTTACCTTCCCTGTCGAACTTATCTTGTTTTAATTCTTGACGGAACCCCCTTGCTTTTTCAGTACTAATATCTCAAATCTTTGTTAGGTTTCCTAGAAAATCTTGCCATGTAAATAAATAAGATTTGGGTTGCAAAGCCCAAGTGAACCCTTGTATCAGCGTGGTTTCATTGTAAATATTAGAGCTTGGAATAAAACTTTTGGATTCTCACACTCAACCCTTGTATCAGCCTAGTTTTGGAATAAAAGTTTCAAATTCTCACACTCATTGTTATAAGATCAAGATTCCGTGTTATGAGTTTAACCAGGTGTTTGGGGTATCATAGCATAGCGGAGGCTACACTCCAACCCACACACTTTGTCAATCCGTGAATGCAACCCGGTTAGCGCATAGAGGCTATCTCGAATGGGAGAAGATTAATTAACCACACACTAATGACTTCTAGTCCTACTCAATCCCTCTTCAACGCTCAAGCAATCAATCTAACATAATCAAAGCATCAAGATTAGGCTACACTTAAGCACAAAAATGCAACTTATGCAAAGAACCTAACATGCAAAGAGCTATCACACAAGCCTCAACTACACATCATTTCATGCACAAGCTTCATCACATGCACTCTACAAATCAGATTTTAGCATCAAAACATCATTAAGAAATCTAGATTAGCAAGTGTGTAGACCATAACCTCATATCATTGAAAATGTAGAGAATAGAGAGTACAAGATTGAAGCATGAATGGAGATGGAGAGCCTTGGGAGAGCACATGAGAAGGAGCTATGGAGCAAGCTCTCTCTATGAGCCTCTCAACCAAATGACCAAAGAGTCTCCTCTAGCTCTCAAATGGGCCACCTTTTATACAAAAACTCTAGAACTCCCAAAAGTTCCCATGTGGGATTATTGTCAAGCCCTCTCCCACATTCATCTACAACTTGGAACTCTTTTCAAGAGCCCTAAGTGTCTTTTTTGTTGCATCCTTGTATTGATCTTCATGCAACACTTATCGCGATGTTTTTGCTTGGAGTTATAAAGACCTCAAAGGAGTTGATCCAAGCATATGTCAGCATACAATTCCATTGCAAGAGGATGCAAAGCCCTCCAAGCAACGTCCTTATACTTACAATGAAAATTTTGCACGGAAGATAAAGGAAGAAATAGACAAGCTCTTAGAGGCAGAATTTATCTATGAGATTGAACACACTGAATGGGTCTCCCCTATTGTAGTGGTGCCCAAGAAAAATGGAAAACTTCGAGTATGTGTAAACCTCAAGAAGGTAAATGCAGCTACTGTGCGTGATCATTACCCACTTCCAATCACGGATCATGTTCTAGAACGAGTTGCAGGGAAAAAGGCATATAGTTTCTTGGATGGATTCTCCGGTTACAATCAAGTATCAATTGATCCAAAGGATCAACACAAGACAGCCTTTGCTATTGAAGATGGCATCTTTGCCTATCGTGTTATGCCATTTGGTCTAACAAATGCACCAGCAACCTTTCAGCGATTAATGAGTCATGTATTCAAGGAGTACCTTAGGCAATTTCTTGAGATCTTCATGGATGATTTATGTGTTCACTCACAAGAGCGTGATGATCATATAGAACACCTCAGACTTGTGTTTCAAAAGTGTCAACTTTATCGTATATGCTTGAATCCTGACAAGTGCAAATTCATGGTAAGATAAGGGAAAATTTTGGGCCATATTGTTTCTCGCAATGGGATTTCAACAGATATGGATAAAATTGATGTCATTGTCTCATTACCTCGGCCTGTCAACCCTAAAGGGGTACAAACATTCATGGGACATTGTGGCTATTACCATAGATTCATCTACATGTACACTGTCCTAGCCAGACCATTATATGCTCTTCTTGTAAAGTTTAATTGGACTGATGAGTGTGAGGTATCCTTTGAAAAGTTGAAGCAAGCATTAGTGACTGCACCCATCTTACGGGCACCAGATTGGAACCAAATCTTTCATGTCCATATTGATGCTTCAAACTTTGCAATTGGATGTATTTTGGCTCAATCGGGTGAACATAATAAGGATTTCCCAATCTCATATGCTAGTCGACAGTTGAACAATACTGAGAAGAATTACACCACAACAGAAAGAGAAGGATTGTCCATGATATATGCAATGAAAAAGTTTCGCCATTACCTTTTGGCAAACAAATTCATATTTTTTGTGGACCATCAAGCATTGCTATATTTGGTAAATAAGCCTTGTGCAACTGGAAGGATTGTAAGGTGGTTTATCATCCTTCTTGACTTTGATTTTGAAGTGGCAGTTCAAAAAGGAACAACATATCTTAGGGCAGATCATTTGTCTCGAATCACCTCTGGCGAAGCTCCTGTGGGTGTGGATGATGATATGTTAGATTCAACACTTTTTCTTGTAGAGACAGCTCCTAAATGGTCTGAATCCATTTTAGAAATTTTGACAAGTGGGCAGATACAACTAGCGGGTCCTAATGTGGACCTATGGCGACCGTTCAAGTTAATCTCAGGAAGGTTATATCGTCAGGGTAATGATGGAGTGTTGCGGCTTATACCTAACCCCGACCAATATGAGGAAATCTTCGAATGGGCACATGCGGGTATCGATGGAAGCCATGCATCAGCTACTACTTGTGTGCGACGTATATCTCAGGATGGACAATGGTGGCCTACCATGCATGCAGATGCTGAAACATTTGTTCGTAACTGTGCTTCATGTAAAATTTAGAAGCCAATTCATAATGTCACATTATTCCAAATTTCAACTACACCAAGTTGGAGTAAGTATATTGTGGACTATCTTCAGCATGGTCATACGGATCAAAAAATTCCTAAACATCGAAAGCATGCTATTAAAATTGAAGCGGCAAACTATATGCTGATAGAGGGCCAACTCTACAAGAGGGGCAAGGATGGCAACTTATGCATGTGTGTATGTGAAGCTGACTATCTGAAAATCTTAACTCATGCACATGCAGGTGTTGGGGGTGGACACTTTTCTGGCAATACCACAGCTAAGTTGATTAGGTGGTCTGGGCTTTGGTGGCCAACCTTACAAATGGATGCCGAAGAATATGTGAAACGTTGAGACGATTGTCAAAGGACCAAACCTCCCATCACAAAGGACAATATGCCATTGCGGCCTATGTTAAGCACACGTGCTTTTACAAAATGGGGTATTGATTTTGTCGGTCCCATTAAACCTCCAGCTCGTAACACGCATGCTGAATATATTATAGTCGCAACTGACTATTTGACCAAATGGGTTGAGGCAAAGGCAACAGTCAAAAATGATGCCAGAACCACAGCCAAGTTCTTGTATGAGTACGTGTTTACACGCTATGGCTTACCTATTGAGATCGTTAGTGATCAAGGTGTACACTTTGTAAATGAAGTCATAGAATTTTTGCTTCAAGAATTTATGGTAATTCATAAGCGTTCTGCACCCTATCATCCCCAGACCAATGGACAAGTCGAGAGTACTAACAAGATTCTCTGCACAGCACTCACAAAGATTGTTGAGGGACATAGGACTGATTGGGAGCAAAAGTTGCACTCAGTTCTTTGGGCATATAGGACAGCCTATAAAACATCTGTGGGCACAACCCCATTTGAACTTGCTTTTGGGCTAGATGCAATTCTTCCCATTGAATTTCTTGTACCTACTCTACGAGTAGCTAAACAATTGGATTGGACTGGTCATGAGCTTTCACAACGCATTGACGAATTGGAAAAGCTTGATGAGACCCGCTTATTGGCGGTAATGGGGATTTATGCCGAGAAGAGGAGACAAAAGCAATGGTATGATAGAAATGTAACAACTGGCTGATTCAAAAAAGGAGACATTGTGCTCTTGTACACACTTAAGAAGCATAAGAGAAAGCTCAAGAAACGTGGCCTAGGACCGTTTGTGATTAATGAGCTTACTCCAAGTGGTGCAGTGCGTTTAGAGACACTAGAAGGTGAGCAAATGCCTAACTTCATTAATGGAAGTCATCTCAAGAAATACAATGAACCATTAACTGAAGCCATGCTTCAACAGATGCATGCTGCACAAACACGGAAAGAAGCACTTGACCTACATAAACATCAAGCTCAAGAGGAGGCTAAAGCTAGAGTTGCAAAAGCCAAGGAGCGTCGCAAAGCTTCTATGTTGGCCATACAGTTGGCTACTGATGAACCATATGTCGATCCATTCAATATTCAAGTGTGCCTCCATCTTCATGAGACTACCTACTTTGTCTCTGCCTTAATTGACTCTGGTGCAGATTATAATGTTCTCTCGTTTGACACATGGATAGCCTTGGGTCAACCACCACTTGTGCAAATTCCTGTGGACCTACGAAGCTTCTCAGGAGAAGATAACCCTATAGAGGGAAAATGTGTCATTATGATGACCATTCAGGATCACCAGATGTCGTGCCCTTTTATGTGGCACGTAAGTCCAAGGCAGTAGTAGAGGTTGTTCTCGGTAGATCATGGTTAAGTGCTACCAATTGCTCATTAGATTGGAAGAATAGACAATACAAGTTGCAAATTGATTCTGCATTAGGACCTCAATGGAAGGCTTCTTGGGCCCTTTTATTTGGCAGTTTAAGGAGTCAAACCTTTTCTCTTAAGAAGAAACGTTTTCTAATTAGAAGCTTCAAAACGATTACTTTATTCGAATTTGAATTTTGGGGGGAAAATGGAATTTAAAATCTAGCGGACAAAACCATATCATGTAACATATCTATGGAAAGCTCTTGATGCGTAGATCGCGGATCTATAATCTCCGCTCAAATCGGAGCTTGTATGTAGAAGTTATGGAGGTCCGAAAATTGTAAAATTGCCTCCCCCCCTTTTTGGGAAAAAAAGTGCACCCTTTGACCACTCTTACACCTCTCTTACAAACCCAACATTTCAGTCCACATGGCAACCCCCCATTTGGCTATTCCTTAATCACCTTGATTAGGCTTGGGCAAATTAAAGGGCCCAAGAAGACCCCATTCACTTCCTAATGATTGCATCTTGGGATCTGCTACTCCACGAGCTTTATCGTGTCAAAAGTGTAATGTTTCTACCTTACACAACCAACTCTCAAAATCTGCTCTTGAAGCTCCAAAACAAATGATGTGGAATGAGTACTCAAGTGAGGGCCATGGCTGGCATGTTCCAACTACTCTAGTTGCTGCTCAAAGAAGGCCGGGCAAGAAGGAATTATCAATTTGGCTACCCAAAGATGTGTACAAACTTGTACCATCTAGTCCAGTTGCTAAACCTCCTAAAAAGCACATCATTTCCAAGCCTAAATCTCGGATTGTTACTCGATGGGTCCCAAAACATGTTCTTAAAGCACAAGGCTATTATGAGAGGGCAATAGCAATTTGGCTTCCAAAATGCCATGGTTTGCTAGGGGTAAAAGAGTGTTTCAAAAAGATTCCAAAAGCCACCCTTGATTTTCCATATCAATGGGTGCAAAAGAAATCAACACAAACTCTTCAAGAAAGGAAAGGTGGCTGTGATAGCACCTACAAATCTACTTGTGTTGATCTTCCTAAAACATGTATTGAAACACCGGTTGTCCCGATTTCTCCTTGTTACACAATTCAACCATCAACTTGTGTACCTAAGACAAGTCCAAATGAGTCTCATTTGAGCATAGATTCTAGCATTTCAATGCCTAAATCCTCTTATCTTGCTCAAATTCCAAGACAATTGCTAAAATTCCCACCTCTTAAAAAGGATATACCTAAAACCAAAGATAAGGCATTAACACTACAATTGAAGCTCTTTGGTAGATCAATGTTTGAATAATGTAGTTCCTTATGCCTTTAGAAGATGTGTTCTTTTTGAGATAATCTTGTTTCTTATTGGAATTGTAATGATGGATATGAGTGTTCTAAATTTCATTGTTCTACGTCCAGATAACTCTTGATGGATATTTGGCGACATACATGTCCACCATGCATTGACCCTGATAGTACTCGACAAGATCATCGTGGGGGTTATAGTGCTCCTCCGTTTCAAACTCATTCTAGGTACTTCTATGCTCCCTTAGGTGAAAATTGATGTGGGCATCACTTTGTCACGTTATTCTATCAACAACATCACCCATTTCCACATTGTCAAGAGTGTGCACGGCTCGTATTAGGAGAAGCTTCACATATTTGTTGGATATGCCGCTCTTACTTTAGACGATATGGCACGGGCTTAATGAAGCAAATTGTGGGAATTACACCCCAACGCCATAATCTTCTTAATGTGAGAATACCAGAGAGAGGACCAAATCAACGTAGATTACCTGAGGAGGTTCAAGCACAACAATGGAGGGATACAAGCTTAAATGACTTGCAACCACCGATCTTGCAAGCCCTCCTTCCCCAAGCCTCAACATGTCAATATTGGATCAATATGAGTACCTATATTGCGCAGTTCCAAAATCGAAACTGTCTGCTTAACCTTCCCATAGAACCAATGCCATATTTTAGTGAGGAAGCACTCCTTCCTCTACCACCTTCTCCAGAGGCCGGTTTTTGTGAGGGGTTGTCCCTGCATCCTGAGGAAATTGATACCATCTTTCCAGCAGACGAGGACACGGATCCACCACCAGCGCAAGGGTAAGCTCAGTGACTCCATAATAAGATCGACAAGCCAGGGCACTTTTCTCCCATTGGGTTTTTCCCCTCGGCTATATTCGGTGATTGGCACCAATAGCAAATTTTATTCTTTTGTTTTCTTTTCTTGTTTGTTAATAAAAATTTTGCAGAGATCTCCGCTAAAAAAGAGCATCAAACAAGCCCCAATAGTCCACCTACCGTGCACACAAATTAGGAAGGGGGGAGACATGCTACGCCTACAAAGATCAAGGAGGAGCAATCTGCACAAAATCAGCAATGCATCAATGCAAATGAACAACATCAACAGGGCACTACAACAGGTGTATTCAAATCTTAATCTTTATTTCTTTATGTGCTTTTATCTTTCGAATATATGGTTTGCATGTTCACACAATGTTGGCTGGTTTAAGTTTTTGATTAGTTGTTAAAATATGGTGAGTGAATTCTAGACTCTTAGAAGACTTAGTAAAAGATATTTCTATCTAAAGACAGTGTAGGATATATACCAATGGAATATGCCAAGTTCTTATGCTTTCAAGGTATATTAGTTATCCCTAGTGGTAGCTACCTCTTAGATATGAGCTAGGTGCTAGGATTAATAAAAAAAATTATGAAAATATACCATAAAATATATATATATCTATATCTATATATATACAAAGTAAATTGAGACATGATGTGTCTACAGCCATGTGGAATGCTTGGTAGGACCTGAGGTTGTCTTAGCACCTTGGGGCCGATGCCTTGGTTTCCATGGGGTGAACATTGATGTCTAAAAGCTTCAGAAAAAGACCTTTGAGGAATCTATCACCTTGATAGATGTTGGTAGGACTCTGGGGTACACTATGGGCCCTCGAGACCGATGCCCTCATCTTCATGGGGTACTCCTTAGGTCATAAAAGAAAGAAAAAGGGTCTGTCGCCCTTGAGATACTTAGCGGTCTTTAGATTCTCTTGGCGGAGGTCTCTTGGCCATTGCTTAGGTCTCTTTGGGATGGAACCTTAATCTTTATCACCTTCTACACACACATCAAAAAAAAGAAAAAAAAAAGAAAAAAAAAAGAGAGTTCCAATCACCTTTGCTCATATTTAGGAGTAGGTTTGCCACTTAGGAATAACTTACATACTTGTAGGACATTGAGAATGCGGTCATAACCGGCGGTGTACAAGCTCACTTGCCTTTGCATAGCACTATCTACTACTTAAGTCTCACTTTGACTAGTCTTTATTCACCTATTTTAGTACTCATTAAAACTTTAATCAGCCCTGCACTTGTATGCTCACGTGTGTAATTATCATTGCTGGTTTTTCTTTTCTTTTCTTTTCTTTTCTTTTTTTCAATAAAAGACTTTACTTGTATCCATTGTTTTTTTGTTGCAGCTCTTGCTACTACCACGCTCGAGGACGTGCGCAAAATAGGAAGGGGGGAGTGTTGCATGCACCAGATCAATACAAGGATGCAACAAAAAAGACACTTAGGGCTCTTGAAAAGAGTTCCAAGTTGTAGATGAATGTGGGAGAGGGCTTGACAATAATCCCACATGGGAACTTTTGGGAGTTCTAGAGTTTTTGTATAAAAGGTGGCCCATTTGAGAGCTAGAGGGGACTCTTTGGTCATTTGGTTGAGAGGCTCATAGAGAGAGCTTGCTCCATAGCTCCTTTTCATGTGCTCTCCCAAGGCTCTCCATCTCCATTCATGCTTCAATCTTTGTGAGTGCTGTGTAGAGAATCTTGTTAGTACTCGCGGCTTGTCCATTGGTCTGGGGATGATAGGGTGCAGAACGCTTATGAATTACCATAAATTCTTGAAGCAAAAATTCTATGACTTCATTTACAAAGTGTACACCTTGATCACTAACGATCTCAATAGGTAAGCCATAGCGTGTAAACACGTACTCATACAAGAACTTGGCTGTGGTTCTGGCATCATTTTGGACTGTTGCCTTTGCCTCAACCCATTTGGTCAAATAGTCAGTTGCGACTATAATATATTCAGCATGCGTGTTACGAGCTGGAGGTTTAATGGGACCGACAAAATCAATACCCCATTTTGCAAAAGCACGTGTGCTTAACATAGGCCGCAATGGCATATTGTCCTTTGTGATGGGAGGTTTGGTCCTTTGACAATCGTCACAACGTTTCACATATTCTTCGGCATCCATTTGTAAGGTTGGCCACCAAAGCCCAGACCACCTAATCAACGTAGCTGTGGTATTTGCAGAAAAGTGTCCACTCCCAACACCTGCATGTGCATGAGTTAAGATTTTCAGATAGTCAGCTTCACATACACACATGCGTAAGTTGCCATCCTTGCCCCTCTTGTAGAGTTGGCCCTCTATCAGCATATAGTTTGCCGCTTCAATTTTAATAGCATGCTTTCGATGTTTAGGAATTTTTTGATCCGTATGACCATGCTGAAGATAGTCCACAATATACTTACTCCAACTTGGTGTAGTTGAAATTTGGAATAATGTGACATTATGAATTGGCTTCTGAATTTTACATGAAGCACAGTTACGAACAAATGTTTCAGCATCTGCATACATGGTAGGCCACCATTGTCCATCCTGAGATATACGTCGCACACAAGTAGTAGCTGATGCATGGATTCCATCGATACTCGCATGTGCCCATTCCAAGATTTTCTCATATTGGTCGGGGTTAGGTATAAGCCGCAACACTCCATCATTACCCTGACGATATAATCTTCCTGAGATTAACTTGAACGGTCGCCATAGGTCCACATTAGGACCCGCTAGTTGTATCTGCCCACTTGTCAAAATTTCTAAAATGGATTCAGACCATTTAGGAGTTGTCTCTACAAGAAAAAGTGTTGAATCTAACATATCATCATCCACACCCACAGGAGCTTCGCCAGAGGTGATTCGAGACAAATGATCTGCCCTAAGATGAGTTGTTCCTTTTCGAACTGCCACTTCAAAATCAAACTCAAGAAGAATGATAAACCACCTTACAATCCTTCCAGTTGCACAAGGCTTATTTACCAAATATAGCAATGCTTGATGGTCCACAAAAAATATGAATTTGTTTGCCAAAAGGTAATGGCAAAACTTTTTCACTGCATATATCATGGACAATCCTTCTCTTTCTGTTGTGGTGTAATTCTTCTCAGCATTGTTCAACTGTCGACTAGCATATGAGATTGGGAAATCCTTATTATGTTCACCCGATTGAGCCAAAATACATCCAATTGCAAAGTTTGAAGCATCAATATGGACATGAAAGATCTGGTTCCAATCTGGTGCCCGTAAGATGGGTGCAGCCACCGGGGTCACCCTCTGCTACTCCTAGTGTACTTCGCAATCTCTTTCAAGATGAAAGCTAAATGTACAAACACTTCTTGCGTAATGGCAATCTAAATTGTACTGATAAATTGTAATGACAACTTGTAATGACAAATTGAAATCTTTCATTTGAGTTGATAATTCATATAATGAAGTTAATTTTAATTCATCATGGCCTTGCGACGCTTATACATCACCTGCTTTGGCAATTCCATTAAGTCTGTGAATTTCTGCAAGTTTCTTCCCGAACCTCTGAGTAGACTAAACCTATAGGTAAAAAACACACAGACACACACACATTGTCGCAACACAGACAAAACACACACCCCACACACACACACACTTTTTTTTACACACTGCAGACAGACTCAAATTTTAGGGTTAACACAGGAGGACAGTAGCACTGGCTGTAGGTCGCAGATATGTACAGGTTCTCTCTCCGCAGCAGCTCTACACACACACACACACACACACACACCCCACACACACACACACACACCACACAGAGCATTCATACCCCAACACACACACACACACACGTTACCTGTGCTGGCCGTGAGCTTGGCATTGTGAGAGGAAGTCAATTGTTTGAATGATAAAAGTAACACTTTTATAATAAAAAAATATTCTTTTATGCATACTTTTATGCATAGAAATCAATAATGATAAAAGTAACACTTTTATAATTAAAAAATATTCTTTTATGCATAAAAATCAATATGATGAAAGTAACTCTTTTATAATAAAAAAATTTACTTTTATGCATTGTTTTATGCATAAATACTATCATCGCCTAAGGTGTCTTCCAGGCTACATGCATATCACCTTTGAAGATATGGTCGACACAGGGTTCTGGATCTCTCACTCCGCATTTCAAATAACCTTAAAAAAGCTTCAGTCATGCAGGTACGGGGGGATGTTAATTCCATTTTGGATTCACAAATATGCTCCTCCATTTGAGGACATTAATAAGTTTTATGCAAAGGCACTATAAAAGTTGTACATTATGAGATATTGGCCACCCAAGTCCTTAGTTAGTTTTAGGTGCCCAAGTTGAATCAGGGCCAATTTTATATAAGGCATTTTCTCATAATGAAAAGGCCCTGCGTAACAAGTGCTACTTCTGCCTCATAGCACCCCCGTTTTTGTTACGCGTAGGGAGCAGGGATCTTTGAGATGCTCAAACAAAGTAAACCCCTCTCTTTTGAATATCTTCAAAGGTTTGTTAAGTGCAAGGCTAACAAGAATGAGAGATAGAGCTAGAGGACTAGAGAATAGGGTTCTATCAAGGAAGCTATACTTTAGCTGGAAAGCCCAAAGTGTGGAATTAATACTCCAAAATATCCTTTATGACATTAGGGAAAAGGTAACTAAGGTTAATTATGATTTTATCCATGTAAAAGCACTAATAGTCGAGTTAAAAGCGAGAGCCCATGAGTTAAAAGCGAGAGCCCATGAGTTATGGAGAGGTGGAGAGATTCTAGGATTTTTGGAGGAGGTTTAGGAGATGATGTAAGAGTTTCCCTCTAGATTCATGCCCATGGGTTTTCTCAGAGAATGAATGTACCTTTGATGCCTATTTAAGAGGCAACTCATCTCATCTAATACAAAGTGTGCATGATTATACTAATCACACCTATGGATATGTTAATTAATGTCTTAATCCTTCTAGCTTAAGTGTTCCATTATGCTTCACTATGGTGCTTCTTGATCATTATGAACCACCTTAATTACTTGATTTGGTATCAAAGCCATGTTACTTCTTCCATCAATATCATTATCAACTAAATGTCTTGATTAATCCCAAAATTAATCAAGATTACACTATTTTATGCCTCTCATACGGACCACTACCCATCAGAGGGTGAAAAATCAACCCACACTCAACACCATTGATTGAGACAGCTTCAGAACCTTGAAGCTAGGTCACCATGCTCGCATTATACTAGAAAACCCCTGTCCATCGAGCTCGACATTGCTAAAATTGTCGCCCTGCATAGTCGATGCCTTTTTTTTTAGAAAAACAAAGATCTCTTCTTCACCACAACAAGTTCGTCTAATTCCTCAGAGCTACTAATCACACATATGCTTATGTTAATCAATGTCTTAATCCTTCTAGCTTTAGTGTTCCATTATGCTTCACAATGGTGCTTCTTTCATCCACCCACCTTAATTACTTCACAAACTCCATCCAAACTCTTGCTCTTCAGGACTTGAAATTTGAAAGGAATCAAGAAGATATCTCAAAAGTAAGGGACAACGCAACTAGTTATCTGGTTTTTTATCCTAAGCAAATGGCTAAAAAATGGTTGGAATTCTTAGGGATATCCTAGAATCTCATGGGATATATTCTATGTGCAAAATCAGATCCTAGAGATGTTTCAGTTGAGTTACATCAATGGGTTGAAAGGGGCATCAAAGCTTATGAATATTAAGATGTATTAATCACTACAAGATTATGGGGCCCCTAGTAATAACTGAAGTGACACTATGGGCACCCTTTAAGTGTCGGTAAGAATGTTGTATGCAAAAACGCGTGTAGCTTTCCTAGACACTTTTTGTATCACTTAACGACAGTATTTAAGTGAGCGCCTGGGTTTTCGGGAGAAGGTGTTCGTAGGCCTCATATGTCACCGCGTGGGGGTCATGCTTAAGATTTCAAATTTGGATTTAGTTTTCTAGAAAATGCTTAATTTGTAATCACAACAATAGCAGCTTCTTAGGGATAAAAAATAACAACTAAATGTAACCATAACAAACTACCTAAACTATACTTGCAATGGATATGCCATATTGTGCTTAATGAGCAATGTTTGCAATGGGTATGTTACATCCTTCCCTCCTTAAATAAAATTGATATGTTCTCATCTCAACAGAAACTTTGGTTAATCTTTTAAGAGGCTAAATTCATCTTACCAAGTTGCATCCTCTTTAAGGTAAGCTTTCTATTATACCAAGTGTTCTCTAAGGATTTTATTTCAAAGGGTTCTATCCTTGGTGTTTAAGATCCCATTTGGTTGCAAATCAAGGACTCCTTGTGTTGGAATTACAACTTGCCATCATCAGAATAATGTGATCAGAACTAGGTAGAGAAGGTAACAATAGGCTTACATGAAATACATCATGGACCTTGAGATGATCTGGAAGCCAAAGTATGTAAGCATGCTTACCTAGACACATGATGATTTCATAAGGTCTAGAGGTAGCTCAGATAAAGCTGCAATGCGAATTCTATGAGCATCAATGATGGCATCTAGAGTCTTGTTCACCTTATCCACAAAAACAAAACCCCCAGAACTAGCCTCATCTTGTTTAGCACAAGGCCCAAGTTGAGGTTGATGCTCCTCATGCACTTCTTGGGATGTAAAAACTTGATCCTTCATGTTTTGTTTAGAGACTTCTTGAGAACTACTGGATGCACTCTTAGTTTGCTTGTTGCGGTTCTTTTTCCTCCTAGTGGTCCTTTTCCTATTGGAATGTAGGGTCTTGTCCACTAGATTTGCCTTTGCATCCCTAGTTCGAGGTGTCTCATCAGTCTGCATTTTGGCATTTCGTGTCTGTGATCTAGTCATGACTCTAAGTGGCACGACATCCTCATTCTCGGATGAAGGTGGTGATGGAACTGCCTCTACAAAGTTGAGTGAGACCTTTGGTTGAGAGGTGCCTTCCTCATGTGGTTTGAGCAAACAATCCTTTGGAAAGTGTTCTACACAACACCCTAGACAATATCTTTCAATTGGTGAAAATTGTGGTACTGTTGTATTGGATTGAGCTTCTTGCCTTGGGCGATGTGGACAATCACGAGTCCAATGGGGTTCTCCGCACTCATAACAGCGGCCCATTAGTTTGGCTTCTACTTTCCTTTGCTGCCATTGACCTGAGGGGCCTGGAGTCCTAGGTTGGTAGCCGCCTACTAGCAACATCAAAGAATTTTGTTCCCCCGGTTGAGACTCCAGTGCTTGGCTTGGATATGCGGGACTTTCAAAGAGATTTTCCTTGGATGAATATGATGCATATTCCTCCTCCACATAGCTTGGGTTTACCAAGTCTCTACACATATACATTCTCTGGATGATAGGTGACTTCGTAGTGAACACCATCTCCACCCATGTACATGTTACCCTGCTCATTGACTAGAGGTGCTCTATCAAGCTCTGAGAAAAAGTCCGCAATCTTAACGAGATACCATTGTTGTGGATCCCTAAAGATCTCAGCTCCTTGAGCATTCGTGTAGACATATTGAAGTCTCACATTGAGTGGTAACCCCATGATGTCGGCTTCAAATGGATTAAAAGATCTTGTGGGTGTCCTATTTGGGGCTAAGGGATGACTATTTGACGGCCCTAGATTGTCCATAGACAATGAGCTAGTTGTCCTAGAAAGGGTATCAGATTGGGATTCGAAAAAGGTTTCAGCAATATCTACCAAATTTCCTACCGATTGGGTCCCACTTTCCTGCGTAGGCACTCTAGAAGGTGCCCTAGACCCTAGAAGGTGCCCTAGACCCTATGGCAGTGTCTATATGACGTTCCGACCGCAAGTGCATAAGGTCAAATTTTAAGGTTTTTTTTTATTTTTATTTTTCAAAAAATCCAAAAATTTTCAAGCTGGCTCAAACTTTGCCAGAACCCATTTTGAACTCCCTCGAACACATTAGGCCAAAAAAATAGCATATTTTTTCGGATCGAAAATCGCCTAAAATTTACCAGTTTTCCATACTGACTCACTATGGGAAAATGGTTCCGGGACCGAAATTTCAACGATGGGTGTTTTCTAACTCCTCTCAAAAAGTTAGATAACCTCCCAATTTTTTGCGGCAGAAAATGAAAAAATTTTCCATACTTTTTTTTTTGTGCACCCCCTGCTGATCCGGTGCGATGGCGGTCTTTATGGTGCGGTGAGTGGGTCTCTCCGCGTGCGGTGCGCTGTTCACACACAACTGCCTTCTTTTATTATTATTATTTTTTCTTTTTTTGAAGTGCGTGTGCAGTGAACTAAATGCGTGTGCACCTGTGAGATTTGCAGCGAATTCAATGCGTGTGTAGTGAACTAAATGCATGCGCAGCTATGAGATTTGCAGCAAATTCGAAATGTTCAATCTTCATGTGTGTGTACAGATTTCAGTTTCTCTACAGGTGCAGGTTTAATAGAGAACTAAAATGCACACAATTAAAGATGTAAAAAACTAAACTAAGCTAAGAACAGAAAATAAAACAAACATGAAGAAAATTGAAATTGTAAAAATTAACCTCAGACAGTAAAAATTATCCTCAAACAGAATGACAGAAATGCAAAAACACGCCTCTCTCTTTCGCACACAAATTGAAATTTGCACGTTTAGCGCCTACCTCCAATCCTTCCCGTGTGTTGAATCCTTGTCCTGACCTCAAGGGAGAAGCGTAGCTAGACAATCGCACTCAAATTGCAAGACAAATAAAGAGAATTTACAACAGATTAGTCTTAAATAAATACCAAAATTAGTCCCAAAGCCTTCTCTCCTATCCAACAGTTTTGCAACCGATTGGAGCTTAACAAGGAGTGGTAGTGTGTGTATGGTGCTCAACTAATGTAGGCATTCGATCCCCGGCACAACGCTGCCATTGTAGAGCGGTTCTCTCTACCGTGCGATATAGTGCTCATAGAGTACTACCGATCAACAAATGTGTTGAGAAACACAATGTCAATCCGAGGACTCGACCCGATTAGTGCGTGAAGGCTTATCCCTTGCGGGAGAGCTCACGTACACGAACCACCACTTGACGATTCAACCATTCAACACCTCAATCAATCTCTCAATCCCTTAAACCCACTACACTAATCAAGAGAATAAGCAATGCATGGCAATCTCTTAATCCCATTCATGCCCTAGTACTAGATAGCATCCATAATCAAATGTCCATCCTCGTGGTGGGGTAGAAATCCACTTCCTAGTGACATAGGGTGGATTACCTTGGGTAACCTCTTGGGCTTGTACTGCCTCCACCTGCCCCGCTTACAATGTAAGCAAGAGCGAGTTAGCTAAGTAGAGGAGAAGATGTACCTACAGATTAGCAATGAAACCAGCAAACATATCCATTGGAACAAGAAAAAACATTCTCTTCTTTTTCAATAATTCATTGAGCAATAAGAAAACAACATCAAACAATGATAATCTTCTTAGCTACATTCCTTGTCTCAACAAGAAAAAAACCATAAAGTATTTTGGAGTAAGATTACTCACTCACAATTTTGCTGATTAGCGTTACTTAAGGGCATATATGAGGACGAAAGTGGGAATTCTCCATAATCTTTTTGGCTACTTAACTTAAAAGAGACGTACCCATATTCTGTTCTATGTTCTAACACAAAATTTCTCAAAATAAAACAAAATCTCAAAAATCAAAGAGATAATCACCAACAAAAGATCTAGCAAATAGGGCCTTTCTTCGACACCCATCCACCCAACCACCACTCTGGACGTCGCAGCTATCCCGGGTATGCCTTTAGTAAACCTCATCAACTCTGGGCTCTACCAAATGTCTCCTAGAGGGCATAAATCATAATCTCTATTCGGTGTTCCCTGTCTAAGGACGACTGGCTCGAATCTCAAAATCCCTCTCTTTCTCTCTATCCTACACATAAAATCCTCAAGGCTAAAAAAGAAGCCAAAAAAAATAGCCCACGAGAATTAGTAAATTATCATGCACAAAATCATCAAAAATAAAATAGACGGAGCATACTTACAAAGTGTGATAAATTTTGAGTAGTATTCCTCTAGAGTTAAACTAAGATGCTTGAGGCTAAAGAACTCATTCATCATAATGGATTCATGACATGGGGGAAGGTAGCGGTCCTTCACAACGTATTTAATGTCACTCCAGGTATGGCAACCTTCAGTGATCCCCTTATTTTAACACCATTGTTTCACCATCTCTAGTGAGACAAAACCTAGCAAGCATGGATTGATTTCTAACTCTTGTGCTAGTAGCTAAAAAGTACTCCCCATAGCCTCAATCCAAACTTGTGCATCCATTTCAATCTTTGCGCCTGTCCCATTGACTAAGGGAGGCTCGAGGGGTTCACCTAAAAATATGTAAGTATAGCACATGAGTTCAAATGAAAAGGAGTTTTTAATTCAAAATCTTAAGGTAAATTGACAGAAATACATTTATGGAAGGGGTTTTGTAAATCAATTTTGGGAAAAAACCTGTAAGTCCATAAAGAAAAAGGGTTCATTTTATTCATAAGAAATTCACAAGTAAGGTATTTTTAAAATACCCCTTGAACGCACATGATACATAGGGTTTCTTAGTAGTGCACCCCCCCGAGGAGCCGCCCGAGAAGGGAGGCTACATTTGTTTGAAAGGAGGAGATTTTTCTCTTATGTACCCATGTATAATGCATTGGAAGCAAGAAGCTGATGATCCTAGTGTTGCATGACGAATGAAGATCAATACAAGGATGCAACAAAAAAGACACTTAGGGCTCTTGAAAAGAGTTCCAAGTTGTAGATGAATGTGGGAGAGGGCTTGACAATAATCCCACATGGGAACTTTTGGGAGTTCTAGAGTTTTTGTATAAAAGGTGGCCCATTTGAGAGCTAGAGGGGACTCTTTGGTCATTTGGTTGAGAGGCTCATAGAGAGAGCTTGCTCCATAGCTCCTTCTCATGTGCTCTCCCAAGGCTCTCCATCTCCATTCATGCTTCAATCTTGTACTCTCTATTCTCTACATTTTCAATGATATGAGGTTATGGTCTACACACTTGCTAATCTAGATTTCTTAATGATGTTTTGATGCTAAAATCTGATTTGTAGAGTGCATGTGATGAAGCTTGTGCATGAAATGATGTGTAGTTGAGGCTTGTGTGATAGCTCTTTGCATGTTAGGTTCTTTGCATAAGTTGCATTTTTGTGCTTAAGTGTAGCCTAATCTTGATGCTTTGATTATGTTAGATTGATTGCTTGAGCGTTGAACAGGGATTGAGTAGGACTAGAAGTCATTAATATGTGGTTAACTAATCTTCTCCCATTCGGGATAGCCTCTATGCGGGTTGCATTCACGGATTGACAAAGTGTGTGGGTTGGAGTGTAGCCTCCGCTATGCTATGATGCCCCAAACAATGGCGCCGCTGCCGGGGAACGCACACCTAAGTTAGTGAAGGGTGTTAACCATTACTTCTTACTAAGTGCTCCATTGATTGCAAAATCATGGATTAGGGTAGATTAGAGTAGAGTTTGCAAGGGCATTGAGTGTGTGATCTCAAGGGCGCCTTGTGTGTTTTCGGTTTTTTGATTAGAAGCAAAAAAAAATAAAATTTAATTAAAACCTCATTGCGGTAGAGAAATCCTACCACTAATCAGATTTAAGTACTTTCTGTTTTTGTATTTTTGACGGGGTTGGCGAGAGGTAGGTAGGAAGTATTGGAAGCGGCCTTTTTTTTTATTGTTTTGTTGTTTTGTTGTTTGGTGGGGAGGCGTCTGCAGCAAAGATAAATAGATATATATATATATATATATATACATGAAACTGTAAGGCGGCCAGTGCAGTGAAGGCGGCTTTTAAAAAAATATATCTATAAAAATATTTTTTTTTTAATACTGACGTGGCAGCACTGAGGCAAAACTGTGGGCGACCTTGTGAAAGCGAAGGCTGCATTGAGCGCTGCATCCAAGGAGTAGACGGCTGGAAGTGGAAGCGAAGGCTGCATTGAGCGCTGCATCGAAGGTGTAGGTGGCCAGTTGAAAACGCAGAGAAGGCGGCCAGTTGAAAACGCAGAGAAGGCGGCCAGTTGGGAGTGAGAAGGCGAAGGTGTTGAGGGAAGCGTGAGGCCGTAGGCGGCAGAAGCCGGCCGAGTCAAAAAGATATTAAAAAGAAAATATACTCAAAAAAACAGCAGCAGCCGGCGACGTCGAGATGTGGAAAGTTGAAGTGGTCGGCGTCGGCGTTTGCATTGGGCGCACTGACCAGTGAAAAAAAAAAAGGCCAACCAGCAGGCGGCGAAGGGCCGCAGCAGTCGAGAAGTCGGCAGTTGAAGTGGAAGGCGACGGAGTGATTAGGCGCCGGCTGAAAGCTGAGGAGCAGAGGCGTCTGACGTGGCAGCATCGAGCTCTGCGTGGAGGCGGCTGGTAGAAGGAGCAGACGACGGAAACGCTATGGTGAAGAAGAAGACGTGCAGAGCTGGCAGCATTGAAGACGAGGCGAGAACGGTGAGGCGCAGAATCCGGGAAACGGCGAGCGGTGGAGAATAAGGTTAGTGATTTTTTTTAAAATTTATTTTAGTTATTTTTCATGTTTTTGTATTTTTTTAAACAAAAAAAATAATAATAAATAAATAAAAACAACAAAACAAAAATATATATATATATATATAATTTATTTATTTTTTTTTAAAAAAGAGAAAACGAGATAGAAAAAAAAAGAAAGAAAAAAAAAGAAAAAAAAGAAAAAAACCATAAAACAATAAATTTATTTTTTTTTTTAAAGGAGAAAAAAAAAGAAACAATTTTTATTTTCATATTTTGAGTCCATTTTCATTTTTTTAATTTCTGTAAAATTTTGCATAATTAAAGTAGCTTGCATTCTTTATTTTTATTTTTTTAGAATTTTTGTAATTGCGTGCATAATTAGTAGATTCATATTTTTTGTAATTGGTACGAAATTTATTGGTTTTTTTTTTAAAAAAAACAAACAAACCAAAAAAAACAACAACAAAAGGAGAAGAAAACAAAAGAAAATAAAAGAAAAGAAATAGAAATTTAAAAAAAATAAAAAAATAAATTAAAAAATTCTATAAATTAAGTGTTTTTTAGGAGTCTACTTTTTTGCATATTTTGTAATTCTTTATTTTTTTTTAATTTTTTGCATAATTAGTGTAACTTGCATTTTTTTAATTTTTGTAACTTTGTGCATAATTAGTATTTTTTTAGTGTGATTCATAATTTTTGTAATTAATTTTTAAAAAAAAAGTAAAAACATAAAATCATATTAAAAAAATCATTTAAAAAATATATATATATAATAATAAAAAATAGGATAGATAGTTACACCACACATACTCATTTTAGTTGCATTTAGTGATTAGGTAGGTTAAAAATATATATATATATACATATATATATATATATATTTATATAAAAAAATAAAAAAACAAAAACAAAACAAAACAAAGCAAAACAAAAACACATAAAAAACCAAAAAAAATTGACCTTATGCACTTGCGGTCGGGACGTCTTATAGATTCTGCCATAGGGCCTAGGGCACCTTCTAGAGTACCTACGCAGGAAAGTGGGACCCAATCGGTAGGCAATTTGGCAGATATTGCTGAAACCCTTTCTGAATCCCAATCCGATACCCATTCCTCCAGAACAACTAGTTCATTGTCCATGGACAATCTTGGGCCGTCAAATAGTCAGTCCGTAGTCCCAAATAGGACACCCGCAAGATCTTTTAATCCATTTGAAGCCGACACCATGGGGTTAACACTTAATGTGAGACTCCAATATGTCTACACAAATGCTCAAGGAGCTGAGATCTTTAGGCATCCACAACAACGGTATCTTGTTAAGATCGCAGACATTTTCTCAGAACTTGATAGAGCACCTCTAGTCAATGACCAGGGTAACATGTACATGGGTGGAGATGGTGTTCGCTATACGAAGTCACCTACCATCCAGAAAATGTAGACAAATTAGGGGAGCTCTCTAAAACCGAGTTCTTAGACTTATCAAAACTTTCCAGAGCAAGGGAGTCTAGAGATGACTGGCTCATTGAGCCGGACATGCCTGGACCAATGCCCAGTCCTCAAAACCATCCATAGATGATTTACTTCTTGTAGATCTAAATTTGGAAAGGGATAGGAAAGGCAAGAGCAAAATGGATCAGGGGGCTGAGAACCAATGGGAGTTTGTACGACAAATTCCAGTGACAAAGGTCTTACAGGATGACCCACTTCAAGAGGTCTATAAAGACTCGTTAGAGGGATATTATGCCACAACTAAATTGCCGGAGCTAGATCTTCCTCTAGCACTAGTGGTGGTAGTTGAGAAGCTTGCAGGACACATAAACCGAATAATTGATAAATGGGCCAATGAATACCGAACCTTAGATTGGAAAGAGATTCGGGAACTCACATGGAAAGGACAACCATTATTCATGGAAGTGTTCTCAACAAATACAGCCAAACCAGGAGAGACAACCTTTCTTGGAGAAACTATTGCTCCTCCCCTACGAGAGTTCACTAGAGAGGGACCTTCAACATCCAAGTGGACCACTGCTAGTAGCCCAACTCTAGCACCAAGATATCGTCCTACACCAAATGTGCGACCACCGCTCACACCACAACAACATCTTTCTCACTATAACAATCGGAGGGTAGGGGAGCCAACTCGGCCTCCCATTAATGCAGCCAAGGAAAGTAGAGGCCAAACCAATGGGCCCCTGTTATGAGTGCGGAGAACCCCATTGGGCTCGTGATTGTCCACATCGCTCAAGGCAAGCATCTCAATCCAATACAACAGTACAACAGTTTTCACCAATTGAAAGATATTGTCTAGGGTGTTGTGTACAACACTTCCCAAAAGATTATCTGCTGAAACCACATGAGGAAGGCACCTCTCAACCAAAGGTTTCACTCAACCTTGTAGGGGCAGTTCCATCACCACCTTCATCTGAGAATGAGGATGTCATGCCACTTAGAGTCATGACTAGATCACAGACACGAAATGCCGAAATACAAACTGATGAGACACCTCGAACTAGGGATGCAAAGACAAATCTAGTGGACAAGACCCTACAGTCCAATAGAAAAAAAACCACTCGGAGGAAGAAGAACCGAAACAAGCAAACTAAAAGTGCATCCACTAGTTCTCAAGAAGCCTCTAAACAAAACATGAGGGATAAAACTTTTACATCCCAAGAAGTGCATGAGGAGCATCAACCTCAACCTGGGCCTAGTACTAAACAAAATGAGGCTAGTACGACTGAGGATAGTTCTGGGGGTTTTGTTTTTGTGGATAAAGTGAATGAGACTCTAGAGGCCATCATTGATGCTCATAGAAGTCGCATTGCAGCTTTATCTGAGCTACCCAAGAAGCTTCAAGAATACCCAAACCCTCGTGAGGAGAAGATCAATCTAGCGGTATATCAGCAACTCATTAGGGAAGCTCAGTCAATACTTGAGGGACTACCACCACCTATTCCTCGGGGCTCGACCTCTCTTAAGCCGACATTAGAAACCATACCAGAAGTGTCATTAAGTCGGGAAATGAAAAGTGAGCTCATTTCACAAGCTCATAGCGAAAGGTCTGCACCAATTGACACCCAATTGAAAGGAGGTAATCTGCCACCACCTAGCCTTGTCTTCCCATGCAATGATGAAGTTATTGATGCTAATGAGGACATGGCAAATGAGATGTGGGCCGCAGTTCATGAGAAAGTTAATGAGAACATGTCTTCTATTAGTTCGCCTCCATTCTCTGAGGTGGATTTTACCAGAGGCACGGAAAACAACTTTAGACGCCCAAGCATCCAGGAGGAAGTTCAAACAATTGTTTCTCCTAGAAGTAAGCAGACAATGAAAACCTTACCATCATATCTCGGAGAATATGAGAACTATTCTCAAACCTTGAGGATACCCTCCATGCATAAAAGGTTGACAAAGGAGAAGGATATGAGTATGGTGCAAGCTATTCTGTCAGCACCAGTGGCTTGTACCTTACCTTTGCTTGATTTGATAAAAATTCGACCTGAGTTGTGGAATGATATTGCCACATGTTTGTCAGAGCAGGTATTTCTACAAAAGGGTCACCTTGAGTGTACTATACACCGAGACAAAGCATGTTATGCCAGTTCCTATCAAAAAAGTAGGAAAATTTTGTGAGGACGATCAGGGAAATGCTACCCTCCCATTAGAAGTGCGAAAAGTAACTTCAACTGCAATACTTGATAGTGGTGTAGGAGTGGGCATTGTGACAAGGTCCATTTGGGAAAAGTGGGGCAAACCAGCTATTAGGAGTACCAGGATGCGCTTGCAGCTAGCAGATGGAAGCTTAGAACGTCCCCTTGGGCTACTTGAGAACATATTGGTCACCACATGTGGGATTGAATATGAGCACACCTTTGCAGTAGTGGATTTTGGAAAACATCCAAACTATGAAGTGATATTGGGTAGACCATTCATGCGACAATTTCAAATGATTCAAGATTGGGAATACAATTATTTGTACCTCTGACATGATTCTGTCATCACAAGGGTCAACCTAAGGAATCACTCATATCGTGATATAACAAGGTCTCCAATAGATGAGTTTGATTCTGCTTCATCTGAGGGCTCAAGAGTTACATTGTCAGATAGGCGGGAAGATCTGTGGATGTGTGGAGCCTCATGTAGGGATTTCAACACTGAGAGACTTAAGGGTAATCGAAGTGTATCAGACGAGGCATACATTCCACAACCCTTCCCTGAGCATTTAATTGATCCACTAGAATAGAGTCATGTCCTTGCAACATTATCGACATGCGCTTTACCGAAGCCAATTCAATTTTGTGACTCAGATGGATATGATATTATTCCTATACGAATGGTACAACCACGTGCCCTTCTAGATGATTTGTACTATAGGGATACATCCACAACAGCTATGCATGTCGAGGAAGTCTCAGTGGAGGATTTAACACTCGAATCTGCTAATGATGCTGATAAGGAAGATGGATGGGACTCTGATTTTAATAATGATGTGACAATCCCTGAGGATGAGATAGGAAAGGTACGTCTACTCTTGAGAGGAAGGGAGGTTCAAGTAGAGATCCCTCGAAGCCGACCTAAACGTAAATGTTGTAAGAGCCATAAGAGAATCAGTAGACAAGATGAGCGGGAACAACGTGAGAGACTACAAAAAGAAAAGGAGGAGTCTAAGAGTGAAAACTCTCGACCACCACCTCACTTCTCAGGAAAGAACGGATATCTATACTATGTCCAAGCACAAGATAGTATCAAAGACCAAGTAAAACGATCAGATGGATTCCAAGCAGGGGAAAAGCTAACAACTGTTAGCAAAAATCGTAAAAAAACGAAGAAACAAAAACCAAAACTCAAGTCTAAAACCGATTCAAAAGAGAGTGTCGGCGGAAGTGCAAAGACAACGGTTGAACAAAAAAATCCGATGCAAGATAGCAAAGGAGAGCTCAAAACCGCATGGTCTTCAATGAGTGAAGACTCAAGTGGACAAGAACAAGGTCTCAATGTTCCTCCCAATTTCACACAGTACACTCTTCAAGATCGGAAGATTGTTCTTCAACAGCCCATGCGACAAAAACCAAGCATGCCAGGGATTTCATACGATGGTCCAGAAGATGCAAAAAAGATTGATATTGCTAATCCAGGAGAAGAGCCTCGCTATGTGTGGATTGCCACAGACTTGTCCTTAGATGAGGAGAAGTTATTAATACAAACAATAAAGGAGTATCGCGATGTTTTTGCTTGGAGTTATAAAGACCTCAAAGGAGTTGATCCAAGCATATGTCAGCATACAATTCCATTGCGAGAGGATGCAAAGCCCTCCAAGCAACGTCCTTATACTTACAATGAAAATTTTGCACGGAAGATAAAGGAAGAAATAGACAAGCTCTTAGAGGCAGAATTTATCTATGAGATTGAACACACTGAATGGGTCTCCCCTATTGTAGTGGTGCCCAAGAAAAATGGAAAACTTCGAGTATGTGTAAACCTCAAGAAGGTAAATGCAGCTACTGTGCGTGATCATTACCCACTTCCAATCACGGATCATGTTCTGAAACGAGTTGCAGGGAAAAAGGCATATAGTTTCTTGGATGGATTCTCCGGTTACAATCAAGTATCAATTGATCCAAAGGATCAACACAAGACAGCCTTTGCTACTGAAGATGGCATCTTTTCCTATCGTGTTATGCCATTTGGTCTAACAAATGCACCAGCAACCTTTCAACGATTAATGAGTCATATATTCAAGGAGTACCTTAGGCAATTTCTTGAGATCTTCATGGATGATTTATGTGTTCACTCACAAGAGCTTGATGATCATATAGAACGCCTCAGACTTGTGTTTCAAAAGTGTCAACTTTATCATATATGCTTGAATCCTGACAAGTGCAAATTCATGGTAAGACAAGGAAAAATTTTGGGCCATATTGTTTCTCGCAATGGGATTTCAACAGATATGGATAAAATTGATGTCATTGTCTCATTACCTCGGCCTATCAACCCTAAAGGGGTACAAACATTCATGGGACATTGTGGCTATTACCGTAGATTCATCTACATGTACGCTGTCCTAGCCAGACCATTATATGCTCTTCTTATAAAGTTTAATTGGACTGATGAGTGTGAGGAATCCTTTGAAAAGTTGAAGCAAGCCAATGGAAGGCTTCTTGGGCCCTTTTATTTGGCAGTTTAAGGGAGTCAAACCTTTTCTCTTAAGAAGAAACGTTTTCTAATTAGAAGCTTCAAAACGACTACTTTATTCGAGTTTGAATTTTGGGGGGAAAATGGAATTTAAAATCTAGCGGATAAAACCATATCATGTAACATATCTATGGAAAGCTCTTGATGCGTAGATCACGGATCTGTAATCTCCGCTCAAATCGGAGCTTGTATGTAGAAGTTATGGAGGTCCGAAAATTGTAAAATTGCCCCCCCCCCCCCCCCCCCTTTTGGGAAAAAAAGTGCACCCTTTGATCACTCTTACACCTCTCTTAAAAACCCAACATTTTAGTCTACATGGCAACCCCCCATTTGGCTATTCCTTAATCACCTTGATTAGGCTTGGGCAAATTAAAGGGCCCAAGAAGACCCCATTCACTTCCTAATGTGTATTCATTAGCCATACCGAACATAGCATAAATACAACGGTTAATTGCTATGTCGCAGAATGCACATGTGGACACATTCTGCATATCAAGTGATAGTAGTGGCCACATGGTAGAACATAGTGGCCGCTCCAACCGTCGAATGGTTTGTAGCACACGGGACATTGCGAGGTGGAGGAACTAGTACTCATTCACGATTAGGCAAGCACATCCAATTTCTGACTTTATATATAATTGCGTCCATGGTGGCTTTGTCGTGAGTACTGCCGCCCATCCACAACTCCTGCACTTTCCTCCAAAGGTCATATAACACCTCTAATAAATATCCCAAGGTGAAAACATCGCTCGTAGGAGTGTATGCATCCTCCAAGAGAGAATCAAAAATCTCTAGAGCTATCCATGGTCGCTTGTTCCACTCCCTGTCGGCATAAGCTTGAGCCTCTACCACCTTTTTTGGATTTTTACTGGCTTCGAATACAAAATTGAGTGATACTCGCTTTTTGGGAACTCTTAGCAGAAGGCCCCAGTCAATGATACCAATGCATGCTTTTAAATGCTTTGTAAAATCTAGCACAACATTGAAGGGATGTAGGTCAGTGTGAATGATGCTAGCCATGTGTGCAGCTGCTAGGCCATCCACCAGGGCATGCATAATGTGAGGCATATTCAAAGCCACCTCTTTATGTGAGGCATATTCAAAGCCATGTGAGCGAGCTGCACCTGGCTTAATTGTATGTCAGCAGGTGGGGGCTTTTTCCATCCCTGATCCAAGCGGTACATCGTTCTGGTAAACTCAATGTGTCTGAAAGAAACCTTCAAGAGCATGTCACCCAGCGAGCTGCCGTTATATAACGAAAAAATAGTGATCCATGGCGATTCCTTGGTGAAGGCTATGCATCGCACGATGGATGGGTGTAGAACCTGCATGCCCTGCTCTGCCTGAAAGCTCTCAAATCTTGAGCTGCCTTCTCCCTTGTAAAGCTTTCTGCAAAAAGTAACGTGCTCTGGAAGAAATGAGATGCCCTGGACCTTATACTCCTTCACTGTGCCAAAAGCTCGTGACCCTATTGTTTGCCCCTCGATCAAGGCCTCGTGCGGAATGCCGATAAGGTGTGTACATCGCTCCTTGAAAATGGTACGCATGATTGCGCCCGTCCCTGTCACATCCGGTTGTCTGGACGGTGTAGCAGCTATATCTTGGGCAATGCGCACTCTTTTGGGAAGTGTGTCTGCAGAAAGAACTCTCATACATTTGCTCTTCACCTTCTGCTCGTTCCATGTTGCGTCCCACAATTGTAGATGCGACAGAAGGTGGTGCGGCATCTCTGAGATCCTCGTATGTCGAACGCATACTCCCTAAGATAGTCGTATCATGTGCTGGTAGTCAAAGTCAACTAACTTCCGTCTTTCACACAATTCAGCGTTGCCTTCGCATTTGAGACGACGCTGTGCATTTTTCCAGATCTGCACGACGAGGTCTCTCATGAGGATATTTGACCCATTAGTCTTTCTGACAGCTTCTTTTGAACATTGTGACACTATGATAACTGCCTCTGTGCGAATGGCTCACAGGATGATCTTTCGCTCTTCGGTGGAGAGCATGGTTGCCATCGTCGCAAATCTAGCAAATATCTTTAGATACAGAACAAAAACAAAATATCAAACAATAGTATTGAAAACAACATCAAGCAATACATCAACATGTTATCCATTTACGCTTTACACTAAAACAGGTAAAACAACCGTAACAAGTGTGTCACATTAATTATCATTGATCAAACAAAAGAAGCATCCATTGTTGCACATTCACTGAACTGCTACCACCAATCAAGTAGATCAAGAGAAATATATGAGAGAGGGAGAGAGAGAGTATCAAGACACAGATAGAGAGGAAAGGCACTGAACAGTCAAGCTAAATATTCATTGTCATATATACATATCCTTCTAGCCATAATCACGTGAATTGAGGGAGAGATAGAGCGAGAGCGAGAGAGAGAGAGAGAGAGAGAGAGAGAGAGAGAGAGAGATTAAAATTATTTTTTATTCACTGTCTAGCCAAAATCACCTAAGTCAAGACAGTGGAAGGAGGAGAGAAATAGATGGAAAGAGAGATTATATTAGATGGCATTTTGAATAATTTCAGCAATGTTTAAAGATAGTTTACTAAATGGTTTCATAAATTCTTAAAGACAGTGCAAAACAATGTTTATAATCCCTTTATGGCAAGATGACATTTTAAATGATTTTATAAATTCTTAAAGATAATGCAAAACAATGTATATGATTGTTTTAAATTCATTGCATGTGATCTATACATGGAAATCTAACCATAATCACCTAGTCAAGACAGAGATAAGAGAAGGAAAATAGAGAGAGAGATAGATATATAGAGAGAGAGTGAATAGTAGAAGACATTTTGAATGATTTCGTAAATTCTCCAAGATAGACTAAAATAGTGTGTAGAATTGTTTTGTTTACATTGTCATCTTTGCATGGATGTTTAGCCATAATCACCCAAGTAAAGATAGAGGTAGGAGAGAGAGAGAGAGAGAGAGAGAGAGAGTGAGAGAGTGAGAGAGAGAGAATATCATCTATTTTTTAGTGTTATTTCGGTTATTACTTTGTTACTTTGATTTGACTATTTCATGAAATGAGACTTGTAGACAATATGATTTAAACTATGATCCATGTGATACTCAGGCCGCGTTACCGACCAAATATCGCATATATCACATGCAATAAAAATAACACAGGCCGCGTTATCGGCAAACCAAACAAATTTACGACATTTTTTGACCACGTTACCGATCAAATGCCTCAATATGTAATCAAAGCATATGCACTAGTGAACGACACCATTTTGCTACATTACCAACAAGGTGCCGCCCAAATCTATGGGAATAGGAATTTATTGCTCGGGACTTGTGCGAAACGAAGGGAATTCGACCCAACCATTGAACCAAAGTCTTTGATTAGTTTCAATACAAATCGAATTGTGGGAGAATTGAGATAAGTACAATCATTTGCTTTATTTACATACATCCAATAATATCAATTTTACTTATTTGCATGACGATGGTAGCACTCATGACTTTATTTCTGAAAAGGCAATTAGAGCTTTAAACATTCAACCTTCACCTACACATTATAGAGTTAAAGTTGCATTTACTAGAACCAATTATAATTGCATGCAAGAGGTGAAAGGTTTAACTTTAAGCATCAATTCCTTAACAAAAAAAAAGGATTTCTTAGTTGCACCTTTACAAGGCGTAGATGTAATATTGGGTATGCCTTGGAGACATATGTACAACCCTATTATAGACTATGATACACATAGCATTTGTGTAAGGAAGGACAATGAAAATATTTTCCTCCAATGTCTAGTCAAAGGAGAGATGAGCCCTTTATTGAGTCATACTCAAGCAAAGCGAGCTCTTAGGAAAAGGGTGAAGACTTATATGGTTTGGGTTAACCAGCTTAGTGCTGAGTTTAACACATCCAAAAGTCCAAAACTTGATCCTTATATCTCCAAATTCAGGGATTGTTTTATGGAAGATTTACCTCCAGGATTACCTAAGTCTAGGCCTGAAGACCATAGTATTGACTTATTGCCAGGCAACTCTCCACCTTGTAAAGCTCCTTTTAGAGTCAACAATTTAGAGCAAAAAGAAATCCAAAAACAAATCGAGGATTTGTTAGAAAGAGGCCTTATTAGACCTAGTAGTTCACCCTTTGGAGCTCCAGTCCTTCTTGTTAAGAAGAAGAATGGAACTTTTCGAATGTGTGTTGACTACCGAGCATTGAACAAAATCACTGTCAAGAACAGATACCCTATCCCTAGGGTAGATGACTTACTTGATAAGCTTAGAGGTTCAACGGTCTTTAGCAAGATTGACTTAAAGTCTGGTTATCATCAAGTACGCATGACTAAGTCAGACATATTCAAGACTGCATTTAGAACCCAGACTGGCCATTATGAGTTTTTGGTTATGCCATTTGGTTTGACCAATGCTCCAGCTACATTCAGTCGTATGATGAATCACATTTTCCTAAAGTTTCAAAGCTTTGTTGTGGTGTTCTTTGATGATATTCTTGTTTTCAGTGAGAATCATCAAGAGCATGAGCAACACTTGGAGCAAGTGTTTAACCTTTTGAGAGAAAATGAATTTTATGTCAATCCTCAAAAGAGTTCTTTCTTTCAAAAAGAGATTGAATACTTAGGCTATATAGTGTCAGCTGAAGGAATCCGTGTGGATCCTAAGAATGAGTGTATAGCCTCTTGGCCTACACCTCGAGACATTCATGACCTTAGATCTTTTCTAGGTCTATGTAGTTACTATAGGAAGTTTGTCAAGAATTTTGCTTATATTGCACATCCTTTGACGGAACTTCTCAAGAAAACTACATTTTTCCATTGGACCGAAAGTCAAGATAAATCTTTTCTAGTACTCAAGAATGCATTAACTCATGCACCAGTTCTTACACTACCTGACTTTCAAAGACCATTCTTTGTGGTAGTAATTGATGCTAGTGGCAAAGGTTTTGGTGTTGTGCTTATGCAAGACAACCATCCTATTGCCTATGAAAGTCGAAAGCTAAAACCTGCTAAAACAAATTATAGTACATATGACAAGGAATTAGCAGCAGTTGTGCATGCCTTGAAGATTTAGAAGCATTACCTAATGGGTTCAGAATTTCTTATCAAGACTCATCAACAAAGCATTAGGCATTTGCTTTCGCAACCCCTTATTTCAGATAGGCACATCAAATGGGCATCTTTCATACAAAGTTTCCAACCCATGATTCAATACCAACCTAGAAAGGAAAATGTTGTTGCCGATGCTTTAAGTAGAAGACCACATATCAACAACATTTCCACTCTTGAAAGTGAACCATTTGTACTTATGAAAGAAACTTATGAAGTAGATCGAGATTTTTCTGAGATATGGATCAAATTGCGTGAAAACAATTGGACACCTCAAGGAAATTATTCTCATAATGATGGCTATCTTTTCTTTGAGAAAAGATTATGTGTTACTCAACCCTATAGACAACTTGTCTTGGAAGAGATGCACCAATCACCATTCATGGGACATAGAGGAGTTTCTGCAACACTTCAAGTAGTTTCTCGAGAATTCTTTTGGCCTCATTTGAAAAATGAGGCAGCAAAATTTGTAGCTAAGTGTAACATTTGTCAAGAAATTAAAAGCTACAAAGACAAAGCTTTGGGATTGCTTATGCCTTTACCCATTCCAGACCGACCATGGGAACAAGTGTCTATAGACTTCATTAAAGGTTTTCCTACTACTTCCAGTCATCATGACATGATTTGGACAATAGTGGACAGGCTTAGTAAGCAAGCCTATTTCATTCCATGTAAAAAGACATTGACTTCTCAGCAAGCTGCGACCATATTTGTCAAGCAAATCTTTGTTCATCATGGTCTACCCAAAGTGATAGTTTTTGATAGAGATTCCAAATTTTGTAGTCACTTTTGGATTGCTCTTTTCTCAAACTTAGGCACTAAGTTAGATTTTTCTATGGCTTTTCATCCTGAATCAAATGGACAGACCAAAGTCACGAATAGCACTATCTTGGATATGCTTAGAGCCTATGTTTCCCAGCAACCTAGTTCATGGGATAAGTACATACATCTACTCCAATTTGCTTATAATAATACTCCTCATTCTGCTACTACTGGTCGAGCACCATTTGAGATTATCTATGGTAGAGCTTTGCCCATTCTGGCTACTAGACTCTCCCATAAGATTGAAGCTGCTGACCAATATACTCGAGACTTTGATCGCATTTTATCTGAAGTGCGTGATTGTATTGCAAGAGCTCAAGAGAAGAATACATTTCAAGCAAATAGGAAGCGTAAAGATTTTTCATTCCAAGAAGGTGATTATGTACTTTTGAGAATTGAGAAGAGACGATTGAAGAGTGTGGAAAAATTCCCTGCAGTTAAACTTGCACCTAGATACTATGGACCATTTAAAATTATTGAAAAGATTAACGATGTGGCCTATAGACTAGAGTTGCCATCTAATTGGAATATCCACAGCCCTTTCCATATTCATCTCTTGAAACCCTTTCGAGGAACACTTCCTTCTCACCCAATTTATGAGGAACCACCTCTTGTTGAAGGAGAGGAAGAAGTCTTAGTTCCTGATGCTATTATTGATCAAGAGACGACAACAACAAAAACTGGGAACCAATACATCAAATATCTTTTGACATTCAAAAACCATCCTCAAGAAGATGCAAAATGGATGCCCGAGAAAATTTTTCGAGCTTATCCTGAGATCCTTCGTTCTTTTCAAACCCAGCAAACCTGCAATGGGACGGCAATTGCAAACTCAAGTAAGAGGGATGTCATGAGAATATATTTTTAGTCCTCTTTAAGAATATTATTTTTCCCTCTTGAGTAATTTGGGGATGCCTAGGTTACTCTTGTGTCATGCCGGCTAGGTTAATATCGTGGGTGACACCACTATAAATATTAATACGTGCAGTATATGACGTATGCTTGGGGCCATCTATGATTATTTCAGTTAGGTTTGTATGGCAGGGTGATTCTTGGGGTACTTACGCCTGGTAGTCATGAGTTGGTGATGGTTTGTGCCTGTTTAATATTTGCGAGATTAATTTAATTATTAATTGGGCTTATATTTTCAGGTGATGAAGATTACGAGGATTGATGTATAATGTCGAGGAGAATGTTTCTTATGCGCATCATATTTATTTTTACAAGCGTAGCTTGTAACCTTAGTAGTTGATTTTTCCATTTTGATACATTGGAAAAAATACATTTATAATGTTGAATTTATTAAAGCCTAAAGGCTTTACCCTAGCCCCAATTTTTGGGTCACTCTATTTTTGTTGTGGAAGAGTGTCGTGCTCTCTAAAAGCACACTTTGTATATTTTTGGGGGCTATGGCCTATTTTTGGTGGAAAGCTAATAAAAATACTCTTGTGTGGGGAAGGCCACGCACAAGGGGGGGAAGATTGCACCCAGCATGTTTGTCTTGGAGCTAAGTATTATGTTTGCTATGCTTTTGTTCAATTTATTTGATTTTGTTGAATCCTGCAAAGCATGTGTTTTCATGGTTGAATTTATGTGTTGAATTTCTCAAGTGTTCCACAAGCTATCCTAGAGAACGATTCCATTTTTAACTAGAAAGTGCCAAAGCCATAGAGAAATATTCACAAGTTCTATCCATATTTGGCAACCATGCCCTAAGTCTTGATTTAAATCAGATAAGGGAGATCCCAAGGAATCATAAGAACAAAGCTTTTAGAAAAAACAATGGAGTGTTTCCAATAGATTAGAAATCGTGAAAGACTATGATAGCAAGATATTAAAGAAGAAACCTAGTCATTTCTAGTGACCTTAGCTTTTATCATCTCAAGATTCTATAAGTGAAAGGACCAAGATAAGTTCTATGAGCTCTTCTCAACCCTTATGTGATCTTATGTGCTCGTAGGAAGTCTTATGGGTCTTATGATCTCATTCAGATTTTTTAAAATTATATTAGCTCTTACATGAATTATATGAGCTCTCACATAAATTATGAGATCTTACATTAATTATGAGATCTTAAGAAATATTATGAGCTCGTGTATGGTCTTATGAGATCTTGAGAGCTTCTACCATATGCTATGTGGTCATAAAAGCTAATCTTAGACATTAAAGGATGATCACATTGATCTTAGACATTAAAGGATGATCACATTGATCTAGGAAATTTCATGACCTCATATATGGTCTTATTAGATCTTAAGAGCTTCTACCATACACTATGTGGTCATAAAATCCAACCTTAGACATTATAAGGTGACCACATTAATCTAAATTGTATACATGCAAGCAAAATCATGTTAAAGATTACCACCTCAACATGGAAAGGGAGAAGCATAGTGGCAAATGTATATTAAGTTTAAAAAACTCTTATGAGCATAGTGGCAAATGTATATTAAGTTTAAAGAACTCTTATGAGCATAAAGCAACTCTTTTGTTCACTTTTACTTCTCAAACGATTCCTAGTCATGAAAGAAAAATCATGTTTATGACTATTGCCTTAATATGGAAAGGAAGAAGCACAATGGCAAATGTATATTAAGTTTAAAGAACTCTTATGAGCATAAAGCAACTCTTGTGCCCACTTTTACTTCTCTTATGAGCATAAAGCAACTATTGTGTCCACTTTTATTTTGAACTATTATAATTATTTATAGGCCAAGCACTCATGGCATGATATCTTTACTTAAAGACTCAAGTCTTTAAATATAATTCTATTTCCTAGCAAGTTCCTTGCTTCTCTAACTTGTCACTTGCATATGTGTTTTTGTAAGGTTTGACTTGGGTAGCATAATAACATTTTTTTGAATGCTAAAAACTTCTTCTCATCTAAGTGACGTGGAGTCACTTACAATTGGGGGCAAAAAAATATCACTATTAGAGCTATAGCTGCACTGGTTTTGGTGGATTAATTTATCATGGCTATAGTTACACTAGTGTAGCGCTAGTGTCTATCTCTTGCTCTCCTATCTTGGCATCTCCTATGTCAATGCCAAAGATTCCTAGTTTTGAGAGTGGGTTGGTGATTGGTTTAGATGACATAAGAAACATTGTATCTCCATAAAGTAGCAATCTCACGAGTGGGACACTGGCATCACTGTCTCAATGTTGCTCTCACAGCAGCTAGTATACCTAAGACTAGGAGACAATCTGTTGTGTGGGTACATTCCTAGGGAACTTAGCTTTGATCATCTCAAAATGTTATAAGAACTAGGACCAGGCAAAGTTCGATGAGCCCTTCTCAACCCTTATATGATCCTATGGACTCATAGAGGAAGTCTTACGAATCTTGTGATCTCATTAGATCTCTAAAAAGATTTTATGAAATTATATGAGATCTTAAGAAAGATCATGAACACATGTATATGGTATTAGGAGATCTTAAGAGGTTTTACAGCTACCCTTTGAAAGCTATGTAGGTAAATTCTATCAAAACACTCACTCTTTCTCACCATTCCCATGCAAAATGTTTTTTCCCATTGTTTCGCAATATCAACACAAATCTTTTGTCCTATTTGTATATATTTTAACTTAGTGCAAGCTTAATATGGTTTCCCAATTTTGTTTTCAATTAATTAATTTGAAGTGGTGAGAGGTAACCTTAGAGATCCTTAGAGATGAAATCTTGACGTGTGGATGACTGGAGGTTTGAAGCTCTAGAGGTTTTTGTATTCTGGAGAGTTCGGAGAGAGGCTTTAAATACGCTATGTGTAGTATTTTCTCGTTGGGTAATGACCTAGTGAAAGAGAGAGAAAGGCTATTGTATACGTTTAAAAAAATAAATAAATACATTCTAAGAGACATTTAACACATAGTGAGAAAAAGAGATGGATATGAACACACTAAGAGAAGGAGAGAGGGAGATGTTTTAGCTAAGGTGCAAAACCTTACTATAATCATTAATTAGTGCTGCGACACATTAGAGAGAGTTAATAATCTAAGATTTTGGATTACGTATGAGAGGGAGAGAGAGAGAATATCTATCGATTTGATGAGGAGAAAGAAAACCTTAGTTTCTAAGGTAGATGGCCGTTTAGCTTGAATATGGGCATGCTAGTATTGGTAAAATCATTCTCTTACTTTTTGATATAAGATGAGAGGACATACCTACATTTTCACATATGCTACATTGAGTTTTTTTTGTGTGTGTGTGTGTGTGTGTGTGTGTGTGTGTGAGAGAGAGAGAGAGAGAGAGAGAGAGAGAAAGAGAGAGAGAGGAGAATTTAAGTATTTCAATTTATAATAATATTGATGCTTGAATATTAAGTATAAAAGTTTTAAAGTAACCAATCTTTTCAAAATAACCAATTTTTTTAAATAACCATTTACTCATTTGTGGTTCAATTCTCCACATAGGCAATCCATTCTCTATATAGGAAATTGTATTATCTAGATAATAGCCTATATTTTTTATAATTTCATTCTCTATATAAGAAATTGAATTACCTAGATATTGGCCCATATTGTGTATATAGTACATTGAATTACCTAGATATTGGCTCATACTCTCTATATAGGAAATTTAGATATTGGCCCATATTTCCTATATAAGAAATTGAATTACCTAGATATAAGCCCATATTTCTTACATATAGAGGATTGAGTGAATGGGAAATACGATTGTCTAGATATATATAGGAAATTTCCATCAACATAACCAGGAAATCTCTCAACATTTCCTATATATGGTGAAGTTCACTATATAGGGAACCACCAAAAGTTCCTTGTGATTTAGGAATGCGTGGTCAGACAGAGCACAAGATTTAGGAACGCATGGTCAGACAGTACATTCAAGTATGTTGTAGTCATGTAAGCCAAGGTCGACCCCGCGGATCGTGCACAGAATCATACTCGCCATAGAACATTGTAGGCCACAATTTTAATGGATCACTACGTACACAGTTGGATGTAATGGATTACACAGTTACAATCACTACACAGCTGGATGTAATGGATCGTGCACAGAATCATACTCGCCATAGAACATTTCCCCAGTTACGTAAATGAGTGATCCGAGACTGCCGACCTCTTCATGAAGTCGATACACTCGGCAACAGCACCTGGGCAGCAGCTTTGAGTGGCATTCCAGGTATTATAATTAGTGCTGCTGCAGAAGGGGCTTGTGGGTAAGGCCATGGCTGCTTTATTGGAAGGTGCACGTGAGCACTGCGCCCTTGTGCCGGCGAAAAGGGCAAGCGCTACACGGCTACAGGATCTTCTAATACTCTTGCATAAGAGGCTGCAGCTGAGACGCCTAGACTCCATCATGCGAGGAGGAGGCATGCGCGGCTTGCAGTTGCGACTCGTAGAGTATAAGCTAGTGGAGTCTATCCAGCGAGCAGGACTTCGAAGTGGAGAATTCTCTACAATGCAAGTGCTGAGCTGCTGAGCAAATCTTGTACTTCTCGTAGACATAATGTTGTCCAGTGCGAACGAGCTGTGCTGCCTAGCTACAGAGATTTAACAGAGAAAATAGAAAATGCAGAAAAATCCGTATGTGCCTACTGATTAAATAATTCACGAGCCCTCCTAATCCTATGGCTGATTCAGTGTTATAGCTAGGTTGAAGCAGAGTCGCACAAGGAATGCTTAATTAAGTACCTGTGTTCTCCGGTGGAATAGATTCGAAGCCTTTAACTCGAAACCCACAACGGCTGCTGTTCATGCGTGCAGCGTGCATGTCGCTCGATTACCCATACAGTTTCTGTGGCTTTGCATTCTTCGGAACTGCTCCCGTACACGGAATCGCAGATTCCAACCCGACGGCGCCCACCTTACGTGAGCAGATTTTTGGTGTAGTAGTGTTCCCGTCGAGTATACCGATCCTATGGACGGGGGAACTTGCAACTCGTGAGCTGGCTTTCTCGGCGATTGTGTTTGACACACTAGCAATTAAAAAAAAAACTACTAGAGGGTAGGTGCAAATTTTAATACTAAGAAGATGTAAGTCCAAGTTTTGACCCAAGCCATTGTTGCAAGGGTTGACCCATTATATCACCACTCCGTGCTAGAAAAAAAACTATCCTTTAGTGTTTTTTTTAATGTAAACTCGCATTTCGTTTTATGCTAAGTGGAGATGTCTACAAGCACCATTGTTAATCACACACAAACCTACAAGAGGCTACAACCCTACCAAATATTTGTCAGTTTCACGCAAGCCATCGATAGTCATGTCCGAGACCCGAGCGTGGAAAGAAACATCATGCATAGTCATTGGAAAACCATGTGATGGAGATGGGGCTTACGATGCATTTGTCAATGACCCTAGATCAACACATTACAACATGCCGCCGCAGCATTGAAATACATGACTTTGTAAAAATAGTCGGGCTCTTTTCGCTACTAACCTCCTTGCTAGCACTCCTAATTTTGCTTGACAGTGATACTAGTAGTAAATTGTTTCAAAAAAAAAGGGATAGGTTGGGTTGTCACTAAACTATGGTGACTCCCCAATCTGCACACACACACACACACACACACACACACAGAGAGAAGGAGTGCATCAGATTTTTTTTAAAACATCACACATGTATCTATGATAAAAGTAAGACATTGCCCTGATTGCATTATATATATTAGAGTTCAATATATAGCCATTACAAAATGAACTCCAAGCCTATGGCCAAGAAAATAAAGTAAGAGGAAATAGTTATGACTAAACAATACAAGCCGAAAAAAAGGGCTCCAAGGATGGGAGATCAATCATCAACAACTTCATCATTCACTGTTAACTAGGTCTTCATCCCATCTTCTTTCTCTTCATCATTATTGCCCTCATTCTTTGCATAATCTGTATCCACCACGTCCTTAGGTATCAGATCACACTACATACACCGAATATAATTAAGTGATGTAAATTAATATAACACAAAAAGTACACAAATGGCCTTATATTTTATTTTTACATAGAACATCTCAACTACATGAGCATGTAACCAATCACAAGTGCTCTCCATTTTGTGCCCATAGCCATAGTCATACTCCTCCTTTTGTGGAGGAGTAATTAATATCCTCTTTCTAGAAGAATTAAAAATTTATTTATCAAAATTTAAATTAACATACATATGTAAGATATAAAGGAAAAAAGAGAAATTTAGGTAGCTTACGAATCATGCTCACAAGTAGTTCTTGCTTTATAACCTTGTATGTGAGGGTCCATGCTTTTTAGGGGAGATGCACTACCACTTATTGTTGCTTATACTTGTTTGGAAATCGCATCGCCCCCCTCTTAGCATGCTTCTAATCTTTCTTAGAGAATTGCGAATGTTTATGCTTATTTTTGTTTATCGTTATTCTTTCTTTGAGATGAGTGATTTTTTTATCCTTATTCTTTCTTTGAGAAGAAGTGTGGTGGTTTATCCTTATTCAAATTCTTAGAGAAGTGTGGTGGTTTATCATTATTTTTGAGTACACACACCTTTTTATGTCTACTCTTCTATTGAACAAGAGAAGCTTCATTTGCTCCTTCATTACATCATAATTAAATTAAAGGATGGGGTGTGCAACCATTTCCATGGCTATGCACATAGCCATTACATCCATGTATATCGCCATGGGTATAACCAAGCATATAGCCGCGGGCATAACCGTGTGCATAGTCGTTTTGGGGGGTTCACTATAAGTAAACAATAATATGATTGTTTACTTCTGATTATGAATATGATTGTCTTGCACCTTCACTTGCTTATACTTGCACATGCACAATAATATTTTGCTAATCGGTGAAACACAAATTTGTTTAATGAATGTTGGGATAGATTGGGAAGTCATCACACGAACCCCCATAGCTCTTTTTAAAAGAAAACAAAAGAGACAGTAACATAGTAAAACTTGAAAACATAAACAATATTACAAGTGGATGAAATTTTGACGTGTTTTCACATTGACGCCTTCTCGCTCAAGCTACTTGAGGAGGGTATACATGTCGTGCATTAAGACGTACCTTTCCTTCGCATCACTCACTACACGACCGACCAATCTTTGCTGGAAGCATGACGCATGAATACTTATTAACAAAAATGAAATGCCCATTATGCCCAAAAAGTGAGTGATGGTACAACTAATACTTACAAAGCACGTGTGGAAAGCATCCCGGTCACTACTTCCAAGATAGGAGCTCCCTATGCTCTGCATTCACTTTGCTACATCCTCGTCCTGCTGCTTATACCTTTGGGGATTTGCATTGTGCTTTCTGCACTTCTCTTCCCAAATCTTTTGTGTACAATTCCAAGGCTTTTGTCCCCCTATCTTTAGCTTGCGTGTGATGTCGTTGCGCCAGTGCTTCGTCATGTTCACCATGTGATCTTTAATCCATCTAGGACGGACCTCTTCACTACCTAGTGGTGGCATAAACTCACTCTTGGTTTGATTGAAGACTCGTTCTTTCTTTGTGCTATCACGTTTATGCTATGTAGTCATGAAGTCGTGGGCAAAGGCTATATGGCATAACTCATGGATTTGACACTTCATCTCGTTACCAACATCATCCAGGATCACATTTCCATCCACCACTTGGTATCGAGAACGAGAAGGATTGGGGGTAGACAGTTTTGTGTCTAAGCGATGGGATGAGCGTGAGCGTGGTGCCCCCTCAGAACTCGCAATGGGTAGGCACTTGCGGCGCTGAGGGGAAAAAGCGTTTGTGGAGTTACCACCACATCAATAACTTGTCGAGCGATCTCGTGTTCTATGACTGGAAGTAGTGGAGCGAGCCGTGGTGGGTGGGGTTTGTGTGACGTGTTGTGGAGTGTCCGAGGGCGTGGCCTATGTGTGGTGGTGGGTTGTGATGGCAGTGCAGAAGTGCCAGCATGCCTCCCCCAAAATATGTTTGACCATAGTCCTTTCGTCGAGACTCATTTGCAAGATAAAATTATAAAATTGGATCGGGGACATTGCCTATGGTGTAGGCATGGTGGAGAGATTGGGTCTATATACGGGTGTCTCGCGCCTGGTGTATGATCCATGGTCTACACATATACCATCACATCATGCCCATGTTTATGGGTTTTCCCAACAACATGCCCATGCTTATGCCATGACACGGGCAACATCAAAAGCAAGAAGATACTTTAAAAAAAAACAAAGACAATGAGATTTGGGCACTTACCGAAGAGATTGTTTGCTAATTAGAGTCTTGAGGGAGGGATTGAGCTAGTGATACCAAGAGAGAGCTAAAAATGACTTACAGATTGTATTATCCGCAGTCAAAGCGTATCTTGATTAGTCGAGATGTTGTTTTTGTGGAAGATGCTGTGCAGCCTTTGTTATCATGTACCAAAGAGAGGTGTGAGCTCACGGGATGTATTTGATACGTTGTTGCCTCTCTTTACAGGTGGGAATTCAAATGTAAGTCCTAATGAGGTGGGAATTCAAATGTAAGTCCTAATGAGGCAAATATTTAGTCTATGCAGATTTCAAACGACATCATAGATCAGTCTATTTCTGATGTAGATTTACAAGATGTAATTCATGAGGATAGGGCTGAAAATGAGCAAGCTAGAGGTATGCCTAAATGGCTGGTGCAAACCTTGTGTGATAGTAAAATTGATGCACCTATGACTAGTCGTACTCGTTCAGGTTTTCAGCATGCCTCTTATGCATCAGATTGTTATGCTTTGGTTATTGCAATGCCTATTTAGATGACCCTTTGCAATGTTTATATAGATGCTCATTTCGACTGTGTGGCCACCATCAAAACTAGGCATAGAAAATGGATCATCTTGTAGTAGTGCAAAGAAAGAAATGAACACAAAATGCTTTTTATTCATTGTTGATAAATTGAAAGATTTACACACAAGGCCGATGGTAAGGCCTTTGGTCATATGGCCATATACAAAATAAAGCATAGTGAAAATGTATGGAGCTAGGGGATGCATTGAGGTCCTCATCTCACGCATTTCGATTATTATCATCCCTTGCAGCTTCAACCTCTTCTCTCACATTTCCATTATTTTTTGCTTGCACATGGGAACCATTTGCAGCAGTAACACGGTTTATAGTAACACCATCCTAAGACATAATAAAACTAACACAAGTGAAATTGAGTTTTGAAAATACAAAGAGGATATGGTTTTAGAAATGCACTTATGTGCCATGCTTACAAAGCAATATGGCCTCCAAAAAATAAGAATCCTTCCTTCATCTTGCACCCTTTCAAAGAGAGCACCCAAACCTCGTTTTATAATGTAAAATCAAAGTTCATCCTATGCACGGGGAGGTCCACTACTTTAGGCTACATAGATACAAACAAATAAACTTCAATTTTGTATTGTTGTAAGGTAACCTTTTTTTCTTAAAATATAAGATATAGTTCAATGCAATATACTTACATTAAAGAGTGCTAGAATATCTACTCCTCGTTCATGTGTAACATCACGCTATAAGTTGTTTGCCATCTATCCATGCATAAATATAAATACTTAAAACTTTTACGCATAGGTTACATAGAGCATACATATGCATGCATGCATAAAAGAGCACACATATAGCATGCATAGATAGAGCATATATACTTTCTATACATGGATATTATTAGAGCTTTACATGTTGTATGTATGCATACTAGAGCACACATAGAGCATGCATAAAGCATACATATGGACCAAAAAGATGGCATATAATAATAGAGTAGAGGCAATGCATAGGTGCCAAAGAAGCCTCTTATGTATCCTCTAAGTGGGTTAAAGCATGATAAGGTGGTACCACTTCTTTGCTTTCAAGTAGAAAAAAATGACTAATTTTAGGATTCTTACTGTGGTTTTAAATTCTAAATAGTATTCTTCAAAGCACTTTTATGGACAAGGATCTTAAAGATTACTACTAGTATTTTCTAAATTTACCTTCTCCAAAAAAAATAAAAAGTAGTACTAAAAGCACTATCAAAGACATTGCTTTTTATACCACCTATCCAAAATTTCACCTAATGATGCATATTATTGCTTCTGCATTCTGTAAGCACACATAGAGCATGCATAGCTCTAATATGCATGCATAGACCATATGTATTCCTGGATGAATGCATAGCTCTAATATGCATACATAGGCCTCTATGCATAGATCTATGTGCAAAAACTAGGAAGTGCGGTGTGTTAGCCTCTCACCTAGAGGAAGCTCATCATAGGGAGAAATACCTAGATCACTCATGGTGGGAGTTTGCACCATATCCATGGGAACACATGTTCCAAGGAGAATAGATGTCCAAATGTCATAAAGTGAGTAAAAAGATCCTAGTACATGATAGTAATCTCCTATTTATACCCCTAGGGTCCCATGTGCCCCATATGTGTAAATGGACCCTAACCCCATGTGCCTAGGTCCATCCCCATATGTGCATGTGCACCACTAGGACACTTTGTTACAAACCATCCCCTCCTACAATGATTTCTTCCTTGAAATCAAAGGGTGGTCATGCATAAAACATATACAAGAGGCTATTTACAAAAGCCAAAAAAAAAATCACATCCATGATTGAATGTAGCGGAAGACCCGTGCATGAATCATATGACCACCTTGGTCAAATGCAAAGGATAGAGGGATCCTGTCAATGATGAAGCTCTCTATGCAACCTCATGGATCAAAAGGAAATTTGAGGCATGCAAAATCCAAGGAAATGGCCCCATGATAATTTGGTGCAAGTGGAGTAGATAAGGAACCACTGTCGATGATGAATCTAGTCTAGTATCCTCCAAGATCAAAGGGATATGTATGGTATACACCCCGAACCATCAAAGCTGGAATGGTAGTAGCTCTTGAAAGCTTGACTCCGAAGAGATAGTAGCCCCAAGGTCAAAAGGAAAACTCATAAGCCCATCCTCATGACCACACTGTGAATCTGGCATGAAAGGTATCCACCGAAGAAGCTCGAAAAACCGCTAGCCGGAATGTCAAGTGGTCGTAGCACAAAAGAATCATCGTGTAGGAAAAGATTGGAATATGTCCTAGATGCACCTGAATGTTGAGCCACATATCCAAAAACTATGCTCCTCACAAATGGAAAAGAATGCATCCAAAGAAAAATGTCCTGACTCCAAAGAACACAGGATCGTGTCGACATATGTAGGAGCCAAACGAACATAGCTCAAGGTCGGCGTCATGTAGAGTCGAATGTGAACCCATGCCTCCATCACATGTAGCACCACTCAAGAAGTCGAAAGCATGATCCACCATATCTATGTATGTATCTATGTATGTATGAGTATGATCCGATGACCCATGCACAATATCTCCGTGTATGACACTCTATATGTGTGTGTCCCTCTAAAATAGAAATGGAATCATCATAAAGATCATCATCACTAAACACTGACCAAGTGTCTACACAAGAGGTATAAGTGGTATCAGTCAACTCACTATCAATGGAATCTCCAAGGCCACTAAGGTCATCCCCAAAGGTATAAACCAACTCCATCACTAGTGTCCCTATATATGACCTAAATCCCATGATAGATCAATCTCCAATAGTAGTGGATCTAAGGAAATACCTAGATCAACTATAAAACTTCAAAGTCAATGTCATAGGATATGCTAAAAATATGATTGATATGCATACTCCTATGATGTCTCACCTCTATGAACTCATCATTACTCTCATGCACTATCCTTGACTCCTTAATCACAACAACTCGATCCACTCGAATGCTACTAGGAATGCTATGAAAACTAGGAGTAGTGGTCATATTCGCAATCTCTCCACATGTAACAAATCTAGAGGAGTAGCCCAACACATCTAATACTAGAACCTCAGGTCTATGCTCCTTATGGTCTATGATGTGCTCATCAACGACATGTGAAGTGTCAATACCATGTGTGACTAAAGATGTATGAATAGCCGAATGATCATGACTAGTCAAATGCCCATGAAGATCATGGAATGCATCACTAAGGTCATCTACTGTATCCCTATAATCACTAGGAATAGAGATAGGTAACTCTATGATGCTCGTAATGCTCGATGTGCTTGCTGTTGCCATCCCTCCCATTAAGATCATGCCCACATGATCTAACTCACACACATCACTCTCACTCTCACTATCATATACATCATCATCATGTACATATGTGTCAATGACATCATGTGCATGTGTATCACTATCATCATGTGTATGTGTGTGATACATCAATATCATCATGTGTGTGTGTGCATGATACATCATCATAGGTATGTGGGTGTGATACATCAATGCCATCACATGTATGTGTATGACCATCACCATGTGTACATGTATCAACATCAATATCATCATCAACATGATGATCATCATCACTATCCACATTATCATCCACTAAATGCATGTCATAATGATATCCATCCTTAGGTATGTAGTCATCTCTGCTCACAAATGTAGGGCACTCAATCAAATCCCCACATACATCCTCCCATGCATTCCGAATCATCCATGTAAAGATAACCACATGGATTCTTAACAACATGCAAATGTAGGGCACTCAATCAAATCCCCACATACATCCTCCCATGCAATCAATTCAGAATCATCTATGTAAAGATAACCACATAGATTCTTAACAAAATCACCATGTGTAGAACATCTAGACCACCTAGCACAAACATCCTTCTCATCAAATAAATGTCTAAACTGGATAGGTAATAATATCTGAAGCTCAAACATCCATATGTGACATGAATATAATGTGTCATCATAGCACGATGTCAGTGAAGAAGGATCTAGAGATCGAAGCCGTGATGTGCTAAATGTATGTATGAACTCGATCGATGATATATAAATCCTCACTTGAAATGGCAAATCAAGATGACGGACATAAAGTGAGAGTGATAGGAAACAAGCAAATATCGCATGATTAACATTTGGGATGGAGACATAGTGATGTCGAACAACGAAGATGGTGGGTAGCACGGCGATTGTAGGCGGGGTAGAAGTAGTAATGGAAACTCATGTCATCCCGCCAAAGCTCGAAAGTGTGGAAACACCTCTAAATGTGCTCAAGAATCCCACACTGCGTATGGAAAAGCACCAATATGCTCAAATGGTCACTCAAACATGAACAAAAGCCAAAAAATGACAAACGCTCAGAATGACCACTCGTGCATGAACAAGGGCTAAGATGCAAGTGTGAATGCCCAAAATACACTAAATGGCCCCCAAAGTGTGCATGTGAACACCCACAATGCACCAAATCAACCACACAACACACTAACCACCACCACGAGGATCAAAACATGTGAACAACTTCAACTTTGGTGAGAATGTCTGTAATCATTTGATCAGTTGGACAATGTTCTACCATTATTGCTCCTTTCCTTACTTCATGTTGAACATAGTGATAATGAGCTGCAATATGCTTGGACGTGCTATGTTGCACATAGTCCTTGGCTAGACTAATAGCACTTTGGTTGTCACATCTAAGACGAGTGCTTGAGGAAGGAGAATGACCAATATCAGCAAGCGATTGTTGAAGTCAAACCAATTCACGAGGTGCTAAAGATGCAGCTACATATTCAGACTCTGTAGTAGAAACTGCAATACAGCGTTGTTTCTTACCCAAGATACCAAACAGCCATTGATAAAGAAGCAATTACCACTGGTGGATCGCATGGACAAGTTAGAGCTTGCTCAATCAGCATCTGAATAACCCAAAAGATTAAGAGAAGTTGATGAAGATATGTCTTCTTGAGACGGCGATATACAAATCCGAAATCTGCAGTGCCCTTCAAGTACTTCAAAACACGTTTAGCTTGAGACCAATGTCTTGTAGATGGAGAGGACAAGTATTGTCCTAACAGATTTTTTGCAAACAGAATATCAGGACGAGTGCTCATGCCCACAAATTGAAGACAACCAACAAGATTAGCATGGGGTTGATTTAAAGCTAATGATTCAGTCTCAATATTTGTGGAAGTACTCCTAGTAGAGCTTGCAAGACAAGGAGTGTTTGCCGAATGTGGAGTAGCCAATCCATACTTTGGAACAATATCTTGGATAAACTTTGTTTGACGAAGAAGCAAAATACCATTGTGACGATACCTTTGAACTTGAATACCAAGGCATGAATGGATGTCGCCAAGATCCACCATATCAAAGGCTGAGGATAAAACCTTTTTTACTTGTTGCATGAAAGATAGATTATTAGACACAAGTATAGTGTCATCAACATAAAGGGACAATATCACAAAATGGTTATCCACATTGCGCTTGTTGATATAAAGATTTGGATCAGAGAAGCAAGAAACAAACCCCTGAGATGTGAGACATTGATCAATCTTGATGTACCATGATCGTGAAACTTGTTTTAGTCCATACAAAGCACGATGGAGTTGGCATACAAGATGTTCCTTTCCGGGAATTGTAAATCCTTCAGGTTACTCCATATATATTTCCTCCTTTAAGTTTCCATATTAAGAAAAGCCGTCTTAACATCCATTTGATGTATTTCCAAATCAAACTGAGTTGCAAAAGCTAGTAGTACTCGAATGCCTGTACTATGAACTACGGGTGAAAAAGTATCATGATAGTCAATAGATATGTTTCGACCGCTTACACAATGTAGCATAGAGGTGAAGGCAATTCTTCTATGGATAATGCATCACCTTTTAAGATATGGAGAGTTCTCCAGTATGTTTTATATGATCAATCACCTTCCTATGATTTGAATTATCAAATATGAGTTGCGTCTAAATATAAATTATTTGTGCATTGTGCATAATTAGGACTCACAACATCCGGTCACAATGCTTGTTCGATTTTTGGACCATCGCTTGTTACATCATGGCCTATGCATCTCAAGAAAATTGTGTGTGAAGACCATCACAGTTTTTTTCTATTTTATCATCATGAGAATTTTCTTTCCTTTACAAAAGGATTCCCCCCACATCCTCTAAGAGTAGGTGATTGGGAAGTATTGTGGAGAGGATCATCCCGTACACCACCACCACCGAGAATGACAAGGTACTCAATCTTATTTCATCTCCCATATTAAAAAAAGCTAAGAATCAATCATCTTCTAAATACAATGCACATCATTGAAAATGTAACATTGATTATTTTGTGACCACATAATTGACAAGAGAGATTCTTTAGTAGTGTGAGAAAACTTGAGATTGATTGAATGCCTTCCCACCACACTTTGCCAATAGTTTGAGAGAATGGAAGGGTAATTTTAAATACCTAAAGCATCTTGGATCTTGACAAAGAATGAAGATTAGAAAGTAAAGGATCGAATTGCCTCATTTCGTATCCCTACAGGCAGGAGGGGGTATTCACAAAAACAAGGAAGAAAGGAGCAACTCAATTGTATGGGCTAAAAATGCATGATTGGCAAAAGATATTACAGGTGTGTTCAACTTACTTATAAAAGCTTCATGATGTTATTGCATTGTAATTACATAGCCTTGATTGCAATGTTTTGTGCTACATAGTTCATTTTTCCCATATGTATTAGTAGGTGTGGAGATCAAAAAGTGCACGAGGCCATCTACAAAATGGGGGTAGTGGTGAGGCATGGAAAAAAAATATTCTAACATGGCTTTATTTTATTATTATGATAATTTGTAACATTAGTTATTCTAATTAAATGTACTCAATTACATCTTAAGTACATAAGTTCCAAGGAGATCCATTCATCCAGTATTGATGTAGCCCAAGTAATGGTAGTAGTGGAGGCAATGTGCATGATTGAGGAGAACCTCCCAAGAGCTATCCTCACTAGTCAATTACATCTTGTCGTACATTTGATAGATGAATTGTCAGTGTGCAATGTTGTGCATACTCAATGGATGTTCTTCCTTGAGTGTTTCATGAATACCTTGAAGAATTTTATTAGGAAAGAGCTAGGTCAAAAGGAAGCATGACAGAATGTTGGTTAGTGAATCATTAGCTTTAAATCAACCCTACGCTATATCGACATATAAAAATACATTTAAAACATAATATCTCCCATTTGGTCGACCCTCATTGTAGACTTGTAGCTCAGGTCGAGAGGAAGCACACGTGAGCTTGACCTCCATGTCGGTGTCACAAATTCCTTGTAGCTCGATCGCACTCACCACTTGATCTCACCTCTCACACATACACTCACACATGGATAGATGATTACACAAGAGCTCAAGCCCACACTAGGCAAGCAATAGGTAAGAAGGTGTGAAAGAGTCGAGAGTAGGAGCACACAATGTATTCACATAAGAGAATACAAGATAATGAGGTGTGAGAGTCGAGAGCAAGAGCACACAATGCATTCACATAAGAGCATACAAGATAATGAGGTGTGAGAGCACACAATGCATTCACATAAGAGCATACAAGATAATGAGGTGTGAGAGTTACAAATTGGCCTTTAAACCTAGCCACCATAATGTTCATACATGGCCGGCCATAGTTTAAAAAAAGGTTCTCGGGTACCCAAAGTCACCTAAGCTTGTGTAAAAACTTAGTCTAAAGCATGTACTCTCACTAAATAATCCCGTGGTGCACCTTCCATAGACAGTCGACGATCGTGCATGCTAAATATACAAATTATATTAGTGAAAGGTGGCAATCCCGATGCCCATGTCCATAGGAGGTGGAAATTGGCATGGTGGTCAGCGTCAACGTCTGAAAGGGCATCAAAGAGGATTAACAATTTTTTATTCTCAATAGTCAAGTTGTGAAGAGGTGGGTGGCAAGATATTAAGAGGTGAGGAGAAACCGATATGAGGAGGGAAGAGAATTTATGATTATACCATTGATTGGCTTTATGAAGAAATGGAAAAGGCCAAAAAACATGGAGAGATGGTGACACAAGAAGAATGGGAGTACACAAGAGGATGCAAGACTCATGTAAGTATGTCTCTACTTTCTCTTTTTTTATTCAAGTAGAGAAAATATTTCATTTTCTGTTGGTGGTACTATAAGGTATACAATGCCATGTGGTTTGAATGAACGCATTTTTGCACTCAATGTATAGATACAAAGAAATACCCAATATTGTGGGGTTATGGTAAACTTTAAGCAAGAGAGTGGAGCAATGCTTGATTATTGTGGCATGATTCAAAACATCCTAAGGGTTAGATTCAAAACATTCCAAAGTTTTATATTGGATGTGAAGTGGTTCAAGGATGTAGTTTGTGGAGACACTCAAGCAACCGTGAGAAGGTATCCAAATGGATTTATGGCGAACTTCAGCAAATAGAGACAAACACATTTATGCTACCTCACCATTATGAACAACTAAATTCTAGCCACAAGGTTTTATTATATCATCCTTATACATGTTTAATTTACACTCAATGTGTTCTTCTTACAAGGTTGTGTTTCACGTGGATATAAATGACAAGAAATGGTAGTATGTCATACAAGTTGCTCTGCACATTCAAAGAGTATTTTTAAAAATAACGGATGTTGTTGAAGAGCTCATGGATAACGTGGCAGTTGAAAATGAACATGCAGAGGATCAAGTACAAGATGAAGAACACAAGATACCACCAACTAATCAAGATGAAGGTGTCCTCTTGTTTTGTGATATTGAGAGTATATTTTGTGCTTCTTCTTTTGTGATATTGGGATATTGTGAATGTCTGGATTTTTTTTCCCAATACGTGGCCATACATGCAGCCATGCAGGAGGCTATAGTCATGTATGGCTATGAACCCGGTTATGCATGAGGCTATAGACACATTTATAGCCACGCACGGCTAAGTCATGCATTCAAATTGTACACCTTGTGCATCTTCCCAGTTCCCCTCTCTCTACTCTCTCTCTCGTCTTCATGCAGCTATGTTTCACATCTATGCTCCCCATCTCATGTAGTGCGGCCTCATGGATATTTTAACATAGGATGAGAAACCCTATCCTCCACATAAAATGAGCAATGTCCCTCTCTCTCTCATGTTTTGTAATAAGCTTTAAGTTTATGGTTTATGTTCCATGTGTTTGTAGTTCTTGTGTTTTTTGGTCTAACACCTTGTGTCCTTCCTATATGTTCAAGTAAGCTCTAAACCCCAAACTATTTCTATTATTTATACACCCTCAAGTGTTATGTGATTTTTTTTTCACATAAAGGTCTCTACGCATAAAGCAGCATATATGCATCGAGAACTCTATACATAAGGCATCTATATGCATAGAGATATTATGTATAAGAGGCCTATATATGCATGCATATTAGAGTGCACACATAGATCTATGCATAGAGGGCTATGTATGCATATTAGAGCTATGTATTCATCCAAGAATACATATGTTCTATGCATGCATATTATAGCTATGCATGATCTATGTGTGCTTAAAGAATGCATAAACAATAATATGCATACTTAGGTGAAAGCATGGATAGGTGGTACAAAAAGCAATGTCTTTGACAGTGCTTTTAATACCACTTTTTATTTTATTTGTTGATAATTTAAGTAAATTTAGAAAATACTAGTAGTAATCTTTAAGAATCTTGTCCATAAAAGTACTTTGAAGAATAATGTTTAGAATTTGAAACCACAATAGGAACCCTAAAATTAGTCATCTTTTTTGTACTTGAAAGCAAAGAAGTGGTACCACCTTACCATGCTTTAACTTGCTTAGAGGATACATAAGAGGCTCTTTTTGTTGAGAGAGGGAGAGAGACGAGACAAAAGACACCATATATGCTCCACAAGAATGAATCATATTAGTCACAAGTGACATATATATAGGCAAGACATAGAGTGAGTTAGGGCTAGATATATATAGCTCCAACACCCCCACTCAAATAAAGGTCTCCAGCTGTAGAGCTGCGAGTAAAAAAACCCTTGGGAGTACAAGGGAAAAACCCGAGCTGCTACATATAAATGTACAATGCCACCTTAAAGTCCATGTGTAATGTGCTTCTATATACAAAGTACAAAGAATAAATGTGTATGATGTGAAGTAATGTGTGAAGTATTCTAAAGTCTATAGGCTATGTACAAGTCTAGACAAAATTGACATGACGTGAGATGTGGTAATCTCCAAAAAGAGAGGCCGCCACAACTCCAAAAAGAGAGGCCGCCGCAACTCCAAGTTCTGATCCCAAAAGCGTAAACCGAGCTTCATGGAGTCCTTTGTGGTGAGAATGTCTACAATCATTTGATCAGTTGGACAATGTTCTACCATTATTACTCCTTTCCTTACTTCATGTCAAACATAGTCAACTGCAATATGCTTGGACTTGCTATGTTGCACGTAGTCCTTGGCCACACTAATAGCACTTTGGTTGTCACATCTAAGAGGAGTGCTCGAGGAAGGAGAATGACCAATATTAGCAAGCAATTATCCAAGCCAAACCAATTCACGAGTTGCTAAAGATGCAGCTACATATTCAGACTCTGTAGTAGAAACTGCAATACAGCGTTGTTTCTTGCTAGCCCAAGATACCAAACATCCATTGATAAAGAAGCAAATACCACTGGTGGATCACATGGACAAGTTAGAGCTTGCCCAATCAGCATCTCAATAACTCAAAAGATTCAGAGTTGACGAAGATATGTCTTCTTGACGGAGATATACAAATCTAAAATCTACAGTGCCCTTCAAGTACTTCAAAACACGTTTAGCTTGAGACCAATGTCTTGTAGATGGAGAGGATAAGTATTGTCCTAACAGATTTGCTACAAACAGAATATCAGATGAGTGCTCATGCCCACAAATTGAAGACAACCAACAAGATTAGCATAGGGTTGATTTAAAGCTAATGATTCAACCTCAATATTTGCAGAAGTACTCCTAGTAGAGCTTGCAAGACAAGGAGTGTTTGTTGAATGTGCAGTAGCCAATCCAAAATTTTAAACAATATCTTGGATAAACTTTGTTTGGCAAAGAAGCAAAATACCATTGTGACGATACCTTTGAACTTGAATACCAAGGCATGAATGGATGTCGCCAAGATCCACCATATCAAAGGCTGAGGATAAAACCTTTTTTACTTGTTGCATGAAAGATAGATTATTAGACACAAGTATAGTGTTGTGAGATCCCTGTTCCCACCGAGTAATAGATTCGGGGTACTAGCAGCGGAAGTAGCACTTCTCGCGCGGGACAGGGGTCCCACATTCGTCGGGGCTCGTCCACGGATATCCGGACAAGAGACTAATCCGTCGGTTTTTCCAAAACCGGACTCGGAAAAACTTCCCTTACTCGGAAAGCACGGACGATTCCACCAGGATAACTTTTTACTCTAACGTAGTCAAGACCATTACTGATCAAGCTGATCCGATTGCACCTATAAAGGTACTCATTCGGATCAAGGAAGAAACTTGCACTTGGATCATTGGAATCAACGCTTTTTTCCCCATCAAGAGGCACAACTGTTGATTTCTATCCATAGAACAATTACTATCCGGGATTTACTTTATCTATCATAATAACAAAAATTTAGTCTCGATTTACGGATCCATCAGTCCAGCCTAACCCCATCCGATCCCATGGGTTAGCCAACCGCCCAACCACTGTAGTGATGGGATCCAATTTGGAATTTGGTTAGGTTTTGTCCCGGGTACCAAGGAAAAGAGTTCCAAGGCCCCCTAGCCGAAAGTTCATGCAAACATAAAATTAGGCACACCACTTACACACCCAATATTAAATTGCCCTTTTTCTTAGCATCAGCTAACTTTAAAACAATCCTTTAATGAAACCATAGTACTACTGATCACAGTCTTCCAAATTATCCGGTTGATTCTCAAATTTTCCATCATTCCTTTATCAGAGTATCTATGGCATCATTGGCAACTAGAACGCTCACCACCTGTCCACTCAGGGGCCGTTTCAATAGTTCCTAGTCCATAATACTCGGCAATATAATCACTTATCAAGATGGAATCTCGTTGAAGATCAGCAAGATCAACCAACAGATCCATATAAAGAGCCATGGACTCATCCATTGAAGACCAGCAAGGTCAATCAACCAGATCCATGCCCGGTTTCAGAAAACAACTCTTACTCCTTGTTCCAATATCTTCCTCGACGCACGCGTGGGTATCCTAGGCGACCCAGAGCCCGAGCACCGTATGGTCAGCACCCTCTAGGATCCTTCGCAGGTGACCTAGCGCTTCACTCATAGGCCGCTTCCTTGGTCCCTCATCCACCGTATCGGAAGCTCACCATTTTAATCGAACCGATGCTGGTCAAGACCTCGGCCGACTTTGCTACGCGAGACGTCCTCCATTGACTCTCCGTCATCAGCAGTTGCAACTTTATCAATTAGGTCTCCACGACCTTAATCACAAGACGGTCAAAATGCTTCCCCAGCATTCTTGACATAAAACAGCCATTTACAAACAGTATTTACAAACAGTTTACAAATACAGTTTCTATATTAACTCTCATTTTTTCACATTATCCCTCATTAATCCACATTACTTATTCCACATTCCCTTTATATGTGTACTCATCCAATCACCTCATTTTCCATCTCTTCACTTTAGATTCCTTCACATCACATATCATATATTCATATCCATATCCACATCCATACATCCACATCCACATCCACATTCACATCCATACATCCACATCTACATGCTTATCTCCATTTTCACATCCTCATTTATACATCCACATCCCATATCCACATTCATACATACACATCCATATCCACATCCACATGCATACATCCATTATCACGTCCTCATTCATACATCCACATCCACATACATACATACATCCACATCCACATTCCCATTCACATCTATACATCCATATCTACATGCACATTCACATCCATACATCCACATCTATATCCTCATTCACATCCATACATCCACATTCATGCATCCACATCTACATGCATACATCCATACATACACATCCACATTTACATCCATGCATCCACATCCACATCCTCATTCACATCCATACATCCACATTCATGCATCCACATCTACATGCATACATCCATACATACACATCCACATTTACATCCATGCATCCACATCCACATTTGCATCCATGCATCCACATCCACATCTCATTCACATCCTCATTCACATCCATACATCCACATTCATGCATCCACATCTACATGCATACATCCATACATACCCATCCACATTCACATCCATATTCTCACCCTATCACAACCCATATACATCTTATCCCATCACATACACTTCTTACCTCATCCCATTCACATCCATATCCACATTCCATACATCCACATCCACATCCACATTTACATCCATACATCCACATCTACATGCTTATCTCCATTTTCACATCGTCATTTATACATCCACATCCCATATCTACATTCATACATACACATCCATATCCTCATCCACATGCATACATCCATTATCACGTCCTCATTCATACATCCACATCCACATACAGACATACATCCACATCCACATTCCCATTCACATCTATACATCCATATCTACATGCACATTCACATCCATACATCCACATTCATGTATCCACATCTACATGCATACATCCATACATACACATCCACATTTACATCCATGCATCCAGATCCACATTTACATCCATGCATCCACATCCACATCCTCATTCACATCCATACATCCACATTCATGCATCCACATCTACATGCATACATCCATACATACACATCCACATTTACATCCATGCATCCACATCCACATTTACATCCATGCATCCACATCCACATCTCATTCACATCCTCATTCACATCCATACATCCACATTCATGCATCCACATCAACATGCATACATCCATACATACCCATCCACATTCACATCCATATTCTCACCCTATCACAACCCATATACATCTTATCCCATCACATACACTTCTTACCTCATCCCATACACATCCTATCACTTCTTAACTCATCTTATCACATCCTAACTCATCTCATATGCATCTTATCATATCTTATCACTTCCCATATCTTTTATGCATACTTCTATGCATGAAATTCAATTATGCTAAAAGTAAAGCTTTTATAATAAAATAATCATCTCTTATGCATACCTCTATGCATGAAATTCAATTATGCTAAAAGTAACACTTTTATAATAAAATATTCATCTCTTATGCATACCTCTATGCATGAATTTCAATTATGCTAAAAGTAACACTTTTATAATAAAATATTCATCTCTTATGCATACCTCTATGCATGAATTTCAATTAAGCTAAAAGTAACTCTTTTATAAAAAAAATATTCATCTCTTATGCATACCTCTATGCATGAAATTCAATTAAGCTAAAAGTAACTCTTTTATAATAAAATACTCATCTCTTATGCATACCTCTATGCATGAAATTCAATTATGCATAATATAAAAATCAATTTCTCTAGGATTACAATGAATATCTTTCAATTAATCTAGGATGATAATTCCTAGAATATGGTAGGAAGTCCTCTTTTCATGCTTTGAATGAAATTATTTTATGCATAATTTTTATAAAAATTTTACCATAGCTCCGTTGCTATGACTGATAAATCTCAATTTTTCTAAGGGATAAAGCTTATCATTAAGAAATAATTAGAATGATCCCTAATTGGATCAATAATCCATAATGGATTGAATCATCAATATTCATGAAATATATAAACTAAAAGCATAGAAAAAGCCATTAATTCGGCCTCAAGCATAGATTAATCTTAAATTAGGGAAAAGCTTTATGAAAAGCTTCACTTGGATTGAGAATAGGTCATGAGAAATGGAAATTTATGTAACTATCATTAATCAATTAACTTCAATAACTATCATTAATCAATTAACTTCAATAACATTCATTAATTTATGTAATTCAAGTACTACCATTCATCAATTAACTTTAATAACATTCAAAAACCATTCCAATTAAGCTTCTCAAGCTTGAGAGGGGTTGAGAAGAGAGAAACATTGAGAAATTATAGAAAATGATCAAAATTCACTAATTACCTTACAAATTGCTTGATTCTTTGTTCACGGTAGAGGCCCCCAACCAATCAATTGGTTAAGTATGTTGATGGAGCCACCAATGGGGATTGAAGAAAGAGGGAAGCTCCAAAATCTAGTGAATTATTAATGAATTCACAGTTCTTGGCTTAGGTGGAGTAGAGTAACGATGCATAAACACTATATATTTTTCAACAAGAGGGAGGCTTCTATTTATAGGAAAAATTGAGCTCCTAACCAAACAAACTGATTCTAGAATTTTCCAAATCAGTTTGGTCAATTTTTGACCATTTTTAGGTCAGTTAAGCTAACTTTTTGGAACTAGACTTGAATGAGGAGAGAGGAGAGATAAAATATCTCAATTTTTATGAGTTTAAAACTCATTCAAGCATGTAAAATATGCACCTCCTTTAAAGAACTCCCCTTCCTTACATATGTGTCAAAATGGAATCATTATACCTAAATATCTCATATTTTTAATATTGCTCATAGTTTTTTACTAATAAACCTTGTACATTTTCAACTCTTCATCTTATGTGAAATATGCACCTCCTTTAAAGAACTCCCCTTCCTTACATATGTGTCAAAATGGAATGATTATACCCAAAATATCTCATATTTTTAATATTGCTCATAGTTTTTTACTAATAAACCTTGTACATTTTCAACTCTTCATCTTATGTGAGCATTTACTCATTTTTGGATACTCAATTTATCTCATTTTTTTTATATTACTCATAGTTTTTTACTAATAAACCTTTTACATTTTCAACTCTTCATCTTATGTGAGCATTTACTCATTTTTGGATACTCAATTTATCTCATTTTTTTGATATTACTCATAGTTTTTTACTAATAAATCTTGTACATTTTCAACTCTTCATCTTATGTGAGCATTTACTCATTTTTGGGTATCTTCTTTTACAAATAGGATTTATCTCCTCCCTACACATGGATTGATGCTATTGGCCCATAGGAACCTTAATTGGACCATAATCCAAAAATTTCTGAAAATCTAGACCCTTAGACTAAGGTTCTTTATACCTATTTCCAATTAATTCCAATTGCACATTGAAAAATTCTTTCTAAATTTCTGTTTCAGGGAAATTCATTTTAATAAGGTGAGATATTTTTCTATCCAAAAATATTCAAAATCTGAATATTATTTTCTCTCTCTAGGTTAAAACAGTTAGAAACAAGGTCTTTATATTTCTGAAGAGGGATTGATTACAGGGGAAGATACTGGACATCAAAAAGGGGTTGGGGGAGGAATCTTACATTCTACCCCACTTAAAAAATGCGAGATGTCCTCATCTCGCAAACTGGGATAATTTTGCAAGATACACGAATATGAGACTTAGAGAAAAATTTTAATCAAGATTAACCACCAAGAAAAGTCTTAAAGAGAGCAAGATTCAAAATAAGAACAAGATTTAAACTTTATTCATTCTCGAAACTTATACAGTAAAGATAGAATAACTCTTTACACTTCCATAAGCCCGTCCATCATATGATCACAAAAGCAGCACTCACAAGCTGCGCACGTATAAGGTAACTCATCCATGGGAATAATTCTGTTGGTTATTTCCGCACCTATCTCAGTGGTATGAGGTGATCTAACAAAAGGACCTCTGAGAGGCAAGCCAAAAACGGGATAAAGGCATATCTTCTGATGAGGAAGAAAACACGCCAGTAAGAAGACCCGCTCAGAAAACCCAAGATGTCTTGATCTCATGACGCAGTAGTATCGGGGACCCAAACCTAAGGCTTCAATAACCATGTCCAAGCGGACATTGTTACGAAAGTGCTGCTGACCCCAAGGTGTTACCCTAGTAATGTCTTGATAGGTCTGCCATTTGGTCTGAGCTACAGAAGTTCCCAAGTGAGGAAAAAGTGAGCGCTCATAGTAACTGTTCTATAAAATTTTTCTTCACAGACTCGCTTGCGTCTTGAAGATGAGAAATCATCATAGATAAAACTAATTCCTGTTGCCAAGCCATGAAGGAGATTAAGAACAAGGGAAATCGATGGAAGTAAGATTATTGTGAGCGACAGGTAAAAGTTACGACTTATATAAAGGAAAGAGCTAGCGTAACTTAGAAGCCAACGGTATCTTGCCACTGAAGTTTTTCCGTCTTTCCATGATTTGGGCTTGGCTGACGGAAGGCCACTATAGACAAGCCAGGTGCCAACTACAGAGCCCCTGTGGCAACTAGCCACCACTGGAAAGTCGATATCCTACATGCGTGTCTGCTAGCCTAGAGCCTGGTCCAAAAAACCTCTAGGAACTCCTATGAGAGTCCCTGTAGCCGCCAATGCTCCGATGCAGCTGGAGAGACCGTCCTCCTCGCAGTCAAAATATGCCTCCCCAACCGAACAGTGTACTAGAAAAAGGTGATCTCTGTGGCCTCGGGGGATGCATAAGGATCATGCCACTCGTACTCGCCAGGGTCCCACTGGAGCGGGCCAAGGGATGCGCAACATATGCCCATATGCACCAATCAGAGTCCACATCTGCAGGGTCTGGATCAATATGCTACTAAGAACTTTGAGATGAGGAGGTAAAAGAAGCTTGTAGGCTAAGTCACCTACTTTCATTGAATTCAGATATAAGGCTCACAATATCAGGGGGATAACTTCTTATACTCCCCAAGAGATAAAGAACTTCTTTTGGACCGTAGTCGAATGAAAACCAAAACCTTGGTATCCAAAACACCGATTTTCACTTCTGAACTCATTGTTCTGAATCCTTAAAACAGGCGTGACTCCTGAGAAGTATTCTAGGAAAAGGGTCTTCCTTTTTTTAAACAGAATCTTTCTTTTATTTTAGAGAGGGAATAATTATAAGATCAAAAAGGGAGATTCTTACTCCTGTATACCTCGAAGGCTGGGGAGAAATCTTACATTCTACCCCACTTAAAAAGTGCGAGATGTCCTCATCTCGCAAGGTAGAGGACAATTCTTTTTCTTAAGATCCAAATTTATTCTAGGGTTCCTTATATTCTGGTCAACCCAACAGAATACTGGGATAAATATCCCTTATATAGAACTCATCATTAAATAACAATTCATTCAGATCATATCATTAAATAACAATTCATTCAGATCATATCATTCATATCTTTAACATGATAATGGTCCATTAGATCAATAAATTTCCTTCTGAACATTTCTCCATGGGAATTTCAGTCAAGTAAGTTCTCAATTTGTCATCCCTTAACTTGATCTACTGGTCAGTGTTAACAGTAGTAATCTGACAGCACAATCCACTAATCTCATAGTGATTTGCTGAATTCATTATCATCATTCCAGTTATGAATATCATCACAGGGACTCGTCCCATTCACCCTCATTGTGGTTTCGTTCAGGTTATTATATTTCAACTAAATTTCAGAAATCATCATTTTTCAATCAGCATCCAAATCAATTCATCAATTCTCAAACAAAATTAAAAATCATATCAACCACATTCGAAATCATCATCTGGATAGCATTAATGCTTATAATTTCAAGTCTTAGATTTACTTGTATATACTGCCGGTAAAGAGCTGCAGTTATACCCTCGGTATATACGGTTAGTCATGGTACTTGGAACTATAAGGTAAATACTATCATGTTTAGGCCTCAAGCAAGTCCGGGATTCCATACAATTACGGTACTTCCAATTGAAGATCGAATTGCTAATTTACGAATTTTCAGTTTGAATATCAAATTGTATGAATTATATCACACAATTACAACCTTTTTGTGCTTCTTGATAAATTTTTGACATCTTTCACTTCTCAGTTGATCTTTATTAGTCAATTTGCTCTGATACCAACTGTGAGATCCCTGTTCCCACCGAGTAATAGATTCGGGGTACTAGCAGCGGAAGTAGCACTTCTCGCGCGGGACAGGGGTCCCACATTTGGGGCTCGTCCACGGATATCCGGACAAGAGACTAATCCGTCGGTTTTTCCAAAACCGGACTCGGAAAAACTTCCCTTACTCGGAAAGCACGGACGATTCCACCAGGATAACTTTTTACTCTAACGTAGTCAAGACCATTACTGATCAAGCTGATCCGATTGCACCTATAAAGGTACTCATTCGGATCAAGGAAGAAACTTGCACTTGGATCATTGGAATCAACGCTTTTTTTCCCATCAAGAGGCACAGCCGTTGATTTCTATCCATAGAACAATTACTATCCGGGATTTACTTTATCTATCATAATAACAAAAATTTAGTCTCGATTTACGGATCCATCAGTCCAGTCTAACCCCATCCGATCCCATGGGTTAGCCAACCGCCCAACCACTGTAGTGATGGGATCCAATTTGGAATTTGGTTAGGTTTTGTCCCAGGTACCAAGCAAAAGAGTTCCAAGGCCCCCTAGCCGGAAGTTCATGCAAACATAAAATTAGGCAAACCACTTACACACCCAATATGAAATTGCCCTTTTTCTTAGCATCAGCTAACTTTAAAACAATCCTTTAATGAAACCATAGTACTACTGATCACAGTCTTCCAAATTATCCGGTTGATTCTCAAATTTTCCATCATTCCTTTATCAGAGTATCTATGGCATCATTGGCAACTAGAACGCTCACCACCTGTCCACTCAGGGGCCGTTTCAATAGTTCCTAGTCCATAATACTCGGCAATATAATCACTTATCAAGATGGACTCTCGTTGAAGATCAGCAAGATCAACCAACAGATCCATATAAAGAGCCATGGACTCATCCATTGAAGACCAGCAAGGTCAATCAACCAGATCCATGCCCGGTTTCAGAAAACAACTCTTACTCCTTGTTCCAATATCTTCCTCGACGCACGCGTGGGTATCCTAGGCGACCCAGAGCCTGAGCATCGTATGGTCAGCACCCTCTAGGATCCTTCGCAGGTGACCTAGCGCTTCACTCATAGGCCGCTTCCTTGGTCCCTCATCCACCGTACCGGAAGCTCACCATTTTAATCGAACCGAGGCTGGTCAAGACCTCGGCCGACTTTGCTACGCGAGACGTCCTCCATTGACTCTCCGTCATCAGCAGTTGTAACTTTATCAGTTAGGTCTCCACGACCTTAATCACAAGACGGTCAAAATGCTTCCCCAGCATTCTTGACATAAAACAGCCATTTACAAACAGTATTTACAAACAGTTTACAAATACAGTTTCTATATTAACTCTCATTTTTTCTTATTATCCCTCATTAATCCACATTATCCCTCATTAATCCACATTACTTATTCCACATTCCCTTTATATATGTACTCATCCAATCACCTCATTTTCCATCTCTTCACTTTAGATTCCTTCACATCACATATCATATATTCACATCCATATCCACATCCATACATCCACATCCACATCCACATTCACATCCATACATCCACATCTACATGCTTATCTCCATTTTCACATCCTCATTTATACATCCACATCCCATATCCACATTCATACATACACATCCATATCCACATCCACATGCATACATCCATTATCACGTCCTCATTCATACATCCACATCCACATACATACATACATCCACATCCACATTCCCATTCACATCTATACATCCATATCTACATGCACATTCACATCCATACATCCACATCTATATCCTCATTCACATCCATACATCCACATTCATGCATCCACATCTACATGCATACATCCATACATACACATCCACATTTACATCCATGCATCCACATCCACATTTACATCCATGCATCCACATCCACATCCTCATTCACATCCATACATCCACATTCATGCATCCACATCTACATGCATACATCCATACATACACATCCACATTTACATTCATGCATCCACATCCACATTTGCATCCATGCATCCACATCCACATCTCATTCACATCCTCATTCACATCCATACATCCACATTCATGCATCCACATCTACATGCATACATCCATACATACCCATCCACATTCACATCCATATTCTCACCCTATCACAACCCATATACATCTTATCCCATCACATACACTTCTTACCTCATCCCATTCACATCCATATCCACATTCCATACATCCACATCCACATCCACATTCACATCCATACATCCACATCTACATGCTTATCTCCATTTTCACAACGTCATTTATACATCCACATCCCATATCCACATTCATACATACACATCCATATCCACATCCACATGCATACATCCATTATCACGTCCTCATTCATACATCCACATCCACATACAGACATACATCCACATCCACATTCCCATTCACATCTATACATCCATATCTACATGCACATTCACATCCATACATCCACATCTATATCCTTATTCACATCCATACATCCACATTCATGCATCCACATCTACATGCATACATCCATACATACACATCCACATTTACATCCATGCATCCACATCCACATTTACATCCATGCATCCACATCCACATACAGACATACAGACATACATCCACATCCACATTCCCATTCACATCTATACATCCATATCTACATGCACATTCACATCCACATCCACATACAGACATACAGACATACATCCACATCCACATTCCCATTCACATCTATACATCCATATCTACATGCACATTCACATCCATACATCCACATTCATGCATCCACATCTACATGCATACATCCATACATACACATCCACATTTACATCCAAGCATCCACATCCACATTTACATCCATGCATCCACATCCACATCCTCATTCACATCCATACATCCACATTCATGCATCCACATCTACATGCATAAATCCATACATACACATCCACATATACATCCATGCATCCACATCCACATTTGCATCCATGCATCCACATCCACATCTCATTCACATCCTCATTCACATCCATACATCCACATTCATGCATCCACATCTACATGCATACATCCATACATACCCATCCACATTCACATCCATATTTTCACCCTATCACAACCCATATACATCTTATCCCATCACATACACTTCTTACCTCATCCCATACACATCCTATCACTTCTTAACTCATCTTATCACATCCTAACTCATCTCATATGCATCTTATCATATCTTATCACTTCCCATATCTTTTATGCATACTTCTATGCATGAAATTCAATTATGCTAAAAGTAAAACTTTTATAATAAAATAATCATCTCTTATGCATACCTCTATGCATGAAATTCAATTATGCTAAAAGTAACACTTTTATAATAAAATATTCATCTCTTATGCATACCTCTATGCATGAATTTCAATTATGCTAAAAGTAACACTTTTATAATAAAATATTCATCTCTTATGCATACCTCTATGCATGAATTTCAATTAAGCTAAAAGTAACTCTTTTATAAAAAAAATATTCATCTCTTATGCATACCTCTATGCATGAATTTTAATTATGCTAAAAGTAACATTTTTATAATAAAATATTCATCTCTTATGCATACCTCTATGCATGAAATTCAATTAAGCTAAAAGTAACTCTTTTATAATAAAATACTCATCTCTTATGCATACCTCTATGCATGAAATTCAATTATGCATAATATAAAAATCAATTTCTCTAGGATTACAATGAATATCTTTCAATTAATCTAGGATGATAATTCCTAGAATATGGTAGGAAGTCCTCTTTTCATGCTTTGAATGAAATTATTTTATGCATAATTTTTATAAAAATTTTGCCATAGCTCCGCTGCTATGACTGATAAATCTCAATTTTTCTAAGGGATAAAGCTTATCATTAAGAAATAATTAGAATGATCCCTAATTGGATCAATAATCCATAATGGATTGAATCATCAATATTCATGAAATATATAAACTAAAAGCATAGAAAAAGCCATTAATTCGGCCTCAAGCATAGATTAATCTTAAATTAGGGAAAAGCTTTATGAAAAGCTTCACTTGGATTGAGAATAGGTCATGAGAAATGGAAATTTATGTAACTATCATTAATCAATTAACTTCAATAACATTCATTAATTTATGTAATTCAAGTACTACCATTCATCAATTAACTTTAATAACATTCAAAAACCATTCCAATTAAGCTTCTCAAGCTTGAGAGGGGTTGAGAAGAGAGAAACATTGAGAAATTATAGAAAATGATCAAAATTCACTAATTACCTTACAAATTGCTTGATTCTTTGTTCACGGTAGAGGCCCCCAACCAATCAATTGGTTAAGTATGTTGATGGAGCCACCAATGGGGATTGAAGAAAGAGGGAAGCTCCAAAATCTAGTGAATTATTAATGAATTCACAGTTCTTGGCTTAGGTGAAGTAGAGTAACGATGCATAAACACTATATATTTTTCAACAAGAGGGAGGCTATTTATAGGAAAAATTGAGCTCCTAACCAAACAAACTGATTCTAGAATTTTCCAAATCAGTTTGGTCAATTTTTGACCATTTTTAGGTCAGTTAAGCTAACTTTTTGGAGCTAGACTTGAATGAGGAGAGAGGAGAGATAAAATATCTCAATTTTTATGAGTTTAAAACTCATTCAAGCATGTGAAATATGCACCTCCTTTAAAGAACTCCCCTTCCTTACATATGTGTCAAAATGGAATCATTATACCCAAATATCTCATATTTTTAATATTGCTCATAGTTTTTTACTAATAAACCTTGTACATTTTCAACTCTTCATCTTATGTGAAATATGCACCTGCTTTAAAGAACTCCCCTTCCTTACATATGTGTCAAAATGGAATGATTATACCCAAAATATCTCATATTTTTAATATTGCTCATAGTTTTTTACTAATAAACCTTGTACATTTTCAACTCTTCATCTTATGTGAGCATTTACTCATTTTTGGATACTCAATTTATCTCATTTTTTTGATATTACTCATAGTTTTTTACTAATAAACCTTGTACATTTTCAACTCTTCATCTTATGTGAGCATTTACTCATTTTTGGATACTCAATTTATCTCATTTTTTTGATATTACTCATAGTTTTTTACTAATAAACCTTGTACATTTTCAACTCTTCATCTTATGTGAGCATTTACTCATTTTTGGGTATCTTCTTTTACAAATAGGATTTATCTCCTCCCTACACATGGATTGATGCTATTGGTCCATAGGAACCTTAATTGGACCATAATCCAAAAATTTCTGAAAATCTAGACCCTTAGACTAAGGTTCTTTATACCTATTTCCAATTAATTCCAATTGCACATTGAAAAATTCTTTCTAAATTTCTGTTTCAGGGGAATTCATTTTAATAAGGTGAGATATTTTTCTATCCAAAAATATTCAAATTCTGAATATTCTCTCTCTATAATATTTTCTCTCTCTAGGTTCAAACAGTTAGAAATAATGTCTTTATATTTCTGAAGAGGGATTGATTACAAGGGAAGATACTGGACATCAAAAAGGGGTTGGGGGAGGAATCTTACAAGTGTCATCAACATAAAGGGCCAATATCACAAAATGGTTATCCAAATTGCGCTTGATATAAAGATTTGGATCAAAGAAGCAAAAAAAAAACCCTTGAGATGAATCTTGATGTACCATGATCGTGAAGTTTGTTTTAGTCCATACAAAGCACAGTGGAGTTGGCATACAAGATGTTCCTTTCCGAAAATTGTAAATCCTTCAAGTTGCTCCATATATACTTTCTCCTTTAAGTCACCATTAAGAAAAGCCATCTTAACATCCATTTGATGTATTTCCAAATCAAACTGAGTTGCAAAAGCTAGTAGTACACTCGAATGCTTGTACTACGAACTACAGGTGAAAAAGTGTCATGATAGTCAATCCCTGCAATTTGTGAGTATCCCTTTGCTAAACGAGCTTTGAATTTATCAAAGGATTCATTTGCCTTTGTTTTAGTCTTGTAAACCCACTTACATTTGATATGAGTACGATCAGAAGGAGGTAGATTGGTAAGAGCCCATGTATCTTTCGAGATCAAAGACTCATATTCAGCTTTCATGGCTTTCTTCCATTGTTCCTTTTGTGGAGAGGACATAGCTTCTGCATAAGTTGAAGGATCTTTACAAACAGCCAATACGTGATTAAAGGTTTCAAGATCATCATCATATACATGATTTGCACCATGCTCAAGTTCAATAGGAAGATCAACATAGATATCAAGATTCGTAGCAGTCTCCTTTGAAACCGTAGGATGAACATCAATAGACTTGTCTCCAATATCCATCAAAAGAGTGTTGTCATCATGCAAATCATTGTCCAAAAGTAGAAAAGGAAAAGAAGTGAGTAATGTTTTAGACCTAGAGTGAGTTAGGGCTAGCTATATATAGCTTCAACACCTTTGGCACCTATGGATTGCCTCTACTCTATTATTATAGGCCTTCTTTGTTTTGGTCCATATGTATGCTTTATGCATGCTCTAATATACATACATACAACATGTAAAGCTTTAATAATATGCATGCATATAAAGTATATATGTTCTATCTATGCATGCTCTATGTGTGCTCTGATATGCATGCATGCATATGTATATTGCTGTATGTATGCTCTATGTAAACTATGAATAGAAGTTTTAAGTATTTATATTTATGCATGGATAGATGGCAAACAACTTATAGCACGATGTTACACGTGAACAAGGAGGAGACATTCTAGCACTCTTTGTAAGTTTATGGCCTTGAACTATATCTTATCTTTTAAGAAAAAAAGGTTACCTTACAATGACACAAAATTGATGTTCATTTGTTTGTATGTATGTAGCCTGAAGTAGTGGACCTCCCCCTACATAGGATGTATGTATGTAGCCTGAAGTAGTGGACCTCCCCCTACATAGGATGAACTTTGATTTTACATTATAATGAGGTTTGGAATCTCTCTTTGAAAGGGTGCCAGACGGCCATATTGCTTCGCGCAAGCATGGCACATAAGTGCATTTCTAAAACCATATCCTTTGAGGGCTCATGTTGCTGAAACAAGGAGAGCATGAATGGATATAGAACATGCAGTGAATCAAACCCTTAGCTCGACCACTAGTGTCATGAGAATATATTTTAAGTCCTCTTTAAGAATATTATTTTCCCCTCTTGAGTAATTTGGGGATGCCTAGGTTACTCTTGCATCATGCCGGCTAGGTTAATATCGTGGGTGACACCACTATAAATATTAATACATGCGGTATATGACGTATGCTTGGGGTCGTCTATGATTATTTCAGTTAGGTTTGTATGGCAGGGTGATTCCTGGGGTACTTACGCCTGGTAGTCATGAGTTGCTGATGGTTTGTGCCTGTTTAATATTTGTGGGATTAATTTAATTATTAATTGGGCTTATATTTTTAGGTGATGAAGATTACGATGAGGATTGATGAATAATGTCGAGGAGAATGTTTCTTATGCGCATCATATTTATTTTTACAAGCGTAGCTTGTAACCTTAGTAGTTGAATTTCCCATTTTGATAGATTGGGAAAAATACATTTATAATGTTGAATTTATTAAAGCCTAAAGGCTTTACCCTAGCCCCAATTTTTGGGTCACTCTATTTTTGTTATGGAAGAGTGTCGTGCTCTCTAAAAGCACACTTTGTATATTTTTGGGGGCTATGGCCTATTTTTGGTGGAAAGCTAATAAAAATACTCTTGTGTGGGGAAGGCCACGCACAAGGGGGGGGAAGATTGCACCCAGCATGTTTGTCTTGGAGCTAAGTATTATGTTTGCTATGCTTTTGTTCATTTTATTTGATTTTGTTGAATCCTTCAAAGCATGTGTTTTCATGGTTGAATTTATGTGTTGAATTTCTCAAGTGTTCCACAAGCTATCCTAAAGGACGATTCCGTTTTCAGTGGTATCAAAGCTTGGGCTAGGAGATTTGTGGAAAGGTAGGAAAGGTCTTCATCAACACAACTCGCAAGAAAGTTGCAGGTTTTTAACCGGTGGGCAAAAGAAGGGTTTGTGGTCTTTAACCAAAAATTCCAATTCTCTAACTAGCTCTACTTCTCAAACCCACTTACCTCTTCCCAAAACCATTCTTCTTCATCAAAAAGTGGTTTTGCTCAAAACTTCATGAATTTCAAATCCAACCATATAGATGGATTCCCCATAGCCAAAAACCTCATGTGATTTGCTCAGTTTTTGCAAAGGTTCAAGGTAGAAGCAACCTATAATGGACGGATTGCATGCTGTGTGAGTTTTAAGCCATGAAAAATAAATAAAATCAAGCAAATTTGAGGCGCCGATTTGTAGCCTCACGGGCGAAAAAAAACGTGAGAAGAAGACCGCAAAAAATCATTAAGCTACTAATTAATCTCAATTAAGCCAAATCCTCAACTTAACCCAATTCTACTTTTCCCAAGCCCAATGCATGTCACATCAACTTATGGAGATTTCACACTACCTATTTTCCTATTTCAAGGGAAATTCCAAAGAATTACAATTTTCAGATTTTTGGGTGCAGAAAATTGATTTTTCAGGGCTCAAAGAGGCTTAAAAAGGCCAAATAAATGCCAAAAATTTCTAAAATAATTTCTAAAAAAATCTAAAAAATTCTCAAAAACTATTACTGAGGTTTGGCCAAGTTTTCAAAATTGTTTGAGCAGTGTTCAAGGTGCAAAAAAATATTTCTTCAGCATTTCAACTAGCCCAAGTTTCCTAAATCATTCGGAATTGCTCGGGACTTGTGCGAAACGAAGGGAATTCGACCCAACCATTGAACCAAAGTCTGTTCAATTTCAACACAAATCGAATTGTGGGAGAATTGAGATAAGTACAATCATTTGCTTTATTTACATACATCAAATAATATCAATTTTACTTATTTGCATGACTATGGTAGCACTCATGACTTTATTTCTGAAAAGGCAATTAGAGCTTTAAACATTCAACCTTCACCTACACATTATAGAGTTAAAGCTGCATTTACTGGAACCAAGTATAATTGCATGCAAGAGGTGAAAGGTTTAACTTTAAGCATCAATTCCTTAATAGAAAAAAAGGATTTCTTAGTTGCACCTTTACAAGGCGTAGATGTAATATTGGGTATGCCTTGGAGACATATGTACAACCCTATTATAGACTATGATACACATAGCATTTGTGTAAGGAAGGACAATGAAAATATTTTCCTCCTCAAAGGAGAGACGAGCCCTTTATTGAGTCATACTCAAGCAAAGCGAGCTCTTAGGAAAAGGGAGAATACTTATATGATTTGGGTTAACCAGCTTAGCGCTGAGTTTAACACATCCAAAAGTCCAAAACTTGATCCTTATATCTCCAAATTCAGGGATTATTTTATGGAAGATTTACCTCCAGGATTACCTAAGTCTAGGCCTGAAGACCATAGTATTGACTTATTGCCAGGCAACTCTCCACCTTGTAAAGCTCCTTGTAGAGTCAACAATTTAGAGCAAAAAGAAATCCAAAAACAAATCAAGGATTTGTTAGAAAGAGGCCTTATTAGACCTAGTAGTTCACCCTTTGGAGCTCCAGTCCTTCTTGTTAAGAAGAAGAATGGAACTTTCCGAATGTGTGTTGACTACCGAGCATTGAACAAAATCACTGTCAAGAACAGATACCCTATCCCTAGGGTAGATGACTTACTTGATAAGCTTAGAGGTTCAACGGTCTTTAGCAAGATTGACTTAAAGTCTGGTTATCATCAAGTATGCATGACTGAGTCAGACATATTCAAGACTGCATTTAGAACCCAGACTGGCCATTATGAGTTTTTGGTGATGCCATTTGGTTTGACCAATGCTCTAGCTACATTCAGTCGTATGATGAATCGCATTTTCCTAAAGTTTCAAAGCTTTGTTGTGGTGTTCTTTGATGATATTCTTGTTTTCAGCGAGAATCATCAAGAGCATGAGCAACACTTGGAGCAAGTGTTTAACCTTTTGAGAGAAAATGAATTGTATGTCAATCCTCAAAAGAGTTCTTTCTTTCAAAAAGAGATTGAATACTTAGGCTATATAGTGTCAGCTGAAGGAATCCGTGTGGATCCTAAGAATGAGTGTATAGCCTCTTGGCCTACACCTCGAGACATTCATGACCTTAGATCTTTTCTAGGTCTATGTAGTTACTATAGGAAGTTTGTCAAGAATTTCGCTTATATTGCACATCCTTTGACGGAACTTCTCAAGAAAACTACATTTTTCCATTGGACCGAAAGTCAAGATAAATCTTTTCTAGTACTCAAGGATGCATTAACTCATGCACCAGTTCTTACACTACCTGACTTTCAAAGACCATTATTTGTGGTAGTAATTGATGCTAGTGGCAAAGGTTTTGGTGCTGTGCTTATGCAAGACAACCATCCTATTGCCTACGAAAGTTGAAAGCTAAAACCTGTTGAAACAAATTATAGTACATATGACAAGGAATTAGCAGCAGTTGTGCATGCCTTGAAGATTTGGAAGCATTACCTAATGGGTTAAAATTTCTTATCAAGACTCATCAACAAAGCATTACGCATTTGCTTTCGCAACCCCTTATTTCAAATAGGCACATCAAATGGGCATCTTTCATACAAAGTTTCCAACCCATGATTCAATACCAACCTAGAAAGGAAAATGTTGTTGCCGATGCTTTAAGTAGAAGACCACATATCAACAACATTTCCACTATTGAAAGTGAACCATTTGTACTTATGAAAGAAATTTATGAAAGAAACTTATGAAGTAGATCCAGATTTTTCTGAGATATGGATCAAATTGCATGAAAACAATTGGACACCTCAAGGAAATTATTCTCATAATGATGGCTATCTTTTCTTTGAGAAAAGATTATGTGTTACTCAACCCTATAGACAACTTGTCTTGGAAGAGATGCACCAACCACCATTCATGGGACATAGAGGAGTTTTCGCAACACTTCAAGTAGTTTCTCAAGAATTCTTTTGGCCTCATTTGAAAAATGATGTTGCAAAATTTGTAGCTAAGTGTAATATTTGTCAAGCAATTAAAAGCTACAAAGGCAAAGCTTTGGGATTGCTTATGCCTTTACCCATTCCAGACTGACCATGGAACAAGTGTCTATGAACTTCATTACAGGCTTTCCTACTACTTCCAGTCATCATGACATGATTTGGACAATAGTGGACAGGTTTAGTAAGCAAGCCTATTTCATTCCATGTAAAAAGACACTAACTTCTCAGCAAGCTGCGACCATATTTGTCAAGCAAATCTTTGTTCATCATGGTCTACCCAAAGTGATAGTTTCTGATAGAGTTTCCAAATTTTGTAGTCACTTTTGGATCGCATTTTATCTGGATTCTGAAGTGCATGATTGTATTGCAAGAGCTCAAGAGAAGAATACATTTCAAGTAAATAGGAAGCGTAAAGATTTTTCATTCCAAGAAGGTGATTATGTACTTTTGAGAATTGAGAAGAGACGATTAAAGAGTGTGGAAAAATTCCCTGCACAGTTAAACTTGCACCTAGATACTATGGACCATTTAAAATTATTGAAAAGATTAACGATGTGGCCTATAGACTAGAGCTGCCATCTAATTGGAATATGCCCTTTCCATATTCATCTCTTGAAACCCTTTCGAGGAACACTTTTTCTCACCCAATTTATGAGAAACCACCTCTTGTTGAAGGAGAGGAAGAAGTCTTAGTTTCTGATGTTATTATTGATCAAGAGACGACAACAACAAGAACTGGGAACCAATACATCAAATATCTTTTGACATTCAAAAACCATCCTCAAGAAGATGCAAAATGGATGCCCGAGAAATTTTTCCGAGCTTATCCTGAGATCCTTCGTTCTTTTCAAACCCAGCAAACCTGCAATTGACGGCAATTGCAAACTCAAGCAAGAGGGATGTCATGAGAATATATTTTAAGTCCTTTTTAAGAATATTATTTTCTCCTCTTGAGTAATTTAGGGATGCCTAGGCTACTCTTGTGTCATGCCGGCTAGGTTAATATCGTGGGTGACACCACTATAAATATTAATACGTGCGGTATATGACATATGCTTGGGGCCATCTATGATTATTTCAGTTAGGTTTCTATGGCAGGGTGATTCCTGGGGTACTTAGGCCTGGTAGAGTTGGTGATGGTTTGTGCCTGTTTAATATTTGTGAGATTAATTTAATTATTAATTGGGCTTATATTTTCAGGTGATGAAGATTACGAGGATTGATGAATAATGTCGAGGAGAATGTTTCTTATGCGCATCATATTTATTTTTACAAGCGTAGCTTGTAACCTTAGTAGTTGATTTTTCCATTTTGATAGATTGAAAAAAATACATTTATAATGTTGAATTTATTAAAGCCTAAAGGCTTTACCCGAGCCCCAATTTTTGGGTCACTCTATTTTTGTTGTGGAAGAGTGTCGTGCTCTCTAAAAGCACACTTTGTATATTTTTGGGGGCTATGGCCTATTTTTGGTGGAAAGCTAATAAAAATACTCTTGTGTGGGGAGGCCACGCACAAGGGGGGGGAAGATTGCACCCAATGATTTTATATTCACGTGATCACAAGATTTTTTTTGTTAATAACACTTGTGAACATGTTATTCACATGTTCACATGTTTTCATGTTCTCAAAATAGAAGGTCAGCAGTGACCTGGTAACCTGCTGAAGCCCGCCGGGCTTTTTGTTTTCCCGGTGGGCCCGCCGGGAAAATGGATTTCCCGGCGGAAAAAAAAGTTTTAAAAAAATGGTCAAAATATTTTCATGTTCACAATCATTCCTACCATTTTTGGGCCTTCTGGACTCATTTATGATGTCAAAAGTTCAAAATTCGTTGTACAAAAAAAGTTATCTCTAAATTTATCGCCTTAAGCTCGATTACCATCAATTAGATCTTATTATACTTTCAATTAAGTCTAATTGATATCAATTAATATCCAATTGACTCCAATTCGTATCAATTAAGTCTAATTGGGTGTCAATTGATCGATTGGGCTCAATTGACATCAATTGACACCCCATTGGACTCAATTGGGCTTAATTGGACTTAATTGGATTCAATCAATTGACACCCAATTGGACACAATTGGGCTTAATTGGACTCAATTGACATCGATTAACACCCAATTGATGTCAATTGAGCTCAATTGACATCAATCCTAGTCAATTGATATCCAATTGATGCCAATTGAGCCGAATTGACACCAATTGCACTCAATTGGCACCCAATTGATGTCAATTGAGTCCTCAATTAACATCAATTAACACCCAATTGAGTTCAATTGACATCAACTAATACCCAATTGAGTCAAATTGATATCAATTAAGTATAATTGGGTGTCAATTGATCAATTCGGCTCAACTGATATCAATTGACATCCAATTGGACTCAATTGACATCAATTGGGTGCCAATTGAGTCCAAGTGACACCCAATTGATATCAATTGCATCCAATTGGGCTTAATTGACATCAATTCACACCTAATTGATGTTTATTGAGTCCAATCAAGTTCAATTCACACCCAATTGGATGTCAATTGGGCTCAATTCACACCTAATTGATATTAATTGAGTCCAATCAGGTTCAATTCACACCCAATTGGATGTCAATTGGGCTCAATTGACATCCATTGATGTTAATTAGACTCAATTGACATCAATTAACACCCAATTGATGTCAATTGAGCTCAATTGACATCAATCGTAGTCACCTAATTGATGCCAATTGAGTTGAATTGAGCTTAATTGATATTAATTGCACTCAATTGGCACCCAATTGATGTCAATTGAGTCCGATTAGACTCAATTAACATCAATTAATATTCAATTAAGTCTAATAAATACCAATTAACACCTAATTGAGTCAAATTGAGATCAATTAAGTCTAATTGGGTGTCAATTGATCAATTGGGCTCAATTGATACTAATTGACATCCAATTGGACTCAATTGACATCAATTGGGTGCCAATTGAGTCCAAGTGACACCCAATTGATATCCATTACATCTAATTGGGCTCAATTGACATCAATTCACACCTAATTAATGTCAATTGAGTCCAATCACGTTCAATTCACACCCAATTGATGTCAATTGGGCTCAATTGACAACCAATTAACTCAGCCCAATTGATATTAATTGAGTCTAATTCAAACCCAATTGAGTCTAATTACATCTAATTGGACTCAATTGACATCAATTAACACCCAATTGATGTCAATTAAACTCAATTAACATCAATTAACGTCCAATTGATGTCAATTCAGCTCAATTGACATCAATCGTAGTTAATTGACACCCAATTGATGTTAATTGAGCCGAATTGGGCTTAATTGACATCAATTGCACTTAATTGGCACCCAATTGATGTCAATTGAGACTCAATTAACATCAATTAACATCCAATTGAGTTCAATTGACATCAATTAATACCCAATTGAGTCAAATTGATATCAATTAAGTCTAATTGGATGTCAATTGATCAATTGGGCTCAATTGATATCAATTGACATCCAAGTGGACTCAATTGACATCAATTGGGTGCCAATTGAGTCCAATTGACACCCAATTGATATCAATTACATCCAAATGGGGTCAATTGACATCAATTCACACCTAATTGATGTTAATTGAGTCCAATTAGGTTCAATTTACACCCAATTGATGTGAATTGGGCTCAATTGACACCCAATTGATATCAATTTGGCTCAATTGACACCTAATTGATATTAATTAAACTTGATTGATATTAATTAACACCCAATTGATGTCAATTGAGCTCAATTGACATCAATTGTAGTCAATTGATACCCAATTGATGTCAATTAAGCCAAATTAGGCTTAATAGACATCAATTACACTCAATTAGCACCTAATTGATATCAATTGAGTCCAATTGAGCTCAATTAACATCAATTAGCATCCAATTAAGTTCAATTGATATCAATTAACACCTAATTGAGTCAAATTGATATCAATTAAGTCTAATTGGGTGTCAATTGATCAATTAAGTCTAATTAGATGTCAATTGATATCAATTGACATCCACTTGGACTCAATTGACATCAATTGGGTGCCAATTGAGTCTAATTGACACCCAAGTGATATCAATTGCATCGAATTGGGCTCAATTGACATCAATTCACACCTAATTGATATCAATTGAGCCTATTAATTGAGTCTAATTCACACCCAATTGAGTCCAATTTCATCTAATTGGACTCGATTGACATCAATAAACACCCAATTGATTTCAATTAAACTCAATTAACATCAATAAATACCCAATTGATATCAATTGACTCGAATTAGGTTTAATTGACACCCAATTGATGTCAATTAAGTCCAAATAGATACAATTAGGCTCAATTGGCACCTAACTGATGTCAATTGAGTCCAATTGGGTTAAATTGGATGCAATTAGGCTTAAGTGATGTCAATTGAGTTCAATTGGATGCAATTTGCCCAATTGATGTCAATTGAGTTCAATTGGATGCAATTAGGCTCAATTGACACCTACTTGATGTCAATTGAGTTCAATTCATACCCAATTATTGTTAATTGTATCCAATTGAGCTCAATTAACACCCAATTGATGTCAATTGGGCTCAATTAACATCAGTTAACACCCTATTGAGTCCAATTGATGTCAATTGAGTCCAATTGGGTGTCAATTGATATCAATTGAGCCCAATTGATCAATTAATACCCAATTAGACTTAACTGATGTCAATTGGACTCAATTGATATCAATTGGGTACATTCAATTTAGCATCAATTATAATCAATTGACACCCAATTGATATCAATTGACATCAATTAGGTGTTAATTGATGTCAATTGAGCCCATGTGACATTAAGTGTGTGTCAATTGAATCCAATTGATGTCAATTGAGCCCAATTGACATCAATTGTGTGTCAATTGACACCCAATTGATGTCAATTAGGCTCCATTGACACCCAATTAGACTCAATTTGGCTTCATTGACATCAATTGACACCCAATTAGACTCAATTTGGCTTAATTAAGTCTAACTAAGCTTAATTAGACTCAATTTGGCTCAATTGATATCAATTGACACCCAATTAGACTCAATTTGACTCAATTGACACCCAATTAGACTCAATTTTACTCAATTGGGTGTCAATTGACATCAATTGACACCCAATTGATGTGACTTGATGTGAATTGAGCTCAATTGCATCAAATTAGGCTCAATTGACATCAATTAATATCAATTGACATCAATTAATATCAATTGAGTGCAATTGATGTGAATTGATGTCAATTGAGCTCAATTGATGTCAATTGAGCTCAATTGCATGGAATTAGGTTTAATTGACACCCAATTAATATTAATTGAGTGCAATTGAGCCCAATTCAGCTCAGTTGTAATCAATTGACACCCAATTGATGTCAGTTGCATCCAATTTGGCTCAATTGAAACCCAACTGATGTCAATTGAGTCCAATTGATGTTAATTGGCACCCAATTGATGTCAATAAGGTTCAATTGATGTTAATTGACACCCAATTGATGTCATTTACGTCCAATTAAGCTCAATTGACACCCAAATTATCCAATTTAAGTCAAATGGACTTAATTGACTTCAATTGTGTTAATTGGATATTAATTGATATCAATTAACACCCAATTGCTGTCAATTGAGTCTAATTCGGCTCAATTGTTACTCAATTTACATCCAATTGGGTGTGAATTGAGCTCAATTGTATCATATTAGGCGCAATTGACATCAATTGACACACAATCGATCACACAATTGAGTGCAATTGAGCCCAATTGAGCCCAATTGATATCAATTGTGATCAATTGACACCCGATTGATGTTAATTGCATCCTATTGGGCTCAATTGAGCACAATAGGATGCAATTAACACCTAATTGAGTGTCAATTGAGTGCAATTGAGCCCAATTGAGCTCAATTGATATCAATTGACACCCAATTGATGTCAACTGAGCTCAATTGAGCTTAATTGACATCAATTGTAATAAATTAACACCCAATTGAAGTCAATTGGGCTTAATTAATATCAATTAACATCCAATTATTGTCAATTGAGTCCAATTCGACTCAATTGATACTTAGTTTACACCCAATTTATGCAAATTGGGTGTAAATTGGGCTCAATTGCGTCGAATTAGGCACAATTGACATCAATTGACACCCAATTAATATCAATTGAGTGTAAATCAAGTGTAATTGAGTCCAATTGGGCTCAATTGAGTGCAATGATGTCATGGACAATTGAGTCAATTGATGTAAGTATAGTTAGATTTAATTGGTGTGTCAATTGAACTTAAGGCCAGCAAATTATACAAAACTTTTTTTGTGCCAAGAATTTTGAACTTTTGACATCATAAATGAGTCCAAAAGGTCCAAAAATGGTAAGAATGATTGTGAACATGATTTTTTTATTTTTTTTATTTTCCCACCGGGAAAATGGGTTTTCCCAGCGGGCCCGCCGAGAAAACCCATTTTCCTGGCGGGATTACTGGCAGAGAAGGTTTTTGCAGGTCATCAAAAATGCCCGTGAATATACATTGTGATCACAAGAATTTTTATGTTATTAACACATGTTAATAACATGTTCACGTGTTTTCGTTCACGTCAGTGAAATCCCTGATTGCACCCAGCATGTTTGTCTTGGAGCTGAGAGTTATTCAGATATGCTGACTGGGTAAGTTCTCACTCCTCTATGCGATCTACAAGTGGAAATTGTTTCTGGTTGCTTAATTTCTTAGGTTAGGACAACAAACAACGTTGTGTTGCAATCTCTACAACCGAATCTGAGTACGTAGCTACATATTTAGCAACTCGTGGATTGGTATGGACTCGTCAATTACTTACTGATCTTGGACATCCATTATCATCAAGTACTCCACTTATATGTGACAATTAAAGTGCCATTATTCTTGCCAGGATTATGTTCAACATAGCAAATCCAAGCATATTGCTATTCATTATCATTATGTCCGACATGAAGTGAAGAAAGGATCAATAATGATTGAACATTGCCCCACGGATCAGATGATTGTAGATATATTCACCAAAGGACTGAGTGAAGCTCGATTCACATCATTACATGATGGAGAACTTGGAGTTGTTGCAGCTTCATGCTTTGGAGATTAATACTTTTCACACTCACACCCTGAATCATTAAACCTGTACAAAATGTTATTTTGTATCCTTGTAGATACTCTTTCATATTACGCACATTTATCTTTTATATATGATATGTATGTATAGGGGCTCAGGGTTTTCCCTTGTACTCCCCAAGGGTTTTTTTTCACTCGCAACTAGAGACCTTTGTTTCAGTGGGGGTGTTGGAGCTATATATATCACACCCTAACTTGACCTAGATCTCACCTATATATACAAACTCATAATCAATATAAACTAGTCTTTTGGGAGCGTCTATGGTGTAACTCTCTTCCTCCTTCTCTCTCTCTAAGTCACTCTCTCCCTATCTCTTCGTGTTTGTGTATTTCCAATAACCACCACATCAACAAACTATTAAGCGATCCCGTGTTCTACGACTGGAAGTATTGGAGCGAGCCATGGGCGAGGTTTGTGTGACGTGCCATGGAGTGTCCGAGGGCATGGCCTGTGTGGTGGTGGGCTGTGATGGTAGTGCAGAGATACCAGCACTTCCCCCAAAGTACGCTTGAGCCACAGCCCTTTCGTCGATACTCATTTGTAAGATGAAATGATAAAATTGGCTCGGGGACATGAGAGATTTCAGTTATATCGGGTGTCTCGCCTGGTGTACAATTCATGGTCTACACATATACCAGCACAACATGCCCATACATGCTTATGCGTTTGCCCAACAACATGCCCATGCTTATGCCATGACATGGGCAACATCAAAAGCAAGAAGATACTTAAAAACAAAACAAAGACAATGAGATTAGGGAACTTTTTACCAAAGAGATTGTTTGCTAATTAGAGTCTTGACGGAGGGATTGAGCAGGCGATACTAAGAGAGAGCTGAAAATGACTAAAAACCTACAAAACAAACACAAACAAAACATAGCATATTAGCTACTTTTGATAACCACACACACCCCACACCACACCACATATAATTAAAAGCAAGGAAAATAATAAATCAAAAATAAGAGAAAAGGAGAAGGGACCCTTTAGACGACCCTTTATGACGTTTATATTGACGCTCATTTTGACGATGTGCCACCGTTTGAAACTAGGCATAAAAAATGGATCATCCTGTAGTAGTGAAAAGAAAGAAATGAACACAAAATGTTATTTTATTCATCGATAAATTGAAATATTTACACACAAGGCCAATGGTAAGGCCTTTGGTCATATTTCCATATACAAATAAAGAATAGTAAAAATCTATGGGGCTAGGGGATGCATTGAGGCCCTCATCTCACACATTTTGATTATTATTGCCCCTTGTAGCTTCACCCTCTTCTCTCACATTTCCATTATTTTTTGCTTGCACATGGGAACCATTTGCAATAGTAACATAGTTTATAGTAACATTATCGTAAGACACAATAAAACTAACACAATTGAAATTGAGTTTTGAAAATACATTTTATTTTATAGTTCATTAAAAGCCTAAAGTCATCTTTATTTGTCCTCTATTTGTGCAAACATGGGAGACGCACAAGCGAACGAGCACCACGAGCTGGCTAAGAAGTCGTATGAGCGCATGAAATCCCTTGCACACGGATTGACTGCTCGTAAAGCGACTAGAACGGCGTGCTGATTGTCAAAATGGGCAAACCCTTCTTATGCCCAATGGAAAGACATCAACAAACAAATAACCATAGATATGATTAAACAGATATGGCCATGCCCAAATGGCGAGATCAAGAAGGGAAGGTGGAAGGTGTCACGGTGCAATCAAGACGACATCAAAAATAATGCTGAACGAATTTTCTTAGAAGTGTACGGTCGTCCTCTCCACAATGCAGACGCTCCACTGTATTTTGCCAAGATGCTGTATGCCCAGTTTGTCCTGCAAACGCCTGTAGACTTCGCTTCTAGAGAGGTCACTGTCAACACCCACGATTTGCGTGAAGAGACCGTGACCTTCACAAGAGAGGAGCTTTCTCTCATGGTGGAAGGGGCTGGGCTAGAGCTGAATGCGGTCAAAGACAACCTAGGGGCAAAGCTCACAGAGAAGGAGCAAGAAGCAGTGAGATTGTCACAGGCCCAAACTCCCCCCCCGGCCAACAGAGAGGTTCAAGAGCAGCTCACCCGGCTTAGCCAAGATGTGCAAGGACTATCTGCACGATTAAATCCTATGCATCAAGGGAATCATATTTCACATTTTTTGATGTATCTTGAGCTTGTGGGGGCTGCTAGCGGTGCTACTAGTTCCTCCACCTCGCAATGTCCCGTGTGCTACAAACCATTCGACGGTTGGAGCGGCCACTATGTTCTACCATGTGGCCACTACTATCACTTGATATGCTTGGTGAGACAGATGCAGAATGTGTCCACATGTGCATTGTGCGGCATAGCAATTAACCGTGGTATTTATGCTATGTTCAGTATGGCTAATGAATACAAACCACCGGGGTCACCCTCTGCTACTCCTAGTGTACTTCTCAATATCTTTCAAGACGAAAGCTAAATGTACAAACACTTCTTGCGTAGTGGCAATCTAAATTGTACTGCAAATTGTAATGACAACTTGTAATGACAAATTGAAATCTTTCATTTGAGTTGATAATTCATATAATGAAGTTAATTTTAAGTAACTTCAAGTTCCTTCTTCTCCCCTATGTCAACATTGTGCTCTAAAATCCTTTCACTGTCTACTCTCCCATCTGCTTGATTGAGCTCATCCGAGTCAATGCTCAGATTATCTTCTATCTCAAGGCTAGTGCACAACGTAGGTCCAACGTCAAAGTGCTCGTCTTCTACATCATCACAATCGTACATCCATCTGGGCATATCTTCTTCATATTCTTCGCTTTCAATGTGTCACAGGATTTTTTCATTGCAATACATGTAAACAAGTTTATCAGCTCGGTCTGTAAGAAGTCGATTGCGAATAGTGCTGTGAATATATTTGTACATGCTCCAATTTCTTTCTGAGCCTGAGTTCGAAGAACACTGGCCTAGAACCTTCATCGCAACGTTGCGCAACAAAGCATAGTGCTCACCACCATTCATCATCCACCACTTCCATGCAGGTTGCTCTTTAGCCATTTGTTGAACAAGGGAGTTGAAAAATAGACCTTCTTTCAATAAAAAATAGGACATCTCTTTTATACATTTTACACGATCATCAACATTGTCATAAAAAGTGTTAACCACTGTGTAGAAATCCTGAACCACCTCAATGTTAGACATCAAATCCATATTCCAGTATTCAGGATCTAGCATATAAGCAGCACTGTGTAATGGTGTATGCGCTCCAATCCATCTGGCATGGAAGTACTTCAATAGGACTTTTCTTTGTCGACTGGAGAATGGTACACACCAATGCTTTTCAACCACCGAATGCTCTAATTTCTCAGGACACTCTAAACTCCGCTGGACAATCCACCATTGTATCCATACTTTTCCAAGATTAGGCGCTCTTTGATCAAGATTTCGTATCGCATACATAACAGGCATCATTAAATGGTACGCATCCATTACACTGTTCCACCAGGTTTTCTTCGTGGAGCGCCGTCTTTAAGACTTTGATTTTCTCTTTCACTCTTTCAGTCTGAGTGCTCTGCCAATCATGAAATGCCATAGTATTACATGTAAATGTTTCACAAACTGCATCTTTGTTTCGAAGAAGAGACTCGAAAGTATAGAAGTGAGTGCAAAACCTCTTGAGCATAAATCTCACAAGCTTGCGAACGTCGATTGAGGCAAACCATTTGGTATCATCACTTTTATACCAATCTTTCAATACAAGATTCAAACTATGAGTACTGCAGCCAGACGGGAAAACATGTGGATACTACCGCTTTATGATTTTGGATGCATTCTTGCAATTTTTTGCATTGTCCATAACAATTTGGGCTACATTTTTGGCACCCACTTCTTCTATCACACATAGGCAATGATACCAGCAATATACGCCCCAAATTTTATTGCACCAGCCGAATCCACGGCATGCATAAAAGTCTCACCTCTAGGTGAAACAACCATTATATTAATTAATGGTTTTCTTTGTACATTGGACCATCCATCACTGACTATACTACATCCAGAAAGCTCTATGTTGCTAAGAATTTTTCTATATACACGTTCTTTCACTTGAGCATAGCATTTCTCCAATAGATCATTTCGCATAGCATGATACGAAGGCGGTGAAAACCTTGATCCAAATTCATGGATTTTCTTCCATGCTCTCTTCCAATGCTCACTCTCCACCATCACCAAAGCACTCCCTGAAAAGTAGATCGCTTCAGCAAGGGCGAGCTGTGCATCATCGAGCAGACCGTTACGTAAGCTTTCCTGCAATGAAGTTTGATGCATGGGTATGTTAAAGTGACGCTTGCAAGAAGATGCACTGGGTAGATTACTTTCTGGTTACACATTAAAGTTCGGAGTACAAGCCGGCGATGCTTCCGGAGTTTGATGATTGAAACAACAATGTTCTTCCTGCCTTGATACATTGGCAGTAGATGAGAACAGTTTCCTTGCGTCTTTCTTCTACATTTCGTCTCTTAAACGTTTGGCCACTGCAGGTGCAGAGGGGTGGGTACATCCTCGGCCTTTTTTCTTCACTCCACCTAAAAAGTGTTCTCTTAATCGAGGCACCCCACCTGATTTTACTGCGTGGCATAGCTTACACTCCCAATTTATGAATCGGTCACCGATGTTAATTGCATATTGCCACTCTATCCCAAGTGCCTTTTTTTTCTGCTCTTCTGAATTTGGGCTCTATTAGAAGTATCACTAGGTCCAACGTTTTCTTCCATCTCAGAAACCTATTCAAGCAAGTATACAATAATGAATACACAAATGAAGTAACAACAAAGCCACTCACATATTACAAAACATATATCACCACAGAAACATAGGAGCCTTAAAAAACCAAGTGATTACTGAAAAGCTAAAATGTAGCCAAGCAAAAATATGAAACTAGTTTGAATCTATTTTGACAAAAATAAAAGATCGTCATATATGTTGATCATCATATATGTTGATTGTCATATATGTTGATCATCATATATGTTGATCATCATATATGTTGTTTATTGTTTTTATTTTAAAAGAGAAAGACATCCATGACGATTCATGCTAACTGCAAAGGATGACTAAAAGTTTTTTGCCTAATTTTTCAACTTACAGAACCGTAGATATTAATTTTTGCTAGACTTTTAGCGTCACGACAAGACAAGACGAATGCATAAATGTGTATTCTAAGATTAAGATACATGTAATTGAGAGCATGCATACAATGCACATTGCACCCCCGATGAAGGATGTCTTTCATACCCAATTAAGGATACTTTAAACAAATCAAAGATCTATGATTGCCCAATACTCTAGTATAGGACAAAAGACCTTCTCTAAGACTCTAACATTGACAAAGCAAATCAAAGATCTATGTTTTCCCAACACTCTAGTATAGGACAATAGACCCTTGTCTAATAAAGACTATATCAAATATCAAGAAACAATACAAGCCCCTAAGGAGGACTCTTGGCTACATCAAACCATTTATAGAGCAGAATAAGGTAGACTACCTGCGTTGCTTGAACGCAAAGTTGAAGTGACTCCAACTTTGTCCCTAAATCTCCATGAGTATTAGCTACAAACCACACTCTGCCCACAATTCAAAGAATTGAGGACTAGTGGCTCAGTAGCCTTAGGAGTGCCAAACAAGGAAAGATAATAGCCCCTAAGATAAGGACGTTCTTCCCTAGAGGACGCTCCTAGCCAACCGGGAGCTCTATAAGCACTTCAAGGAAAGATGTGACGCCCCCAAAACAAGGACAATCTTTCCGAAAAATCGGCTGAAGGGTGTCGGGTGCCTTTTATTAATAAGAAATATGCCCACTGGGATTCTCTGTTTCCCGACGGACCTGCCGGGAAGCAAAGAATCCCGACGGGTTTACAAGAATATTCTATGTGATTTTGATAACATCTTATAAACCAGGATTCTTATAATACAACAATGGAGGAGAATAATTCTTCCTTTACTGAGTTACTACATCATGACACATCAAAAAGAGTGAGAGCCATAAGAAATCAAGAAGCGAGAGTATATATGACAAGTGAAGACAAGGTTTGGTTGAGTTTTTCTTTGTATATGTGATAAGTTGTCAATATTTCTTCTAATATTTTGTTGTACTTGTAGGATCCAATGTTGAATTTGGCTAAGTATACGAATGAGGTTTCAAGAAAAAGTCAAAGAAAGAGAAAGGTAATGCAAAACTTACAAAAGTTTTCTACTATCTCTTTGTACTCCTATTTTTTTTCTCTTTCTCTTTTTACTTTTGTGATTATTAATGCTAGTTTTTGGATTGTTCCAAAGGTAAGTGAGAAGATGAAAACTCACTTGGAAGAAAGAAGTCACCAAAAGGGTGAAAATATTATACCAACAACCATTTTAAAGGTATCGTTAGATAGATGTATAATGTTATGATTCTCCTATTTTTAACGTAATGGATTTGAGTTTTCTATTTTTAACATGATGGGTTTAATTTTGTTATTTTAAATAGGATTTAGAACACATTGAAAAATAAAATGTAGAGGCATCATGTGAACCTTTACAAGTAAGTGATATTATATTAGAGAAATTTATCATTGATAAGTTTATTATTTTGAATAGATCTTTTTATTTAGGTAAATTGAATATGCTTTAAAATTTTATATATTTTATTATCATGAATGTAGGTGAGCCACATTTCAGCGGAGGATATGGAGACAATCTTATTAAAGTACATGAGAGTGCATACAATCCAAGACATGTACTTTTCTCTAAAGAGTACATATGTCAATCTAAAGAAGGAGAATATTAGTTTCAAAAACTACTCAAAGGATACAAAAAGGACTGGGAGTGACATTATGATTCGTGACATTGTGCATTGGCTTATTGCCAATAAGAAAGTCAAATTCAATGCACAATCCACACCTATTAGTTTAGAAGATGTAAACATAATCCCATGACATTTAGATAATCTTGAAGTACTATTTATTTTGAACATGATGTACGTTGACTACTTTTGGCCCTCTTTCTAAATATGCAAGACTTTTTTGCTTAATCTTTGATAAATAAAGAGATTTTTATTTTATAATGCTTTATAAAACTACTTAATCTATTATGTTGTAAGTAGTATATTAGCATGATTCATAGAACTATCTAGAGGATAAGCTACTAAACATTCTCTATATAGAGATACAATGGATTCACTATACAATTTTCTAAATACAAATAAGGATATCTAGGAAAAGTGCAAACTAGGAAAAACGTAACAGTTTCCTAGATAGGCTACCTAGAAAATACAATGCATGGATTTCTCTACATAGATAAATTTACATATATAGGAAATTTTTTCCTATGTAAGCAAATTTCTCTATATAGAGAAAATCCTCGTACATAGGAGATTTTTTCCTTTGTAGGAAAATTTGTTATATAGGAAATTTTTACTATATAGATAAATTTTCCTAGATAGAAAAATCCATGCATTGTATTTCCTAGTTAGCTATCTAGGAAAGTGTTTCATTTTCTCTAGTTTGCACTTTTCCTAGATATGCTCATTTATATCTAGGAAATTATATAGTGAATGGTTTTTTTTACTATATAGAGAATGAACAAAAGTGCCTTGTGAATCTTGTACCTTTAGGTAGTTGGCATTGACATTTAAATTTTGGAACCAATAGTAAAAGACCCTTTTACATTTTTTCCCACCTATCTTAGTGTATGCTATATATATATTTTTTAACTCTTGTCATGAAGAGATTTTGTATTTTTCCCAACATTTGTTGGGGGTGAGCTTTTGTCAAATGCTGACCTTGTCACTACAGCACATTGGGCTTCTAGAAAAGCATAGAATGCGGCCTTTTATTGAATTTTTATTGAGTGTCACATTACAATGTTCCTAGTAGGCGACACAACAAAATTTAAAATTCACGAGCATCTCTACAGATTGTGTCACATAGCCACACTCATAGTGATGCGAGAATCATCTTATCAAGACATTAAAAGTGCCCATCAACAAAAAGGCGGCAAATTTCTCTTATGCATGCATTCCATTGCCTCCTCCTTCCTTTCTCCTCTTATCTCCCTTGTGTCCTCTCTCAATTGGTTCTTCTCTAATTTAGTTCAAATGCATGTTTTTAGATAATATTTTCTATCTTTGATGATTTTGTGCATGATAATTTACTAATTCTCGTGGGCTATTTTTTTTTGGCTTCTTTGTAAAAAAAACGTATCTTCTCTAATTTGGTTCGAATGCATGTTTGAAAAGATTTTTAGAAAAGATTTTTATCTTTGATGATTTTGTGCATTTTGTGCATGATAATTTACTAATTCTCGTGGGCTTTTTTTTTTGGACTTCTTTTTTTAGCCTTGAGGATTTTCTATGCAGGATAGAGAGAGAACGATTTTGAGATTTGGGCCAGGCGTCCTTAGACAGGGAACGCCGGACAAAGATTGTGACTTATGCCCTCTGGGAGCCATTTGGTAGAACCCAAAGTGGACGAGATTTACTAGAGGCATACCTGAGATAGCCGCGGACGTCGAGAGTGGTGGTTGGGTGGACGGGCATCGGAGAAAGGCCCTATTGGCTAGATCTTTTGTTGGTGATTATCTCTCTGATTTTTGAGATTTTTTTTTGAGGAATTTTGTGTTAGAACATAGAACAAAATATGGGTACGTAACATTTAAGTTAAGTAGCCAAAAAGATTATGAAGAATTTCCACTTTTGTCCCCGTATATGCCCTTAAGTAACGCTAATAAGCAAAATTTGAGTGAGTAATCTTACTCCAAAATACTTTATGGTTTTTTTTCTTGTTGACAAGGAATGTAGCTAAGAAGATTATCATTGTTTGATGTTGTTTTCTTATTGCTGAATGAATTATTGAAAAAGAAGAGAATGTTTTTTCTTGTTTAAATGGATATGTTAGCTGGTTTCATTGCTAATCTACAAGTACATCTTCTCCCCTACTTACACTACAACATAAAGCAAGCATAGATGCGCAAGTTACGAGGCGTCTATAATCGCGTCTATAAATGCATCTAGTTTCTTTGAAACTAGATGCGCAAGGTACGTGGGCCTCTATAAATGCGTCTATAAATGCATCTATAATCGCATTGTCTAGTTCTTTTGAAACTAGACGCGAATATAGACGCGAGTTTTGCTGAACTATGTGCACAAGATTTTGATAATATCCATGATTTTTTGGTGCATTTATATACAAATGAATCTCCAGAAAGCATATTTGCAAGGAAAGATAGAAAAAATAGATAAATCGAGTAATGTGGTAAAAGGGATGGATACATGCAAAGGCTTAGGTATATCAAGTAATGCCATGAAAAACAATCCAAAGGACAATGATTTAATCCCCACATCTTTTCATCAAAGTGAAGCTTTTTAAAAAAATCTTGAACCTTCACAATTGGATACATGCAAAGGCTCGGTCATATCAAGTAATTCCATGAAAAGCAGTCCAAATGTGAATGATTAAGTAATGTCATGAAAAGCAACACATCACAATAAATCTTTACATGTAATCTCAAAAAGGCACGAATCTTTACATGTAATCTCAAAACATAATAGCAACATATCACAATAAATCTATATCGGGCTATCTATGTCTCATTTGTCTAATTGTAGTTTTGATAATAAACATATTGGAATGTCATGGACTGATGTGGAGGACACATAAATAAGGTGATTTTTGAGACTCGCGTGCATTGTGAGTCTTGTCGATTCAAAGTGCACAAATGCATCTCATATTATCCACGTCTCATTTCTCTAATTATAGTTATGAATTACTAATAAATGAATCAATCAACCACCAATAATAAACAACCAAAAAGAAGACCATAGCCATAATAAAAGTACAATGAAAGTACTAGAGTTCAACCTCATCTTCAATGAGGTCAATCCTTGCTAAAGTATCTCTCAATGTCCATGCCTATATTCAAATCTACAAAGAGATCAATATTCCCACTAGAATCATCACTATGAGAGGAAATATCATCATCTCCATTAGCATGATCATCATCTCCAACGGCACGATCATCATCAATGTCCATGCCTATATTCAAATCTACAAAGAGATCAATATTCACACTACTAGAATCATCACTATGAGAGGCAATATCATCATCTCCAATAGCATGATCATCATCTCCCAACGGCACGATCATCATCAATGTTTTCCAAGCTATCTCCCTCCATAGTTGAGTTGACATGCCCCTCCATATGCTCAATGTGGGTGAATGTATAATAAATGGCTCTTGAACGTGGTGAGATTGGTATTATATGCCACCATCTCTTACTATCAATTATTGATTGGTACACAACCTATTCTAGCACAAAGATACATCATACAAAAAAATTACATCTCTACTATCTGTAAATGCAGATATTGTAATTACCAATAATTATATGTACCTATTCAAAATGTTGTGGTAACACTAGAGTCCCATCCTTTCCTTTCCAAAACTTTATAGAGTCAATGGTCATAAAACCACTTGCATGACGCTTGATTACTGTATTAGGACCTCTTTCCACCACATCCTTAAACCACTTGACATCCAAAATATATACAAAGAAGCTTTGGAAGTCAAGCTAAATGATATTTTGGATCAATCCACAATAATCATCCATGGCTCCATTGGCTCTCTCAAAGCTTGCAATTACCCCACAATCTTGGGTGTTCCTCTTCTCATCAATCCTTTGTGTGCGAAAATATTTACCCTCTGATCACAAAACATTAAACATTGTGCACTATACCAAGACAAAAAAATTTCTAAATACCTCAAAATAAAATTTTGTAAGTTTAATATACTAAAATATGATTGAGAACACAAATTTGTTTACCTTTTTGAAGCATCCTTGGGCATACGCCCACTCCTCCAATGTGATATGCATGTTTTCATCTTGTGCCACTCTCTCCATCTCCTCATATAGCCAATCTACATCAAGATCCTTGGGAAGTGATCGTAGGTGCTCAGGGTATGGCACCTTACGTCAATGGCACTTACGGAATGCCGACCTTTCACTTTGTCTTCTTGCCTTTTCATCCTTATACTTTGCCACCCATCTTCTCATCACATCTCACTAAGCAGTGAGCACACAAAAGGTATTAAGCTTACTATGCATCTCTGTATCTATGACTTTGGTCTTTCCCTTTCCTTGAGGAACATGAGAGGTGATCCTCAAGTCTTCTTTATTGCTCCATAGGTGAGGGAGAGAGAGATTCACTTTGACAAGGTATTTTCAGATATAAACAAGTGATTCTTGTACCAACCAACCCTCAGCCATACTACCTCATGGCTTTACATTTTTCCTTACAAAATCCTTCAAGGTCTTCATGAAAAGCTCAAGAAAGAACATCCATCGAGCATGCACAGTGCCACATGTTGCAATCTGATCAATTAAATGAACCATAAGATGTAGTTGTCTTGTGAGAATTGACCGTGGGAATGTCTCCTCCACCAAACAAACCACCTCCACCTCCATGACCCTTGCATAGTCAAGTGCACATGGATCGATTTCCTTTGAGCTCACATACCTACAATGTGAAACAATAAACAAATAATTTTGAGGAAAACGCGTACAGAAAATTGGCTATCAGGGTTTCGGGTACAAACCTCACAAGCTCCCCATCTTATAAATCATCTCTCACACTTCGCGGGTCATCTCTCGCACTTCGTGGGATGCACAATTGGAAATCCTTGTAGGAAGAATAAACTATAAGCATTTATACACCATGATTAGATAAATCATGATTGAACAAGTTAAATATGTACAACTTCAAATGTTCACTTACTTGAAGCATCTTGTGCCAATTGTGGGACTTCAAGCCATATAATTGCTCAACACCTCTCTTCTTTGTCTTTGTGAAGGCACCTTTTAAACACCTCATGCACATTGTTGGAGTACGGAATGTAGTAATGGCATCTTTCACCAACTTCTCCTCTTCTTTGTCAATATCCAAGGTGCTTGAGGTAGAATTGTCTTCCCATTTTGTCCCTCTCGTGGCCAAGCTCTTTGCATCCTCTCTATGCTTTGTAGATCCTCTCTTACAAGCAAGGATTCCCATGTTCCTCTTAAGTGCTCCCAAATGTTAGAGGCAACATTCTTGAAGATGTGCATTGGATCCAGAAGATGGTTAATTTTGAGGCTCGTCCAATATGGTAGGCAAAAGAAGATAGAGTACCTTATCAAATAACAACAAATATTAAGAGGATTATCTTTTCAAATAAAATCTTGTATTGGAATTCTATGTCAAAGATATATTACCTATTCATGCCAGGGGAGGAGGACTTTCCACTCCATTCCATAATGCCTTCCAATCTCCCATGCTTAGTGGATGTGGAGGGACTCCCATCCAAGAATGAACAAATTTGGGATGATGATGAGAGAGAAATCGATGATGATTCTCATATATCACTTTCTTCAAGCTCTCTAGCCTAGATGCCACCAATGATGGACCACAAATAGGACATGCATGGTATCCAGATGTGGAGAGACCTAAAAAACATACACATTTAAGCATGTCAAAAAACAGTACAATGATAATAAAGAATCATCATGAATAGAAACCCATATTTGACTCACCTGAACACTCACCCCATAACGAGGAAAGTCATGCATCGTTCACATCAAGATGGCCTTTAAGAGAAAGTCTCGTGAAGATGGAGGCTGACATATGTCATGCACATGGATACCTCTCCAAAGTATCTCAAGCTCATCAATCAAGGGCTCAAGATATATATCCATATTCTTTACCTTATGTTTCCTAGGAATTGGAAGGGATAACATGACATGTCCTTTCTTTATTGCCACCATGGATGGAGGAATGTTGTAATCCACTACCACTCGCCATATACTATATGAGGTGCTCTTGATTCCAAAAGGATTAACACCATCCATACCCAATCCAAGTCTTAAATGTCTAGGCTCTTCCTTGAAGCGTGGCCACATTTCCTCGATGTGCTTCCATGCAAGAGTGTCTACAAGAATTCTCATCTTTCCATCATTGGATTGATGAGAGGAATGCCATGACATGAGCTCTGCAATAGATTTGCACTTGAACATGTGTTGGATGCGAGGAATGATGGGAAAATGTCGCAACACCTTACACGGCACATGTAGACCTTTAAGGTCCTCTCAATATCTTGGCTAGCCACAAATAGGACACTCTTGAGCCGCCCGCCAGATATATCCCACGGAAATCATTGATACATGCATGGATGCAAGTATAATCCAAGCCTCCACAAAGTGCCGTGCTTGGTCTCTTGAGGTTGACAATCTGTTCTCCTTTAAAACATCTTCAACAAAAGCCTATCGACAAAATAATCAAATACATTAATATAAAAAATAATTTCTTCTCATATATCTATAATGGAAGTAGACAATTTATGAAAGTAAAAAACTCACTTGAGAAGTGCATTCAAACTTGCATTGCTCCATCCATAGATTGTTTGCAAGTTGATCAACTCAAGAGAAGTGCGCAGAATGGAATATGTGCATCCCTCAAAAAGTAGGGTCAACGCCGTAACGTACCCATCTTCACTAATAAAGAAATGTCCATGTAATTATGAGTTTTTATGGTATAAATATCAATGATTTTATTATTTGAGTCATTTCTACTTAGAATCTTCAAATTTTGAGCCTAAATTTGGAATCTGCGCGCGATTTTACCCTAATATAAGATTTTACAGCATCCATAACGGGCACCGGATCAAGCCTATACGCTAATTTCAATCATTTTAGTTAAAAAACGGCGACCTTTAAACCTTAATAAATGCACGACCGCACGTTCGATTGACAAACGGTCTGAACCCCTGCGACCAGGAGAACCTCCCGGACAAAAAAAAAATTTCGCCCCCGGGGCGGTCCGGCACGCAAATCGAGGCGGGCGCCCCAAATTTGGGTACCCCACTCCAAAATTTGGTTCGTACACACTTACTAGGGCGCCCGTACAATGGCCACCCAAGAACCAAAGGACGGCCGCCCACTGTATGGTCCACGCGTACCCTTGACACCCATGGGTGGACACCCAGACCAGATAAGGTACATGCGTACCACTCCTTTCCCAGACAACCGACACCGTACCTTTCCCCTAGACCCATGCAGGCCACTGATCCATAGCCTTTGAAGGTACACCGTCCTTTCATCCTTGCTTTGCGCAGCGCCCGTACCCTCACCCCTCAGCTATATAAACCCCCGGGGTGCTCCTCTCAGTCGGCACGCATTTCTGTGTAGCGTATGCCCTGTTGTGCTGCCGTCCGTACCGCCGTCCGTCCCTGTGTAGCGTACTTGCTGCAAGTACAGCCGCCCTTGCAGCCACCCCTCTCACACCCCCTCATTTGGCTCTTTTCAGATAAGCCAATTTTCCTCCATCCCCCTTGCTAGAGGCCAGTGTCCTTAACTCTTCTCCCCCCCCCTGTGTGAATAGACTTACAGAGAGGCTTGCAGCAACCCCTCCCAGCCCTCTCCACGTTTTTGCCTTTGCCCTTAAGGACATCTCACAATTCCTCCCCCCCATTTGCGTAGACTTTAGTAAGGGTTTTTTGACTCAAGCGAGGGTTCGTGCGCCATATTCTTTTGCTCGTACGGTGAGCAAACGAGCTCGGAATTCAGATCCGACTGAAGCGTTTCGATCGCAGTTTTGAACTCTACAAGGTGACGCCTAAGATGGCCTCATCCCGGAGACGACAAAATATTACCTCAAGAGGAGCACGTAACAACGAGATGGGGGGAGATGCGCCCAATGCGGCTCCAGTCCTCCCTTTTCAAGCTCCTCAAGGAAACGGTGGCCAGGTTAGCTTGGTTGATTTTCAAAAGAAGAGATTTCTCCTTAAATTAGTATTAATGAATGGTATCTTTTCCTTTTAAAATGACGACATAAAAATTATATGAAGTAACAACTTATGTGATGTTGTATTCGATAAATTGTGTTGAAATTGTTTTCTTCATGAATTGTGAATGCTATATTTAGAAAATTGCATTGAAGTTGTTATCTTTAGAATTCAAGATTTTTTTTGGCTTCAACGCTAACTCCGTTCCGTGCTTGTGTAGCCGAGCGACGTCGTTAGCAAAGCCCGGGAATGGCCCAAGGTATACCTTTGGGAGAATAAGGATCGCCGATTGAGGTGAGAGATTATGAGGCTGCCTAGTTCTGAGGGCCCAGGCTAGTGCGGTAAATAAGCCCACCCTAGTGTGCAGACATCTCTCTGAGGGGCGGGAGGATCGAGCAATGGAGCCTGAGAGGGCGACAGGCCGGCTTGAGTCCTCGCCAGCGACGATGAGGTGTATGGTCCCGTAGGGTTTTGCCCAGCGTGTAGAGGCTGGAAGGCCGAATTCTAGATCATCAGCAGAATAAGAATAAGAGAGCCGGTTTGGCTTGTATGGAAATGGATTCATGTATAAACTTTTTATATAATTACATCTTGTCTTTGGTATGATTGTATTGTGTAAGAAGGCTGTTTTAACGAACCTTGTGAAGAAGGACCCTAATTAAGGAATATGTTTATTTATGTCAAACAGTGTGGTAGGATTAATTAGAAAATAAATTGAGGCGTGAGTAGGGTGGAAAGTGGGAGGATGGAATGCCCTGACGGCACCATCCTACGGACGGGTGGACCCGATTAGTCGGGTAGCTTTCCAACAGACTAAGTGAAAGCCTACGCTAGATAGTTAGGTTCCTGGGCAACTCTATTCTAGAAGACTAGGCCAGCGGCTGTGCCTTGCATAAGATGAGGAAAAAAGCGTTGTCCCTAGAAATCAAGTCTAGTAGTTGCCCAATTTATGATCAATTGCCCTATGGGTGATTTGATGTTTAGGAAATCACGCTCCCCCTGCGGGATAGAGCTAGGTCATACCTATGAATCGTATCCTTGAATCTCTACAGGGTCGAGGTGTCGATGAATAGGAAATTTTTTCCAAGATAAGACTTAGCGGACTATCTTAAGTGTTTCTCCCAAGATAAGACTTAGCGGACTATCTTAAGTGTTTCTCCCAATTTTAAAAGGGAGGAACCTTACAATTGGTATCAGAGCAAGTTTGGCTCCTAGGAATTGCAGTTTAAGGACTGTTTTGTAATAAATGTTTTACCTAACATAATGCTAATTAGTAAAGACATCCTACTAAAACAAATAAGTTAAATTGATGTTTGAATGATTGTAGGAAGAGAAAGATGCCTACTCCAAATTTCTAGTTTTCCAATGCATCTTCGAGACTGCTAGTCACTCCTCGAATTTCGAGTTCCGCGACACCATGGTGCAGATATTAGAGAAGATATCCCTCCCTCATTTCTCTCGTATTCAGAGAGGATGGGGTAGAGATTTCTGGAGTTGTGGGCCGAGATACTTCTTCATCCGAGCAGATCAGATTGGGAACCTCACCACCGACCTTAAGCGGATTCGTTGGATTGAGAAGCTGAAGATGATCCGCTTAGTTTGGTTTGTCGGTACCCCCAGGGCCGACACCTCGGTGACTATAGATGGGATTCGCATACCTCAGGATCGTTGGGTGTATGACAAAGTGATGCAGGTCTTACCTGCTGATAGAGTAGCGGTGTTGGGATGTACCCCAATCCAGAGTTTACCACCCTTACCATCAGTTTTTAGAGTCTTAGAAACTACAGCGGAACCCCCATATTTCACATATGTGGACCGCTCTACCCTTATGTCATAGTCAAGCCTAGGAATTTCCCTTGATGTCAAATAAGACTAATTATATTAGTCTCAGATCTTTGTAATAAAACTTGTCCTTGTAAATATTTGGAAATAAAATAATTTCAGTGTTTTACTCTCCAAAAATTAAGCGTTGTGCAAATATGAATCTTGTAATCTTAAAAATTGTTTTTACAATGATGGCCAGGACGACCACCCTCCACCTCCCAATGCGCTTTATACCGATACCCAGGAGAAGAAGCTCCTGCTCAAGCAAATGCAACCTCCCTCCTTTAAAGGAGAAGGTTCAAAGGTTGAGAAGGATGCTGAAGTCTGGATTGAGGCGATGGACGATTATTTCTCTACTGCTGGTACTGGAGTAGCAAATCAATCTATGCTCGCACGGTTTCGCCTCATTGGAGATGCTAAACTCTAGTGGAAACAGTGGTGCCGTGATGACAAGGAAGTCACCGAGCATTCTCAAACGTGGGAAGACATCAAGCAGGCAGTGAAGGAAAGATATCTTCCTCCATCCCATGAATCCATAAAGATGAATGAGTTTTTTAGTCTTAGACAATGCAGCTTAACTCTTGAGGATTACTATTCCAAATTTATTACCCATCAGAAGTATGCCCCAGCTATGACTACTTCCCAGCAAGTGGCTCGTTTCTGCCAAGGGCTAAATGAACCCCTAGATTCCCGCCTTGAAGCAATGAGGCCAAGCACATTACAGGATGCTCTCATACGAGCTAAGCCCCTTGTGAAAGAAATGAAGGCTAACAAACCGAAGAATCAAAAGAGATCTTACCTTGAGGCAAACCTTAGAGATCAACCCTACAAGAAACCTCAACAGAATTTTCCCTACTACAACAGAGGGCGACAAGGCAACCCTTTTGCCCCCGCTCGTATGCTGCTTCTTCCAGAGAAGGCCCTCTATGTTTTTAGTGCAATGAGCTGGGACACTTTAGAGCCAACTATCCCAAGATGGCAACATCATTTCCCCAAAGTAACAGAGGAAATCAAGGCCGTGGAACCCCTACCCACCAAGGTGCAAGAGGCAGAGGCCGCGGAGGAACAGTTTTGCTAGAACTGCCTGTGTTATAAGTGAAGAACCGACCTTGGAAACGGCTGAAGAAGAGCGCGCCACCGTCCATGCGACAGTAGAACACTAAGGTCCGAATAAACAATTTGGTGTAATCCAAACCCCCGCCACTCATCACGGTAAGCCATTTCAGCTTTTGATTGATTGTGGCAGTACCCATTCATTTCTTTCTCCTAGGTGCTTGCAAAAATTAAACTTGAGTCAAAAAACGGTGAGAAAAATGATTGTAGAGTTAGCCAGTGGGAAAGAAGTAGTATCTCGCCACTCTATAGGAAACCTTGATTTTGAGCTGGGTAATGAGCAAACTCATGGTCACTTTAGAGTCTTGCCACTAGGAATTTATGATAGAATCCTTGGGATGGATTGGTTAATTGCAAACAAAGCTAGCATTCATTGTAACCGGGGGAGTATCACTTTTGAAAATGAGCATGGCCAAGTAATATCTGTTCAGGGGATCACAGGAAAACCTAAGTCTAGGGTAGTCAAGGCAAAACATCTTCTCAAGGGAACACGTAAGGGTCAGCAAGTTTTCTTAGTCAAACTCAACAAAGTCATTGAACCTAGTATGGAGACAGAATCCTCTTGGATCCAAGAATTCTCTGACATCTTCCCTGACGAGCTTACAGGGTTACCGCCTCCTCGAGAAGTCGACCATGAAATTGAGGTGATCCCTGGAGCTCAACCCGTCTCAAAAACTCCCTATAAAATGTCCCTTCCTGAAGCCATTGAACTTAAGGAGCAACTTTCCCAACTTATTGAACAAGGATTTGTACGCCCCACCAGTAGCTCTCCTTGGGGAGCACCTGTTCTTTTCCAAAAAAAGAAGGACGGGACTCTCCGCCTCTGCATAGATTATCGAGGGCTCAATCAAGTCACTGTCAAGAATAAGTATCCTATCCCTCGCATCGATGAACTTCTTGACAGGCTTCATGGGGCCAAAGTCTTCTCAAAAATAGATTTGAGGTCTGGTTACTATCAGATCAAAGTCAAGGAAGCAGATATACCCAAAACAGTCTTCAATACCCGTTATGGCCACTATGAGTTTACTGTAATGTCATTCGGGTTAACCAATGCTCCTGTAGCCTTCAACCGCCTAATGCAAGATATATTTCGTCCTTACCTGGATGAATTTGTGCTTGTTTTCTTTGATGACATCTTAATCTACTCCAAATCAATGGAAGAGCATGAGGAGCATGTGCGTAGAGTTCTGCAATTGTTGCGCAGACACAAACTCTATGCCAAGAAGAGCAAATGTACCTTCTTTACTCATCAAATTGAGTATCTTGGATTCATCGTCTCCAAGGATGGCATCTCAGTAGACCCCGCCAAGGTCAAGGATATTCTAGAATGGCCACCTCCTAAATCAGTTCGTGAAGTTCGTGGATTCTTGGGAATCACGGATTGGTATAGGATTTTTATCAAAGATTATGCCTTGGTAGCTGCACCCTTAACAGATCTTCTTAAGAAGGATTGCAAAATAGTGTGGCTGCCAATCCATCAAAACAGCTTTGATCAGCTAAAAGTCATTATTACTTCTGCCCCAATTTTAAAACTTCCTGATTTCTCCAAGGAATTTGAAGTGGATACCGATGCTAGTAGTCTAGCACTTGGTGGTGTCTTAGGCCAAGAAGGAAGACCAATCGCTTATACTTCCCGCAAGCTGAAGCAATATGAAGCAAACTATGCCACCCATGATTTGGAGCTCTTAGCAGTTGTTCATTGCCTCAAATTATGGAGACATTATCTCTTGGGAGACAAATTCCAGCTTGTAACTGACCACAAAAGTCTAAAGTGGATCTTCACCCAGCCTAACCTCAACATGCGGCAAAGGAGATGGATTGAAATTCTACAAGAATATGATTTCGACATCAAATTCCGCCCTGGGAAAGATAATGTGGTAGCTGATGCACTTAGCCGCAAATCTTTCTTGAATGCAATTTCAATGCCAAATAATCCCATACTGGTCAAGGTGGAAGAAGTCTCATCTCATGACCCAGATTATCAGAGGATGATAAAGTTAGTAGCAGAAGGGGGACATTCAAAGAAAGAGAAGAATCTAATCAAGGGATACTCCACTCATGAAGGAAGCCTCTACTTCAATCACAGGCTATGTATCCCTAAGGATCCTGCTTTAAAGAAACTAATCCTCCATGAAGCTCATGATAGCCCTGCTGCCTGCAGGACACCCAGGTTATGCAAAAACTTTAGCCCTGCTTTTGCAGGACACCCAGGTTATGCAAAAACATTAAATGCGGTAAGAAGGAGCTTTCATTGGGCAAGCCTGAAAAATGATGTGCTTCGGTACTTGAAGCAATGTCTCTCATGCCAAAGGATCAAAGCTGAAAGGGTCAAGATGCCTGGAAAACTTCAACCCTTAGATATTCCCCAAATGAAGTGGGAGTGCATTAGTATGGATTTTGTCACAAGTCTCCCCACTGTTCAAGGAGGATATGACTCCATTCTAGTAGTAGTGGACTTACTTACCAAAGTAGCTCACCTTATACCAGCAAAGAAGACCTTCAAAGCTTCTGATGTTGCTCGAATATTCATCAAGGAAGTCCTCAAACTTCATGGTCTCCCAAAAAGGATAGTAAGTGATCGGGATTCTGACTTCACCTCAAAATTTTGGCAGTCTTTATTTCAAGCTCTGGGGACTCAACTTTGCTTTAGCACAGCTTATCATCCAGAGACTGATGGCCAGACTGAGAGAGTCAATCAAGTAATTGAAGACATTCTCAGAGCATACTGTGGACGGGAACCCAGAAGGTGGATTCAATACCTTCCTCTGGTAGAATTTGCCTACAATGCGTCTTATCATCAAAGCATAGGAATGTCACCATTCAAAGCACTCTATGGGCAAGAATGCTTGTCTCCTCTAAATTTCTCTGATCCGACCATAAGAGTTGAGGCATCCAGGAAAATGCTCGAAGAAATGGAGGAACAAACCAAGGCTATCCAAAAGGATATTAAAGCTGCCCAAGATCGACAAAAGCATTATGCTGACAACAAGAGGTCTGAAAGGATCTTCAAGGAAGGAGACAAAGTTCTTCTACGAGTGCGACCCAAACAAAGTTCTCTATCACTTGGGAAATATAAGAAGCTCAGCCCTAGGTATTGTGGTCCTTATACAGTTATCAAGTGTCTAGGTAAAAGTGCCTATAAACTCCAACTCCCAGCCCATATCAAAGTCCATAATGTATTTCATGTAAGTTTGTTAAAACCATATGTCCCCAGTCTCGATCATATTCTTGATGATGAACAAGTTGTAATTCCTACTCAAGGAGTCCTTGAATTACAGCCCAGTAGCATCATAGATTCTAGGGAAAGGCAACTCCGAAATAGAACTCTTGTAGAATATCTAGTTAAGTGGAAAGATTACCCTGAAGAGGATGCAACTTGGGAAGATGAAACTACACTCTTAAAGGATTATCCCCAATTCATGACGAGATGACATCTCGATTTCTTTAAGGGGGGAAGGATGTAACGTACCCATCTTCACTAATAAAGAAATGTCCATGTAATTATGAGTTTTTATGGTATAAATATCAATGATTTTATTATTTGAGTCATATCTACTTAGAATCTTCAAATTCTGAGCCCAAATTTGGAATCTGCGCGCGATTTTACCCTAATATAGGATTTTACAGCATCCAAAACAGGCACCGGATCAAGCCTATACGCTAATTTCAATCATTTTAGTTAAAAAATGGCACGACCTTAATAAATGCACGACCGCACGTCCGATTGACGAACGGTCTGAACCCCTGCGACCAGGAGAACCTCCCGGACAAAAAAAATTTTCGCCCCCCGGGGCGGTCCGACATGCAAATCGAGACGGGCGCCCCAAATTTGGGTACCCCGTCCCAAAATTTGGTCCGTACACACTTACTAGGGCGCCCGTACAATGGCCGCCCAAGAACCAAAGGACGGCCGCCCACTGTATGGTCCACGCGTACCCTTAGGTGGACACCCACAGACCAGATAAGGTACATGCGTACCACTCCTTTCCCCCAGACAACCGACACCGTACCTTTCCCCTAGACCCATGCAGGCCACTGATCCATAGCCTTTGAAGGTACACCGTCCTTTCGTCCTTGCTTTGCGCAGCGCCCGTACCCTCACCCCTCAGCTATATAAACCCCCGGGGTGCTCCTTAGTCGGCACGCATTTCTGTGTAGCGTATGCCCTGTTGTGCTGCCGTCCGTACCGCCGTTCGTCCCTGTGTAGCGTACTTGCTGCAAGTACAACCGCCCTTGCAGCCACCCCTCTCACACCCCCTCATTCGGCTCTTTTCAGATAAGCCAATTTTCCTCCATCCCCCTTGCTAGAGGCCAGTGTCCTTAACTCTTCTCCCCCCCCCCGGTGTGAATAGACTTACAGAGAGGCTTGCAGCAACCCCTCCCAGCCCTCTCCACGTTTTTGCCTTTGCCCTTAAGGACATCTCACAATTTCCCCCTCCCTCCCATTTGCGTAGACTTTAGTAAGGGTTTTTTGACTCAAGCGAGGGTTCGTGCGCCATATTCTTTTGCTCGTACGGTGAGCAAACGAGCTCGGAATTCAGATTCGACTGAAGCGTTTTAATCGCAGCAGCGAACTCTACAAGGCGACGCCTAAGATGGCCTCATCCCGGAGAACAACGAGATGGGGGGAGATGCGCCCAATGCGGCTCCAGTCCTCCCTTTTCAAGCCCCTCAAGGAAACGGTGGCCAGGTTAGCTTGGTTGATTTTCAAAAGAAGAGATTTCTCCTTAAATTAGTATTAATGAATGGTATCTTTTCCTTTTAAAATGACGACATAAAAATTATATGAAGTAACGACTTATGTGATGTTGTATTCGATAAATTGCGTTGAAATTGTTTTCTTCATGAATTGTGAATGCTATATTTAGAAAATTGCATTGAAGTTGTTATCTTTAGAATTCAAGATTTTTTTTTTGCTTCAACGCTAACTCCGTTCCGTGCTTGTGTAGCCGGGCGACGTCGTTAGCAAAGCCCGGGAATGGCCCAAGGTATCCCTCATACCTTTGGGAGAATAAGGATTGCCGATTGAGGCGAGAGATTATGAGGCTGCCTAGTTCTGAGGGCCCAGGCTAGTGCGGTAAATAAGCCCACCCTAGTGTGCAGATATCCCTCTAAGGGGCGGGAGGATCGAGCGATGGAGCCTGAGAGGGCGACAGGCCGGCTTGACTTTTTATATAATTACATCTTGTCTTTGGTATGATTGTATTGTGTAAGAAGGCTGTTTTAACGAACCTTGTGAAGAAGGACCCTAATTAAGGAATATGTTTATTTATGTCAAACAGTGTGGTAGGATTAATTAGAAAATAAATTGAGGCGTGAGTAGGGTGGAAAGTGGGAGGATGGAATGCCCTGACGGCACCATCCTACGGAGGGGTGGACCTGATTAGTCGGGTAGCCTTCCAACAGACTAAGTGAAAGCCTACACTAGATAGTTAGGTTCCTGGGTAACTCTATTCTAGAAGACTAGGCCAGCGGCTGTGCCTTGCATAAGATGAGGAAAAAAGCATTGTCCCTAGAAATCAAGTCTAGTAGTTGCCCAATTTATGATCAATTGCCCTATGGGTGATTTGATGTTTAGGAAATCACGCTCCCCCTGCGGGATAGAGCTAGGTCATACCTATGAATCGTATCCTTGAATCTCTACAGGGTCAAGGTGTCGATGAATAGGAAATTTTTCCCAAGATAAGACTTAGCGGACTATCTTAAGTGTTTCTCCCAATTTTAAAAGGGAGGAACCTTACAAAAGCCGCATTATAAAAGTGATCATTTTCCCTTGATTTTTCATTTTCACTATGCTCATTGGAAAACAGAGCACGTACCATATCTTCTAAAACCTCTTCCTCCACCATCTCATGAGGAAAAAGTGGTGGGCTTGTAACTCCATCATTCCAATCCTCCACCACTTCTACATTTTGTGAAGCCTCTTCCATTTCTCTATGACGCTTGGCCTCTTGACGCCGCCTATGAGTTAACATAGAAGGGTGCGGTGCATTATCCTACACACCAGTATTTCAATGTGAGTCTCCGTTGAATACTAATTCTTAATTAAATTCTTACAATATAAGCAAAGTATACTTACCATTGACCTTGTCGGTTCCCATTTTCCATACATTAAATGTGATTCATCGTAATGCTACCTTGTCAACACATACATCCTCGATAATGATCACACATACATTTTATTTCTTGTTGCAACCAATGATCCCGATTTTGAACACGAAGGGACTCATCATCACTAAGAAGAACTGATTGACAAAGACATCCTGCAAATTCAAACAAGAAAAAATATTTCCCATCTTTCCATGTGTGTGTAAATACTATTATGTTTCGCGTTTATAGACGCGTCTATCAACACATCTATAAATGAGTCTACTCTGCAATAGACACGTTTATAGACTCGTTGATAGACGTGCTTTTAGACGCTAAAATAGACACGCATTGTGTGACGAAAAAGACTAAAAGTTAAACCCGAGAGCATTTTGAAAGTATGCAGAAAGGGCAAAACGCAATTCTTTTGCAAAAACCTTTCCACCCTATTTCTAATCCTCTCTTACCCTCTCAAGCTTCTAACACTCTCTCACCCTCTCAAGCTTCATCACACCAGGCTGCTAATCTGCTTTACAAAGGACTGTTGGAGTGAGAGTTTGAAGGTACATACCTTCGTTGTGGTGAGTCTCTTTCTCTTCTTCTTCTTCTTGCTGCTCTTGCTCTTGCTCTTGCTCTTCTTCTTGAACCCTATTTTTCTTTTTTAATAGACAATCAAGTGTTTATATAGCTCACTTTTTTTGTTTTGGCTATTTTACAGATTTTTATATATTTGACCTCAAAAATAACAGAAAACCAAGTTAGGCCTCTTTTTACACTCATTTTATTTAAGGTGGTGGTTATTGCATTGTCTATGTATTAATTCTCGGGGTCATTTGACTTAAAGAGCCGGGACTAGTTGTTTATATTTTTAAAAAAAATTTCTTAGTTTGTTTATTTTTTTTGTTTTGGAGAATGAGATGATTTTGGGGGGTCAATTGACTTAAAGAGCCGAGAAGTCTTCGTTTAATAATATTTGATTATTTTTTATTTTTTTATAAATTAGATGACTCCCAGGGCAATTGACTTAAAGAGCCGAGAAGTCTTCATTTCATAATATTTTTATAATATTTTCTTTGTTTGTATAGATGTGGCATGGGTCCTTGTCCTCTTGTCCCACAGACCCCTAATGCATAAGGCCTCATGCATACCTTTATGGATAGGCTTTATGCATAAGGCCTCATGTATGCTTTATGCATAAGGCCTCATGCATAGTTTTATGCTTAAGGCCTCATGCTTAAGGCCTTATGCATAGTGCTTTATGCATAAGCCTTATGCATAATGCTATATCCATAAGGCCTCATGCATAAAGCTTTATGCTTAAAGCTTTATTATGCATAAGGCCTCATGCATAAAGCATTATGCTTAAAGCTTTATGCATAAGACCTCATGCATGCTTTATGCGTAAGCTTTAGCATAGCTTGCATAGCGGCATAGTTTGCATAAGGCTTGCATAGCGGCATAGCTTGAATAATCTTTTGTATGTGTGCATTACTAATCCTTTTCTCACCCTTTTGTTGGTTTTGTAGGTCTTCTAATCCTCTCTTTTAACATCACAAAAAAGAGGTAAGTGCTTTTTTATCTTTCCTCTATTATTATTGCACCCTTGGGTGCTGGGGATTTGTTTTGTAGGTTTGTACATAAGCTTTATGGACAATCTTTATGCATAAGATTTATGCATGCTTTATGCATAATGCTCATGCATGCTTTATGCATAAGCCTCATGCATAGCTTTATGCATAGGCTTTATGCATAAGGCCTCATGCATAGTTTTATTCTTAAGGCCTCATGTGTAAGGCCTTATGCATAAGCCTTATGCATAATGCTTTATGGGGTTGCAGGATCAGGGTGCCGAGTTTTGTCCACTCAAGCACCCTATAAATAGTTTTAAAAAAACATGCATTTGTTTACCATTTGTGGCCAATTTCTCCTAGCTCTAACAAAGGAATTTCCTTTCATGTTCTTTTATTGGAACATCACATACAAAGTTGGAATAAATTGATTAAACATTAGATAGTCAAAAGTCCTCATTTCCTTAGATACCAAGTCAATGTATACACCCTGCCAAATTTGGACTAATTCCATAAAATGCTAATATCTTTTACATATAAACTCATATGAGATTCCCACTTTGAACCTTAGATCTTTACATAATTAGAGTCTAAATATAAACTCGTATGAGATTCCTACTTTGAACCTTAGATCTTCACATAATTAGAGCCTAATTTATTTTTTTGAGAAAATTCTAAGCTATTTATCTATTTTCTTTAAATATTTCAAGGTCTTCAAAGTGTTATAATATATGCCACTTTTTACACCCACAATAACTACAACTTAAAATGCTCAATCTTGTAGATCAAAAGAGTGGTAGATAGTGAGACATTAGTAGAATGTGGTGGTTAGTTGAAATTTCAAATCCAATGGTTGTATTTTTTGATCAATTTTTTAAAATTCTTCTAGGCTATCAGAAGGCCTGCAAATATTAATAATCTAATTACTAAAGTTACATTTTTCATGTAAATCATTTAAAACCTATAGGGACTAGTGTACTTGTAATGGTGTATTTATGGAAAAAAATTTGGATCACTCTAAGTATAGAAAGATCATTTTATCACATTTTATCACATTTTTTATTAGTTTTGATTAATTATAATAGTTTATATTAATTTGAGTTATATTGGATTAATGTGAGTGTATGTGTACTTTCTATTAGTTTCTTGATCTCATTTGAATTATCTTGCTCTCCCAAATTTGGTCTCCAATCATTGTGGACAAACTGGACACCCTAATCTTGCAACAACCCTATGCATAAGCTTTATGCGTAAGGCCTCATGCATAAAGCATTATGCTAAAAGATTTATTATGCATAAGGCCTTATTCATAAAGCATTATTCTTAAAGCTTTATGCATAAGGCCTGATGTATGCTTTATGCATAAGCTATAGCATAGCTTGCATAAGGCTTAGGGCTTTCATAGCGGCATAGCTTGCATAAGCTTTTGTATGTATGCATTATCAATCTTTTCCTCACCCTTTTGTTGGTTTTGTAGGTCCTCTAATCCTCTCTTTCGACATCACGAAAAAGAGGTAAGTGCTTTCATATCGTTCCTCTTTTTCCACTATTATTGTTGCACCCTTGGGTGCTGGGGATTTATTTTGTAGGTTTGCACATAAGCTTTATGCATAATGCTTTATGAATAATGCTCATGCATGCTTCATGCATAAGGCCTCATGCATAAGATTTATGCATAAGGCCTCATGCATAGTTTCATGCATAAGGCCTCATGCATAGCTTTATGCATAAGCCTTATGCATAACCTTTATGCATAAGGCCTCATGCATAGTTTTATGCTTAAGGCCTCATGTTTAAGGCCTTATGCATAGTGCTTTATGCATAAGGCCTCATGCATAGCTTTATGCTTAAGGCCTCATGCTTAAGGCCGTATGCATAGTTCTTTATGCATAAGCCTTATGCATAAGGTCTCATCCATAGTTTTATGCTTAAGGCCTCATGCTTAAGGCCTTATGCATAGTGCTTTATGCATAAGCCTTATGCATAAGCTTTATGCTTTAAGGCCTCATGCATAGCTTTATGCATAAGGCCTCATGCATGCTTTATGCATAAGGCCTAATGCATAATGCTTTATGCAAGGCTTGCGTAACGGCTTGCATAACAGCTTGGATAACGCATAGTGCTTTAAACATAATGCATAGTGTTTCAAGCTTATGGATAGTACTTTAAACATAATGCTTGCATAATATTTTTTTCATATTATCTTTATTTGTATAGATGTGGCATGGGTCCTCGTCCTCTTGTCCCACGAACAATACAATCGAGCAAGGAGAACACCAATGCAGGTAATACTTTTTTATTTTTTTTACAAAACATGTTTCGACCTTTATAATACTTTATATTTTTATTTATATATATCTTCACTTTGTGTAGGCACATAAGGTGGACAAGAAGGAGGACAAGATGACTCAGAGAGTGATGACTCCTCCGAGTAGTCGCCCGCTAGTTTTTCTTCATGTATAGTTTTGGTTTATGCAACTATGTTTCTTTTTCAAGCCTCATGTGGCTACCATCATGTATGGACAACTTCTTGGATATAAGATGAAAATTTTCATCTTCTTTATGTATCTATGTTTTTATTCAAGCCTTATGTGGCTACGATCATGTATTGATAAATTTTGGATATAAAATGTAATTTATCATCTTCTTTAATAAATATTCGAAGTGTGTTCACAAATCTTTTTGTGCATATCTATCTTTAATTTAAGTTTTTATGTTGATATCTTTGCTCATCTTGATTCGTCTATGTACGAGTAAGCAAAACGTTAAACCAGAGAGCTGTCTGTGCAGAAAATGTAGCTGTACATCTGCACAGAGGTGGCTCTCTAGAATTTTTTTTAAATTTCAGAGTGCATCTATAATGGAGTCTATAAGCGTGTCTATAAGCACGTTTATATGCATGTCTACAAGCGCATCTATACTGAGATAGGCACGCTTATAGACGTGCATATAGATGTGCGTATAGACATGCATATAGACGCCTCTCGGTAGATGCACCTATAAATGCGCCCGTAACATTTTAAACCACGTTGTCAAAACGTGTCTATAAACACGCCTACGGTCACTATTCCTTATAGTGTTAGCTAACTCACTCTTGGTTACATTGTCGATGGGCGGAGGCAGTACAAGCCCAAGAGGTGACCCAAGGTAATCCACCCTATGTCACTGGGAAGTGGATATCTGCCCCACGAGGATGGACATATGATTATGGTTGCTACCTAGTTCTATGGGCTCAGGCTAGTGCAGTGAATTAACCCACCTCATGAGTAGATGTCCCCTTTTGAGTGGGAGGGTTTGCTACAAGCAACAATTCCTAAGGGGCAACAAGCTAGCTTTGCCCTTACCGATTGGCTGATTGACAAGGGAGTATGGTTCGTGGTGTATGCCCAGCTGATTGAGGCTGGAAGACCGAATTCTAGATCATCGATGGTTCAATTTGGGTTGGGTTGGTTTGGTTTTGGATATGCTTATGGACTTTTTCCATCCTTGATCATGCACATGAGTGCCATTCGATTGGAGGAATAGACTCTTGTTAGAATAACTATGTTTTCTCTACGAGATAGAGTTAGGTCCCTCCTTTTTCTCATATCCTTGTTTTCTCAATAAATCAAGGTGTCGTCAATCGAAGACCAAGGGACTTTATCACCTATCAAAAGGATCCTTTTGTCCCAACTAGGACAAGGACCTTACACGTGTTATTAGGGTATAGGTTAGGTTTAGGAAATTATATGTTTTTGTATTCTTTGATTGCTATGCTTTATTCTTAGACTAATCTAGCTACGGCTAGCTGTAGGATAGGATGGATCTCTATTCTTGATTCTTGGTGTTTGAGCACATGTTCATGGCCGCTTGTCGCTCCTCAAACTTTGAGTTCTACAATGCCATGGTGTACATCATAGATAAGCTAACCCTTCTTTACTAAACTCACATTAAAAGGGGATCAAATAGAGATGAGCATTGGAATCAACTATCATTATATTTCATCACATCCAAGCCAAACATGTTGGCAACCTTTCCATTAACCTGAGGTGAATCAGTTACGTGGAGATGTTGAGTATAGTTTGCTTGTTCTAGTTTATTGGCACTCCTCATGACATCTGTGTGGATGGAAATCGCATGCTGCAGAATGGATGGGTTTATGATCCCATAGTTTAGGTTTACCCCCTTATAGGGTAGTTGTTGCCCGTAGTGCCACACATGGCTTACCTCCCCTGTCATACTTATCTTGTTTAAGAAACCTTGACAGAACCCCCTTGCTTTTTCAGTACTAATATCTCAAAGCTTTGTTAGGTTTCCTACAAAATCTTGCCATGTAAATAAATAAGATTTGGGTTGCATAGCCCAAGTGAACCCTTGTATCAGCGTGGTTTACTTGTAAATATTAGAGCTTGGAATAAAACTTTTGAATTCTCACGCTCAACCCTTGTACCAGCCTAGTTTACTTGTGTAAATATTAATATTAGAGCTTGGAATAAAAGTTTCAAATTCTCACACTCAGTGTTCCTATGATTGTTATAAGATCAAGAACCCGTGTTATGAGTTTAACCAAGTGTCAGGCATTTTTTTGAGAGGTCTTTTTGGTCAGTGTACATATGGATGCGTGGCGTGTGTGAAGGTTTTGCCTGTGAATGCCTTGCCAGGTGTACAGGGTGGACGGATTTGTTTTGAGGCTTGTGCAGGCCTGTCCGAAACAGGGTCCATGGAGATGGTATCATCCGCTTGGTCGTCTTGAAGTGTGTGCGCGTCCAAAGGATGAGTGGGCACTAGCCGGTTTGTGTTGAAGGTATGGCATGATGGGCAATAAAAGGTAATGGGCCAAAGTCATAGGGCATTGGTGTGAAAAGGAATATTTGGTGGCTTTAAATAATAAAATGATGAAAATATGGCCAGCTACGTGGAACTTGAAGATGCTACCAGCGCAAGTCTGACAGGCTGGCGAAGCATGGAGAAGGGCGGACGAGTCGGCGGAGTCTGCTGAAGGAAGGAGGGTCGCCTTGTTTTGAAATGGGGGTTCTCGAGTGAAGCTGCAGCTTGGCGACAGAAAATCTGAAGAAGACAGGGCTGCTGGGAAAGAGACGGAGGCCTCCCTTGGTGAAGGGCGCCGACGAGCTACGCAAACAGTGGAGAGCACAGCTATGTGGGTTAGCTGGCGGGCGTAGAGGGTCGAGGGGCTCTTGGGCGTGTGCTGTCAGCGCAAGTAGAGGTTGCAGCTGCAGGTCTGCAACTGTGTGAGGCGACGTGAAGAGGTGAGCCAAAGGTGGTGTGGCTGCAGGCTAAGAGTGCGGTGGTTGGCGACGTGTGAAGTGAGAGTGGTCAGCGCAGAGTCTTGGGATGAGCTGCAGTTGAGGCAGACAGGCTGACAGTGTAGAAGAGAAGCAAGAGGCAGAAGAGCTGCCTTGGTGAGGACAGCCGTTTGGGCTGAAGCATGGAGCTTTGAGTAGGCGCAGCTGTGGTTGGCGCAAGGTAACAGTCAACAAGGGCTGCGGAGCAGAGACGTGGAGCCGCCTAGTAGGTGAAACGACTGGGCGATTGTGCAGCCGCAGCAAGATTGGTGAAGAAGTCGACAGTGGGCTGACAGAGATGGGTCAAGTGGAAGCCGCCTATGGGCAAGGTAGGTGCTGAAGGCAAGCATGGAGGACATGCGTGTTGGAGAAGGCAGAGGCTGGTGGGGCGCTGCCTGTGGGAAAGAGATGGGTGCTGGCATCAAAGGGAGCTGCTAGCGAGGACAAAAAGGGAGCAGATAAGCTGCAGGTAACAGGCTGGCTGGTGTGGGCCGCCTAGGAGACAGGGCTGTGGACAGTGAGCAGGGTGCCGAGTGAAGCAGAGAGAGATAAAGTGTTGCTGCTTGGTGGTGGGCCGGTAGCAAAGGGCAGATAAGCTGCCTGGGTTTGTTGCGAGCTGACAGAGGATCAGCACAAAGACAGACAGAGTGTGAGAGAGAGATGATGGTGTAGCTGCTGCTGACGACACATGCAGAAGTGATGGGTCGCAGAGGACTCGAGGGTTAGCTGGTGTGGGCGCCTTCTGGAGTGAGAGTGGCCAGGTTCATTCTGGTGTGTATTGGTACAGCAGACAGGCAAGTTATGTGGTGATTGGGGATGTGGTGTATCCTCGGCTGACAGGCCTGAGTGAGTGTGTGTTTGTGAGTTGTGTGAGTAAGGCTTCTGCGTCAAGAGAAGCTTGTATGAAGTGTTGATCTGGGAATATATTGCTGGGTGTTTCTTTGGTCTATCATGCCCCTGCTTTTGCTGTCTGTCTGGCATGGGTTGGGTGGTGAAGTCCGAGAATTGTTCCAGCCGGTGGCTGGTGGTGCCCCCGTTCGTGTTGTTATTCCAAGTTTGCGAGGTGGAAGGGCTATAGAGGCAGGGTTCTTTCTTCTTTTTTTCACCTCACATCCTTCTGGTGCCCCCACTGAGGAGTTGCTCTGGCATTGTTCATTGCCTGGAAGGGCGTGTGTTCCAGGGATTGGTACAGGCTGTCATGATGTGGTCTTATCCGGAGTTTCATGGCAGGAAGAAGGGTGAAGATGTGGTTGACTTCTTGGAGCAGATGGAGTTGGCATGCATTAGCAACCACATGACAGATGAAGAGCAGGTTCTGAAGTTGATAAGGATATTTTTGAAGGGAGATGCCCGAAGCTGGCTTAAGGGTTTTGAAACACAGGATGCTGGTGTTTTGAACTTAGACAGGTTGAAGGAAGGCCTTTTGGAGCGTTTTTCAGCAAGTGGAGGATTCTAGTGTGCTTTGGCAGGAGTTGAGCATCTTGAAGCAGGTACATGGGCAATCACTGGACAATTTTGTGAAGGTATTTACATGTTTGTGGGCTAAGTGGTGTGTGACATTGAAGCAAGAAGTTCCTCCTATGTTTATGAAGAAGAGCTTGTTTATTGATGGTTTGCTACCTCATTTGAGGGTCAGGGTTGAGTTGAAGAATCCCAGGTCATTTGATGATGCTGTTAGGGTTGCTAGGGAAAAGGAAGGCAAGGTTTTGAAGAAAATGGAAATGGGTATTTATCCGTATGAAGGGGTTGTGTCTGCAAGGGATAAGCAGGTAAATTTGGTCGAGGTGGATAAGAGTCCTATGCAAGGTTTGATCAGATAGGAGCCTCAAAGGCCGATACAGGTGCAAAGGGGTATGTTCTATATGCCTTCTGATTTTTTTCCAAAGTTTGAAAAGCATGTGCAGGTGGATGAGAAGCAGGTGAAGGAGCGAAGTGCAGATAAGGAGTTGTCAGTGGATTCTTCTTTGGTGGATTTGGACGTCATAGCTGTACATGACAATGATCTGGATGACATGCATGCACAGGGAAGTAATGAGGATGGTGTCTTGGGATTAGATGCTGATAAGAAGGAAGAGGAGCTGGATACAGGATGCTTTGAGGATGATTCTTTGCCAGATTCTACGAGGGAGGAGGATGGGGTAGAGACTTCTGATGAAGTGAAGATGGTTTGTGATGCAGATGTGGAGAGCGTGGAGGAAGATCCTATCATTATGGATTTTCTGGGACAGCTGGATGATGGTATGGTACCTGCGATGAATGGTATGGATGATGTGGATAGATTAGGTGCTGGGGAGTCTTTGGACGATGATACCAGGGGGGTTGGCAGCACTCAAGAAGGTATGCATGTGGATTTGGCTGATGAAGAGCGTTGTGAGATGAGTATTGTGCTTGAGGATGATATCTGGGAAATTGCTAGCCTGGATGAGCAGGAACCAGAGGTGGAGATGGATGCTGATATGGTTGAGAGTGTGACAAAGGCTACCTTACGTGTTGCTGAGATGCTGAAGGCAAAGTCCATGGATGACAAGGATTCTAAGCCAGTTGAGCTGAATAGTTGTGAGGAGATGCCTGAAGTGCAAGAGCTGGAAGTGCTGGTGGACACTCCCATTGGAGAGGATGTGGATTTTGGTGTGCAGAAGGGTCAAGATACTGGAACCTGGCCTTCATTGGTGTTGGATGGGATGCTAGATGCTGGAATGCCACAGGTTTCGAAGACGAGGAGGTTGGTTGTGGGTGAAGTGGACAGAAATGATTTTGTGATGCACGTGGTTGATAGTGATGCAGCCATGGTGTTTGAGAGATGCTGGGGAATGGGATGGTGAGTTGCTGTTTCCTTTTGATCCTGGCGGATAGCTACTGGAATTGTCTAATGCTGCTGAGCATGAATGCTCTAGCAGATGGGGGGGTGGCAAAGTATGTCAGGCGTTTTTTTGAGAGTTCTTTTTGGTCAGTGTACATATGGATGCGTGGCGTGTGTGAAGGTTTTGCCTGTGAATGCCTTGCCAGGTGTACAGGGTGGACGGATTTGTTTTGAGGCTTGTGCAGGCCTGTCCGAAACAGGGTCCATGGAGATGGTATCAGCCGCTTGGTCGTCTTGAAGTGTGTGCGCGTCCAAAGGATGAGTGGGCACTAGCCGGTTTGTGTTGAAGGTATGGCATGATGGGCAATAAAAGGTAATGGGCCAAAGTCATAGGGCATTGGTGTGAAAAGGAATATTTGGTGGCTTTAAATAATAAAATGATGAAAATATGGCCAGCTACGTGGAACTTGAAGATGCTACCAGCGCAAGTCTGACAGGCTGGCGAAGCATGGAGAAGGGCGGACGAGTCGGCGGAGTCTGCTGAAGGAAGGAGGGTCGCCTTGTTTTGAAATGGGGGTTCTCGAGTGAAGCTGCAGCTTGGCGACAGAAAATCTGAAGAAGACAGGGCTGCTGGGAAAGAGACGGAGGCCTCCCTTGGTGAAGGGCGCCGACGAGCTACGCAAACAGTGGAGAGCACAGCTATGTGGGTTAGCTGGCGGGCGTAGAGGGTCGAGGGGCTCTTGGGCGTGTGCTGTCAGCGCAAGTAGAGGTTGCAGCTGCAGGTCTGCAACTGTGTGAGGCGACGTGAAGAGGTGAGCCAAAGGTGGTGTGGCTGCAGGCTAAGAGTGCGGTGGCTAGCGACGTGTGAAGTGAGAGTGGTCAGCGCAGAGTCGTGGGATGAGCTGCAGTTGAGGCAGACAGGCTGACAGTGTAGAAGAGAAGCAAGAGGCAGAAGAGCTGCCTTGGTGAGGACAGCCGTTTGGGCTGAAGCATGGAGCTTTGAGTAGGCGCAGCTGTGGTTGGCGCAAGGTAACAGTCAACAAGGGCTGCGGAGTAGAGACGTGGAGCCGCCTAGTAGGTGAAACGACTGGGCGATTGTGCAGCCGCAGCAAGATTGGTGAAGAAGTCGACAGTGGGCTGACAGAGATGGGTCAAGTGGAAGCCGCCTATGGGCAAGGTAGGTGCTGAAGGCAAGCATGGAGGACATGCGTGTTGGAGAAGGCAGAGGCTGGTGGGGCGCTGCCTGTGGGAAAGAGATGGGTGCTGGCATCAAAGGGAGCTGCTAGCGAGGACAAAAAGGGAGCAGATAAGCTGCAGGTAACAGGCTGGCTGGTGTGGGCCGCCTAGGAGACAGGGCTGTGGACAGTGAGCAGGGTGCCGAGTGAAGCAGAGAGAGATAAAGTGTTGCTGCTTGGTGGTGGGCCGGTAGCAAAGGGCAGATAAGCTGCCTGGGTTTGTTGCGAGCTGACAGAGGATCAGCACAAAGACAGACAGAGTGTGAGAGAGAGATGATGGTGTAGCTGCTGCTGACGACACATGCAGAAGTGATGGGTCGCAGAGGACTCGAGGGTTAGCTGGTGTGGGCGCCTTCTGGAGTGAGAGTGGCCGGGTTCATTCTGGTGTGTATTGGTACAGCAGACAGGCAAGTTATGTGGTGATTGGGGATGTGGTGTATCCTCGGCTGACAGGCCTGAGTGAGTGTGTGTTTGTGAGTTGTGTGAGTAAGGCTTCTGTGTCGAGAGAAGCTTGTATGAAGTGTTGATCTGGGAATATATTGCTGGGTGTTTCTTTGGTCTATGGTGCCCCTGTTTTTGCTGTCTGTCTGGCATGGGTTGGGTGGTGAAGTCCGAGAATTGTTCCAGCCGGTGGCTGGTGGTGCCCCCGTTCGTGTTGTTATTCCAAGTTTGCGAGGTGGAAGGGCTATAGAGGCAGGGTTCTTTCTTCTTTTTTTCACCTCACACCAAGATCATCAGCTTCTTGCTTTCAATGCATTATACATGGGTACACAAGAGAAAAATCTCCTCCTCTCAAACAAATGCAGCCTCCCTCCTCGGGGGGGTGCACTACTAAGAAACCCTATGTATCATGTGCGTTTAAGGGGTATTTTAAAAATACCTTACTTGTGAATTTCTTATGAATAAAATGAACCCTTTTTCTTTATGGACTTATAGGTTTTTTCCCAAAATTGATTTAAAAAACCCATTCGATAAATGTATTTCTGTCAATTTACCTTAAGATTTTGAATTAGAAACCCCTTATTTGAACTCATGTGCTATACTTACATATTTTGAGGTGAACCCCTCAAGCCTCCCTCTGTCAATGGGGCAGGCTCAAAGATTGAAAGGGATGCACAAGTTTGGATTAAGGCTATGGGGAGTACTTTTTAGTTACCAGCACAGGAGTTAGAAATTAATCCATGCTTGCTAGGTTTTGTCTCACTAGAGATGGTGAAACAATGGTGTTGAGACAAGGGGATCACTGAAGGTTGCCAGACCTGGAGTGACATTAAATACGTTGTGAAAGGACCGCTACCTTCCCCCATGTCATGAATCCATTATGATGAATGAGTTCTTTAGCCTCAAGCATCTTAGCTTAACTCTAGAGTAATACTACTCAAAATTTATCACACTTTGTAAGTATGCTCTTTGACTATTTTCTATTTTTGATGATTTTGTGCATGATAATTTACTAATTCTCGTGGGCTATTTTTTTGGCTTCTTTTTTAGCCTTGAGGATTTTCCGTGAAAAAATAGAGAGAAAGAGAGAGATTTTGAGATTCGGGCCAGCCGTCCTTAGATAGGGAACGCCGAATAGAGATTGTGATTTATGCCCTCTAGGAGACATTTGGTAGAACCCAGAGTGGATGAGATTTACTAGAGGCATGCCCGGGATAGCTGCGATGTCCAGAGTGGTGCTTGGGTGGATGGGCGTCGAAGAAAGGCCCTATTGGCTAGATCTTTTGTTGGTGATTATCTCTTTGATTTTTGAGATTTTTTTTGTTTTGAGAAATTTTGTGTTAGAACATAGAACAGAATATGGGTACGTCTCTTTAAGTTAAGTAGCCAAAAAGATTATGGAGAATTCCCACTTTCGTCCCCATATATGCCCTTAACGCTAATCAGCTTACTCCAAAATACTTTATGGTTCTTTCTCTTGTTGACAAGGAATGTAGCTAAGAAGATTATCACTGTTTGATGTTGTTTTCTTATTGCTCAATGAATTACTGAAAAAGAAGAGAATGTTTTTTCTTGTTTCAATGGATATGTTTGCTGGTTTCATTGCTAATCTGTAGGTACATCTTCTCCTCTACTTATCTAACTTGCTCTTGGTTACGTTGTCAGCGGCGGGTGGTGGAGGCAGCACAAGCCCAAGAGGTGACCCAAGGTAATCCACCCTATGTCACTGGGAAGTGGATTTCTGCCCCACCACGAGGATGGAAATCTGATTATGGATGCTACCTAGTTCTAGGGACCCAGGCTAGTGCGGTGAATTAGCCCACCTCATGAGTAGATGTCCCCTTTTGAGGAGTGGGAGGGTTTGCTACAAGCAACAATACCTAAGGGGGAAACAGGCTAGCCTTTCCCTTACCGATTGGCCGATTGACGAGGGAGTATGGTCCGTCGGGTCTTGTAACAAGACCGTCCTATACAGAATATTGGTAAACAACAAGACAAGATCAAATAGATGGAGAGAGAGAGAGATTTTATTATATTGCAAGAGAGGTTACAATGAAAAAAGTACTGCTATACAGAAGCTCGACCACCCGATTACCACTTGTAACAAGACCGTTCTATACAGAATATTGGTAGACAACAAGACAAGATCAAATAGATGGAGAGAGAGAGAGATTTTATTATATTGCAAGAGAGGTTACAACGGAAAAAGTACTATACAGAAGCTCGACCACCCGACCACCCCCGAGCATTTGTATGCATAGGCTACCTTGATCACACTCACACTCGTAATCACACTCTCAATTGCAATCACACTCTCAATCACATTCACGCTCTCAATCACAAGAGGTCTCTCTATATTTGGCATACCGCGAGTGTGTGTGTGACACATATATCGCGAGACCTCTTGTGATTGAGAGCGTGAATGTGATTGAGAGCGTGATAGCAATTGAGAGTGTGATTGCGAGTGTGAGTGTGATCAAGGCAGCCTATGCATACAAATGCTCGAGGGTGGTCGGGTGGTCGAGCTTCTGTGTATAGAAGTACTTTTTCCGTTGTAACCTCTCTTGCAATCTAATAAAATCTCTCTCTCTGTCCATCTATTTGATCTTGTCTTGTTGTCTACCAATATTCTGTATAGAACGGTCTTGTTACAGGTATGCCCAACTGATTGAGGCTAGAAGACCGAATTCTAGATCATCGGTGGTTCAGTTTGGATTGGTTTGGTTTTGGATATACTTATGGAAATGGAAGCCTAGAGGTGGTTGTGCTGACTCTGTTTTTGAGTCTCTTTTTTGTAAATATTTGGTTTGTAAGTATTGTTTTCATGTAAATATTTCTACTTCCAAATTGTGCACTTTGAAAAGGCAATTTCAAGGAACATTGTGGAACTTTTTAATTAAAGAAGCTATTTTGATGGGTTTCACAGTGTGGTAGGACCTAATAACAAAATCTTTTTCTGAAGAAATTGGAGATCTTGTCTTCCACAAATGCAATGGCTCTAATTCCTCTTGGCCCTAGGGGTTTTCAAGGGTGCTCTACAAGCTGGTGAAGACAGATTTTGATTTGATCAAGTCTACAATGAGATCCAAGCTCTTCATCAAATCTACAAGTGACTTTGGTAAAACAGAGATTAAGCATTCAATGTTTGGTCAAATCTTGTGCTTCTTAGCTTAATCCTCTACTAGACTAATTGCTATTGATGGCCTTGAAAGTATTTGAGCTTATTTGAACTCTAAGACCTCAGATCTAGACTCCTCGCATACTCTGTCAATTTACCTTTTTCTATATGGACTTATAGGTTTTTTCCCAAAATTTATTTAAAAAACCCCTTTAATAAATGTATTTCTGTCAATTTACCTTAAGATTTTGAATTAAAAACCCCTTCATTTGAACTCATGTGCTATACTTACATATTTTTAGGTGAACCCCTCGAGCCTCCCACAGTCAACGGGGCAGGCTCAAAGATTGAAGGGATGCAGAAGTTTGGATTGAGGCTATAGGCGAGTACCTTTTAGCTACTAGCATAGGAGTTAGAAATCAATCCATGCTTGCTAGGTTTTGTCTCACTAGAGATGGTGAAACAATGGTGTTGAGACAAGGGGGTCACTGAAGGTTCCGGGACCTGGAGTGACATTAAATACATTGTGAAGGACCGCTACCTTCCCCCATGTCATGAATCCATTATGATGAATGAGTTCTTTAGCCTCAAGCATCTTAACTTAACTCTAGAGGAATACTACTCAAAATTTATCACACTTTGTAAGTATGCTCTGCCTATTTTCTATTCTTGATGATTTTGTGCATGATAATTTACTAATTCTCGTGGGTTATTTTGTTGGCTTCTTTTTCAGCCTTGAGGATTTTCTGTGTAGGATAGAGAGAAAGAGAGAGATTTTGAGATTCGGGTGAGCCATCCTTAGACATGGAACACCGAATAGAGATTGTGATTTATGCCCTCTAGGAGACATTTGGTAGAACCCAAAGTGGATGAGATTTACTAGAGGTATACCCGAGATAGCTGCGACGTCCAGAGTGGTGGTTGGGTGGATGGGCGTCGAAGAAAGGCCTTATTGGCTAGATCTTTTGTTGGTGATTATCTCTTTAATTTTTGAGATTTTTTTTGTTTTGAGAAATTTTGTGTTAGAACATAGAAGAGAATATGGGTACGTCTCTTTTAAGTTAAGTAGCCAAAAAGATTATGGAGAATTCCCACTTTCGTCCCCATATATGCCCTTAAGTAACGCTAATCAGCAAGTAATCTTACTCCAAAATACTTTATGGTTTTTTTTTCTTGTTGACAAGGAATGTAGCTAAGAAGATTATCATTGTTTGATGTTGTTTTCTTATTGCTCAATGAATTATTGAAAAAGAAGAGAATGTTTTTTCTTGTTTCAATGGATATGTTTCAATGAATTATTGAAAAAGAAGAGAATGTTTTTTCTTGTTTCAATGGATATGTTTGCTGGTTTCATTGCTAATCTGTAGGTACATCTTCTTCTCTACTTAGCTAACTCGCTCTTGCTTACGTTGTCGGCGGGCGAAGGCAGTACAAGCCCAAGAGCTGACCCAAGGTAATCCACCCTATGTCATTGGGAAGAAGTGGATTTCTGTCCCACGAGGATGGACATCTAATTATGGATGCTACCTAGTTCTGGGGGCCCAGGCTAGTGCGGTGAATTAGCCCACCTCATGAGTAGATGTCCCCTTTTGAGGAGTGGGAGGGTTTGCTACAATCAACAATGCCTAAGGGGGCAACAGGCTAGCTTTGCCCTTACCGATTGGCCAATTGACGAGAGACTATGGTCCGTGGGGTCCGTGGGGTATGCTCAACTGATTAAGGCTAGAAGACCGAATTCTAGATCATCGGTGGTTCAATTTGGATTGGTTTGGTTTTGGATATGCTTATGGACATGGAAGCCTGGATGTGGTTGCTGACTTAGTTTTCAAGTCTCTCTTTTGTAAATATTTTGTTTGTAATTATTGTTTTCATGTAAATATTATTGCTTCCAAATTGTGCACTTTGAAAAGGCTATTTCAAGGAACATTGCTTTTTAATTGAAGAAGCTATTTTGATGGGTTTCACAGTGTGGTAACAAAAATGAACTGGGTGATTAGGTGGAAAGTGGGTGGATGCCTCAATAGCACCACCTATGGATAGGTGGACTCGATGAGTTGGTTAACTTTCGAATAGATTTATGTATTATGATCCATAGTAAAAATAGGGCCCCACACAAGTTCTAGTTTAGGGGATCGAGCGAGCGGTCGTGCCTCAAATAAAGAAAAAGGGAAACAAGGTGTTGGCCTTTATGAAGGAAGTGCAGACTTTCTCCATCCTTGATCATGCACATGAGTTCCATTCGATTAGAGGACTAGACTCTTCTTAGAATAACAATGTTTTCTCTTTGTTGAGATAGAGTTAGGTCCCTCCTTTTTCTCATATCCTTGTATTTTCAATAAATCAAGGTGTCGCCAATCGAAGACCAAGGGACTTCGCTGACTATCAAAAGGATCCTTTTGTCCCAGCTAGGACAAGGACCTTACATGTGGTATTACAGCATAGTTTAGGTTTAGAAAATTGTATGTTGTTGTATTCTTTGATTGCTATGCTTTCTTCTTACAATAATCTAGCTATGGCTAGATGTAGGATGGGATGGATCTCTATTCTCAATTCTTGGTGTTTGAGCACATGTTCATGGCCGCTTGTCGCTCCTCAAACTTTGAGTTCTACAATGCCATGATGTACATCATCATAGATAAGCTAACCCTTCCTCACTAAACTTGCATTAAAAGGGGATCGAATAGAGATGAGCAATAGCATCAACTATCATTATATTTGATCACATCCAAGCCAAACATGTTGGCAACCTTTCCATTAACCTGAGGTGAATCCGTTATGTGGAGATGTTGAGTATAGTTTGCTTGTTCTAGTTTAATGGCACTCCTCATGATATCTGTGACCATCCATGGAAATCGCATGCTGAAAAATGGATGGGTTTATGATCCCATAATTTAGCTTTACCCCCTTATAGGGTAGTTGTTGCCCATAGTGCCACTAGGTACCTTGTGAAGAGGTTGAGATATGATGGATATGCAACCCATCATTATGCTTACAAAGTTAAAGTAATATAGGAGTTGGAGCCCACGTTTTTTAAGAAAGCACTTGGAAATAAAAAATGGAAAGATGCTATGAATGAGGAGATGGTAGCATTGAATGCAAATGTACCTTTGCCTAAGGAAAAGTAGACGGCAATTGCATAAAAGCCGGTGTATAAGTTCAAGCATAATGCATATGGTTCAATGAGCAGGGATAAGGCAAGATTGGTTGCCAAGGGCTATGCGCAGAACAAGAATCTTCCTGGGACTTATTCTAATTAATGTAACTTGAAGGTATCTAATTATATCGTAGAGGAATCCATCGATCTAGCCCCCAACCGGCCCATGGGTTAGCCAACCTCCCAACCACTGTATTGGTGGGATCCCTTTATATAAAATTTGGTTGAGTTTGTCTCAGGTACCAGGGAAAAGAGTTCCCAAGCCCCCTAGCTGGCACTCATACAAAATACAACTTAGACACGTGTCCACTTACGCACCTAATATGAAATCGCCTTTTATAGATTCTGCCCTTGATGTTCAATGGCGGCGTATCAAAGGCCTCAAAGTAGCCCCACCAACCACCATCTCATCATGAGTGGCCACCTAATCAACAGAGTTAGGAATGGCATCCTCTATCTTTGCAATGCGAGTGGCCACACCTTGTGTGATATGATACTGTCGAGCAAGAAAGTCTACGTCCATCAATCTCGACATGGACCATTGAAGAAAAGAGGGAGCCATGCCACTATCCCATCTCGGCAGTCGCCCAGTCAATATGAGTGCACTCACCTAACTAACGCCCCTCCCAAGTCTCGAATCCATCAACACCACAGCAGCAGCTGAATGTCTCTTCATAGTCGATTCCATAAGTCTGTGCATAGCCTTTGGCCACCAATCTTGCCTTATACTTGGTGGCCGATCGACCAGCAAGTTAGCCATATTTGCTGAGCCTGACTTGGCCGGTAGGCTGGGTGAACTGTGACTCACTACTGAGGTCGCCTAGCGGGATACATGGGTGCTATAACTACACCCCCTCTCCAAGCTTGTGTAATGGGATCTGATTAGATTATTGGTCCTATGGTTGGAAGCTTGCACCAGGCAAGTCGAGTGGCTTTGGAGGCATTCTACATGCTCTGCCAACTCTGATTGGGATCTTGATAACAAAAATGAATTGGGTGATTAGCTAGAAAGTGGGTGGATGGATGCCTCAACGGCACCACCTATGGATAGGTGGACTTGATGAGTTGGGTAACTTTCCAACAGATTTATGTATTATGATCCATAGTAAAAATAGGGCCCCACACAAGTTCTAGTTTAGGGGATCGAGCGAGCGGTCGTGCCTCATAAAGAAAAAGGGAAACAAGGCATGGGCTTTCATAAAGGACGTGCAGACTTTTTCCATCCTTGATCATGCACATGAGTTCCATTCGATTAGAGGACTAGACGCTTCTTAGAATAACTACGTTTTCTCCACGAGATAGAGCTAGGTCCCTCCTTTTTCTCATATCCTTGTATTTTCAATAAATCAAGGTGTCGCCAATCGAAGACCAAGGGACTTTGCCGACTATCAAAAGGATCCTTTTATCCCAGCTAGGACAAGGACCTTACATGTGGTATTACAGCATAGTTTAGGTGTAGAAAATTGTATGTTGTTGTATTCTTTGATTGCTATGCTTTCTTCTTAGAATAATCTAGCTATGGCTAGATGTAGGATGGGATGGATCTCTATTCTCGATTCTTGGTGTTCGAGCACATGTTCATGGCCGCTTGTCGCTCCTCGAATTTGAGTTCTACAATGCCATGATGTACCTCTAGACAAGCTAACCCTTCCTCACTAAACTCACATTAAAAGGGGATCGAACAGAGATGAGCAATAGCATCAACTATCATTATATTTGATCACATCCAAGCCAAACATGTCGGCAACCTTTCCAATAAACTGAGGTGAATCCGTTATGTGGAGATGTTGAGTATAGTTTGCTTGTTCTAGTTTATTGGCACTCCTCATGATATTTATGTGACCATCGATGGAAATTGCATGCTGCAGAATGGATGGGTTTATGATCTTATAATTTAGGTTTACCCCCTTATAAGGTAGTTGTTGCCCATAGTGCCACACATGGCTTACCTCCCCTGCCACAACTATCTTGTTTTATAAACCTTCAGTACTAATATCTCAAATCTTTGTTAGGTTTCCCAGAAAAGCTTGCCATGTAAATAAATAAGATTTGGGTTGCATAGCCCAAGTGAACCCTTGTATCAACATGGTTTACTTGTAAATATTAGAGCTTGGAATAAAACTTTTGGATTCTCACATTCAACCCTTGTATCAGCCTAGTTTACTTGTAAATATTAATATTAGAGCTTGGAATAAAAGTTTCGAATTCTCACACTTAGTGTTCTTATGATTGTTATAAGATCAAGAAGCCCTGTTTATGAGTTTAACCAGGATCATCAGCTTCTTGCTTCCAATGCATTATACATGGGTACACAAGTGAAAAATCTCCTCCTCTCAAACAAATGCAGCCTCCCTCCTCGGGGGGATGCACTACTAAGAAACCCTATGTATCATGTGCGTTCAAGGGGTATTTTAAAAATACCTTACTTGTAAATTTCTTATGAATAAAATGAACCCTTTTTCTTTATGGACTTACAGGTTTTTTCCCAAAATTGATTTAAAAGACCCCTTTGATAAATGTATTTCTGTCAATTTACCTTAAGAGTTTGAATTAAAAACCCCTTCATTTGAACTCATGTGCTATACTTACATATTTTTAGGTGAACCCATCGAGCCTCCCTCAGTCAATGGGGCAAGCTCAAAGATTGAAAGGGATGCAGAAGTTTGGATTGAGGCTATGGGTGAGTACTTTTTAGCTACTAGCACAGGAGTTAGAAATCAATCCATGCTTGCTAGGTTTTGTCTAACTAGAGATGTTGAAACAATGGTGTTGAGACAAGGGGATCACTGAAGGTTCCCAGACCTAGAGTGACATTAAATACGTTGTGAAGGACCGCTACCTTCCCCCATGTCATGAATCCATTATGATGAATGAGTTCTTTAGCCTCAAGCATCTTTGCTTAACTCTAGAGGAATACTACTCAAAATTTATCACACTTTGTAAGTATGCTCCACCTATTATGATCCCATAATTTAGGTTTACCCCCTTATAGGGTAGTTGTTGCCCGTAGTGCCACACATGGCTTACCTCCCCTGTCAGACTTATCTTGTTTTAGGAACCTTGACAGAACCCCCTTGCTTTTTAAGTACTAATTTCTGAAATCTTTGTTAGGTCTCCTAGAAAAGCTTGCCATATGTAAATAAAAAATGTTTTGGGTTGCATAGCCCAGGTGAACCCTTCTATCAGCGTGGTTTACTTGTAAATATTAGAGCTTGGAATAAAACTTTTGGATTCTCACACTCAACCCTTGTATCAGCCTAGTTTACTTGTAAATATTAATATTAGAGCTTGGAATAAAAGTTTCTAATTCTCACACTCAATGTTCTTATGATTGTTATAAGATCAAGAAGTCGTGTTATGAGTTTAACCAGGATCATCAGCTTCTTGCTTCCAATGCATTATACATGGGTACACAAGAGAAAAATCTCCTCCTCTCAAACAAATGCAACCTCCCTCCTCAAGGGGGTGCACTACTACTAAGAAACCCTATGTATCATGTACGTTCATGTACGTTCAAGCTGTATTTTAAAAATACCCTACTTGTGAATTTCTTATGAATAAAATGAACCCTTTTTCTTTATGGACTTACAGGTTTTTTCCCAAAATTGATTTTAAATGTATTTCTGTCAATTTACCTTAAGATTTTGAATTAAAAACCCCTTCATTTGAACTCATGTGCTATACTTACATATTTTTAGGTGAACCCCTCGAGCCTCCCTCAGTCAATGGGGGAGGCTCAAAGATTGAAAGGGATGCAAAAGTTTGGATTGAGGCTATGGGCGAGTACTTTTTAGCTACTAGCACAGGAGTTAGAAATCAATCCATGCTTGCTAGGTTTTGTCTCACTAGAGATGTTGAAACAATGGTGTTGAGACAAGGGGATCACTGAAGGTTCCCAGACCTAGAGTGACAATAAATACATTGTGAAGGACCGCTACCTTCCCCCATGTCATGAATCGATTATGATGAACGAGTTCTTTAGCCTCAAGCATCTTAGCTTAACTCTAGAGGAATACTACTCAAAATTTATCACACTTTGTAAGTATGCTCCACCTATTTTCTTTTTTTGATGATTTTGTGCATGATAATTTACTAATTCTCATGGGCTATGTTTTTTGGCTTCTTTTTTATCCTTGAGGATTTTCTGTGTAGGATAGAGAGAAAGAGAGAGATTTTGAGATTCGGGCCAGCCGTCCTCCTTAGACAGGGAACACCGACGCGAATAGAGATTGTTCTTAGTGGGTGGATGGATGCCGCAACTGCCCCACCTATGGATAGGTGGACTCGATGAGTTGGGTAACTTTTAAAATAGATTTATGTATTATGATCCATAGTAAAAATAGGGCCCCATACAAGTTCTAGCTTTGTGAGATCCCTGTTCCCACCGAGCAACGGATTCGGGGTACTAGCAGCGGAAGTAGCACTTCTCGCGCGGGACAGGGGTCCCACACTCGGGGCCTCACCCACGGATATCCGAATAAGAGACTAATCCGTCGGTTGTTCCAAAACCGAACCCGGAAAAACTTCCTTTACCGGAAAGCACGAGCGATTCCACCAGGATAACTTTTTACTCTAACGTAGTCAAGATCATTTGTGATCAAACTGATCCAATTGCATCTATAAGATATTTGGTCGGATCAAGGAAGAAACTTGCACTTGGATCATTGGGATCAACACTTCTTTTCCCATTCAAGAGGCACAGGCGTTGATTCCTATCCATAGAACAATTACTGTCCGGGATTTACTTTATCTATCGTAATAACAAAAGTTGAGTCTCGATTTATGGATCCATCAGTCCAGCCTAACCCCATCCAATCCCATGGGTTAGCCAACCGCCCAACCACTGTAGTGATGGGATCCAATTTGGAATTTGGTTAGGTTTTGTCCCGGGTACCAAGGAAAAGAGTTCCAAGGCCCCCTAGCCGGAAGTTCATACAAACATAAAACTAGTCACACCACTTACACACCCAATATGAAATTGCCTTTTTCTTAGCATCAACTAGCTTTAAAACAATCCTTTAATAAAACCATTATGTCACTGATGACAATCCTCAAAGTCTCTAGTTGAATCCTTATTTCCAGTCATTCTTTCATCGGTGTACTTATGGCATCATTGGCAACCAGAACGCTCACCACCTGTTCTCTCAGGGGCCTTTTCCATAGTTCCTAGCTCATAGTAACCGGCAATATTTTCATATAATGGAATGGAATCTCCGTGGAAGATAAGCAAGATCAACCCACATCCATATAAAAGAGCCATGGACTCATCCGTTGAGGACCAGCAAGGTCAATCAACCAGATCCATGCCCGGTTTCAGAAAACAACTCTTACTCCTTGTTCCAATATCTTCCACGACGCACGTGTGGGTATCTTCGGCGACCCAGAGCCCGAGCACCGTATGGTCAGCACCCTCTAGGCAGGTGACCTAGCGCTTCACTCATAGGCCGCTTCCTTGGTCCCTCATCCACCGTACCGGAAGCTCACCATTTAAATCGAACCGAGGCTGGTCAAGACCTCGATCGACCTTGCTACGCGAGACGTCCTCCATTGACTCTCCGTCAGCAGTTGCAACTTTATCAGTTCGGTCTTTATGACCTAAATCCTCAAGACGGTCAAAATGCTTCTCCAGCATTCTTGACATAAAATAGTCATTTACAAACAGTCACAAAATACAGTTTCTATAACGAACTCTTGTCTTTCCATATTATCCACTCTCGAACCACATTACTTATTCCACATTCCATTCAATGTGTACTCGTTCTCATCCATTCACTCATATAGACTACACATTATCTCACATACACCTTCATATTCATTATTCTACATACATATCCATGTTCGTACGTCCACATCATACATCCAATTTCACATTCATACATACGCATCTACATGCATACATCCACATCCACATTCATACATCCATACCTCCATTTCCACATCCACACATCCACATTCATATTCATACATCCACATTCACATGCATACATCCATTTTCACATGCATACATCCATTTTCACATCCTCATTCATACATCCACATTCACATACATACATCCACATCTGTATCTTCATCCATACATCCACATCCACCTCTTCATTCACATTCACATCCATACATCCACATCTACATACATACATCCATACATCCACATCTACATACATACATCCATTTTCACATCCTCATTCATACATACACATCCACATACATACATACACATCCGTATCTACATCCATACATCCACATCCACATCAACATTCACATTCATACATATACATCTACATGTATACATACACATCCGTATCTACATCCATACATCCACATCCACATCAACATTCACATTCATACATATACATCTACATGTATACATCCACATCACATTCATACAACCATATTACATCCATTCTCATCCTAACACATCCCATACACATCTTAACACATCCTAACTCATCTTAACACATTCTATCACATCTCATACACATCTTATCACATCTTTTTACATCTCATACACCTCTTATCACATCCTATCACTTTCCATACGCATCTTATCAAATCTTATCACATCTCATACACCTCTTACCACATCTTATCACATTCCATATCTTTTTTAAGAGAATTCTTATATTTGATATAAGATTTCTCTACACATTTATTTATGCATAAATTCCATTTAAAGAGACTAACACTTTCGAAATTAAAATCAATCTTTTATGCATCTTCTTATGCATAAATTCAATTTGGAGGAATTACACTTTTAGAATAAAAGAATTTCTCTTATGCATCTAAGTTATGCATAAAATCCATTTATGAGGAAAATCACACTTTTAGTATAAAAAGAATATCCTTTATGCATACCTCTATGCATGAAATCCAATATGATAAAAGTAACACTCTTACAATAAAATAATCAACTTTTATGCATACCTCTATGCATGAAATTCAATTATGATAAAAGTCACACTTTTATAATAAAATAATCAACCTTTATGCATACCTCTATGCATGAAATTCAATATAATAAAAGACACACTTTTATAATAAAATAATCAACTTTTATGCATACCTTTATGCATGAAATTCAAATATGATAAAAGTAACACTTTTGATATAAAAATTTATCCATTATGTATACTTCTATGCATGAAATAAAAATGATAAAAGTAACACTTTTGATATAAAAATTTATCCATTATGCATACTTCTATGCATGAAATAAAAATGGTAAAAATAACACTTTTGATATAAAAATTTATCCATTATGCATACTTCTATGCATGAAATAAAAATGGTAAAAATAACACTTTTGATATAAAAACTTATCCTTTATGCATGATATTAAAATTCAATTTCTCCAGGATTATAATGAAATTCTTTCAATTAATCTAGGATGATGATTCCTAGAATATGGTAGAAAGTCCTCTTTTTATGCTTTGAATGAAATTATTTTATGCATAATTTTTATAAAAATTTTGCCATAGCTCCGCTGCTATGACTGATAAATCTCAATTTTTCTAAGGGATAAAGCTTATCATTAAGGAAATAATTAAAATGATCTCTAATTGGATCATTAATCCATAATGGATTGAATCATCAATATACATAAACTAAAAGCATAGAAAAAAGCCATTAAATTGGCCTAAGCATAGCTTAATCTTGGGTTAAGGAAAAGCTTTATGAAAAGCTTGATTTGGATTGAGAATGGGTCATGAGTATGACCATTTCTTGAGTGAGAGAGAGAAATTACATAAAAACCATTAGAATTTAAACATAAAATGAAAATTAACTTCAATAGCATTTATTAAATTATGTAACTCTTCACTACTATTCACCAATTAACTTCAATAGCGTTTAAAAAACCATACCAATTAAGCTTCTCAAGCTTGAGAGGGGTTGAGAAGAGAGAAACATTGAGAAATTATAGAAAAGATCAATATTCACTAATTACCTTATAAATTGCTTGATCCTTTGTTCACGGTAGAGGCCCCCAACCAATCAATTGGTTAAGTATGTTGATGGAGCCACCAATGGGGATTGAAGAAAGAGGGAAGCTCAAAAAACTAGTGAATTATTAATGAATTCATAGTTCTTGGCTTAGGTGGAGTAGAGTAACGATGCATAAATACTATATATTTTTCAACAAGGGGGAGGCTTCTATTTATAGGAAAAATTGAGCTCCTAACCAAACAAACTGATTCTAGAATTTTCTAAATCAATTTGGTCAATATTTGACCATTTTTAGGTCAGTTAAGCTAACATTTTGGAACTAGACTTGAATGAGGAGAGAGGAGAGATGAAATATCTCAATTTTTATGAGTTTAAAACTCATTCAAGCATGTGAAATATGCACCTCCTTTAAAGAACTCCCCTTCCTTACATATGTGTCATAATGGAATCATTTTAATATTGCTCATAGTTTTTTACTAATAAACCTTGTACATTTTCAACTCTTCATCTTATGTGAAATATGCACCTCCTTTAAAGAACTCCCCTTCCTTACATATGTGTCATAATGGAATCATTTTAATATTGCTCATAGTTTTTTACTAATAAACCTTGTACATTTTCAACTCTTCATCTTATGTGAGCATTTACTCATTTTTGGGTATCTTCTTTTACAAATTGGATTTATCTCCTCCCTACACATGGATTGATGCTATTGGCCCATAGGAACCTTAATTGGACCATAATCCAAAAATTTCTGAAAATCTAGACCCTTAGGCTAAGGTCCTTTATACCCATTTCTAATTAATTCCAATTGCACATTGGAAAGTTCTTTTTGAATTTCTGTTTCAGGGGAACTTATTTTAAATAAGATGAGATAATTTTCTATTCAAGAATATTAAAAATTTAAATATTCTCTCTCTAGAATATTTTCTCTCTCTAAGTTAAAACAGTTAGAAACAAGTCTTTTATATTTCTGAAGAGGGATTGATTACAGGGGAAGATGCTGGACATTTTGAGAGGCTGGGGAGGAATCTTACATTCTCTCCCACTTGAAAAACGCGAGATGCCCTCATCTCGCAAACTGGGGGTAATTTCGCAAGATGCACAAGTATGAGACTGAGAGAAATGTTTTTAATTAAGATTAGTCACCAATTAAAAAAGTCTCAAAGAGAGTAAGGGTCAAGACAAGAACAAGATTTAAACTTTATTCATTCTCGGAACTTATACAGTAAAGATAGAAGAACTCTTTACACTTCCATAAGCCCGTCCATCATATGGTCACAAAAACAGCACTCACAAGCTGCACAAGTATAAGGTAACTCATCTATGTGAATAATTCTGTTGGTTATTGCCGCACCTATCTCAGTGGTATGAGGTGATCTAACAAAAGGACCTCTGAGAGGCAAGCCAAAAATGGGGTAAAGGCATATCTTCTCATGAGGAAGAAAACACGCCAGTAAGAAGACCCGCTCAGAAAACCCAAGATGCCTTGATCTCATGACGCAGTAGTATCGGGGACCCAAACCCAAAGCTTCAATAACCATGGCTAAGCGGACATTGTTACGAAAGTGTTGCTGACCCCAGGGTTTTACCCTAGTTATGTCTTGATAGGTTCGCCATTTGGTCTGAGCTACAGAAGTTCCCAAGTGAGGGAAAAGTGAGCGCTCATACTGTTCTATAAAATCCTTCTTCACAGACTCACTTGCGTCTTGAAGGTGAGGAATCATTATGGATAAAACTAATTCCTGTTGCCAAGCCATGAAGGAGTTTAAGAAGAAGGGAGATCGATGGAAGTAAGATTACTGTGAGCGATAAGTAAAGTTACGACTTATATAAAGGAAGGAGTTAGCGTAACCTAGAAGCCAACGGTATCTTGCCACTGAAGTTTTACCGTCTTTCCATGATTTGGGTTTGGTACATATTTCTATAGAAGGCATTAAGAACTTTGAGATGAGGAGATAAAAGAAGTTCGTAGGCTAAGTCACTTACTTTCTTTGGTCCACAATATCTGGGGGATAACTACTTATACTCCCCTAGAGATAAAGAAATTCTTTTGGTCCGTATTCAAATGAAGACTATAACTGCTTCTTTGAATTCTCTGACTGTCCTCTTCTTATCTATATATTGTCTCTGTCAATCCTGGGCCGCGTTTATATCTTTATGAATTTCCTGCATCTGTTGCTCTAAGTCGCCAAGCATTTGACTGATCATCTCGACCCTAATCAATGGGTCGGACCTAGTTAATGGAGTTAAGCAATCTTGTTCGAGACGGATCCTGATTAGATTGGTATGAAGGAATTGGTCTCTGAATTTGGGTTCTAGACTTCCCTGTGCCCTTTTCATGGTAGGAGTCGGGCAATCTTTTAACTGATGGTCAAAACCTTGGCATCCAAAACACTGGTTCTCACTTCTGAACTCATCGTTCTGAATCTTTAAAACAGGTGGGACTCTTGAGAAGTATTCAGGGAAAAGGTTCTTCCTTTTTTAAACAGAATCTTTCTTTTATTTTAGAGAGAGAATAATTATAAGATCAGAAAGGGAGATTCTTACTCCTGTATATCTCGAAGGCTGGGGGAGAATCTTACATTCTACCCCACTTGAAAAGTGCGAGATGTTCTCATCTCGCAAGGTAGAGGACAACTCTTTTTCTTAAGATCCAATTTATTCTGGGGTTCCTTATATTCTGGTCAACCCAACAGAATACGGGGATAATTATCCCTTATATAGAACTCATCATTAAATAACAATTCATTCAGATCATATCATTCATATCTTTAACACGATAATGGTCCATTAGACTGAAAATTTTCCTTCTGAACATTCCTCCACAGGAATTTTAGTTAAGCAAGTTCTCAATTTGTCATCCCTTAACTTAATCTACCGTCTCAAGTGTTAACAGTAGCAATCTGACAGCACAATCCACTAATCTCATAGTGATTTGCTGAAATCATTATTATCATTCCAGTTATGAATATTATCACTGGGACTCGTCCCATTCATCCTCATTGTGGTTTCGCTCAACTTATTACATTTTAACTAAATTTCAGAAATCATCATTTTTCAATCAGAATCCAAATCAATTTCATCAGTTCCCAAACAGAATTAAAAATCATATCAACCACATTCGAATTCATCATCTGGATAGCATTAATGCTTATAATTTCAAGTCTTAGATTTACTCGTATATACTGCCGGTAAAGAGCTGCAGTTATACCCTCGGTATATACAGATAGTCATGAAACTCGAAACTATAAGGTAAATACCATCATGTCTAGGCCTCAAGCAAGTCAGGGTTCCATACAATTGCGGTACTTCCAATTGAAGACCCAATTACTAATTTACGAATTTCAATTTGAATTAACAATTTGTATTATATCACGCAATTACAACCTTTTTGTGCGTCTTGATAACTTTTGACATAATTGGCTCCTCAGTTGATCTTATTGGAGATCTATGACATAAATCTGATAAACAGATTTTTCTTTATCCGATCGTCCGTAAACAGATTTTTCTTTATCCGATCGTTCGTAAACAATCACTTTAAAAAAACATTTGTATATTTATATACAAGTTGCAATAAGTACATAGAGTAACTCGGCTCTGAGTTCAAAATCTCCTCGGAAGACATATAAGAGGACCGTACTGGGCCATAGTCATGCCCTGTTACATAAGTTCTCTAACTGCGAAGGGAGCTATTATTTTCTCCTTAGGGATAAATCGACTAAGGAGTCTATAAACTCGGCAAGCAAGTCTGAAATTTTTAGGCGTTGAAAGATATAGAATGACACCACGCGTCATTTTCAGCTTTATCAAAATCATGGCCAATGAGAGGTTCTGCCTCAGCATTGCACGCCGGTTGTAAGAGGCGTGGATATATAGCCCTACAACCCACTTATGCTGTTGTCTCTCCACTGGGTTAGGAAAATATAATTCCTCGAAATGGCGTGCGAGACTTGCTCGGCTTGTTCGTGTTGAAGCGGAAGAGATGAGATGCTCGAAGGCAAATGCAATCATATCTTGAGACTGGGTGAGGTCGGGAATACCAGATAAATGGGGAACTTCCATCTATAAAAACAATTTCTTTGATTAAAATTTCTTCATTAAAGAAGTGTACGGAATGAAAATACATTATGAAAATGCTATTTCTAAATTCTTATTACCAATTTCAGATAAGAATTTAATTATCTTTATTAGCTTTCAAAACCCGCTCTGATACCAACTGTGAGATCCCTGTTCCCACCGAGCAACAGATTCGGGGTACTAGCAGCGGAAGTAGCACCTCTCGCGCGGGACAGGGGTCCCACACTCGGGGCCTCACCCACGGATATCCGGATAAGAGACTAATCCATCGGTTGTTCCAAAACCGAACCCGGAAAAACTTCCTTTACCGGAAAGCACGGGCGATTCCACCAGGATAACTTTTTACTCTAACGTAGTCAAGATCATTTCTGATCAAACTGATCCAATTGCATCTATAAGATATTTGGTCGGATCAAGGAAGAAACTTGCACTTGGATCATTGGGATCAACGCTTTTTTCCCCATTCAAGAGGTACAGCCGTTGATTTCTATCCATAGAACAATTACTGTCCGAGATTTACTTTATCTATCGTAATAACAAAAGTTGAGTCTCGATTTATGGATCCATCAGTCCAGCCTAACCCCATCCAATCCCATGGGTTAGCCAACCGCCCAACCACTGTAGTGATGGGATCCAATTTGGAATTTGGTTAGGTTTTGTCCCGGGTACCAAGGAAAAGAGTTCCAAGGCCCCCTAGCCGGAAGTTCATACAAACATAAAACTAGTCACACCACTTACACACCCAATATGAAATTGCCTTTTTCTTAGCATCAACTAGCTTTAAAACAATCCTTTAATAAAACCATTATGTCACTGATGACAATCCTCAAAGTCTCTAGTTGAATCCTTATTTCTAGTCATTCTTTCATCGGTGTACTTATGGCATCATTGGCAACCAGAACGCTCACCACCTGTTCTCTCAGGGGCCTTTTCCATAGTTCCTAGCTCATAGTAACCGGCAATATTTTCATATAATGGAATGGAATCTCCGTGGAAGATAAGCAAGATCAACCCACAGATCCATATAAAAGAGCCATGGACTCATCCGTTTGAGGACCAGCAAGGTCAATCAACCAGATCCATGCCCGGTTTTAGAAAACAACTCTTACTCCTTGTTCCAATATCTTCCACGACGCACGTGTGGGTATCTTCGGTGACCCAGAGCCCGAGCACCGTATGGTCAGCACCCTCTAGGATCCTTCGCAGGTGACCTAGCGCTTCACTCATAGGCCGCTTCCTTGGTCCCTCATCCACCGTACCGGAAGCTCACCATTTAAATTGAACCAAGGCTGGTCAAGACCTCGATCGACCTTGCTACGCGAGACGTCCTCCATTGACTCTCCGTCAGCAGTTGCAACTTTATCAGTTCGGTCTTCATGACCTTAATCCTCAAGACGGTCAAAATGCTTCTCCAGCATTCTTGACATAAAACAGTCATTTACAAACAGTCACAAAATACAGTTTCTATAACGAACTCTTGTCTTTCCATATTATCCACTCTCGGACCACATTACTTATTCCACATTCCATTCAATGTGTACTCGTTCTCATCCATTCACTCATATAGACTACACATTATCTCACATACACCTTCATATTCATTATTCTACATACATATCCATGTTCGTACGTCCACATCATACATCCAATTTCACATTCATACATACGCATCTACATGCATACATCCACATCCACATTCATACATCCATACCTCCATTTCCACATCCACACATCCACATTCATATTCATACATCCACATTCACATGCATACATCCATTTTCACATGCATACATCCATTTTCACATCCTCATTCATACATCCACATTCACATACAAACATCCACATCCGTATCTACATCCATACATCCACATCCACCTCTTCATTCACATTCATCCATACATCCACATCTACATACATACATCCACATCTACATACATACATCCATACATCCACATCTACATACATACATCCACATCTACATACATACATCCATTTTCACATCCTCATTCATACATACACATCCACATACATACATACACATCCGTATCTACATCCATACATCCACATCCACATCAACATTCACATTCATACATATACATCTACATGTATACATACACATCCGTATCTACATCCATACATCCACATCCACATCAACATTCACATTCATACATATACATCTACATGTATACATCCACATCACACTCATACAACCATATTACATCCATTCTCGTCCTAACACATCCCATACACATCTTAACACATCCTAACTCATCTTAACACATTCTATCACATCTCATACACATCTTATCACATCTTTTTACATCTCATACACCTCTTATCACATCCTATCACTTTCCATACGCATCTTATCAAATCTTATCACATCTCATACACCTCTTATCACATCTTATCACATTCCATATCTTTTTTAAGAGAATTCTTATATTTGATATAAGATTTCTCTACACATTTATTTATGCATAAATTCCATTTAAGGAGACTAACACTTTCGAAATTAAAATCAATCTTTTATGCATCTTCTTATGCATAAATTCAATTTGGTAGGAATTACACTTTTAGAATAAAAGAATTTCTCTTATGCATCTAAGTTATGCATAATTTCTATTTATGAGGAAAATCACACTTTTAGTATAAAAAGAATATCTTTTATGCATACATCTATGCATGAAATCCAATATGATAAAAGTAACACTCTTACAATAAAATAATCAACTTTTATGCATACCTCTATACATGAAATTCAATTATGATAAAAGTCACACTTTTATAATAAAATAATCAACCTTTATGCATACCTCTATGCATGAAATTCAATATAATAAAAGACACACTTTTATAATAAAATAATCAACTTTTATGCATACCTTTATGCATGAAATTCAAATATGATAAAAGTAACACTTTTGATATAAAAATTTATCCATTATGTATACTTCTATGCATGAAATAAAAATGATAAAAGTTAACACTTTTGATATAAAAATTTATCCATTATGCATACTTCTATGCATGAAATAAAAATGGTAAAAATAACACTTTTGATATAAAAATTTATCCATTATGCATACTTCTATGCATGAAATAAAAATGGTAAAAATAACACTTTTGATATAAAAACTTATCCTTTATGCATGATATTAAAATTCAATTTCTCCATGATTATAATGAAATTCTTTCAATTAATCTAGGATGATGATTCCTAGAATATGGTAGGAAGTCCTCTTTTTATGCTTTGAATGAAATTATTTTATGTATAATTTTTATAAAAATTTTGCCATAGCTCCGCTGCTATGACTGATAAATCTCAATTTTTCTAAGGGATAAAGCTTATCATTAAGGAAATAATTAAAATGATCTCTAATTGGATCATTAATCCATAATGGATTGAATCATCAATATACATAAACTAAAAGCATAGAAGAAAGCCATTAATTTGGCCTAAGCATAGCTTAATCTTGGGTTAAGAAAAAGCTTTATGAAAAGCTTGATTTGGATTGAGAATGGGTCATGAGTATGACCATTTCTTGAGTGAGAGAGAGAAATTACATAAAAACCATTAGAATTTAAACATAAAATGGAAATTAACTTCAATAGCATTTATTAAATTATGTAACTCTTCACTACTATTCACCAATTAACTTCAATAGCGTTTAAAAAATCATACCAATTAAGCTTCTCAAGCTTGAGAGGGGTTGAGAAGAGAGAAACATTGAGAAATTATAGAAAAGATCAATATTCACTAATTACCTTACAAATTGCTTGATCCTTTGTTCACGGTAGAGGCCCCCAACCAATCAATTGGTTAAGTATGTTGATGGAGCCACCAATGGGGATTGAAGAAAGAGGGAAGCTCAAAAAACTAGTGAATTATTAATGAATTCATAGTTCTTGGCTTAGGTGGAGTAGAGTAACGATGCATAAACACTATATATTTCTCAACAAGGGGGAGGCTTCTATTTATAGGAAAAATTGAGCTCCTAACCAAACAAACTGATTCTAGAATTTTCTAAATCAATTTGGTCAATATTTGACCATTTTTAGGTCAGTTAAACTAACTTTTTGGAACTAGACTTGAATGAGGAGAGAGGAGAGATGAAATATCTCAATTCTTATGAGTTTAAAACTCATTCAAGCATGTGAAATATGCACCTCCTTTAAAGAACTCCCCTTCCTTACATATGTGTCATAATGGAATCATTTTAATATTGCTCATAGTTTTTTACTAATAAACCTTGTACATTTTCAACTCTTCATCTTATGTGAAATATGCACCTCCTTTAAAGAACTCCCCTTCCTTACATATGTGTCATAATGGAATCATTTTAATATTGCTCATAGTTTTTTACTAATAAACCTTGTACATTTTCAACTCTTCATCTTATGTGAGCATTTACTCATTTTTGGGTATCTTCTTTTACAAATTGGATTTATCTCCTCCCTACACATGGATTGATACTATTGGCCCATAGGAACCTTAATTGGACCATAATCCAAAAATTTCTGAAAATCTAGACCCTTAGGCTAAGGTCCTTTATACCCATTTCTAATTAATTCCAATTGCACATTGGAAAGTTCTTTTTGAATTTCTGTTTCAGGGGAACTTATTTTAAATAAGATGAGATAATTTTCTATTCAAAAATATTAAAAATTTGAATATTCTCTCTCTAGAATATTTTCTCTCTCTAGGTTAAAACAGTTAGAAACACGTCTTTTATATTTCTGAAGAGGGATTGATTACAGGGAAAGATGCTGGACATTTTGAGAGGCTGGGAGGAATCTTACAAGTTTAGGGGATCGAGCGAGCCGTCGTGCCTCTCATAAAGAAAAAGGGAAACGAGGCATTGGCTTCTATGAAGGAAGTGCAGAATTTTTCCATCCTTGATCATGCACATGAGTTCCATTTGATTAGAGGACTAGAATCTTCTTAGAATAACTATGTTTTATCTACGAGATAGAGTTAGGACATGAGTTCCATTCGATTATAGGACTAGACTCTTCTTAGAATAACTATGTTTTCTCTACAAGATAGAGAACTTAGGTCCCTCCTTTTTCTCATATCCTTGTATTTTCAATAAATCAAGGTGTCGCCAATCGAAGACCAAGGGACTTCGCCGACTATCAAAAGGATCCTTTTGTCCCAGCTAGGACAAGGGCCTTACAAGTGGTATTACAGAGCATAGTTTAGGTTTAGAAAATTGTATGTTGTTGTATTCTTTGATTGCTATGCTTTCTTCTTAGAATAATCTAGCTATGGCTAGATGTAGGATGGGATGGATCTCTATTCTCTATTCTTGGTGTTCGAGCACATGTTCATGGCCGCTTGTCGCTCCTCGAACTTTGAGTTCTACAATGCCATGATGCCATGAGTTTAACCAGGATCATTAGCTTCTTGCTTCCAATGCATTATACATGGGTACACAAGAGGAAAATCTCCTTCTCTCAAACAAATGCAGCCTCCTTCCTTAGGGGGGTGCACTACTAAGAAACCCTATGTATCATGTGCGTTCAAGGGGTATTTTAAAAATACCTTACTTGTGAATTTCTTATGAATAAAATGAACCCTTTTTCTTTATGGACTTATAGGTTTTTTCAAAAAATTGATTTAAAAAACCCCTTCGATAAATGTATTTCTGTCAATTTACCTTAAGAGTTTGATTTAAAAACCCCTTCATTTGAACTCATGTGCTATACTTATATATTTTTAGGTGAACCCATTGAACCTCCCTCAGTCAATGGGGCAGGCTCAAAGATTGAAAGGGATGCAGAAGTTTGGATTGAGGCTATGGGCGAGTACTTTTTAGCTACTAGCACAGGAGTTAGAAATCAATCCATGCTTGCTAGGTTTTGTCTCACTAGAGATGTTGAAACAATGGTGTTAAGACAAGGGGATCACTGAAGGTTCCCAGACCTGGAGTGACATTAAATATGTTGTGAAGGACTGCTACCTTCCCCCATGTCATAAATCCATTATGATGAATGAGTTCTTTAGCCTCAAGCATCTTAGCTTAACTCTAGAGGAATACTACTCAAAATTTATCACACTGTTAAGTATGCTCCGCCTATTTTCTATTTTTGATGATTTTGTGCATGATAATTTACTAATTCTGGTGGGCTATTTTTTTTGGCTTCTTTTTATCCTTGAGGATTTTCTGTGTAGGATAGAGAGAAAGAGAGAGATTTTGAGATTCGGGCCAGCCGTCCTTAGATAGGGAACGTCGAATAGAGATTGTGATTCATGCCCTCTAGGAGACATTTGATAGAACTAAGAGTGGATGAGATTTACTAGAGGCATACCCGGGATAGGTGCGACGTAAAGAGTGGTGGTTGGTGCGAGGTGAAAAAAAGAAGAAAGAACCTACCTCTATAGCCCTTCCACCTCCCAAACTTGGAAAAACTACCACGAACGGGGCACCACCAGCCACCGGCTGGAACACTCTCTCAACATTCGCCACCCACCCACACCATAAGACAGCTCAGAACCACAACGAACAGATGATCATTCAACAAAAAACATATACAGCATCAACCATGTACAAACTCAGCAAATACACCAAAGACCAGGACTCTGGCCAGGTTTTACTGCCAAGGGAATACACCCTTGCGTCTGACGACCAAGCCTCTGTCTCCCAGTCCCTGTAACCTCCAGAGGGCGCCCACACCAGCAACCCTTCTTCTCTTTCTCTGTAGCCCGGCTACTCTCTGTCTGCTGCTACCTGATTGTCGTAGGCGAGCCCCACTGTCTCCAGCCCACACATCAGCACCACTTCTGTATCCAACACACACAAAAACCCAAGGCTCTCTCTCCGGTCAGCATCCACGCACTGCCTGCAATCACCGCCCACACAAGACCAGCTACTCTCACCAGAAGGCGCCCACACCAGCTAACCTTCACTCAGCAGCTCCCACTCTCTGTATGTCGTGACCAGCAGCTTCACCAACCACCAGAGCCTCGCACAATCCTCAGCACCACGAACCCACTGCTCACCGCAGCATCCACAGATATCTAGCCCAAGCCACAATCAACAGTCCCTTCCAAACAGCAGCCCTATATACTGCTCCAATCACCAGCCCATACTATCACCATCACACAAGAGACCTGCAGCCTCTTTCTCTTGTTCACCTGGCTGTACTCCAGCCCTTCTCTCGGCCCTTTGGTTTCTTCTCCTGACTGCCGACTCGCCTGGCAACCACACGACTCACACCTTCACTTGCTGCTCTTGTCGACTCCCTCTTCGCTTCCCTCTTCACGACTCGCACTGGCCACCAGCTCTCGGCTCTCTCTGCGGCACACGGTGACTTTCTCCCTTTTGCCTACCTCTCCCTTTTACTAACTGCCGACTCACCTTTGGCTACTCTGGCGACCACCTCGGCTGTTGCTCATCTCCAACCCTCTGCGCCTGTGGCACTTCACACACAAGGCAGCCGCTCGGCTCCACTCCAGCCTCGCCCACTGCTCATAGGCTCCTACCTGCAGCGCCTCACTCTGTAGCTATCACCGGCTGCAACTCACTCCAAAGGCGACCCTCCCCTTGGCCTCCGCAGCTGTGTAACTACGCCCCCAGTGGGTCCCCTCGTCTCTGCGCCAGCCTCTCTCTCTACTGCACCCGGCTCTTCACACAACAAGGCGGGTTACAGCCCACTCACAAGGGCGACGATTCCCCCACTGCTGTCTGCAGAACACTCTGGCCTCCTATCCTCTCTCGCTTCGTCACCTTCTCCCATCTTCCAGATATTGACGAGCTGGCGCCACCTTGCTACTCCATGTGGCCTTCTAAATTGGCCATATGCAATATTTTTTATTATTTTTTTAAAAGCCCCCAAACACAAAATGATGGCCACCCTCAAATAATAAAAGAGACCCTCCTTCTCCTTTCTTCTCCAGAACAATACGGTGCCCGCTCAGCCTCCGAATATAATGCGAGAGCTGTCTACATCCTCGTCATCAGCATCATTATCATACTGAATCCGTCAATTCTCAGTCTCGATGCTCTGCTTTTAGCATCCATCAGCACATCACACAATTGCCATAAAAACTCCAGATCTCCAGCATTTTCTCCGGAAAAAAAACACGTGCATATTCCAGCTTTCAACAAAACCACCCAGCCTGTACACTTGCCAGGGCATTCAGGGCAAATTTTATTCACACACCACACGCACCATATGTACACTGACCAAAAACACCTTTCAGATTTTAGCCTGACAGTTGGCTGGACGGGTGTCGAAGAAAGGCCCTATTGGCTACATCTTGTGTCGGTGATTATCTCTTTGATTTTTGAGATTTTTTTTGTTTTGAGAAATTTTGTGTCAGAACATAGAACAGAATATGGGTACGTCTCTTTTAAGTTAAGTAGCCAAAAAGATTACAGAGAACTCCCACTTTTGTCCCCATATATGCCCTTAAGTAACACTAATCAGCAAAATTGTGAGTGAGTAATCTTACTCCAAAATACTTTATGTTTTTTTTTTGTTGACAAGGAATGTAGCTAAGAAGATTATCATTGTTTAATGTTGTTTTCTTATTGCTCAATGAATTATTGAGAAAGAAGAGAATGTTTTTTCTTGTTTCAATGGATATATTTGCTGGTTTCATTGCTAATTTGTAGGTACATCTTCTCCTCTACTTAGTTAACTTGCTCTTGGTTATGTTGTCAGCGGGGGCAGTGGCAGTGCAAGACCAAGAGGTGCCCCAAGGTAATCCACCCTATGTCATTGGGAAGTGGATTTCTGCCCCACCATGAGGATGGACTTCTGATTATGGATGCTACCTAGTTCTAGGGGCCCAGACTGGTGTGGTGAATTAGCCCACCTCATGAGTAGATGTCCCTTTTGAGGAGTGGGAGGGTTTGCTACAAGCAACAATGCCTAAGGGGGCAACAAGCTAGCTTTACCCTTACCGATTCGCCGATTGACGAGGGAGTATGGTCCGTCGGGTATGCCCAACTGATTGAGGCTAGAAGACCGAATTCTAGATCATCGGTGGTTCAGTTTGGATTGGTTTGGTTTTGGATATGCTTATGGACATGGAAGCGTGGATGTGGTTGCTAACTCGGTTTTCGAGTCTCTCGTTTGTAAGTATTGTTTTCATTTAAATATTATTGCTTCCAAATCGTGCACTTTGAAAAGGCCATTTCAAGGAACATTGTGGAACTTTTTAATTAAAGAAGCTATTTTGATGGGTTTCACAGTGTGGTAGGACCTAATTAGATAACAAAAATGAATTGGGTGATTAGGTGGAAAGTGTGTTAGCGGCGGTGGGCGGAGGCAGTACAAGCCCAAGAGGTGACCCAAGGTAATCCATCCTATGTCACTAGGAAGTGGATTTCTGCCCCACCATGAGGATGGACATCTGATTATGGATGCTACACCTAGTTCTCGGACCCAGGCTAGTGCGGTTTGGTTTTCGATATGCTTATGGACATGGAAGCCTGGATGTGGTTGCTGACTCGGTTTTCGAGTCTCTCTTTTGTAAATATTTCATTTGTAAGTATTGTTTTCATGTAAATATTATTGGTTCCAAATCGTGCACTTTGAAAAGGCTATTTCAAGGAACATTGTGGAACTTTTTAATTAAAGAAGCTTTTTTGATGAATTTCACAGTGTGGTAGGACCTAATTAGATAACAAAAATGAATTGGGTGATTAGGTGGAAAGTGGGTGGATGGATGCCTCAACGGCACCACCTATGGATAGGTGGACTCGATGAGTTAGGTAACTTTCTAACAGATTTATGTATTATGATCCATAGTAAAAATAGGGCCCCACACAAGTTCTAGTTTAGGGGATCGAGCGAGCGGTCATGCCTCTCATAAAGAAAAAGAGAAACAAGGCGTTGGCTTCTATGAAGGAAATGCAGACTTTTTCCATCCTTGATCATGCACATGAGTTCCATTCGATTAGAGGACTAGACTCTTCTTAGAATAACTATGTTTTCTCTAGAAGGTAGAGTGTACCTGGGCACTAAATGCCTGATACTTGGTAATGGAAATCTCATACAAGAACAAACACTAGCACAAAGACATTCTCCTTAGCAGAAAATCATAACAGTAAAACGAAATACAAAACATCATATAGCAAATCCGCTAACACACAATAACCCTGAACAGATGATCAGAATTCATTCATGTCATAATCATGCAAGGGATTACATTCCGCTTCTTCATCTTTTGCAATTCTGAATATCCGTTATGCGCCTTCCCCTAATCAACTAACTACATCCCTTCATATCTATCACTTCTCATGAATTCCTAAGCAACTACCCAAAAGGATCATTCACATACATAGAATTCGGATATTCCAACTTAGGTAAAGTTAACCCCTAACACATGGCACAGCCCGGTGGTTGGGTTTTCAAGAAAACCCGACTCGGACCCATAAATCCCTGATCAAACCATCCATTGTCTTTACATTGCTTCAAAAAGAAAACACAACTGCAAACTGAAAGCAAAATCCTACTAAACTGGAAATCCTAAAACACTAGAAAAGCGCGTAAATTACTGAGGTAACACCACCGGCTCCAACAGCTTCGGCGGATCATCTTTAGTCTTTGAATCTTCCACCGGCTCCAGATTGACCACTGGAACAGCAATCTGATCTGCAGGCATTATATCCTGTGACACCATCTGAATGACTTCAGCCTGGCCAACTGCTTCCTTTTCAACCTCCGACATAATCTCCACAGTTTGTCCATTATCCCCCACAGTAACCTGCTCTGTATCCAACTGTCCCTCATTAGGCAACTCCATAAAACACATGGCTTGAACTTGCTTCTCAATCTCCAACAATTTCAACATCAAAGCATCCTTTTCAGACTGTAAACCTGCTACTTGATCCAACAATATCTGCTCAGATTCAGAAATGAAAGCTCCACTTAAAGTATTAAATGGCTTCATCACCCAGGCTTCAATCCGATCTCGGATACCTTGCCACAGCTTGACTCCCACCTCAGTTAAGGTCCGCCTAATCACTGCTAAATCAGACTCTGAAACTAACACTCCCTCCACATCTTCATTACTCTGAGATAACATCTGTCTTTCAATAGCCAACAATGGTTGAATACGTTGGGCTAACATCTGATTCTCCACTTGCAAACCCACATTTTGCTCAGACAAAACAGCCAATTCCATATGCATCTTCTCCTGCAATTGATTTGTCCATTCTTTAAACAATCCCAACGACATCTTTGTCTTCACCAAATTTCTCTGACACTCTGCTACCTGGTCTTTCTCTTTAACCACTGCCTCCTGAGCCTGAACTAACAACATCTTAGTTTTCACTAACTCCTCCTCCTGATGCTTGACTTTAAGCTGATAAGTAGCTTCCGATCTCGACTGCTCCTGGATTACCCGAACCTGGTGTTTCCAATCTGCAATACTTCTCTCCTGCTTTCGAACATACTCTTGGACCTTAGTCAAAGACCAGAGCACATCCTGTAACTCTCCCCCACAAATAGATCCACTCAAAACACTCTGTTCTGCTTCCTTGGCTACGACTAAAACGGAATCCCACTGATTTGACTTAACAGGAGTAAAGTCCATCGTCTGAACCACAGATGAATCCACATCCAATTTTCTTTTCTTGCTAAAAGTGAATTTCTTACCCACTGAAAGTAGTGATGGATCAGTACCAACAGACTCTGTGGCCTGATGCAACAAATCCAGCCCTTTCGGAACATCTGGTGAGACCAACACCTCCTTGGCTTCGGAGCGAGTATAGCCTGCTTCCACCAAAGACTGAAACACATGCATCTTGTCAGGCTGATGCTCAAACCCCAATGGAGAATTCACTGCCCCCTCCGGGACAACGTCAACCTGACCCGGTTCTTCATGATCACCATGCACACCCCCAGAAAAACTTGGTTGAGGCGGCAAAAGAGGCAATTTGCTGGCAGACATAATAGGAACCTTCTCAAACAAAGCTGCTAAGAACGCCAACAGCCGAGAAGTCACTTGAGACTTCCTCTTATCAGTGATTTCCACCTCCTGCAGAATTCTAGTGTGCACCAAAGAAGCCCAACTAACTTTCCCCCCCTTCTCAGCATACAGCAAAGGTGCAAAATTGTCTTTTGACATGTATTCCAATTTAATTACCTGACAAATTCGCTCAAGGTACCATCTTAAGTGCTGACGACGGGGTTCAGCGACATTCTTCACCATGTAATAGGCTCGAGACCCCTGTGGAAGCCCAAATTCCTTCCTCATGGCCACATCCGAACACTTTGCCACAGCCACAGTGTCTTCATAATGGAGATGAAACACTTCTGCTATCAATTGAGGTGTCAAACCCACAGTCGCAGAGAGGTAACCATTCCTCTTACGAATCACCTCCAACTGCATCTTGGCATAAACATTTTCCCGCCATCTGTCCCACGGCAAAGATGCAAACTCCCATAACCCAATGGTCTGCAACCACTGAGTAGTCACCTCCTCTGACAGATCCAGATGAACACCAAAATCCAAGAAAGGATCCATTAAAGCCTGCAAAGTAGTAGCTTCCAACCCCCCTACCTCAGCAGACAGCGCATCCTCAGGCTCGAAATCTTCATCAGCCTCTGCAGACGCACGGATAGAAAACTCCTTACTTGCGGCGGGTTGCTAACGCAGTCGCCGGGGAGAAGAGCGCTCCACAGGAACCACCTTAAGCGGCATCGAACGCCCCATCTCAGCCAGCGCTTGACGCAAGGAATTCAGCTTTGCTAAGCACTTTGCGTTATTCATGCAAAAAGACTCCTCAAAGCATGCCAAAATTGAAATGTGCATGAAAAAACCCCCACACGTGGTGATATAAAACACAACGTCACCCAGTCGGCCAAATCTACCACACATGCCCGACTTTCCATTAGTATCCTCCACTTGTACACTAGCGGACATTCCCAAATTTTCTAACACATCCCCACTTACACCTTCGCCTGATTTGCCCACTGGTGCGGATATTCCTCCGTCTGCTAAAACTCCGACCTCAGCGGATACTCCGACCACCACTGGTGGCTGACCCACAAACTTCTTCAGTCGGAATCCATTAATCGGTTTCTCGACCAGAGTCCCAAACATATCAGCAAGTCGGAAAGTACCCTGACCACAATCCTCCATGATTTTGTACGGCCCTATGTACCTCAGCTTTAATTTACCCGGATGAGGACCAAGCTTCGAATTATACAACAAAACCCAATCCCCAACCTGAAAAACTTTGAATTTGATCTGCCTACTGACCCAAGCCTTCCGCCTTTGCTGAATCACCTCTGTGATATACCCACTAACAATCCGATCCTCTTCGAGCTGATATAGCATCCGCTGTCGAAACTGAACAGATTCTTCCGGTGATAACCGATCAGCAATAGCCACCCGCAAACTAGAAACTACATATTCCATTGGAACCACCGCCTCCAAGCCATACACCATCTTGAAGGGTGTCAGACCTGTAGTGACTTTAAAAGCTGTACGGAATGACCATAGAGCAGAATCAAGCTTCACATCCCAGTCATCCCTATTCTCTGCTACTGTCTTCTTCAAAATCTTCACCAAGATCTTGTTGGAACTCTCAGCTTGACCATTGGCTTGAGGATGATAGGCAGTAGACTTCTTATGCATAATCAAATGAGTCTTGGTCAACTCCGCAATGACAGCATTGAGAAAATGAGTACCCCAATCACTAACCAATTCCACTGGGCACCCAAACCTGGTCATAATGTTGTGATACAGAAACCTAGCCACACTCTTGGCGGTATTATCTTTCAAGGCAACAGCTTCCACCCACTTCGTACAATAATCAGTAGCCACCAAGATATAACGACAACCTGTCCGCTTGGACTTAGGCTTGATTGGCCCAACAAAATCCAAACCCCACTTCTGAAAAGGATCTAAGGGCAGAATCGGATTATCCGCCATGCGGTCTGAAGCTCCAGGCTGCCCCAACTGTTGACATACCAAGCAACTCCTAGCATGATTGTGTGCATCCTTTAGCACGGTAGGCCACCAAAGCCCAGATTGAAGAATCTTCTTACCTGTAATGTCTCCAGAAAAATGCCCACCTGCAATTCCACCATGAGCCTCTTGCAGAACTGCTGATTGCTCAAATTCTGGGACACAGCGACGGATAATCTGATCTATCCCTCTCTTGTACAGAGCACCTGCAATTACTAAAAAAGGTTTACTCCTGAGTGCCAGCTTTCTCCGTTGATCAGTGGAAAATTCCACTGGCATGGTGCCATCTGTCAAGAAACTCAACATCTGATCATACCAAGAATCCAATATCGCCACAGTAGCTGAAAACAAAACCGAATCAGGGAAGTGATCATCCACCCCTACAGCTACTTCCCCAATCTCCAACCTACTCAGATAATCCGCTACAGCATGCTCCTTTCCCGGGGTATGTATGATCAGAAAGTCAAACTCCTGGAGTAGAAGCATCCACCTAGCTAACCTACCCGTCAAGTGTGGTTTCTTTACCAAATACAATAAGGCCTGATGATCTACATGGAAAACCACCTTATTGCTCAACAGATAGTGCCGGAACTTGTGAAGAGAATACACCATCCCCAAAGCTTCCCTCTCCGTGACGGTATAATTCCTTTCAGCACTTGTCAACATCCTGCTAGCATAGTACACTGGTCGAAACCAGCCCTTAATCTTCTCCTGCATGAGGACAGCCCCTATGGCAATGTCCGAAGCATCTACAAAAACATGAAACGGTAACCCCCAATCAGGAGGTTGCACTATCGGTGCCACCACCAACATCTTCTTCAGAATTTGAAATGCCTTTTCTTGAACTGGAGACCACACAAAATCCACTCCCTTCTTGGTCAAATGAGTAAGGGGTGCACACACATCTGAAAGATATCGCAAAAACCTACTATGCCACTTAACCTGCCCCAAAAACCTGCTGGTCTCCTTAAGAGTACTTGGTGCGAAAGCCTTCTGAATGGCCTCAATCTTCTTAGCATCAATCAAGATGCCTTCCCGGGACACCACATGGCCCAAGAGAATCCCACGCCTTACTGCAATAGCACATTTGAAGGGATTAAGAGCTATGCGGAACATCCGACAGCGCTCCAAACAAAGCCTCAGGTGCTGTAAGTGCAAAGTCATTTTACCAAAGACACTAAAATCATCAAGAAAGGCTCGCATAAAATCCAACAGATATGGCTCAAATACCTTCTGAGCCACAAATGAAAATGATGGTGGGCCATTCTTTAATCCAAAGCTCATCACCGTGTAAGCAAATGCTTCCCACTCAGTGATAAAGGCCGTCTTATCCACATCCTCCGGTGCCATCCTTATCTGATTATACCCTGAGAAACCATCCAAAAAACTATACATCTCATGACCAGCCACAGCATCAAGGAGGGTATCACAGAATGGTAACGGAAACGGGTCAGTAATTGTGGCAGCATTCAACTTCCTGTAGTCCACACACACCCTGATCTTGCCATTCTTCTTTGGCACGACCACAATGGGAGACAGCCAAGTCACCTCATTGACCTGCTTGATAAACCCTACCCGTAATAGCTTATCCAGCTCCTCCTTGACCTGCTTGGCGAAATTTGGATTCATTCGATACCGCTGTTGGATGACAGGAACAGCATCATTCTTCAAATTGATGCGGTGCTGATGTAAAGCTGGATCAATGCCCTTCATATCAAAATACTCCCAGGCAAATACATCGCGAAACTCCACTAACAGCTGCTGCAAGTCCTCCTTAAATTGACCTTCAACATACACACTGACTCGGACCACCTTGGGATCGGATGCAGTACCTAAATTCATGTCCTGTAATTCATCTTCCTCCACCCTGATGGACTTCTGCAAACGCCATTCATATTGCTGTTCAGCTGCTATAATGGCTTCCTGCTCGGTTACAGAATGCACCTGCTGAGCCTTGGCAGCTAAAGCTTCTTCCACAGCCCGCTGAAAAGTCTGGCCTTCCATGATCTGGCCTGGTACCACCTGGATCTCCTGCTCGGGCACCACACTGTCTTCAGTCGGAACATCCGATGATTGTTCCAAACCCTCGACACTCTGCGGAACTGCCGATACAGGGTGTCCAGTATTCTGATATCTGGTGACAATAGCTTCCACATCTACATCAAAGACCGGTACTACCGTTGGATTTGCTTGCATATATGCCTCCTCCTCATCTTCACCTACATCACTTGCCAAATCAATGCCCTGAGCACATAAAGGCTTCTGCCCCTGCTTCAAGAGAACTTTGGATAACATGGACAAGCGAGTTGTCTTCTTGCCCTGCCTGATCACCACAGTATTATCCTCCCAATCCTGCTTGACTCGGGCAATTTTAAACCAGGGGCGGCCTAGCAACGGGTGCGTCTATTTAGCGAGCCAAGAGCAGTGAGCACAGAGCAGTGAGTAGAAATAAAGTCCTTGTGAAAGTGAGCAAGTAGGGGCATGGTATGATGTTAAGCGAGCATGTAATGTTAAAGAGAAGAGTGAAACCATAGTGCAACTCTATAATGAACAGAACAAAGAAGACTAAAAAAGTTTAAAAATGACTATTGCAAATAAAGCATTTTCAAATGAATGGTGCGGATATAAAAAATCACTACAAAACTCATACTACTTGGCTCGCTAAAAAGACGTTGAATTGGTCATTGAGCTACTAATAGAAACAAACTATTGTTTGCAACCACATGGAAACCACAGCGACCAGAGAGCATAGAAATCAAGCCATTAAGATGCACACCAATTTTAATAGCCATACCACTGACACAACAATATAATACTCTTTGGAAACCATAACCATAGGATTTAAAAATTTTATAATCCAAATAAAAATTGTCCAACAATCAGCTACATGCTATTGTAAAAAACATTCAGAAGCATAACATCCATCAAAACATTACTTCCAATAGTCCCAAAAAAATGATTGTCTCAATTAAAAAAAAGACTATCTCTAATGGCATTCTGATGTAGACATGTGATCCTCATAACTGCAAGAGACACAAAGAAAAGAAAATAAGCTTTATCAATACAAAATTATTCTCTACTAACATATTTATCTTTTCAACATGCATACCTTTGCTGAGTATGGTTCTAACAGGTGATCATAGATCCGCTCATCCTTGTCTAACATTATGACATTGCGATCCATAAATGCTGCCACTAGCCCAAGAGTTCCAGTGCCAGCAAACAAATCCAAAATCGTGTCCCCAGGACGACTGAAGACGGAGACGATGTATTTGCTAAGCCGCTGACCTCTCTGACAACCGCCCCGCCATGGTCTACCCTTTCTCTTCACCAGATCCTCCGATGGCACTCTTGAAAACGCACACAAACCATTAACCATATGCCATAAAGATCACCGAAAATCATTTTAAATTCTATCTTGATTTGAATGCATACATACATGTCAAAGATAAGATCTTGCCCTACATCAAGATCATCACCTAGTGCCAAATCCCTTAGTTGATCCCCATGCATCACAAAGCTTGTAGCAGGAGATGTTGAGCGAACAAAAACAGCCAATATTAGACAAGTGACCTACAAGCAAAGACACATTGGTTGTTCATGCATTTTCACCTTAAATGGGACAAAGAAGATTTGCACAAATGACAGCCCCAAAGAGAACAACACCAATACCTGGGTAGTAATCATTTGCCCCATCTTCTTCCCAATAGGTGGAGTACACCTCACAACCTGTCTATGATAAATGCCAAACCCAACGCTCTGTGCAACCTGCTCAATGGTCACTCCTTCTTCCATAGTGTAAAGGCATGTAAAGAAGCCTCGATCCGAGAGACAAGAATCAACAACTTTAAAAGTAGAGTCATACATGCCATCCCCAATCTTATTCCAATATGGAACCTTGTTTGCAACACAACCTCCAATGATGATATTTGAGGGGAAGTCTGCAAATATCAACTCCACACAGTAATCGGACCCTCTACTCTTGACATTCCCTACTGTGCAAATAATATTCATGGCATCAAGCACTTGCTTTCCCAATGAGGATGCATCCTCCATGTTCACAAAAGCAGCTGCAAGGTCCTCAATACTGACATTGAAGGCATAAATGGTTCCTATAGACAGGTTTTTGACATTTAACACACATAGTCTCAAGTCAAAACAATCGGATCACGATAGAGATGAGGTAGGAAGCTCACATACCTGGAGCTTGCAATGTCTTGGTTATGATGTCAGTTGGTTGTATCCCGCCTGCACTACTATTGGATGTCTGTTGTTGACTCTGCTCCCTATTTGCTTCCATTGCTCGATTCACCTCCAATGCACGATTCACTATTTCCCTCCCTAAATTCACTGGCAATGACTTACGAAAAGAAGCCGATGCAATCGATGTTGCATGTGATGTGGATGTGGCCTCATTATGATCAATTTTCTGGCTACGAAGCTCCAATATAGACTTATGTTGGTGATACAGATCAAGCTCCTCCTCAGGCACATGGTTTCTTTCAAGGTCCAACCACCATGGGCAGAAACGAGACTCTATGCTTGACATGGCCTGTTCAATGACAAACATGGGTAAACACAACTCACCCTCAATATGAACATGTTTCTCAATCACGGATTCAAAATGACAAATTCAATCGCTTACTCTTCCAAGCTTCAAATCGGCATACATATAAGATTGATTGTCAACACAAAGCCACACACTAGCGAGAGGGGGTAAAATATCCAATTGGTGCTCCTCAATTTCAGAAAGCAACCATCTGCAAGCCAAAGCACAAATGATAAAACAACACACAGAAAGAAGCATGCATGTTTTTTAACAAGGAATATCTGGGTTATGTTGGAGGAAAACCTATAAATGACTCGCCGTGTAGCACTTTGTAGGCCTGGTTGATGGTCGATATCATGGCTAAATTTTATGCCTCCTTCGTGCACTTTGAAAGCCCTTTTGAAGTACTTTCTTCTGCATAGAACAACAAAAGAGGTGAATCGGCTCTCACCTGGCAACCTGACTCGATCGGCATTTTTAATATCATTTTGGATTCTCAAACCCAGCTCCGTGATCTGAAGCCAGTAGGAGTACATGTGCAGCCATTCCCTAACCTTTGTCTTATCATTTGGCATACCCTCAAGTGATCGCACTGCAGCCTGAGAGTTGTCCAATAGCTTGACAATGTGAGCCTTATCTGTGTCTCTGATGCAAGCAGAACCTATCATATTGAGCTTTTCCTCTGTGGCCACATGATTGCTTGACGCGTGCCATGGGAGGGAGAGCACTGCACACCAAAAGGCCTCACCGTTGGAGGGATCAGCAATCCTTGCATATTTTGATGTTTTTCCTCTGTAGAGAACTTCTACCTTTCGAGTCACATTCTCCCTAGCAGACTCGGCAAGTGGTCCATTTGATGCCTCATCAATTTTTTGCTCCATCTCATCCTTGAACAAGAGCCAAGTCATAATCTGGATTGGCAAATGAAGCCAACTAGGCCTTCCTCTGGCAGATGCACTCTGCATCTCTCTCTCAACCCATAGCTTGTCCTCATTGTCCAAATGTGCCATGAGAGTTGTTAGGTCGGACTCTCCCAATCTTCTTAGTTGAAATAGACGATCACCAAATGTGGTTGGCACAAATGCATAATCATGCGTCCTACAAAACAAAGAAGAAATATGTTAATATTCTTGAGTACAAACAACTTACTTGACATAGAAGGAGACTCTGATGACAAATTAACTTACTTGTTCAACCTGGACAATGAAAACAAAAGCTCACCCACATCCCTCCGCTCGAACACATAAAATTTACAGAGAACACAACAATGCATGGACAAATCCCCTTGAAACCCTGTAATAAAACACAAAATTAGGAAGGACAAAGAAGCATAAGAAACTATAACATCCCAATCAGAACTCACCTGTAGAAATGCAGTCCATCCAAGCATTGTGTCGATTATTACCATCAAGAATATGCACCATTTTTCGGCTCAAGTACGGACCCCACTCGGGGTCAAGTGCAAGAGTTTCCTCAAATTGTTGATTCACAGTCCTCCAATGCTCATCCCAAGATTCCTCCCTCTCTTGTGTCAATGGTGTCTCCTCCCCTTCCAAGTCCATAATTGATACTGTGAAAGCTCCCATGCTCTCAATGTACCCACCTAGTTTTTTGAAGCTTCGAGTAAGAGATTTATCTGTTGAGGGAGAAACCTTTCGGATTGCCTCCGTCTGGATCATCCTACAGAGAGGAACACGTGGAGGTGGAGACCTAAATTTGACTCCTATCCTATCTAAAAAGGCTTGTGGAGTAGATGTCTCTAGAATCTTCCCAAAAATATCAACCTTATTTTTTTTCTGCTTGCTTCCTTCAGTTTGGGTTGTGACAACTGTTTCTTCTTGATCCTCTAGTGGATGTATGTTCTCTTCCCCCTCTATCTCTCTCCCAGTATCCTCAGTATTCTCACCTTCATCCTCATTATCACCACCTTGAGTATTCTCACCCTCATTTTGATCACCTTTATTTTCCTCAATTGCCCCCACTACATTTTGTCCATCCTCCTCATTTCTTTCATCACTATGTAGATGCTGCCTATCCATATCCACCTCCAGGTTAGTGTCATCTATGATATGTACCGCATGCTCTGTAGTAGTAGGGTTTGAGGAGGCGGCTTGCTCCAAAGTGCTAGAAAAATCAGCTTGCCTCCTTGTGTGTCTCGATGAGCTCTCACCTGGGCCAACCTGCACACTCTTTTTCCGCTTAGCAAGAGGTAACTCATCCATTTTTGCACAACAAGAACCTTTCAAGCAAGATGCTCTAGTGAAATGACTCGAACTCATTTGAAAACCAGATAGCCATGCAAAAATACAAGAACAAATCTTCAAATAGTATTGTACTCGTATTGTATAATTAATTGATGATTTTAACAGCAAATTCAGTAATACGACACAAACTTAAAGAAAAGGTGGCACATTCACTAAAGAGATTAAATTCAGTACTGCAACACAATCATCAAACAAAGGTGGCACATTCACTATCCAACAAAACGGCCAACTCATTATAACGAACAGAATATCTTTGAGATTATCATATGGAGTGCTTTGGCCCAAATTCCAAGGCATTCAAAGCCGTATTGAATATTTTAAAAAAATCTCCATTGGAAAATATTTACGGAGCCCTTTTCACGTGTTCAATTCAAGGCATTCAAATTTATTGGAAAATATATAAAGATTCGGTAGCCCAAATCTGAAGGCATTCAATATTGAGTACTAATAAACTTTAGAAGTGATATTTTGCAATCCAACACTTTTTTAAGGACAAACTTTTTTCTTTTTGTGCTATTGTTCTTTAGATGCACATGTTTGCTGGTCTCCTCTCTCGACTGTGTGAGCCGTTTCTCAACCAAGAAGACATCAAATGTGAGTTTTTTGAGCTTCTTGTATACACAAAGTCTGCATAATATAGACAGTAGTAAGAGAGACAGTCTATGCAATGTGTTTGAGACAGCACCATATAGATAGCATGTTCTTACACTACTCTCTCCAAATTTCTGCCGCCGGGGGGATCCAAGGGGGGCCGGCGGGGGAGTTCGGGGGCAGCGCCCCCGAAGCTTGAAACGAACTCAAAATCGTGATGATTTTGTCACTGCTCGGCAGCAAAACATCCTATTATTTTGTGCGCTGAGCGCACAAATTAATTCAAGAAAAATAGCAAGAGGTAACGCCGCACATCTCATACTGTGTGTGGAGTGTGGCAGCAGCAAAACATCCTATTATTTTGTGCGCTGAGCGCACAAATTCATTCAAGAAAAAGAGCAAGAAGTAACACCGCACATCTCATACTACTGTGTGTGGAGTGTGGCGGCAGCAAAACATCCTATTATTTTGTGCGCTGAGCGCACAAATTCATTCAAGCAAAATAGCACAAATTCATGGATGATGATACCTTTCTGTGTCTCTTTGTTGGGGAGAAAGATTGGAGTGGGGAGAGGGCCCTGCGCATGAGATCAGCGTTTCTTTGCTGGGGAGACGTATGATGCTTCATGATCGCTTCTCTGCGTGTGTGTTCGAGGGAAGATGCTTCTGTGTGGAGGACGACTAAAAGCGTTAAGTAATTGCTTCATAAGAAGTAGCCGACTACTAAAAACCCTAAGTTAGGCACTGGACAAATTTTTTTATCCTAACACTAATGAATTTCAACACTAAAATTTAAGGGTTTGGTCAATATTTTTCCGATTTATTTAAATCTATAGCACAGTTATGCTATGGCATCCAACTGGTAGAGTTTTTGAAATCTAACAGGAGATTATGAAAAAGCGCAAGAACTAACACAAAGCAAATATGTGTGTGTGTGTGTGTGTGTGCGTGTGTGTGTGTATACATACACACACGTGTACACACAAACATATATACATATATACATGTACTCTTTTTGATACCCTTCATTATGACTATTTTTGCAATAAATATTTTTATTTGCTTCTACCCATAGTCTTAAAATGAGCCTGGTAAAATTGTATTATGGCTAGTATATGCTATTGATTAGAGCAAGAACATCTAGTATTAAAATATTTTTGGCTAATATTCAATGTAAATTCCTTAATTGTTGTTGTGATTGCATTATGCAGGGAGGCTCGTGTTTTCCTCCATTCTACAATGGGTGCATGCATCCGAGTCCCCTTCTTGAATGGCAAATGTCTTGTGTCAATCAACATGATCCGGGGGAAGCTTGGAACTATTGGTGGGATAAATGTGGAGGCCTTACTTGAAATTGGAGGAGAGTATGAGCCCATTTGTCCTTTACACTTGTATGCAGGGATTGGAGACGAGGCATATTTTATCTTGGAGCATTCATTGTCCTCTGTATATATTGCCAAATCAGAGAATTATTTTGAGACCCCAGAACAAGGCCCCTCAACTATATTTCCTCCCGGTTCTCGAAAGAGTACTCCAATGTAAGTGGCATTAACTTTGACTTTGACATTTTCTGTTTTGCATTGCGCATTGAATTAGAGAGCATTGTGCTTTACAGTGACTTGGACACTGAAGAGATAGAAGAAATCAATGTCCAAGCACATGGGTCATTGCAAGAGGAGATAGAGGTCTCTCCTGTGGAAAAGTGCTTTCAACATTTGGAAGAGGAAGATGTTCAGTTTGATACTGCGGTCTCTTGCTTTCAAATAATCCGCATGTTACCTCCTACTGATGTCTTGCACACTTTAATCCATGATTGTGATTACAAAGGCAAGGTAAAAGAGCTTCCCAAGGTGTACCCAGAGTTCAGTACATATGAGCTTGAAGGTGGGAAAGGTATGGAAGGGATGGAGCAAAAATACGAGGGCAACATTTGGACAAAGCCACAAACGCAAACTAGGGCCAATAAAACTTTTGTTCTTAGGAAGAGCTTCTGCGGGGGAACCTTCCAGTGCATGAATGAGCACTGCTCCTTTAGGACACGTATGAATCAACCAAACAAACTCCATTGGAATGGGCAGCTGATAAAATCTCCAAAATATGGGAATTTAGCAATTGGGAGCTTCGGGAACCTTGAGTGTTTTTTCTGCAAGCATGTGCCAATGTGTCTTAAAGAATGTCCTGCCTGTGTCTATTATTTTATGCCAAAAGAATCAATGCATAGCAGACTATTTATTCATTATGGCAAACATACACACATGGTTTCCAAGGGAATGTGCCGAGCATCGATACGAAATATCAAGGCCTTTGTAGCACGTGCAGTGGGCATCGACCACAACGCTGGGCCCAGAAAGGTACAAATGATTGTGGCAAGGGAGGTGGTTCTAAGAGCATTCACTGATGATGACAAGGCACAAGGAGAATTCATGACAGAGAGGGAGCTACAGGAGATGTCGCAAGAGTTGCAAAGTTTGATAAATGTCAAAAAGTACGTAGGAAGTGCAATTTAGCAAAGAATAGTATGCAATTATCATCTTTAATACACTACGTATGCTTTATGAATGCAGGGTGAAGCAGATGGTAATGCAAACACGAAAAACAACACGGCCTCTGGGTGAAGGATATGAAGCCATTCTTAATCTAAAAAGAACATGCCATTTTGAGTTCTTCCATGGTTCTCGATTTCCATTGCAAGCCACCACTACTACTGACCGTTGCTTTATCTTTAAGATGTCTACTACTGGACCTGGTTCTGGGATTGACATTGTTCGGCGAATGGACAAGGATGGTAATGGGGATCTTAATCAAGCATGGGTCTGCTTTGATCATGTGCATCGAGTGGATACTGGATGGCATACAATGGGAGCACATGTTTATGACCACATGTAAGTTACAAGCGGTAGAGAGCATTGCTTAATTTGTGTCTTTAGTATAACTCTGTTTCCATTTGTGGCATGCAGGATTGGTGAGCTATTGACAATAGCAACTTGTGAATTTAGAGAAGAGGATGAGGATGCTCAAGTCATGTTTTGGGAAAATATGAATTTGGTAATGGTGGAGCACACAGGGAAGGTAGCAAATTTTTTTGGGTTTATGGCGGATGAGGCTGGCGCTAACTGGAATGCAGTGAGACGTGTCTTCAACGACGGAAAGGAGATGATTGAAAGGAAAAGGTCATGTTTATGGCATTGGGAAGACAACCTTCGTGTCCACACGCAGAGGTACATCTATAGCCCACATCAAGAAAAGCACAGGGAGATGTGTGAGAAGTGGAGGACTGCCCCAAACAAAGAAAGTGCCCTTCAGCAATTTCGCAGGATACGAGCATGGTGGGCAACTGGCAAGGCAGCTGATAGAAACATCCCTAAGCTTCTTAGCTGGTTGAGTTGGTGGCACTATAGGGTTAGTCGATGGGGTCATTTCATTTTAAAGGTAATGTTTGTAAGAGATTATTCATTGTATTATTGTGTGCCTCCTACTTATGTGCACTGCATTGTTTTTAATCAATTTCTACCACTCTCTTGTAGGATGGAGAGCCTATTGTCAATGCTCTTGTCCCAAGGACAAATATGTCAGAGACCAAGCATGCAAGCTGGTTGGCAGGGGAGGGGTATAGGCAAAAGATTAGTCTTTATGATGCTTGTGTGACAGATCTAATCAATGCTTACTTCCAATGTGCCAGACAACTGGCTTTCTTGGAAGGAAAATACACAGGTTGTGGGCCTACATTGGAGCTTTTGGTTGAGAGAGCTCTTTCTCGACAGAAAGCAAGTCCATCCCCAATAGCTACCTCACGAGCAGTGGATGATGCAGTGGCGGGGACCCCTATGTTTTCAAATAGGGTAAAATTCAAGGGTGAGAATAAAACTATTCGAGCCAAAAGGCCACTACACGACTCGATAGAAGAAAACTTTGGCAACTCTAGCCATAGGCCTGAGTTTAACTATGTGACAAGAGAGAGGTTAGAGCCTGCAATAGAGGTCGATGAGCAATGCAAAGTTTTAGAGAGCCTTGAAAGTGATGTGCATGATACAAAGTGGGCCTTGCGGAGGATACCAACAGTGAATCGAGTTGAGTGCAACCACTGGGCATCAGGGAAAAAGTGTAGCTCAAGGTTGCGAGGGGGTGATGTCAGTCCTTGTTTTTGGAGTGATTGTCAACTATCCTCCTGGAAAAAGGAGAAGTATTGCTATTTTTGTAATACAGATGTTAGGCACACTTGGAAAATTACAAAGACAATATTACATCCACCAGAGGATGTCCCTTGTGTTTGGCCCATTGCTAAAGGTACCAAGTTACAAGTGAAAGAAGCCTGCAAGCTTATTAGAGCAGGATATGACATTGGTATTCCTCTTGAGTTTTTTCTAGAAAAGGAGCTTGCAAAAGGCACTAGCGAGACAAACAAGGAGGTGAAACAATTTCCATATCGACGAGGAATTTCAAAGGCTGCATTTGGTCAAATCACTGCAGCCTTAGATATGCATGCAGAAGTTGTAGGCAGCCATATACATATAGAAGGGGTAAAGGAAACATTTAGTATTAATCCATTGACCAATGGGAGCCAAGACACATCTCTGATAGAGGTCACTATTCAGAAGAATCCAATGTGTTCATGTGTGGAGTTCAGAGATAGAGTGGCCAAGAAAAGACCATATCTTGCATGCAAGCACATATACTTTGTGTTCTTAATGATTCTTGGACAGGATGTGAACAACAATATGCATATTCATCAAGTTTGTATTTCTGAGAGAATTGTAAAAGACATGCTAACTAAGTCTATTAGAAGTCATCCTCAACAGCTTTAGGAACCTGCAACCCACTTTAGTTGAAATATGTATGGGGGTCATGTCATACCAGCTGAACCGTAGTACTTGTTTTGGAAATGTTTTGGTTATTTTATAAATTTTCCTGTCTATTGTCTTTTGTTTGCTAATGGCTCTCCAACATTGTGAATACTATAGATTCAATATCTTTTTAGCGAGCCAAGCAATATGGGTTTAATAGTGATTTTTTGTATCTGCACCATTGGTTCGAAAAAAAAATTATTCCAATGGTCATTTTAGAACATTTCATGTCTTCTTTGTTTGATTGCTACAGAATTGCACTGTGGTTCCACTCTTCTCTTTAACATTTCATGCTCGCTTAACATCATACCATGCCCCTACCTGCTCACTTTCACAAGAACATGAGCTCTACTCATTGCTTTGTGCTCGCTGCTCTTGGCTCGCTTTTTGACCACCCCCCCTAGCAACATGGCATAGGCAGACCCGCTATCCTGCATCTGGAGCACCACAAAATTCACAAGAAACGACAGACCACCCACCTTAATAGATTGATTCTTGAGAATCCCCAAAGGTTGAAGTCGCCTCTGATCTGCCATCCTCACTTGAAAAGGTGCTGGTGCTAACGCTCCCAACTTCATACGGAGGTAAACGGTCTCCGGTAGAATATTGACTCCGGAACCCCCATCCAGTAAAACCTCTTCAAAATTGTGCCCGTGGAATGCCACCTTAATCACTGGGACTTTAAAATCCACATCTGCGGACTCAGCTTGAGAAACTCCCACAAACGGGGCTTGATCCTCCACCACCTTTGCTAGAACTGGCTCCTGCAGCTTCCCCAACAGCTGTTCCCGAAAAGCCGGTACCATGCTTAACAGCTGATCCAAGGAAATCTGAATAGGCGCATGCATTAGTGCATCAAATAGATCCCCAGAACCTGGTACGGTTTCAGTTACCTTAGGGACTGGATCCGAATGGACCACCGCAATCTTTCCTGGAAGGGGATCACAAGGTGGCTGGGCTGGAATCGGTTCCTCCGACAACTGTGCCTTTAGCAGTGGCTCCATCGGTTCCACCGGGAGCTGCTTCTGCTGGAGTTTCTGAACGTGACTGGAAACTTTTCTACGAACCACCTCCTGGTCCTCCCAACTGATAGGTCCCTTACCCTTTGCACGGGTAACAGCCAAAGTATCCACTAAATCTTGCCCCTTACAATCCCCAACGAGCATACCCGTGGAGCACTCACCGAGCCAGCAAGAAGCCCGAGGGTTAGTGCTAACACACTGCGCATCAACAAAGCTAGAAGCTTTCAGCACTGGGAACTGCTGCGGCACACCCTGAAGATGTGAAACCCCCGTGCTAGCCCCCGCTGCTTTATCTCCCACCATCTCTATCAGGATGGCATTTGCTTGAGCTGGAGGTCTCTGCTGCTGCTGGTCCTGGGAGGTCCCTGACCCCGATTCCCCTCATTGAATCGAATGACAGGTCTCCCTCTTTCCTCCCTATGCTTACACCATAATTCAGAGGTCGGACCAATTCGATGCCCGTCTTTTCCACAGTAATCACACAGTGGCACACCCTGAGGTCCCCTCTGAAACCCTTGCTGCCCCTGCCAATTAGGTCTTGGAGCATATGGTCTTGGAGGCCTATTATAGGGAACATGCGGAACGGTCGGAACCACCGGATTAGCCTATGCAACTTGCTGAGGTGGTGCTCTCTGAACCACATTGGGTGGCACCTTGCCTCTGTAGTTGGGGTTGTACCAACAGGCACTCGTAAGATGGCCTTCCTTCTCACAGATATGGCAGTACTGTTTCTCCTTGGGCAAGACCGCTGCATACCCTAAGGCTTTAAGTTTGTGAAGAAGCTTTTTCTCCTTCTCCTCCCTAACCTGTTTCGCTTTATCTTTTTTCTGCTTAGCCTTCCTTGAGGCCTTTTTCTTCTCACTATGCTTCTCATCCTCCGATTCATCAGATGAGCATGCCGACTCGGCCTCACTATCCGAGTCTGACTCAGTCGAACTATCCGACTCTGAGTCATCCTGCTTCCTGCCCTTCCGTTTGCCCGTCTGAATGCCCAGTCGCTTTCCACCCGAGAGGCAGCTGTCACGAGGTTATCAAAGCCGCCGGCAATATCCACATTTGCGACAGCACTCTTCAAGTTCCTCCGCAATCCTTTGACAAAATAACTGGCAAGCATTTCATCCGAGGGTCTTTCATTACCCTGCAGTCTGGCAGCCAATCCCCGAAACTTCTGAGCATAATCCTCCACTAACAGATGCTTCTGTTCCATGGCCTTGATCTTTTTGACGATATCAGTAGGAGTTTTCTCCTTCCTGAACCGAGCCAAAAACGCATCCTTCAAAGCATTGAAATCTGCAAAGTGGGCCAAGCCATATTGGCTAAACCAACTCATTGCTAGCCCCTCCAGGGTTGCGGCAAACTGCTGCAATTTCACCGGATCTCCAAAATGGGCAGGGTACCCACTGGCTTGCCATCGGGTCTCGAATTGAGCCACGTGACAGTCTGGGTCTTCCTTAGGCTTTGCCTTAAATTTGGCAGCCTTAACCGTTGGATTGGGTGGTGGTGCAGCCATGTTCACAACTCCTGGTAGTGGATTAGCTGGTGGCGGATTTTTCAATGGATCAAATTGCAACCGTCTCTGACTCCGAACAGGCGGTCTGGACAGAAATAGGGCGCCAACAAATTGATGCAAATGCCGCCGCGCTTGTTCCGGGCTAACGACATTCTGCCCCGGCCCTTCTGCAAGTGGTGTTGTATGCTCGACAGCGTCAGCCTCGTCCATGCCGGCCTGCGCCAATTGGCCCTCAATTACGCCAGCAGAAACCGACGTAACTGCCACAGGTGGCGCTTCCGCAGCATCACCGCTTCCACTGCTAGAAGCTTCCGACCTGTCATATCTGCGCTTCCTGGCTTGTGCCCTCGTGAAATGAATGGGACTAGTGTGCCTCTCCCTATCTGACATTCATGCGAGACACAAACAGCACAGCACAACACAACCCCATACCCAACAAATACAAGACAATGCTGAGTATGCGAACACCGTACGATCGCCAATGTGTACCTGGGCACTAAATGCCTGATACTTGGTAATGGAAATCTCATACAAGAACAAACACTAGCACAAAGACATTCTCCTTAGCAGAAAATCATAACAGTAAAACGGAATACAAAACATCATATAGCAAATCCGCTAACACACAATAACCCTGAACAGATGATCAGAATTCATTCATGTCATAATCATGCAAGGGATTACATTCCGCTTCTTCATCTTCTGCAATTCTGAATATCCGTTATGCGCCTTCCCCTAATCAACTAACTACATCCCTTCATATCTATCACTTCTCATGAATTCCTAAGCAACTACCCAAAAGGATCATTCACATACATAGAATTCGGATATTCCAACTTAGGTAAAGTTAACCCCTAACATAGAGTTAGGTCCCTCCTTTTTCTCATATCCTTGTATTTTGAATAAATCAAAGTAGACCAAGGGACTTCGCCGACTATCAAAAGGATCCTTTTGTCCCAGCTAGGACAAGGACCTTACATGTGGTATTACAGCATAGTTTAGGTTTAGAAAATTGTATGTTGTTGTATTCTTTGATTGCTATGCCTTCTTCTTAGAATAATCTAGCCATGCTTTCTTCTTAGAATAATCTAGCTATGGCTAGATGTAGGATGGGATGGATCTCTATTCTCCATTCTTGGTGTTCAAGCACATGTTCATGGCCTCTTGTCGCTCCTCGAACTTTAAGTTCTACAATGTCATGATGTACATCATAAACAAGCTAACCCTTCCTCACTAAACTCACATTAAAATGGGATCGAACAGAGATGAGCAATAGCACCAACTATCATTATATTTCATCACATCCAAGCCAAACATGTCAGCAACCTTTCCATTAACCTGAGATGAATCCGTTATGTGGAGATGTTGAGTATAGTTTGCTTGTTCTAGTTTATTGTGGCACTCCTCATGATATCTGTGACCATCGATGGAAATCGCATGCTGCAGAATGGATGGGTTTATGATCCCATAATTTAGGTTTACCCCCTTATAGGGTAGTTGTTGCCCGTAGTGCCACACATAATTTACGTTTACCCCCTTATAGGGTAGTTGTTGCCGTAGTGCCACACATGGCTTACCTCTCCTGTCAGACTTGTCTTGTTTTAGAAACCTTGATAGAACCCCCTTGCTTTTTCATTACTAATATCTCAAATCTTTGTTAGGTTTCCTAGAAAAGCTTGCCATGTAAATAAATAAGATTTGGGTCGCATATCCTAAGTGAACCCTTGTATCAGCGTGGTTTACTTGTAAATATTAGAGCTTGGAATAAAACTTTTGGATTCTCACACTCAACCCTTGTATCAGCCTAGTTTACTTGTAAATATTAATATTAGAGCTTGGAATAAAAGTTTTGAATTCTCACACTCAGTGTTCTTATGATTGTTATAAGATCAAGAAGCCATGTTATGAGTTTAACCAGGATCATCAGCTTCTTGCTTCCAATGCATTATACATGGGTACATACAAGAGAAAAATCTCCTCCTCTCAAACAAATGCAGCCAGGCTCCCTCCTCGGGGGGGGTGCATTACTAAGAAACCCTATGTATCATGGGCGTTCAAGGGGTATTTTAAAAATACCTTACTTGTGAATTTCTTATGAATAAAATGAACCCTTTTTCTTTATGGACTTACAGGTTTTTTTCCAAAATTGATTTAAATTTAATCCCTTCGATAAATGTATTTCTGTCAATTTACCTTAAGAGTTTGAATTAAAAACCCCTTCATTTGAACTCATGTGCTATACTTACATATTTTTAGGTGAACCCCTTCGAGCCTCCCTCAGTCATCATCAATGGAGCAAGCTTAAAGATTGAAAGGGATGCAGAAGTTTGGATTGAGGCTATGGGTGAGTACTTTTTAGCTACTAGCACAGGAGTTAGAAATCAATCCATGCTTGCTAGGTTTTGTCTCACTAGAGATGTTGAAACAATGGTGTTGAGACAAGGGGATCACTGAAGGTTCCTAGACCTGGAGTGACATTAAATACATTGTGAAGGACCGCTACCTTCCCCCATGTCATGAATCCATTATGATGAATGAGTTCTTTAGCCTCAAGCATCTTAGCTTAGCTCTAGAGGAATACTACTCAAAATTTATCACACTTTGTAAGTATGCTCCGCCTATTTTCTATTTTTGATGATTTTGTGCATGATAATTTACTAATTGTCGTGGGCTATTTTTTTTTGCTTCTTTTTTAGCCTTGAGGATTTTCTGTGTAGGATAGAGAGAAAGAGAGAGATTTTGAGATTCGGGCCAGCCGTCCTCCTTAGACAGGGAACGCTGAATAGAGATTGTGATTTATGCCTACTAGGAGACATTTGGTAGAACCGAGAGTGGATGAGATTTTCTAGAGGCATACCCTCGATAGTTGCGACATGTCCAGAGTGGTGGTTGGGTGGACGGGAATTGAAGAAAGGCCCTATTGGCTAGATCTTTTGTTGGTGATTATCTCTTTGATTTTTGAGATTTTTTTTGTTTTAAGAAATTTTGTGTTAGAAACATAGAATAGAATATGGGTACGTCTCTTTTAAGTTAAGTAGCCAAAAAGATTATGGAGAATTCCCACTTTTGTCCCCATATATAAGTAACGCTAATCAGCAAAATTGTGAGTGAGTAATCTTACTCCAAAATACTTTATGGCTTTTTTTCTTGTTGACAAGGAATGTAGCTAAGAAGATTATCATTGTTTGATGTTGTTTTCTTATTGCTTAATGAATTATTGAAAAAGAAGAGAATGTTTTTTCTTGTTTCAATGGATATGTTTACTGGTTTCATTGCTAATCTGTAGGTACATCTTCTCCTCTACTTAGCTAACTTGTTGAGGCAGTACAAGCCCAAGAGGTGACCCAAGGTTATAAACCCTATGTCACGAGGATGGACATCTGATTATGGATGCTACCTAGTTCTTTCTTGGGGCCCAGGCTAGTGTGGTGAATCAGCCCACCTCATGAGTAGATGTTCCCTTTTGAGGAGTGGGAGGGTTTGCCTACAAGCAACAATGCCTAAGGGGGCAATAGGCTAGCTTTTCCCTTACCGATTGGCCGATTGATGAGGGAGTATGGTCCCTCGGGTGTGCCCAACTGATTGAGGCTAGAAGACCAAATTCTAGATCGTCGGTGGTTCAATTTGGATTGGTTTGGTTTTGGATATGCTTATGGACATGGAAGCCTGGATGTGGTTGCTGACTCGGTTTTCGAGTCTCTCTTTTGTAAATATTTCATTTGTAAGTATTGTTTTCATGTAAATATTATTGGTTCCAAATTGTGCACTTTGAAAAGACTATTTCAAGGAACATTGTGGAACTTTTTATTTAAAGAAGCTATTTTGATGGGTTTCATAGTGTGGTAGGACCTAATTAGATAACAAAAATGAATTGGGTGATTAGGTGGAAAGTGGGTGGATGGATGCCTCAACAGCACCACCTATGGATAGAAGGACTCGATGAGTTGGGTAACTTTCTAACAGATTTATGTATTATGATCCATAGTAAAAATAGGGCCCCACACAAGTTCTAGTTTAGGGGATCGAGCGAGCGGTCATGCCTCATAAAGAAAAAGGGAAACAAGGCATTGGCTTCTATGAAGGAAGTGCAGACTTTTTCCATCCTTGATCATGCACATGAGCTCCATTCGATTAGAGGACTAGACTCTTCTTAGAATAACTATGTTTTCTCTACGAGATAGAGTTAAGTCCCTCCTTTTTCTCATATCCTTGTGTTTTCAATAAATAAAGGTGTCGCCAATCAAAGACCAAGGGATTTTGCCGACTATCAAAAGGATCCTTTTGTCCCAGCTACTAGGACAAGGACCTTACACGTGTGGTATTACAGCATAGTTTAGGTTTAGAAAATTGTATGTTGTTGTATTCTTTGATAGCTATGCTTTCTTCTTAGAATAATCTAGCTATGGCTAGATGTAGGATGGAATGGATCTCTATTCTCGATTCTTGGTGTTCGAGCACATGTTGATGGCCGCTTGTCGCTCCTCGAACTTTGAGTTCTACAATGCCATGATGTACATCATAGACAAGCTAACCCTTCCTCACTAAACTCACATTAAAAGGGGATCGAACAGAGATAAGCAATAGCATCAACTGTCATTATATTTCATCACATCCGAGAAACATGTTGCAACCTTTCCATTAACCTAAGGTGAATCCGTTATGTGGAGATATTGAGTATAGTTTGCTTGTTCTAGTTTATTGTCACTCCTCATGATATCTATGTGACCATCGATGGAACTCACACGATGTAGAATGGATGGGTTTATGATCACGTGATTAAGGTTTTACCCCCTTAGGGTAGTTGTTACCCCCCGTAGTGCCAGACATGGCTTACCTCCCCTGTCAGACTTATCTTGGTTTAGAAACCTTGACAGAACCCCCTTTCTTTTTTTAGTGCTAATATCTCAAACCTTTGTTAGGTTTCCTAGAAAATCTTGCCATGTAAATAGATAAGACTTGGGTTGCATAGCCCAAGTGAACTCTTGTATCAGCCCGGTTTACTTGTAAATATTAGAGCTTGGAATAAAACTTTTGAATTCTCACACTCAACCCTTGTATCAACCTAGTTTACTTGTAAATATTAATATTAGAGCTTGGAATAAAAGTTTCAAATTCTCACACTCAGTGTTCTTATGATCGTTATGAGTTTAACCAAGATCATTAGCTCCTTGCTCCCAATGCATTATACATGGATACACAAGAGAAAAATCTCCTCCTCAAACAAATGCAGCCTCCCTCCTCAGGGGGTGCACTACTAAGAAACCCTATGTATCATGTGCATTCAAGGGGTATTTTAAAAATACCTTACTTGTGAATTTCTTATGAATAAAATAAACCCTTTTTCTTTATGGACTTACAGGTTTTTTTCCAAAACTGATTTTAAAAACCCCTTTGATAAATGTATTTCTGTCAATTTGCCTTAAGATTTTGAATTAAAAACCCCTTCATTTGAACTCATGTGCTATACTTACATATTTTTAGGTGAACCCCTTGAGCCTCCCTCATTCTATGGGTAGGCTCAAAGATTGAAAGGGATGCGGAAGTTTGGATTGAGGCTATGGGTGAGTACTTTTTAGCTACTAGCACAAGAGTTAGAAATCAATCCATGCTTGGTAGGTTTTGTCTCACTAGAGATGTTGAAAGAATGGTGCGGACACAAGGGGGGTCATTGAAGGTTCCCAAACCTGGAGTGACATATATTAAACAAGTTTTGAAGGACCGCTACCTTCCCCCATTTCATGAATCCACACTTTGCAAGTATGCTCCACCTATTGAAAACTAGGACCAGCAGAAGCAGGTGGCTCATTTTTACCAAGGGTTGAATGAGCCCCTAGACTCTCATCTTGAAGCAATGAGACTGACCACTTTGCAAGATTCTCTAACGTGAGTCAAGCCATTGGTTTAAAAAAAAGTAAAGAGTGGTCAAGGCAAGAAGAGATCTCATCATGTGTCTAATCCAAGGGCATGCTTCCAAAGGAATTTCTAGCCAAATCCTCACAAAATAATATTATTAGCTAGTACCCTAACAGTAGCCTTTCCCCTCGTACTTATTCTATTTCTATCATGGAGCCCTATGGGAAGGTGTTTTTATTGCAATGAAGCTAGCCACTTTAGAGCTGAATGCCCCAAACTTGCATGATCCTCTTCAATCTTGGTAATATTCCACAAGGTGGTCGATAAAACTAGGGCCATGCAACCCCCAACTGCCAAGCTGGGATGAGGTGGTGGTGGTGGACATGGTAGAGGCCATGGAGGTCCCACGGTTTCTAGAACTTGCACCATGATTTTAGAGATGGAAGAAAAAGAGCAAGCCACCATCCATGCAACTGTGAAACATCAAGGGACCAACCAACAGTTTTCTGTTATCCAAGTCTTGGCTACTTATCAAGGTAGGCCTTTTCAGCTTCTTCTGATTGATTGTGGTAGTACACATTCATTTCTTCCTCCAAAATGCTTGTGGAAATTATAGTTAAGTCAAAAACTAGCCCATAATATGATGATAGAGTTGGCCACAGTGGTGGGAAAGAGGTCACTGTGTGGGAGAACTTGAGTTTGAAATTGGGTGGTGAATTAACTCGTGGCCACTTCAAAGTCTTGTGACTAGAAATTTATGATGGAATCCTTGGGATAAGTTGGTTAGTTGCAAATAGTGCCAACATCCATTGTGCAAAGAGAAACGTCACTTTTAAGAGTAGCCAAGGCCAAGGAGTGTTAGCCTAGGGAAAAACAGGTAGGCCTAATTCTCAGTTAGCCAAAGCCAATTTCCTTCTTAAGGGAGTGTGCAAGGGTCAATAGATCTTTCTTGTCAAACTCAATAAGGTAGAGAAATCTAATTCAGAATCCGGACTCTCTTAGCTTAGAATTTTTGATGCATTCCATGAGGAACTTACAGAGCTCCCACCATCCCAAGAAGTAGATCATGGGATTGAGCTAATCCCTGGGACCAAACCAGTCTTCTCAAAGAGACCCTACAAGATGTCCCTTCGTGAAGCCATTGAGCTCAAGGAACAGCTTTGTCAGCTCATTGAGAAAGGATTTATTTTCCCTAGTAATTGAGCGCCTGTCCTTTTTCAAAAAAAGAATGGTGTGCTTCGTCTTTGTATCAACTACCGAGGGCTAAACCAAATCACTAACAAAAACAAGTACACCATTTCTTACCTCAACAAACTTCTTGACAGGATTTATGGGTCCAAGAGTTTCTCCAAGGTAGATTTAACATCTAGCTACTATCAAATTAGGATAAACTAAGTAGATATTTCCAAAACCACTTTCAATACTGACTATGGCCACTATGAATTTACAATAATGCCATTTGCATTAACCAATGCCCAAGCTACCTTCAATTGCCTGATGCAGGATATATTCTAACCCTTGGATGAATTTGTTCTCATCTTCTTTGATGACATTCTTTTCTATTCCAAGTTAGTGGAGGAACATGAGGATCATGTATGTGTAGTGCTACAAACATTGTGCAAACATAAACTCTATGCCAAGAAGAGTAAGGGTACCTTCTTCACTCCTCAAATTGAATATCTAGGGTTCATTGTCTCCTTAGATGGCATCTCAATGGACTCTGCTAAAGTCAAGGATATATTGGAATGGAAACCCCCTAGCTTAGTCAGAAATTCATGGATTTCTAGGTGTATGGTAAAAAATCTTCATTAAGGATTATGGCATAATAGTCACACCCTTGAGTAACCTCCTAAAAAAGGATTTTAGGACAGTGTGGTTACCAGCCCCACCAAGCCAGTTTTGACTAGCTTAAAGACTAGCAGCATAAAGTAAGATCCCCCCAATGCAGTAGTAGACATCTTACTAAAGATCGGTATGTACCAACTCTCGAGGATCCTTACTTTAGCGCCAATTCTAAAGCTCCTTGACCTCACCGAGGAGTCTGAAGTTGTCCAATTGATGCTAGTTGGTGGCATCTTAATCTAATAATGAAGAACCATGGCTTACACCTCTCACAAATTAAAGCCCTATGAATTAAATTATGGCACCCATGATTTGGAACTCTTAGCAGTTGTTCATTGTCTCAAGTTATGGAGACAGTATCTCCTAGATTTCAAGTTCCACCTTATAACCGACCACAAGAGATAAAATTGGATCTTGACCCAGTCCATCTCAATATGAGGCAAAGGAGATGGATTGAAATCCTACAAGAATGTGATTTTGATATCAAATTCTATTCTGGCAAGTCCTTCCTAAGTGCAATTTCTATGCCAAATAACCCTATCCTAGAGAACGTGAAATATGCCTCACTTCATGGCCCTGATTACCAAAAGCTGGTAAAATTAGTTTAAAAGGAAGGATCCACAGTAAAGGAGAAGGCCTTGATCAAGTATTACACTACTAATGATGAGTGTATCTACTTCATGCATATATTATGTATCCCTAAGGGTCTTACTCTAGAGAAGATGATCATGCATATGAAGCTCATGATAGCCCTATAGTTTTTGCAAGAAATCTACACGATACAAAAACTTTGAATGCCTTAAGAAGAATCTACTTTTGACCAAGAATGCACAGAGATGTCCTTCAATATGTCAAGCAGTGCCTTTCTTGTCATTCAAAGGATTAAAGCTAAGAAAATTAAAATGCCAGACTTCAACCTTTGGACATTCCTCAGATAAAGTGGGAATGCATCAATGTGGATTTTGTCACAAGTCTTCCCACAGCAAGGAGGGTATGATTCCATTCTGCTAGTTGTGGATATGCTTACCAAAGTAGCCATATCATCCCAATAAAAAAAAAACATTTTAATCTTCTAATATTGCCCACCTATTCGGATATCTTTAGGCTTCATGGATTTCCAAAGAGAATAGTCAAACCGGGACTTTGCCTTCACTTCAAAGTTCAAGACATCCCTATTTTAAGCTATCGGAACATAGCTTTGTTTCAGTATAGGTTACCATCCAAAAATAAATGGCTAGACTAACAAAGTTAAACATGTTATAGAGGACATCCTTAGGGCTTATTGTGGGCATGAACCGTAGAATTGGATTTATCACCTTCCTCTAGTGGAGTTTTCTTAGAATACATCTTATCACCAGAGCATAGGCATGTCACCATTTAAACCCCTTTATGAGCCAAGAATGTTTGTCCCCTTTGAATTTCTCTAAGCCCACCTTAAAGGTTAAGGTTTCTAGGAAGATTCTTAAGAAAATGGAAGAGCAAACCAGATCCATCTGCCCGCAAGGACATTAAGGTTGCTTAGTATTACCAAAAGCATTATGCAAATTCCAAGAGATCTAAAAGAACCTTCATAGAAAGAGACATGGTTTTTTACAATTGCAAGCCAAGCAAAGTTCTTAGTCCCTTGGAAAGTATAAAAAGCACAGGCCTAGATATTGTGGACCTTATGAAATCATCAGGTGTCTAGGTAAGCATGCTTACATACTTTGGCTTCCAGATCATCTCAAGGTCCATGATGTATTTCATGTAAGCCTATTTAAACCTTCTATGCCTAGTTTTTATCACATTCTGATGATGACAAGTTGTAATTCCAACTCAAGGAGTCCTTGATTTGCAACCAAATGGGATCTTAAACACCAAGTATAGAACCCTTTGAAATAAGATCCTTAGAGAACACTTGGTATAATAGAAAGATTACCTTGAAGAGGATGCAACTTGGGAAGATGAATTTAGCCTCTTAAAAGATTACCCAAAGTTCTATTGAGATGAGAACATATCAATTTTATTTGAAGGAGGGAAGGATGTAACATACCCATTGTAAATATAGCACATTAAGCACAATATGGCATATCCAGTGCAAGTATAGTTTAGGCAGTTTGTTATGGTTGCATTTAGTTGTTATTTTCTATCCTCCCTAAGAAGCTGCTATTTTGAGAACCCTTTGAAATAAGATCCTTAGAGAACACTTGGTATAATAGAAAGATTACCTTGAAGAGGATGCAATTTGGGAAGATGAATTTAGCCTCTTAAAAGATTACCTAAAGTTCTATTAAGATGAGAACATATCAATTTTATTTGAAGGAGGGAAGGATGTAACATATCCATTGTAAATATAGCACATTAAGCACAATATGGCATATCCAGTGCAAGTATAGTTTAGGCAGTTTGTTATGGTTGCATTTAGTTGTTATTTTCTATCCTCCCTAAGAAGCTGCTATTTTGAGGCGATTGCAAATTAAGCATTTTCTATCCCTAAGAAGCTGCTATTTTGAGGCGATTACAAATTAAGCATTTTCTACTCAGGAAATGAGAAAACTAAATCCAAATTTAAAATCTTAAGCATTACCCGAACAGCCCCGGGAGCTCACTTAAATAATGTCGCTAAAAGTGATACAAAAAGTGTCTAGGAAAGTTTCTCTACATGACATGATGCATACAACATTCTTATACCGACAGTTAAAGGGTGCCCATAGCGCCACTTTAGTTATTGCTAGGGACCCCATAATCTTATAGTCAGGGATTTCATTAACGTCTTCACAATTTCGTGATCACGTTAACAAAACCTGTTGTTAACATAAAAATTCTTGTGATCACAATGTATATTCACGGGCATTTTTTATGGCCTGCAAAAACCTTCTCTGCCAGTAATCCCGTCGGGAAAACCCATTTTCCCGGCGGGCAAATTAAAAAAATAAAAAAATAAAAAAAAAATAAAAAAATCATGTTCACAGTCATTCTTACCATTTTTGGGCCTTCTGGACTCATTTATGATGTCAAAAGTTCAAAATTCTTGGCACAAAAAAAGTTTTGTATAATTTGCTGGCCTTAAGTTCAATTGACACACCAATTAAATCTAACTATACTTACATCAATTGACTCAATTGTCCATAACATCATTGCACTCAATTGAGCCCAATTGGACTCAATTACACTTGATTTACACTCAATTGATATTAATTGGGTGTCAATTGATGTCAATTGTGCCTAATTCGACGCAATTGAGCCCAATTTACACCCAATTTGCATAAATTGGGTGTAAACTAAGTATCAATTGAGTCGAATTGGACTCAATTGATAATAATTGGATGTTAATTGATATTAATTAAGCCCAATTGACTTCAATTGGGTGTTAATTTATTACAATTAATGTCAATTAAGCTCAATTGAGCTCAGTTGACATCAATTGGGTGTCAATTGATATCAATTAAGCTCAATTGAGCTCAGTTGACATCAATTGGGTGTCAATTGATATCAATTAAGCTCAATTGAGCTCAGTTGACATCCATTGGGCTCAGTTGACATCAATTGGGTGTCAATTGATATCAATTGAGCTCAATTGGGCTCAATTGCACTCAATTGACACTCAATTGGGTGTTAATTGCATCCTATTGTGCTCAATTGAGCCCAATAGGATGCAATTAACATCAATCGGGTGTCAATTGATCACAATTGATATCAATTGGGCTCAATTGCACTCAATTGTGTGATCGATTGTGTGTCAATTGATGTCAATTGAGCCTAATATGATACAATTGAGCTCAATTCACGCCCAATTGGATGTAAATTGAGTGTCAATTGAGCCGAATTAGACTCAATTGATAGCAATTGGGTACTAATTGATATCAATTAATATCCAATTAACACAATTGAAGTCAATTAAGTCTAATTGACTTCAATTGGATAATTTGGGTGTCAATTGAGCTCAATTGGACGTAAATGACATCAATTGGGGGTCAATTAACATCAATTGAACCTTATTGACATCAATTGGGTGCCAATTAACATCAATTGGACTCAATTGACATTAGTTGGGTTTCAATTGAGCCAAATTGGATGCAACTGACATCAATTGGGTGTCAATTGATTACAACTGAGCTGAATTGGGCTCAATTGCACTCAATTGATATTAATTGGGTGTCAGTTAAACCTAATTCCATGCAATTGAGCTCAATTGACATCAATTCACATCAATTGATATTAATTGGGTGTCAATTGATGTCAATTGAGCCTAATTCGATGCAATTGAGCTCAATTCACATCAGTTCACATCAATTGGGTGTCAATTGATGTCAATTGAGTAAAATTGAGTCTAATTGGGTGTCAATTGAGTCAAATTGAGTATAATTGGGTGTCAATTGATATCAATTGAGCCAAATTGAGTCTAATTGAGTCCAATTAGACTTAATTAAGTCAAATTGAGTCTAATTGGGTGTCAATTGATGTCAATTGAGTCAAATTGAGTCTAATTGGGTGTCAATGGAGCCTAATTGACATCAATTGGGTGTCAATTGATGTCAATTGAGCCCAATTGAAGCTAATTGTGTATCAATTGACACACAATTGATGTCAATTGGGCTTAATTGACATCAATTGGATTCAATTGACACACAATTGATGTCACATGGGCTCAATTGACATCAATTAACACCTAATTGATGTCAATTAATATCAATTGGGTATCAATTGATTATAATTGATGCTAAATTGAATGAATTGAGTTCAATTGACATCAATTAAGTCTAATTGGATATTAATTGATCAATTGGGCTCAATTGATATCAATTGACACCCAATTGGACTCAATTGACATCAATTGGACTCAAAAGGGTGTTAATTGATGTTAATTGAGCCCAATTGACATCAATTGGGTGTTAATTGAGCTCAATTGGACACAATTAATAATAATTGGGTATGAATTGAACTCAATTGACATCAATTAGGTGTCAATTGAGCCTAATTGCATCCAATTGAACTCAATTGACATCAATTGGGTAAATTGCATCCAATTTAATTCAATTGATATCAATTAAGCCTAATTGCATCCAATTTAACCCAATTAGACTCAATTGAATCCAATTGGACTCAATTAATTGCATCCAATTTAATTCAATTGACATCAATTAAGCCTAATTCCATCCAATTTAACCCAATTGGACTCAATTGACATCAGTTAGGTGTCAATTGAGCCTAATTGTATCTATTTGGACTTAATTGACATCAATTGGGTGTCAATTAAACCCAATTGGAGTCAATTGATATCAATTGGATGTTTATTGATATTAATTAAGTTTAATTGACATCAATTGGGTGTTTATTGATGTCAATCGAGTCCAATTAGATGCAATTGGACTCAATTGGGTGTGAATTAGACTCAATTAATATCAATTGGGCTCAATTGATATCAATTAGGTGTGAATTGATGTCAATTGAGCCCAATTCGATGCAATTGATATCACTTGGGTGTCAATTAGACTCAATTGGCACCCAATTGATGTCAATTGAGTCCAGGTGGATGTCAATTGATATCAATTGAGCCCAATTGATCAATTGACACCCAATTAGACTTAATTGATATCAATTTGACTCAATTAGGTGTTAATTGATATCAATTAGACTCAATTGGATGCTAATTGATGTTAATTGAGCTCAATTAGACTCAATTGATATCAATTAGGTACTAATTGAGTGTAATTGATGTCCATTAAGCCCAATTTGGCTTAATTGACATCAATTGGGTATCAATTGACTATAATTGATGTCAATTGAGCTCGATTGACATTAATTGGGTGTTAATTAATGTCAATCGAGTTCAATTAATATCAATTAGGTATCAATTAAGCTAAATTGATATCAATTGGGTGTTAATTGAGCCCAATTCACATCAATTGGGTGTAAATTGAACCTAATTGGACTCAATTAACATCAATTAGGTGTGAATTGATGTCAATTGACCCCACTTGGATGCAATTGATATCAATTTGGTGTCAATTGGACTCAATTGGCACCCAATTGATGTCAATTGAGTCCACTTGGATGTCAATTGATATCAATTGAGCCCAATTGATCAATTGACACCCAATTAGACTTAATTGATATCAATTTGACTCAATTGGGTATTAATTGATATCAATTGAACTCAATTGGATGTTAATTGATGTTAATTGAGTCTCAATTGACATCAATTGGGTGCCAATTGAGTGCAATTGATGTCAATTAAGCCCAATTTGACTCAATTAACATCAATTGGGTGTCAATTAACTACGATTGATGTCAATTGAGCTGAATTGACATCAATTGGGTGTTAATTGATGTTAATTGAGTTTAATTGACATCAATTGGGTGTTAATTGATGTCACTTGAGTCCAATTAGATGTAATTAGACTCAATTGGGTTTGAATTAGACTCAATTGATATCAATTGGGCTGAGTTAATTGGGTGTCAATTGAGCCCAATTGACATCAATTGGGTGTGAATTGAACGTGATTGGACTCAATTGACATTAATTAGGTGTGAATTAATGTCAATTGAGCCCAATTGGATGCAATGGATATCAATTGGGTGTCACTTGGACTCAATTGGCACCCAATTGATGTCAATTGAGTCCAATTGGATGTCAATTGGTACCAATTGAGCCCAATTGATCAATTGACATCCAATTAGACTTAATTGATATCAATTTGACTCAATTAGGTATTAATTGATATCAATTAGACTTAATTGGATATTAATTGATGTTAATTGAGTTTAATCGGACTCAATTGATATCAATTGGGTGCCAATTGAGTGCAATTAATATCAATTAAGCTCAATTCGGCTCAATTGGCATCAATTGGGTGTCAATTGACTACGATTGATGTCAATTGAGCTCAATTGACATCAATTGGGTGTTAATTGAGTCCAATTAACATCAATTGGATGTCAATTGAGCCCAATTGACATCAATTGGGTGTGAATTGAACCGGATTGGACTCAATTGATATCAATTAGGTGTGAATTGATGTCAATTAAGCCCAATTGGATGCAATTGATATCAATTGGGTGTCACTTGGACTCAATTGGCACCCAATTGATGTCAATTGAGTCTAATTGGATGTCAATTGATATCAGTTGAGTCGAATTGATTAATTGACACCCAATTATACTTAATTGATATCAATTTGACTCAATTGGGTATTAGTTGATGTCAATTGGACTCAATTGGGTGTTAATTGATGTTAATTGAGGACTCAATTGACATCAATTGGGTACCAATTGAGTGCAATTGGTGTCAATTCGGCTCAATTGGTATCAATTGGATATCAATTGACTAGGATTGACGTCAATTGAGCTCAATTGACATCAATTGGGTGTTAATCGATGTCAATTGAGTCCAATTAAGCCCACTTGTGTCCAATTGGGTGTCAATTGATTGAATCCAATTAAGTCCAATTAAGCCCAATTGAGTCCAATGGGGTGTCAATTGATGTCAATTGAGCCCAATCGATCAATTGACACCCAATTAGACTTAATTGATACCAATTGGACTCAATTGGATATTAATTGATGTCAATTAGACTCAATTGGAAGTATAATAAGATCTAATTGATGGTAATCGAGCTTAAGGTGATAAATTTAGAGATAACTTTTTTTTTACAAAGAATTTTGAACTTTTGACATCATAAATGAGTCCAAAAGGCCCAAAAATGGTAGGAATGACTGTGAACATGAATATATTTTGACCATTTTTTTAACTTTTTTTCCCGCCGGAAAAATAGATTTTCCTGGCGGGCCCGCCGGGATAACAAAAAGCCCGGCGGGCTTCGGCAGGTTACCAGGTCACTGGTAACCTGCTATTTTGAGAACATGAAAACATGTGAACATGTGAATAACATGTTCACAAGTGTTATTAACAAAAAAAATCTTGTGATCACGTGAATATAAAATCCCTGCTTATAGTGATTACTACCTCTTAATATTCATAAGCTTTGATGCCCCTTTAAACCCATTGATGCAACCCAGCTGTTCCACGGGAACACGGATTATGGAAGGAGGCCGGAAGCAATTAATGCGAGAGAGTGGGATTGTAGCCATGGGAACATAAATACGCACATAATTTTTCCATATTTTTGTGCTGAAGTGCAATGTAAATCGTTTTTGGTCAATGTGGGTTCTAAATGAGAGTTCTAAGTGTATTAAGCAAGGCTCACTTATGGGGTTGTCCGCCCATGTGTGAAAGAGGCCTAGGGTTGGGATTAGTGACATCTTTATAAAAGAGATGTTAGCTAAAGAAAGGGGACGTTTTTTGGCCATTCTCATAAGCTATTGAGTGAAGCTCTTGAGCTCTCAAGCTATGGCAACTCTCTAACTCTCTCTCTCTATTGTACTCTAATGAGCATCAAGCTCCAATGAGTATAGTTCCACTTCATTCTCTTAATCTGTTTTAGCATCATTGAAGTAGATTAATTTATGATTAGTTGAATGCTTCTTTCTTTCTCTTGTGTATGCTGCACGCTTGTAGTGTGTGTGTGTGTAGTCTCCATTGATGCAAGCTCTTGCCCACTTCATTGGCAATGAGTTATTCATGGATAGACTCTCTCTATGAGCTTGTGGGTTTGTGAATGTTACATTCTATGCTTGCTTAAGCTTGTGGGTTAGTAGATGCACGCTTATGGATTTGCTGACATTAGGGAAAGCTAAGATTTAATCAATGTTTGAATGGGATTAAGAGATTACCATGCATTGCTTGTTCTCTTGATTAGTGTAGTGGGTTTAAGGGATTGAGAGATTGATTGAGGTGTTGAATGGTTGAATCATCAAGTGGTGGTTCGTGTATGTGAGCTCTCCCGCAAGGGATAAGCCTTCATGCACTAATCGGGTCGAGTCCTCGGATTGACATTGTGTTTCTCAACACATTTGTTGATCGGTAGTACTCTATGAGCACTATATTGCACGGTAGAGAGAACCGCTCTACAATGGCGCCACTGCCGGGGATCGAATGCCTACATTAGTTGAGCACCATACACACACTACCACTCCTTGTTAAGCTCCAATCGGTTGCAAAACTGTTGGATAGGAGAGAAGGCTTTGGGACTCATTTTGGTATTAATTTAAGACTAATCTGTTGTTAAATTCTCTTTATTTGTCTTGCAATTTAAGTGCGATTGTCTAGCTATGCTTCTCCCTTGAGGTCAGGACAAGGATTCAACACACGGGAAGGATTGGAGGTAGGCGCTAAACCTGTAAATTTCAATTTGTGTGCGAAAGAGAGAGGCCTGTTTTTGCATTTTTGTCATTCTGTTTGAGGATATTTTTTGCTGTCTGAGGTTAATTTTTACAGTTTCAATTTTCTGCATGTTCATTTTATTTTCTGTTCTTAGCTTAGTTTAGTTTTCTGCATATTTAATTTTGTGCATTTTAGTTCTATGTTAAACCTGCACTTGTAGAGAAACTGAAATCTGTACACACACATGAAGATTGAACATTTTGAATTTGTTGCAAATCTCACAGCTGCACACGCATTTAGTTCACTACACGCATTGAATTCGCTGCAAATCTCACAGCTGCACACGCATTTAGTTCACTGCACACGCACTTCAAAAAAAGAAAATAATAATAATAATAAAAGAAGGCGGTTGTGTGTGAACAGCGCACCGCGCGCGGAGAGACCCACTCACCGCACCATAAAGACCGCCATCGCGCCGGATCAAGGGGTGCACAAAAAAAAGTGGAAAATTTTTTCATTTTCTGCCGACGCAAAAAATTGGGAGGTTATGTAACTTTTCGAGAGGAGTTAGAAAACACCCATCGTCGAAATTTCGGTCCCGAAACCATTTTCCCATAGTGAGTCAGTATGGAAAACTGGTAAATTTTAGGCGATTTTCGATCCGAAAAAATATGCTGTTTTTTTGGCCTAATGTGTTCGAGGCAGTTCAAAATGGCTTCTGGCAAAGTTTGAGCCAACTTGAAAATTTTTAGATTTTTTGAAAAATAATAAAAAATAAAAACCTTAAAATTTGACCTTATGCACTTGCGGTCGGGACGTCATATAGACACTGCCATAGGGTCTAGGGCACCTTCTAGAGTGCCTACGCAGGAAAGTGGGACCCAATCGGTAGGAAATTTGGCAGATATTGCTGAAACCTTTTCCGAATCCCAATCTGATACCCTTTCCAGGACAACTAGCTCATTGTCTATGGACAATCTAGGGCCGTCAAATAGTCATCCCTTAGCCCCAAATAGGACACCCACAAGATCTTTTAATCCATTTGAAGCTGACATCATGGGGTTACCACTCAATGTGAGACTTCAATATGTCTACACGAATGCTTAAGGAGCTGAGATCTTTAGGGATCCACAACAACGGTATCTCGTTAAGATTGCGGACTTTTTCTCAGAGCTTGATAGAGCACCTCTAGTCAATGACCAGGGTAACATGTACATGGGTGGAGATGGTGTTCACTACGAAGTCACCTATCATCCAGAGAATGTAGACAAATTAGGGGGGCTCTCTAAGACTGAGTTCTTAGACTTATCAAAGCCTTCCAGAGCAAGGGAGTCTAGAGATGATTGGCTCATTGAGCCGGACATGCCTGGACCATCCAATGCCCAGTCCTCAAAGCCATCCATAGATGATTTACTTTTTGTAGATCTAAATTTGGAAAGGGACAGGAAAGGCAAGAGAAAAATGGATCAGGAGGCTGAGAACCAATGGCAGTTCGTACGACAAATTCCAGTGACAAAGGTCTTTCAGGATGACCCACTTCAAGAGGTCTATAAGGACTCTTTAGAAGGATATTATGCCACAACAACTAGATTGCCAGAGCTAGACCTTCCTCTAGCACTTGTGGTGGTAGTCGATAAGGTTGCAGGATACAAGAACCGAATCATTGATAAATGGGCCAATGAATACCGAACCTTAGATTGGAAGGAGATTCGTGAGCTCACGTGGAGAGGACGACCATTATTCATGGAAGTGTTCTCTACTAATACAGCTAAACCAGGAGAGACAGCCTTTCTTGGAGAAACTGTTGCTCCTCCCCTAACAGAGTTCACTAGAGAGGGACCCTCAACATCAAAGTGGACCACTGCAAGTAGCCCAACTCTAGCACCAAGATATTATCCTACACCAAAAGTGCGACCACAGATCACACCACAACAATGTTTCTCTCACTATGACAATCGGAGGGTAGGGGAGCCAACTCGGCCTCCCATAAATGCACCTCCTGAAATGCGGGTAACAGGATCTTTGGAGGGGGTTGGTGAGGTAGGTAATAGGGGACCCACACCAATTTGGGATGCATGTGGACCATCTTACCAAAGAGAGGAACAGTTCCCACTGAGAGTGAGAGGCTGTAGGCCCGATGATGAATATTCAAGACGAGTAAGGCCATCAACTCTTCAGAAACTGGTAAAGAAGTACGAAGGGTCGGGAGATCCATATGACCATGTAGCAGCATTTAGGCAAGCAGTTCGAGCTGAGCAAGTGACTGACAAGCATACGCAAATTGAAGGATTTGGGCTCACTCTTGAGGGAAAGGCCCTTGCTTGGTTTCAGGCACTAGAGGCTTTAGACAAATCTTCTTTACGAGTTTTGGAAGAGAGATTCATTGCTTCTTTTTCCTTGATGGGGATTCAGCATGACACAGTAGCAAACATCTACTCTTTCAAGCGAGGCGAGACTGAGAGTGTTAGAGACTGTGTAAATAGGATGAAGAAGTACATTAATCGTTGCCCAGAAGATGAGAAGCCCACCCAGAGTCGATTAATTTCTCTCTTCTTAAAAGGACTAAAAAATTCAACACTGCACACACATCTCTATGCAAAGAAGCATACAAATTTCAATGAGTGTTGCCATGATGCTATGGATTTCACAGATAACTTCAAATTCCAAGATGGTACTGGCCCTGAGTTACAACCTAGAGATCAGTGGGGTGATGACCAAAGTTCAGGGTCTAGCGCACTATGAAGAGCTCTCTATATATAGCACAAGGGGGATTGTGTCTTTACATTATGAGAAAATGCCTTATATACATTTGGCCCTTATTTATACTTGGGGCGCCCAAAACTTACTTACTAGGCCTTGGGTGGCCAATATCTCATAATGTACAACTTTCATAGTGCCGTTTCATGACACTTATTAATGTCCTCAATTGGAGGATCATGTTTGTTAATCCAAAACGAGATTAACACACTAAGTATAAGACATCAGTATGGGGGGGTCATTCCCATGTAGTGAGAGCCCTTATGCAAATGTGTGTACAGCTCCTCTCTCACTACTTTTTGATCTCGCTATTATGCAACTACATTGCATTGTTGTACCTTCATACTCTTGTAGTGATATTAACCTTAGATTTGATCTCAATGCCATGTATCCAAGACACTTGATGCAGGCAAATTGGTAATTTCCTTTATGCCTAACAAGAACAAGGATGTAAAAGAGCATGTTAGTATACAGTCAATGCCTACTTCTTAGCATATATCTCCCATCTATTTTTAGTGTACATTTGTAAAGGCCCCCATTATAAGGAGAAGCCATTGGTGCACATGTCTTTGGTGGGAACCTCACCTTAAACACATCAATGAAGTCGTTATTATAACCATTGATGTTAGGACATGGTTAGGGGTTCAACTGTTAGAGCTAGGGGCCAATGATATGGGTTCATTATTAGTGGGCGATGGTCAGTTGGTCGTGTTTTAAGGGCAATGAGCCATGTCTATGCCATGTAACTGTCCGCATTATATATACGCGGTGTCTTACACACTAGTACTATATATGGACATAGTTTTCACAAGCTAAGGTATCCAATGCTTGTGAGTATCCACACCCTCTACACTTAGTACTTCCTCCATCCAGAGTCTGTCTAGATCGCCATCTAAGCTCTACTTGAGAGCATATGGGTGGACAGCACCATCACATTGTATTGTCTCAAAACTATCTATTGCATTGTCTATTGCTCTTTGCTTTGCTATATGTCTTTCCACTCTGCTATATTCTTATAAGTACATCATTACATGGTAGAGGAAGGTGTAGGCAAGGTTCTTTAAGCCCAACAAGAACAGGGGTGTAAAGGAGAACAATATCCTTACATGGTAGAGGAAGGAGTAGGCAAAGTTGAGGCAAGGGTAGGCAATGTCCTTTAAGCCTAACAAGAACAAGGGTGTAAAAGAGTATAGCGTCACATTGTAGGCAAGGTCCTTTAAGCCGCCTAACAAGAACAAGGGTGTAAAAGAGTACACATTTTATGTAGAGGAAGGAGTAGGGAAGGTCACATAGATCTAACTTTGAAGGAAGAAGACAACATGGTGTAGGTTTGTCATGGGTAGATGCTCACTAGAAGGGTTGATAATTATAGATAAATATATACATATATTAATATTTATTTATGAAATTAATGTATGATTTCTTTGTTTAATACATACATATATTAATATTTCTTTATGAAAATAATGTATGATTTCTTTATTTAATATATATAATAAGATGTATATTTTAAATTTAATATATACATTGCAAATATGAGATCATGAAAATGTTTTAGCTCACAAAATACTCATTTAAATACATGATTCAAATTTTGTTTTACTACATTTTAAGTAATTTATTAAATAATTTTTTAAATCTTATAGCTTAATTTAGAGTGTGACATCCACTACATGAAGAAGCTTGCTTTAAAAGAGCCACGTTACTAAGTAACTCAATTTTCTAGAGGGACTCCCACAAAATTCTGCTCAACATGACAAAACTGGGGGGTGGGAGATGGGCTTTCATTGGCCAACCAAGAACATGACAGAACAACATGACAAAATTCTACTCAACATGACAAAATTGGGGGGTGGGAGATGGGCTTTCATTGGTCAACCAACAACATTGTTGCAGGTAGACCAAGCTTGCAGGTGGTCCAGGATTGCAGTTGGACCACTAGCTTAGTAGTCATCCAACTAACACCTAGCCCACCTGGTTTCTAGAAAAGGTCAGACCACCTGTCAAGTTGCTCGCTTTGCTATCTAAGCTAGTATGACCCCACTCCATGGTCAGCCTCGATTTAGCCATTTTGCAAAAGTGGTGCCACTCACAAAGAGGAGTATAAACATGGATGAGGAGGTGCCACAAATTTCTACATGTGACAAAGAGTTGTGCTTGCATTAGAGGCCCACACACGGCATGGTGACGCAGTGAGGTTGTCAAGTTGGAATGACACGTCAAGGGGGGTGGTGGAAAAGTTAAACAAGTGTTCAAGTTAGCAAGTCGTATGTGCATCACCTAGAATTATACACGAATCTACACACCTACCCTTCATGAAAAGAATGTAATCCCAAGAACTTTACATAAGCTAGCCCTATCACAAGCAAGAAAACAAGAAAATGGCTTCATTCTACTCACACTGACAACTTAGGTTGAGACACATGGGTGCATGTAGTAGTAGAGATCCTTTATCATTTATTGTCCCCATAACATGGGTGCATGTAGTCATAGCAATCCTTTATCATTTATTGTCAACATAACAAGGTGCTCTCATGTAGTGTTGTGTATCTCAATTAGAATTCAGGTGAATGATATCCTTACCAAGATCTTCAACAATGAAGACATAAGGAAAGTGGAAGGTTGGGTTCCAAGGATGGATTCTAGTCATGTTTACAAGTACTTCATTGGAAGTGAAATGTGGTCAATCAATGAGCTAAGTACAGATTCAAGTAATTTGTAACTTAGTTGTAGATGGATTGGCAAAATGGGAAAAAATATTATAATAGAAGCTTACAATTTCAAATTGATGAAAAATCTTGAGTCATAAGACCTTACATTGTTTCCAATGTAGGCTAGTGTCCCACTAGATACGCATTCCCAACAAAAGAACAAATCCAATATATGGTATTGGACACTGGCCCAAGCAATTTTGTAGTAACATTGACAAATCAGATTTGAGCTGTTAGACCTAAAGTAATGTAGTGCTTGAAAGTTGGGGCGTTTGTACATCTTAGGTCCTTCGGCCGCTATGGTTTCAGATCTCGTGAGAGGGACAGAAGGAATGGGCTAGATTGCCATGACCATGTGATCATGTCAAAGCAAGGCCTCACCGACCTGCGGCAGAAGTCTTAATGAAGTCGATGCAGTCGACTACAGCGCCGGGATACGCCGAGTAGCTGCTATATAAAGAGGAGTTGATGCTGCATGTGTTGGCGGGTTGCTGCGAGGTATTGTAGCTAGATGTGGCTCGGCGACGCCGCCCGCCACTGCTTTTGCTGCTACTGGGCGTGGTCCACCTGCCGCTAGCTGCTGCACCGCTCATTTTGTTGCTACTGGGCGCCGCCCACCTAAGGGATGCCGCTACCTGGACCGCAAGCCCCACCCGCCTGCAGGAGCTCTTCATCTTGCCCATCACCACGTAGGCGATCGCAGCGAGGTGAGAAGCGACAGGCCTAGGGCTATGCTGAGCATGCTGTCCCTGCTGCAACTTATAACCGGCTGATATGTTGCGCCCCTTCCTGTGCTGATGCCTGACGAGGTCTGTCGAGTGCACTAAGCAGCTCACTAGTTTCACAGAACGAGGAGTATTACAGGAACCTATAGAACTGCGCAAGGGGCTCACGGGAGCAGGAATACATGGGTCCGACCTCATTCTGCTACCTGCGAGCCCTTGAGCCACTCTGCTTCTAGACATGCTCGTGGGCTGCTTCGTCGACTACCAAGAAAGTGCTGCCGAGAAGAGTGTGGGAAGCTTAATATACTGTGGAAGCGTGCTTAATCAAGCTCTCGGCTTCAAGGAAAGAGCGCATGCCAAAGCAACAGAAGGCAACTGCATCGTGTACCTGGCTCGATGTTAAACCTTTACACGCACCCTGCACTGGATTGGAAGCTGCCCCCTTCAGTTATTCTAAAAAAAATGATTTTGTAACACCGTCCCAATTCATGCACCCACTTCTCTGGTTTACAGTTTTGACCTCGGACATCTACCATGTCGGCTTCCCGCATGTTGTTTCACTATTCACGAAATGTTCATTTTTTTTATCGAGATGTATGCTCACCCACGGAAAAAAAGCTTTTTTCCCAAAAAGTGGAAACCTTTATGTAAAAATTGTGAAATTATTTATAAAGGAAAATCTTGAAATGTGAAGGTTTTTGTTCTGCAACTTCTCAAAATTTGGAGGTATTTGTACCTTCGAGTTTTAAGTTTGAAGGTATTTTTCAAAATATGCCAGTGCAAACTACACTAAACTCGGGTTTTTTTTCGAACACACTCTTACGTCAAGACACATGCTTAAATTGCAAAGGGTAAAAAAAGTGCACCCCTTTTTTACAATATAATCATCTCTTTTTTTACAATTAACAAGAGCTTAGGGAGGCATGCCTCCTTGTTTTGAAAGATGCATCTCCCTCAATATTTTATCTATCAAACAACATGTGGTTATGCCATGAGAGACCAAAGGGAGACCCAACGCCATGCCCCTTGATTTTTAATGAAACATCTCCCTCAAACACCATCTAGTTATTCCATGGGAATACAAAAGGACATGTGGCAATGTGTTATTAAACAACATGTGCTTATGCCATGAGAGACTAAAGAGATTCCAAACAAGTCAAACACTCACGGGTCACTCAAAAATATGTAAGATAGCACGTGTGTTCATCAACATAAGGGGTTTTACTTTTGTTTGGAGTTACAAAAAAATGTATATACATGAGGAGGCTTTTAACCAAAAAAAATATATACATAGGTTAGATATTTTTAACATTTTTACATTTTATAGAGGAGATGTACATAAATTTTAAAATTATGTAAGTAGGTAGTTTTCTAATTACCTCTCATATGCATGTAATATACGGGGTTTGCATATGGTAACCGCCCTTGTTGTCAAGCACTAGTTTTGTAAACCCATTTTAATGTATCTTATTGGCTTAGTAGGATTTAAAAAATTTCTTGCATAGCCTTCCAAATCTTTTTTTGAGATATTTTGCTTGTACAAACATCAACAGCATTTGAAATGGCCTTTGAACATTAATTTTTTAACATGGATCATTTGTCTCCTAAAACTTCATGTTTCCCTTGCATTTTAAGGGATCACAGTGCATTTTAAGTAATATTTGAAAGATATCAACTTGTAAAAACATGAATAGCACATTTATAACTCTCTCTCTCTCTCTCTCTCTCTCTCTCTCTCTGGGTCACTGGGTTGAAGCTTGTCACTTGGCATACAAGGGAATAACCTTTTTAAAGTTTCTTTCAAGGGCTACACTATGAAAACCTCTTCATTTATAGGTAAGCAAACATTCCCTTTACAATCTCTTAATCATTAGGCTTCATTTAAGCTCTTTCTCATGGAAAGGAAAGGGACAACCCTTGAATTTCTTATTTGACAAGGTAACATGTTCTTTGTCTCTCAAGTCTCTATTAACTACATACTAATTGATTAAAAAATCTATAGGTAATTTTAAACCTTCTTATATAAGCAAACTACTATAGAGAAAGATATTACATTCTAATAATACCCAAAAGTAATCACTTGTGTTAATCACACAAATATTAAAATTTCCTTTAGAGAAAAAATAACAAAAAATATTCACATAAAAAATTAAAAAATTAAATTGAATTTGAAACTCAGTAAGCCCCTACAATTTTGCAAGCCAATAAGCTCGCAAGCTAGTAAGCTACTAAGCTCCCAAGGCTATAAGCATGCAAGCCCACAAGTGTGGAAGATAAGCCTAGAAATTAGTAAGCCCACAAGCCTATGAGCAAGTAAGTCCACATTCTGACAAGCCAGCAAGCATAGAGTCCACAAGCTAGTAAGCCATAAAGATTACAAGCCGATAAGATCCGATAACCTAATAAACTTGCAAGCCGGTAAGCTAGTAAGAATGCAAGTTGGAAAGCCTTCCATAAGTCATCCATATAAGTACATAAGTCAATAAACCAATAATGAGATTGTATACCCACAAGCTAGTAATCCCACAAATTGATGAGTCAGCAAACTTGCAAGCCAAGTAGCTAGCAAGTTTGCAAGCCGGCACACTCCAATTTTGTAAGTCGATAAGCATGCAAGTTTGTAAGTCCAAATAGGGCACCAGCATCATGTACCATAGGTATAACATGCATCAACAAATGCTCTAGTGTAATCACCTACTCGCTCCAAGGATCTACCCATACAAACATGACATACTCCCCCCAGTCACCATCCATGTATGCTTCACAAAAGCATGCAAATTGTCATGTGAAAATAGTGGGGTCTTGCGAGAGGTGCTTCAAATGGAGTGGAAGCCCAAAGTGCATGCTTCACAAAAGCATGCAAACTGTCGTGTGAAGATAGTGGGGTCTTGCGAGAGGTGCTTCAAATGGAGTGGAAGCCCAAAGTGCCTGGAACTATCTACCCAATCAAATGCCACCGAACAATCTCCACAGTGTTGCCATCCATACACACAAAAAACTCTCTTGATAACCCTCACATTATGTGAGGTTTGTCACATGACATGAGCATTATCCCTCATAGAATGTGAGGGATAATGCTTTAGGCGAAGACTTGAAAGAGAAAGGTGCAAAACTATATTGGCCTCCCATTAAAGTAGCAAGGCAAGTTCTTACTAGAACTTCCAACAAGTGTGTCACAAACTAATGTTTTGAACTCATTAATATGCTATGATGATGGTTACATGTGAGAGGAAGCATTGAAATACTTTTCTTCCTTGGTAGATCCTTTAAACATGTTGATGGCCTCTAACCGAGTGTAGGCAATAAAATTCAATTGTGATAACTATGGAAGGTCACTAATTAGCACCAAATGGGATAGAGAGTTAGTGTGTTTTATTCCACCAATGGGACTCCCCAATATAGAAGTTGAGCCTTTATGCAAAAACAATTGACAAGGTTGAAAATTGGATAAAGAGGTCCTAAGGAAGCTTACAAGGAGATACATGGTAAGTTTCCTTACATGGAATCACACAAGACCAGCTTAAGAAGTAAAGGTTTTCTTACATGGAACTAATTTTCCTTGGTGGAAGCTTTATGAGGAGATACATGTTTGAATGTTTCCTTGATTTGAAGACCAACTTAACACATTGAAGATATTAACTAATGTCCATACGTAAGAGTGATGTTTACATATAATTATGTAAATTAAAAAAAGTCATGGGGCATGGAAATGAGATGGAAATATTCTCTTAGGCCATGAATCCTACCATCGACTTCATTCTATATGCCAAGCTTATTTCTACTCATCACAATGGAAGTAAAGAAATGGATCCACAGCAAGAGGGCTCCTAAATAGGTCACAGAAAAATAATTAGAGCTTGACTATATCACAAATAGATTTTATATAGTTAAGTTCTAATTATGCATATAGTTAAGCTCTAATTATGCATGGTATAAAGAGCTTAGTTGGGTAGTAATTTTTGCAATAATATCCATGAGATTTCAATCTATATTAAACATGAAATTTCTAGCTTGAAAAGACATGGCTTCTAGACATGGGTAAGTGTAGGAGATTGGAAGTTATAAACAATGTAGAGTTTGAAGCATTTAAGGGTTGTTATATAATAAGGGCAAGGGTACTCACTTTGGGACCATACTACTGGGATGGGAAAAATTTGATGTAACTTGATTGAGTTATGCTTCCAATAGAATTGATTGAGTTATGCTTCCAATAGAATTGATTGAGTTATGCTTCCAATAGAATTGGGCAAATTGGCATTCAACAAAGGCTCAACATGTAACTCGATTGATTCACTGCCCCTACCATCATGGTGGGCATCGCCAATGACCACATAACTTGATCAAGTTACCTGGATATCACCATAGGCACCACATGACTCGATCGATTTACATGAAGGAAATTCATGCAAGATGCCATAGGCATCCAAATAACTCAATTACATGATGGACATCCCCATAGGCACCACATAACTTGATCGAGTTACCTGGTGGATGTCTACCCATGTAACTCAATACTCAATCAAGTTACATGGATTTCCGTTGCATAACTCGATCAAGTTACCTAAACTGATTGCCTGCATGGATTTCTGTTGCATAACTCGATCAAGTTACCTAAACTGATTGCATGCATGCACATTATGTATACACCATGTATGCACATTATGAATACACTCAATTTTATGCACACCATCATACACTCGAAAACTGTAGAGATAGAATGCATATTTTTAAAAAGTGCATTTTTCACAACTCAATCGATCGAGTTATGTGGAAACCCTATGCACGATGAACATGTGTTTTTTAATGCATGGAATGCAGGAAAAAAACACATTTTTTCCATGTAATGCAATCAATTAATGTCAAGACTTTTTTGCCCAATGGTTTTCTCATTTTTCATGTAACTCGATCGAGTTATGTGGAGAGACAATTGATGATTGTTGACACATGTCAATTGAGTTCCAAAAAATAAATCATAATTTTCATGTAACTTGATCAAGTAATGTGGAGAGAAAATCAATTGACATGTGTCCCTTGGCATCCAAAAAAAACCCTAACCCAAAATCGCTCATTCTTATTGTTCCCTCTCTCACCAATCTCCAAGCTTATCACTCAATCATTCACCTAATCTCTATTAGATATCACCTAATCTCCACTAGGTATCCCTTAATCTCTATTAGACCACTTGATCACTTTCAAACTTAGATTAGGGATGCCTTTCTAAATCCAAGTGATAGTACCTTATTTGTGTATATGTGGGTTATTATGTACATGCATGAGAGTATGGGTTACATCATCTTAATTCATTCAGTTTTGTATGGTTATTTTTATTTTTTATCAATTAAATTTTTAATTGATTGATATAGTTGATGTAAGTACAGATCCTTGGGTTGGATATCACAGGTGGAATGGTGGTGGTGAAGAAGATTTGAGACACTTGACTTTGGGTGTCAGCAGATTACTACTTAATTTTTTGCAACATGCATGCCAATTATTCTATCTTGGATAGTGTTCATATTTATTGCCAGCAAATATATTTATTTAGACATATGAAAGCTTCTTTATGGACATTTGATTTTATTACAAAGGTCGTACATATTCATAAGGGTTTACACCTGTTTTGAGTACATATAGACCTACACGTTCAATAAAGCAAGCTATTTTTATTTAAAGTCAACACATTTGTAAAAGTGGAAGCTATTTTGAGCCGCACAAGCTATTTCAAGTTAATATGATTAAAATACACCAAGGGGAAGCATGGGCTCACTCTCATGTAGAGGCGAATTGGACCCAATATTGTGTATTAATGTTTGTTTGTTATGTGTTTGCAGGTACTTTTCTTTATGAATTAAATTATTAGGTAATTTTCTCTTCCAACACATATGCTTCATCTTTGTAGATTTAACTTTGTAGAGAGTCTCTACACTATCTTTGTGATAATGCTAGGGTCTATAGTACATACATACATATGGTGTCTATATGAAAGAGCAAATATGAATAAGATATATAATAAAAATACACGATATTAACATACATATAAGGAAGCAAATCAAAGATAGGTACGAATCCGAGTCATTGTCAGGTGCTATGTGCAAAAAATAACCATACCACATGTTGGATGCTCTCTATGGCAAGCCGACCCCAACCTAAGATCTAAGGAGAAAGTGGCATAAAGGTCAAGTCTTCCTTAACAACTCGAAGGGCTAGGGGCAGTAGTCGTGTGGCCTACCCTGCTCACCCAAGCAACCCTTGCTTACACCACCGTGAGGATGGCCAATAGTGTAGGCAACCTCTAGTCCCAATACAAACTTTGCATATATTTTCTTTACACAGCATAAGGGAATTTGGTAATAGTGTGGCATCCTCCCATAAGCGGCTATAGATCGGCTATAGATATGTGCCACCATAGCTGGGTGGGACTATGACCATGTACTCCCTATCCATCTCTAAATAGATATGTAATAATAGGTTATGAATTTAAAAAGTAGAGGTATATCAGGCAGCACTATAATCTAAATAGGTTATTAAAATGATAAAAATAACCTTAAATATAATTGATAAATCACCATAAGTAGAGGTATATCAGGCACTATAATCTAAATAGGTTATGAATTTAAAAAGTAGGTTCCTACATGCAAGAAAAAAATGATCTCGGCTTATTATAAATTTCTTCTAAACCTTACGTAGTATTTAAGAGATGAGAGATAGATTTTTTATGACAAAAAAAATTATCTCAGTAATAATTAATTAAATTAAATTTACTTCTTAGAACCTCTTTTTAGTTATGGAGTCTTTGGCACCCAAAATACGACAATAGTGTGAGCTTATATGGTGATTTACTTTAGTTATACTAATAAATCAAGTAATCGGTCAAGAATATATATCTAAACATTTCAATTTAGTTAGAAGATAACGTGATGGTCTCAACTTTCCAAATTGCATTGATAACAAAATAGCATATATGAACCCTTACTTATATTTTGATTATCTAGTAAGAAACGTATGAAAATAGTGTTTATTATTATATAAAATGACTATATATTCCACTTAAAGCCTTATGAGATGTTTAAAAATGCGTGAAGTAGTCTCTTATTCTATATTAATATAGTTTAAAATTTGTAAATTTTTGTCTAAAACAAACTGCCTAAAAGGATAGGTGTATATGTGATTGGCTCTCACAAAATGCACCAGCAAAGCATGACATTGTAAAGAACATGTGTGCAAGATTTGGTCCTAGTCTATGATTGTTTGAATAGCCATAAAAATCATCAAAGTTATTTTTTTTGAGATTGCTAAATACCTTAGAATTTTCATTAAGACCTAATTTTGGAGTTCCAATTAATTTTTGAGCCTAAGATGGATTGTATAACACCATATATATGCTTGTGAAGTAATGCATATCCAAAAACTTCTGAAAGCAATCAGAAATTGGCTAATTAAATCCTTTGATCCAAATATAGTCAAAATAGCTCAGCATTAGGACTATAATTTGGCCTATGAATTCTTATGAAATTGAAAAGCCTAGAGGTAACCAATGTGATCCCAAAAAATCCCAACTTTTCTTCACTATTTACCTGATGATATGAAAAAAGAAAACCTTTCATTTTCACTATCCATGTGTTCTAAATAATTCCTAGGCTTCATTATGATCTGTTGTATCACGCCATGTATGGCCACTGTGATCTTTTTCATCACGTGGTGCTAGTGAGTCTAAATCACCTTGAAAGTATAAAGGCTATTCCTCATAACACCACCCTAACTCCGAAGGGGGAATTGTTGGGTATTTTGGAGTCTTTGTGTGTGAACGTCTCTTATACGTGTGTGTGAATATACTTATGTAAGTGAGTATGCGTGTGTGAATCACCTCTTATAGCCTCTAGTGTGTTTGTGTGTGTAAGTAGCGATGCCATTGGTTTAGCCAAGTGTCATTACCCTATGAGTAGAGTGTTGAGAAAGATAAACACTCAGCTTATAAAAGCATGTACTTGGTGTAAGCTTCAACATATTAATCAACAAGATTGTTGAGTCATGCAACATTCTTTCGAGAGCTTTTCTCTCTCTCTCTCTCTCTCTCTCTCTATCATTGTGCACACGCAGTGCCAACATTTTTTATCCTAAAGTTGCCATTAATAAAGAGGACATAAATATGTCCACAGATACTTTTCTGTCCTATTACCAAACTAGTGTTAAACCCTAAACCTTGCCCCCCTCTTCCCTTTTTAAAAAAATTTAAAACTTTATCCCCCTTCCCCTTTTACATTAATTGTAAAATCAAACCCACACCTTCCCTCATGTTTAAAGTGCCTTTCTTACTTTTGTTCTGCTCTCTCTATTTTATCAAAGATGGATAAGTGGAAAGGTCATAATTAGGGAGCCATTGAGTCCTTTTCTATGGGGTGGCCTTTATACTTCACCAAATATCTGTGATAAACATTACCTCTTCGTGTTGTTATCTGCTCATGGTCTAAAATTACTTCAAGCTCTAATATCTCTGAGTCTTCTTTGGTAAAGGGGGAGCATCATAAACTGGGAGTGCTGGAACAGTACCTTTAATTGATGGTTATAAAAGTCTAATGTGAAAAGAGTTATAAATATGCTAGTGTGATGTCTTGGAGCTAGTTTAACCGTAGGGTTTTTCTCTACACTCTCTTCATTCTTCTCTTTTCTATCCTTCACCACACATAATCTCCTTCTTGAAAAGTCATAAGCTTATGTTTCTTACTGGCTTGGGTCTTGTATTAGCATTGAGCTTTACAGATAGCCTCATGTAATTCACTAAGAATACAATTATGGTCTCTACTAGTGAAACCATATTATATTGTTGCAACAACACGAGATAGTGTAGAAGTAGGTGCTGGTAATTTCTTACCATACAATACTTCAAAAAGGGAGATTTACCAGTAGCTAAATGTGGTGTATTGTTATAAACAAACTGGAGTATATGAAGGTGCTGATCCCAGGTGCTTGGTGTAGAAATAGTGTAGGATGAGTACTGAATGTGGCGTGTGTTATAAGAAAACTGGAGTATATGAAGGTGGTGATCCCAAGTGCCTAGTCTATTGGTTGCTTAAGTTTGGCCATTACTCTTTAGGATAGAAAACGAAACTGAAATCAGTTCTATATCTTAAACTAGAAAATAAAGCAATGCAAAAATGATGCAAAACTGAGAATCATAGTTAGAATGATAATTTTTGGCAAACCATGGTGTGTGAAAACATGCTTAATAAACATATGTGTAGCTTATGAAGCTGATAATATCTTTTTGCAGGCAATGAACTAAATCTATAAATGATAGTGGAATGGAGTGATCATAAAGTTGAGATTAGGGACAATCACCATGGATTAATACAAGATTCAAGAATAATCTCATACAATGGCCATGATGCCTAAGTGAGTTAACTTCCCACCAAGAGGATGCAAATAGCCTTCCACAAGCCAAGGTATGAAAGCCATGAGGCTCCAAGACTCAAGATTACCAATATCAAAGGGGTAGGAAGCAAAGGTCCTCACTTGTCACAAAATCTGAAATAATCATAGGCAAGTATAAATATAAGATGTAATCAAGGATGGATAGGCAGCAATGAGGACATGATCAAGAGGGCATAATTAGGTAGCCATTGAGCCTCTTTAATAGGGTGTCCTTTATACTTCACCAAGTATCAGTGATAAATGTTTCCTCTTCTTGTTGTTTTCCGCTCATGGTCTAAAATAATTCCAGGTTCTATGATCTCAGAATCTTCTTCTAACAATGGAGAGTCATCATACACTCGATATGTGGGAAGAGTGCCTCTAAATGGTCTCTTCTCTTTTCTATAAAAAGCCAAACATGATCACCTTTTTGAAAAGTCACTGCCTTACGTTGCTTATTGGCTTGGATTGTATACTATGTTTTGGGTTTAGCGATAGCTTCATGTACTTGTCAAAGAATACGACGTCTCTAGTAAAAGCATATGCTGCGGGTACAGTATATAGAAGTCAAGAAGTTGATAATTTCTTACGATACACGACTTCAAAAGGAGATTTTTCATTTTGACTCAATCCCATGACTCTCATGTACACAAAGTACAAGGACTTGCATGCTAAGTAGGGTTTTTGATGGTTGACCCTTCCCAAAAAATCTAGACATGAGCATGATGGATGCATTTTGATGTGCACATCATAACTTCCCATATGGGAACCTTCTCCAAACGTCTCAATGGTGAAAGCCTCATTTTTGGAAGATTGAAACACCTTCACTTGTGTAACTTATGCATTAATATCTAGTGCTTTCTTGATCCTTTTTTTAGCTTCTTCTGAAATGCATATTCTGTATCTTGCGACGGCCATCTCGTGACATATCATTTTTGAATGTGTTTGTCTCTTTTCTAGACTCTTCTGGTTGACTCGAGCTCAAAATTTTTTTTTGACATGAAAGTGTGTTTTTTGTCTCCATAAATTTGAAAAAAAAGGTACATTTAGGGTTTTTTTTTTTTAAAATGGAGGTGAGATGTCGTTCGCATAATTTTGTTGTCATTTTTCATGACTCGCTGTTTTTTGAGTTTTTGATTAAAATTGATCAACAGAGTATGCGGCATCTATTTATCCAACCTTTGCTTTTTGTCATCACATTAAATAGGAATGAGTCATGTAAATTTTTCATCCTCTCGTTCAATATCAGCTCGATAAAGAAAATGTTAATGATATGTCACGAGAAGAGACAAACACATCCTTCCATTGTTGATTTCTATGCTTTTAATGCTATGCATGATACATATGAATGCGATCTTGATTTTTCACATGTATAGTTGAAAGGAAAATCTAATCATTACTTATCTATTTGATAATTATTTTTACAATGATGGATTTATTTTCTTTAAAAAGCATTTATGCATTACTCTTCCATTGAGGTAACTACTTTTAGAAGAATTCCATTATCCTATATAAAGAGTATGGTTTACTCATGCCATTGCTTATTCCTAATAGGACTTGGATTTTATTACTGGTTTGCATATTACTTCTACACAAAATAATATGCTTTGGACTATTTGTAAGATCCCCCTGTTCCCACCGAGCAACAGATTCGGGATACTAGCAGCGGAAGTAGCGCTTCTCACGCGGGACAGGGGTCCCACATTCGGGGCCTCGCCCACGGATATCCGGATAAGAGACTAATCCGCCGGTTGTTCCAAAACCGAACCCGGAAAAACTTCCTTTACCGGAAAGCACGGGCGATTACACCAGGATAACTTTTTACTCTAACGTAGTCAAGATCATTTCTGATCGAGATGATCCAATTACATCTATAAGATACTTAGTCAGTTCAAGGAAGAACTTGCACTTGGATCATTGGGATCAACGCTTTTTTCCCCATTCAAGAGGCACAGCCGTTGATTCCTATCCATAGAACAGTTACTGTCCGGGATTTATTTTTTTCTATCGTAGAAACAAAAGTTTGAGTCTCGATTTACGGATCCATCAGTCCAGCCTAACCCCATCCGATCCCATGGGTTAGCCAACCGCCCAACCACTGTAGTGATGGAATCCAATTAAGAATTTGGTTAGGTTTTGTCCCGGGTACCAAGGAAAACAGTTCCAAGGCCCCCTAGCCGGATGTTCATGCAAAATAAGACTAGTCACTCCACTCACACACCCAATATGAAATTGCCTTTTTCACAGATTCAACCAGTTTAAAACAATCCTTTAATAAAACCATAGTATCACTGATCACAATCTTCCAATTTATCCAATTGATTCTTAATTTCCCATCATTCCTTCATCAGAGTATCTATGGCATCATTGGCAACTAGAACGCTCAGGAGCCGTTTCGATAGTTCCTAGCCCTTAATACTCGGCAATATAATCACTTATCAAGATGGACTCTCGTTGAAGATCAGCAAGATCAACCAACAGATCCATACAAAGAGCCATGGACTCATCCATTGAAGACCAGCAAGGTCAATCAACCAGATCCATGCCCGATTTCAGAAAACAACTCCAACTCTGTTCCAATATCTTCCTCGACGCACGCGTGGGTATCCTAGGCGGCCCAGAGCCCGAGCACCGTATGGTCAGCACCCTCTAGGATCCTTCGCAGGTGACCTAGTGCTTCACTCATAGGCCGCTTCCTTGGCCCCTCATCCACCGTACCGGAAGCTCACCATTTTAATCGCACCGAGGCTGGTCAAGACCTCGGCCGACCTTGCTACGCGAGACGTCCTTCATTGACTCTCCATCAGCAGTTGCAACATTATCAGTTAGGTCTCCACGACCTTAATCACAAGATGGTCAAAATGCTCCCCCAGCATTCTTGACATAAAACAGTCATTTACAAACAGCATTTACAAACAGTTTACAATACGGTTTCTATTTTAACTTTCATTTTTCCACATTATCCCTCATCAATCCGCATTACTTATTCCATATTCGATTTATATGTATACTCATCCCATCACATCATTTTCCATCTCAACACTTCATATTCCTTCACATCACCTATCGTATATTCACATCCATACATATATCCTCATCCACATCCACATTCACATCCATACATCCACATCTCCATGCATACATCCACCTCCACATTCACACTCACATCCATACATCTACATCTACATGCAAACATCCACATCTCCATGCATAATAAAATTCTTTTAATTAATCTAGGATGATAGTTTCTAGAATATGGTAGGAAGTCCTCTTTTTATGCTTTGAATGAAATTATTTTATGCGTAATTTCTATAAAAATTTTGCCATAGCTCCGCTACTATGACTGATAAATCTCAATTTTTTCTAAGGGATAAAGCTTATCATTAAGGAAATAATTAGAATGGTCTCTAATTGGATCATCAATCCATAATGGATTGAATCATCAACATGCATAAACTAAAAGCATAGAAAAAAGCCATTAATTTGGCCTCAAGCATAGCTTAATCTTGGATTAAGGAAAAGCTTTATGAAAAGCTTCATTTGGATTGAGAATGGGTCATGAGTATGACTATTTCTTGAGTGAGAGAGAGAAATTACATAAAAACCATTAGAATTTAAACATAAATGGAAATTAACTTCAATAGCATTTATTAAATTATGTAACTCTTCACTACTATTCACCACTTAACTTCAATACCATTTAAAAAACCATACCAATTAAACTTCTCAAGCTTGAGAGGGGTTGAGAAGAGAGAATCATTGAGAAATTATAGAAAAGATCAAAATTCAATATACTTACCTTATAATTTGCTTGATTCTTTATTCACGGTAAAGGCCCCCAACCAATCAATTGGTTTAGTATGTTGATGGAGCCACCAATGGGGATTGAAGAAAGAGAGAAGTATCAAAACTAGTGAATTATTAAAGAATTCACAGTTCTTGGCTTAGGTAGAGTAGAGTAACAATGCATAAGACACTATATATTTTGGCTTAGGTGGAGTAGAGTAACAAAGCATAAGACACTATATATTTTGGCTTAGGTGGAGTAGAGTAACAAAGCATAAGACACTATATTTTTTTCAACAAGGGGAGGCTTCTATTTATAGGAAAATTTGAGCTCCTAACCAAACAAACTGATTCTAGAATTTTCCAAGTCAGTTTGGTCACTTTTTGACCATTTTTAGGTCAGTTAAGCTAACTTTTTGGAACTAGACTTGAATGAGGAGAGAGGAGAGATGAAATATCTCAATTTTATTAGTTTAAAACTCATTCAAGCATGTGAAATATGCACCTCCTTTAAAGAACTCTCCTTCCTTACATATGTGTCATAGTTTTTTTATTAATAAACCTTGTACATTTTCAACTCTTCATCTTATGTGAAATATGCACCTCCTTTAAAGAACTCCCCTTCCTTACATATGTGTTTTTTAAACTAATAAACCTTGTACATTTTTAACTCTTCATCTTATGTGAGCATTTACTCCTTTTTGGATACCCAAAATATCTCATATTTTTAATATTGCTCATAGTTTTTTTACTAATAAACCTTGTACATTTTCAACTCTTCATCTTATGTGAAATATGCACCTCCTTTAAAGTACTCCTCTTCCTTACATATGTGTCATAGTTTTTTTTTTTTTTACTAATAAACCTTGTACATTTTCAACTCTTCATCTTATGTGAGCATTTACTCATTTTTGGATACCCAAAATATCTCATATTTTTAATATTGCTCATAGTTTTTTACTAATAAACCTTGTACATTTTCAACTCTTCACCTTATGTGAGCATTTACTCATTTTTGGGTATCTTCTTTTTACAAATTGGATTTATCTCCTCCCTACACATGTATTGATGCTATTGGCCCATAGGAACCTTAATTGGACCATAGTCTAAAGATTTCTGAAAATCTAGACCCTTAGACTAAGGTTCTTTATACCTATTTCCAATTAATTCCAATTGCACATTTGAAAATTCTTTTTGAATTTCTACTTCAGGGGGATTCATCTTAATTATATGAGATATTTTTCTATCCAAAAATATTCAAAATCTGAATATTCTCTCTCTAGAATATTTTCTCTCTCTAGGTTAAAACAGTTAGAAACAAGGTCTTTATATTTCTGAAGAGTGATTGATTACAGGGGAAGATACTAGACATCAAAAGGGGTTGGGGGAGGAATCTTACATTCTACCCCACTTAAAAAACGCGAGATGTCCTCATCTCGCAACTTGGGATAATTTCTCAAGATGCACGAATATGAGACTTAGAGAAAAATTTTAATCACGATTAACCACCAAGAAAAGTCTTAAAGAGAGCAAGATTCAAAATAAGAACAAGATTTAAACTTTATTCATTCACGGAACTTATACAGTAAAGATAGAAGAACTCTTTACACTTCCATAAGCCCGTCCATCATATGGTCACAAAAGCAGTCCTCACAAGCTGCACAAGTATAGGGTAACTCATCTATGGGAATGATTCTGCTGGTTATTGCCGCACCTATCTCAGTGGTATGAGGTGATCCAACAAAAGGACCTCTGAGAGGCAAGCCAAAAATGGGGTAAAGGCATATCTTCTCATGAGGAAGAAAACACGCCAGTAAGAAGACCCGCTCAGAAAACCCAAGATGCCTTGATCTCATGATGCAGTAGTATCGGGGACCCAAACCCAAGGCTTCGATAACCATGGCCAAGCGGACATTGTTACGAAAGTGCTGCTGACCCCAGGGTGTTACCCTAGTTATGTTTTGATAGGTCCGCCATTTGGCCTGCGCTACAGAAGTTCCTAGGTGAGGAAAAAGTGAGCGCTCATACTGTTCTATAAAGTCTTTCTTCACAGACTCTCTTGTGTCTTGAAGGTGAGAAATCATCATGGATAAAACTAGTTCTTGTTGCCAAGCCATGAAGGAGATTAAGAAAGAAAGGAGATTGATGGGAGTAAGATTACTGTGAGCGACAAGTAAAAGTTACGACTTATATAAAGGAAGGAGCTAGCGTAACCTAGAAGCCAACGGTAACTTGCCACTGAAGTTTTACCGTCTTTCCATGATTTGAGTTTGACACATTTTTCTATAGAAGGCATTAAGAATTTTGAGATGAGGAGATAAAAGAAACTTGTAGGCTAAGTCACCTACTTTCATTGAATTCAGATATAAGGATCACAATATCTGGGGGATAACTTCTTATACTCCCCAAGAGATAAAGAACTTCTTTTGGGCCGTACTCGAATGAAAACCAAAACCTTGGTATCCAAAACACCGATTTTCACTTCTGAACTCATTGTTCTGAATCCTTAAAATAGGCGTGACTCCTGAGAAGTATTCTAGGAAAAGGGTCTTCCTTTTTTAAACAGAAACTTTCTTTTATTTTAGAGAGGGAATAATTATAAGATCAGAAAGGGAGATTCTTACTCCTGTATACCTCGAAGGCTGGGGAGGAATCTTACATCCTACCCCACTTAAAAAGTGCGAGATGTCCTCATCTCGCAAGGTAGAGGACTACTCTTTTTCTTTAGATCCAATTTTATTCTGGGGTTCCTTATATTCTGGTCAACCCAACAGAATACTGGGATAAATATCCCTTATATAGAACTCATAATTAAATAACAATTCATTCAGATCATGTCATTCATATCTTTAACATGATAATGGTCCATTAGACCGAAAAGTTTCCTTCGAAACATTCCTCCACGAAAATTTCAATCAAGCAAGTTCTCAATTTGACATCCCTTAACTTGATCTACCGATCAAGTATTAACAATAGCAATCTAACAGCACAACCCACTAACCTCATAGTGATTTGCTAAATTCATTATCATCATTCTAGTTATGAATATCATCACAGGGACTCGTCCCATTCCCCCTCATTGAGGTTTCATTATATTTCAACTAATTTTTAGAAATCAACATTTTCCAATCAGCATTTTCAATCAGAATCCAAATCAATTCATCAATTCTCAAACAGAATTAAAATCATATCAATCACATTCGAAATCATCATTTAGATAGCATTAACGCTTATAATTTCAAGTCTTAGATTTACTCGTATATACTGTCAGTAAAGAGCTGCAGTATACTCTCGGTATATACGGGTAGTCACGACCCTTAGAATTATAAGGTAAATACTATCATGTCTAGGCCTCGAGCAAGTCAGGGATTCTATATAATTGCGGTACTTCCATCTGAAGACCCAATTACCAAATTATGAGTTTCAGTTTGAATATCAGTTTGTATGAATTACATCACACAATTATAACCTTTTTGTGTTTCTTGATAAATTTTTGATATATTTGTCTTCTCAGTTGATCTTTATTAACCAAATGCTCTGATACCAACTGTAAGATCCCCCTGTTCCCACCGAGCAACAGATTCGGGATACTAGCAGCGGAAGTAGCGCTTCTCGCGCGGGACAGGGGTCCCACATTCGGGGCCTCGCCCACGGATATCCGGATAAGAGACTAATCCGTCGGTTGTTCCAAAACCGAACCCGGAAAAACTTCCTTTACCGGAAAGCACGGGCGATTCCACCAGGATAACTTTTTACTCTAACGTAGTCAAGATCATTTCTGATCGAGATGATCCAATTACATCTATAAGATACTTAGTCAGTTCAAGGAAGAACTTGCACTTGGATCATTGGGATCAATGCTTTTTTCCCCATTCAAGAGGCACAGCCGTTGATTCCTATCCATAGAACAGTTACTGTCCGGGATTTATTTTTTTCTATCGTAGAAACAAAAGTTTGAGTCTCGATTTACGGATCCATCAGTCCAGCCTAACCCCATCCGATCCCATGGGTTAGCCAACCGCCCAACCACTGTAGTGATGGAATCCAATTAAGAATTTGGTTAGGTTTTGTCCCGGGTACCAAGGAAAAGAGTTCCAAGGCCCCCTAGCCGGATGTTCATGCAAAATAAGACTAGTCACTCCACTCACACACCCAATATGAAATTGCCTTTTTCACAGATTCAACCAGTTTAAAACAATCCTTTAATAAAACCATAGTATCACTGATCACAATCTTCCAATTTATCCAATTGATTCTTAATTTCCCATCATTCCTTCATCAGAGTATCTATGGCATCATTGGCAACTAGTATGCTCAGGAGCCGTTTCGATAGTTCCTAGCCCTTAATACTCGGCAATATAATCACTTATCAAGATGGACTCTCGTTGAAGATCAGCAAGATCAACCAACAGATCCATATAAAGAGCCATGGACTCATCCATTGAAGACGAGCAAGGTCAATCAACCAGATCCATGCCCGATTTCAGAAAACAACTCCAACTCTGTTCCAATATCTTCCTCGACGCACGCGTGGGTATCCTAGGCGACCCAGAGCCCGAGCACCGTATGGTCAGCACCCTCTAGGATCCTTCGCAGGTGACCTAGCGCTTCACTCATAGGCCGCTTCCTTGGCCCCTCATCCACCGTACCGGAAGCTCACCATTTTAATCGCACCAAGGCTGGTCAAGACCTCGGCCGACCTTGCTACGCGAGACGTCCTTCATTGACTCTCCGTCAGCAGTTGCAACATTATCAGTTAGGTCTCCACGACCTTAATCACAAGATGGTCAAAATGCTCCCCCAGCATTCTTGACATAAAACAGTCATTTACAAACAGCATTTACAAACAGTTTACAATACGGTTTCTATTTTAACTTTCATTTTTCCACATTATCCCTCATCAATCCGCATTACTTATTCCATATTCGATTTATATGTATACTCATCCCATCACATCATTTTCCATCTCAACACTTCATATTCCTTCACATCACCTATCGTATATTCACATCCATACATATATCCTCATCCACATCCACATTCACATCCATACATCCACATCTCCATGCATACATCCACTTCCACATTCACACTCACATCCATACATCTACATCTACATGCAAACATCCACATCTCCATGCATAATAAAATTCTTTTAATTAATCTAGGATGATAGTTCCTAGAATATGGTAGGAAGTCCTCTTTTTATGCTTTGAATGAAATTATTTTATGCGTAATTTCTATAAAAATTTTACCATAGCTCCGCTACTATGACTGATAAATCTCAATTTTTTCTAAGAGATAAAGCTTATCATTAAGGAAATAATTAGAATGGTCTCTAATTGGATCATCAATCCATAATGGATTGAATCATCAACATGCATAAACTAAAAGCATAGAAAAAAGCCATTAATTTGACCTCAAGCATAGCTTAATCTTGGATTAAGAAAAAGCTTTATGAAAAGCTTCATTTGGATTGAGAATGGGTCATGAGTATGACTATTTCTTGAGTGAGAGAGAGAAATTACATAAAAACCATTAGAATTTAAACATAAATGGAAATTAACTTCAATAGCATTTATTAAATTATGTAACTCTTCACTACTATTCACCACTTAACTTCAATACCATTTAAAAAACCATACCAATTAAACTTCTCAAGCTTGAGAGGGATTGAGAAGAGAGAATCATTGAGAAATTATAGAAAAGATCAAAATTCAATATACTTACCTTATAATTTGCTTGATTCTTTATTCACGGTAGAGGCCCCCAACCAATCAATTGGTTTAGTATGTTGATGGAGCCACCAATGGGGATTGAAGAAAGAGAGAAGTATCAAAACTAGTGAATTATTAAAGAATTCACAGTTCTTGGCTTAGGTAGAGTAGAGTAACAATGCATAAGACACTATATATTTTGGCTTAGGTGGAGTAGAGTAACAAAGCATAAGACACTATATATTTTGGCTTAGGTGGAGTAGAGTAACAAAGCATAAGACACTATATATTTTGGCTTAGGTGGAGTAGACTAACAAAGCATAAGACACTATATTTTTTTCAACAAGGGGAGGCTTCTATTTATAGGAAAATTTGAGCTCCTAACCAAACAAACTGATTCTAGAATTTTCCAAGTCAGTTTGGTCACTTTTTGACCATTTTTAGGTCAGTTAAGCTAACTTTTTGGAACTAGACTTGAATGAGGAGAGAGGAGAGATGAAATATCTCAATTTTTATTAGTTTAAAACTCATTCAAGCATGTGAAATATGCACCTCCTTTAAAGAACTCTCCTTCCTTACATATGTGTCATAGTTTTTTTATTAATAAACCTTGTACATTTTCAACTCTTCATCTTATGTGAAATATGCACCTCCTTTAAAGAACTCCCCTTCCTTACATATGTGTTTTTTAAACTAATAAACCTTGTACATTTTCAACTCTTCATATTATGTGAGCATTTACTCCTTTTTGGATACCCAAAATATCTCATATTTTTAATATTGCTCATAGTTTTTTTACTAATAAACCTTGTACATTTTCAACTCTTCATCTTATGTGAAATATGCACCTCCTTTAAAGTACTCCTCTTCCTTACATATGTGTCATAGTTTTTTTTTTATACTAATAAACCTTGTACATTTTCAACTCTTCATCTTATGTGAGCATTTACTCATTTTTGGATACCCAAAATATCTCATATTTTTAATATTGCTCATAGTTTTTTACTAATAAACCTTGTACATTTTCAACTCTTCACCTCATGTGAGCATTTACTCATTTTTGGGTATCTTCTTTTTACAAATTGGATTTATCTCCTCACATGTATTGATGCTATTGGCCCATAGGAACCTTAATTGGACCATAGTCTAAAGATTTCTGAAAATCTAGACCCTTAGACTAAGGTTCTTTATACCTATTTCCAATTAATTCCAATTGCACATTTGAAAATTCTTTTTGAATTTCTGCTTCAGGGGGATTCATCTTAATTATATGAGATATTTTTCTATCCAAAAATATTCAAAATCTGAATATTCTCTCTCTAGAATATTTTCTCTCTCTAGGTTAAAACAGTTAGAAACAAGGTCTTTATATTTCTGAAGAGTGATTGATTACAGGGGATGATACTAGACATCAAAAGGGGTTGGGGGAGGAATCTTACACTATTGTTGATAGATTTAGTAAGAAGGCATATTTTATTGCATGCAAAAAGACACTTTCTACTTCACAAGTTACATATGTTTTCATTGAGCATGTTTTTACACATCATGGTTTGACTAAAGTTATTGTATCTAATCGTGATTCCAAATTTTGGAATCATTTTTGGATTGCTTTATTTTCTAATCTTGTCCAGATCTCTCAGTTTTGCATCATTTTTGCATTGCTTTATTTTCTAGTTTAAGATATAGAATTGATTTCAGTTTCTTTTCTATCCTAAGAGTAATGGCCAAACTGAAGCAACCGGGATCACCACATTCATATACTCTTGTTTACTTATAACACACGCCACATTCAGTACTCGTCCTACACTATTTCTAGACCAAGCACCTAGGATCAGCACCTTCATATACTCTAGTTTGTTTATAACAATACACCATATTTAGCTACTGGTAAATCTCCCTTTTTGAAGTACTGTATGGTAAGAAATTACCAGCACCTACTTCTACACTATCTCGTGCTATTGTTTTGCAACAGTATATGGTTTCACTAGCAGAGACCATAATTGTATTCTTAGTAAAGTACATGAGGCTATCTCTAAAGGTCAATGCTAATATAGGACCCAAGCCAGTAAGAAACATAAGCTTATGACTTTTCAAGAAGGAGATTATGTGTGGTGAAGGATAGAAAAGAGAAGACTGAAGAGAGTGTAGAGAAAAACCCTACGGTTAAACTAGCTCCAAGACATCACACTAGCATATTCATAACTCTTTTCACATTAGTCTTTTATAACCATCATTTAAAGGTACTCTTTGAGCACTCCCAGTTTATGATGCTCCCCCTTTACCAAAATAAGACTCGAAGATATTAGAGCTTGAAGTAATTTTAGACCATGAGCAGAGATAACAACATGAAGAGGTCATGTTCACAGATATTTGGTGAAGTACAAATGCCACCGCATAGAAAAAGACTCAATGGCTCCTTGATTATGACCTTTCCACTTATCCATCTTTGATTACATCTTACCGGGATACTCACCGATGATACTTTGAGATTCTTTTGTGACAAAATTGAGAACAATTGCTTCTCACCCCTAGGGCATGTTATGAGGAGTAATTCATGGAATTTATAATCCCATATTTTTATTATGAATTCTTCTAAAAAAAGGGTTTAGATTTGGTTTGTCTCCGAGTGATTACTTTGAATGCATATGGGTGACTCCATATATGCATGGCAATATTGATCGTTTCAATTATTTGGGTTTTATGTGGATATTTGTGTTGGTAATTTGATCCATTAATTTATCAATTGATTGGCATCATTGATGTAAGTGAGGATCCTTGGGTTGGATAATGGAGGTGAGCTAGTGGGGTTAGTTAGATTTTGAGATTCTCAACTTTGGGCATCGGCAATGGTTTATTATTTCATCATGAGGGATGCTCGCCATTTATCCATTTTAGGCAATGTTTATATTATTCTATGGTGGCTAACAAATAATAATTTACATTGGATATGTGAAAGCTCTCTTATAGACATTTGGTTTTTTGGTACAAAGGTAATAAATAATACTTGGTCATAAGGTTAGTGTCCAATTTAAGAAGAGCTTGTACGTAAAGTAAAGTAAGCTATTTTTTCTTAAGATGTATTTTGAGCTACAAAAAGCTATTTTGATTAAAATACACCAAGAGGAAGCACAGGCTCACTCTTGTGTGGAGACAAATTGGATGCAATCGGGTTCTCATTACCCACCACCACTATCTCTCTCTCTCTCTCTCTCTCTCTCTCTCTCTTCCTTTTCCCAGTATTATAATTCTTCCTTGGAAAAGTATTCGAGATGTATTCTACTCATGCTAAGTACCCTCTTGGCTATACTAGACTTTAGAATTCCGTAGAGATGCAAGCCTATTAAGGGAGTTCTCTCCACACTTAAGGCGACGTTTTCCTATGTGTTCAGGTCTACAAAATGATGGGGTTTAATAGTCTTCTCTCTCTCTCTCTCTCTCTCTCTCTCTCTCTCTCTAACTCACACACTCTCTCTATCTCTCTCTAACTCACCCTCTCTATCTAACTTACACTTTAAATCACCCTCTCTCTAACTTTTTTTTTAACTCTCTCTCTCTCTTTAACTTTCACTGTCTCTATCTTTTTCTCTCGTCTAACTCTTCTCTCTCTCTCTCTCTCTGTCGAACTCCTCTCTCTCTCTCTCTCTCTCTCTCTCTCTCTCTCTCTCATTATCTCTCTCTATCTATCTCTTTAACTCTCCCTAACTTCCTCTAACGGTCTCTCTCCATCTCTAACTCTCTCTCTCTCTCTCTCTAAAGGATAATTAAAAAAAGGATGCTTTTGATATATGTAGATATGAGAGAGATGGGGGGGGCTCAAGAACACCCATAGGTTATATTAATCACCATTTAGAGAGAGAGGGGAGGGATTCAAAATAGAGAGAACATAATAAAAGTAAGAAAAGGCACTTTAAACACAAGGGAAGGTGTGGGTTTGATTTTACAATTAATGTAAAAGGGGAAGGGGGATAAAGTTTTAAATTTTTTCAAAAAGGGAAGAGGGGGGCAAGGTTTAGGGTTTAACACTAGTTTGGTAATAGGACAGAAAAGTGTCTATGGACATATTTATGTCCTCTTTAATGACAACTTTAAGGAATTATTTAGAACACATGGATAGTGAAAATGAAAGGTTTTCTTTTTTCATTTCATCAGGTACATATTGAAGGAAAATTGGGATTTTTTGGGATCACATGGGTTACCTCTAGGCTTTTCAATCTCATAAGAATTCATAGGCCAAATTATAGTCGTAATGCAGAGTTGTTTTGACTATATTTGGATCAAAGGCTTTAACTAGCCAATTTCTCATTGCTTTCACAAGTTTTTGGATATACATTGCTTCACAAACATATATATGGTGTTATACAATCCATCTTAGGCTCAAAAATCAATTGGAACTCCAAAATTAGGTCTTAATGAAAATTCTAAGGTATTTAGCTGTCTTTAAAAAAAACAACTTTGATGATTTTTATAGATAATCAAACAATCATAGACTAGGATCAAATCTTGCACACATGTTCTGTATAATGTCATGCTTTGCTAGTGCACTTTGTGAGAGCTAATCACATATATACCTATCCTTTTAGGCACTTTGTGAGAGCTAATCACATATACACCTATCCTTTTAGGCACTTTGTTTTAGATAAAAAATTATAAATTTTGAACTATATTTATTAATATAGAATAAGAGACTACTTCACGCATTTTTTAACATCTCATAAGGCTTTAAGTTGAATATCTAGTCATTTTATATAATAATAAACACTATTTTCATAAGTTTCTTAGATAATCAAAATATAAGTAAGGGTTCATATATGTTGTTTTATCAATGCAATTTGGAAAGTTGAGATCATCACCTTGTCTTCTAACTAAATTGAAATGTTTAGATATGTATTCTTGACCGATTACTTTAGTGAAGACATTGATTTATTAGTATAACTAAAGTAAATCACTATATAAGCTCACACTATGGTCATATTTTGGATGCCAAAGACTCAATAACTAAAAAGAGATTCTAAGAAGTAAATTAAATTGAATTAATTATTACTACAATAATTTTTTTTGTCATAAAAAATATATCTCTCGTCTCTTAAATACTACGTAAGGTTTAGGGGAAATTTATAATGAGCTAAGATCATTTTTTTTGCATGTAAGAACCTACTTTGTAAATTCGTAACCTGTTTAGATTATAGTGCTTGATATACCTCTACTTATGGTGATTTATCAATTATATTTAATGTTATTTTTACCATTTTAATAATTTCCAAAGGTTTGTTACATTCATGAAGACATACCTTAGAAGACAAATGCTAAAATACCGCTCCCATTCACAAAATATGAATTTTTTAGCAAACCCCTCAGAAGACATATTTATGTCATGCTGAGCTACCAAACTATTGTTAAGAAACAAAGTTAGTTGCTTCTCTTTTTTACGAGCTACAAGGATGATCTTAGTCATGGGTGACACAAGGTTGACAACAAGACGACATTGTGGAGCCCCTTAGGAAGGTCGATGTGGCAAAGGTGACAAAGATAGAAGCCTAGAGATGCATCAGATTCACATCACAGTCTCATTGCAATCCTAGTTGTGACGGAGGTGAGGAACAATAGACAACCGTTGGCTATTTAACAACAGTTGTAGGTGGATCTTTGTCATCGTGAGTGCATAGCCCTAATTGCATTGTTAGCCATTTGAGATGATACACATTGCTAGAATGGCAGCAGACCACAATGGTGGTGGTCAATGGCAGTTGGAGCCGGTAATAGTGGTAACCAATGGAAATAGTGGGGGAACACCTGATGGTCGACAGCCCAAAAGAGCAAGTGTTAGCTTTGTATAGTGGCAGCTTGTAGCTCTTTAGCAACAAGGTGTTAGCTTGTATAGTGGCAGCTTGTAGCTCTTTAGTAACCGTGATGGGCTATGCAACAATGGTCATGGGTGCAGGTGAGTGATGGGCTGCTGTAGTGTGGCGTGGGCTAGTGGCCTTAAAGCAACTGTGCTAGGCTCTCAATTGGCAGAGGTGGCTGGGGAGTGGGTGGTTGAAGCATACTAGGGGTGGTGGAGATGAGCATTGGTTAGAGCTATGTGTGCTATGTGTGATGGTGGTCCTAAGCATCATAAGAGGGCAATAGTAAAGTTGAGGGCATTGAAAAACACATGAGAAGGTATGAAAACACAACACAACTAGAACAATGTGAAAGGAGGAGGGAGGTCAATGAGGAATAAGGGAGGGAGATGTGGGGGTGGGGGAAAGATGGAATTCCCCTCAACCCACCATGATAAGTGACTTGTAGAAGCCTTACATTAGGAATTTGTAACTAAAATTAAACTCCCCTAATGAGAGACTATAAACAAGATACAAAAGGATACAACCAACTCTAATCCATGGAAACACCCTAATCCATGATTAATATGATGATAAATAAGAGACAAATAGCTTAATCAAATGCTAACAACAATGAAGATCCAGGAAGGTTAATATAAGTGATGTTCATTCATTCTGTAATGCCTTTTTATAATAAAAGATAGGGTTAGGGCTATCTCCCACCTAACGCTAATCCTAATCCAAAGCCCACTCTTCTGCACTCATCTCTTTTAGGCCCTCTTCTCCACATTAAGGCCCAAAGGTCCTTCCTAGCCATCTACAGTCTAATCCTAATCCAAAGCCCACTCTTCGGCACTCATCCCTTTTAGGCCCCCCTCTTCTCCACATCCAAGGCCCAAAGTCCTCCCTAGCCATCTACAATTTTAATAACATTTTTGACTTGATGAAGTTTGATGCTAATGCACAATTTGCATGGCTTAAAAATATTGAGACCTTGCTTACAATATTTTGTAAAGCACATAAATAGGCCTATCCACATGACAATGCGCTCCTAAGGCAAGAAAAATGCCCACTTTCTTCACCACATTTGATGATTCTCCTCCATCATCTATAGTGATTTTATCCCCTCAAACCTTATGGTGCAAGAAACCCAAGTCTTGATCATCAACTTCACCTCCCAAAAATCTTTTTGCAAATTAAATTCATGTCCCATGAACTCATTGAAGAATTAATGCTCAAAGAGACTTCTCATAGAACATGGGATTTCAAAAATATGGGATTCTGTACAATGCAAATTCGTATGCACTCTTAAACCACAATATTCTTTAACACCTAGTTGATTAGAATTTTTTGTATTATTATTTCATTTAATCATCCACTATATGTAGCCAACCACCATGTGTTATATAATCTCTATGCGGATTGAGGATATGGCCAGCTCATTTGTAATCTTAATGATCAATAGGATACCATTTTAAGGAAATCTACCACATGATAGAATTTCACCCAGAATTAGTCACACCCAACTCATGTTCCCTATGCATAAATATCTCATTGCGTATTAACCCTAGATTGTTAATCCTCTCCCTCAACAAATTCTAGAAAATTGTCACGTCTTTTCTTGTGCCATACCCACGCAATGACCTCCACTAAGCTTGATCAAGGTTTCCTATTGGGCCATACTAGTGATGGTCGCACCATTACTTTATGCTTAGCGGACCACCATCCTTACTCTTCAAGTTGATCTTCTCTAATAAGCAACCCAATCTCTTTAATGCCACCAACGTCGTGGAGTGTGACAGCTCCACCAGGCCTCTTAGTTATTGCACAATTTATCTTAGTTAAGTCGTCAAAGTGAATGTGTGATGCATTTACCAAGCCTCTTAGTTGTTGCACATTTCATCTTTTACTTACATGACAAGTCATGAATTTTTCTTTTGTTGGAATTAGCTTTGGCATACTCTCTGCTTCAATGAATCATTTTGCATAGGTCTTACCTTGGTGACCTGTCTAGAAGTTCATGATCATCTCACAGACGATAAATTGAAAAGTCTACACACTCTGGTTATGAAATTTTTCCTTTTCTCTTATATTTTGATGCAAGTATCATGCAAGTATAGGCTCATTAACTTATTGATATAAATGATATGATTTGTGGTAGTTTGTTGAATTATGTATGGTGTAATCATAACTATCTTTGCATGTCTTTTTAACTCTTAAATTCATTGTCTGGGTTTATATCATCCCAAATCGGCTCAATATGACCTCTTCCCCACCCTAATACTTGAAAGATACATTTTACAAAATCTATTCTATGGATATTCTCATGTGGCTTGACTAGATCCCATGCATGCTACTTAGCAATGCTTCTATAGTATGAAACACTATCAACATTAGGTATTATTCTTTCTAGTTGTACTTTAAATCTTCATAGGAATCTTTCCAATGGCAATGCATTGTGAGAAACATGGTAGCCTTTTGCCTTGCTTCATTTCGGGTTTCCCTTTACTAATTAGATGGCATGTTCTCTCTACATAAGCTCTTTTGTGCTTCTTGATTAGTGATAGGGATTTTATTAGTTAATGTTTCCAATCAATGGTAACTTTAAACTCATTTTATGGTGGCCTTCTTCAAATGCTCCCTTTTACCACTCCTTTATGCTACTAACAAATAGATAGGTGGCTTTCAACATATGAGATGCCAGCTGTTGAACTCTTTAAAATCAAGCTAGGTGTATTGTTAGTTGTTTATAATTCCATTCTTAAGTAAAAACACTAACTTGTTTAAGACTTATTAGCACCTAAACAATAATATTAGTAACTTCTTAAAGGTAAATTGCTTTTCTAGTCTACAGTAATAAATTAGAAACCTTGAGCACATGAAATGTATACCTTTCCTACCAAAGAAAATATTTATGGTTTTACACTTGCTTGTAGTTGAGTAATCGTAATGATTCTGAGATCCATAACATTTTTAGAGTCACTATGACACCTGCCTTCCAAAGTAATTGACTACTAAGGGTACTAATAAACCTTTTTTGGATGTTGGATGGTGGCAAGTAATAGTTTCTTCCCTTCACTTCTTTGGATTATTTTGTTAGAGAAGATAAACTTAGTATAGTAGCCTTCTTTCAATACTTGGAAATCAATGATCATTTATAGTCTCCATACTTAATACAAATGCAAACTTTTTTGCCTTAAATTATATGTGGTGGCATTTTAATTCAAGGGCCCATTACTTGTAATTTTAGTGTATTTCATTTTCTTGTGGTGAGGTCATCTTTACTTCCCCCCCCTAATCTTCTCTCCAATTTTTCATTCACCTATTTCATGACTTCATCTAGTTGGCATGCACTCATGTGATGTACATGCCTATTTGATGGTGCCAAGCACCAAATCAATGCGATGACCGACTTTAAGAGAGGCATCTCACTAGGCAATGCATTGGTAAAACAATTTCTATACTCATTTAAAAATTTCAGCCTATCATGAGTAAGAGAATTAACATGTACATCATCATGTTCCACTTTATCACCAAGTAAGAGAATCAGCATGTACATCATCATGTTCCACTTTATCACATACAAAAACCAAGTACAAATCCTAAGACTCTTTTTCATTGCAGATGACCGGTTTTAAGGGAGGCATCTCACTTGGCAATGCATTGGTAAAGCAATCTCTATACTCATTAAAAAATTTCAGCCTCCTATCACAAATAAGATAATCATCATGTACATCATGTTCCACTTTATCACATATAAAAATCAAGTATAAAGAAATAATCTTTTTCATTGATTTATTAAATTGAATATGAGATACAATGGGGATGGTATCTCTTGAGGTGTCAGCATCCATAACATCCTCCTCATGATGGTCTTTATGCATAAAAGAGATCTTATTCATCTTTATACACCTCATGAGGTTCAAGGCGTGCATTCCAAAACTTTCTACGCAATTCATCATAGCCATACAAAGGTGTTATGAGAAAGTCTTAGTTGTGTATATGCAACTTTCCTAAGCAACATGACCTCACATCCTTATCCTTAAAGAAGGAGCATGCATGAACCTCGGGTCTCATGCCCTCCACATCAATCCCTAAGACAATAGCCATCTAAGTGGATATGAAATTTTTCATCAAACAATCAAAAAAAAGGAACAATGTGGGCTAATCTTTGAGCTTTTCCTCTTCCTTGTTACCATTGTCTTGGCATTGAGTAGATATATTCTCTTTGCTACCAGATTTAAAGCACTTCCCTTCTATCCATTATCTCAAGCATTAAGTACACATATTCTCTTTGCTACCACATTTAAAGCACTTGCCTTTGCACATATATCGTCCCCTTTTCTTGCAGTGTCAACCCATAGTTGGGCCTCTTATGTACCCATGCTTTTTCTTAGGGTTGCTTTCAATGTTCGACCCACTTTTGGCATCCTTAAAGTACATTTTGATGGATTTTTTCCCTTTGGTAGGTTTGAGATAGCCTTCTCCTTTCCCTTGTAAGTGGCCATCATTTTGCGAGATTGCATTAATTTCATTTGCTCTGTTACTTCATGGTGGTAATAGTAGTAGACATAAGCTATTGTAAAGTTTGATTTGGTCGAATATAATTCTAGCTAGTTTGGTACACCTGACTTGAATTTTATTTCCTTCTCCTCATCCTTGATCTTTATGAATGGTGAAACCTCCAAAACCACTTAGGAGGCAAAAATTGTGCATTTCATCTTCAACTCATCCCAATTGCCTGAAAGCTTCTCTGATAACCACACCAATGTGCAAATGTCCCTTTGCGATACATACTTGCATGTCTAATCTTTAACCTTTCTAAGAATTCTTTGTCACAAAATGTAATGTCAAACTATGAAACCAAATGAGTCGAGCCATTTCTTCTCTTTGCCTCTGCTCTCTTGCTCTAGTAGAGCTCCTTCTATCTCGTGTAGCTTCAATTCAGGTACATTCTTTAGTGTTGCTACAATATTTTCATATTCACCTTTGTCCACACTCTTCAGAAGCAGTGCTAGTGCCTCATCATCTTCTACCTTTTTGCCAATAGAGCTGCCAGTTGTTGCTTAATGCTTTTATATTTGTTCAAGTGTGTGATTAAAGGTTCACTTTCCTTCAAATCCAATTTGTAGAATTGCATTAACAGATTTATCTTTGAATTTTTAGCTTGTGTGCCAAATAATTTATTGAGTTCAACCCATGCATCTTTTGCCCATTGTATCCCTGTGATGTGATGAATGATTTCATCATTTAAACTGAGTGCAATAAGTCCCAATACTTTTTCATTCCTGCTCTTCCACTCATTTTTTCCTCTCACCTCTGGGCATTCATCTCTTCCCTCAACTAGCCCCCACAGATTTTTCCTTGAGCAAATACATGGTTTTTGTCTGCCATGTGTAAAATTGCTCCCCATTAAATTTGGCTATTTCTTGTGCTGTACTCATGATGATGTGAAGGGGGTCTTACCTCTTGATCTAATTTCAAGATTCAAGGGCAGTGTCTACCCTTTTACAACTCAATCTCGTGTTTAAGAGATGATTACAACAAATTTATCAGCATAAAATCACCAGAAATTACATTAAATCAAGGGTAACCAATTTGTACGGAATGGTTGGAGTATCAAACCAACTCCGAATAGCAATCTGAAGTTATAGGGATCTGTATCAGATACCTAATGGTTAATTTGAACCCTCAATTGCACCAAAATACAGTGATTAGCACTCACTGATTAGCAAATTAATCCACTATTTTGTGTGCAGAAAACAGAGTCTGCGAGGAGTCCAGATCTGAGGCCTTAGACTTCAAATGAGCTCAAATGCTTTCAAGGCCATCAATAGCAATGAGTCTAGTAGAGGATTAAGCCAATAAACACAAGATTTGACCAAATATTGAATGCTTAATCTCTGTTTTACCAAAGTCACCTGCAGATTTGATGAAGAGCTTGGATCTCAGTGTAGACTTGATCAAATTGAATTCTGACTTCACCAGCTTGTAGAGCATGCTTGAAAACCCCTAGAGCTATGAGAAATTAGACCAATTTGATTGGATTAAGACAAGATCTACAGATTTCTCAGAAAAAATTACGTTGGCTAAAAACACGATTTCTCCTCCTTCTGCCGGCAGTTTGCGTTTCTGATTGGCTTGGCTGGAGCACCATTGGGTTAGCTATCTTGGGCTAGAAGGGTTTGGGCAATGGTTGAGTGTGCAAGGGGAGGGAGCTCCTCCACTGGCTGGGGGTGCAGAGACTAGTTGAAAAAAGAGGGAAAAATTATAATTTTCTACTAATCCTAATTAGCAAAATGATTAGCAAGATAATGGGCTCACAAATTGATGGATTCTAGGCATGGCTCTGATACCATGTTGAAATTAGAGCCATGTGATGAGCTATGGTGGATCAAATGCTAGAATCAACATCATTAACAAAGTGATTAGATGATAAGATGTGATTAGTGAGTAATTAACAAATAGTTTAATGTAGGCATGGATAATCAAAAACCAGCAAATTCTCATTAGGCCAATGCCTCAATTTATAGAGTTTACATCCAAGCATCTAATCCCACTGATTTCTCCTTGATTCACTCCACCTCTTTTGCTTGATTCTCTCCACCTGTTCACTTTTCCCAGAATATCTCCCAGAATATCTCCACACTTCCTAAATCTTCTCATGCTACCCTTTATTCTCTCCCAGTAGATTCTTCTCACCTTTTCACAGGTTCTCTCACATTTACACATTCTCTTTTACAGCCTCTAACCAAGGGCTTGTTCCCGCACACACCCTATTCACTTGTATATTTCAACAAAATAGAGCTAGGAGAACCAAATAGTTACAATACACATGGGTGTCCTGTCCCTGAATCACAAAACTACGAGGCTGCTCAACATAAACTTCCGCCTCTAAATCTCCATTCAGAAAAGAAAATTTGACATCCATTTGGAACACGGGCCATTTGAAGTGTGCAGCCAAAGCCAAAACAATCCCAGTTGTGGTATACGTGGCTGTAGGAGCAAATGTCTCATCAAAGTCTTCACTTGTCTTTTGAGCATATCCTAGAACAACAAGGTGGGCTTTGTACTTGTCCAAAGTACCATTTGGATGAAACTTGACTTTGAAAATCCATTTCACACCAATAACACGACGATGTAAAGGCCATGGCACCAAAGACCAAGTGTTATTCCTCTCAATAGAGGCCATGTTTGCTTCCATGGCTTGCCGCGAGAGTGGCTTTGAAAGAGCCTCCTCTGGACTCTCAAGGTTATCGATCTCCTGGAGAGAACTCATGAGAGCATAATTCACTGTGTGATGAGATGTGGAAGCCCGAGATGAATGGCGAGGTCCAGGGGTTGTGGTAGAGATGTGGTTATGGAGCTGTGCATCAGTGAGACCAGAATTTATAAAGAGTTGCTGAACCGACCGAGGTAGGCCAGCCTTCCTCTCAAAGCGTGAAGAAGAAGATCTAGCTGTAGTAGAGGACTCATCCAATGTTGCTGGAAGTGGTGATGAAGTAAGCAGATGAAGTAAGCAATGGTGAGGGTAATCTTGGAGTTAAAGCAAAACTGGCTCCAAGTTTGTGGTATTGACTGATTTTCAGTCAATCAAGTATGTGTGTGATGCGGATGATTTGAGAGGACGAAAAGCTAGATGGGCATAGTTAATGCAAGATTTTGATTTTGAAACACGCTATCAAAAGGGGTCCATGAATAGTGTAGCAGATGCGCTTAGTCGGATAAGAGAGCTGAATATATTGGTAGAAGATCCAGGATGGGAGCTCATTGATTGACCAAGACTCAGTGAGACTGAGCAACCTGCCATTCAGATTGTGTGGGAGGCCATTGGATGATTCGGAATGGTTTACTGTTCTATAATGACAAAATTTGTGTACCACAGGTCCCGGAGATCAGGTCACTACAAGACAATGCTGCCATACACGCGTTTCATACACGCGATAAATTACGAACGCGTGTATGGTCGCGCCTGTATTTGAATAGAATCGGGCGCGTGTATTTTATCATTTAAGTTCGCATGTATATTTGCATTTATCAACGCGTGTATAAACGCGTTTATATACACACAGTAATACACGCATCTATACACGCTAATATACACGGATTAATACACGCTATCTTACACGGATTAATACACGCCACTATACACGGATTAATACACGCATGGTAAAGAAAAACTGAATTCCTTTACAAAATTAAAAACTATTTTCTTTAAACCATCTCATAGTACATTACAGTATACATCATTACACAATCCCACTACATGCATTTACAACAATGAAATATATTCAAAAATAAATCATGCAGACTCCCAAATACGCTTCCAATCTTTTGCATGAAGTGTTTGTGGAGGAATGTTACTCTTACTAGCAACATATTTAGGATGATCTGAGGGGAGAAATCAATGATGATTATCGAATATGGTCTTACATAAACCGTCAGCATATTCATGTACTAACGAAGGGCCACAAACAGGACATGCATGTTTACCCGATGTTTTCAAACCTGTTAAAATATAAATAAAAGTTAGAATAATAAAGTCAATATGTATAATTAATATATATAGCCAATAGTAATAGAGTAGGGAGGTAATTAGAATTCTTACCAGAACAATCGCTGTATCCTGGAAAGTCATGCATTGTCCACATCAACACTGCTTTTAAGTCGAAGTGTCGAGAGGAGGTCCACCACCGCAACACCTCTCCATAGTTCCTCCAACTCATCAATCAATGGTTCAAGATAAACATCCATATGCTTGACTTTATGTTTTCCTGGAATTAGAAGGGATAACATAAGATGTCCCTTCTTGATCGCCATTGATGGTGGAAGGTTGTAATTCACCAACACAACTGGCCACACGCTGTATGCGGTGCTTTTGAAACCAAATGGATTCACTCCATCCATACCTAGGCCAAGTCTCAAGTTTCTGGGCTCTGTTTTAAAGCTGGGCCACTCATCTTCAATATGCTTCCAAGTAGGAGTGTCTGTGAGAATTCTCCACATGCCATCATCCGATCGATGTGAGGAATGCCATGACATGAGCTCTGCTATGGATTTGCACTTGAACATGTGTTTGATCCGAGGAATTATAGGAAAGTGTCGCAAGACTTTACGAGGTACATCAAAACTCTTCATATCTGTTCTATACCTTGCTTCACCCCACAAGTGGGACAATGTCAAGCCTCCTTATGCGTCCCACGAAAGAGAATGCAATCATTGACGCATGCATGTATGTGATCATAATCCAATCCTCCAAGAGATGTCACATAGCGCCTCGCTATGTCTCTTGAGGTGGGTAGTCTATTTTCCTTTGGAAGCATGTTTGATAATAGCCTGCATCCAATATCATCAATTATAATTAGTCTTAAATCCTAAACCTTAAACCACTAATTCAAATTTGTAAGTTAGAATGCTTACTTCAATAATGCGTCAAGACTTGCATTGCTCCATCCATAAACTGTTTGTATATTGAGTAGTTCAAGTGAAGCACGCAAAACAGAGAATGTGCACCCTTCAAACACCGGTGTCGATGAAGCCTTATAAAGATGCTCTTGTTTCATATCATCGTCGTCCATACCTTTGGGATCATCCTTAAAAATATTTCGCACCATATCATCAAGCACCTCCTCTTCCACAACTTCGTGGAGTGCAGGGCTATTGTCATCCCTTTCCCACTCATCTCTGACAATAGATCCCGAAGCTCCAGCATCATCTCGTCGACGCTTTGCGTGCTCTCGTCGCGTGTAGGGTACCATGTTAGGGTGTGGTACTGCATCCTGCTTCAATTAGAGTTTATATATTACAACTCTATTAATTTAATTTGGATACCATGAGTCATTTGAATACCATCAATTTACATCTACTCACCTCTAAACCTGTTTGATTCCATTCTCCATACATGGAGATGTGATTCAAGGTAATTCGACGTGCTCGTACAATGCATCCTTGACATCGATTACACATACATTTGATCCGTTGTCCCAACCACACATCGCGATTACGATGACGCATTGTCTCATCTTCCCCAGAACTGCTTGAAGAGGTTGATGACATCCTATGTACAAACCAGAAAACACAAAATCATAATATGTTTTTAATGAAAGTATAAAAATCGCGTGTATTGACGCGGCTATTTCCTCAAAATTGCGTGTATTAATGCGGCTATTTCCTAAAAATCGCGTGTATTAACGCGGGTAATTCTTGCAAAACGCGTGTATAAACGCAGCTAAATTATCATACACGCGAACATACACGCGTTTATAAACGCGACGGTCTGTTTAAACTAAAAATAGCCCGCCTTCCCCAAATATAGATTTTGAACTAACATATCAACACTGCTTTCGTTTTCGCCTCTTCCAACAGAAACGAAACCTAAGTGCAAGGAGGGAGCAGAGAAGGAGCACATACGGGAGGAAACCGAGCAAGAAAGAAGACTCACTTTTTCAGAGGTGAGTCAGTTTGTCCTTTGCCTTGTCTCCTTCCTCAGATTTGTTTATGCTATTTTCTCTTTGCTTTTTGGGTTTGTCTCCGTCCTTTTGCTTCTGTGCACACGATTGGGTGAATGATTCTGACAGGGGCGACAGTGGACCTTTTATAAGGATACTTTGTCTTTGTCGGGGGCGGTCCTTTTGAAAAAAAAATTTCGCAGGTCGCGTGTAGAAACGCGTGTAAAAGCGCGTGTACCCTGTCTGCAGAGTTTGTTCACGCGGATATACACGCGTTTCTAGACGGGTGTATACACGCGTTTTCTGACGGGTGTATACACGCGTTTCTGCACGGGTGTATACACGAGACTGCGTTTCCTGTTTCTATGATTTGCAGGCAACACAACTGACTTGAATGATGATATTTGTGTGAGTCAAGAGACAGCCCATGATGTACATGAGGATTTTTGTTGCAGGTTCTTTATGGATATTCCAGGTTCTTCATCCGATCCATTTGCGTACAGCAATTGGCTGATGGAGATGCTGAATCATTTTGGGCGCCATCCTGGTCCAGTTGAGCTTACAGAGTATATGTATGCCCATCCCCCTCCTTCCCTGCCTGGTGTCTATACCCCTACGCCGCGAGTATCCAGGGCACTCCAGTGCCGTCTATTCCTACGAGTCCGACGAGACGGCATGCAGCTTCTCCTCTTCCACGTCCACCGAGGAGACATACCTCGTCCCAGACACACTCACGCACACCCTCACAGCCACCATCACGTGCTCCCTCAGAGCCACCGTCACGTCAGGGCTCACAGCCACCGTCACGTAGACAATCCCCCAGTCGTGACTCCACCCGCAGCAGTAGGAAGAGTGGGAGTGAAGGATGCGGCGGGTGCTTGGTGGGGGAGGTGGGGGAGGTGGGGGAGGTAGTAGGGCACGCGGTGAGAGAGGAGATAGAGGGAGAAGAGTTAGAGGAGACAGTTCGGAAGAGGAGGAGATGAGAGAGGTGGAGAGAGTGATCTGCTATGATGTGACGGATAGGGGCGGGATAGTGATGGATGCGAGGGGGAGGGAGGTAATGGAGTACATGCGTGGGGTAGTATCAAACTCATATAGAAATTATTTTATTAAATTTAAAGATCAAAATAGCCGATTAGTTGGGGAGGTGATAGAGGCTGTACATAGTCGGTACCCCAATCCCCCACATGCTACATTCTCGGATGTATGGGGAAGGACGCGAATAAGGGAGATCTTAAGTAATAAAAGATCTCACCTTAAAAAACTCGCGTACGATGACCGGCTAAATGTAGCTGCGGGTGGCTATCCTGCCGAGAAACCTGCCCTGCGCACAAACGCGAGTGGAAGGAGGCAAAGAAACGAGCAGAGGGTGCATTAGGAACTCAATGGAGTCTTTTTGGGCCCTTTAATTTGCCATGAGGTTATGGAAACGTTTAACTTTTTGACAAATAGGAGCCCGCCATGTAAGCAAAAACCAATGGTTTGTAAGAGAGGTGTAAGAGTGGTCAAAGGGTGCACTTTTTCCCCCAAAAAGGGGAGGGGGCAATTTTACAATTTTCGGACCTCCATAACTTCTACATACAAGCTCCGATTTGAGCGAAGATTACAGATCCGTGATCTACGCATCAAGAGCTTTCCATAGATATGTTACATGATATGGTTTTATCTGCTAGATTTTAAATTCCATTTTTCCCCCAAAATTCAAATTCGAATAAAGTAGCCGTTTTGAAGCTTCAAATTAGAAAACGTTTCTTCTTAAGAGAAAAGGTTTGACTCCCTTAAACTGCCAAATAAAAGGGCCCAAGAAGACTCCATTGAGTTCCTAATGGGCGTGAAGAGCAGGCAGCATGTGGAGGCACGACGGATCCACATGGAGACCATTGGATCTTCGCATTTCGGATCTAGCGGCGTCGAGTCATGGGAGGCAGAGTTCGTAAGTATCTTGCCACTTTATTTGATTGTTTACTTAATTCATTGATTCTATGATTGTTTTAATCTTACAAATTGTGTTGATTATGATACAACGAGACGGGTTACGGGGAGGAAGCCTGATAAAAAACAGAAGCAGGAGGCAGCACACACAAGGGAAGCAAACCCTAATCCATATCCATCAACCATAAAGAAAGAGAGAAGCCATAGTCACCATCTCTTTCACACACAAAAAAGGGAACACAACATAGTGTTATGTCCACACTACAAAGTAAACCTAATGTACTGTCCACACCACACATGACCAGCTGGACGCGGTCATAAACACACCACACGATATCTATCTACCATACTGTCACTCTGTCAGCACCCATGTGCTATCCTCCAGCTGTATACGAGCTTGACATTTCAACAATCCCCCTCAAGCTCGACATGTCCATCTCTAGGACTCCCAATCTAGTACGGAAATACTCGAACTTATCTTTACCAAGTGCTTTGGTAAAGATATCTGCAACCTGCTCATCTGTCTGCACATATGTCAAATCAACATGCCCATCTAGCACCTTCTCTCTGATGAAATGATAGTGGACCTCAATATGTTTGGTCCTGGCATGATAAACTGGGTTGCTAGCAAGCTGAATACTACTCATGTTGTCACAATGAATGACAACTCTCATATCACTCTGTATCCTGACATCATCTAGCAACTTTTTCAACCACATAGCCTCACATGCAGCTATGGCTGCTCCACGATACTCTGCCTCTGTGGTAGATAAAGCAACTGTAGGTTGCTTTTTACTGCTCCAACTCACAGCTCCACTACCAAGGCTGAAAACATAGCCACTGGTAGATCTCCTGTCATATGCACTACCGGCCCAATCTGCATCTGTATATCCATAGACATGCATGTCTTTTCCTGCCTCATAGAAAAGACCATAATGCACGGTAGTTTTGACGTATCTCAGAATACGTCTCACAGCATCCAAGTGAGGTTTACGAGGACTCTGCATAAACTGACTCACCAAACCAACTGCATAACTGAGATCTGGCCTCGTAATGGTCATGTAGATAAGGCTACCAACCATTTGCCTGTACATGGTGATATCATCAAGCTCATCACCCAAATCAGCCCTAAGCTTCATGTTTTGCTCTAATGGTGTCAACATTGGTTTGCATGCTGTCATACCATACTTTGCCAGCATGTCAAGTGCATATTGCCTTTGCACCAACCATATACCCTTGCCTGTTCTAATCACCTCAATGCCAAGAAAGAACCTCAAATCACCAAGGTCTTTCATATCAAACTCTTTGCATAAAGAGGTCTTAACCTCATCAATGCCTTTCCCACAATCACCTGTGATAATCAGATCATCAACATAAATGACTATCATCACGATACCATCATGTGTCTTCTTCACATAAAGTGAAGAGTCTGCATTTCCAACCACAAATCCAATACTGACAAGATATCTGCTGATCTTGTCACTCCAAGCACGAGGTGCTTGCTTCAAACCATAGAGTGCTTTCTTTAACCTGCAAACGAAAGTAGGATATTTTGAATGTACATAACCTTCTGGCTGTTCCATGTACACCTCTTCTTGTAGTTCACCATTCAAGAAAGCATTTTTTACATCCATTTGATGTAAAGCCCAACCTTTTTGTGCTGCTAGTGCAATGATAGACCTCACTGTAGCCATCTTAGCCACTGGACTGAAAGTTTCATCATAATCAAGACCATAAGTTTGTGCATATCCTTTAGCAACCAGCCTTGCCTTATGTCTCTCTAGGCTGCCATCTGACTTGCACTTTACCTTATACACCCATTTGCAACCAATTGCATTCTTTCCTTGAGGTAACTCAGCCAATTCCCATGTATCATTTTTGTCCAAAGCATCCATCTCTTCATCCATGGCTTTCTCCCATACATGCTCTCCAATAGCCTCTATATAGCATGTAGGCTCCACATGCTTTACCATAGATGTCATGTATGCATAATGCATAGCAAAATCCCTATATGTCAATCTTTCAACTGGATATCTGACTCTCTGGGATCTCCGCAATGCATGCGGGTCACTCTGTACACCTGTAACACGAGCATGTGGTGGCACATATCTGTCCTGCCTAGCACCAGGTGTGCGTAAAACAGGTATTCCGAGCTCCTCATCCAAACTTTTTGAACTAGAGGACTCATAGCCTGTGATCCCAATTCCTTCAACTTTCTTCTTGCCTTTATCCATAGCACTACTCCCAGTGCTCACACTCTCATGCCTCAAACGTCCTGACCATGGACGTACACTGCTACTACTCTCAGCTTCTGCTGCTGGCCGAGACATAGTAGTAGAACTAGAACTTGCTTGTGATGGCAAGTTCACAGGCACATTAGCCTCAAGTGTGTCAATAACTCCCTCATCTCTTGCTTTGTACCAACTAGCAAGCTCATCAAACACCACATCACGTGAGATGACTACTTGTCTAGTTTGAGGGTTATAACATTTGTAAGCCTTTCGATCCTGTGTATATCCAACAAATACACATTTCTCTGCCTTAGGATCCAACTTCCGTCTTCTTTCATCAGGCACATGGACATAAGCTACGCATCCAAAGACTTTGAGATGTCCAATGTCTGGCCTGTAACCTGTAAGCCGCATCTCTGGTGTGCTTCCATGAATGGCTGCTGTAGGTGTTTTGTTCAGGATATACACTGCAGTAGCACATGCTTCTGCCCAATAGTAATCTGGCATGCTCTTTTCATTGAGCATTGCCCTTGCCACTTCACATATGACTCGATTCTTTCTCTCAGCCACACCATTCTGCTGAGGTGTATACCTGCATGTCAACTGTCTCCTTATCCCATGCTTCCGCAAGAAATGCTCAAAAGCTTTTGAGGTGTATTCACCACCTCCATCTGTTCTCAGACACTTAATCCAACAGCCATATTGTTTTTCTACAAGAGCTTTGAAATCCATGAATTTTTCCAGCACTTCACTCTTCTCTCTCAAAAAATATATCCATGTCATCCTGCTGAAGTCATCTATAAATGTCACATAGTATAGACTTCCTTTGATAGATGGGTTTTGTGCTGGGCCCCATACATCACTGTGCACTATCTCAAGTGGTCTATTACTCATGTTTCCTTCTCTAGGAAACCTCAACCTTGCCTGCTTTCCAAACTGACAGGCTTCACAAACATGCATATGTCCATCATATTTAAATCAAGGCAATCCACTGACAATGCCTCTTGTTTGCATGTTCTTTAATCTCTGTATATTGACATGTCCAATCCTCTTGTGCCACATGTCAATGTCCTGCACAATCCCATTGCTCTTTGAAAACATGGCTGAGCTCAATTCTGGTATGCCTGCATCCAATTTGAACAACCTTCCTTCCTTCTTGCCCTTGGCAATCAATCTACAACCATGCTTAAAATCTTCCACAAAACAGCCTTTCTCATTGAATCTGACTTGTAGTCCCTGCTCAACCATTTGTCCTACTGATGCCAAACTCTTTGTGATGGATGGTACATATAACACTTGTGACATATTCTTCACATTTCCATCATGCATCCTTAAAGGCACACTGCCAACATGTGTTATAAGATGCTGAGTATCATCTCCTGTGACCACATAACCATTTGTATCCAATGGTTGCATCTTCTCAAACCACTCACCATGACATGTCATGTGGTTTGAGGCACCTGAATCCATATACCATGACTCATCTCCAGCATTCTGAGAATCCATTGTCCCCATAACATGCTTCATTGCAAAAAGATGATTCGAACTCCCATCATTGTTACTGGTAGATGCATAATTTCCATGTTGTGGTCTTCCATTCCTCACATCATTCTGCTTTTTGTAACAATCTTTTGCCAAATGTCCAAGTTTGCCACAATAGTAACATTCAATCCCATTCAATCGTCCTCTACCACGAGCACCTGTTCCAAATCTCCCCCTATGGGATTGAAATCCACGACCTCCACGTGATCCAAATGATGACTGTGAATTCTGAAAATTCTGATTTGATTGTGGTTGAGTAGACCTGTCATTCGAACCACGTCCTCCACGGCCTCGAGGAGTAAATCTCCCCCTGCCTCGAAAGCCTCTAGATGAGTAAAAATCCTGATTCCTTGCATGCTCATCATTGCTTGACGAGGATGCACCACCTGTAACACTCATACCACCAAGGCCAAGCTTCAATTCTTCCACAATGAGCAATGACACAAGCTCATTAAAGTCTGGCATTCCTCCCAACCTTACGGAGATGGAAGTGTCAAAAGATTTGTACTCTTTGCCTAAACCACGCAATGTGAGAGCAACCAAATCATCATCATCCATCGGGGCATGGATTGATGACAAGGAATCAGCATAACCCTTGATTTCCTGAACATACTCATGTATACTCCTATTCCTTCGTGTTACACTGTGAATCTGTTGCTTTAGTTGTATCTTCCTTGCACCAGTGTCTGTCTCATACATTCGGCACAATATACCCCATGCTTCTTTCGGTGTATCTGCATCTTGGATGTGAATAAGCAAGGCATCTGTTACACATATGGAAAAATAATGCAACACTTTAAAAAACCGCTCTACCCATTGCTTGTGAGCCAACATCTGAGCATTATTTGGTTGAGGAGGTAGGTATGGCTCCGGCCGAGACGAGACTCCATAACCCTTTGCCTTTCAAAAAACTCTTCATTCGAAACTTCCATACTTGAAAGTTAGTGCGGTCAAGCTTCTCTCCAACAATCTGTATCGGACCATCTCCCATTGTTGCAAAAAAATAGAGTAGATGTACCCTTTCGATTACAATGTACGAAGTACCTGTAATGCTCCAAATCTCTCCAAATCACATCAAATGCTTGCAAATTGTGTGCATTAACATCCCACAATGATTCACCAACAATGTACACTCGATCAAAGTTGAAATCAAACGAAACTCCTTCACAAAAAATTTTCTGGTTTTTTTCTCGCCAGAGAACCAGTCAAAGATCTTGCTCTAAATCCTTCAAATCTTGTTCAAATGCAATGATCCAACTTGCAATGGCTTCCCAACACATTGCTCCAACATATCCTAGAAGGGTTTGATCCAATTCTTCAAGAGGAATGAGAACCACCAATTTTTGTAACCTCTGGTTTGAATTTTTCTGCATCTGTCAGGTACCACCTCTCACTAAAATTGCTCTATCTCCTTCAAATCTTCTCCAAATCCAAAACTTTTTGATTCAAAAGTTTAGCAACTCATAGGAATCTACTTGTACCAGAGGAATTAGACCAATTTGATATAGACAAGAATTAATGCCTTGATTAAAAAAGCTCTGTTTCTGGACAGACTTTCTGCAAACCTGCACACCTCTGATAAATCACTTCAATGAGCTCCAAATACATGAAATGAGCTGCAACCAAGCATCACAAGACCTTAGCAATGTCTTTGCTAAACGCCCCAAGCTTTAAAGCATTCACTTTGGTGACCAAATGAGGAAATTAGATCAAAATCTTTGCAAACTGTCCAAGTATCTGCATCAGCATGCGCTGCCTGCTCCAGGAGCTCTAGGAGAGAGGGGAAATCACAATTGAAGTCACAAGCTTCTTAGCAATGACCTAAACTACCTTGCTCTTGAAGGGTTTAGCTCAATTTTGCCTCTAGCTCCTGTAATTGATCCTCCACGGGGGGTATGTCCACTGTTTTTGTGAAAAACCAGAAACTTTTACATAAATCCACTTTCACTTGATTTTGCTCAAATCTGTATGCATCAATCTGCTTCAAGATTCTGTATGTTGCTTGTGCCCACTTTGTTAATACATTTGCAAGCCCAAATACACGTGCCTTTGTGTGTACATTTGCCAGGAGTACGTTCACTTCAAGCTTTCCATGAAAGCTTTAGAGAAAAAACCAAAAATTTGCACTTGCTTTATGCACTTCAATCTTCACTGAACTTGCTCTTTGGCACCTGCAATCTGCAGAGGGGGTCTTGCTACACTTACCAATGGTCCTTAGCTTCCTTCACAGCTTTTTCTTCTTCTTCCCACTTCTCTCACTCACTCTCACAACTCAGCTAATGAGCTCTTGGCTCTGATACCATGATAAAAAACAGAAGCAGGAGGCAGCACACACAAGGGAAGCAAACCCTAATCCATATCCATCAACCATAAAGAAAGAGAGAAGCCATAGTCACCATCTCTTTCACACACAAAAAAGGGAACACAACATAGTGTTATGTCCACACTACAAAGTAAACCTAATGTACTGTCCACACCACACATGACCAACTGGACGCGGTCATAAACACACCACACGATATCTATCTACCATACTGTCACTCTGTCAGCACCCATGTGCTATCCTCCAGCTGTATACGAGCTTGACATTTCAACAAAGCCCACAACCCACGATACTGCGTATGCTTGCCGGCATAGCAGACGTGACACGTGGGCCATCTTCAGAGCCGAGGGACGTATTACGAACGCACAGTTTGAGATGGCCATGAGACCATATGGTCGACAGGTACTTGAAAATTCTAAACGAATGATTTTGGTTTATTGAATTACATATATATATACTTATATACTATAGATTACTTGAACAGGCACAAGCTGCTGATGATCCACCAGCCGCCACTGCAGAGGGTGGACGTGAGCACTACTCATCGGACATTCCGACCGATGTGAGCTCATCTGAGCATGGAGGGAGCACCGAGTCATCATCTGGGTCTGAGTAGTACTCAGACTTATAGTATCACATTCCATATTGAGGATGTGGTTGTATATATTTTTTTGTAAACTGAAGCCATGGGCTACTTTGAGATATGGACTCCCTTGTATACATGTATGAAATTTTGATAGTAATATTGAATCGTGAATCGATAGTATTACATTCATGTCTGTCTTGAATCGTGTATTGACAATGTATGCATTCATGTCGTTCTTGTCTTAATCTCCCTCGTGCATATGTTCTTCGTGGATGGTCTAATGCACAAAAAAAAAAATCCAGAGAGTGTTATTGGGTGCTGGAATGCTGGAATAGTATTCAGGCACCAAATAGCACTCTTTGGAATTTTTTTTTTTGCTCCCTGTTCGCGTGTATAAACGCGTCAGAACTACTGAAAATTGCGTGTATATACGCGGATAATCTGTAAAATACGCGTGTATTAACGCGTCAAAACTGACAATTACGCGTGTATAAGCGCATCTAAATTAAAGAAACGCGTGTATAGATGCATGTATCAACGCGTCTGAGTACATCTGAACTGAACAGAACGCGGCTATACACCCGTGTATAAGCACGTCTGGGACGACCTATACACGCGCTTTTACACGCATGTCTGTGGCCGCGATGATACACGCGCTGATACACGGGCCCGCTACTTTTTTTCACAAGTCATTTTTAGCGGCTAGGAGTGCAGGTATGAGCCCGATCCCTTGTAGTGGGTCCAAGATTCTTAATGAGTGTCAGGACGCCCCTTCTGTTAGACGCCCCGGGATACACAGGACATTAGCTTTAGTGAGACACACTTTCTATTGGCCAAAGATAAAAGGGTATGTAGAAGATTGTCCTCAAGTGTCAAATTTGTCAAGAGAATAAAGCTGAACGCTTTAGGCAGGCTGGGATGTTGCATCCTTTGCAAAACCCAGGTAATAAGTGGGAAAGTATTTCCATGGATTTTATTATCGGATTGCCAAGAACACGTCAAGGCCACGATTCTATTTGGATTGTGGTGAACCGCTTGACAAAGATGGCTAGATTTTTATCTACATGGAAGATTGTTACAGCTATGTAATTAGCAAGGCAGTTTATCCATTAGGAACTCAATGGAGTCTTCTTGGGCCCTTTAATTTGCCATGAGGTTATGGAAACGTTTAACTTTTTGACAAATAGGAGCCCGCCATGTAAGCAAAAACCATTGGTTTGTAAGAGAGGTGTAAGAGTGGTCAAAGGGTGCACTTTTTCCCCCAAAAAGGGGGGGGGGGACAATTTTACAATTTTCGGACCTCCATAACTTCTACATACAAGCTCCGATCTGAGCGGAGATTACAGATCCGTGATCTACGCATCAAGAGCTTTCCATAGATATGTTACATGATATGGTTTTATCCGCTAGATTTTAAATTCCATTTTCCCCCCCAAATTCAAATTCGAATAAAGTAGCCGTTTTGAAGCTTCAAATTAGAAAACGTTTCTTCTTAAGAGAAAAGGTTTGACTTCCTTAAACTGCCAAATAAAAGGGCCCAAGAAGACTCCATTGAGTTCCTAATGGAGCAATTGTTTAGACTATACGGTTTACCGTAGGACATCGTCAGTGATAGGGACTCTAAGTTTACAAGTGACTTTTGGCGGCTTGTTTTTGGGAAGTTGAAAACAACTTTGAATCTGATTTCTTGAGATCATCCTCGATTTGATGGCCAGACTGAAAGGGTGAATCAGTCTTTGGAGGATATGCTTCGTGCATATCTCCAAAAGACAAGGTTCATGGGAGAATTATCTTCCTATGTTAGAATTTGCATACAACAGTACAACATGGTATCAGAGCCATGCCTAGAATCAATTAGGTTTACGAGCCCATTATTTAATTAATGAGGATTAGTAGATAATTAGCAAAAAATCAAATTTTTAGTAAGTTTTCACTTCTCCCCTTCACCCCCAGCCAGTGGAGGACTCCATTCTCCTTGCACACATAACATTAGGCTAAGCCCTTTTAGGTACTTATAGTAGACTCATAGGGCTACACTCAACTCAATTCTTGTGGGCCAATTCAGTGCAGAACTGCAGATTTTTGCAGAATGAAGGGCACCGTTTTTCTGAGGAATTTATGCCATTGCTACTTCATCAGGTCAAATCCTTCTAATTCCTCCTAGCCCAAGGGGTAATCAAGCATGCTCTACAAGCTGGTGAAGACAGAATTCAATTTCATCAAGTCTACATTGAGATCAAAGCTCTTCATCAAATCTGCAGGTGACTTTGGTAAAATAGAGATTAAGCTTTCATTATTTGGTCAAATCTTGTGTTTCTTGGCTTAATCCTCTACTAGACTCATTGCTATTGATGCCTTTGAAAGCATTTGAGCTCATTTGAAGTGGAAGGCACCAGATCTGGACTCCCCGCATACTCTGTTTTTTGCACACAAAACAGAGCATTAATTTGAATCACTATACTTTGGTGCAATTGAGGGTTCAAATCAACCATTAGGTATCTGATACAGATCCCTATAAATTCAGATTGCAAATCAGAGTTGGTTTGATACTCCAACCATCCCGTACAAATTGGTTACCCTTGATTTAATGTAATTTTTGGGAAAATTGTACTGATAAAATTGTGAAAATCATCATTTTGCATTTAACCCTTGGTTAATGCCTGTAAATCTCAGTCAAATTCAAGATTATTCACAGCCAGAGTTGCATTTGGGAATGTGCATGAGAATGAATGCTATACGCATTATGTATTGGGCACATTGCATCAGTGTAAAAATGGGAACAGACACTGCCCTTGTCCAGAATAAGGCAAGAGGTAAGACCTCCCGCATAAATTTGGGTTTGCATTGCATAATGATACAAAATAAACATAAAAAGCCCAAAGGAACTTTCAGCAAAACATTGAAACATGTTTCTCACATGGAGCAAAATGACCTGACGGACGAGCTCATGGCCCCAGCCATGAAAGAAGAAGAATATCTCTTCCCAAGAAGAGGATCGACACCAAGAAGAAAAGCTGAAGGAAGACATGGACACGAGAAGAGAAGCTGGCACAAGAAGAGAAGCTGCCCCGAGAAGACTGGAAGAAGAGACGGACGCGTGGAGAGAAGCTGCCACCCACGAGAAGAAGACTGAAGAAAAGAGAAGATGTGAGGCTCCAAAGAGTGAGGAGCCATGTGAAAATCTCTGAGAGAGAGAGAGAGAGAGACCCCACAACCCAATGTAACCTGCCTTCTTTTATGCTTATGTACAGATTTCAACCTACATCGCCTGTTACCGTGGGATTTTGAGGGCTTCAGCATGATGCAACGCTTACTTTTTTGCAAGACATGCAAGAAATGTTACAAGTTGTGAAGGAATCTATTAGAAGCGCTCAAGACAAAGACAGATTTTATTCTAATAGACATCGTTCACCGAGAGAGTTCTCTGAACGAACGATGGTGTATATGCGAGTTCTGAAAGATTTCAAGACTTTATGGACGGGTCGATCTCCGAAACTATCCCCTAGATAGTATGGACTATTTTGGATTAAACGCCGGATTGGTTCAGTTGCATATGAATTGGACTTGCCTTCTCGTGTGAAATTTCATCCCGTATTTCATGTTAGTAGACTTAAGAAAGTACTGGGTGGAAGAGACCAATTAGTTACTCCTCAAGAAATCATAGATGTCGAGGATATGATATTTGTGCCACACGAACCGGAAAAAATTTTGTGAAAGACGATTGTGGCATATGCTACTCACAGAATACAAGGTCAAGTGGAAGGATCATGTGGAGGAGGATGCTACATGGGAGACATTGACTACCCTTCAGAGGGATTACCCTGGGTTTTTACTGAGCTCTTAGAGTTTGACTCCGACCTAGTCTTATGGCATGCTTATGCTTGGGCAAAATTTTTACACTTATGATAATATAGTTTTTTGGACAATGTAGAGCTAATATTCTGACACTCATAGTTAAATAATTTTTTAGATAACATAAGCCTTGTTATTATGTTTTTGATAATTTAGATCTATCCACTTTGCCATTGCTAAGTTCTTTCAATATGCAAAAATATGTTTTCTTCAAGGACTCAATGGTATTAAATAGTTGAATAATTTTTGGGATGACATAATCCTAGTTATTATGTTTTTGATTATGTAAATATGTCCACTTGCCATTGCCAAGCCCTTTCAATATGCAAAAATATATTTGCTTTAAGGGTACCATGGCATTAAATAATGTTTACTGAATTGAGGTATTCTAGTAAACTATTTTGAAAAAAAACATGTGGCCTTCCTTAAAAGCTCGCGTGCTAAGCTCGCAAAAAAATCCCCTAGGATTGCCCTTACATAATTTTCTTTTGTACTTGTTATGAAAATGACATCGTTTACACATAGTCATACTCTTATGTTCCTTGTTTCATCCTCTTTGTAGAACTTTATCAAAACATGACATTGGATAGGTGGTATACACTGTTATATTTTGAATTTCCACAAACAGTTGGAAAATCAGATTTAATTTTTGGGTTTCAAAAGTCTTGAACTACATGACACTTTGATCCATCCCAAGATTCATTAATATAATTCAATTGTGATTGAACTATGAACTTATTTCTTTACCTAGCCATCTTTCTTTTTTATGCCACATTATTAGTAAATCGTGACAAAATGTTTTTCTTCTAACTAAGAGCCATATTTGCTTACCAATAGGTAGACAATCAAATTCTAGCATCTCCTTCCTTGGCTAATTATAGTTAAGGTAATTCTCACATCATCAAATTAAGCAATCACACTTGAGTTTTCTCTTTCCTACAATTTTTAAACAGGAACATAATAGAATGGTTCCAACATAGTTATCCTCCTGATTAGATTGAAGAAGCTTAAAATCATATCAATTTTCATCTTCACCCGTGCACAACCTGTAACATTGAGATAAACCAACCCAAGTCCATTGAACATGGATTTCAATAGATCCCAATATGCTAGGACTCTTATTCCATTAAGACAGTCATCCCATGTTTCTGGAAATTGTATTACGAGTTTATTCAAGCTTGGTTTTTGACATTAAGATAGCCATCCCATGTTTCTGGAAATTGTACTAAGAGTTTACTCAAGCTTGGTTTTTTACATTCTTTCGTACGTTTTCTAACTCTTCCTCCGTGCGTGTCTCCAAATAAGAGTCCAAGCATCTTATCTTAAGCATTGATTCTTATCACATAAAGCTTGAAATTCAATTATGCTTTCTAAAATTCGATCGCACGATGATCCTTGAACCTCATCAAGATTAGGTGGGTCTATGAAGGGATCAAATGATTCATCTTAAGGATGATTAGCATTATCCTTAAGCCCTTCATAAACACCCCCCCCCCTTCATTTACCTCTAAAGGATTCTCTTCTCGTTTAAATAGACCTATGTGGGTACCTAAGTCATTGTATCTAAGTTTTAATCATACAAAAGTTGAAGGATCTATGTTTCGTCAGCAGCTTGTTGAGGATGTTTGGTATTATATTCAAGCCCTTCACACCCCCCCCACATTTCTATCTAAAGTATTATCTTCTTGTTCAAATAGACCTATTTGGGTACCTCAGTCATTGTATCTAAGACTTAATTGTTGGTACACATAGAAAGTTGAAGGTCTCCTTTCTTCTTATGAGATGTTGTCTCTACTTGGATTTCATTTTGATTTTGTCTGTGAACTCTTGGGTGAACCTTCCCAAGTAGATCATTTTGGATTTCTTTTTTTTTTCTCTAGAACACTTGGATGCACATTCCCACAAGTAGATCATGGTTAGTATGCTCATAATATGTACTTCTACTAATAACTAATTGATATCCTTTCATACTATGTGCATACTTATAGCTACACAAGAACCTTCTCTCATGTTATTCATAAAGTCCAAAATTAAAAAGTGAGAAGAGGAAAATTATACAAAATTATGATTTCTTACTTACCAAATGATCAAACCATTACATAGCTAGAGTCAAGAGCTACCAAGCCACAAATCGAGAAGGTACAAGACCTAGAAAATAATAAAGTTTTTAAACAAATGCTTAATATTTAGCTACTTATACACACACACACACACACACACACACACACACACACATGTATACAAATATAATCTAACAATTTGAATATGTATGTGTATACGATCTAATTAGTATGACACATATAGTAGTATGTGTATGTGTATACTAATTAGATAGTATACACATACACATACTACTATATGTGTCATACTAATTAGATAGTATACACATACATATTCAAATTGTTAGATTATATTTGTATACATGTTTGTGTGTGCGTGTTTGTGTGTGTGTGTGTGCGTGCGTGTGTGTGTGTGTGTGTGTGTGTGTATCAAATTGAAAGATTATGTTTGTATACATGTTTATATGTGTGTGTATACTATCTAATTAGTATGCACATGTAGTATTTGATATATATACTATCTAATTAGTATGACACACATAGTATCTTATGTATATACTTATGTTTTCTTCATTAGAGGAATAATTAAAGAACATATATATATACCATAAACACTAAATTTTGTATACATTAAAAAAGATTTTAAAAACATATTATAGATAATAATTAATGATCATATATATACATCAATACTTTTTGATATATTCTATATGCTTCATTCATCCTACATATATATATGTACCATAAACACTAAATTTTACATACATTAAAAATATTGTAAAAAATAGAGAATTTTTTAATGAACATAGACATAAACACTTTTTTATATATAACATATGCTTCATTATTTATACATACATAATATACATATCTTAGACACTAAATTTTGTATACATTAAATAATATTTTTAAGTGATTTATTTGATGAACACACACACACACACACACAGCATGAATGAAGCATATATATATATATATATATATATATATATATATATATACCACACACATCTCACCAAGCCAGCAAAATTTCCAAAACAAAATACTCATCCTTCTAACAATGGCCAGAAGCTCGCTGAGCGCATCTTTGCAGTACTCAGCTTACAACCTTTGATGATGCATTTCTCCACTCCCTGCATAGATGTTTGTGCTCTTCTTGGTACTCAAACTTGATACATTTCTTAGTGTGCAAAACCATGCTTTGTTCCCAGTGTTAAAGGCGCATGATCCTTCTTTCCCTTTCATGATCTTATTTGGACCACCATTGAACATTGTACGAATAGGCAACCAATTGGCACTTGCCTCATCTGCCATGAAACCCCTAAACTTAGCATCTTTAAAGCATTGTTCCTCATTTGCTCATTGATCATGGTCTAAAAATGAACTTGTGCATTAGTGTTCTTCACCTTGTAATTAAAAGTGTAAATTGTAAGAAGTTATCTTACATAAGGATCATAAATATGTGCACTCATGGTTGACCAATTACACACACGGTGCACATGATCAAAAGGCACCCATTTTTTCCCAAGAAATCCTTGAGGTCTCATTTTTTTTACAAGATCTATGCTTCTTCTTGTTATAACAACCTTGTATTCATGGCCCTTGAGAGGGTCATGATGTCATGATCCCCCTTTATACTTTTCCAAGGATGTCATGGCCATGGGGTTAGGCATTGGTTTTTTGAATGAAGTAAAAAGAAATTCTAGTATAAGGTAGTGTATTTTTTTTTCAATATGACACTTTGCTTCTTATTCCTGTTTTTGATTGTACTTTTTCTCTTACCAAGTAGGTGCTCTTGTTTTTTTTTTTGCCACCAAATACAAGGAAGACTCCTCTCATTGCCAAGTATTGCCAAGTGGATGTTCTTGTCTTGTTTTTTTTGTTTGTAGCAATAATGCCATCAAATACAGAGAAGGCTCCTCTCATTAGCGTTTCCTGCTACTTTAGATATGGCACTAAGATTACTCCCATTTCTTTGATCAAGGTAGCTGAGCCAGAGGGAGAGATCCATTGTGAAAGGTGGGGATGATTTTATCACAAGGTATAGGTTGTTGGATCCAACTTCTTGCTTGTGGGTTCCTTTATGTAGGCTATTTCCATTTGCACACACAAGTGAGAAGACTTAGGCATAATGTGGTTGCCCTTATAGAACTTCTATTCATTATGAAGGCTATGTTCTTGATAAGAAGGGGGTGTTTATCATACTTATGTGTTCTCATGATGGGAAAGAGATATTGGTGAAAGATGAAGTGAGGTATGCACATTGGTGTTCAGATTTAGGGTGCCTAGGGTGGCTCATAGCAAGCAATGCATAACATGATTGAGAGTAAGAATAATTAGAACTTAAATAAAATAATTCTAGGCAAGATTAATGATCTCACAAAGATAAAATACTCATCTCATCTAAATGTCACTCAAAATGAGTGTTGGGAGAGTACATCATTTTATAGCCTCTCATGGAGCCCTTGTCCCCACAAGATACATGCACCCTGGGTGTGACACTAGGTGCATGGTGCACCATCTCTAGCCTATTGACAATTAGACATGGTGCATAAATTTATAAATGCTAATAATGTTCCTCTAGGTCTTTCCCCTAGTAGTTCATTCAACTCTTCAAAATGCTCAATCTCTTGTTACGTCTTTCCCAATGTTCTTCTCTTTCTCTATTTCTCACTTCTCTACTGCTTTCACCACTCATCCATCCTATTCCTACTATTCTCTTCCTAACTACTCCACTCTATCTTCTCTTCTACATAACTCATCTCACTGTATAGATTGTTTGTTAAGACTTACAAGATTCTCCTACTAATAATGCTTGTAAAGTTTGCACTACATTAACAAAATTACTTATGAACCGTCTATAGTATGCTAATCTCCCTATAGTTCTTCTAAGTTCTATCTTAATGATCGGCCTAGCCACAAAAGGAGAATCACTCTGTTCACAAGTGAGAATCTCGTTCTTCACACAATGTCTCTAGGTCCTCTAGCTCTTTCTTAACTCTTGAGAAAAATCCTACCTTCATACCACTACACAAAATGAAATATTTCAGGAGATCTTTGTAACAACACACCTTGTGTGGTATGGTTGTTTGTGGTATGGGGCCTCTCCAATATCCATGCAAGTCGTAAATGCAATGGTATATAGTTCTATTTTGTCTACCAAACCCCAATATGTGGCTAGTTGGATGGCTAAATGGCTAGGTTCTGTGTCTTTTATATATTCTAAATCATAGACGTTCACACAAAGAGTTAATCCTTTCTCTTTAGCTCCCTACTCACTCGTTTCTCCCTCGTCTCATTACGTCTTCTTCTTCTTCTTGGGTTTCCTCACTAGATATGATCTTCTTCTTCTTTGAATACCTAATGTATATGCTAAAGGTCTCTCTAAGTAGGCTCTTAACTATGGATAGCTTTGTGTTGCCTAGTAGTTTGTCTACTCGCGTGCGAGAGCTTTGTTAAGTCCTTGCTAATGCTCATGCTAATTTACCCTTTTGTAACAAGTTCTAGCACTCACAATAGATGCACCAAAAATGACCCCTAGAATACTCTTTGTAAATATGGACTACTAGCCAACCAAGTATTAGGTTGTTAGGTAATTTATGTGTTGGTTGCTCTTATTTAAGTTCCCTTACTCTCATTTTCATATAGTCCAAACATCGCCTTTGTAGATATTGCCCAAAAATTAAGGGCTTCCTCTCCATTACCCACCTATTTTGTGAATAACCACTCCTAAATAACCTTAAACTATATCCTAAATAGCCTTAACTAAAGCTCTGCATTGCCTTTATACCTATTAAATTACAAAGGAACCACCCTTAAATTACATCCCCCGAACATAAAACTTTTCAGGCATATTCTTCACTAGAAAATAATAACTTTTGTTTCAAACTTCTCTTCAAATTCCTTACAGAGCTCCCAATATTTACCCTCTAGTAAATCAGCACAATTAAGTCAATTAACATAGAGAATGCTAACTAAGAATATCTTACAAACTTCAAATATTTCAAGCCTGTATGTCGTCTCAAAGAAAAACAACTTTTTCTTTCTTTAAGTACCCCTAGATTCTCTACCCGTTTGGAGATGCAAGGCCTCCACTGAACTGCGAAATTAGGTCGCTTTACACTATGTTTATAAGATAGAATTCATTTCTGGCCAAATCCTTTTGCACAGTTATACTACGTAAAAAATGAACTCTAGTCACAACATAAGAAATACACTAAAGATTGCATAAGATATACACTAAAAATCCTTGCAAAACAACATAAGAAATTGTATCATAAAGGGCCATATCCGGATGGAGCCCCATTGCAATCTACAACCTCAAGCAAGAAGAGGAAGTTTAGACTATGCATGACTATATTGCTAGAACCAAGTATCTCCACTATGAGATACAGTCCCCCAAGAAAGGCTAGATGAATTACTGCTCATTAATCGATTGATGATCACAAAAAAGGCTTCATGCTCATCTCCATAGGTCTAGACACTACATATTTTATGAGTATTAATGTGCACAAAGCAATAGACCTAGTAGACAATATGCAAGATAGGGATGTGGAAGTCGGCCATGCTTGTAAGGATTGTCCCAACATAGTGACAATTGCCCTAGTGGTGGAACCGTCAGCAACAACAACCACTTCAACAAGCTTAACTTGTCAATTGTACAAGGAGGACTCATTCATACAATCCCCCTTAATGCAATCACAAGGCTCTAGCCTAAGATGTTAGCAACAGCCAAGGAAACATCCAAGGTTTCCAAGCTCAGCTTTGACCTCGAAACAAGTAGCTAAAGAGCCTGAGGTGTAAGCCCCAAAGGCTATATATTAAGGCTAAGAGACATCTTCAAAGGGAACCACTCATCTCTACTAACCGCAACGTGTCATGGGGATCTTTTCGATGGCTGAGCTTGTAACCCTTAAGGTCTCCAAGCTCAACACCTCCATGAGTAGCTTACTATTCGCCTTCTCTCGCGAGCGTTGTCATGTCGTCACGTTGCATGCACTACTCCCTCCTCTCACCTCAAATCACTCACCCACACACTTCACTAGCATGCATTAGAGAGATGATTCATTTAGCAAGAGAGAAAACTCAATTGCACAATGGGAGAGCATACTTGCATTATGAGAGAAATTGCCTTATATACATGGCCATATACATGGCCATAAGTGTTCAATACATTGTGTGGCCATGTAGGCACCCAAAGCTTCTATTTGACCTATTGCTTGTACATTGCTTCATCTCATGATACATTAATGCATTATAATAGATGCACATCCTAGCTCAGTACTACATGCTCTTGGAGTAGGAAATGCAATTATTTATTTATCTAACCTTTATGGGTGCTTGTCCAAGTTTGAGATTTGGACACCATCGCTTCATGGCTTGTTTGTACATGAGTTTGGTGTATCCATCCTTGACATTTAATGTAGATTACTCATGCTTTGGCATACAGTTGGTTGTGGCAACCTTGTTAACATCTTGAAACATGAAACTTTTATCCAAGTATTTATGTAAGCATGCAATACAAATAAACAAGAGATACACACCTTCAATTAACACACCATAGCATAACATAAGAAGAATAAAATACTCATCAACACATGAACAAGAGCATTAAGAGTGAAATCTCCTCCTTGGCGTGTGTGGCTCCTTCTCCCACACATGGTATTTATGTCATATTCATATTTTTAGCCCTTAAAGCCAATAATAGTATCTTCTCTACTTTTGGGATTTTGCTTTACATATAAATAACCTTGTCCAAAGTTTCAAAGGTTTACACATGCTAATAACTTTTCCCAATAATAAATCTAATGGACTTATACATACACAACTATTTGTGCACATATGCACATTGAATAATCTTGTGTACACATACATATAAAATAACCTTACACCTATAAGCGCATAAAATCTAGCCACATGAACAAATGATCACTTAAATGTTAAATATCGTGATTAGCACAAGAACACTATCATGAGAAATAGGCAACCATAATATCAAATCACACGTACCCACTAGCATGGCACACACATGGGCGTCCTCGATATAACATATAATTCCCAATAAGTCAAGAGTGAATTTCGTAACATTTTCTCTTGCTTGGGTTGTAATTGACCTTAGTTGCATAAATCCATGACAGGATGGCTTTAGTGAAAAACTCGACTAACACATAATGTAGATATGCAAACAATCCAATCAAATGAACGTATATGAAACGAATCTAAGTGTCCCATACCACAGAGGCACATTTCACATACATACATAAGATGGTACAAGATAAAAGATATAAATGTGTTTATATGAAATCAATCTGATGTCCCATACCACTAGATTAAGTTCATACATCACTCCTTGAGAATAGAAGTTTGATGGAGTGGCCAGTTCCCTCTAAAACTTAAATTCTAACATAAATTTTCTTTACCTTAAAACAATCTTTAATTTAAATTCTTATTTGGAAGGTCATAAACCAATATCTATACTAGGACGGTGTTGACTCAAATTTAAATTGTTTAGATGTCTTAAGATAGATGTCAGTACTTAAATTCAAAAATTATAATTCTCTTGAAGTGTTTATAATTCTTGAATTATTAATCTCTTGATAGACTTATCAGAATAAAATGTAAATATTTCTTTAGTTACTCAAAATGTAAATATTTATTCTTGAAGTATACTTCTCGAATTATTAATCTCTTGACAGACTTATTAGAATAAAATGTAAATATTTCTTCAATTTCTCAATTTAACTAAATCTTAACCTTGGAAATATGAGTTTCTAAGGTTTACTATCCAAGTTATTATGTTCTAGAAATGATATAATAATTGTAGAAACAAATATGAATTGTGTAAAAAGATTTGAGTACATACCTAGGCCATTTGAAAGTTTATTAGTGATGTTATCCTCTTGCTTGAGATATTTACCATCGGGTGCATGGAAGAAAGATCTCGATCTCCTCTGTCGTCGAACAACTTTTAGCATAATGTTCCTTTTGACAACATTTATAACATATAGGCACATGTTTCCTGGACTTTTTGTTATTAGTCGGGTCATGCATGTCTCTTCTCTTAGATTTGTTAACTTTTCTTATTCGATTCTTATTGATTTTGCTCAATGGTTTAAAAACTTTCTTCTAAAATTCCTCTCAAAGTTCTTGTTCTTTATATATGAACTCACGAAGAGAGTTGATTTATTCATGGATAGTGGGACATTGTGGTATATGTTCCATAACTGAAATTTAAGAAATAACAATTATTTTTAATGAAAAGAGTGTCAGAAAATACATATCTTGTTTGTGTGATAACGCCATGTAAATATTTTGGCAAAAAACTATTTGATACTCCAAAAACATTTTTACTAAGCATGAGTCTATACCTTCTATGAATACAAACTACAAACTTTTATTAAAATCAAATATTTATGAAAGAGAGAAAAACAACATCTAGGTTTTATTTTAAAGTTAATAGATTTGAAAAACAACTGTTCAAATAAAACTTGACATTGTAAAATGAAGTCTAAACTAATTATTGATATTAAAGTAGGACAATCTTACCTTAAATTGAAGAGTTGCTTGCTACAAAAATGAAATTCTGAAATTCTGAAAAAAACCACGAGGCAGAGATACATAGACTTCCTCATGCAAATCTCCATTTAAAAAAGCAGTTTTGATGTCCAATTGACATACATTCCAACCTTTATGTGCTATAAATGCAATGATACTCCACATGGTAAGTCATACGACAAGTGGGTGCAAAGGTCTCACCATAGTCAATGCCTTTTTCCTATCCATAACTGTTTGCAAACAAGTCTTGCTTTGTATCACTTGGCACTACCATCAGCTTTACATTTGAGCTTGTAAACCCATTTCGTGCCAATGGCCTTCTTTCCACATGAGGAAAATGAGACAACTCCCAAGTACCATTTTTTATTAAAGCATCAGATTATGATTGCATAGCACTCATCCATTGTTTTGATTCCTTTGCTTCCTCAAAGGGGATAGGTTCCTCTTCATTACATAAACTGGTAATAAGAGCATCACCTATGTTAACATGAGATGCATGATGAGAACCTATCCCCTTTGCTTCCTCAAAGGGGATAGGTTCCTCTTCATTACATAAACTAGTAATAAGAGCATCACCTATGTTAACATGAGATGCATGATGAGAACCTGCCTGTGTTCTGCTAGGCAAAGGAGTGGTGTGCATAGCCATTTTGGCATAATTTTTGACTCCTCAATTTCTCTTCTATCCTCAACTATATCATCCACATTTTCCTCATCAATAGGCTAATCTATAGGCTGAAAAACATGCTGATTTTCAACCTGTGTGGACTTATTTTTAACATTCCTTTGAGTACCCAAATACTCTACATCAATATGTCCTGCATTGAACAATGGAAGGAGAGTGTCGATTAAGTCCTGCAAACCTACATTTTTTATGTTTTTTTACACGAAAGTAAGGGCTAAATTGCATCTTCCACAAATATAATATCTTTACTCACAAGAATCCGCATAGTAGCAGGATGATAGAGATGGTAACCTTTACTTTCTGAGCTATATCCCACAAAAATACATTTAATAGCCTTATCATAAAGCTTGTTACAAATTTACTTAGGTAAAAGTACATTAGCAAGACAACCAAAAATGCAAGCTTCAAAGGTGTAACTGTATGATGCAAAGCCTTTGTAGGATACTTGTTCAAATCATATGTTGCACATATGTCTGCTTCTAGCTAAAAACCATGAGGTAACTCCTAACTTTTGACCATACAACATGCCATCTCCATGGGAGACCTGTTTTTGGCTAGAAGCAGTCATATATTGCACATATGATTGCTTCTAGCTAAAAACCATGAGATAACTTCTAACTTTTGACCATACAACATGCCATCTTCATGAGAGACCTATTTTTGCATTCAGCTACACCATTTTGCTGAGGTGTATAGGGCATAGTACATTGGTGTTTTATCCTATGATCAACCATGTGTGCATGAAACTCCTTTGACATATACTTGCCTCCTTGATCAGTACGCATGGTACTAATCTTACATGTAGAAACATTTTTAACCATAGAAACAAAGTACTTAAAACTAATAAAAACCTCTAATTTTTGTTTCAATGGATATACCTAGGTATGTTTCGAGTAATCACCAATGAATGTGACAAAATAGAGATAGCCTCCAGTAGATGGTATGTTTGGATATACCCAGGTATGTTTGGAGTAATCACCAATGAATGTGACAAAATAGAGATAGCCTCCAGTAGATGGTGTCCTCATAGGACCATATACATCACTATGTATAAGCTATAATTTTTGGATAGCTCTATTTGAACCATCTTTGGGAAATGATTCTCGTTATATTTTTCCAAGAATATAACACTCACAAACATGTTTGATATAGGCTTTAAGATGTGGCAGCTCAGATAGCATGTCATGATTATGCAAACATAGCAAACTATCAAAGTTTAAGTAAGCAAAGTGTACATGCCATAGCTTAGCATCACCCATTGCCTTTGTGGTAGAAACTGTACATGCAACATGCTTTTGTCTTTTATATACATCTAGCCTCTAAAGGCCATAAGACAAAGTACGAGAAGTAACAATTTTATTGCCATTACTGTGATCATGAACAATATATCTGTCATCCACAAATTGAACCACTAAGTCAGCCTTAGTAATGGCAGAGACAAATAACAAGTTCTTCTTGATCCCTGGTATATATAATACATTTGAGAGCATGATTGTTCCACCATTTGTAACAGTGAGAACAATTTTACCCACTCCTTTTACATGATATGAGAAGTTGTTTACACATGTAACAGTGTTTCCCTGTGAAGCAGATTCAAGTGATGAGAACAAATTGTAATGATAAGTAATGTCTTTACTAGCACCACTATCAAAATACCACACATGTACATTTGTAAAACGGCCGCCCATATATCCTTATGCAAAGGGTCAAAACTACATTGCACAATGAAAGCCCAATCATCATGTGCATAGTTTGCAGATTCTTTGTTTTTTACATTAGATGCTAACGCATCAGCTATAGCCACACCTAAGTCTTTCTTTTTCTCCTTCTCCATTCGCTTCCTGCACTCATTAATGTAGTGACCAAGTTTCTTGCAATAGTTACATTTTTCCTTTTTCTTTGGCTTGTCGCCTTTCTCCTGATGACTCTGATTTTGGCTTGTAACTACCCTAAGGAAAGGATTTATCTTTGTCTCTTTATTGACTGGAAACAAAAGCCTAATCTCCTCTCTTGTATGCATGACAGATCTATTTTGCATGGATTGCTCTTGCAAGAGCACATAAACCAACTCCTCAAACTTCAAGGCATTCGGACTTCCGTTCATTATGAGTTTGATGGTAGAAGCGAAACTTTGATATGAGTCCAGCAATGTATTCAAAATAGTAGGCACTAATGAATTATCAGGATATACTTCATCAACACTGGCCAACTTCTCCTTAAAATCCTTGATTTTTGTAATTAAACAATCCATGGAGTCTCCCTCATTCATATGCTTTGACTCTAATTACTTGCATAGATAAGCAACATGTGCTTCATTACATACCTGGTACAATGATACAAGTGCATCCCAAGCATGTTTAGCAGTCCTACACGATCGAATGTGAGGTTGACTGACAAAGCAAGAAACGCATGTACCTGCACATCTCTTCCATCCCACTTTGTTTGTTCCCACATAGGAGGTATGCTATCCTATGGTAATGCACCATGTGAAACTGAGCCCATGTATGTAGATGTGCCTTTTGCATCATGTTCATAAGAGGAACCAAGACATTTCTCAGTACCAACCATGACATTCTATAGCCCTTTGGCTACCAATACATGCCGCATCACATAGGATCATAATGGGTAATTGGTCTCGTTAAGCTTATCCTCAATGGATAACATCCAAAATACATCACTATTTGCCATGTTTAATAATACCCAAGCAAGTAATCACGCAACCTACAACAAGTGCTTAATGATCCTTTGATGCAACCAAGGTGGCTGCTAATAAGGCCACTAACAATGGAGACTTACAAGGTGTATAAAAGAAATGCAAAGTAAAGTAAGTAAAGATTTTACTTGTAAGATGTAGAGATCGATGCCATTGAAATGTAGCTCATAGACAAGATCCGGTGTGGTTGAGTGTCTAATGATACCTTTACGTGTATCTGCACACTTGTTTGTAGTAGATCTAACAATACTACTCCAGAATCTGATGAAGAAGAGTGAAAATCTGATGAAGAAGAGTGAAAATCTGGTCCCCAAGATGTCCGTAGAAAATAGAAAACCATGTGAATGGCCCCCAAAACAGGTCTGAAACAAAAAACTGACTGAAAAAGGAATCAAAAGTATGCATATTGAAAAAAGCTTTATATGGTCTTAATCAGGCTCCCTCATATGAGAAGATCCATGCATACTTGGTTGCACAAGGTTTTGGCAATAGTCCTACTAGCAATACCCTCTACATTAAGAGGATTGAAGATGAATGTTTGGTCATCGTGCTATACATTGATGACATGCTTCTCACAGGCCTTGAAAGTTCTTTTAAAATGCCAGATCTTGGCTCGTTGCACTATTATTTGGGCATTGAGTTTTGGTAGCATAATGATAGAATTGTTATGTTGCAAACACATACATAGAGGAATTGTTAAAGAGGTTCAATCTTGGAGACTGCAAATCTCTTACTACACCTATGGAGCCTAGTTTGCGACCTAGTCTTGAAGATGCAGGTGACCATTTTTATGCTGGCCTATATCAAGAAGCTGTTGGTTGCCTTATCTTCTTATGTAACACCATACTTGACATTCAGTATGGGTTCTCAGTATATTGAGCAAAGTTATGCATAGTCAGTGCATAGCCCAGGCACAAAGCATTGGTAGTCTGTCAAACGGGTGTTATGTTACCTAAAGGGCAATAAGCACTTTGGGTTGTTTTATCCCAAGGGGGGTAAATCACAGTTGCATGCATTTATAGACTCAGACTAGGCTGGATGACACATGAGTGTCCACGAGTGGTTTTTGATTTTGCATTGGTGATTCATGTATATCATGGCTCAGCACCAAGAAGCAACCCACTGTGGCCGTGTCTAGCTATGAAGCTGAGTACAAGAGAGCACAACTACAGTTGAGTGTGTTTGGATTAGATGCTTTATTTGCTTATTTGGGTATTTGTCACTATCATCTTTACTGACAGTTAGAGCGCTATGGCAGTTGCGAGGAATCCAATTTTTCATGCTCACACAAAGCACATTGAGGTGCATTATCATTATGTCTGGAGAGTTGCTCCGTAGGGAAAATTAGCGTGGCTTATGTGCCAACACAGGCCAAATTTAGTCACGAAGGCTCTCTTCATGAGAGAAGTTTGAAGCTTTTCGCAAAGCTTTAAACTTACTTTTCTTTGGGGATTAGTTTAGGTTCCCTCTCACAATCCAAAGAGCCTGGCACATCTTTGTACTTTTAGTGTTAGCTCACCTCTTGTTCACATCATCAATCTCAGCAAGGGGACTTGTAGCCATATTTGGTAGTGATGTGTGTGAACACACAACAAGTAGCCGATGCACTTTTTCCCTCTTTGGGTGGTTTTTTTCCCATGCTAGTATACATTCATCTTAGGGTATACTTATCATCTTTGTATAGCATACATTCATTATCTATCTATCATCTCATTATGTGCTTCCTGAGCTTCTCCACTATGTGTGTGTGCGTGCGCATTCCTATAACCTTGTTTCTAATAGCTACTTGCCTAAGCGTTTTTTCTCTTCTTCTCTTCTTCATGATGCATCTCCTCCTTTATGTTATTGGTGGCCAGGGCTACCTACCTAAGTTTTTTTAACTCACCCTTGCTTGCATCTAAAAATCGTAAGAAATGCCAAATTAGCTGGAAGCATTGTTGTCAATCTAACCACTAGAACCACCAGAATCAGTTATGGGATGCCATGAAATTACACCTTCATGAAAGGTTTTGTCCTCCAGGATTTTGAGAGGATAAAATGAATGAATTTTTGGAGCTAACCCAAGAAAAGAAGACCCTAAAAGAATACCACCAAGCTTTTGTTAAACTTCTCCGATTTGCTCTAGAGATAGATGAGGTAACTCTTCTTCATCGATTCATTTGTAAGCTTAATCTACCTTTGAATAACCTCATCAAGAATGTAAAACTATCCTCTATTTCAAAAGCCATAATTATAGCCAGAGACTATGATAAAGTTTTTTTATATAGAAAGTGTCGAGAAGGACATAAGTCCTTCCATGTTAATCAAGAAGAGGTCTCCTAATTCAAGAGGAACGTCAAGCCCACCCCTGGCTACAAGGAATCATGAGCTAGAGCAAAAATTAGGTCAAGAAATAGAGATAGCAGGGTTAAAGATAACCGAATTCAACAAGTATTTCTATACCGAATTCAACAAGTATTTCTATGAGTGAATAGAGGAGGATTGGTGCAAGATTCATGTGAAGTAATGTGCATGATGAATAGCGGTATTCTACAAGACGATACTAAGATTATGAAATTGCTATCATAGGTTAGATTGCGTGAAGGATTGATTCCCTTACATTTCTCCATGACAATTTGTTAAGTACCATATTACATGGGGGTATAGAATAAGGAATTCGAAGATTCATAGCATTTGAGAGGTATATGGATGCATGAACTTAGCATAATAAGGTCAATTAACTTTAGAATAATAGACCTTTTGAAGGCACAACAAAACAAGCCAAACACATGAAATAAGGGACTCGGAACAATGTTTAGATAAAAGAAGATTTTTACCTAGTGGTGGGGACACCACTTTGAAAGAGATAGGAGGATTTACTTAGATACTACCCCAGCTCTCGCGAGATGAGGACATCTCGAATCTTTTAAGTAGGGGAGATTGTAAGTCCCTCCCAAGCCATGTATGTATGTGTCTCTTTTAATATAGATTTCAATAAGGAAAGAGAGTGTACTTAGAGAAGAGCGAGACAATAAGGCTAGAAACATTAGGAAAGTGTTAGAATAAAAATATTAGCTCCAAAAATCCTAAAAGAAATAAGAAGATAAGAATAGTTTTATTAAGAGATAAGTATCTCCAAAAATAGAAATTCAAATTTAGGTGATAAGAGGTTATATTTAGAGTACTTTTACATATTTAGAGTCCATGCATACTAAAAATGTGAAAAAGCAATGTGTTTCTAAACGATGGCGCGTTTGTGGCTATATACAGATGTTTTTGCCTATTCTACCCACGTTGGCCTGTAGAACAGATAGCTTCCGGTTCTTTTGACTGGTTATATGACCATATTCTAAGTTTTTATAAGACAGTTATGGCCGAAACAATTTGCTGATTCTGTCAGGGTCTCTACACAGGGAAAAATGTAAGAAGGCAGCAAGTAGCCTCAAGGTAATCCTAGAGCTTGAGATGTATATATCCCTTCATTCTTATCTAATATTTTAAAAAAGAAGCTTAGATTGCTATGGTCTTTCGGAGGAAGAGACCAAAACTCCATAGCTTTTCTTTCAAAGAAAGAATAGTATGCCGTAGCCCTGCAAGAGAAGGCTATTTCGCCATAGACCTTCGAAAGAGAGAAAAGTCACAGTATGAGTAAGAGGAGATAAAGCTTGGGGATGATCGGATGATTTCAATCGTAAGGGAAGGTATTAGAAGACTCTATTCTCATATGTCAAGTTCTAAAGCTCTTGTTATCGAGCAAAGGTAATGATAAACGATAAATTTCTATAAGGTATATACATATTTTGTTTTTCAATTACATATCATTCTTAAGGGTTGAGGTATGGCCCTAGCTTCTCTATTAATTGTTAATAGTGATCTATTTGATTGATTTACTAGTTAAAGTTCAAGTATTCTTTTAAACAATAGCATATGCCTTAAATAAAGAATGTCTTATGGCAATCTCAAGTTGAAATGCAAAAATCTTTGTGAAAAGGATTGTTTTCTTAAGAAGGTAACATGGATTCTAGTCCTATGGTTTAGTTGTAAATGGATTGTTATCTTGGTTAAATTAAGGTACAGGTACAACATCTCCTTGCCTTGACGCTGCCCCGTTCTTGTGCTTGTGTAGTCGAACGGCAGAGACGTTAGTAAGGCCTAGAGTTGGCCCATGGTATCCCTCATACCATTGAGAGAATGAGGTTCGCCGATTGAGGCGAGTGATTGTGATGCTGCCTAGTTCTGAGGGCCCAGGCTAGTGCGGTAAATTAGCCCACCCTAGTGCGTAGACATCCCTCTGAGGGGTGGGATGATCGAGTGATGGAGCCTGAGAGGGCGACAGGCCGACTTGAGTCCTTGCCAGCCGACGATGAGGTGTATGGTCCCCCAGGGTTTTGCCCAGCATGTAGAGGCTGGAAGGCCGAATTCTAGATCATTGGCGGTATAAAGGAAAAGAATAAGAGAGCTGGTTTGGCTTGTATGAAATTGATTCATGTATAAACTTTTTTTTTTAACTCTTGTCTTGGAATTATTGTATTGTGTAAAAAGGCTGTTTTAATAAACCTTGTGAAAGGGCCTTAATTAAGGAACATGTTTATTTATGTCAAACAGTGTGGTAGGATTAATTAGATCCTTGTCTATCTATATAGGATCCCTATGGGATGGCCTTGTTAGATCTGGGTAGACAAAGGTATAAGAACATGGTATCTATCGGCATAAGATAAAATACTTGAGCTTTTGATGAAACTCGTCATCTGCTAGGCTATTGTCATCAACGATGTGATAAGAAACTACACTATCAATAGATTCAAATTTACAACATAATTCTAAATTGGTGGTCCAATGAGGTGTAGGTCCAAAAGGAACATAGATAAGACATGCTTAACCATCACAAAGCCATGACCTCTACCACATGGCATCTCTTCATCCTCTAAGGTAATGTTGCACATATCACTCCACACAGCCTCATGTCTCATATGCTCTGCTACTAACTTGCTATAGCAACCTCAAAGTAGAGTAAATTCCAAGTAGCAAAAGGATTGTGAGTATCCGAATCAAGGTTAACCATGAGACCATCTTAGTTAACAAAACAATTCATTTCTCATTAGATTCGTCCATGTAAAGATTATCTTTATTACTTATTTACAAGAAAACTATTTTAAAAAGTAACTTATCACAACAAAATAAGTCATGTCTTCTCTCTATCCCAATGGTAATGCTCTCTAACCATTGGAGGAATTGCTATTTTACTATGAGGTAGGTGCTGAAACATAACGTCTACCTCATCCTTTAAACTGTTGTGGGGGGGATGAGATGTGGGGTTCTATCTAGGACATAGTCTGAAACTAGTTTTTTTAACATACAAAGAGATTCTCTAACAAATCTCGATGATTTCCTAAGGATATAAACAGTATATACAGTTAGTGTTGGTGGAGTTCCAAACTTTAACCCATACATCATCCAGCTTGGTATCCCATCAAAGTTTTTGGAAAATAAATCATGGGTAATAGCCCATTCACAAACTCTCTTTTGAATACTCTACCATAACCACACAGATAGGCATAGGTAAATTCATCTGGCTCATCAAGTCAAATTGGGAAACCTTGGGGAAAGCCTCTTCCATGGCTTGGACACATGACAGCCACCAGAGTCATCCAGTTTTCCCATAACTAGTTAACAAGGACACTCTGATACCATCTATGAGGCCTACCTCTAGTTCCCCCCTCTTAGGATCGCCCTCATGTGTAATTGGGTGCCTCTCCCTGTTAGGATCTGAATAGTCCTTCCCTCCAAACCTAAGGGGGTCTACCAAAAAACTCACCCAAAAAAACTTTTTACTAAGCACATGAATGAAATAATATAAATCCTAAAGCCTACCACTTACATTGAGTAATTTCCTGCAAACCCAAGGGGGTCTACCAAAAATTTGGGTCAAATTCGAAACTTATTACTAGGCCATGGAATGGAAGAATCTAAGTCTTAAAGCATACCACTTCTGTCAGGGGAATAGGGGAGGAGACCAGTGCCTATATCCAACCTTGATCATAATCCCCATGATCAACAGCCACCACTACCCTACCACTCGGTCCCTAGGAATGGATTTTATTTATTTCCTTAAATTCTATTCACAAGATAATAACCATTTGAGAACAAACATCATAAATTAAATTATTCTTGAATTAAATCCTACACTTGAGGTAAGATCCTCATCGTTGTGCAAGTTCATTGGTTGTGTATACCGCATTCATCTCTAGATACCTTGGTTACTCCGACCTCGGTATGTCCACGGGACCAATACAAAAAATAATCCATGGGATTTCTGGTTTACACCACTTCTAGACTTTTCCAAGAGTCAAATATCATAGCCTATCCAAGGTTCCATCACAAGACCTCACCTTGGTCACCACCTAGTGGGCACCTGAGAAGGGGGTTGGGTCAAGAGTCCCTCTACTCCTCTTTATTCCATTATAGAACTCATCATTGTTGGTAATGAAATACTACTATCCCACTCACGACTAATAGGTTCCTTCCCTCAGATGAGAGGCAAGAATACAAATCATTACAACAAGTTCCTTTATCTAGATTCCACATCTTAGGTCTTCTTGTGTGGCTCCATCCCTAGGACAAGTGTTTCTAATGGTAATTCAATGGGGGTTCCTTCCAAAGATCCTTAGATTCTTTCTTAGCACACGCACTCCCCAATAAAACCCATAAAGGAAAGTTTTTTATTTAGATTAGGTTATGTGCCTGGGAACCTACAACTGTTGCATATGTTTAGGTCTTGTTATTTTAAGAAAATCTAATCCCCAAGGATATAATTTAGATTTTTTGAACTCACACATTGCATTCACTTCCTTTACTAGTCCTTTCTAATGAATCCCTCATCATTGACAAGATATGAATTTTTTCCTCATTTGACAATTATAGATTTGAAAAGAATAATTAAATATAAAGACATGGGTAAATTCTTTTAAATATTCTAGACTAACATATATACACAATCAAGAAAGATAACTCATGAATAAGCATTCATAAGCAAGGGTATTAATAAGCATACACCTCTATAGACATGTACATCAATAAACCTACATGTACTTAGATTTTATATGCAAGAGCTTCACACATGCATAAGCATTGAATGTATTTATTAATAGTGTTAAGAATTTTCTCAAGATGATTTTTCTCCTAAGCAAGCAAAAGTTAGACCAAAAGAATAGCAAAGTAGATCACACCCTTGAGTCTAGAATAATGGCCTAACACACACACTCTCTCTCTCTCATTCTCATTAAAATTGTTGGGCAAAATCATGGGATTACTAAATTCCCGTGTTCCTTTTGCAAGACTACATTATCCTACCAGCATAATTCTACCATATAAAAGAAATAGCTCATTATAAGTACACACATACACATGCATCGACATTACTTACACAAACATTTCTGATATTGACATTACCTACATAGGTATGCACATGCATTAGCAACACTTAGAATAATTAAGAATTGTTGGGCAAAATCATGGGATTACTAAATTCCCGTGTTCCTTTTGCAAGACTACATTATTCTACTAGCATAATTCTACCATATAAAAGAAATAGCTCATTACAAGTACACACATACACATGCATCGACATTACTTACACAAACATTTCTTATATTGACATTACCTACATAGGTATGCACATGCATTAGAAACACTTCCATCACTTACATAATCACTAGCATCACACTTGCATAGATATGTGCATGCATTAGCTTTCTATGATTTGTATGCATAGCCATGCTAATCCTTGACTCCTTAGATGAGTAGAATGAAACTTAAGCTTAATAATGAATGAAACTTAAACTTAATTAAAAGATAAATCTACTCTAAAGCATTAATTTAACTAGCTACTCATGATAATTGCAACCTAACTTAGATACCCCGCTCTCATTTCTCACTCTTTTTACGTATTCCAAGGAGATGAGAAAACCATGGAGGGGTGAAATCTCCATCCCCTTCCTTATTAATATTTTTAAGAGATTAACATCTCTATTTTTAGGAGATTATCTCTATTTTGATCTATGAAAGACCATAACCAATACAAGTATTATACTAGCTTCACATATACCATGAAGGTGAGTAATTTAACCATATGAATAAGATATTATCAAGCCTTTCACCTTCTTGGCCCCTTTACCAAAGAAGGATTAATCATATCCCTTTTAATCATTCAAATGAACTAAATAAGATGCAAACCTATCAGATGTATGAACCCTAATAGAATTTACCCCCGACAAATTTGTCATTATGACCAAGGCTTGCTTTGATCAACACACACAAGGAATGTAATGAAGAAATTATATATGCACATGTATATGTATGGATTTGGGCATAGGCACATGGATCTTGGGTCCCTTGAGCATAGATTTGGAGCATGGGCATATTATTGGTCAGTGTGAAATGACTAGACACAATATAAGTGACCTTGGTCTAGGCTATTGTACCACCTTTTGATATCTTCTTGATCATTTGATATCATAGACATCTTGTCTACTTGGAGCTTATGCCCGAGCTTTCATGGCAGTCTTTCCATGTCTAGGTGCTACTCCCTAGGATGAGTGGGACATGTGTGTACTCCATACTAATGAGTGCAATTTCCTAGGTCCCTTCATTACATTGGTATCAGAGCCATAAATTATTTTCATTACATTAGTATCAAAGCTCTCAGCTTAGATCTTGATGTTTTGATTAAAGAGTGATTAGTATTAATCCATTTTTAAATTAGTACTTTTACACAGTTTTTAGATTTTCTTTTAATTTAGTTTTAAGTGATTAATGTTAATCATTTTTAGGTATATGCTAATTAATTTAGTTTTAAGTGATTAATGTTAATCATTTTTAGGTATATGCTAATTATAGATTTCAAAATCCTAATTCTTGCATAGATTTGAGAGAATCTTGATTTTCTTAATTTTTGGATTAAGATTTTCAACCATTTTTAGAGTGAATTTCTTGGAATTTTCTTGCTAATCCTCTTGATTAGTGTTTCCTTTCATCAAATCTATTTATAAACCTTAGTTTCCTTCTATATTTGCCTACTTCTAGGGAATCTTGGTAGTTTGGAGGATGTTGAAGATTGTTGTACAAATATTGGTGCAGTTCTTATCAAGAATTGGTGCGGATTGAAGATTTTATGCAGATTTCACTACAGTTAACAGTTTTGTAGCAAATTTGAGCATTCCAATGTGCAGATTATAATTCTGTTAAGGATTTTATATAGATTAACATGCAATTTGCAATGTTATACAAATCTTGTTGTGTAGAACCAAATTTCAAGAATCTTGGTACATAATTTCAATGTTTGCAAAGACTCTTATGCATAATCAAATCTTGGTGGACATTGAGTGATTCTTGATCAACCTTTCATTAAACTTGGTTATTTCTTACAAAATTCTCATTTCTTTAAGATAGATTGTTACAAAATTTAAGAAAACAATGGATAGTTCATGGAAAGTTTACGCAAGAAAGCAAGATTAGTGAATCATAATAATAGTGCAAGTTTATGCCAACGGTTTGTTGATTAAGTGCCAATAAGATAATTTCTTGATCAAGAACATGCCTAACAATAAACATTAATACTAATCTTATGATTAGTAAGTAATCTTAAATAAACTTGACAAATTATAAGTAGTTTGGATAGTTTATTAATCAAGAAAGTGATTAAGGATAAATCTTGCAAAACCTTAATAAAAAGTTGTTAAAGATTAAAGGGACAACATAATATAAATTTTTACTAAGCTTTTAGCAACCATTTTAGTGTACAGCCCTTCTGGGAATTGAACCCACTCCATTGGTGTAAGCCAGTGTGCTCCATACACGACATGGTCTCCTAACCTACATATAAGGCTTCAAGAGTGGAAAGGTCTTTTCCAAAATTAATTTTCCCTCTTTTGAAGTATCATTAAGCTTTGCAAAAGTTCTTAACAAGCGGCAGTGCAAGCTACTAAGCATCCTATGGTACCATTAAGTAATACAAGAAGAGTAAGATTGCAATACTAGCAGAGCGGCCAATGTTTTAAACCATAATTCAGTGCTTCATTTCTAATCTTGGACAAAGGAGAAATATTAAAGGCTTATTACTTGCACAATGTGAATTATGACATTAAGATTATTGTTGCTGTAGAGATTCTACACAAGTTGTCAAAGAGTGATCATGTTCACTATTGAAAGCTCCTATACGCTTGACCCCCTCACTATCTACAGTGAAGACTCATCTGAATAACCATGGTGGACTGCTAGGATTGCTCAAGGAAACCCTTAGCACTGTCATGGACATCGTCTTCGATGCCTCCCAGCCTTTCTCCTGCTCCTTAGACAATAATCTAGTGAGGCGGTGGACATTGATGACCCGCCTAGGGGATAGGCCCCACACTTACACCACTGGCATGGCTGGTGAGATCATGGTAGGTGATATGCGGCCAGTGAGATGACATGATGTGTGATAGCCATTCTAGAGAGACTGGCATAGTTATAGCGCCAGCTCATTTAGTTGGGTTCACACTATAGAGAACCCTAGTATGTATTTGGTTGAGTACCTTTTCATATTGTGTGTACTCTTATCTTTGTATATGGTGTGTTGAGTGTTGTGTGAAGAAGAAGAAGATTTTCAACCTCTCACCTTGTGTGTTCTCTTTTAGGGTTTCGTGAGTGTGTGTGTACTTGCAAGAGCTCAAGCTCTCTTCTCCCCTGCATCTTTTCATGGTATCAGAGCGTGGTTCATGCTAAGGGCTGAGATGCAAGCAAGAGAAGCACAGGAAGCGGTACGAGGGTAAGAGCTTCAACTATTTTTCCCTATTTGTGTTGGCGATGACTACACCCTTGTCGGGAGCTCTACGGGAGGCACCGGCAAATGATCTCTAATTGAGGAGCTTTCTTCGCGGGAGTAAAGCTATAGGGCAACAATATCGTCCTTCTAGATAGAATTTTTTGGGCTGAAAAATGCGTTTCGGGCGCATTAGGACCTCCGTTTTTTGGAAAGCAGGCGATTTCAAGCACTACGGCGGGTAAGTCATCGATTCTCTACAGAACTCTGTTTTAAGAACTGCTGGAAGACAGATTGGTTGTGCAGACATTGTGTGTGCTGCAAGGAAGTCAACAGTTGCCATTGGGTGTATGTATGCACATTGAAATCACTGGTTGTGACATTTGAGTGTAGTACAGTACCGCTGCAAAAAATACAACAGTTTGTGTGCAGGACAAACCAGAGTGCTGTTTCTGGTAAATTTCTGTGTCTGGCAAGATGTCAAATGATAGCATAAACCAGATTGTTGCTGAGAAGCTTGATAAGAACGACTTCCATGCTTGGAGGTTCAGGTTGACAAATTTCCTGATGGGAAAGGGTTACTGGGACTATATAGAAGGTGAGCATGAAGAGGCACCAAAGATACCGGAGATCGACTGCTGCAGATGTGAAAGAGTTCAAGGATTAGAACCAAGGAGCCAGAAAAGTTATGTATTAGCTCTCTATATCAGTATACATGACACCATGATTGGGCACATACAGGATGCCAAGTCCCCCAAGGAGACGTGGGACACCTTGGTAAAACTCTATGAAACGAATACCAAGGCACGAAAGATACAGTTGAAGAATGAACTTCATACTATGGAGAAAAAGAGTATGTCTATGAATGACTATGCATTGAAGATCAAGGGTATTGTGGAATCCCTTGCATCTCTTAGCGTTTCAGTAGATGATGATGATAAGGTGGATGTCTGTCTACGTGGTCTCGAGCCACAATACAAGGCGTTCAAGACGTCTATTCAGACTCGGGAAAACATTCCCAATTTCACAGATTTGGTGTCTATGTTGATTATAGAAGAGAAGAGCTTGGGTGAAGATCAACAGTCTTCACAAAACAAAAACAGTTCAGAGCAATAGGCCTTCTACACAAGTTCACGAAGAGGACGAGGTAGAGGAGGCCGTGGATGCGGCCAGGGAGGTGGCCGAACAGGTAATCAAAATTATGGCCAGTAGCAGCAGCAACAACAGTCGCAGAATTCACAACAACAACAACACGCAGGTGGAAGTGGCCAATTCAGAGGGGCAGGGGGAGTCAAAGAGGTCATGGAAATTGGCAAAGGCAGTATAATGATACACGTGTATGGTTTTATTATGGTAAGCCTGGACATGTGCAGGCAGATTATTATAAGAAGCAGGCTGACATGTAAAATAGGAAATTGCAGAAGCAAAACAACTATGCATCCTCGAGCAGAAACAATGAGGATAATGAAAGGTTGTTTGTTATGCAGCATGTCGTTAATGCCATGTCTGAAAATGTTGAAGCAACACATAAAGATGATGTATGGTATGTTGATTCAGGTGCTTCGAACCACGTGACGTCATGGGGGAGTGGTTCAAGGAGATGAAAAACCTTGAAAGACCAGGGTTTGTGGAAACATGGGATGACACTGCTCATCCAATTGCCCATGTTGGAGATGTGCCATTGTCTATGCAGGATGGCAAAGTGAAGTACCTTGTAGATGTATTTCATGTTTCAAACATAACAAAGAATCTGGTTTCAATTGGCCAGATGATTGAGCAGGGTTTGCAGGTTCGGTTTAACCCTGATGGTTGGTATATTGAAGACTTTAAAGACAAGTGCAGGTTGGTTGCAAAAGGCAACAGAGTGGGTAGAATGTTTACATTGAATGTAAACATGCTTGAAGTGAGTGCTGCGATGTTTGTAAATGGTTCAGGAATTGTTACAGACACAAACATTTGGCATAAAAGAATTGGACATGTGAATGTGCAGAGAATGACATCTATGTAGACTAAAGGAATTGTGATAGGGCTGCCAAAGTTTAAAGTTGAAGGTATGCAGAAAATATGTGAAGCATGCCAATTTGGAAAGCAAACAAAGCATGTATTTCCATGTGACAAAAATGTGAGCAGAAATGCACTAGATGTTGTGCATTCAGATGTATGGGGTCCTACGAAGACCATGTCTATGGGAGGCTGCAGGTATTATGTGACATTTATTGATGACCACACAAGGAAAGTGTGGGTATACTTCATGAAGGAGAAGAGTGAGGTGTTCACTCATTTTCAGAATTTCAGAGTTATGGTTGAAAAGCAAACAGGGAAATATGTAAAGTGCCTAAGGTCAGATGGAGGGGGAGAGTACTTCTCCAATGAGTTCTCTGATTTTTTGAAGAAGAATGGTATTCGGAGACAGTTTACATGCAGATACACTCCGCAGCAAAATGGAGTTGTTGAGCAAAAAAATAGGCACATTGTTGAGATTGCGCGAGCATTGATGGGAGAGAAGAATATGCCGCATAGCTATTGGACTGAGGCTGTTTTTATAGCAGTTTACATCATGAACAGGACTCTAACTGCAGCCATACATGATGTAACTCCAAAGGAGAGGTTTACTTGTAGAAAACCTGATTTGTCTCATCTGAAAGTCTTTGGATGCATTGCATATGTGCATGTGCCAGATGAGCTGAGAACTAAGCTGGATCCAAAAGTTGAAAGATGTGTGTTTATTGGATATTCCCTTGAGAAAAAGGGATATAGGTGTTATAACCCTGCTACACGTGAGTTGAGAGTAAGCAGGGATGTTGTTTTTTATGAGATGAGCAGCTGGTATGCTGCTGAAAAAGAAGCTGTTGGGGCTAATATGAGTGGAAGTGTGGTTGCACAGAATGCAAGTCAGCAATCACAGTCTTTGAGTGGACCATGAGAGTCCTCATCTAGTGGTTCAGTTGATAGACCATGGAGTGGCAGGCTGTGTCATAATACCAATCCTGCAAATGTGATTTGTATATCACATAAAGGCAAAGAGAAAGTGGTTGAGTCCCTTAGTATGCCTGACATTTCTGTAGGGCATTCTCATGTTGATGGAGAGTCTAGTGGCTCAGAGATGAGCCTTGATGTGGATCTTGGGATACCAGCTATGAGAACACCTGGTGTAAAGAATGCTATGGAAGCCATGAATGCAAAGCTGCGAAGATCAAGAGTGTGGGAAGTAGAAATTCATGATACAATGTGGGCAATTTGACACACGGAAATAAACATCAGTCACTTGTTAAGCATGGCTAGGTGGGCAAGCATGGAAATGTAGAAAACAAATTAGACAATTAGGAAAAGGGGTCCCGGCATTGGGATTTTACAGAATGCACGAGTGGACCGGTCAGCAGTGTAGACAACTTATGTGGTTCTGCAATACAAATGTGGACCACACATGGTCCATATTCTCAACAATCAAAAACGCACCCATGCAGCCTCCAAGTGTTTGGCCAGCTCAGAAAGGCATAAACCTTACAAGATACAAGGTGCAAGCTCTTGAAGGATATGGATTCATTCTACAAAAGGAGAGTTTACATGAAGAGAACACAATAAGAAGCATAACCTCGAGTATAAGGTAGGAGTGTTGCAGATAGCAGCCAAGACGATAGACAATGCTCTCACTTTGTAGTAGAGACTGATTCTTCGAGGATGCAAGGTGATAGGTATGATGCCACAATTACAAAGCTATCGTGCTGTACATGTGCACCAGATTCTCAGATGAGAGTAAATGGTGGTCCGTTTATTTCATGTACGCACATGTATTTTGTCTATCTGCATGTACTTACGCTTGAGGCAAATAGTAACATGTTTATACACGAGCCAATCTCAAAAAGGAAGACCTGCCTAGGATTTTGAGTGCAAAAAGGTCTATGCCAATGTAAGCACGATGTGCCCAAGGAAGTGTAGTGTCTATCTCTTGAAAATGTCATAGAGTGGCATGATGGGAGGACCTGCAGTGTAATGATCAAAATCCATCAGATGTTTTGTTGTATTTAGGTTTATGTTATTTACACCAAATATAAAATTATTTTAAAAAACAAAATTAGTAGAATAAACCACTACTCTTGCTTTGCCTGATGATTGAATTCTTATTGTGAACAATAATTATATTTACACAAGTAATAAATGCTAATTATATTTGCACAAGTAATAAATGCTAATTGAAACAAATCTACACCAATTCTAAAAAGAATTTCCTACACTGTAAAATTCTATGTTGATTGACCAAAAGAAGCTTTGGCTGAACCAAAAAACCACTCCCCTCAATGTCTTGTGTTAGCTTGCGGCGGTCGACCATGATGGCCGAGAAAAGGGCAACCGCATTGCATGGGAAGGGACTCCTGCTCATGGGAAAGGACTCCTGCTCATAACTCCGTACATAGTCCACAAAGCACTTCAAACGACAACAATCCAAGAGATTAGTAGGACATAGTCCACCAAGCACTTCAAACAACACATAATCTAGAGCACCATCTAGGGTGGGAAAAGAATCCTGCTCATAACTCCGGATAACAAGCCAAGTGGGGAAGGTTGTGGGCGTGTTTTGCCTTTTTAGGCTAAGGTCTCTCCGTGTAGCAAGGCTGGACATACCATGGGTGGATAGTGTGAACGCAAGAGTCTAACATACTTTTCAACACACTAGTAGTAGGCTGACCCGTAAATACACTAGTAGTAGGCTGACCCGTGCTTTGTACGTATATAATTCCCAGTTTGATATTTTTCAAATTCTTCCCCTCATCGAAGCTCCTCTTAGAACCTCCAAACTGCCTCCAAAACCACTAAATTCTTGGCACTAGTGGGGACCCGTTGCTGCAGCAGCAACCTACCCTTCTTGGTTGTACACTCTTACCCACGGGGCAAAATAAGATAGCCAGAGAATGACAAGCAGGTGAATGCTAGTAGAGATAGGGATATATAATATAGAGAGAGAGATAGGGGATATATAATATATATATATATATAGAGAGAGAGAGAGAGAGAGAGAGAATATCATGTGAATATGTATCGGTGTGATAATGACGAACGATTTTTTAATTTCAGAGGCACGACAAAACCCCCCAACCCTTTCGCCCCTCTTCACATTGCACTCTTCATTTCTGAGCCGGTGATGCATCTCTGTCACCCGAGCACCTGAGGGCAAAAGCTTCAATCTGTGTGTAACTCTGATCCCCCTGGGATTAGCATCGTGGGTTGTGTTGGTTTTAGCGCGATCTGTGCAGGTAGGTCTTTTCTTACACATCTTGACAGGGGGAACTCATTTACAGCCAAGAAAGGAGCATCATTGTAGCCTCTGCAGGGTTTACAGAGATTGAATTGGAGAAGCAAGTCGGTGTTTACACGCAGAAAAGCAGAAAACGTTTTAGGGTCTGCATAGGCTGGCTAGTACAAGGAGGGCGATTTTAGGGTTTTCAGCGCCACAGCAGGGAGGAACATTTAGGATTTGCAGAGGCAGGACATTTCGCAGAAGCTAAAAAAGGAGTAGCATTTTAGGGGCAGAAAAATTACGATCACTCTAGGGTTTGCAAAGCCAGAGGAAGCAGGAGCATTCTACGTTTTGCAGAGGCAGACAAGGAGGAGCATCCGGAGCATTGTAGGTTTGCAAAAGGGACATTTCGAGGGCTTTCTGAGGAAGCTTTCAAGACATTAAAGGAGGAGCAGGAGGGTATAATTTTGCAGCTATTTCCTAGATATTCTACAAAGCTCAGGCTATGGCTGGCACTGTCTTCCTCTCCAAGGAGCAAGAATACGAGCAGCAGGGGGTGGCTTTTGCCATGGAGGATTTCAACCTGGTGTCACGCATTGTCTCTGGCCTGATCACCCCGCAGGATCGTCTCTCTGCTGCTCTGGTATGCAAACTATGGAATGAAGCCGTAATCTTCAAGTCACGCCGTCTGGCCATCAGATCTCACACTCTGCTGCGTCGTCTCTTGCAGCGGTTCTTCAACATCCGAGAGCTGGACCTCGGCCACTGCTGTGACAAGCTTCAAAACCCTGATCTTCAGGTGGCAGCTCCCTTCTTCCGCCGCATCGAAATTCTCTTCATTGGACACCCATATAACCCTCAGGACAAGCTCTCTGATCAGGGGTTCCACTCTGTTGCATGCCATTGCCCCCTTCTCCAGAACATTGTGTTGTCATCCCTTCCAAGCATCTCTGATAAGGCCATTGCCTACCTAGCCGAAGGTTGTCCCCTCCTGCACACAGTCTCGCTTGAGGATTGTGCCAATCTTGGCGACCCGGCCCTTGAAGCCATTGCCAAATGCAGCAACCTGCAGGAGATCACTCTCAAGGGAAAGTTTAGCTTCACTCCTGAGGGCTTAGGGGTCATTGGTGAGCATTGTTCCACCTTGCGCAGGGTGCACTTCGAGTTCCACTACCTTGAAGTGGAATTTGCCCTCAAATCTATATCAACTGGATGCCCACACATTCAAGAGCTCTGTCTTAAGGTCAGGAGAGTGGATCTCGGGGACATTACCAAATGCACCACCTTGACCAGTGTGAGAGTGGAGACAGATCTATGGATTCGCCTGGATGAAGCAGTCATTGCAGTTGCAGCAGCAAACAAGAACCTCAAGGAGTTGACGATTGTGAATGAATCTGAGCCTCTCAGTGATACAGCTGTGGTTAGGGTCGTACAGAGCTGCCGAGTGTTGGAGAAGCTGCATATCTGTGCTGCCAGGCTAACTCGAACCGCACTGCACTGCCTGATGGATTGCAAGACATTGAAGAGCCTCACTCTAGAGCACTTCAAGAGCTCTGCACAGGGTTTGACAGAGGTGGGTCGTTGTGGACTTGATCTGAATCATCTTTCTTTGAGGTCAGGAAGGGGAATCCAAGACGTGGAGCTTCAGATGTTGGTGCAAGGTACTAGCCGCAGACTTAAGCATCTTAATTTGCAGTGCTGCCCTGGATTATCACCGATTGGCCTCTGTACTATCCGTCAGTGTATCAATTTGCAGTCTTTGGACTTGAGCTACACTCAAGTGGACAATCTTAGCCTGATGGCCATAGCGGATGACATCAGACACTTAAAGCAGCTGAGCTTAGTAAAATGCGAATCGATCTCTGACATCAGGATCATTGCCCGGTTTTCAACTCTGGATTCTCTCAATCTAGATCAATGCCCTTTCGTGAATGATGAAGGACTTGTCACCGTGGCCATGGGATGCAGCCAATTGGCTCATCTGAGTTTAGCTTGTACACAGATAACGGACAAGGGTCTGTATAACCTTGTGCATTGTAGTCAGCTGCAGAGCTTGAGGATCCTGTACTGTAGGAATGTGGGAGGGCCAGGGTTGATTGCGTTAGCGAAGGCATGCAAATGGTTCCAGTTTGTGGTGATGAGTCATCGATTTAGAGGCTCAAAGACACTTAAGGAGTTGAATAAGCGGTTCTGCATGGTGCGCCTGGAAGCAGATGACATGGCGCTTGTACCTTTCGGTCTCTTGCTGGTGTAGCTTATACCACCTCATCATCATCATTTATACACTGTCGTCTGTTTAGCTTCATTGCATAAGCTAAGTAATCTGTCTCAGCCAATTGTTAGCCCAGGCCTGCTGACTTCTAGTAAAACTTTTACCCTCTTGTTGTGCTATAAACTTGTAGTTGTTATATACTGGAGTTGTATACATTGATGTATACATTGAAACTTGTTATATTGTAGTTGTATATGAACTAGTCACATGAATATACATTTACAAAACTTCTCTTGACTCGCTATGAGAGATAGATGAAAGTCAGTTTTTACTGGATGGGAACTCTACAGCATCCATTCTAGGCTCTTTTGTATTTTGGGGAGGGGTGCAATAAAATAAGTAAGGTTAGTAGGTTTCATAAGCTCTAGAAACTCCTCACCTTCACTAAAGCTAGTTGAATTCATTAGTATCCTACACTGAGATCAAAAGTTAAGAACAATGGGGTGAAGGGGATATATGTATGTAAATTGTCCCTAGAGTCCCATTAAAGACAATCATGACGATTGTGGGATCTGCATATCTAGTGGTATTTTGTTGGATTAATGCCAAATCCCCTTGTGTTAGTTACTCACTTAGATTTATGTTATATTGACAGAGGGAGAGGGTTAGTGAATAAAAAAATAGAGTACATATTTATGAAGGGGTCCAAGGAACCCCTGGAACGTCAGCCCAAAGGGGGAACCCTTTTCACTAGCATACCAAATGAATCGTGATCTTCCTTGGTTAGCTCATTGTGTTTGCTTAGTTGTTGTTTATCATGGAAGTGAGATTTTTTAAATATTTTATTATCCAAATTTTTATAAAAGAAAGCTTGTAGAGCAAGCAAGGGCTAAAATAGCCATGTAACTTATTTTTGTAAGTAATAAAAGCTATAAATACTCAAGCGAGGATGCTTTTGGCACACGCTTGGGAGGGGAGTTATACCTAATCTAGTGTTTTTCTCTCACACTTGTATTTCTGTTATGCACACTTCTCGAGGTTTGATGTTTTTCATTTCAGTGGTATCAAAGCCTCACTACGCTCTGTCCATCAAAAGGTGTGCGTTTGGGACACTCAGACGGCCCGAGACCAATAGGTCGTGTGTGTTAAGGTGCATAGAGCAACTGCGTAGGCAGCCATAGCATGCGTCAGAGTGAGCATCGGCTTCAACACTTGACACACTGTACATACGCACAGTGGGCAGCACGACAGTCGGTAGAATGAATAGTGCAAAGAGCCCCGCCGACCAGCAGAACCACCGGCCCACAACGACAACACACACCGTTTCGATGACGGCGCACGAGCAACGAGCAACGCGGGTATGGAAACAAACCTTCGTTCTCTTCCATATACCCTGTTTTCTAGGCCATCAAAACGTCATGTGAGATTAAGAGAAGGCTGTGTGGCAGCGCGAGTTGAGGCACCAAAGAAGGAGAAGAAGAAGAAGAGGAGGAGGAGGAGAGAGAAGAAGAAGAAGAGGAGGAAAAGAAGGAGAAGAAGAAGAGAAAGAAGAGGGAGAAGAAGATTGTGAGTGAATCCGATCACCTCTAAGACACATGCGACGCACGTAAAGACATTGTGAGTGAATCCAATGTGGGAGTGGATGTGATTAATTATGTGTGAAGCCATATGTGAAGTATATAGATCGGACAACAGGATATGTTAGTCATAACCTCTATGGTCAAATAGGGACTTATGCAATCATTGCTTACACATGGGAAGGATTACTGTGTTTAATCACCTGTGTGCACGAATATTTACAACCGAGGATGGTTGTCCTCTCAACCGGGAGGACTATCACGAGAGTGAGCTTTTTCAAATATTTTATTACGTAATTTTTGTAAAAGAAAGCTTGTAGAGCAAGCAAGGGCTAACATAGCCAAGTAACCTATTTTTATAAAAAGTAATAAGAACTATAAATACTCAAGCAAGGATGCTTTTGGCACACGCTTGGGGGACAGTTGTACCCAATCTAGTGTTTCTCTCTCGCACCTGTATTTTTTGTTTCGCACGCTTCTCGAGGTCTATTGTTTTTCATTTCATTGTTGGAGAGAATCCACTTGTGCTTCTTAGGCTACCAATGCCTTGGCCAAGTCTTGTTTACGTTGTTGGTGGCTCTAGTGAGTTGCATGTTCTAAATGGCTAATTCGTCTTTCTCCTTTGTGATGATGGCAACCTTTGCCTAGAGACCCACAGTGACTGTATGTGCATCCAAGATTTGTTCATTGAGGTGAGAAATCACCTAATCATGGCTTTGAAGCATGTTGAAGTTTTTAGTTTATAAGACCTGCAAGGATCTTTTGAGATCATTTACTTGGATGTCATAGTTTGCACGGTTGATTTCATAAATCTCCTTTGCTTGTGTCACATGGCCTTCCAAGGCTGCAATCTGCACTCTCAAGCCCATCTCTATGGCATGCAACTCTTTTTCCTTTTGCTCCAATATCTTTTGAAGAGAACGGTGAGACTATCTTTCTCATTAGTTATCTTGTTCCTCACCTCCTGCAGGGCTGTGTGTGCTTTGGCTTCCAAATCTACTACTTCGACCTTATGTTCTTCCTTGAGGCCTTCCATCTCGATTTGTAAACTATGCAAATTGTTCCCTTTCCTGCATCACCTCTTGTTTATGATATTCCAACTGGTCGAGGAGTTCATGTACTTTTGTGTTGAGAGCCTATTTGGTGTCTTCCAACTCCTTATGCTTACTCGCAGCTTTCATGTGGTAGTCTAGTCCACCTGTGTCTTTTCTTGTTCGTTCACCCTTTCCAAGCTACAAGTATATCTCTTAAGAATTTTGTTGGTGGATGCTTGTATATGGAAGCTTCTCATGGGACCTACCATTTTTCGAGCTAAAACCCACGAGCTCCCGAGCTAAGGTATCATAAAATAGGAGCAAATACTAGCTTTTTGAGAAAAATCACATGATCCCACCATCATGTTTATACAAGAAATATGGATATATTATTAAATTGTGTATTTTTTACATTCCAAGAAAGAAACATCGATATTACATGATGGCTAGAAAACAAGCACAACTGAATATCAGGAGTTACATGATGTGAGGGTGGCATGGAGAGAGACTAGTAAATTTAAGACACGTGAATGTAGGCATATGTAAAGGAGATCATGCCCATGCAAGAGACTCCTCTCCATGCACTTAATCAACAAAAGTAAGAAGGACAAGGAGTTCATGGGTCTATAGAGGAGTTCATCTCTAAATACATAGTAGGATAGACTTAAGTAATGTCGCTGAAAAAAGCATAAAAATAGCTTTTAAACTTATCCAATTGTAGATCTAGATCTTTAATTTTATAATTTTTCATATTAAATCATGTTTTTTGTAAGATTTGACCCATTGAACATGCTCAAATGGCATTTTTCTTTCGATTTGAGTGGCTGGATGACTATATTTGGACATTAGATGTAAGAGTTATGACAATTTTGAAAAGATGTCACAAGTACTTTCGCCAACTAAAGTACTTGCACTTGCCTTCTTTCACAAGCTATCCCAAGTACTTTCTCTCGAGAAAGTCTTGGGGCTTGCTTTTTTTCACACCAAGTTATCCTAATTCATGTGCATGCAGAGGAGATCTTGCTATCTTAGGGACTCCTCCTTAAGTGCTTTTCCTAACGGGGAAGTAGAGAGGAAAAGGAGGTCATGGTAATGTAATGGAGAACATAGTCATGTGCATTCAGAGGAGATATTTCTATCTTAGGGTCTCCTCCTTAAGTACTTTTCCTAAGGGGGAAGTAGAGAGGAAAAGGAGGTCATGGTAATGTAATGGAGAACATAGCCATGCTGGAACTCTTCCTTAGGTACTTTCTACAAGTAAATAGGGAGGATATGGAGGTCATGTGCGCTTGTAGAGGAGGCCATGCCAAGAAATTCTACTTAACATGTATCCCCACTAACCCTTTTTTCTAGTATGTTGTATAATTTCTTGGATAAATATATGAATTAAAGCATGTAAAAATTATAGTTCGACATTTCTAACTCGGAGATTTTAGCTTGGTAAATGCACATACCCATTTCTCACCATCCTTTGGCTCGTTGAATGCTTAGGTTGGAGACATTAGCTTCCATTTTGTAATCTTGTCTACTCGAGGAGTTCATGTACTTTTATGTTGAGAGCCTATTTGGTGTCTTCCAACTCTTTATGCTTACTCACAGCTTCCTTGTGGTAGTTTGGTCCACCATCCTTTGGGCTATTTGAATGCTTAGGTTGGAGACATTAGCTTCCATTTTTTAATCTTGCCTTTTTCCCTATTGTTATTGATACTCTTCTACCCTGTTGTCCTTCGGTTTGAGGCAGTGAAGGATTCCTTTTTCTAGCTCATGCATGACGACCATTCGAGATGATTTATCCATTTCTTATAGCTAGAGTAGAAGTGGCTTATATGAGTCTTCTTTTTTCTCTTCTTATCACATTTACCACTTTGTTGCTAACTCTGCCTCATCTCCAAAGCCCACTTGAATTCTCTCTAGCCCTTCATGCTTCCTGGAGGTAGAGGTTCCAATTGTTACTCGGGTTCTAATCGATTCCTCGAGTTCAAAAGAGTCATCTGAAAGACTAGGAGGTGCTACTTCATGGGGCAGAAGATGGCTCTTTTTGATTGGGTGCTAGACATTTTTGAACACATTGGGTTGTTCCATCATGGGAATGCTTGGGAAAGAGGCATCATCTTCATGTACTTCAGTGGTGGTGGGTTCTTGGGGAGATGGATAAGTTGGTGGTGGGCTGCCTAGTACCTCATTTGATACACTTTCCGAAGCAAAGATGGGTCGTCAGGGGGGAGGGTCTTAACTCTTTTCTTTTTTGGTTGCTCTGTTGGCTGGGAGCTCAATCTAAGTTTAGCCATCAAATCCTTTGATTTGGCTAAGACCTCCAAATGCTCTCCTCTAATCCTTTCTGCAAGGCTGCTTTATCCATGGGAAACTCTTTTGTCTCTTAGGAGTGGCTTTTTGGCAAAGAAATCCAAATGGCATGGCTAAGTACATGTGTGAGGATGTACAAGTTGACCACTTTATTACCGTGCAAGTCTCTATCACCAATCATCTCTCTCTCCTTTGTGCAGTCATCTCTCTCTCCTTTGTGCAGCCTATAAACCTTATGCCAATGTCCACCTTGTTGTATCTGTGAGATGGATTTACCTACATAATCACAAATGCCACCCTGCATCCTTTCTCCAGCTTCAGCTCCTAGAGAGCAGAGACTTCAATGCCATTGTTGTTCACTTTCTCGACTGGGCAAATCTCGAAGAAGTCCAAATTTTTGGAGAAGGGTGTGGGCTTGGTTCTACTAGGTAAGTGCATGACTTATTTGTTGATGACCTTCTCTATTATCGGGATTGCTTTCATGCATATCAGTGTGACTATGCCTCTCTTTGAGCCCTGTGCTGGGTAGGATGCTAAAAACTTGACGTCGAGCTTTGTGTCCACCTTGCATTGTACTGCCTTCGCCAAACTCCCGAGTCCTATTTGAATGAGCTTCTCCTTCACTTTAGCATCATTCACCAATTGCACGTACCTTGGAGAATGGTACTGAAAGTACACCTTGTTATCCACTGTCTTAGTGTGACTAAGGAGTGTACCATGGCATATGTCCATCAATGGACCGAGGTAGCCTTCTAATGGATGGGCTTGGTTGCTTCGCCCTTGGTCTTCTTCTTTGGGTTCTGTCATCTCTCCCCGCTGAGGACAGTGTGGTGAACTTGGGTCTTCATATAAAAGATGGGGGCTCATGTCTTTACCTACCATGATCTTAAAAATAGAAAGCGTATCAGTCAATTGACTAGCAAGAGCACCTTATTCCTTTGTTATTCTTTGTTATTAGGTTGGGACTACTGGTGTTAGGCTATGATTTTAAAGTTAGTACACAGCTAGTTCAGGGCACTGGAGGATGATTTGCAGCTCTCTGGAGGAATGACAGCATGACCATGATTCACATCATGGGTTGAGGATTGCTCTCCCCTAGTAATTATTCCTCCATTAATTGTTGCCCTCTACTCCCAAATCTTCCATTGTTTCCTTCCCTATAACCGTTCCTCCATCAATTGTTGCCCTCTACTCCCAGATCTTCCACCATTTACTTCCCTTTCTAAACTCAATGGCTATCCCTCCTTAGATATTTAGTAGTCCTGGAGTGTTTGTCTATCATCTTTGCATTGGGAGCTACTTACTGCTTACTTGTTCAGCCTCAAGGAGCCACCGACATTCATGAGGGTTGTAGAGAAAGACCCCAGGTTAAGTGATAATCCAGAGGAATCACCCTCTTTTCTTGGGCTCAAAGGAATCTTCCAATCAGTATTGAGACTACTGGGATAACTGTTGTCTAAGATATTATTTGGGAGAGGCCCCAAGCGAGTTGCTCTACCTGAATTATAAATTTAGCTTTCGCTAAATTATAAGGTTATATAGGAGGTAGGGCCCTGAGCTAGTACCAATGCCTCAACTTTCTAAGAACCCAAGTTACCTAGAACTTTCATACTTAGGTCTTTCACAATCTTAGATTACTTTCACGATGATCTCGAGTATGATTGTCGAGTATAAATGTAAGGAAGGTTTGGATTCTCAGGTAACACTTATCTTATTGTGAGAGTCAATAAATTGTCGAGCATGTTACACAATAACGTAATGAAGTCGTGATAAAACTATCCTTGCTTGGACAAGAATCATGAATTGCACTAATTGTAACTATGCTAACTTCATAGATGATAATGAGACACTTAGTCACGATGTACGAGAAGCCCTACATAAAGCTCACCTGGGATTCTTCAAAGAAGAGGGAAAGAACCTTAGTAAAGCTGTGGAGTCGTAAATTGGATCTATGGATGCCAGTACTTCAACGTGGAGGGATACAAAATGAGCAAAGTAAGTTGGCTTTGACTCGATTAAAAGTCGCTCGAGTATCTAGGGTTGGATGGAAAAGTTATTTTGAGACTAATGGTGGGCTAGATCAAAGTGACATGTCATGGGATGATATAAGGGATTACTTCATCGTGTGATCGATTCTATCCACGTGGTTTCCAAGAAGATAAAATGAATGAATTCTTGGAAGTAGACGAGAAGGGCAAGTCTATAGAGGAAGTAGACCAGAAGGGCAAGTCTATAGAGGAGTATTTCAAAGCATTTTGCTAATCTCTTTTGCTTTACCCGTTAGATGGACGAGACGACTTTACTTCATCAATTTGTTAGGAAGTTGAACCCTCCCTTGGATAGCCTGGTTACGAATGCTAACCAATGTCTATCTCTAAAGACATCAAGATGGTAGAAGATTTCGCTAAGGCCTTTCCAAGTGAACATTTTCAGAAGCTAACACCGCTGTACCCATCGAAAAGGAACTTACTCCAAAGATCTCCACGAAATCTTACAAAGTCTAAGAGGAGTCTGTGATAAATGAAAGTCAAGGACTAAAGTTTAATGGTACTAGAGGTGGGGGAAGTTATCAAACCTCATTAGGACTTGTTTGGGGTCTTCTTGGGCCCTTTTATTTGGACACTTAGTGAAATGCTTAAAATGCTAATCAAGCTTTGACCAAGCTAGTGGCCTAGGCCTGAAAATGCATTTTTCCTTTTCTACAAAAAAGAAAATAGGCCTAAAGGTAATCTAATCATTAGATCTTCTGTCCTTGGGAAGGAATATGGACCTAAATGCCTTTTTGTCTTGTAGTGAAGTACCTTTCACAAAGAATGTTTGAAAATTTTCGTCACTTTGTTCCCTCCCTTTTTGGAGGTGCTGCAGATCCCACTCTCTCTCTACACTCTCTCTCTAAAACGCGTTTAGGGTGTTTTACTTGGGTAAGGGCTTCTTTTTCTCTCTCTAGGAGCCATGGCCTGCAGATCTGGACCTCCTACTCCATCATCCTCTCCACCAGCTCTCATGGAAGAGCTCACCATCCCCTCTTGTGAAGGTACAGATCTACACATCCTTGCAAGCTGAAGCTCTCCATCTCCATCACTAGCAAGCTCTCCATATCTATCATCCTCTCCACCAGCTCTCATGGAAGAGCTCACCATCCCCTCCTGTGAAGGTACAGATCTACACATCCTTGCAAGCTAAAGCTCTCCATCTCCATCACTAGCAAGCTCTCCATATCTATCTCCTCAAGGCCTCCATTTCTCTATATCCATCTGCATCTCCTCCACCTCCATCTCCATCACCATCTCCATCTTCATCTCCTCCATCACCATCCACATTTCCATCCTCCACCTCCATCCTCCATCTCCATCATCTCCATCACCATCCACATTTCCATCTCTGTATCCATCTACATCTCCATCTCCATCACCATCCACATCCACATTTCCATCTCTGTATCCATCTACATCTCCATCTCCATTTGCTAGGTACAATGGCTCTACGGGACATCACCAACAAGCAATCAAAGTTTCGCTTGCACGTGGACTTAGACGAGGAGTATGCCACAATGCGAAGTAATCGAATGAAGGGATGTATTCCTGCTGAGGTGCTACGACTTCAAGGTGCAAAAGCCATTGATCTTTGGACTGATGGAAGCATTTATCCCCTTGATCCACAGACTGGTGCACCTCCCCCTTTTCGTAATATCACGCAGGTCGTACGCTTCTTGGGTGATGGTTATAATGGTTTCTTAGGGTACTGTCAGAGGCTCTATTCTTTGTACTTGCAGGAACTCTCAAATCAAAATCACCTCAGGAAGCTTCTAAAATTATGCAAGGCAGAAAAGGAAGAATGTGCGTCAACTTTCATGGCCACAAAGGAACATATGCTGGCTCGAGTCAAGGATCTAGAGAAGGAGGATGCAGAGCAGAAGATGAAGCTTGATAAAGGTGTGGAAAGGAGGGATCGAGCTATAGAGAACTATCTCCGTCTTCGAAACTCAACTCGGAACCTTCGCCGACGTGTCGATCATTTCACTCACCTCCCCGTGGGATATAATGCAAGGCAGCGAAAGCGCAAGCCTCTGAGTCTGCTTTCCAAAGATGGGGGGGCTCGCAAGCGACGTGTGCGTCAAACAAGGTAATCACAGCTTCAAAACTAGCATTACATTCCTTTTTCATATAGTTATGTCATTGACTCTGAACTATGTGATGTCCAGGGAATGTGCTAAAGCAATATTAGGTTGTTCCAATACTGAGGAGTCTATCCTTGAGCACATTATTCCAGAGCAGAAAGTAATCAATATGATAACCAATCCAGTAAATGGTGCGTTGCGTGACAGGATTCAAAAGTATTTTCTCAAGGAATTCGAGCAGATTGTCAGTCCCATTGACATGCTCACTGTGTGCGACACAGCAGGTATCAGTGATAAGGGATACAGGGCTTTGTATACTTGCATCACAGCACGTCTACGAGGCAAAGGAATGACACGATCTATACTTCCAACACCATACAGTATAGTTATGGCAAGGAAGTCAGCAAACAACAATATTGCCGACTTGCTAGGCGGCTACAGATGGGTGGATGGTAGCATGCCAATGTCAAATTCAAAAGATTTTGCTTACAACAAGTTTAACAATGTTTACGTCGAGGTGGAGGCGCTTCAACGAGCTATGATTCAGTTTTATGATATGACATTAGAGGAGACGGATGGAAAGGCTATATTTGTCCTCAAATTGGATGAATGTCAGGTTGTAAAGGGCCAAAGGGTGGAACGTACAAGTCTGACACTCATGAGCAGGGCATTGAAGCGAAAGAGCTTAGACGGCGAAGATGAAACAGGTGATGCGGAGAATAACTTGCACACAAAGCGACGCAAGCAAGATTACTTTGGAGTGCAGTCTGAGAAGAACATATGGTGGCAGGCGGCATGGACCCTTCCGCACGAGGACCATGACAGTCTGAGGTGGTACTTCACCCGTACAGGTATTCAAGGAGTGATACACAGGCAATCAAATGGTGAAGTCTTGCATGTGCCTGGCACTGGTCACTTTGAAATAGAGTGGCACCTTGGTGGTGATCTCAAGACCCTCAAATGCATGTTGGGAACTAAAAGCGGTGCTAACACTTTGTTTCCATGCATCTTTTGTTGTCATCCAAGGATGCCAAGTGTCGCAGTGGGGAAGGCCAAACAAGCAACCAAGGTGAAAGGTCGTAAGCAGGCAAGTGCAAAGGGCTCAAATCAATTACAAAAAGGGAAGGGTATGCACGTCTGGCTCAATGGAATTATGAGCTGCAATCAAAGCAAGGCACCATCTCGCACAGAGGAGGATGCTACTTGGAACCCTATTCTTTCAATTCCACTGTCGCGAGTACATGTGTGTACCTTGCACGCAAGACTTAGAATTCTGGACAAATTGTTGATGCTCCACATCAATTATGCTTGGAACATGGAGCCAGAGTCACGGCGAGAACAGGGCATCCAAGAGCTTGAAGTTGTTTTATCATCCGTGGGGTTTCACGCAGGTGCTGTCACCCTCTCTAAGGATCGCAAAAACCCATCAAGTACCCAAGATAACCCTAATAAGATATGTATGGGTGGTGCAAAAGCAAGACACCTGCTCTCAAACTATGGTGAGGCTCAAAGCCATACACATTTTGAATTATGGAAGCAGATTTGTGATGTAACAACCTATCGAGGCAATGAGGCGACACTAGGATTGAAGCGTGCACATGTGTGGGAAGCTTGTGATGAGATGATGAGGCTTCTTGAGCGCCCGTATCTTGATGAAACAGAGATAGCTACATTCAAGACTTCGATTGACAGATTCACAGAAGAAATGATCGATGCTTGGGGGAAACTCATATAACACACTACATGCATATTCTCTATGCGCACAGTTCCTTCTTTCTAGATGAATATGGGTCTCTTGCACTCTGGAGCAACCAAGGCATGGAACGATCACATTACCAAGCCAAGGCGGCCTATTTTAAGAACACGGGTCATGGTGGTGGCAAGGTTCGCAGCAATGCGTTTCAGGAAATGTTCAATTGGTTTTACCGTGCACTTACTGGGAGAAAGGCCCAAAAGCGAGCCGGAAATTTGTCTTTGAGGCGCAAAATCATGAAGGTGTTAGGTGCAAGGCGAAAGAGAAGGGTGCAATGCGTCAATGGCACGTGAAAGAGCGAGGCAATGGCACAGTGGTCGACTAAGAAATGGCCGTGTGTGGTTACCCACCCAATAATTCTTGTTTGCCACTTTTTGGCGCGTTCATTTTGTAAATTGACTTTTTTGTAATTTTGGCCCCCTATAAATATCAATGAGTTTTAGTCATTTTTAAAAGTCTTGACTTGTGAGCTCTCTCTCTTCCTCTCCCCTTGACTCTCTCGCGCGCGCTCTCTCTCTCTCTCTCTCGCTCGTGCACTAATATCTCACGCACATGGAGCCCCCAAATGATCCTCCCTCCAATACGCAGGATGACATTTTCAAAGACCTCGGGCCCTTACCGGTGGCACATAGAACTGCAATCCCAAACATTTACCCGCAAGCCCAAGTGGATCTGGAAGCTGAGCGTGTGAGGCTTGAGCGAGAGGCCCAAGAAGCCCAAGAATGCCAAGAAGCGAAGAGATTACACAAAGAAGCAGAGGACATGGAGGCAGCTGAGAGAGCAAGAAAAGAAGCCGAAGAGACCGTCAGAACTCAAGAGGACGAGGCAGCAAAGAAAGCACAGGAGGATGAGGCTGCCAAGAAGGAGGAAGAAGACGAGGCAGTTAGGAAGGCGGAGGCAGATAAGAAGGCTGTAGAAGAAGCTCAGGCCGCCGCACGCAACAAGAGAAGATTAGCATTCTTTGCTGCGGAGGAGGATTGGCTTAACAGAAAAGCTCACGGATTTGTTGCTGACCTGCGAATGGCCGGATACGAAGATGACACAATTTTGGAAGCGGCTATACAAAGTCTTCAAGCAGAATATACAAAGAGGAGAAATGAAGACACAGTAGAAAGGGAGCATCTGCCGAGCAATAGGATTGTCAATGCAATGCTAGACAGAGTCTTGGCTCGTGCACTTGGTAAAGGAAAGAGAAAACTCTCAGCTGAGGAAATAGAAAATAAGAGACAGAAGCTTGAACGAGAAGCCAGGGCAGCAAACACACGGAGGCTTCGTGAGGAAAAAGACAGGAAAGATGAAGAGGAGCGAGTAAGGAAGGAGGCAGAGCAGCGAGCAGCTCCGAAGACTCCATCTGCAAAGGCAAAGAAAACTCCAACACCTGCAAAGGCTAAGAAGGGGAAAACCATTCCTAAACGCACACAACCCCCTTCCGATAACTTCCAAGAGCAGCGACAGAAGTTTAAAAATGACACGCCAGCTTGGACTCGCCACGCGCAAGCACCACCGCCCCCAACAACGCAGAAGAAGCAAAGGTGGAGACCAGGGACAGTTGCCCTTAGAGAAATTCGCAAATATCAAAAGACCTGCACACCAATTATTCCAAAGGCACCTTTTGGGCGTCTCGTCAAAGAGATTATCCACGACCAGCGCCGGGATGTCAATCGTGTGCAAGCGGCGGCACTAGGTGCTCTGCAACAAGGTGCCGAGGATATTTTGGTTTCGCTTTTCCAAGACGCGGTTTTGTGCATGGTGCATGCAAAATGCGTCACTTTGAAGCCATCTGATCTTCATCTAGCTAGGCGTATCCGTGGAGAGGAAGCTCTCTTTCACTAGATAGGGGAAGCCTTGTAATGCAACAAACCGTGTTTTGTAATCTCAATTTGATTAATGAAAAACCATGTCTATTTTCAGAAAAGTTATTTTCTATTGCAAGTGATTGTTGTCTTGTCAAGGTAATTGTAGTCTTTTGCATGTAATTGTTGTCGCTATGTACATTCGACCTCATGTGAACGCTCGTCTGCCACCGCCCGTCCGACTTTGGCTCGACTCGACGGGCCGATTTCTCCCGCGTATGGCCCCAGAAGGGTATATCAGCTGTGCGGGGTGCGCCGGGGCCGAGGGGGGGGGCCGGTGGTCGCTCCGTGGCACACAGGCTCCACGGAGCGACCACCGGCCCCCCCCCTCGGCCCCGGCGCACCCCCAAACAGCCAAAAGTCGCTCCGTGGCACACAGGCTCCACGGAGCGACCACCGGCCCCCCCCCTCGGCCCCGGCGCACCCCGCACAGCTGATATACCCTTCTGGGGCCATACGCGGGAGAAATCGGCCCGTCGAGTCGAGCCAAAGTCGGACGGGCGGTGGCAGACGAGCGTTCACAAAAATTGATTGAAACATCATGACAGGACACGACCAGAACATATAAACACATCAAGAAGATAAAACTTAAAATCAGCTCGAAAAACATCTTGATGTCATTAATTATTTGATTTTCACAGACGAGCGTTCACAAAAATTGATTGAAACATCATGACAGGACACGACAACAACATATAAACACATCAAGAAGATAAAACTTAAAATCAGCTCGAAAAACATCTTGATGTCATTAATTGTTTGATTTTCACAGAAGGCAAATGAGTACATTGGATCTAGCCAACTCGCTTGATGAGCTTGGTGAAAGCCTCGTGGGTGAGAGTCTTTACTGATGGTTTGTCACCAATGCGTTCGGCTATCTCTTTGGCATCAGTGATGCCTTGTCCAAGGCTAAGGCCACAAAATCCTAGGAAAGACCCTGAACCTTTATCACCAAAGCTATAGATCGCTGCTTCCCTATTTACAAGAATACATTTATGGGCATTTTGAGCTATAGGGGCTTCAGACAGGATGGCGCTTAGGGCTCTGCACTTCAAAAATTCAGCTTGCGCATCATTTGAAAAGTCGTTGTGAATTACGCGAAGCATCTCGGCATTGAAGCTCGGGATGTAGTGCCATAGCGCAGCATCTTTCCCCTCCACCTCCTTTCGTGCTCCACCCTTTCGGCTTGCGAACCAGTCCATTTCTCTTGCGGTCTACAAAGTAGATAGAAGAATGAGTTGACTTCAAAAAATTACAAATTAAGAAGGAAAGAAATTGGGTGTACTACCTCAGTGGCATCATCATGATCCGCAAGGTCTGCATCACTAATATTGATGCTCCCGAAACTGACGGAATCCGAAATGGCAAGCGGCTTGTGAGGGGCAAAGCTAGTTTCTGGCACACTCTCGTAGAAATCCTTGCACTGGGATATTTGTACAAGAGTCTCTGCCACAAGGGACTCTATTGAGGCATGATTTTCCGGGAGCGCAAGAACCTTTGTGACATCTGCGGAACTGAAGTCAATGTGGATGTCATCATCTTTGGACGGCTGTTGTGTGTCTCGCATGCCCGCGTACATAGCAATGACTGAGAGAGTTTCATCCTGGTGCAGCCCAAGGACATGGGCGATGTCATCCAAAAATAAGAACTCTACACCTTCTACTATGATGGGGTGTAGAGTTCGCACTTCGAGCTCTGGAACTTCATCCATGACATCGTCCCCTTCGATGTCCCGTTTCACAGCCTCAGCTTGCGGCTCTTCCGCCAGAGTCACAAGTGCAAGAGATGCTTCTTGCACTGGGGTGACAATCTCCTCCTTTGGGTCAGCTTCCTTGATCAAGAGATAAGGTGTGGCTTTCTTTGGAGGAGTGGCCTTCCTCTTTCCCTTGCTTTTCTCTGTTCCCTCTAAGATCAGGAGGGCAAGAGTCATGTCCCACCTCAAAAAACTTGTGCCAATGTTTCCCATTCCAAGACCTACCAGGTTATCTTCTTCCTCCTCCCTTAGATATGCGCTACTAAGGCCTTTGAGGAATCTTGCAAGCCTGAACCTGAAATTTTTGTCCGCTTTGTAGGTATGCTTGATAAGATCCACAGGCACCCAAGTTCCCTCCTCGTCTTCAAAGTTGACACAATATTCAGCCATGCATGTGTCCATGGAGCTAATGAACGACCCAAACACGTCATTATGGAGTTCGGCGGTGCCTTCCATGTCAATAGATGTCTGAAAGATGGGTGCAAGCTTCTCGATCAAGTGACCGAGGTCAAGCTTGTGCAATTGAGATAGGAGAGCTTGGGCGGGGGTGGCCATGCTTGAGTAGCGAAGAAGGCGAGGGGACCGCAAAGATGCCGAGAGTGAGGAGATGAACTCAAAGTGGCCAAAAGTGACTTATAAAGAGGTCTTTAAAACTTTTTTTATGTTTAAAAACTCACTTAAAACCTCCAAAAAAATAAAAACACGCGACAAAACTTAAAAGTGCACAAAATTGAACGCAAATTGCGAGTAGCCAAAATTGTTTTGAATTAATCTCTCAAAATCTGTTACATAGCTTGCTTGATATGGATACATCTGGGGAAGGGAATGCTTTTACAAAAGTAAGATGCCTCTTTCCTCTTACGTAGAGGTGTGTTATCAATCACAAATGAAAAGTCACCTTTCAGTGCAAACCTAAGGCCTAAGTACTCCCTTAGGTTCGCCATATTCCAATCAGCATTTACTACGATATCCCACACATCAGCTTGCGTGCTAACATGTACATCAAGCTGTTCTGCATCGTTGATGTCCGAATCGAGTGCTTGCCATTCGCCTCCAGTCAGCTTCCAACGTCTGTAAGGAAAGATAATAGAGAGTTGTTGCTTTCCAAGCTGGTACCGAACGACCATCTTCTCCGACACCACCATGCACTTTATCTTGTCACCCTGATGTTGAATAACCTTCAAATCCCACGAAGGTGGCAAAAAGGCACTCATTACTGTGCCTCCCTTTGCAATCCACATTGTAGGAGTCCGGTGAACATCAGCCTCCTTGAACAAAAACACAAACAAATGTAAAGGCATGAAGAACGTGAGAGCCGTAACATGAAATGATATTAACATGTCTCAGTGCAGCCCATAAAACAAGAAGCACAAATAAAACTTACAATTTGCAGGAAAGCGTTTGTGATTGGCATTGTCAACACGGAGTTGCGATGCCTTGTAGACGTGTTGGATCATCACCTGCTTGCTTCCGTCAGCCCCCTGCTTGAGATCCACTATGCGACCCTTCCAATGGTGTGACTTTAACCCTATGTATCTGCGAGAGACTTTGTGGGCTCCCCTTGTGCTTGGACGCATCGTCACCCACATTCCTTTTGCAAAGGTGCTTGTAACCCACAAGCCAGTGTCGTCTTGTTCGTTGCTGCTGCTAAAGGACTCCACCCTTGAACGAGGTCGGCGACTCATTGTGCTTGGCTAACCGACTAAGCTAAATGCTATGAAGTTGTAGGTGTGTGAGAAGATCTCTGCAACCTAATGCTAGCAGAGCATATAAGCTGGCAAGAGGAGTCAAGAATGTGTATAAGCTAGCAAGAGGAGAGTGAAGAATGTGTGCAAGCAAGAGAGGATGGACTTGATGGGGAAAAAAGGACTGTTTTCCAAGCTTTCCATAGCCAAGAAGATCTCTGCAACCTAATGCTAGCAGAGCATATAAGCTGGCAAGAGGAGTCAAGAATGTGTATAAGCTAGCAAGAGGAGAGTGAAGAATGTGTGCAAGCAAGAGAGGATGGACTTGATGGGGGAAAAAGTGGACTGTTTTCCAAGCTTTCCATAGCCAAGAAGGCACAGAAAGATAGATCTAACTTTAGGAGGGAAGGGGAAGGCAGAATGGAGAGGGAGGAGGCCAAAAAAGATTCTTTTAGTTAGAGAGAGACTCAAAACCGAATTGCTAGTTTTAGAGAGAGGAAGAGGGAGTGGGGAGAGGGAAAAGTAGCTTTAAATGAGGGATAATGATGGGGGGGCGTTTCTGGCCCTAGCCCACTTTTTGAGGTGGGGTCATTTATGCCAGTTTGAGCTGTCTTTATTAAAAAAAGGTGGGAAATCTGATTTTATTGAAAGATTTTGCATTTTCAGCCCAATTTCTTAAAAAAAAAAACGTATGATTCAAGTTTGACCCCTACATATTAGGGGCAGGGAAACCCAACATTTTTCTCCACATGGCCTTCTCCCATTGCACCATTCCTTAATGACTGTCATTAGGCTTGGGGCAAATTAAAGGGCCCAAGAAGACCCCAAACAAGTCCTAATGTAGCTGTCTCCAAGTGTTCTCTTTCTATTTGAAGAACAAAGGAATGCCTTATGTTAAGCAAATGCATATTTTGAGTGTAAGCAACTTGGTCATAGAGCTTTTGAGTGTAAGCAACTTGGTCATAGAGCTTTTGACTGTCCAAATCAAGTAAATACTAGGATGCCTATCCAGATAATCAGAGACCCCACGTCTAAGCACCTCCTTCCCTTCACTTCAGAGTACCTCCTTCCCTTCACTTCAGAGTAACCAAGCACCCCCTCCTCAAAACTAGGAAAATTCTCGAGGATGGTTTAGTACCCAATTGGCTACGTCTAAGGCCGTACCGATTGCTGAGCAAGAAGAAGAAGAGAAAGAATGTTGAATTCATGCAGCCATAGAACACCAAGGGACGAATAGATAATTTTCAGTGATTCAGGCCAAAAAATTATAAAGGGAAGGAATTTAAGCTTTTGATACACTCTAGAAGTTTTCATTCTTTCATTTTGACTAGATGCATGCGTAAAGTAGTCTTAGAACAACGGCATGGGAAATTGATGCAAGTTTGAGTTGTCTAGAAACTTCCACTACTCGCGCGCAGACATAATTTAATTCTCGTTAGGTGAGAATCTGACCAAGTGCAAATTCAAAGTTTTACCCTTAGGATTATATGATGGAATTTTAGGAATGGATTAGCTCATGGAGGATCAAGCTAATGTCCTTTGTCGTGAAAAGGAATAATCTCTTTTATTGACCTTCACGGTAATAGGGTAAAAGGGATTGGTGAGAATGTATGTCTAGTAAAGCAGTTAGTTAAGGTGGCTAAACTACTCAAAAGACTCCAAAAGAAGCAGTCAATCTATGTAGTAAAGCTTAACTAATAGGGAAGGAACCACACTCAAATGAGCCATGGTGGGAGTGAATGAATATGCAAATGTGTTTCCAGAGGAGTTAATAATGATGCCTCCAATTTGTGAAGAAGATCATGAAATAGAATTGATTCTTAGAGCCCAACCCGTAGCCAACGAGTCTACAAAATTGCTATTCCAAAAGCCATTGAACTCAAGGAACAATTAAGATAATTAGTAGGTCAATGATTTGTTCAACCCGATGTTTCACCATGAAGCTCTTGTACTTTTTTTTAAAGAAGAAGATCCTTAGGCTATGCATAGATTATTAGGGGCTTAAACCAACTTACTGTCAAGATATTATCATATTAGAATCAAAGAGCAAGATGTACCTAAAATAATCTTCAACATCATAATTCCCTTTAGGTTAACCAATGCTCAATCGATTAATGCAAGACATCTTTAGAGAATACCTGGATTTAATATTAAGATATTATCATATTAGAATCAAAGAGCAAGATGTACCTATAAGATAACCTTCAACAATCGATACGGACATTACGAGTTCACCATAATTCCCTTTAGGTTAACCAATGCTCAATTGATTAATGCAAGACATCTTCAAAGAATACCTGGATGACTTTAAAGGTCCTCTCACTCTTCGATGATATCTTAGTCTATTCAAAGGATGTTGCTAGTCATGAAGAATATATACTTAGAAAACACCAACTTTTCATGCGCTAAGAAAAGTAAGTGTACATTATTCATTGAATAGATATTGTGGATATCACAAGGAAGCTTGGGGATCAAGCATACAAACTTCTGCTATGCCCTTACCTACACATTCACAATGTATTTCATGTCAGCTTACTCAAGAAGTATGTACCTGGGCCTGAGCATGTATTGGACGATGAGAAAGTGGTATTCCCAACTCAAGGTCAAGTGAAGATTGAACTTGAGGCTATTTTTGTATGAATTTGATCGAAGGGTCTTGTTCTCTCTCTAAAAGAGATCCACTTTATTATGGCCTCCTTTGATTTGACTTAAGGTATTCATATTGTTCTCAAAAGGAGAATTTAACATTAAGGATTAACTTTTTGAAGATGAACAACAACCGCGGTTTGAATTTGATTCGTACTTGTTGGCAACCTGAGTTGTTACCACCTAGGCTCATAAATTACCCACTATTGTAGAGAAGCTTTATCAAATTTTGAACTCCAACATCTAATATTTTATATAACTTTTTACAAACATTGTAAGTTTTATACTTTGTTTTGTTTTTTTTTAAACACTACCCTATCTTTGCTAGTTGTATCATCAAATTATAGGACCATAGTAAAGCTTATTATTAAGGATTAACTACTTATAAAAAGAAAAAAAATGAAACTATAAAAGAACAAAAAGAATTGAAGCTATAGGGACACGATAATAAATTATTTGGGTATGCAAGCAATGTAAGATTTCTCTAATGAAGGTGGTGCTTAGGAGTTTAAATACGATTAAAAAGAGTCGAAGCGCGCGCTTCGACTCACAAGACAGACACACACACACACACACAAGACAGACGAGCTAGTACTGGATAACCTGTACAGAACATGAATCTTCATACAGACGAGCTAGCACTTCATGGCCTGAATGGCAAGCTACAAAACTCTGCACACGGGAAGGAGTGTATTAGGATCCATCAGAGACCATGTTGCGGAAGACCTCTGCGCTCTTGCTAAAGAGTTCGGCTCGCCTGAGGTAATCTGCGGGGGTTCGGCCGGAGTCCATCTCCATGACCGCCCCATGCAGTCGCTCCAGATCCTCCACAACTCTCTCCCCTTTGCGCTTGCTGGCTGCCACCATCTGGGCGCTCCGCCAATAGCGATACGCCCTCCTGCCATAGTCCGCCGCTGCCCGCCCATTTTCCTCGGCCGTCTTCTCCACATAATCGGCAGCCGCTTTCATCTCCTCGCGCACCTCGCTGTATAGCTTGGAGATGGAGCCCAAAGCATCTGCCAAATCAGAGGTCTCCTTCCCCGCGAGCTCCTCTGAACTGGTGGCAGCTATGGGCTGCGGATTGGAGCCAACAATGGGCTGCCCTATTCCGGAAAGCTCTGCACGCGCTTTGAGACATAGCCATTTGCCTGTCGATGGGGGACAGCCATGCACCTGCAGGCAAGGAGGAGAAGATGAATGGAAGAGGGGTTCAAAAATAACAATATGGAAGCCCAGATTTGTAAGCAAAAAGGCTAATAAACCCACAGTATATAGTGATTGCTCATGAGGTATATAGTGAAGGACCCAATTTAGCGTTAAATAAAGCCACTTGGTGAATGATTAAAGTGGGCAGAGATGAACTAACCATTTTTGTGGAGATTTTGCTCCCTCGCTTTGCAAGCTCGCAATAAAGCCCTGGAGCAAGACCCAGTCCCGCATTGCTTTGCATCCTGCTGGTGCAAGCTGGGCGTGTTGCCATTGCAAAGCTCTAATTTTATTCTATTTTTAGAAAACAAATTCGGCAAAGAAGAGGATCTTGAACAAAAGATCGTGAGAGCCTAGCCTTGTTCTATAGCGAGACAAATATTTGAGGACATTCAGTTAGTAGGTCCACCCCTCTCTCTCTAAATTTTGTACTCTCTCTCTCTCTCTCTCTCTCTCTCTCTCTCTCTCTCTCATATGTGACCCTATGAGCACGTCCTAGACAATGCCTTACTCCTAATTTAGAAGATTATAGTAACACCTTGTTAGAGAGCATTTTTGCTTCTTATATGCCAAGGTGGACCTTCTTTTTTCTTGATTCCCATTCTTCAACCAAGGCTTAACTCAAGGTTTACTCAAAACAAAGCATAAGACACAAGATGGTGAAAGAACACAAGTCATGGTCATATAGGGGTTGGCCTTGAAATCCAAGCTATGTCTATACATCCAAAGTGAGAGATCTATTCTCTCTCTCTCTCTCTCTCTCTCTCTCTCTCTCTCTCTCTCTCTCTCTTTCAAACTTGACCTTATTCAAATGCCATGACCATATGTGACGTCCAAGATGATGCGCTCAAATGGCAGACCCACACATCTTAACCAAAGTGGTTTTCCCCCAATAAATTTTTAGTCTACTCTACTCATGGGAAAGCAACATTATTTTGAATATTTACATGTGTGGTCACAATGATGAGCTCCTCCATGATGACATCAAAGCTTGCACTATTTAGGACCATTTCAATGTTGCACGTTGTATGATTATATATTTTCAAGACATAAGAGCTTGCAGTATTTTTCAGGACCATTTCAATATGCATGATTGTATATTTTTACTACAAGCTGTGGATGCTTGCCTCATCCTTCCTCAAGAATTCAAATAATTCTTCACATCATCGCATACTTTCCCTATCCATATCACCTTTTGAAATTACCAACATTATATATCTTCCTCTCCATTCAATGAAACATTGTACTTTCCTTGTTGAAATACCTAGTTTATATGTTTCATTTACCCCACCTGAAATTATTTGTAAGCATAGTTCTATTTTTTAATTTAAAAGAAGATGTGCGTGTGTGTGTGTATACACACACACACGCACACACATGCATATGTATGTATGTATGTATGTATGCATATGTGTGTGTGTGTGTGTGTGTGTGTGTGAAATGGAACATATTTATAGTTTGTTTCCTTTTCACATATATACAATGTTAGCATAGTTCTAAAGGACATCGAACTCTTTTATACTTTTGTATGGAATAAGTTTTAATGAGATGTAGATTGTTTCCTTTCATATGTATCTATATGTGCATAGTTCTAAAGGATTTTGAAACTCTTTTATGCTTTTATGGAACAAGTTATTAGTGAGATGTGGATTATTCCCTTTTGTATGTATAAGGCATGCTAGGAATAAGTCATAATAAGTACTTAAATATTATTCATGAGAAGCAAGAACTTATAATCATACTCAACCATAATTTAAATATACTATCTATAATTTAAATATATTATTCATGAGAATCAAGAAGAACTTACAATCATACTCAACTATAATTTAAACGTACTGTCTATAATTTAAATCATAGGGATCTACTATGGAATGATTTCTCAAGCAAGCAGAAGAAATTGGGTGGGGAAAGCATGTGAGTCTTCGTGAGGAGTCACTCTCAAAACCACTCCTTACCTAGAGCTATGGAAAGAAAACAATGTGTAAAGTCCTTGTTTGCAAATAGTAAAAGTTGGTATTTCTAATTCTAAGAATTAGAGTTACTCAATCTCAGAGAGCATGTGTTTTATATAGGCTAAGCGTGATCTTTATTATTATTATCATTATCATTCTTTAACCAAGTATTAACTCAAGACTTACTCAAAATCAAGCATAAGAAATGGAACTTGTGGTCTTGAAATTGTATCCATGTGGATCCAAAGCAAAGATCAGAGCTATAGAGGAATAGATTGCTTATTCTTAGCATATCCCACACCACACCAAACCTCCTTGGAAAGGTACACATGCTCATAACTAGCTAATTATGATAGCTAGTAATTAAACTCAAAAGAGCACGTGCTTCATAGAGGGCGGGATAAACGTTTTTAATTGGCATATAGATTTGATAGATCAACTATATCTTTCAAGCCAACTCTGGAAAATTTTAGTATATTGAAGTTAAGTTAATCTGCATTAACCACTCCGATTAACATGGCCCTATGTATCATGTGCATTTAAGGGGTATTAAAAAAACCCTTACTTGTATTCAAAAACCCTTACTTGTAATTTTTCATGAATAAAATGACCCCTTTTTCTTTATGGACTTACAGGGTTTTTTTCAAAATTGATTTAAAAAATGCCTTTTTTGTAAATGTATTTCTGTAACTTATCTTAAAATTTTGAATTAAAAAACCCGTTCATTTGAACTCATATGCTATCCTTACATATTTTAATGTGAACCCCCTGAGGCCTTGCCTCGTCTTATTTTGTAAAGCATTGTACCGCTGTTGTACTGTCTTTTGTAATCAAAGTCTATCTTTTTTTAAAGATGGAACTGGAATACATAAAGTTCCCTTATGTGAGCTTAATGGATATATTGGGGAATCTAAAGACTTCATGTATATACTTGTTGGAAGCTAGAGTAGCTAGTGAAGGCCTTGTTTTTGCAAAAGATAAAAAACACATACTCTTCACTCCTTTGTGGAGTGAGGGGGAGGGGTGGACCAAAATCACACCCGCATCTTGGGAGGAGAAGCGTGCCACCTTAATCACCTAGGTATTCACATGGCTATTGTCCCCGTGTTTCACCTAGCTATTGGTTAATCGAGTGTGAAAATTCATGTATATACATAATTATGACATTAAGCAATTGAATGAGTAATGGTGTGTGAGATCTCTTCTTCTCCCTCCCTCACTCTCTTGAATGCCTTGTGTTGAATCTTGCTTAATAGTTTGATGGAGTCTTATGTGATTGGGATTGATTTGTGCTTCCTACATGAGCTTCCCTCTTCCACCTCTTTCTTGGAGCAAGCTAAGTGTAGGAATCTCCTCTTTCTTCCATCAAGGCAAGACTAGCTCTTCCTCCACACTCCATTAGTGGTGAAGCATTTTGGTGCAATAATGGAGAGGTGATCCAAACAAAGAGAAGGTGGA